>NC_141877.1:583170523-584420523 GCF_056163025.1 Triticum urartu
CGCCATGGCGCCTCCGCACTCCGCCTGGCTGCCGCGCACCACCTTGGGCTTGACGTTTAAGGTCTTGAGCCAGAGGCCGAAATGAGGGCGGACGCGGAGAAAAGCCTCGCACACGACGATAAACGCCGAGATGTTGAGGATGAAGTTCGGAGCCAGATCGTGGAAATCCAGGCCGTAGTAGAACATGAGCCCCCGGACAAATGGGTGGAGTGGAAAACCTAGTCCGCGGAGGAAGTGGGGGAGAAATACTACCCTCTCATGGGGCCTTGGGGTGGGGAGAAGCTGCCCCTTTTCGGGAAGCCGGTGCGCGATGTCCTTGGACAGGTATCCGGCCTTCCTTAGCTTCTTGACTTTACCCTCCGTGGCGGAGGAGACCATCCACTTGCCTCCCGCTCCGGACATTGCTGGAGAAGGTTGAGGTGGGAAGTGCGGGCTTGGGCGCTAGAGCTCGGGTGCACAGGAGATGGATAGGCAAAGGAGGAAGAAGGCATAGGTAAAAAGGTGGATCTTTGTCCCCTTATATGGGCGGATGCGGTTGTGCGTCCCCACCTGCCTAGTAAAACTCGCTTGCCTCCCAAGCGCCGTGATAAGTGGCTCGGTTGGGTTACCCACGTCCGTATTAATGAGAATCCCATAAAAGGGGGGTACATGATCTCTGCTTTGACAAGACGTGCCAAGGAAACCGCCTCGCAAAACACACTGAGGTGGAAAAGTGAAAACGATTCGAGTGAAGGACTTGGCTGTAGTGTGATGACGCACTGCGGAATACGTCAGCAGATTTGATTTGTGTTAATATTATTCTCTCTATGGCAATATGTGGAAGCTTATTTTGCAGAGCCGGATACTACTCTTGGTGTTTACAATCTTCTATGAAGGACTTGGAGGAGGAACCCGCCTTGCAATGTCGAAGACAATTTGCGCGTCGGACTCGTCGTCATTGAAGCCTGGTTCAGGGGATACTGAGGGAGTCCAGGATTAGGGGGTGTTCGAGTAGCCGGACTATACCTTCAGCTGGACTCCTGGACTATGAAGATACAAGATTGAAGACTTCGTCCCGTGTCCGGATGGGACTTTCCTTGGCGTGGAAGGCAAGCTTGGCGATGCGGATATCCAAGATCTCCTACCATTGTAACCGACTCTATGTAACCCTAACCCTATCCGGTGTCTATATAAACTGGAGGGTTGTAGTCCGTAGGCAATCAACTCCATATACAACAATCATACCGTAGGCTAGCTTCTAGGGTTTAGCCTCTTTGATCTCGTGGTAGATCTACTCTTGTACTACCCATATCATCAATATTAATCAAGCAGGACGTAGGGTTTTACCTCCATCAAGAGGGCCCGAACCTGGGTAAAACATTGTGTTCCCTGCCTCCTGTTACCATCCGGCCTAGACGCACAGTTCGGGACCCACTACCCGAGATCCGCCGGTTTTGACACCGACAGGGACTTCATGCTTTAATGCTATGGTTGGGTTTTACCTTAATGATCTTTAGTTGTTGTGGATGCTTGCTAGAGTTCCAATCATAACTGCATATGATCCAAGAATAGAAAGTATGTTAGCTTATGCCTCTCCCTCATATGAAATTGCAATGACGACTATCGGTCTTGTTAATAATGCCTAGGACAATTCTGCACACCGACCCATCATTATTCCGCACTCGCTATTTATAATATTTTTTAATACATTCTAAATTTATGATAACAACACCTACTTTCATATTTTAGCTCTTCGATACCATGCAAATTTATTCTCTACATACCCACAACGTAGTTTTATTTCTCGTTTCTAGTTGGAAGCAAACGTTCGGTGTACGTAGAGTCATATCAGTGGCAGATAGGGCTTGAGAGAATATTGATCTTACCTTTAGCTCCTTGTGGGTTCCACACTCCATACTTATCACTTCCACCATTGGGAATTGCTATGATGATTCCCTACACTTGGGGATTATCAAGCTCTTTTCTGGCACCGTTGCCGGGGAGCAACATCGTGGGGTTGATATTCTCATGTGTGCTTCTTTGCTTTCTGCACTAAGTAGATTTTGTTTTTCCTTTTGTTTCTGTTTAGTTGTGGGTGAAACATACCAAAAAAATTCAATAATGAAAATACAAAAAAAAAATAATTGCCTCTCATACCTAAAAAGCTTTTCAATAAGAGAAGTGATTGGAAGATTATGCATTGAAGAAATGAGGGTCGACCTTGAGCACTTGTGTTCATGCGCATGGAAACAATGTAAAAAATTTCATGGAAACTTCTCTAAAAATAATTATCCCCTTGTATATATCCATTGTATTATAAAAATAATGTGCCAAGCCTTGGTTTTAGGATGATTAGATTGCGTGTTTACTTTGTGCAGTACAAAAACAGAAACTTTGGCTGTAGCGCGTCATTTTACATTTTTTACTGGAAAGTCAAATGGGTCTGAAACTTTTTGCACATTACTTCTGTACAAATGTTTTAAATTTTCATATTTTTTTAGAATTTTTTGGAGTTACAGAAGTTTACTAAACTTCCATATTACTACAGACTATCCTGTTTTTGACAGATTCTGTTTTCTATGAGTTGTTCGCTTATTTTGATGAATCTATGGGTAGTATCGGGGGGGGGGGGGGGGGGGGAGGGGAGGGGGGGTATGAACCATGGCGAAGTTGGAATACAGTAGATATAGTTCTAATATGAAATTGGAATGAGTTTTAAATAGTATCTAAAGGCAATGATTTGCTTTATTATACTAACGGATCTCACAAAGTTTTTGTTAAAGTTTTTGTGGATGAAGTGTTCGAAGAATGAGGAGTTACCGATGTGAGAAGAATAAAGAGAGGAAAGAGCTCAAGCTTGGGGATTCCCAAGGCATCGCAAGTAAATATTTCAAGGATACTCAAGCATCTAAGCTTGGGGATGCCCCGGTTGGCATCCCATCCTTCTTCTTCAACAATTAAGGGTATACCTCGGTTTTTGTTTTGTTCACATAATTTGTGTCCTTTGTGTTATTGTTTTTTCCTTTAAGAACCATGCTAGTATGAGATAGCCCTTTATTGATTTATAGACTACTTCATGTGCTTCACTTATATCTTTTAAGTATGATCTTCTAGAATTGCTCTTTGTGCTTCACTTAAATCTTTTGACTATGATCTTATAGAATGCTTCGTGTGCTTCACTTATATATTTTGAGCTTGGATATTCGTTAGTCTATATTAATTGTATAATGCTCAATGAACTTCACTTATATATTTTGGAGTATGAATAATACTATCATCTAAAGTGGATTTAGAAGAAGTTTGCTCCCACTATTCCGAATGAGGAGAATTTTTCTTATGTGGAGAATAGTAAAATTTCTATGCTCGTAGATCATCAAAAGAATGCTTTATGTGCTGGTTATATTGTTGAACTCATTCATGTTGCTACTGAAAATTATTATTAGGGAGGAATACATGCTTGTAAGAGTTGCAATAATATCAACTTTTCCTCTCTATGTGCTTAAAGTTTTGAAGTTATACTGGTTTTTCCTTCCTATGCTAGTTGATTCTTGTTCCCATAAATTGTGTTCTCACAAAATCCCTAGGCATAGGAAGTGGGTTAGATTCAAATGTTCTAGTCATATTATTCATGATGCTCTCTTTATGTTTCAATTCTTATCTTTTATGTGAGCATCATTGAAATCATCATGCCTAGCTAAAAGGCCTTAAAGAAAAGCGCTTGTTGGGAGACAACCCAATATTTACCCTTGCTTGTTTCTTGTGTTCTCATGATTAAGATACTGTAGTAATCATGTATTATAGCTATTGTTTCAATAAAATGCCAAGTAAGACTTTTGGGAAGACTTAGGTGAAAGTTAATGTGATCTTGCTGTAAAAAATAGAAGCTTTGCGCTCACGAGATTAGCTGTCAATTTTTACAGAAGAGTGCAATTGAGTTGATTCTTTTTTCAGGAGATTATTAGACAAATTCCTTACGTCCACCAATTTATTTCATAATTGTTGGAGTACCAGAAGTATTGTTGGTGTTCAGATTATTACAGACTATTCTGTTTCTGAGAGATTCTGTTTTCATTGCATAGTTTGCTTGTTTTCTAGCTTCTATGGCTTATATTTCTCAATATAAATTGTAGAAATGATATGGTACAGTAGGCATTGTGTGAGAACAATTATGAACCTTGCCTTTGACAGTACCAAAGTGAATGGTTTACTCTTTATCATACAAACCTATCTCACGAAGTTCCGTTAAGTTTTGTGTGATTGAAGTTTTCAAGCTTTGGGTGAGATATCGATATGAGGAAAATAAGGAGTAGAAAGACCCTAAGATTGGGGATGCCCAAGGCACCCCAAGGTAATATTCAAGGAATACTTAAGCGCCTAAGCTTGGGGATGCCCCGGAAGGCATCCCCTCTTTCGTCTTCAAAACTATCGGTATACCTTACTCGGAGCTATATTTTTATTCGTCACATGATATGTGTCTTTCTTGGAGCGTATTTTCAATTTTAATTGATGTTTTAATAAAATAATTGGATCTGAAATCTTGAATGAAAAAGAATCCTCCCATGGCTATTTAATTATTTGACTACTCAGTATTCTTCACTTGTATCTTTTTGGAGTAGTTTGTCATTTACTCACATGCTTCACATATATCCTATGAGTAAATGGTTGAATGAATTGAATATCATAAATTTGAATTTATATATGTTTCATATGCTTACAACATGGGGAGTAATGACTTCACACATAATAAGTATAGGTAGTAAACTTATAGGAAGTTAGCAAACGCAGAATTGGACACTTGAGCAATTCATGAAAGAATATTGAAGGAAGAGAGATTTCACATATACATATACTATCTTGGACATCTTTTTCCATTGTGAGCACTCATTAAAATATGACATGCTAATAGGTTGATGTTGGACAAGGAAGACAACTTAATGGGTTATGTTTTCCTATATCTGAAACGTTATATTGTCTTGGATCATCCAACATGTTGAGCTTGCCTTTCCCTCTCATGCTAGCCAAATTCTTTGCACCAAGTAGAGATACTACTTGTGCTTCCAAATATCCTTAAACCCAGTTTTTCCATGAGAGTCCACCATATCTACCCATGGATTGAGTAAGATCCTTCAAGTAAATTGTCATTGTTGCAAGCAATAAAAATTTCTCTCTAAATATGTATGATTTATTAGTGTGGAGAAAATAAGGTTTATATGATCTTGTGATGTGGAAGAAATAAAAGCGACGGACTGCATAATAAAGGTCCATATCACAAGTGGCAATATAAAGTGACGTTATTTTGCATTAAGATTTTGTGCATCCAACCATAAAAGCGCATGACAACCTCTGCTTCCCTCTACGAAGGGCCTATCTTTTACTTTTATCTTCTACCCTTATACAAGAGTCATGGTGATCATCACCTTTCCCTTTTTACACTTTTCCTTTGGCAAGCACTTTGTGTTGGAGCGTTCCGGATATATATATCACTTGGATGTATGTTTTCATAAATTATTATTGTTGACATTACCCTTGAGGTAAAAGGTTGGGAGGCGAAACTATAAGCCCCTATCTTTCTCTGTGTCTGATTAAAACTTTGAACCCTTTAATATCACATGAGTATTAGTAATTGTGGAAGATTAAATGATAGTTGAGTATGTGGAGTTTGCTGAATCAAAGCTCTTACATAGACTCTCCCCGAAAATAAGATGAATTGCAATTGTTTGATGACTAAGAGCACGGTTTGTTAGTTCTCAAGAAAGTTTATGATCTATACTTTAACATGTGAATAGCTTGTTACTTGATCATGAGAAGTTTTATGAGTTGAGCTACTGTTGTGATATATAATGATGCTATAAAAAGTGATTGAAACTATCATTGATCAAGCTTAAAGAACTTGCTAGCATTCACACTTCATAAATTATTTCTTTTATCATTTACCTACTCAAGGACGAGCAGGAATTAAGCTTGGGGATGATGATACGTCTCCAACATATCTATAATTTATGAAGTATTCATGCCATGTTTACAATAGTTTTATATGATTTTGGTATGATTTGATTAGAACTAACCCAGACTGGCATTGTTTTCAGCAGAACTACCATGGTGTTGATTTTGTGTAGAAATAATAGTTCTCGGAATGCGATGAAAATCAACGGAGATTTTTTCTGGAAAATATAAAAAATACTGCCGGGGCTGCTGATCCACGGGCACCTATGGGACCGGCGGACCGGGTCCCTTTCAGTTCGGCGGGGGGCGGAGGTTGCGCAAAGAGCAGATCGAGGCGAAGCACGCGAGCGATTTACCCAGGTTCGGGCCGCACGGATGCGTATAACCCTACTCCTGCTTTGTGGTTTGTATTGATTTCTTGCTCGGGAGCGCGGAGTGCTACAGTACACTCCAGCTGCTAGCGAGACCGAGCGTGAGTGTGTGAAAAATGGCTCTCCCCCTCCCCGTTGCACACGGGCCTCCTTTTATATGCTCAAGGGGTTACCGACATAGAGCAACGGAGGTCAAGGGCAAAAAATGGAAGCGTGCTGTCGAAGGCACAGCTAGGTGCTGTAGTAGGCACAACTACCTACTACAGTGTTATCATACCTAACCCTGACGGCAGGGGACAAGGGCATTAAATGCCCGTCTGTGTCGCCTAAACAGTACCGAAAGGGACCGCTAGGGACGCCACCGTTTGCCACGATGGTTATCTTGTCAGCGCCTGCTTGCCACCGCGCACCCCTAGCTGCACAGCCTCCTGCCACGTGTGCTCGGGAAGGTCCCAGAGCGACACGTGGCGGGTGTGCTCGAGCGCGAGCGCGGAGAGGTGGCTCGCCGCGGCAAGCGCTTTGCCGCGGTCGTTGTCTTGTCGCGTCTGGGAGCTTGTCGCTCACCGGGCCTCACCGGGGCGCGTGGCGCGCCGCGGCAAGTTCCTTGAAATGCCTGGGATGGCCTTCCTGGAAAGCTCCTCTTACCGGGGTCTCGAGTTGCTTTTGATAGCCTTCCCGGCAAGCTCCTCTTGCCGGGGTCTTGTCTTCTTCCCGGCAAGCTCCTCTTGCCGGGGTCTTGATTTGAGTACTTTGTTCTTGAATGGCTCCAAAGGAACCACGGAGGATCTTGGCGGTCACTCGGCAAGCCTTGCCGCGGGGTGCTGCAACTGCCCGTGCACAAGTTCGGGGTACTAGGGTACCCCTACTCTAGTGCACCGACAAATACTGGAAGAAAAATCTACCGGAGGGGAGTCCCGTGGGCCGCACAAGGGTGGGGGCGCGCCCAACCCCCCTGGGCGCGCCCTTGTGCCTCGTGGACTACCTGTGGGGGCCCCTGACTTGTTCTTGACGCCAACCTCTCCTATATATACCCAAACCTCCATAAATTAACCTAGATCAGAAGTTCCGCCATCACAAGCCTCTGTAGCCACGAGAAATCAATCTAGGCCCTCTCTAGCACCCTGCCGGAGGGGGCCATCATCACCGGAGGCTATGGAGGAGGATCCCGAAGGGGCCATCATCACCATGAAGGCCAAGGACTAGAGGGAGAACCTCTCCCCATCCAGGGGAGGCCATGGAGGAGGAAGCACAAGGGGGAGAACCTCTCCTCCTCTCTCTTAGTGGCACTGGAGTGCCATCGAGAGGGGAATCATCGCCGCGGTGATCGTCTTCATCAAAATCACCATCATCATCATCACCCTCATTTTTTTTACGCGGTCCACTCTCCCGTACCCCTCTATAATCCCTAATTGAACGTGGTTCTTTATGCCACATATTATGATCCAATGATGTGTTTCCATCCTATGACGTTTTGAGTAGATATCCTTTGTCTTTGGGTTGATTGATGATCTAGATTGGTACGAGTTGTATGTTTTATTTTGGTGCTGTCCTATTGTGCCCTCCGTGTCGCGCAAGCGTGAGGGATTCCCGATGTAGGGTGTTCCAATACGTTCATGATTCTCTTATAGTGGGTTTCTTGAGTGACAGAAGCATAAACCCAAGTAAGGGGATTGTTGCGTATGGGATAAAGGGGACTTGATGCTTTAATGCTATGGTTGGGTTTTACCTTAATGATCTTTAGTAGTTGCGGATGCTTGCTAGAGTTCCAATCATAAGTGCATATGATCCAAGAAGAGAAAGTGTGTGAGCTTATGCCTCTCCCTCATATGAAATTGCAATGACGACTATCGGTCTTGTTAACAATTGCCTAGGACAATTCCGCACACCAACCCATCATTATTCCACACTCGCTATTTATAATATTTTGTAACATATTCTATTATGATAACAGCACCTACTTTCATATTTTAGCTCTCCGATACCATGCAAAGTTATCCTCTTCATACCCACAATGTAGTTTTATTTCTCGTTTCTAGTTGGAAGCAAATGTTCGGTGTACGTAGAGTCATATAAGTGGCAGATAGGGCTTGAGAGAATGTTCATCTTACCTTTAGCTCCTTGTGGGTTCGACACTCCATACTTATCACCTCCACCATTGGGAATTGCTACGATGACTCCCTACACTTGGGGATTATCAGACGACGATGCCTCCCTCATCCCGGCCACGGCGCGGAGCCTCGAAGCGCTCGTAGGCGAGGCGCTGGCGCTCCAGCTCTAGCTGTGCCCAGTCATTGCAAGCCCATTTGAGGGCCGCCGCGTCGTCAAGCTCCTCCTCCTTGACGCCGCCTGCAAGCCCGGACTTCGTCTTCACGAGGGGGAGCCTCGGCTCCGTCTTGACGGCGGATAGCCCAGGCTCCGTCTTTGGCTTGATGTAGCACGGAGGAGCCGAGGAGGGGGCACGCCTGCTGCCCTCGTTGATGATGATGTCGGCATTGTGGGTGCACCGGCCGAGTGGCGTCTCCGCGGCGAGCTCGGCCTTGACGCCGAACAGCGCCGGCAAGCCGGAAGAGTGGGAGGAGGAGTGGGAGGACGACTATGATGAGGAAGAGGAGGACGAGCCGAACGTCCTGGGCACCCTTGGACCGGCACTCCGGCGTGGGGGCGGGACGGCCGCCGCGGCAGGGTATGCCAGCGGCGGGTCAATGCCGCCCTCGAGGTACACCAGCACCTCGTGGAGTGTGCGGCCCGGGACGCCCCACCAAACGCGGCGGCCGTCACTATTCTTGATGCCGCCCACCACCAGCGCCCCATTCGTCGACACCAGCCGCTGCGCCTTCCAGTGCCGGAAGTACTCCGCCCACGCCGCGTGGTTGTCGGTGGCGTACTAGGGGAGGGCACCTGCTCCTCCAGCAAGGACGCCCTCATGCGATCGACCTCGGCGGCGAAGATGCCAGGGTGCGCGACGACGTCGGGCATCGGGGGGATGGGGACGCCCCCGTTGCTGAGCCTCCACCCCGTCGGCCCGGCGCGCATGTCCGGCGGTGCCAGGATGTTGGCCTTGAACAGGAGGTACGCCTCCCACTCCTGGAGCGAGCGGCAGTCGAAGTCATTGGCCGCCGCGGCGTTGCCGGGGAAGCGTTCGGCCATGGAGTGGGAAAGGGAAGGGGAGGGAGGCAAGGGGAGAGCGGCAGAGCTCGGCGATGGACAGGATGGACGGCAGCTGGTTTGGGCTCGGCGGCTCGGGCTGGTGTGGCCAGCGGCGAGGGGGGCCTCTGGTTTTATAGCCCCGCGCCGTGTGAACACGTGGCGCAAGGGGAAGCATCACCACGCCCGCCAGCCCGTGACGCGCCGCCCATCAGGAATCAATGGCAAGGCTGACCGGCGACAGCCTTGCCATTGATTCCCCGCGAGAAACCGAGGTGTTCTGGGGAAAACGAGGCGTTCTGGGGAAAATGAGGCGTGTGCCGCAGACTTGGCGGGCCCACAGCTCTTACGCGCCAAAACGTCTCGCCTCGCAGCCCCCGGGTGCCCCCCCAGCGCACCGAGTTCGGCCTGGGGCCGCCGGCACCAATTTTGGCCCAAGCCAGCGAAAAAAGGGCTCCTGGGGCCGCGAGTGGGCCATTTTTTGGGCGCCGGCGTGGAAAAAGCGCATGGGGAGGGACTATTGGGGGCGCAGCTAGAGATGCTCTAAGTTTGGGGATGCCCAAGGCACCCCAAGTTAATATCTAAGGAAGATCCAAGCAACTAAGCTTGGGGATGCCCCGGAAGGCATCCCCTCTTTTGTCTCCAACATCACCGGTAACCTAACTTGGAGCTATGTTTTCATTCATCACATGATATGAGTTTTACTTGGAGCATCATTTTATTTTGTTAGGATTTTCTTGGTTTTATTTATAATTATGTTTTTCATTCTTTATTTGAATAAAAGTGGCATTGATAGCCTTTACTCTGCTTATTTTACAAGTCTACATGTTTCTGTTTGAAACAGAAAGTTTACCGCTATTGCAAAAATTCCCTAGAAAAGTCTGAATGTGATAAAATGTTGAAACTTTTTGAAAAATGAGCTCTGATAAATTTTCTAAAGTGTGACCATTTTTCATAACTTTTGGAGTTAGGGAAGTTTTGATACGCTTGCATGCTTTACAGACTATACTATTTTGGCAGATTGCTGTTATGTTTGCATTGTTTGCATATGTTTGCTTGTTTAATGATTTTATTTGGGGATAGGAGTATTAAATATGGAGAGGAGTTTAGTATTCAATGTTAAATAATAATTTTAGTGATTTTCTACAGTAGAGAATGATAAAGTTTTTGCATTGCTTTATACTAACTTATCTCACGAGTTCTTGTTGAGTTTTGTGTGGATGAAGTTTTTAAGATTTAGGTAAACCGTGATATAAAAGGAATTAAGGAGACACAAAAGCTCAATCTTGGGGATGCCCAAGGCATCCCAAGATAATATTTCAAGAAGTCTCAAGCATCTAAGCTTGGGGATGCCCCGGTAGGCATCCCACCTTTCTTCTTCAACAATTATCGGTTAGTATTGGTTGAGCCTAAGTTTTTGCTTCTTCACATGATGTGTGCTGTTGTTAGAATGTCATTTTATTTTCATTTTGCTTTCTGTTTTAATAAAATACTTAGATCTGAAAGTTTTTAAATAAAATAGAGTCCTCAAATAGTTGCCAGGGAGGCTAGGTAAGCGACATTCATATCCTGTCAACGAAGCTCTTTTCTATGGAATTGCTCTAGTGCTTCACTTTTATCTTTTTGAGCACGGTGTGCTTTAGTATTTTTGATGAAATTCTCTCTTGCTTCACTTAAATAAATTTGAGAGAAATAAATATTATGCTTATGATCTTCATTTATATCTTTTTGGAGTAACTTGTCATTTACTCTTGTGCTTCACTTATATCCTATGAGTAAATTGGATGAATTGAATATCATGAGTAAATTGTTGAATGAATTTTATATCATGAAGTTGAAATTATATCATGCCTAGTGGTAGCTTCACATTGGATTTAGAAAGTGAATCTGTTGAGGCTTGAGAATCACAATATTGGTCATACAAGCAATTCACGAATAATTAGTATAAGGAAGAGAACTTTCACATGCAAATACACTATCATGGAAATCTTTTGTGATTGTGAGCCCCCAACATAATATTATATGCCAAAATTGTTGACGTTGGACAAGGAAGAAAACGTAATGGTTTATGTTTGTTCATATTCACATAGAAGTTATATTTTCATAAATCCTTCAACATGTGGTGCTTGCCCCCCATATTTGCTAGCCAAAAATTCCGCACCAAGTAGAGATACTACTTGTGCATCCAAAAACCCTTAAAACCATATCTTATTTTCAAGAGTCCACCATACCTACCTAAGGATTGAGCAAGATCCTTCAAGTAAGTTCTCATCGGTGCAATAAGGCAATAAAAATTGCTTCTAACAGTGTGAGATTATTTAGTGTAAGAGAAAATTGAGCATTGTACGAACTTGTGATGGTGAAGAATAAAAGCGACAGACTGCATAATAAAGGTTGCCATCACAAGGGGCAATACAACATGATGTTCTTTTGCACTAAGGGGTTGAGCATACAAAAAAAATAAGCCATGGCAACCTCTGCTTCCCTCTGCGAAGGGCCTATCTTTTACTTTTATGTATTTACTTTTATGCAAAGAGTCAAAGTTCTTCTCTCTATTCCTTTTTATTTTTCTCTTTTGGCAAGCATCATGTGGTGAGGAAAGATCTAGGCACATATATCCATTTGGATATGAGTAGCATGAGTTATTATTTTGACATCACCCTTGAGGTGAATACGTTGGGAGACGAAATTATAAGCCCCTATCTTTCTATGTGTCCGGTTGAAACGTTTTGCTCATGTGTATGCGGTGAGTGTTAGCAATCATAGAAGACTATATGATGGTTGCGTATGTGGAGCACTTACTTAAACTTTGTTGAATAAGTTGAATTACAATTGCTTGGTGACTGAGAACATAGGTTGTTGAGTTTCAAGAGAATTCATCGTTTGAACCTTAACATGTGGATTGGTTGCTACTATAACATGAGAGGTTTTATAAGAAAGAACTGTTGTTATGATGCTAGGAAAAGTGATTGAAATTGTCATTGATCAAACTTGTGCACTTTGCTAGCATTCACACTTCATAAATTATTTCTTTTATCATTTACCTACTCGAGGACGAGTAGGAATTAAGCTCGGGGATGATGATACGTCTCCAACGTATCTATAATTTATGAAGTATTCAGGCTATTTTATTATCATTCTTGGATGTTTTACAATCGTTTTGTAGCAACTTTATATCATTTTTTGGGACTAACCTATTGACCCAGTGCCCAGTGCCAGTTGTTGTTTTTTTCTTGTTTTTTACATCGCATGAAATCAATATCAAACAGAGTCCAAACACCGCGAAACTTTTTGTGAATTTTTTATGGACCAGAAGACCACCAATGGGCCAGAGCAGCACCTGGGGGGTTCCCCAAGAGGGGCACAACCCACCAGGGCACGCCTAGGGGCCCAGGCGCGCCTAGGTGGGTTGTGCCCACCTCGGTGGCCTCCCGCACCCCCTCTTTACCCTG
Source organism: Triticum urartu (assembly GCF_056163025.1). Classification (NCBI taxonomy): domain Eukaryota; kingdom Viridiplantae; phylum Streptophyta; class Magnoliopsida; order Poales; family Poaceae; genus Triticum; species Triticum urartu. The sequence continues at coordinate 583,183,413 of NC_141877.1, forward strand.
TAAATTCACAAATATTCCAAAAACCCTCGGGGTTAACCTAGATTAGAAGTTCCGCCGCCGCAAGCCTCTGTAGCCACCGAAAACCAATATAGACCCTTTCCGGCTCCCTACCGGAGGGGGGAATCATCTCCGGTGGCCATCTTAATCATCCTGACGGCCACCACGATGAGGAGGGAGTAGTCCACCCTCAGGGCTGACGGTTTGTACCAGTAGCTATGTGTTTAATCTCTCTCTCTCTCTCTCGTGTTCTTGAGATGTTACGATCTTGATGTATCACGGGCTTTGTTAATATAGTCGGATCATATGGTGTTTTCCCCTCTCTATCTTGTTGTGATGAATTGAGTTTTTCCCTTTGAGATTTCGTTGTTATCGGATTGAATACTTTTATGGATTTGAGAATGCTTGATATATGTCTGGCAATTGAATACTCGTGGTGACAACGGGGTATCGTATTAATTCACTTGATATATGTTTTGGCACTCAACTCGCGGATTCTTGAGGTGACATTGGGGTAATCTATGCATAGGGGTTGATGCACATTCTTGTCTTTGTTTCTCCGGTAGAAATCTTGGGGCACTCTTTGGAGTTCTTTGTGTTGGATGGAGTATTATGAATTGGAATTTGCTTTGGTGTTAGTACGAACTCTTGGTTAGATCGATCGGAAAGAATAACTTCGTGTTATTTTAGTACGTACTCTAGGATAGATTGATCGGAAATAATAGCTTTGAGGTGGTTTCGTACCCTACAAACGGTTTCTTCTTATGTTATCCGCCAGATAGGAACTTTGGAGTGATTCTTCATCGCACTTTGAGGGATAGTTATATGATCCAATTCTATTAGCACTGTTGAGAGATTGCACTAGTGAAAGTACGAACCCTAGGCCTCATTTTTAAGCATTGCAATACCATTTTTGTGCCCATTTACTATTTGATACCTTGCTGTTTTTGTTTATTCAGATTATAAAAATATATTTCTACCATCCATACTACACTTTTATCACCATCTCTTCGCCGAACTAGTGCACCTATTCAATTTGCCATTGTATTAGGTGTGTTGGGGACACAAGAGACTTTTTATTATTTGGTTGCAGGGTTGTCTGAGAGAGACCATCTTCATCCTATGCCTCCCATGGATTAATAAACCTTAGGTCATCCAGTTAAGGGAAAATTGCTACTGTCCTACAAAACTCTATGCTTGGAGGCCCAACACGTGTCTACAAGAATAAAGTTGCGTGGTAGACATCAATTCCCTCTGTGATAGCTTGGACATGCTAAGCATGGGCTTGTTGGCATAGGGTTAGTAGTACTAATTGGCTTAGGTATGATTGATTTTGAGTCCGGTTCGGACTCTATACCAACTACATGTAGGTTGTGGTCTCGAGGGGGGGCTTCACGACACTCTCCATGACTGTCGCATCGTCTTCAAGAAGTGATGGAAGGAGTTTGTTTTGTGAACAGGTCTCAAGGTTGCCATAGTTGTACTAATCACTTTCAGGACCAATGTTTGCAAGGAGCTGGAGATGAGAAGTTAGTGTCAGTGTCCTCCGAGGGGTGCCCAAGTGCGACGATGTATCATCAAGTTGGATCTCTTTTTAACAGCAGCACAGTCTTCTCTGTCTGTACTGAACCTATTTTATGTGGGCGTGCATGCACATGGCTTGATGTTAGATTAACCTATGTGTGTCCACATGTCGAATTTTACAAGATCTTAAAAGCTAAGAGTTGAGGGAACTGATTAATTACTCAATATGTGGCTACATCAGATTGCTCACAATGTTCTCTGTGTGCGATGGCGGAAAGCATCGTGCCTCAACTCGAGGGGGCGCCGTACATGTTATAGGCAGGGGCGTACCTCCCTGATAGCGCATACAGTTAGGATTCGGTACAGGAGAGATTACGTCTTGAGGAGAAAAATGAAAGAAGATAAGTCTAGGTACAGATAGATAAAAGATCTTCTAACTACCTAGCCTAACTCTATAGGAAACCTCCTGTCATGTAGGAAACCTCCTGTCATGTACACAATCCTCCTGTCGTATGATTGATGTTTGACACCCTCCCTTAATCACAACTTCACCAAGTAGAGACTATGTTTAAATTTTTCAAAACTACTTGTGGGCAAAGATTTTGTGAATCCATCTGCAATTTGATCTCTGGAGTGTATAAAGTGAATATCTAAGAGCTTGTTAGCAACTCTTTCTCTGAAAAAGTGGAAATCAACCTCAATTTGCTTGGTTCTGGCCTGAAAGACTGGATTTACTAACAAATAAGTGGCACCCAAATTATCACACCATAAACAACGAGCTTGAGTAGTTTTCACCTACAGTTCCTTCAGAATAGACTACACCCATTGAAGGAAATATTCCCTAGAGGCAATAATAAAGTTGTTACTTATATTTCCTTATATTATGATAAATGTTTATTATTCATGCTAGAACTATATTAATCGGATGTTGGAAATATGCCCTAGAGGCAATAATAAATTGGTTATTATTATATTTCCTTGTTCATGATAATCGTTTATTATCCATGCTAGAATTGTATTGATAGGAAACTCAGATACATGTGTGGATACATAGACAACACCATGTCCCTAGTAAGCCTCTAGTTGACTAACTCGTTGATCAATAGATGGTTACGGTTTCCTGACCATGGACATTGGATGTCGTTGATAACGGGATCACATCATCAGGAGAATGATGTGATGGACAAGACCCAATCCTAAGCCTAGCACAAAGATCGTGTAGTTTGTATGCTAAAGCTTTTTCTAATGTCAAGTATCATTTCCTTAGACCATGAGACTGTGCAACTCCCGGATACCGTAGGAATACTTTGGGTGTGCCAAACGTCACAACGTAACTGGGTGGCTATAAAGGTACACTACAGGTATCTCCGAAAGTATCTGTTGGGTTGGCACGAATCGAGACTGGGATTTGTCACTCCGTGTGACGGAGAGGTATCTCAGGGCCCACTCGGTAGGACATCATCATAATGTGCACAATGTGATCAAGGAGTTGATCACGGGATGATGTGTTACGGAACGAGTAAAAGAGACTTTCCAGTAACGAGATTGAACAAGGTATCGGGATACCGACGATCGAATCTCGGGCAAGTATCGTACCGATGGACAAAGGGAATTGCATACGGGAATGATTAAATCCTTGACATCGTGGTTCATCCGATGAGATCATCGTGGAGCATGTGGAAGCCAACATGGGTATCCAGATCCCGCTGTTGGTTATTGACCGGAGAACGTCTCGGTCATGTCTGCATGGTTCCCGAACCCGTAGGGTCTACACACTTAAGGTTCGATGACGCTAGGGTTATAAAGGAAGTTTGTATGTGGTTACCGAATGTTGTTCGGAGTCCCGGATGAGATCTCGGACGTCACGAGGAGTTCCAGAATGGTCCGAAGGTAAAGATTTATATATGGGAAGTCCTGTTTTGGTCACCGGAAAAGTTTCGGGTTTTATCGGTAATGTACCGGGACCACCGGGAGGGTCCCGGGGGTCCACCAAGTGGGGCCACCAGCCCCGGAGACTTGCATGGGCTAAGAGTGGTAAGGGACCAGCCCCTGAGTGGGCTGGTGCGCCTCCCACAAGGCCCAAGGCGCAGCTAGGAGGAGAAAGGGGAAACCCTAGGCTCAGATGGGCCTAAGGCCCACCCTAGGGGGCGCCCCCCACTCCCCCTCTTGGCCGCCCCCCCTTTTCCCATCTAGGGCTGCCGCCCCCCTAGGGGTGGGAACCCTAGAGGGGGCGCACCCTCCTCCCCTTCCCCTATATATACTTGAGGCCTAGGGGCTGCCCAACACGCGATTTGATCTCTCCCTGTTGGTGCAGCCCTACCTCTCTTTTCCTCATATCTCGTAGTGCTTGGCGAAGCCCTGCTGGATCACCACGCTCCTCCACCACCACCACGCCATTGTGCTACTGCTAGATGGAGTCTTCCTCAACCTCTCCCTCTCTCCTTGCTGGATCAAGGCATGTGAGATGTCACCGGGCTGTACGTGTGTTGAACGCGGAGGTGCCGTCCGTTCGGCACTAGGATCTCCGGTGATTTGGATCACGACGAGTACGACTCCTTCAACCTGTTCTCTTGAACGCTTCCGCATAGCGATCTAGAAGGGTATGTAGATGCACTCTCCTTCCCCTCGTTGCTGGTTTCTCCATGGATAGATCTTGGTGACACGTAGGAAAATTTTGAATTTCTGCTACGTTCCCCAACAGTGGTATCAGAGCTAGATCTATGCGTAGTTTCTATGCACGACTAGAACACAAAGTAGTTGTGGGCGTTGATTTTGTTCAATATGCTTACCGTTACTAGTCCAATCTTGTTTCGACGGTATTGTGGGATGAAGCGGCCCGGACCGACCTTACACGTACTCTTATGTGAGACTGGTTCCACCGACTGACATGCACTAGTTGCATAAGGTGGCTAGCGGGTGTCTGTCTCTCCCACTTTAGTCGGAACGGATTCGATGCAAAGGGTCCTTATGAAGGGTAAATAGCAATTGGCATATCACGTTGTGGTTTTGTGTAGGTAAGAAACGTTCCTGCTAGAAACCCATAGCAGCCACGTAAAACATGCAAACAACAATTAGAGGACGTCTAACTTGTTTTTGCAGGGTATGCTATGTGATGTGATATGGCCAAGAAGAATGTGATGAATGATATGTGATGTATGAGATTGATCATGTTCTTGTAATAGGAATCACGACTTGCATGTCGATGAGTATGACAACCGGCAGGAGCCATAGGAGTTGTCTTAATTTATTTATGACCTGCGTGTCAACATAAACGTCATGTAATTACTTTACTTTATTGCTAACCGTTAGCTGTAGAAGTAGAAGTAATAGTTGGCGAGACAACTTCATGAAGACACGATGATGGAGATCATGATGATGGAGATCATGGTGTCATGCCGGTGACGATGATGATCATGGAGCCCCGAAGATGGAGATCAAAAGGAGCAATACGATATTGGCCATATCATGTCACTATTTGATTGCATGTGATGTTTATCATGTTTATACATCTTATTTGCTTAGAACGACGGTAGTAAATAAGATGATCCCTCATTAAAATTTCAAGAAAATGTTCCCCCTAACTATGCACTGTTGTGAAAAGTTCGTCGTTTCGAAGCACCACGTGATGATCGGGTGTATAGATTCTTACGTTTGAATACAACGGGTGTTAACGAGCCTAGCATGTATAGACATGGCCTCGGAACACATGCGAAACACTTAGGTTAACTTGACGAGCCTAGCATGTACAGACATGGCCTCGGAACACAAGAGACCGAAAGGTCGAGCATGAGTCGTATGGTAGATACGATCAACATGAAGATGTTCACCGATGTTGACTAGTCCGTCTCACGTGATGATCGGACACGGCCTAGTTGACTCGGATCATGTAATCACTTAGATGACTAGAGGGATGTCTATCTGAGTGGGAGTTCATAAAGATGAACTTAATTATCCTGAACATAGTCAAAAGGTCTTCGCAAATTATGTCGTAGCTCGCGCTTCAGTTCTACTGTTTAGATATGTTCCTAGAGAAAATTTAGTTGAAAGTTGATAGTAGCAATTATGCGAACTAGGTCCGTAAACTGAGGGTTGTCCTCATTACTTCATAGAAGGCTTATGTCCTTAATGCACCGCTCAGTGTGCTGAACCTCGAACGTCGTCTGTGGATGTTGCAAACATCTGACATACACGTTTTGATAACTACGTGATAGTTCAGTTAAACGGTTTAGAGTTGAGGCACCGAAGACGTTTTGAAACATTGCAAAACATATGAGATGTTTCGAGGGATAAAATTGGGATTTCAGGCTCGTGCCCACGTCAAGAGGTATAAGACCTCCGACGATTTTCTTAGCCTGCAAACTAAGGGAGAAAAGCTCAATTGTTGAGCTTGTGCTCAGATTGTCTGAGTACAACAATCATTTGAATCGAGTGGGAGTTGATCTTCCAGATGAGATAGTGATGTTTGTCCGAAGTCATTACCACCAAGCTGCTAGAGCTTCGTGATGAACTATGATATATCAGGGACATATATGATGATCCTTCAGATATTCGCGATGTTTGACTCCGCGAAAGTAGAAATCAAAAGGGAGCATCAATCGTTGATGGTTAGTAAAACCACTAGTTTCAAGAAGGGCAAGGGCAAGAAAGGGATACTTCATGGAATAACAAATCAGTTGCTGTTCTAGTGAAGAAACCCAAAGTTGAACCCAAACCCGAGACTAAGTGCTTCTGTAATAAAGGGAACAGCCACTGGAGCAGAATTACCCTAGATACTTGGTAGATAAGAAGGCTGGCAAGGTCGATAGAAGTATATTGGATATACATTATGTTAATGTGTACTTTACTGGTACTCCTAGTAGCACCAGGGTATTAGATACCGGTACGGTTGCTAAGTATTAGTAACTCGAAATAAAAGCTACGGAATAAACGGAGACTAGCTAAAGGTGAGATGACGATATGTGTTGGAAGTATTTCCAAGGTTGATCAAATATCGTATGCTCCCTCTACCATCGAGATTGGTGTTTGCGTTGAGCATAGACATGATTGGATTATGTCTATCGCAATATGGTTATTCATTTAAGGAGAATAATGGTTACTCTGTTTATTTGAATAATACCTTCAATGGTCTTACACCTAAAATGAATGGTTTATTGAATCTCGATCGTAGTGGTACACATGTTCATGCCAAAAGATAGTAATGATAGTACCACCTACTTGTGGCACTGCCACGTAAGTCATATCGGTATAAAACGCATGAAGAAGCTCCATGTTGATGGATCTTTGGGCTCACTCGTTTTTGAAAAGTTTGAGACATGCGAGCCATGTCTATTGGTGTATATGCATGAAGAAACTCCATGCAAATGGACCGTTTGGACTCACTTGATTCTGAATCACTTGAGACATCCAAATCATACCACATGGGCAAGATGACTGAAAGCCTCATTTTCAGTGAAATGGAACTAGAAAGCAACTTGTTGGAAGTAATACATTTTGATGTGTGCAGTCCAATGAGTGCTGAGGCATGTAGTGGATATCGTTATGTTCTTACTTCACAGATGATTTGAGTAGATGATGAGTATATTTACTTGATGAATCACGAGTCTGAATTACTGAAAGGTTCAAGTAATTTCAGGGTGAAGTTGAAAGATCGTCGTGACAGGAGGATAAAATATCTATGATATGATCATAGAGATGAATGTCTGAATTACGAGTTTGGCACAGAATTAAGACATTGTGGAAATTGTTTCACAACCAATACAGCCAAGAACACCATGGTGTGATGGTGTGTCCGTACATCATAACTGCACCCTATTGGATATGATGCATACCATGATGTCTCTTATCAAATTACCACAATAGTTTATGGGTTAGGCATTAGAGACAACCGCATTCACTTTAAATAGGGCACCACGTAATTCCGATGAGATGACACCGTATGAACTATGGTTTAGAGAAACCTAAGATGTCATTTCTTAAAAGTTTGGGGCTGCGACGCTTATGTGAAAAAAAGTTTCAGGCTGATAAGCTCAAACCCAAAGCGGATAAATGCATCTTCATAGGACACCCAAAAACAGTTGGGTATACCTCCTGTCTCAGATCCAAAAGCAATAAGGGATTGTTTCTAGAATCGGGTCCTTTCTCGAGGAAAAGTTTCTCTCTAAAGAATTGAGTGGGAGGATGGGGGAGACTTGATGAGGTTATTGAACCGTCACTTCAACTAGTGTATAGCAGGGCACAAAGAGTTGTTCCTGTGGCACCTACACCAATTGAAGTGGAAGCTTATGATATTGATCATGAGACTTCGGATCAAGTCACTCCCAAACCTCGTGGGATGACAAGGATGCGTACTACTTCAGAGTGGTACGTAATCCTGTCTTGGAAGTCATGTTGCCAGACAACAATGAACCTACGAGCCATGGAGAAGCGATGGTGGTCCCGGATTCCGATAAATGGCTCGAGGCCATAAAATCCAAGAGAGGATCCATGTATGAAAACAAAGTGTAGACTTTGGCAAAACGGCTCGATGGTCGTAAGGCTGTTGAGTACAAATGGATTTTAAAAGGAAGACGGACAATGATGGTAAATGTCACCATTAAGAAAGCTCGACTTGTCGTTAAGAAGTTTCCCGACAAGTTCAAGGAGTTGACTACGATGAGACTTTCTCACTCATAGCGATGCTAAGAGTCTGTTGGAATTATATTAGCGATTACTGCATTATTTATGAAATCTTGCAGATAGGATGTCAAAACATTGTTTCCTCGACGATTTTCTTGAGGAAAGGTTGTATGTGATACAAACGGAAGGTTTTGTCAATCCTGAAAGATGCTAATAAGTATGCAAAGCTCCATCAATCCTTCTAAGGACTGGAGTAAGCATCTCAGAGTTGGAATGTATGCTTTGATGAGATGATCAAAGATTTTGGGTGTATACAAAGTTTATGAGAAACTTGTATTTCCAAAGAAGTGAGTAGGAGCACTATAGAATTTCTGATGAGTATATGTTGTTCACATATTGTTGATCAGAAACGACGTAGAATTTCTGGAAAGCATATAGGGTTATTTGAAAAGTGTTTTTCAATAGAAAACCTGGATTAGGCTACTTGAACATTGAGCATCAAGATCTATGAGGATAGATCAAAAACGCTAAATGGTACTTTCAAATGAGCACATACCTTGACATGATCTTGAAGGTGTTCAAGATGGATCAGTCAAAGAAGGAGTTCTTGCCTGAGTTGTAAGGTATGAAGTTAAGACTTAAAGCTTGACCACGGCAGAAGAAAGAGGAAGGACGAAGGTCGTCCCCTATGCTTTTGTCATAGGCTCTACACGGTATGCTATGCTGTGTACCGCACCTGAAGTGTGCCTCGCCATGAATCAGTCAAGGGGTACAAGAATGATCGAAGAATGGATCACAGGACAGCGGTCAAAGTTATCCTTAGTAACTAGTGGACTAAGGAATTTTCTCGATTATGGAGGTGGTAAAAGAGTTCGTCATAAAGGGTTACGTCGATGCAAGCTTAACACCTATCCGGATAGCTCTGAGTAGAGATACCGGATACGTATAATGGAGCAACAATTTAGAATAGCTCCAAGTAGAACAGTTATTTGAAGTGGCCCCAAATGTAGCGTAGTAGTTGCATCTACAAGATGACATAGAAATTTGCGAAGTACATACGGATCTGAATGTTGCAGACCCATTGACTATAACCTCTCTCACAAGCATAACATGATCAAACCCAGAACTCTTTGGGTGTTAGTCACATGGGGATGTGACCTTGAGTGTTAATCACATATCAATGTGAACTGGATTATTGACTCTAGTGCAAGTGGGAGACTGTTGGAAATATGCCCTAGAGGCAATAATAAATTGGTTATTATTATATTTCCTTGTTCATGATAATCGTTTATTATACAAGCTAGAATTGTATTGATAGGAAACTCAGATACATGTGTGGATACATAGACAACACCATGTCCCTAGTAAGCCTCTAGTTGACTAGCTCGTTGATCAATAGATGGTTACGGTTTCCTGACCATGGACATTGGATGTCGTTGATAATGGGATCACATCATCAGGAGAATGATGTGATGGACAAGACCCAATCCTAAGCCTAGCACAAAGATCGTGTAGTTCGTATGCTAAAGCTTTTTCTAATGTCAAGTATCATTTCCTTAGAGCATGAGATTGTGCAACTCCCGGATACCGTAGGAATACTTTGGGTGTGCCAAACGTCACAACGTAACTGGGTGGCTATAAAGGTACACTACAGGTATCTCCGAAAGTATCTGTTGGGTTGGCATGAATCGAGACTGGGATTTGTCACTCCGTGTGACGGAGAGGTATCGCTGGGCCCACTCGGTAGGACATCATCATAATGTGCACAATGTGATCAAGGAGTTGATCACGGGATGATGTGTTACGGAACGAGTAAAAGAGACTTGCCAGTAACGAGATTGAACAAGGTATCGGGATACCGACGATCGAATCTCGGGCAAGTATCGTACCGATGGACAAAGGGAATTGCATACGAGATTGATTAAATCCTTGACATCGTGGTTCATCTGATGAGATTATCGTGGAGCATGTGGGAGCCAACATGGGTATCCAGATCCCGCTGTTGGTTATTGACCGGAGAACGTCTCGGTCATGTCTGCATGGTTCCCGAACCCGTAGGGTCTACACACTTAAGGTTCGATGACGCTAGGGTTATAAAGGAAGTTTGTATGTGGTTACCGAATGTTGTTCGGAGTCCCGGATGAGATCCTGTACGTCACGAGGAGTTCCGGAATGGTTCGGAGGTAAAGATTTATATATGGGAAGTCCTGTTTTGGTCACCGGAAAAGTTTCGGGTTTTATCGGTAACGTACCGGGACCACCGGGAGGGTCCCGGGGGTCCACCAAGTGGGGCCACCAGCCCCGGAGGCTTGCATGGGCTAAGAGTGGTAAGGGACCAGCCCCTGAGTGGGCTGGTGCGCCTCCCACAAGGCCCAAGGCGCAGCTAGGAGGAGAAAGGGGAAACCTTAGGCTCAGATGGGCCTAAGGCCCACCCTAGGGGGCGCCCCCTCTCCCCCTCTTGGCCGCCCCCCCTTTTCTCATCTAGGGCTGCCGCCCCCCTAGGGGTGGGAACCCTAGAGGGGGCGCACCCTCCTCCCCTTCCCCTATATATACTTGAGGCCTAGGGGCTGCCCAACATGCGATTCGATCTATCCCTGTTGGTGCAGCCCTACCTCTCTTTTCCTCATATCTCGTAGTGCTTGGCGAAGCCCTGCTGGATCACCACGCTCCTCCACCACCACCACGCTGTTGTGCTGCTGCTGGATGGAATCTTCCTCAACCTCTCCCTCTCTCCTTGCTGGATCAAGGCATGGGAGACGTCACCGAGCTGTACGTGTGTTGAACGCGGAGGTGCCGTCCGTTCGGCACTAGGATCTCCGGTGATTTGGATCACGACGAGTACGACTCCTTCAACCCGTTCTCTTGAACGCTTCCGCATACCGATCTACAAGGGTATGTAGATGCACTCTCCTTCCCCTCGTTGCTGGTTTCTCCATGGATAGATCTTGGTGACACGTAGGAAAATTTTGAATTTCTGCTACGTTCCCCAACACCGGAAACTTAGTACATGTGTGAATACATAGACAAACAGAGTGCCACTAGTTTGCCTCTACTTGACTAGCTCGTTGAATCAATGACGGTTATATTTCCTAACCATGGACATGAGTTGTCATTTGATTAAAGGGATCACATAATTATAGAATGATGTGATTGACTTGACCCATCCGTTAGCTTATCACGATGATCGTTTAGTTTGTTGCTGGTGCTTTCTCCATAACTTATACATGGTCCTATGACTATGAGATCATGCAACTCCCGAATACCGGAGGAACACTTTGTGTGCTACCAAATGTCACAATGTAACTGGGTGATTATAAAGGTGCTCTAGAGGTGTCTCCAATGGTGTTTGTTGAGTTGGCATAGATCGAGATTAGGATTTGTCACTCCGAGTATCGGAGAGGTATCTCTGGGCCCTCTTGGTAATGCACATCACTATAAGCCTTGCAAGCATTGTGACTAATGAGTTAGTTGCGGGATGATGCATTATGGAACGAGTAAAGAGACTTGCTGGTAATGAGATTGAACTAGGTATTGATATACCGACGATCGAATCTCGGGCAAGTAACATACCGATGACAAAGGGAACAACGTATGTTGTTATGTGGTTTGACCGATAAAGATCTTCGTAGAATATGTAAGAACCAATATGAGCATCTAGGTTCCGCTATTGGTTATTGACCAGAGATGAGTCTCGGTCATGTCTACACAGTTCTTGAACCCGTAGGGTCCGCACGCTTAACATTCTGTGACGATTTTATTATGAGTTATGTGATTTGATGACTAATGTTTGTTCGGAGTCCCGGATGAGATCGGGGACATGACGAGGAGTCTTGAAATGGTAGAGACGTAAAGATCGATATATTGGAAGGCTATATTCGGATATCGGAAAGGTTCCGAGTGATTCAGGTATTTTTCGGAGTACTGGAGAGTTACGGGAATTCGTATTGGGCCTTAATGGGCCATACGGGAAAGGAGAGAAAGGCCTCAAGGGTGGCCGTGCCCCTTCCTCATGGACTGGTCCGAATTGGACTAGGGAAAGGGGGCGCCCCCTTCCTTCCTTTTCCTTTTCCCTTCCCTTTTTCCTATTCCATGTGGGAGGTGGAATCCTACTAAGACTAGGGAGTCCTAGTAGGACTCCACACTTTGGGCACGCCCTCTGAGGGTCGGCCTCCTCCTCCCTCCATCCTGTATATACGTGGCCAGGGGGCACCCCATAGACACACAAGTTGATCATTGATCTCTTAGCTGTGTATGGTGCCCCCCTCCACCATAATCCACCTCGGTCATATCGTAGCGGTACTTAGGCGAAGCCCTATTCTGGTAGCATCATCATCACCGTCATCACGCCGTCGTGCTGATGAAGCTCTCCCTCAACACTCTACTGGATCATGAATTCGTGGGACATCACCGAGCTGAACGTGTGCAGATCGCGGAGGTGCCGTACTTTCGGTACTAGGATCGGTCGACCGTGAAGACGTACGACTACATCAACCGCGTTCTCATAATGCTTCCTCTTACGGTCTACAAGGGTACGTAGACAACATTCTCCCCTCTCGTTGCTATGCATCACCATGATCTTGCGTGTGCGTAGAATTTTTTTTTGAAATTACTACGTTCCCCAACAGTGGTATGAGAGCCAGGTCTATGCGTAGATGTTATATGCACGAGTAGAACACAAAGGAGTTGTGGCCGTGGGTATATACATATTGCTTGCCGTCACTAGTTGATTCTTGATTCAGCGGTATTGTTGGATGAAGTGGCTCAGACCGACATTACGCGTACGCTTACGCGAGACTAGTTCTACCAACGTGCTTCGCACACAGGTGGCTGGTGGGTGTCAGTTTTTCCAACTTTAGTTGAATCGGACTCAATGAATAGGGTTCTTTCTGAAGATCAAAAAGCAATCACTATATTGCGTTGTGGTTTTTGATGCGTAGGTAAGAACGGTTCTTGCTCAACCCGTAGCAGCCACATAAAACTTGCAACAACAAGGTAGAGGACGTCTAACTTGTTTTTGCAGGGCTTGCTGTGATGTGATATGGTCAAGATGTGATGATATATAAATTTTTGTATGAGATGATCATGTTTTGTTAAAGTTATCGGCAACTGGCAGAAGCCTTATGGTTGTCTCTTTATTGCATAAGAGGCAAGCTCCATATAATTGCTTTACTTTATCGCTATGCGATAGCAATAGTTGCAAAAGCAATAGTTGGTGAGACGACCATGTGATGACACATTGAGAGAGATCAAGATGATAGAGATCATGGTGTCATGCCGCTGACGATGGAGATCATGACGGTACTTTGGAGATGGAGATCAAAGGCACAAGATAATGATGGCCATATCATGCCACATATTTTGATTGCATGTGATGTTTATCTTTTATGCATCTTATTTTTCTTAGTAACGATGGTAGCATTATGAGATGATCCCTTACTAAAATTTCAAGGTATAAGTGTTCTCCCTGAGTATGCACGGTTGCGACAGTTCTTTGTGCTGAGACACCACGTGATGATTGGGTGTGATAAGCTCTACGTTCACATACAACGGGTGCAAGCCAGTTTTGCAGATGCAGAGTACTCAAGTTAAACTTGACGAGCCTAGCATATGTAGATATGGCCTCGAAACACTGAAGACCGAAAGGTCGAACGTGAATCATATAGTAGATATGATCAACATAGAGATGTGAACCATGGAAGACTACTCCATCTCACGTGATGATCGGACATGGTTTAGTTGATATGGATCACGTGATCACTTAGATGATTAGTGGGATGTCTATCTAAGTGGGAGTTCTTAAGTAATATGATTAATTGAACTTTAATTTATCATGAACTTAGTCCTCATAGTATTTGCATATCTATGTTGTAGATCAATTGCTCGCGTATAGCTTCCCCGTTTTATTTATGATATGTTCCTAGAGAAAACTATGTTGAAAGATGATAGTAGCAATGATGTGGATTGGATACGTGATCTAAGGATTATCCTCGTTGCTGCATAGAAGAATTGTGTCCTTGATGCACCGCTACGTGACATAACTATTACAGGAGCAAATGCAAACATTATGAACGTTTGACAAAGCTCGGTATGATGACTACTTAATAGTTTAGTGCACCATGCTTTACGTCTTAGAACCGGGACTTAAAAAATGTTTTTGAACGCCACAGAGCATATAAGATGTTCTAAGAGTTGAAATTGGTATTTCATACTCATGCCCGTGTTGAGAGGTACGAGACCTCTGACGGTACTTCGCCTACAAGATGGAGGAGAATGGTTCAACCAGTGAGCATGTGCTCAAATTGTCTGGGTACTAAAATTGCTTGAATAAAGTGGGAGTTAATCTTCCAGATAAGATAGTAATCGACAAAGTTCTCTAGTCACTATCATCAAGTTACTAGAACTTAGTGATGAACTATAATATGCAAGGGATGACGAAAGTAATTCCCAAGCTCTTCGCGATGCTGAAATCGACAAAGGTAGAAATCAAGAAATAGCATCAAGTGTTGATGGTTAACAAGACCAGTAGTTTCAAGAAAAGGGCAGAGGGAAAGAAAGAGGAACTTCAAAGAAGAATATCAAGCAAGTTGCTGCTCCCATGAACAAGCCCAAAGCTAGACCCAAGCCTGGAACTGAGTGCTTCTACTGCAAAGGAAATGGTCACTGGAAGTGGAAATGCCCTAGATACTTGGCGGATAAGAAGGATGGAAAAGTGAACAAAAGTATATTTGATATACATGTTATTGATGTGTACTTTACTAGTGTTTATAGCAACCCCTCAGTATTTGATACTGGTTCAGTTGCTAAGAGTATTAACTCAAAACGGGAGTTGCAAAATAAACAGAGACTAGTTAAGGGCGAGGTGATGATGTGAGTTGGAAGTGATTCCAAGGTTGATAAGATCACCATCGCACACTCCCTTTACCTTCGGGATTAGTGTTGAACCTAAAATAAATGTTATAGTGTTTGCGTTGAGCATAATATGTTTGGATCATGTTTATTGCAATACAGTTATTCATTTAAGACAAAGAATAATTGTTATTCTGTTTACATGAAGAAAACATTCTGAGGTCATACACCCAAGGTGAATGGTTTATTGAATCTCAATCGTAGTGATACACATATTCATAATATTGAAGCCAAAAGATGCAAAGTCAATAATGATAGTGCAACTTATATGTGGCACTGACGTTTAGGTCATATTGGTGTAAAGCGCATGAAGAAACTCCATGCTGATGGGCTTTTGGAATCACTTGATTATGAATCATTTGATGCTTGCGAACCATGCCTCTTGGGCAAGATGACTAAAACTCCGTTCTCTGAAACAATGGAACAAGCAACTGACTTAATGGAAATAATACATATTGATGTATGCAATCCGATGAGTGTTGATGCTTGCAGCGGGTATCGTTATTTTATGACCTTCACGGATGATTTGAGCAGATATGGGTATATCTACTTTATGAAACATAAGTCTAAAACATTTGAAAAGTTCAAAGAATTTCAGAGTGAAGTGGAAAATCATCGTAACAAGAAAATAAAATTTCTGTGATCTGATCGTGGAGGAGAATATTTGAGTTACGAGTTTGGTCTTCATTTGAAACAATGCGGAATAGTTTTGCAACTCACGCCACCTGGAACACCACAACGTAATGGTGTGTCTGAATGTCATAACCGTACTTTATTAGATATGGTGCGATCTATGATGTCTCTTACCGATTTATCACTATCATTTTGGGGTTATGCATTAGAGACAACTGCATTCACGTTAAATAGGGCACCATCTAAATCCGTTGAGATGACACCATGTGAACTGTGGTTTAGCAAGAAACCTAAGCCGTCGTTTCTTAAAGTTTGGGGCTGCGATGCTTATGTGGAAAAGTTTCAACCTGATAAGCTCGAACCCAAATCGGAGAAATGGGTCTTCATAGGATACCCAAAGGAGACTGTTGGGTACGCCTTCTATCACAGATCCGAAGGCAAGATATTCGTTGCTAAGAATGGATCCTTTCTAGAGAAGGAGTTTCTCTTGAAAGAAGTGAGTTGGAGGAAAATAGAAATTGACGAGGTAATTGTACCTTATCCCTTATTGGAAAGTAGTTCATCACTAAAATCAGTTCCAGTGATTCCTACACCAGTTGGTGAGTAAGATAATGATGATGATCATGAAACTTCTGATCAAGTTACTACCGACTCGTAGGTCAACCAGAGTAAGATCCGCACTAGAGTGGTACGATAATCTTGTTCTGGAAGTCATGTTACTTGACCATGACGAACCTACGAACTATGAGGAAGCGATGATGAGCCCAGATTCCACAAAATGGCTTGAGGCCATGAAATCTGAGATGGGACCCATGTATGAGAACAAAGTATGGACTTTGGTTGACTTGCCCGATGATCGGCAGGCCATAGAGAACAAATGGATCTTCAAGAAGAAGACTGACGCTGACGCTAATGTTACTGTCTACAAAGCTCGACTTGTTGCAAAATGTTTTCGACAAGTTCAAGGAGTTGAATACGATGAGACCTTCTCACCCGTAGCGATGCTTAAGTCCGTCCGAATCATGTTAGCGCATTTTATGATTATGAAATTTGGCAAATGGATGTCAAAAGTGCATTCCTTAATGGATATCTTAAAGAAGAGTTGTATATGATGCAACCAGAAGGTTTTGTCGATCCAAAAGGTGCTAACAAAGTGTGCAAGCTCCAGCGATCCATTTATGGACTGGTGCAAGCCTCTCGGAGTTTGAATATATGCTTTGATAGTGTGATCAAAGCATATGGTTTTATACAGACTTGCATTGAAGCCTGTATTTACAAGAAAGTGAGTGGGAGCACTACAACATTTCTAATAAGTATATGTGAATGACATATTGTTGATCGGAAATAATGTAGAATTTTCTGGAAAGCATAAAGGAGCGTTTGAAAGGAGTTTTTTTTCAAAGAAAGACCTTGGTGAAGCTACTTACATATTGAGCATCAAGATCTATAGAGATAGATCAAAACGCTTGATATATTTTTCAATGAGTACATACCTTGACAAGTTTTTGAGGTAGT
Organism: Triticum urartu; assembly: GCF_056163025.1. NCBI lineage: Eukaryota > Viridiplantae > Streptophyta > Magnoliopsida > Poales > Poaceae > Triticum > Triticum urartu. The sequence continues at coordinate 583,200,603 of NC_141877.1, forward strand.
TCAAAATGGAACAGTCAAAGAAAGAGTTCTTCTCTGTGTTGCAAGGTGTGAAGTTGAGTAAGACTCAAAGCCCGACCACGGTAGAAGATAGAAAGAGAATGAAAGTCATTCCCTATGCCTCAGCCATAGGTTCTATAAAGTATGCCATGTTGTGTACCAGATCTATTATATAACCTACACTGAGTTTGGCAAGGGAGTACAATAGTGATCTAGGAGTATATCACTGTACAGCGGTCAAAATTATCCTTAGTGGAATAAGGATATGTTTCTCAATTATGGAGGTGAAAAAAAAGGTTCGTCTTAAAGGGTTACATCGATGCAAGTTTTGACACTGATCCAGATGACTCTAAGTCTCAATCTGGATACATATTGAAAGTGGGACCAATTAGCTAGAGTAGCTCCGGGCAGAGCATTTGTTCAAATAGAAATTTTCAAAATACATACGGCTCTGAATATGACAGACCCATTGACTAAGCTTCTCTCACAAGCAAAACATGATCACGCCTTAGTACTCTTTGGATGTTAATCACATAGCGATGTGAACTAGATTATTGACTCTAGTAAAACCCTATGGGTATTAGTCACATGACGATGTGAACTAATCACATGGTGATGTGAACTATTGGTGTTAAATCACATGGCGATGTGAACTAGATTATTGACTCTAGTGCAAATGGGAGACTGAAGGAAATATGCCCTAGAGGCAATAATAAAGTTGTTATTTATATTTCCTTATATCATGATAAATGTTTATTATTCATGCTAGAATTGTATTAACCGGAAACTTAGTACATGTGTGAATACATAGAAAACAGAGTGTCACTAGTTTGCCTCTACTTGACTAGCTCGTTGAATCAATGTGGTTATGTTTCCTAACCATAGACATGAGTTGTCATTTGATTAACGGGATCGCATCATTAGAGAATGATGTGATTGACTTGACCCATCCGTTAGCTTAGCACGATGATTGATAACCCACAAGTATAGGGGATCGCAATAGTTTTCGAGAGTAGAGTATTCAACCCAAATTTATTAATTCGACACAAGGGGAGCCAAATAATATTCTCAAGTATTAGTAGCTGAGTTGTCAATTCAACCACTCCTGGAAACTTAATATCTGCAGCAAAGTGTTTAGTAGCAAAGTAATATGATAGTAGTGGTAACGATAGCAAAAGGTAACGATAGCAAAAGTAATATTTTTGGTATTTTGTCGTGATGATAACAATAAGAACGAAAAAGTAAATAAGCGAAGATCAATATATGGAAAGCTCGTAGGCAATGGATCAGTGATGGAGAATTATGCCGGATGCAGTTCATCATGTAACAGTCATAACCTAGGGTGACACAGAACTAGCTCCAATTCATCAATGTAATGTAGGCATGTATTCCGAATATAGTCATACGTGCTTATGGAAAAGAACTTGCATGACATCTTTTGTCCTACCCTCCCGTGGCAGCGGGGTCCTAGTGGAAACTAAGGGATATTAAGGCCTCCTTTTAATAGAGTACCGGACCAAAGCATTAACACATAGTGAATACATGAACTCCTCAAACTACGGTCATCACCGGGAGTGGTCCCGATTATTGTCACTTCGGGGTTGCCGGATCATAACACATAGTAGGTGACTATAGACTTGCAAGATAGGATCAAGAACTCACAAATATTCATGAAAACATAATAGGTTCAGATCTGAATTCATGGCACTCAGGTCCTAGTGACAAGCATTAAGCATAGCAAAGTCATAGCAACCCTAACAAAACTAACTCGATTACATGATAAATCTCATCCAACCCATCAACGTCCAGCAAGCCTACGATGGAATTACTCACACACAGCGGTGAGCATCATGAAATTGGTGATGGAGGATGGTTGAAGATGACGACGGCGACGGATTCCCCTCTCCAGAGCCCGAATAGACTCCAGATCAGCCCTCCAGAGAGAGTTTAGGGCTTGGTGGCGGCTCCGTATCGTAAAACATGATGAATCCTTCTCCTTTAGGCCTTATGTTTTCAGCAAACATTTAGGTCTTATGTTTACTCATATCAATGGCATAATCAACTAGCGAGCAATAATAATAAATCTCGGATGACAACACTTTCTCAAAACAATCATAATATGATATAACAAGATGGTATCTCGCTAGCCCTTTCTGAGACCGCAAAACATAAATGCAGAGCACCTTTAAAGATCAAGGACTGACTAGACATTGTAATTCATGGTAAAGAGATCCAGTCAAGTCATACTGAATGTAAACTAACAGTAATGAATGCAAATGACAGCGGTGCTCTCCAACTTGTGCTTTTTAATAAGAGGGTGATGACTCAACATAAAAGTAAATAGATAGGCCCTTCACAGAGGGAAGCAGGGATTTGTAGAGGTGCCAGAGCTCGATTTTGAAATACAGGTGAATAATATTTTGAGCGGTATAGTTTCATTGTCAACATAACAACCAAGAGATGGCGATATCTTCCATGCTACACACATTATAGGCAGTTCCCAAACATAATGGTAAAGTTCATACTCCCCCTCCACCAACAAGCATCAATCCATGGCTTGCTCGAAACAACGAGTGCCTCCAACTAACAACAGTCCTGGGGGAGTTTTGTTTGCAATTATTTTGATTTGATTTGCATAAAGCATGGGACTGGGCATCCCGGTGACCAGCCATTTTCTCGTGAGTGAGGAGCGGAGTCCACTCCTCTTGAGAATAACCCGCCTAACATGGAAGATACGGACAGCCCTAGTTGATACATGAGCTATTCGAGCATACAAAACCGAATGTTTATTTGAAGGTTTAGAGTATGGCACATACAAATTTACTTGGAACGGCAGGTAGATACCGTATATAGGTAGGTATGGTGGACTCATATGGAACAACTTCGGGGTTTATGGGATTGGATGCACAAGCAGTATTCCCGCTTAGTACAGGTGAAGGCTGTAAAAAGACTGGGAAGCGACCAGCTAGAGAGCGACAACATTCATGAACATGCATTAAAATTAATCAACACCGAATGCAAGCATGAGTAGGATATAATGCACCATGAACATAAATATCGTAGAGGCTATGTTGATTTTGTTTCAACTACATGCATGAACATGTGCCAAGTCAAGCCACTCGAATCGTTCAAAAGAGGATACCACCATATCATACCACATCACAACCATTTTAATAGCAGGTTGGCAAGCAAGGTAAACCATTATAAGCTCCTAGCTAATTAAGCATGGCATAAGCAACTATAATCTCTAATTGTCATTGCAAACATGTTTATTCATAATAGGCTGATTCAGGAACGATGAACTAATCATATTTACAAAAACAAGAGAGGTCGAGTTCATACCAGCTTCTCCCATCTCAATCAGTCCATCATATATCGTCATAATTGCCTTTCACTTGCACGACCGAATGATGTGAATAATAATAACAGTGCACGTGCATTGGACTAAGCTGGAATCTGCAAGCATTCAATAAACAGGAGAAGACGAGGCAATATGGACTCTTGGTTAAATCAACAATAATGCATATAGGAGTCACTTCAATAATTTAATTATGGTCTTCTCCTATCGACCCCCAAAGAAAAGAAAATAAATAAAACTATTTACACGGGAAAGCTCCCAACAAGCAAAAGAAGAACAAGAAATCTTTTTGGGTTTTCTTTTTAATTACTACTACAAGCATGGAAAGTAAACTAATTAAAAGCTACAACTAATTTTTTTTGGTTTTTCTTAAGGTTTATTAAACACACAAGAAGAAAGCATAAAAAGGAAATAAACTAGCATGGATGATACAATGAAAAAGTATGAGCACCGACAACTAGCAATGAGTGTGTGAACATGAATGTAATGTCGGTGGGAAATACGTACTCCCCCAAGCTTAGGCTTTTGGCTTAAGTTGGTCTAATGCGACGGATGGCCTGGCGGATATCCAAAGTTGTAGTTGGGGTCGTACTGAGTTGCAGCAGTCATTGCATCATGGGCTGCAGCTTGGAGGCGAGCTATCTTAGCCCTCCTCTTATACTCTTCTGCCTCCTCTCTAGTTATAAAATATCTCCCTTTTGCCTGAAAGTCAAAGAAAGTAGAAGCAGGGAGAGCGACGTGATAGGTGCGTCGTCTGTCAAAGATTAGTTGATACTGGAGGAACTCATCGTTCCTCTCAACAAAATGATGACGAACCATAGCCTCATAACCCAAATAAGCAGGAGGCAACTCAATATCATCCTCACATATGGTTATACCAAGAAAATTAGCTATACGGGTTGCATAAATTCCACGAAAGAAATCTCCATTAAATCTATTATGATGCAACCTACGTGCAACAATGGCTCCCAAGTTATAATATTTATCTCCTAACACAGCACTCCTAAGAATACTGAGGTCAGGGACACACATATGACATGCTTCATCTTTACCATTTATGCACCTACCTATGAAGAGAGAGAAATAATGTATAGCAGGAAAATGAATGCTCCCTATGGTAGCTTGTGCTATATCTCTAGATTCCCCCACAGTTATACTAGCAAGAAAATCTCTAAACTCAGATTTGCGAGGTTCACTAGTACTACCCCATTGTGGAAGTTTGCAAGCAGTGGTAAAATCCTCTAAGTCCATAGTATAAGAATTTTCATAAAGATCAAATAGGACAGTTTGAGAATTGCGTGAAGATGAAAATTCAAACCTCCTCACAAAGGAACTAGTGAGATAGTGGTACTGACGGCACTTTTCTGCCTCAAAGCTCACAAGATCAGCGTTACGCAAATATGCGTTAAATTCTTCCTTAATTCCTGCCCGATCCATGAAGTCCTCTGAAGGCCATTCACAAGGTCGCATTGGAGCTTCCCTTGGTGGCTCATCATCAGCATCACGCATTGCAAGCCTGGGTCCTTGCTTCCTTGAAGAACCACCTTGGTACATTTTCCTAAACATATTTCTTCTTCTAAAAAATTTCTGAAATTTTTAGTAACTTCAAATAAAAGTGAACCAAGCTCAACAAAATTGATAGCAACTACTCCTACAAGTGCCTAGAGCCTATATCATGCATTAGAACTACTTGGAACCATATAAGTTTGACATGCAAGCTCAAGAACATGGTCACCTAGGCAGCACAAATTTGCAATGAATAAAGTACTAGAACAAAAACTAATTGGACCAATGGAGGAGTCACATACCAAGGAACAATCCCCCAAAGCAGTTTTTTGAGAGGTGCTTTGAGCAAGGAGATCGAAAATCGCAGCAAAATGAGCTAGAACTTGTGCTTGAGCTGGATGGTGATTTTTTGGGAGGAAGAAGAAGTGTGTGGGTGCAGGAATAAGTGGAGGGGAGCCACCGTGGGCCCACGAGACAGGGGGCGCGCCCAGGGGGTGGGCGTGCCGTGGACCCTTGTGGCCAGGTGCTTGCTCCCCTGCTGTGTTCTCAGTGCCAGATATTCTCAAATATTCCATAAAAAATCATATTTAAATTTCAGGGCATTTGGAGAACTTTTATTTTTGGGGCATTTTTATATTGCACAGATAATCAGAAAACAGACAGAAATTACTATTGTTGCTTTACTTAATATAAATAACATAAAGTAAAAAGAGGGTACAGAAGGTTGTGCTTTCTAACTTCATCCATCTCATGCTCATCAAAAGGAATCCATTAACAAGGTTGATCAAGTCTTGTTAACAAACTCATTTCGAGTAACATGAAACTGGAGAAATTTCGAATGACACTATGTTACCTCAACGGGGATATGCACATCCCCAATAATAAGAATATCATATTTCTTCTTGACAGTAGGAAGAGGAAATTCAAAACCTCCAAAAATAATTGATGGAGTTTTTCCAATAGAATTGATACTGTGCACTTGAGATTGTTTCCTCGAAAAGTGTACCGTATGCTCATTACCATTAACATGAAAAGTGACATTGCCTTTGTTGCAATCAATAACAGCCCCTTTACTACCTGTGTCGGGTTATCAAGACCATGTGTTTCCTCAATAGGTGATGGATTAAAACCATATATTTCTTCAATGGGCTGTAAATTAAGACCATGTATTTCTTCAATAGGAGGTAAATTCTTAACATCTTCAGTTTTAATACCCTTTTCTTTCATAGATTTCTTTGCCTCTTTCATATCTTTAGGACTGAGAAATAGAACAGCTCTTTTCTTCTGAGTTGGTTTAGGAATAGGCTCAGGAGTTGGCTCAGGGGCTGGCTCAGGAAGTGTCCAATTATTTTCATTTGTCAACATATTATTCAATAGAATTTCACCTTCATCTGGTGTTCTTTCCCTAAAAACAGAACCAGCACAACTATCCAAGTAATCTCTGGAAGCATCGGTTAGTCCATTATAAAAGATATCAAGTATTTCATTTTTATTAAGAGGGTGATCAGGCAAGGCATTAAGTAATTGGAGAAGCCTCCCCCAAGCTTGTGGGAGACTCTCTTCTTAAATTTGCACAAAATTATATATATCCCTTAAGGCAGCTTGTTTCTTATGAGCAGGGAAATATTTAGCAGAGAAGTAATAAATCATATCCTGGGGACTACGCACACAACCAGGATCAAGAGAATTAAACCATATATTAGCATCACCCTTAATGAGAACGGAAATATTTTAAGAATATAAAAGTAACGAGTTCTCTCATCATTAGTGAACAGGGTGGCTATATCATTTAATTTAGTAAGATGTGCCACAACAGTTTCAGATTCATAACCATAAAAAGGATGAGATTCAACAAAAGTAATTATATCAGGATCAATAGAGAATTCATAATCCTTATCAGTAAAAAAGATAGGTGAAGTAGCATAAGCAGGATCATATTTCATTCTAGCATTCAGAGTTTTTGTTTAAGCTTAGCTAATAATTTCTTAAGATCACTTCTATCATTGCAAGTAAGAAAGTCTCTTTTAGTTTCTTCATCCATAACATAGCCCTCAGGCACAACAGGTAATTCATATTTATTAGGAGAGCCTTCATCATCACTTTCATCAATATTATCAGTTTCAATAATTTCATTCTCTCTAGCCCTAGTAAGTTGTTCATCAAGAAATTCATCAAGTGGCATAGTAGTATCAAGCATAGAAGTAGTTTTATCATAAGTATCATGCATAGCAGAAGTGGCATCATCAATAATATGCGACATATCAGAATTAATAGCAGAAGCAGGTCTAGGTGTCGCAAGCTTACTCAAAACAGAAGGTGAATCAAGTGCAGAGCTAGATGACAGTTCCTTACCTCCCCTCGTAGTTGAGGGATAAATCTTGGTTCTTGGATCTTTCAAGTTCTTCATAATGATAAGCAGATATAAATCCCAAGTGACTCAAAGAGTAGAGCTATGCTCCCCGGCAATGACGCCAGAAAATAGTCTTGATAACCCACAAGTATAGGGGATCGCAACAGTTTTCGAGGGTAGAGTATTCAACCCAAATTTATTGATTCGACACAAGGGGAGCCAAAGAATATTCTCAAATATTAGTAGCTGAGTTGTCAAGTCAACCACACCTGGAAACTTAATATCTGCAGCAAAGTGTTTAGTAGCAAAGTAATATGATAGTAGTGGTAATGATAGCAAAAGGTAACAATAGCAAAAGTAATATTTTTAGTATTTTGTAGTGATGATAACAATAACAACGGAAAAGTATATAAGCGAAGATCAATATATGGAAAGCTCGTAGGCAATGGATCAGTGATGGAGAATTATGCTGGATGCGGTTCATCATGTAACATTCATAACCTAGGGTGACACAGAACTAGCTCCAATTCATCAATGTAATGTAGGCATGTATTCCGAATATAGTCATACATGCTTATGGAAAAGAACTTGCATGACATCTTTTGTCCTACCCTCCCGCGGCAGCGGGGTCCTAGTGGAAACTAAGGGATATTAAGGCCTCCTTTTAATAGAGTATCGGACCAAAGCATTAACACATAGTGAATACATGAACTCCTGAAACTACGGTCATCACTGGGAGTGGTCCCGATTATTGTCACTTCGGGGTTGCCAGATCATAACACATAGTAGGTGACTATAGACTTGCAAGATAGGATCAAGAACTCACAAATATTCATGAAAACATAATAGGTTCAGATCTGAAATCATGGCACTCGGGCCCTAGTGACAAGCATTAAGCATAGCAAAGTCATACCAACATCAATCTCAGAACATAGTGGATACTAGGGATCAAACCCTAACAAAAACTAACTCGATTACATGATAAATCTCATCCAACCCATCACCGTCCAGCAAGCCTACGATGGAATTACTCACGCACGGCGGTGAGCATCATGAAATTGGTGATGGAGGATGGTTGATGATGACGACAGCGACAGATTCCCCTCTCCGGAGCCCCGAACGGACTCCAGATCAGCCCTCCTGAGAGAGTTTAGGGCTTGGCGGCGGCTCCGTATTGTAAAACATGATGAATCCTTCTCCTTTTTTCTCTCCCCGAACACAAATATATGGAGTCAAGGTTGAGGTCGGCGGAGCTCCAAGGGGCCCACGAGGTAGGGGGCGCGCCCCCCACCCTCGTGGATAGGGTGTGGGCCGCATGGCCTTGATTCTTTGCCAGTATTTTTTATTGTTTCCAAAAATAATCTCCGTGGAGTTTCAGGTCATTCCGAGAACTTTTGTTTCTGCACATAAATAACACCATGGCAATTCTGCTGAAAACAGCGTCAGTCCGGGTTAGTTCCATTCAAATCATGCAAGTTAGAGTCCAAAACAAGGCCAAAAGTGTTTGGAAAAGTAGATAAGACGGAGACGTATCAATGATCGTTTAGTTTGTTGCTATTGCTTTCTCCATAACTTATACATGTTCCTATGACTATGAGATCATGCAACTCCCGAATACCGGAGGAACACTTTGTGTGCTACCAAAAGTCACAACGTAACTGGGTGATTATAAAGGTGCTCTAAAGGTGTCTCCAATGGTGTTTGTTGAGTTGGCATAGATCGACATTAGGATTTGTCACTCTGAGTATCGGAGAAGTATCTCTGGGCCCTCTCGGTAATGCAGATCACTATAAGCCTTGCAAGCATTGTGACTAATGAGTTAGTTGTGGGATGACGCATTACGGAACAAGTAAAGAGACTTGCCGGTAACGAGATTGAACTAGGTATTGAGATACCGACGATCGAATCTCGGGCAAGTAACATATCGATGTTGTTGTGTGGTTTGACCGATAAAGATCTTCATAGAATATGTAGGAACCAATATGAGCATCCAGGTTCCGCTATTGTTTATTGACGGGAGATGAGTCTCAGTCATGTGTATATAGTTCTCGAACCCGTAGGCTCCGCATGCTTAACATTCTGTGACGATTTGTATTATGAGTTATGTGATTTGATGACCGAAGTTTGTTCGGAGTCATGGATGAGATTGGGGACATGACGAGGAGTCTCGAAATGGTCGAGACGTAAAGATCGATATATTGGAAGGCTATATTCGGATATCGGAAAGGTTCCGAATGATTCGGGTATTTTTCGGAGTACCGGAGAGTTACGGGAATTCGTATTGGGCCTTAATGGGCCATACGGGAAAGGAGAGAAAGGCCTCAAGGGTGGCCACACCCCTTCCCCATGGACTGGTCCGAATTGGACTAGGGAAAGGGGGCGCCCCCTTCCTTCCTTCTCCTTCTCCCTTCCCTTTTTCCTATTCCATGTGGGAGGTGGAATCCTACTAGGACTAGGGAGTCCTAGTAGGACTCCACACTTTGGGCGCGCCCTATGAGGGCCGGCCTCCTCCTTCCTCCATCCTTTATATACGTGGCCAGGGGACACCCCATAGACACACAAGTTGATCATTGATCTCTTAGCCATGTGAGGTGCCCCCCTCCACCATAATCCACCTTGGTCATATCGTAGCGGTGCTTAGGCGAAGCCCTGTTCCGGTAACATCATCATCACCGTCATCACGCCGTCGTGCTGACGAAGCTCTCCCTCGACACTCTGCTGGATCGTGAGTTTGTGGGACGTCACCGAGCCAAACGTGTGCAGATCACGGAGGTGTCGTACTTTTGGTACTAGGATCGGTCGATCGTGAAGACGTACGGCTACATCAACCGCGTTGTCATAACGCTTCCGCTTACGGTCTATGAGGGTACGTAGACAACACTCTCCCCTCTCGTTGCTATGCATCACCATGATCTTGCGTGTGCGTAGGATTATTTTTTGAAATTACTACGTTCCCCAACACCCATATGATTTCTGCTATTTCATTAGCCAGTGCCTTGTATTCTGCCTCTATGCTTGACCTGGAAATAGTGGCTTGTTTTCTAGCACACCAAGATATCAAATGAGTACCAAAAACACTTCAAAAAGCCACCAGTTGAGCATCTGTCATCCAGACATCCTGCCCAATCTGAATCTGAGAAAGCACTAACAAGAGTAGAAGATGATCTACTAAAGTTCAAGCCAATGCCCAAATTATTTTTCACATATCTGACTATACGTTTGGCAGCAGTCAAATGAACTGTAGTGGGTGCATGAAGGAATTGACATACTTTGTTAATAGCAAAAGAGATAGCAGGTCTTGTAAGTGTCAAATACCGAAGTGCGCCTACTAGACTTCTATATTTTGTACTGTCATCTTGACTCAAGAGTGTACCTTCTGTGAGAGATAGTTTCTCTGTACTGGATAAAGGAGTGGGTGTAGGTTTACAACCTTGTAAGCCACCGTTTCTTACCAAATCAATTGCATATTTTTCTTTGGAAAGGTGGAGTTCATCCTTATGTTTCTTCACTTCAATCCCTAGAAGATAATGCAAATCTCCAAGGTCCTTGAGAGCAAACTCTGCACTTAAATCCTTCAACAATCCTGCTATTGCCTCATCAGATGAGCTTGTGACAATAATATCATCAACATATATGAGAAAAAATATGGATGTATTTAACTTGTTATAAATAAACAGTGAGGTGTTAGATTTTGAAGGAACAAAACCAAGTGTTTGCATCTTTCTGCTGAGACGTGAATACCATGCCCTTGGAGCTTGCTTAAGCCCATATAGTGCTTTATCAAGTTTGGATACATGAGAGGATGCATTTTTGCTTTCAAACCAAGGAGGTTGTTTCATGTATACTTACTCTTCCAGAACACCATGCAAAAACGCGTTCTGTACATCTAGCTGTTGAAGATTCCATCCTCTGGAAACATCAATAGACAAAACTAGACGAATGGTAGTAGCTTTTACAACCGGACTAAAAGTGTCCTCATAGTCTATACCATACCGTTGCTTGAAACCTTTTGCAACAAGTCTCGCCTTGTAGCGATCAATAGTTCCGTCAGACTTCCTTTTGATCCTAAAAACCCACTTGCAATCAATGATATTTTTACCTTGTTGTGGGGGGACCAAATGCCATGTTTTCTTTCTTTGCAATGCCATGTATTCTTCATGCATTGCTTTTCTCCATCTCTCGTCACCAAGAGCCTCTTCAAGTGTACTGGGTGAAGGAAATATGCCCTAGAGGCAATAATAAAGTTATTATTTATTTCCTTATATCATGATAAATGTTTATTATTCATGCTAGAATTGTATTAACCGGAAACATAATACATGTGTGAATACATAGACAAACAGAGTGTCACTAGTATGCCTCTACTTGACTAGCTCGTTAATCAAAGATGGTTATGTTTCCTAACCATGGACAAAGAGTTGTTATTTGATTAACGGGATCACATCATTAGTTGAATGATCTGATTGACATGACCCATTCCATTAGCTTAGCACCCGATCGTTTAGTATGTTGCTATTGCTTTCTTCATGACTTATACATGTTCCTATGACTATGAGATTATGCAACTCCCGTTTGCTGGAGGAACACTTTGTGTGCTACCAAATGTCACAACGTAACTGGGTGATTATAAAGGAGCTCTACAGGTGTCTCCAAAGGTACATGTTGGGTTGGCGTATTTCGAGATTAGGATTTGTCACTCCGAATGTCGGAGAGGTATCTCTGGGCCCTCTCGGTAATGCACATCACTTAAGCCTTGCAAGCATTGCAACTAATGAGTTAGTTGCGGGATGATGTATTATGGAACGAGTAAAGAGACTTGCCGGTAACGAGATTGAACTAGGTATTGGATACCGACGATCGAATCTCGGGCAAGTAACATACCGATGACAAAGGGAACAATGTATGTTGTTATGCGGTCTGACCGATAAAGATCTTCGTAGAATATGTAGGAGCCAATATGGGCATCCAGGTCCCGCTATTGGTTATTGACCGGAGACGTGTCTCGGTCATGTCTACATTGTTCTCGAACCGTAGGGTCCGCACGCTTAAGGTTTCGATGAAAGTTATATTATGAGTTTATGAGTTTTGATGTACCGAAGGAGTTCGGAGTCCCGGATGAGATCGGGGACATGACGAGGAGTCTCGAAATGGTTGAGACATAAAGATCGATATATTGGACGACTATATTCGGACATCGGAAAGGTTCCGAGTGATTCGGGTATTTTTCGGACTACCGGGGAGTTACGGGAATACGGGGGGAGAAGTATTGGGCCTTATTGGGCCATACGGGAAAGAGAGAGGGGTTGCCTAAGGCAGGCCGCGCGCCCCCCCAAGGCCTAGTCCGAATTGGACTAGGGGGAGGGGCTGTGCCCCCTCCTTCCTTCCCTTCTCCCTTCCCCTTCCTTGTCTCCTACTCCTACTACATGGAAGGACTCCTAGCTGGACTAGGAAAAGGGGGAATCCTACTCCCAGTGGGAGTAGGACTCCCCTAGGGCGCGCCATAGAGAGGGCCGGCCCTCCACTCCTTTATATACGGGGGCAGGGAGCTCCCCATAGACACACAAGTTGATCTTCGTGATCGTTCCTTAGTCGTGTGCGGTGCCCCCCTCCACGATATTACACCTCGATCATATTGTAGTGGTGTTTAGGCGAAGTCCTGCGACGGTTAAACATCAAGATCGTCATCACGCCGTCGTGCTGACGAAACTCCTCCCCGAAGCTTTGCTGGATCGGAGCCCGGGGTGCGTCATCGAGCTGAACGTGTGCCAAGAACTCGGAGGTGCCGGAGTAACGGTGCTTGGATCGGTTGGACCGGGAAGACGTACGACTACTTCCTCTACGTTGCGTCAACGCTTCCGCTTCGGTCTATGAGGGTACGTAGACAACACTCTCCCCTCTCGTTGCTATGCATCACCATGATCTTGCGTGTGCGTAGGAATTTTTTTGAAATTACTACGTTCCCCAACACTGGGCTCACCTAGTTCACTTGTAGAACACATGAGACTATATTTGGTTACATGCTTATAATTAACAAGTTGAATTAACCCTTGTTGTAGCCTTGTGCGATGTGGTATTGTTGCAGCAGTATTTTGTGGCGTAGAAGATCCAGGAGCCCGAGCAGGAGACAATGAACCTGCTGGCGATCCCGAGGCGGATCCATCAACAGCAGCAGTTTCCGCGTGGTTGGGAGTTGTCTCCACGCGGGTCGGATCCTCTATGGCAACTGACATCTGCTCCATTGAAGTGCGAGCCGCAGAAGATCCCAGGCGAGCGGGCGTCTCGGAGCTGTGGGAAACAGTGCCCGACCCCCGCGGCTGGCGAGTGACTCGTGATGCGCCGCTTGTAGATCATGGGTTGGGCTGCAAAGCGCCCACCGTCCAGTCCAGCCGCAGGCTGCCGCGTGGCAGTTGACGATTCATGCGGACCAGGGGCGCGCCTGGCCCAGCTGGAGACGCCCACATGGCTGGTGCTGACTCGTGGGCAGCTGCGCGACCACCCGCGCCTGCCGCACCTGGTGGTGTCGGTTCTGCCGAAGGAGCCAATCCCGAGGCAGATCCCCTGCACTGCTCCAACGCAGATCTCGAGGAAGATATGCTTCCCATGCCGCGACACATGAGATATGGCTCATTTGAGCTATTTTCTTCATCATTTTTATTTATGTTTTCTTCGCTGCTTGTCTCCTGTGTCATCACAAGGCTCATGTGCACTATTAGGAGAGTTAGTCAACATATGATCATCCCGATTATTATTTCCCCCTTGATCATAGCCGGAAAGGTGAGGTGGTAGGAGAAGAATTTCTTGGCGAAGTAGGGCTCCGACATTAGGATGAAGATCCTCAAAAGGGAATTTGGTCTCATCAAAAACAACATCACGGGAGATATAAACGTGACAAGTTGAGATATCAAGACATTTTACACCCTTATGTTGAGCACTATATCCAAGAAAAGCACATTGTTTAGAGCGAAACATGAGCTTGCGATTGTTGTATGGATGGAGATTTGGCCAACAAGCACATCCAAATACACGAAGTGAGGTGTAATCTAGTTTTGTGTGGAGAAGTCTTTCTACTGGTGTTTCTTTGTTGATAACTCTACTAGGGAGCATGTTTATGATGTGAACAACAGTAAGAAAGGCCTCATCCCAGAATTTGAGGGGCATGGAGGCCCCAGCTAAAAGAGCGAGGCCAACCTCAACTATGTGTCTATGCTCGCGTTCAACAGAACCGTTTTGTTGGTGAGTGTGAGGACATGACACAGGATGGGAGATGCCAAGAGTTTGGAAGAAGGAATTTAACTTTTCGTATTCCCCTCCCCAGTCAGATTGGACAACAATGATCTTGCGGTCAAACTTGCATTCAATGAATGGTTGGAAGTTTTGAATAACTTGAAAGACATCGGATCTTTTCTTAAGAAGATAAATCCATGAATATTTGCTAAAGTCATCAATGAAGATCACATAGTACGTGTGTCTACCAACAGAGCTAGGGGCAGAACCCCAAACATCAGGAAAAAAATAATTGCAATGGTTGTGTAGAAACATTAGTGGATATGGGATAAGGCAATTAATGACTTTTTTCTCATTGACATGAATCACAAATGGTTTCAACATGACGCTCACCAACATACGGGAGCTTATTTTTCCTAAGCAAACGTTCAACTAAAGAAAAAGATGCATGCCTAATCGATCGTGCCACTGTGTTGACGAGAGTTTGACAACACCATAGGCTTGTTTATTGAATCCTCTATGCTCTGGAATCAATGGGTAAAGCCCTCGAACACATCTACCTCCATAGAGTACTTTCTTCATTGCCTGATCCTTAATCAAAAAGAAGAAAGTATAAAATTCAATGGAGACATGATTATCAATAGTGATTCTATGAACTGATAGAAGATTCTTATTAGCACTAGGAACATGCAAAAAAATCAAAGATGAATTTTACGATGAGGGGTATTAATAAGTGAATGACCAATGTGACCAATTCTCATACCTGCACCACTAGCAGTGTGGATCCGATCTTTGCCATGGTATTTCTCCCTTAGGTTTACTTTTTCAAGTTCGCCCGTGAGATGGTTTGTGGCGCCATTGTCAAGATACCAATTGGTATCGATTCCATAGGAACCATTAGCGGCAGCAACAACTTTTTCTTCGTCTTGGGAGGAGTCCCCGTCTTCATCGAAGCGGTACCAGCATTCTTTCGCAGAGTGCCCGAGCTTACCATAGATCTGGAAACGCATGGCATCTGGATGAGACCGACTGGAACCACCGTGGCGACCCTGATTGTTGGTGGAGGAGGGCCGACCACTGCGAGGGTTGGAGTTGCCGCTGTTATTCCTGCCGCCTCCCATCTTGCTCTTGTTGCAGGGAGGTCCATGGTAGTGGGAGTTTCCGCCGCGTCCACGGGTGGTAGCGTTCGCGGAGGATTTAAACCCACCGGCGCTGCCAGATCGCTGGTGCGCCACCATGTGTTGGTCGAAGTTACTCAACATGGCGAAGAGTTCGTCGATGGAGTCCGCGGTGACGCGAGTGTCAAGCGTTGAGACGAGGGGCAAGTACTCCATGTCAAGGTCGTGAAGGATGTAGGAGACGAGCTCGTCATCCTGCAGTGGCTTGCCAGCGGCAGCGATCTCATCAGCGAGGCCGCGCATCTCGGCGAAGTAGGAGGTCACCGTCTTGTTGCCCTTCTGCGCGTTCACGAGGGCAGTACGGATGTTGTTGATGCGGCTGAGGGGCTGCGAGGAGAACATACCTGCCAACACCGCCCAGAGCTCGCTCGCCGTGGTGATCGCGGTCACCTGGACGAGCACCTCTTGGTAAGATTGTTCAGCAAGTATCCAAGGACTTGCTGATCCTCCCTGACCCAGATGGGATGGTGAGGGTTGGGCGCAGAGCTGTCTTTCCCATCCTTGTCCTTCGCGGGAAGCACCCTGACCGGCTTCGCTATGCTGTCGTCGACGTAGCCGAAGACCCCTGTGCCCCTTAGCTGCGGCGTAACTTGCATGCACCAAAGGACGTAGTTTGTGCGGGATAGCTTTTTTGTGACTTGACCATTGAGGCCAGCCTGGGAGGAACCGAAGGAGGACGACATGGTTTGCACTGGTGGAGATTGAAACTAGATGATGTGGAAGAGAATGGCTCTGATTACCATGTGTGATGACGGAAAGCATCGTGCCTCAACTTGAGGGGACGCCGTACATGTTATAGGCAGGGGCGCACCTCCCTGATAGCGCATACAGTTAGGATTCGGTAGAGGAGAGATTACATCTTGAGGAGAAAGTTGAAAGAAGATAAGTCTAGGTACAGATAGATAAAAGATATTCTAACTACCTAGCCTAACTCTATAGGAAACCTCCTGTCACGTACACAACAATCCTGTCGTACCATTGATGTTTGACACTTCGAAACAATCTGAATTTTCCATTAACATAATACTAATTCCTAGTTTTGTTTTCTTCCCAATAAAGAACATACAGTATTATTATGCGCTTACCAGCTTCTGTGATTAACCATTCGATGTTCTAATTTCTGACCTAATTGTTGATGTTCAACTTCTAGAGGTTAGTTTTAGTTCTTTGAACATTCTTCCTCTGCTTCAGTTCAGATATTGCTGAAACTTCTTACCTTTTGCTGAGAAGGGACAACTAAGCCACATCAGTCTTGTTAATATAGACTAGTGAAGGAGTCTCGGGTCTGAGGCTTAAGAAAAGGAAACTCAGGTCTTATTACAATCTAGCCAAGCTAGTAAAAGAAGTAAGTGTAAAAACAGCTTGAAGCAGTGTTTAGATTTCCACGAAGAATGCATTGGCCGATCCTGAGACTAGCTACCTGCAGGATGACGATAAGACGCAGTCCTCATGCCTGCAAAGTCACCAGAGGTGGTTGCAACCCGGCCAATGATCGTCACAGTGGACACACGATCCATTTCCTATGCTGGGTCCATAATTGTGCGGCTCGACTTTGTACTAAAGACTATGTTATCTGTTAAACCACACACAGCAAACCTGGTTGATGCCACATGACACATTGGTGCGATAATGGCATGCATCATGTATCTCTTTCTGATGCCACTCATTCCCAAGTGGAATCAATGTAAGAATAAGGATGTATGCCATGGTCTAGGCCTTAGTTTCAAGGCTTAATTAATTGGCTGGAAAGCATTATATTTAATTCCTTCCTACACGCTCTTCTCTCATAGAGATATGGCGATCGAGTAAAAGAGTAACCGAATAAAAGATGGATGTGGATGCAACAGGAACACCGGTCTCATATATAAGAGATGGAGACATACAAAGCAAGAAGACGACGGTAATATGTCACGAGATGGAGTTGGCACCTGGGATTAATATGCCATGTCATTATTAAGGGGTGCATGTGGCCATTGACTTATGAAGTGATGGTTGTCTCCCTCACGGTGGAAGACAGTCACACATATACACGATGTACCTCTATGAAGATGCACGTGTTATCTTGCAAAGGTGTATGCACATGATATCTTCTTCTTCTTCTTCTTGCTCACCCACTTCATCACCCTGCCTCTCCAATCCAAGCTCCCCACCTCCATCAATGGCGCAACCGACTTGCGGAAGGTTTGCTGTAGTACAATTAATCAAGACAAAGTTAGGAAAGAGCTTGATAACCAATTAGATGTCTAACAACATAGCAGGAAATGATTAGATCGTACATGTGCTAAGTGAGGAAATGAGACGAACCCTTACATCTCTGAAGTAATTGTTGCTCGATGCCTTTGAACATAGTGCAGTTGCTCAGCAATGTTTGGGCAGGTTGCAAGTACCGGATACAACGCTAAAGACATAAATCCCCATGATTGTTTCTTTCTTGCATCGAAAATTCCCTTGCATGCTGACATGCGGATAGCTTAGACCAGCATTATGAGATGAGTTATGCAGATTCAAACTAGTATTAAATTGGTTGATGTCATAATCTTAAAACATGTCTATAATGCCAAAATACAATATAACGCCATCGCCTCACATATGGCTGTTTGGTTGTCTGTATGTGCCTACTTGATATTAATGGGACTTGTTTATTGCTTGCATGACAACTCTAGACCAGGCTAACATGAACCTTTCTGATCATCAAAAAATGGAAAAGACATGAACCTTTGGGCATGTACAATAAACCTAGAGATATCTGACGACTCTTTCATTTTTTTATCATCTGGACGTATCATAGAAGTATATAGTCGTACTGTGGGTTTTGTAGTTATGAAAACTGACGACCACATAGTAAGAGACATCAATCTTCTGGAAGCTAACCTCGCAAAAAAAAAATTCTTGAAGCTAAATAGCTAAAATTGTAGATATCTACAAAAAATATTTGTGAATATCACCCTATATCAGTCAAATTTTACAAGATCACCAAAACTATGAACCGTACAATTACTCAATACTAAGCCACACTGGATTTATTCAAAATAATTTCAGAAACAATCCGTTTTTCAATCACACAATCATTTCTATTCTCCCAAAAAGGACAATAAAATAAAGACACACTATTATATGCACTTATAGCCTTATGTGATTAGCCGTTCAATTATATTGAGGCCCATATTGATGTTCCAGTCATTTTGGAGTTTAATATTTTTAGTTTATTTAAACCTAATATTTTCAGCTTGTTAGTTTAGTTCTCTGAACATGAATTCTTTGTCGCCGATTCTGAGATGTGTATGACTTTTTTTGCAAGAAGGGACAACTACTTCATCCAGCTGTGCATCTTCTTAATTTTTGGCCAATGAAGAAATGTCTCAAGTGTAGAAAAAAGGTTCTGAAACTGTGTTCGACTTTCCAGGAAGAGGCAGGCCGATCTGTGTTCCTTTGTCTACGACAAGGGGATTCTTGCTAACCTTGGTGAAATGCATTCTCATTTTCTCGTATCCCGTGAAGGCCTTACAGAACAGGAGTGATAGACTATTAAGATGCTTCTCGATGCCCCCCGTTCTGGACAAACAAAGCAAAACAAAATTCTGCCTTCGCTTGGGCATCTAAGGCACTAATGCATTCTCGCCGAGAGAGGATTGAGTTTGTGTCCTCACATGACTAAAACAGAATTGTGCATGTATATATTTATAGATGCAGAATAAGAAAGAAGAGTCATCACAAAAAGAAAAGAGAAAAACAAGGAAGACTAACCAAAGGTGGAAACATTTAAGAGTTTAGGTGCATATAAATAAGAGGACGTACTGCTCCATAAAAACTTTGTGAACTACTTTGGGCATGATAGATTGATAGGTAGGCTGCATCAACACCGATCAGGCATGTCAAAATGCAAGCTATGGGTGTTTGGTTGTCTGTATGGCCCAACAGATGTTAATAGGAATCATTTGGTTGCTTGCATATGACTACTCTAGACTAACATGAACCATAAAGCATCATTGTGCACGTAGAATATATGTAGATATATCCGAGAACTCTTGCACTTCTTTATCATTTAGACTTAAGATAAAAGTATATAGTTCTATAGTAGGGCTTGTAGTTACAAAAATTACTGTATTGTATACCATCTGTTAGACTTGTCAAAGGGGAGTGACCTTACTAGCACTTATGCCATCTTTGTAGTATGGCATATGAATCAATTCACATTTTGTTCAAATGTTACAACTCATGTTGCATGTGTGGTAGGCCTTGGCACCTCACCAAAACACTCGGAACTTATTCTACTCCAAGCATATAGGTACGCATTTTCAAGAGTAGTGGAAAGCGTCATGCGCAGTACTACTTGGTCTCAGGGAAGGGACTTTGTATATTGATCATACTTGTCAATTTGCTCAAGCTTTGGAAGGGGTGGAACACCTGGGTCTTCAATAACAATAATTGACAACCAGTGGAAAATGGGCCGAAAATCCAGAAGACAAGGTAGACCTGCCAAGTTAAACTACACCCGAAGCACAACAACACTTCCAGCCTCCAAATACACCACAACACCCTACACAGCATGTGGGCACCATTTTTCCAAGCCACCGCCCCTACATTCAACACTCACACTGCAAGCTATAACGCCGACACGACCTAGATGGCCAGAACCCAGGTTGCACCCACACTTTTGGTAGAATCGATAAACCAAGACATAACGCTTATGCATTTCTCCATACCTTAAATTGAGACATGTTAAATTTAAATACTTATCCGTAGCATAAACGAAGCCATAACGCAAAGTGGCATCAAAGAATATACGTCCAATAGTCTTTTGTTCTCGAAAAAACAAATTAGTCTCCTATTGATCGCCGGATGCACAAAGTTCACTACCATTCTATTCTTGTTCTATTTATCTAAATTATCTTCAGCCACAAGAACACCTCCATAGAGGAACTAAATACTGGATATATTAGCACATTTTGGATTAATGTAATCCAGAAGTAGAGATAATAAACATGGCAATCACATTATGCAACTCATACTGATATCTAAGCATGTGAGTACATACAATACATAGAAGCGAAACATCTATGAACACAATATATAAGGCTAGAACATGAACGAGCAACTAGGGAATGAACAAATCATACCCTCCGGTTGGCTAGGCCAACGTGGCAGCGGCAACCGCACCCTCAGCATCGTCCGCGGCCTTCTTCTTGGCGGCTTCGCCAATGGCCATGGAGTCGATGCAAGGGAAATAGTCCAAGCAGAGGAGGACGGGGATGTATCGAAGTAGTCACCCTGAGAAACTCCCCAAAAACCTTATCGACCTTCTCTCGGGCAGGATCCCGAAGGACGGGGTTCCGAAGGCACCTGGTCTCCCGACCAACCATGCACGCGGTCGTCCGGATGGGATCGCCGGAGACGGCACAGTGAGAGAAACAATAGATGACGGTTAGGGTTGCGCGAGGAGGAAGAAAGTGCTGGCTGCACTGGCCAACGCCTCCTTATATAGGCCCACGACCGAGTCCGTGAATAGCCCACGGTCCAACGTCTTGGACAGTGACACTTCTGTTAGTGACTCATTAATTAATTCAAGGTTAATTAATCATTCCTAACCGATAAAAATAAAGCGCATAGGTGTGAGATCGGCTCAGCTCATTCTAGCGGCGCGCGCGGCGGAGGAGGAGGAGCGTACGTGTACGTCTCCTCTTTTCAAACTCCCAACGGCATGTGGAGAGCAATCCTTATAAAGGGATCCAACTTTCCTCCACTAACATCATGTTTATTTTTTATTTTTCATTACATTACATTACATAATCATTCATAGGGAAAGTATCGGGTGCTCCCGGTGCTCCAATGTCAAAAAACATTTTTTATATTCAACAAAATTCTGAAAATAATGTGAATGTTCACAAGAATGTGACTACAACCCCTAAACATTTCAGGTCCAAACTCATAATGCACATTAATAAACAAAAAAAAATACAAATTCATATGTGAATAGTGTCAAGGTTGCTTTTGTCTTTTTTTACACTATTCATGCTAGATTTCACTTTTTTGTTTCTTAATGTGCATTTCGAGTTCGGATCTAAAAAATTTAGGGAGCGTAGTCATATTCGTTGTGAACATTCACAATTCTTTTGGAATTATTTTAAACATTTAAAAATATATTTTTGACGTTGGAGCACCAGGAGTACCCCAAGGCTAGGAGCACCGACGCCCAAAAACACTGAGGCCCGAGTGTTGATGACTACAGAGTTCATTTTTTTGTGATTTGCCAGTTAATTTCTCCTAGCAATATTCCTTGCTTTGACGTCCGTTGTGAGACTATTCGGGATAAATAAAACTAATTCATCCAGCTACTGCATCTTGTTCATTTCTTATTCTATGGCAGAAAACTCATGTACGTATAATAATCTGCCCAGGCTACTGAAGGGAAGTCTCAAGAGTAAAAAACGTTCGAATCAGGGTTCAGCTTTCCAGGAAGAGTGTACATCAGAAACAGGCCGGCCGATGAGTGTTCGTCCGTAGGACGATTTGGAGACTTGCTCTACCGCTACCGTATAATAATCCCGATGAAAATCCCCGGAAAACTGACGGAAAATGGATGGAGAAGGCACAGAAAAAACCCCGTCCTACGCCGCGGAGTCACATTCCTTTTCAATTTCCCCGAATTCTTATTCTTATTTATTTATTTAATTATTTAATCCATTCAGCAGAGGGAAGCATCGCAGGGATTACCCCTTCCGACCCCCGCACGCGTGCAGGCGACGCAGCGTGTCCATCGTTCACACACACATGCAGGACTTCACACACATCGGTTTTCCCTGGCGGTGGCCTGTCAAACGTGACGACGGAAGTACACATACCTGCTGCCCTCTGCAGCAATACATGCATGAAGACGGACAGCTCTTGCATTGACCCGTAAAACTCTGCGTTTGCATCGATCGATCTCTGCATGCTGCACAGTGAGAGGGCAACAGCGAGACGAGGAAAGCGACAGAGAAATTAACGGGCGGACTCGGGCTCTTGTTCTTCCCACCCATCTCCACTCCATTCCACCTCCGCATGTCCCTCTTGTTCCTCTCCACCGCTAAACCTCTTCGTCCTCTCGATCTGCAATCGCCTCCCCTCTCCTCCTCCTCCTCCTCCTCCTCCTCCTCCCCCTTCTCCTGACTGGGATCTCGATCGGATGAGATGGCCGACGCCAGCGCCGGCAACAATGCGGGCAGCACGAGCAACGCCGAGGTCCAGATACAGATCCCTGCAGGTCAGATTGCCATCACTCTCCGCTTGTCGAATTTTCATCCGTTTTGGACGGTTTACTTCTGTTCAATCCGTCCGGCCGTACGTTGGGCTGTTCGTTGCCTTCGCTAAGCCCACGGTCCAATGGCGCGAACGCGGGCTTAAATTGATTTACAGTGTTGTTCTTCCAAGGGTGAAATGTGAACATGAGGGAATGAAAGGAAACAATTTTACTTGTCAAACTCATAGTGATTCTGTCATTGACGTCACTGAATTTTACAGTTCTCGCTGTAAACCACAGGGCCACCCAAAGCCGAGCCGGGGGCACCATCCAAGAACTCCGGCGCCAAGAACTGGCGGTGGTGGATGATGGTGTCGGTGGACGTCTTCTTCGTCGTCGCCGGCCAGACGTCCGCGACGCTGCTGGGGAGGTACTACTACCACCAGGGCGGCAGCAGCAAGTGGATATCAACGTTCGTGCAGACCGCTGGCTTCCCCATACTGTTCCTCGCCCTCTTGTGTTTCCCCAAGTCGTCCGGCGGCGGCGGCGCCAGCGGCGACGCCCCGGTCGCCAAGGTCGCGGTGATCTACGTCGTCCTGGGGCTCGTCATAGCCGCCGACGACATGATGTACGCCAGCGGCCTCAAGTACCTCCCGGTCTCCACCTACTCGCTCATCTGCGCCAGCCAGCTGGCCTTCAACGTCGTCTTCTCCTACGTGCTCAACTCGCAGAAGCTCACCGGCCTGATCTTCAACGCCGTGATCCTGCTGACGCTGTCGGACGCGCTCCTCGGGGTGAACCACGACGAGACGGAGGACATGAGCGGCATGCCTCGGGGCAAGTACCTCATGGGCTTCCTGCTGACGCTGGGGGCGTCGGGCACCTACTCGCTCATCCTCTCCCTCATGCAGCTCACCTTCGAGAACGTGATCAAGAAGCACACCTACACGGCCGTGCTCAACATGCAGATATACACGGCGCTCGTCGCCACCATCGCCTCCATGGTCGGCCTCTTCGCCAGCGGCGAGTGGAGGATGATGACGGAGGAGATGGACACCTTCCGCTCCGGCCAGTTCTCCTACTTCATGACGCTGGTGTGGACGGCCGTGTCCTGGCAGATCACCTCCGTCGGGGTGGTGGGGCTCGTCTTCGAGGTCTCCTCCCTCTTCTCCAACGTCATCAGCACCGTGTCGCTGCCCATCGTGCCCCTCTTCGCCGTGCTCATTTTCCACGACACCATGGATGGGATAAAGATCATATCCATGCTCATCGCCGCCTGGGGGTTCGTTTCCTATCTCATGCAACACTTCATCGATGACAAGAAAGCTAGGAAGGCGGCAGCTGGTGGCTAGTATAGTATATATATGGTCCTTGGTGCGCTAGGAATTAATATTTTTGCTCTCTTCCAACCTAATCTGTTAGCTGCGAGGACCTAGGAGGTGTTGCTAATGCTATATATGTTGCAGGATTTTCTTCATAGAGTACTGCCTTCTGTATTATCTATGTATGCTACTGAATAATAATAGAATCTTCCCATTGAAAACTCTCTTATTTCTATCATCTTGTCTCCACTCCATGTCAGAAGTTGGAAATTACCAATACAGACTTACTTCTACTCCTCCGTCCCATAATGTAACTTTTCGAGTAGATGATTTTTCATATAAAAAACTTTTTTATCCGAGTTCGTATGCAAAAGTTATGCCCATTTTACAAATTCCAGAGAGATCTTGTAAATAAAGTCGAAATTCATATTTGTAAATTTTCCCAACAACTAGACCACATATCACATGTGAAACTTATTTTCTTTTATTTTTTTGACATTTCCATCATTTTCTTTTATTTTTTTTAAAACTGAAAAGGCGATCCGGGGGGGTATAGTTTGAAAATGGGACCTTTAGTACCGGTTCGTGGCACGAACCGGGACTAAAGGTCTCATCCCCATTAGTCCCGGTTCGTGCCTCAAACCGGGACTAAAGGTCTAATCTTTAGTCCCGGTTTGTGGCACGAACCGGGACCAATGGTTGTGGGCCAGGAGCGAGGCCCATTGGTCCCGGTTCATCCCACCAACCGGGACCAAAAGGTCTAGATGAACCGGGACTAATGCCTTAGCCGCACGAACCGGGACCAATGCTCACATTAGTCCCGGTTCTAGACTGAACCGGGACTAATAGGCTGAGCCGGCCTGGACCATAGCCCTGTTTTCTACTAGTGTCAATTTCATCATGGATGCAGAATTCGGTCATATCGCACACACGCAAATTCTATTTCTTGCACAACAATATCTTTCACTACCTATCTCGAGAGAGAGCACGGTGAGGCCAGTGCCGCTTTTGGGATCGAAGTGGACAAAGATATTTAATGCTCCTTTATTAATGAGGGGGGTAGCACTAGTAGAAAAAGGGTCATTAGTCCCGGTTCATAAGGGCCTTTAGTCCCGGTTTTCGAACCGGGTCGTTACTAAAGGCCCCCCCTTTAGTCCCGGTTTCTTACACGAACCGGGACTAAAGGCCCTCCACGTGGCCGCTGGCTAGAGCTCCACCAGCTCCACCTTTAGTCCCGGTTTGTAACATCAACCGGGACTAAAGGTAAAAAAAATTTAATTTTTTTCTCGATTTTCAAATTTCTGAATTATTTTATAATTTAATCTCTAATCACCCACCCCTCATCACTGCTCAATTTAACCTCTAATCTCTAATCACCCCTCATCATTCCAAATCATCCGACCGGTCACCCATCCCTCTCACTACTCCAGCCCGATCACGCTTAACTTTCGGGTTCTATTCTCCTTCGTTTCCAAGTCTGCACTTGTTGTTTTCCTGACAATAGTAAGATGTCAATCCTATTAACCCTCGGGAGTTTAGCTTGAGCATGAAGTCACACATTTCACTGTTTGAGTTTGAAACTATTATTGTACAAAACAATAAGTATTTAGTAACACTAATATTTCTTGAATAAATAGTTTGACCACAGTTTGACCAGATTTGACCAAAATTCAAAAAAATCGAAATAATTATTTAGTAACACTAATATTTCTTGAATAAGTAGTTTGACCATAGTTTGACCATTGTTAGACCACAATTTGACCAGATTTGACAAAAATTCAAAAAAATCTGAAATAATTATTTAGTAACACTAATACTTCTTGAATAAGTAGTTTGACCAGATTTAACGAAAATACAAAAAAACTGAAATTTGAGCATAACTTTTTTTCCTTTTAGAATGTGAGGATTCTAAAAATTTGCAAACATGCCGTAGGCTGTCAAAATCGGGAGCGGATTTCGTTCTGAACATTTTGATATATTATACGTAGCCGTTTTATATTTTCCCTACATTTTTGCAAAACATATCCAAATTTAAGTTTTTAAATTTTCCTAACTAGTAGATGTAGTAATATAACTACCTCTCGAAGGATTTTATTTTTTGAAGTTTTTATCATTTTCTTTTGATTTTTTCAAAACAAAAAAGGCGATCCACACATATCCAAATTTAAGTTTTTAAATTTTCCTAAATAGTAGATGTAGTAATATAACTACCTCTCGAAGGATTTTATTTTTTGAAGTTTTTATCATTTTCTTTTGATTTTTTCAAAACAAAAAAGGCGATCCACAGGGGGGGTGGGTGGGTGGGTGGGTTAGAGTTTGAAAATGGGACCTTTAGTCCCGGTTTGAGACACAAACCGGGACTAAAGGGCACCCTTTAGTCTCGGTTTGTGTCTCAAACAACCCTTTAGTCTCGGTTTGTGTCTCAAACCGGGACTAAAGGTCTCTTTAGTCCCGGTTTGAGACACGAACCGGGACTAAAGGGCATCGCACCCTTTAGTCTCGGTTCGTGTCTCAAACCGGGACTAAAGGGCTCAGGTGAACCGGGACTAATGCCTTAGCCGGACGAACCAGGACCAATGCTCACATTAGTCCTGGTTCGTGACTGAACCGGGACTAATGTGAATATTGCCCTGTGACCAAAACCATGTCTTCTACTAGTGTAGCTAGCTTAGTTCATTTAATGAGTGTGAGAGGTAGGTGATTATAGCCCCTCCTAATGCTCCACCTTGTACCAGTGCGAAGGTTGTCAACTAAGCAAAAATTCTGATGTGACATGTTAATTAAGAAGTAAGGTGACCTCAGACAGAAACATTGCTAAGCGCGTGTACCTAGGTGGAAACACAAATCCGAGTCTATACCTAATTAAATGGAGGGAGCTTGGCAATCAAAAGCTAAGAACCAATGCATTGGGAAGTCTAGTTGCTAAGCCTTTTAATACAATTAGCACCTCATCCAAGCACTCATGCACTGGAAGAGGTCAAGTAGTAGATGTACTACTTTGAGGAGACGAGTCTAACTAGCTAGTGGAGAGGGAGAGAGAGCTAGTGAGTGAATGGAGTAATGGAGGGGTAAGAGATATGGGGAGAAGGGAGAGAGAGAAGAATGTAAATGAGAGAAAGATGAGACATTAATGGAGGTGATGGAGGGGAGAGAATAAAAAGAGAAGAAAGCAAGTGTGAGAAGAAAGTAAGGAGAGAAGGAAGGGGGGAGGGACACAGAGGGGGAGGGGAAGGTAAAAAGGTGGTTACTGCGCTTGGCAGTAGCGCGGGGTATAGGGCCGCACTACTTCTAAGCCTAGTAGTTGCAGCGCGGGACGTTTGGGTCGTGCTAGTGACAAGTGGGGCCCATAGCAATAGCGCGGAGTTCCTGGGCCCCCGCTGCTGCTATCTAGTTAGCTGTAGCGCAAGTTTTGTACCCCATGTTGTTGTTGTGTCCTATCCTGGGGACATGATGAGGACCACTTAGCAGTAGCGCGGGGTCCCTGTGCCCATGCTACTGCTAAACTTTACATGTAGCACTTGTATCTAGCCCACGCTACTGCTAAGTAGCAGTAGCGCTGCCACTTTACCCCACGCCACTGTTAAGTGATTGTCAATAGGAATTTCCCTAGTAGTGGATGCTTTTAAAATTTGAAATAATATGCTGCTAAAAATACAAAGAGTTGTAAATCTTGAGATTCTACATCCCATGAATACATTGGCCCACTTTATACATGGTGTGAAAGTAAGCTCAACCAGATTCTTTTGATTCGATCTCTCCAACCAAACACAAAAACGGAATCAACTCATTCTACATTTCTACAGCTATCAAACACAGGAATAGAACCGACCTGTTCCACTCGAATGGGACCAAACATTCCATTCCATTTGGTTCTGGAACCAAACACACCCTTAGGAGCCTATGTCACATAAATAAGAGGAGGTACTGCTCTGTAAAAATATTGATCATGCATGTCAGATGCAAGCTATATGGTTGTTTGGTCGTCTGTTTGCTCCCACCAGATATTAATAGGAGTTGTTTGATTGCTTGAACCTTTGAGGTCGTTAAAAGACACATGAACATCTGGGCATGTACAATAAATATAGAGATATTTGAGGACTCTTGCACTTTATTATAATACAGACTTATCATAAAAGTATATAGTTATACAGTGGGTTTTGTAGTTAAAAAAACTGACGACCACATAGTAAGAGACATCGGAAGAAACTATGAATTTGTAGATAGCTTCAAAAAATATTTGTGAATATCATCCTATCAATTGGATTTTACAAGATCACAGAAACTATGAACCGAGGGATGCACTTACTCAATATTCAGCCACATTGGATTATTCACAACAATTTATAAATCAATCCGTTTTTCAATTACATAATCATTTCTAGTCAAATTAAGACACATTATTATATTCGCTTATAACCTTCTGTGATTAGCCGTTTAATTATATTGAGGCCCGACTTGATGTTCCACTCATTGAGGAGTTCAATATGTTTCAGTTTTTTTCAAACCTAATGTTTTCAGTTGGTTAGTTTAGTTCTCTGAATCTTTTGAGGTCTGTTCTGAGAAGTGTATGACTATGCTTTTTGCAGGAAGACACAACTATTTCATCCATCTGCATCTTCATAAATTCTGGCCAGTGAAAAAGGATCTCAAGTGTAAAAAAAGGCTCCGGAATTGTGTTCGACTTTCCAGGAAGAGGCAACTCGATCGATGTTCCTCTGTCTAAGATTAGGGGATTCTTCGTAACCTCAATGAAATGCAGTCTCGCATCCCACAAAGGCAAGGCCAAAATACCGAGAAGATCCCCTGAAAACCGCCGGAAAATGGATGGTGAAGGGACATGAACTCCTCATCTTACCGTCTACCATCATCGCCATCAACTATAACTTGCCGTCCAACAACTTCGTCATGTTCCTGCACGCTGCTAACACACTGCTGGCAGGCCGCGCGAGATACACTGCCAGTGCCGATGGTCGTCTTTGTTGGTATGCAGTCTCTTTTGGGATATACTCATCTCATATTCCTTATACTAATTAATGATCTCCGTATTCCTAATACTACTTAACAATCTCTTCATTTTCTCGATGCAGGAGCAGGGGCTTAGCTAGGACCTACGATGTGCATTCATACGGAGGCAAAGTGTTAACACACTTCTCGATGCCGCCTGTTCCGAAGAAGCAAAGCAAAACAAATTTCTCCCTCCGCTTGAGCATCTAAGAAACTAATGCATTCTCACCGAGGGAGGATTGAGCTTGTGCGTCACATGAGTAAAAACAGAAGCGTGTATGTATATATTTATAGATGCAAAATAATAATGAAGAGTAACAAAAAAAAGAGTAACGAAAGGTGGAAACATTTAAGAGGCTAGGTGCAGCCATAAAAACTTCATGAGATCTTGGGCATGCTAGATTGATAGGTAGGTTGCATCAACATCGACCAGGCATGTCATATGAAGGCTATGGTGTTTGGTTGTGTGTATGCGCCCGCCAGATATCATTAGGAGTCATTTGCATGATTGCATGACATTATTGTTGTTAGGATATCTAGAAAAATATTTAGTTGAAATTTACAAGATGTCTCAAAAATTATATGCTGTGAGATTTGATTGCTCAAATACGTCGAGATTGGATTATTCAATTTTTCATTACATGATCATTACTAGTTAGTTTTTCTTCCAAAATCGAAAATGACAATAAAGATCCTACATCCATTGGCATTCAAAAACACTGAGGCCTGAATATTGACGTTCAGTTGGCTGTTTCGGTCATGTACTTCGATCTGTGCTTTATCTACAAAGCGTGACGAGAGACTGTTCCGACGAATGTTGATGTTGAGTTGGATGCAGAGTCCAATCTTTTTGACTGGCCGGTTCATTTCTCTCAACATTATTTATCTGCTTTGACGTTCGTTCCGAGGCTGTTCCGAGAGATACTTAGAACTAGTTTTTGACAAGACGGGACAAAGCTACTTCATCCAGCTGCATCTTTACTCCATTATTTCACTACTTTAGAGAACTCATTTATTAAAATCCGTCCAGAATAGTGAAGTAAAAAACGGTAGAAACCTCGTTCAGCTTTCCAGGAAGAATGCATATCAGGAAAAGGCCGGCCGATCAGCGCTCCTCCGTTGGAGGATTGGAGACTGGCTCTATAGGTTAATCTCGATGAAATGCAGTCCTGCATAGTCTGACCAAAACGCCCAGAAGACGCCCTGAAACCTCACGGAAAATGGACGGAAAAGGCACAGAAAAAAAAAAACGTGCTACGCCGCCAAGTCAAGTCTCCGCTCCCCGTCTTCGCGGTCCTCTTTAACCCCGTCCAATCCCCGCACCCGCGCAGGCGACGCAGCGTCTCCATCGTTCACACACACATGCACGACTTCTTCAGCTAATGGCGGCTTGTGCGAGATATATAGACGGCCCGTGCCGTCTCCTGCTCTTCATGTTCGCGCGCGCTAGCTAGCTGGTAACACGCTGCAGCCTCTCACTTTGTTTCGGAGGGATGATCGATCGATGCATCAAGCTGGTTGGGATCGGTACGTGTGTGGTACCTTTGTAAGTTACTACGCATTTTGTATTTTTTTTATACTGGTTAATTGGTGGTCTTTGCATTTTTCTCGACGCAGGAGCATTATTATACTAAACGGCCTGCTAACAATATGACAGAGAAATTGTATACAAGCTATATGACAAGTTGTTGCTAGTATCAGAGCCAAAAGATTTTGAATTCAAGACTTGTCTGTCGTTTCCTCTTGCTTGGAAAGCTTGCCAGCACAAAAAAAGCATGGCGGCGTTGGAGCAATCCTATAGCTAGAGACATTTTTTCACAGAGCCAGACCTACAAGCGGAGGTGGCATCACTTAATTTGGAAGAAGGAGGCCCCACCCTGAAAATCTGGGAGGGAGGGATGAATTAGGAGGCAACACGTCTGCCTATAAGACTCTTAGTGTAGATAGAGTCCGTAAGTGGAGCATTTTCGGCGGCTTTGACATTTGGATATCTCTCCTCCAACCTACTCCCTCCGTTCACTATTATAATATGTTTTGGATACTCTAATATGAACTACATACAAACTAAAATGAATAAACAAACGCTAAAATGTGTCTATATACATCCGATTCAGAAAATAAGTTAAAAACATCTTATAACGGTAAGAGCCCCCGCTTCAATATATACCCCCCCCCCCCCCCCCTCTCACTAATAAATGTATAAAAGGTAATATGTACCTTTGGCAAATCGTACTCACTTTCGCATGTGTGATGGGTCACCCGCTGGAACGCATATGCCTTACTTTACGTTTTTTTTCCTTTTTTTAGCACTCGAAAGCCGCTGGAACATATGAGCCGTACTTTACGTTTTCCTTTTTTTAACCTAAAATAATAGGTGTGCGGAGTGAGTTCGAATTTCTGGACCTACTGGTTTATTTCAACCCGCTGTAACCAACTGGGAAGCCAACTAGTTTGCATAGTTACTTTTTTTCTTCGTGTTGCGTGCTTTCCCACTTTGGTTTTCTTTCCTTTTTTGGTTTTGTTTGGACTTTTTTCTTCTTTTTCTATTTTCTTTCCCCTTTTCTTAGTTTCATGAAATTTTCTAATTCATGAACATTCTTTTAAAAACCATGAACATTCTCTTAACTTCGAATTTTTTTATCAAATCCATGAACTTTTTAAAAAACAATTTAACTTTTTCGAAATTAAAAAATTCACAAAATTGGAAAATTCACAATTTTTGACAAAAACATTTACAAGTTTGACAAAAAGTTCTAAGCGTCAAATACGCGATGAGAGCGATTTCGCTGCCTAGTTGGCCCAAGGCCTAAGCGTTTTTTATTTTCTATTTTTTGTTTTGCTTCTCTTTTTTCATTAATTTATTATTCTTGTTTTTGAACTTTATTATTCCACTTCAAATCTGTTAAAAAGTTTGAAATATTATTTGGAATACCAAAAAATGTTCTTATTTCAAATATTTTCTATTTTTTAAGAATATTCTAGATTTCAAGAAATGTTCTTGTTTTCAAAAAAAAATTTGTTCACCAATATAAGAAAGTTTGTGTTTTAAAAAATGATATATTTTAAAAGGTACGAATTTTGCAATTTGTATTCAAAATTTTCATTAATTGTTGGATATTTTTAATAATTTTAAAAAAGTGTTCAGGTTTGTAAAATTTTCATACAAAATTTGAAATTCAAATTTCTTTTTGCAAATTTCAAGAAATGTTTTGGGCATAATAAATATTCATGTTGGTTGATAATGACAGAAATTGCTAATAACACAAGTATTTAAATCAGAAAAAACTACATGCTCAGGGATGCCCCCGTCTAGCCTAGTCTGGCACACTCCTCTAAACTGGGGATTTTTGGACTATGGTTAAATGAGCCCAACTTCTTGCAGCAGCTTGGCACAAAAATATGAGGCATCCATGCTAGGTTGAACGACTTCTGACACCGTTTGTACGTTGCGGCATATCCGTCCATTTATCGGCCTTTTTTCACCAAGAAACTGTAGAAAAGACAAAACTTGTCGAAAACCCAAACAACTTGGCATGATGCCATGAATTTGTCATAAAATAACATGAAAAAAATTGACGGCATTTCAAGGATGTCGAGAAACAACGAGCTCATAGACAGAGCCTTCTGGCCTATCTGGACATCCTCTCTTGAATATGGTCTATTTTTGGACATTCTTAAAATGACCCCAACTTTTGCAAGCAGGTGGACATGCCCATGATAGGCATCCATGACATATTTAAATCATTTCCGGCACCAACTAGGCGACGATATCGCTCCCTTCAGGCGCCTATTGGGGAAGCCCAAGCTCTCGCGGATTTGGAAAAATTCATCGATACAAAAATGTTCCTGTTTTCAAAGTTGTTCACAAATTCAAAAAAATGTTTTTTTAATTTGTTCAAATAATCAAAAAAATTCTGGGGAGTTTCAAATAATGTTCATGCTTTTAATGTTTTTTAGGAATTTAAAAATGTTCCTATCTTTAATTGTTTTTCTATGCAAATATAAAATAATTTCAGGGAAATTCAAAAAAATCGCTTGAATTTTTTTGTTCATACTTCTGAGTTTTTTAGTTTCAATTTTTTAGTCTATTTTTCAAAAATGTTTGTGTTCCAAATTTTCTTTGCTCTTTTTTAAAATGTTCATGTTTTGACATCCTGAGCAATTTTTAAACATACAAATATATTTTTTTCAAATTTATGTAAAAGATTTTAAAGTAAGTTTTGAATAAAATTTGAAAGTTCAATTTTTTGGGAAAAGAGAAAAGAATCAAAAAAGGATTTTTTTTTTGAAAAAGAAACAAAAATTAAATAATGCGAGAAAGACCAGTTTCGCTATGGTAAACTGGTCGCTATCATCAATTTTTTTAAACAAATTGTGAATTAAAAAATACAAAATACAATTTTTCTTAATTTTTTTAAAAAATCATGAATATTAAAAGCAAAGGAAAATGAAAAAAAATAAAGAGAAAGAGAATAAGAAACAAAAGAAGTAAGACCGGCTAGGCAAAACCAGAAAAAATGGAAAACAAAATAACCCTCAACCTCCTCGGCCAAACAAAACCATAAAAGAAGAAATGTAAACCTGCGACCTCCTCGTTTAGTGGGACACGAACAGAAGAAAGAAGAAAGAAAGAAATATAAGTATTCACATTAGGTGAGTTGTCTGGTTGGCTACTACAGCGTACGCTTAACAAGGATGTCGTGGGTTTGAATCACGCCCCGCGCACTTTTTTAAACGTAGAGGTGTTTGTGTATGTACGAGCAGTATGTACACATACCGGCGCGGGTGACATACTTTTGAAAAAGATCATCCTACCCCTTATTATGAAAGGGGTATAAAGAGATCTCCTTTGACGTGTTTAGAAGGTTGTAAGTGTAACGGTGAATGGATGGAATAGCTTTTTCTTTTTCTTTTAATCACGAATGGAATAGCTTTTTTTCTTTTAAATCGCGGATGGAATAGCTACTAGGCTACCCTTTTTTCAGATGATGAAAAGGGAATCTCTCCCTTTCTCCCACAAGCGCAACCCACCCTTCACCCCCCTGTCTCCGCTTGGCGTTGACTAAACGAATTCCTTCCGTTGATGGGATCAAGCTTATTCTTCGTAATCGGCTAACCTCTACTGCCGTCGCAAAACTCACTTCTTTAAACTCGTTGTTGCAGGACTGTTTGCTTTCTTAGGTCCCGGATACCTGTCGCTTGCTCAACGGTGTTGCCTTCTCCACTCGTGGCACGTATGCTGCTCTCTCGGTTCAGCTTGCTGAACCAAGGCTTGCTAAAATTTGCGATTCAAAGGTGCCAAAAAAGTTTATGATTTTTGGTTAGTTGTTCTACCTTGATCGCCTTAATACAAGGCACAACCTGCACAAGAAAAACATCCTAGATACTGAAGTTTTCCCAAGATGTAGTCACTTGGTGGAGGATCGCGACCATCTCTTCTTTTTCTGTCCAGCAGCCCAAGGGATTTGGAGTGCAACGGGCATTTGGCCTACGACAGCGCCCATTAGCGAGCTCTTCAACACTCCGCTTCCCGCGCAGCTGCCCACTTCAATTCATCCCTTCATGTTCCTTCTCATCCTTTTGGAAATATGAGATGCCAAGAACAAGAAAGTTTCCCAAGGCCTTGATATTGACACGTCTATTTCTGTTAGAGCTATCATGGATGAGTTGGTTATTTGGTCTCATCAATTTAAGTCTGATCCCTTAAAGGGCACACCGGCTTGTGGCGTGAGTTCCTCTCCTCATATCACTTGTAAACGCTCCCCCCCCCCCCACACACACACACACGGCCCCCCCACCTCCACTGAACCATGGCATACTCTGTAAATACGGCTGCTAATGAGGCGCCAATCAAACGATCATATGATGGTGGACTAGCCGACGACTAGCATGACCCAATGAAATAAAGCAGCGCGTTCTACATCGTTTATAGTACAATGACTGCCATCTTGACCGACTCTTTTGCCAAAAAGCAAAGCAACTCCCCAATTTTCTACCGAGTTCATCCGCTATATTCTGGTCGATCCCTTCCTTCCTGGATGTGATACTCGGCTACGGTTCAGGGCGCGGCGTCACCAGTCTCACCGCCGCCTCCGCCAGCAAGCAGCAGGCCTGGACGCCTTCGTGGAGACTCCAATCTTCTGCCGGCCAGCAGCAGGCACCGCCGCGCTCTCCTTCCTCCCCCCCCCCCCCCCCCCCCCCCCCCACTCGCCGGCCTCTACCAATATCCTCACTCTTAATGCTTTCCCCATAGCTAACTCTCCCTCAGATCCATCGGATGATTTTGAAAGTCAATGCATTTTTGCTATCATCACAGCTCTGTGTTACTGTCGGGTTTGCAGTTGACAACAGTTTGCTCTATGTGTAAATTATCATGTACTTCCTCCGTTTCTAAATATAAGCCTTTTTAGAGATTTCAATAAGAACTGCTGTATAAGCTGGATCTTATTTGTGCAAGTTCCATTCATCTATACATATTTTTGGGAAGGCTCGATTTGCCTATTGTTAGAGGTCAATAAGGAGAAGGTGAGTCGCCCAACTGATGAGGAGTCAAATATAACATTTCTTTCTTTCTGCAACAGCATGGACGATGCAGGTTCAGAGTCAACGGCTGTGCCCCTCGATTTATTACTACAAATCACAGATGGTTTTTCCGAGGAGCGGAAACTTGGTAGTGGTTCGTTTGGAGAGGTTTACTTGGTAAGATAATAGATTGTTTACATGGCTTCCTGACATCAACAATATCAAACTAGTATCATACTACTACCGTATTTTGAACAAGAGGTATTTGGTGATTTGGTCAATGTATAAGATCCGTGATTTACCGACTATTGTCTTTAGTAGGTGTCGCATATGAGTGCCTATGTGTGCATGAGTCTACAAGTTGTATACTCTATTTACATATAACCTTTAGGCCAGATTTAACCATAACAAAGATCAGCAAAGTCTGCATCAGGTTCAGTTGAGCACAAAGGATTTCGCCTATCGCTGATAAAATTATAACTAGAAGTTCCAGGCTTCAAGCTGCGTGAGTAGACCAGAAAAAAAAAACTAAGTAACAGCAAACACGGAGTATTAACAAAACCTCTTTTTACAACAGGACATAGGGCTGCAAAAGATATATATATATATATATATATATATATATATATATATATCCCAATGACCACTTATGAACCTGGTTTCATTCAGAAGGATTTCCACTCGGTTTGTATCGTCTCCGTCATCTCCAAGTCCGGCAACCCCCAGCAACAATGGACCCCGGGAGTAAACTTGTCGACCACCAGCCCCGTCAACTTTAGTGATCTAAACGCTCTTATATTTCTTTACAGAGTGAGTACTATATATATTTCTCTACTGGTCTTGTTAATGATGAACTCACGTACATTCCTGTAGCAGTAAATGATTTGTGTTTCCACATTCAAGCATAGCATTTTCTACTTTACAAACAGTAAATTAAACCATGTGAAATGTTGTGCAGGGTGTGCATCCAGACGGGCAAAAGATTGCTGTGAAGAAGATCTATGATATGCCCGGGGTTGACGAGGAGCAATTTCATAATGAGTTTAAGAACCTTGCAAGGCTGCAGCACCGAAATATTGTGCGGTTAGTTGGCTATTGCCACCATATTCAGGAAGTACCAGCAATGTACGAAGGAAAATTGGTTCTTGCGGAAAAGATACATAGGGCGCTCTGCTTGGAGTATATGTCTAATGGAAGCCTTGAAAAATATATTTCTGGTAAAGATGTTGTTCTCCTTGTTTTACTTACCATATTAAGGTTTCTTTTTTTTCGAGACCATAGCATGTTAAGGTATCATCCTTAGAATTTACCTCTCGAGAATTCCCCTTATTTGGTGCTGCAGATGAATGTGATAAATATGATTGGCACACAGGCTACGGAATAATTAAGGGGATTTGCCAGGGTTTGAAATACCTCCACACTAAATTAGAGCCACCTATTTATCATTTGGATTTAAAGCCAGCCAACATATTGCTGGATGAGAACATGGTTCCCAGAATTGCAGATTTTGGGATATCTAGGCTGTTTGGAGATGAACGAACGCGAGCTACAAAAAGTACTTTAGGAACACAGTAAGCATTCTTCATATGAACTGAAATTGGAGAAGGTAAATGTATTTTGGATTAGATGTGTAGTAACAGTAACATTTGTATAACATGTGTGATGCAGAGGGTACTTACCGCCGGAATACATACGCAACTATTTAATCTCAAGTAAATTTGACATATTCAGCCTGGGTGTCGTAATCATAAAGATAATGGCAGGACGGGCGGGCTACTACAAAAGCGCTGAAATGTCTTCCCACGAATTCACTAATTTGGTAAGAGAACGTGCTGCCTTTATCAAGATAATGTGCATGTAATTCATAAAAATACTTTGATTATTCTAAGATATTATCATTTTTTTGTACTCTAAATCGGTAGGTACAGGAAAATTGGACAAATAGACCACATGAAACATCGAGTCTGATGAAGGCATATTCCAAGCAAGTAAAGATGTGTATTGAAATAGGTTTAAGTTGTGTGCAGGAGGATCGACACAAAAGGCCAACTGTAAAGAATATTGTTGATAGACTGAATGAGACAGAAACTGAGTGTACCTATGCGTATAAGAAATTTGACGTGCAGGAGAACCCAGGGGGGCTCACCCCTAATTATTTCATGAACAATGGCCGCCCTGTCAGTGAAGTGCCTCTGAACAATGATGGCATGGCAAACAAGCTAGAATGGCATGGCAATATCCTACAGACATGACTGCACAACAAGGTGAATTTTAATACTATGTTCCACCACTGATCTTGTTTGTTACATTTTTCTCAAAATTTAAGCTATTGCAGAACTTGGTGAACGACAAGCAGCTTTGCTTCCTAATGGAATTTATGAGCCTCCTAGGTATCTGGCATTTTTTTTTCTGGCCGTACATGTTTTTATTTTCCTTTTGGAACTGTCTCACTCATCTTCTTTTAAAATTTAGGCAGATATCGGCAGGTTTTCCTGAATCTGGAGGCACCACTAGAGTCAAGCTGCGCTTTGTTGATGTTGAAGGACCAAAAGACCCCCTTTACACTGGTTGTCCAGTACAATGGCTGAATGGAGAAAATGCTAAGGTAGTGATATTTGAAAACGATAAGCAAATCACACAGGGCGACCTTTCTAAATTGCAAATTGAGATTTTAGCAGTCCATGCTGATTTCTTTACTGAGCGAGGACAAGCGGACTTCACCAAAGAGGAATTCAACAAGCAGATACATATGTATAATGGGAAAGAGTCAGTCTTAACAGTTGTAGTTAATTTAACAAATGGTGAGGCCTGTATTGGCTCCTTTTTCTTCACGGAGAGCTACAGGAAAAAGTTAAGATTGACAGCAAGAGTTGAAAGACAGGATCTTGCGGTCAGAGTTCAAGAAGCAATTACTGATCCTTTTGTCGTCAAAGACCACCAAAGCGCATGTGAGTATACGAGTATACCCTTTATCTATTCGGGGCATCAATATTTTTAATTGTACTGCATTGGAAATTTTAATACAGTGGTGCAATCTGCTCATTCAATGAAACGTTTATTGTTTGACATTGTCAGCTGAGAAACATGTTCCTCCTCTAAGTGGCTGCCAAGATTATTCAAGTAAAAAAATAATTAAAGCACACATCATATCTTTCATAAAGTTTTATGGCCTTATACATGCAGTGGCATTATTTATCTGGAAATATGAAGTCTTGGCACTAATGTTCTGCTTTTGGAAGGGAATGGCTAGTTCTGTAACAAAATTGAGATTGCAATTTTCTTTGCTCAATACATATTTTATTTTGAGTTATCCATTTCCTGTGGAATACCGAAAGAATGGGACCGTCTTAATTTTCTAATGTTTGTATATTTGGTCGTAGATCAGTAATATGCATGGTAAATCGATTTGCAGCTTACCATGTACATTAATCCTTTGCTGAATGCTATTATCATCAGACACAGTGGTATCCATAATGAAACGATCCTATATATTGGCATAAGACATCCAACATTTGTTTACTTTCAGTAAATGGAAAGAAGTATCCTCCATCTACAGAAGAAGCGGTACATCGTTTGGAGAACATTTCTCTAAAGGAGAAGCTTTGCAATGACCTAGCTGATAAAAATATTACTACAGTGAAGCGCTTGATGCGTCATTATCACAGAGATAAATCTGGTCTCCAAAAGGTAAATGTATAGTTATAGACTTTTAAAAATGTAATGATGTTTCTACAGTCTTTAGTGTTTCAAATTACCTGCAACAGATATAATTAATACGCCCAGTACCTCCTAGGACTTGTTTGGACTGCATAATGCTAAATGTTCATGTGGACTATAATATCTGCTAGCACTTCATTATTACCGAAAAAAGCTTTCGCCCCGCTTTGTATGTAAAGCAAACCGCCCAATCCACAAACATGGAACACGAATACAGCCACACACACGCACAAGGCGTGAAGGTTCACAAATGCACTCACACACACAACAAGGTACCAAGGTTAATGCTGAGGGCACAGCTCAACAAGCCCAAAAAAGGAAAAAAAAAAAGAGGCCGGCACACCGGCCCAACGGAGATAGCCGGAAGCCTAGTCTGGCTCTGGAGGAGGCGGCGGAAGCGGGGGCGCCACACGGAAGGCCATCGCTCGAAGGTCGGAGATGAGGGTGTTGATGGCGTTCCAATCCTGGATGCGGCTAAGCGGCCGCCAGAGCTGCAAGAAACCACATATTTTAAAGATGGCGCAGTCGCACGTCGAAGAGGAGTGTGCTGGATGACAAGCACTTCATTATTTGCTGAGAAAACTCTTAACTTCTGGCAAATAGCTTACTGGCATGAAGGATGAGGACTGGAGTACCATGGTAACACATGCCACCACGTGTGATCCTGGGGTTGAGATCTATTCTTATGGAGTTGCAGAGGAAAATTGTGAACTCTTATTCAATGTTTTTTATGATCTTGTCGGTGTGCTGACCAATGGAGATTATGTTCCTGTCAGTGACCTTGATCAGTTTCAGCAGGTATGCATGTGACACTATTCCATGTCCATCATAATTAGGCTGTTGATATACACTAAAGTAATAGTGTGCTGGCAATTAACTTGCAAATGTTGTCACGGTAACAAGGTATAGCAAAATTTGCTTGTGGAACTTTGAATACTTCAGCGTCACAATGAACAGCTATTGGCTAACCTATAACTGCATTGCTGAACAAAAACAAGGTAAATTGATGTTAGAGAAGTGAG
Organism: Triticum urartu; assembly: GCF_056163025.1. Taxonomy (NCBI): domain Eukaryota; kingdom Viridiplantae; phylum Streptophyta; class Magnoliopsida; order Poales; family Poaceae; genus Triticum; species Triticum urartu. Next base: position 583,241,019 of record NC_141877.1, read on the forward strand.
CCTAGCTTACTTGGTTGGGGGAGTGGAATACAATCCCACCACCGGGGTTCAAGTACCCGAGGACATGAATTTTGGTTTGTATCCTATTTATACCGCCGGGGCCCCCGTTACAGTTTTCCTTCCAAAAAAGGTAAACTACTAATGTGGAGTTTATTATTTCCTATAAGCGTATGATAAAAGCGTGTTGTTAAACCCCTTCAATCACAGTAGAATTCAACATAAGGGGGAGCTAGCGACAACCCCGGTGCACCTAAAGAAAACCCATAAAAAGACAAATTCATCATAAAAATAGCAGGGAAAATAGAAGCATTTTGCTGGCACCAATACATTGCTATCACACTAAAATATTGCTTTTCGATGATGTAGAAGCTTTATAAAGTTATGATCATCAGATGCTTTGCTGCAGTCCAAATAAAAGCAAGCATGTTCTAGTACATTATGACGGTGATGACATAAAAGAAAGATTCTGTTACAGCTTAAAGTGAAGAGCAGGAAAATGTCCGCATTAAAGAAACTCGAGGAGCGGGAAAAATCAGGGGTTCTTATTCCTGATTATTTGATGATGAATGGCTGCCCTGTCCGTGCAGTGCCTCTGAACAATGATGCAGGTCCTTCCGTACAAGCTAAAAGGACATCGCAATATCCTAATGACATAGCTGCACAGAACGGTGAGCTTTAATACTGCGTTCCATCAATGAACTTCGTTGTTGTATGTTTCTCAAAATTCAATTTATTGCAGAATTTGGTGATCGACATTCATTGATTGGGTTCTCACTGGCCGAAGTCCTGTCAAACAATGACGCTGGTGATTCGAAGCAAGAACAGACGGTGCATCAAGGTCAATATTAAACACCTGCCTAGTTTTGCATCACACATCCTCAATACTGTAATTTCTGTTTCATTGCAAGATTATTATTGTTATTACTACTACTATTATTGTTGTTGTTTCTGATAGTTTTGGGGATCAACTTGCTGTAGGACATGGTCAGCCCGATGCTTCTATGACACATGCAAATATCTTAAATGATCAGGGATCACTTTCAGCACAGCCAACTCCGTTGCACAATTTTCTACCAGTAAGTAAAGTTACCTACTGCTATGGCACAATCAACAATTCCATCCTGCATTTTTCCATGAACCACCTAACGATTCCTGGATTCTAGGTTCCAACGGATGAGATGATCACAGGTGCAAGTCTAACTGACGAACAGACTGAATACTTCTCGACAACTGATTCTCTTGGCACTTGTGAAACAGCGGAGAACGTCGTACCTCTCTCGAGGCGACGGTTTCGTGTTAATATAGGCAGGGGCATATCCCTGATAAGCATACAAGTTTGTTGAGATTACATCTTGAGGTACAAGGAAAGTAGAGATAAGATATACATGAGGAGATTACAACCATATACTCTAACCAACCTAGACCGAAACTTATCTCAACTAAACCGGTGCGTGATGCGCCCCTTGGACCTGAACATTATATGGTTTAACACCCTCCCATAATCACAACTTGGACAAGTTGAGATTACGCTTAAATTCTTCAAAACCTCTGGTAGACAAAGCTTTAGTGAAGCCATCTGCAACTTGGTCTTGAGACCGAATATATCCAGCTTTTTTTTCTGCTACTCTTTCTCTGACAAAGTGAAAATCTATTTCGATATGTTTTGTTCTTGCATGAAATATTGGGTTAGCAGAAAGATAGGTGACACCCAGATTGTCACACCATAAGCATGGAGCCTGTTTACTATGTATCCCAAGCTCTTTCAGTAATGACTGAACCCAAATAATTTCTGCAGTAGCATTTGCTAGTGCTTTGTATTCTGCTTCTGTGCTGGATCTAGACACAGTAGCTTGTTTCTTAGCACACCATGAGATTAAATTTGGACTAAAGAACACTGCAAAACCACCTGTTGAGCGTCTGTCATCAAGACAACCTGCCCAATCAGAGTCAGAAAAGGCACTTACAAGTGTTGATGGTGACTTGGTGAAGGTGAGTCCAACACTGAAAGTATTCTTGACATATCTGAGTATGCGTTTTGCAGCTGTCAAATGTACCGTAGTGGGTGCATGAAGGAACTGACATACTTTGTTCACAGCAAAAGAAATATCAGGCCTAGTCAGAGTTAAATATTGCAGTGCACCAACCATACTTCTATACCTGGTGCTGTCCTCTTGATTCAAGAGTTTCCCTTCTGTTAAGGATAGTTTCTCAGAGATGGATAGAGGTGTTGGAGCTGCCTTGCAACCTTGCAACCCTGCTCTTGCTACAAGATCAGTGGCATACTCCTCTTGGGACAAGTGAAGCTCATCTCCATTTCTTTTTACTTCAATGCCAAGGAAGTAGTGCAAGTCTCCTAGATCCTTGAGAGCAAACTCAGAGTTCAAATCCTTGAGCAGTGCTGAAATAGCTTCATCAGATGAGCTTGTGACAATAATATCATCAACATATATAAGTACAAATATAGATGTATTTGACTTGTTGAAAATAAACAGTGAGGTGTCAGACTTGGATGGAGCAAACCCAAGTCCTTGAAGCTTTGAACTCAACCAAGAATACCATGCTCTAGGAGCTTGTTTTAATCCATATAGAGCCTTGTCAAGCTTGCATATGTGGAGGGGTTTTTGTCTATTTTCAAACCCAGGAGGTTGTTTCATGAACACTTCCTATTCCAGAACACCATAAAGAAACGCGTTCTGAACATCTAGCTGGTGTAGACTCCATCCTCTGGATACGGCAATAGACAAAACGAGGCGAATAGTAGCAGCCTTTACTACAGGACTAAAAGTATCCTCATAGTCTAAACCGCACCTTTGTTTAAAACCTTTTGCAACTATTCTAGCCTTATAACGATCTATGGTGCCATCAGATTTCTTTTTAATTCTGAAGACCCATTTACAATCTATAACATTTTTACCTTTGCCTTGACGTGCTGGAACTAAGTGCCAAGTTTTATTTTTGTGGAGCGCCATGTATTCATCTTCCATAGCCTTCTGCCACTTGGGATCGCCTAGAGCTTCTGCAACAGAGTGTGGAATATCTGGTTCATGTGAAACACAAGCAAGTCCAAACTTTGCTAAAGACTTGTAATTTTGGGTTGAGTAACTCCCCTCTGAAGCCTAGTGCGAGGTGGTGTAGAAGGATCAGCAGAAGATCCAGCGCCAGGAACAGTTGCAGGCTCGCTGGGCGAGGACATGCGGACCGGATCTTCTGTGGCCGGCGCACGTGAAGCTGAAGAAGAAGTCGTTGCAGAGGATCCCGATCTAGCAGGGGGCGCATGATTTCGCAATGATTGCGCCGGTGGGACAGGAGCTGCAGCGGGATCCGCACCGGAATCAGCGCCCGTATCCTGCCGCGATGGGCGCCGCGCGTAGCAGCGCGTGTCGGGGCTAAACCGACCAGGTGCGGGGCCAGACGCGGGGCTGGGCGCGGGGTCAGGCGCGGGCGGCTGGAGTTGGCGCTGGTTGGTTGGCGCGGAGCGATGACCGGGCGATCCACCGAGCCGCTGGTGGCGTGTGGCGATGCGGGGCTCGAGGCAGATCGGCCTGGCGCGGAGGGCGCGGATCCCGTGGGGGCCAGGGCGGCAGACTGGCGCAGAACCGATCCCGAGGAGGATGCGCCTGGATCCCAAGGTAGATCCGCGCCGATGATGCTGCTGTTTTGTCCAGGAAGCATAAAATGATGATTTGGGCTGATTTCTTCACCGATTTCTGCACAATTTTTTTTCTGTTGCATCACAAGACTCAAGACCATCACCAGTAAGAGGATTAGTCAACAATTGATCATTAGTGTCTAAAACATCCCCATTGGCACGACCCGTGAGGTGTGAAGGTAGAAGAAGAATCTCCTTTTGAAGAAGGGCTCCGGTGTTGGGATGAAGTTGTGCAAAAGGGAAAACAGTTTCATCAAACACAACATCACGGGAAATATAGACACATCCGGTGGATACATCAAGAAATTTTACACCCTTATGTTGTGGACTATAGCCCAAGAAAACACACTGTTTGGATCGGAAGATGAGTTTGCGGTTGTTGTATGGCCGAAGATTCGGCCAACACGCACACCCAAACACTCGTAGAGATGTGTAATCTGGTTTTGTGTGAAGGAGACGTTCTACTGGAGATTCATTGTTGATGACTCTACTTGGCAACATGTTATGAGGTGGACTACGGTGAGAAAGGCCTCATCCCAGAATTTCAAAGGCATAGAGGCAACAGCAAGTAAGGCCAGCCGACTTCAACTATATGCCTGTGCTTGCGCTCGGCTGATCCGTTTTGCTGGTGAGCATGGGGGCATGACACGTGATGTGATATGCCAACTTGCTGAAAAAAGGAGTTGAGGTTGCGGTACTCCCCTCCCCAATCGGATTGGAGAGCTAGGATTTTGCAATCAAACTTTCTTTCTACTAGTGCTTGAAAGTTGTGAAAAACTTGAAAGACATCAGATTTCTTTTTGATGAGATAGATCCATGTGTACTTGCTATAGTCATCGATAAAACTTACGTAATAAGTGTGTCTGCCAACTGATTTAGGTGCAGGACCCCAAACGTCGGAAAAAATGAGCTCAAGAGGTTTGGTGGAGATGCTTGTAGACACAGGATAAGCTAGTTGATGACTTTTAGCACACTGACATGAATCACAAATTGTTTCACGATCTCGCTCACCAACAAACGGGAGCTTATTCTTTTTAAGCAAATGTTCAACTAAAGAAAAAGATGCATGCCCTAATCTATCATGCCACCGTGTTGAAGAGACTTTGGTGACACCATAGGCTTGTTTATTCAATCTCCTAAGCTCCGAAATCAACGGGTACAACCCTCGAACGCATCTACCTCGATACAAAATTTTCTTCGTGACCTGATCCTTGATCAAAAAAAACGGATGAAACTCAAGGAATACATGGTTGTCAATGGCAATGCGATGAACTGAAAGGAGATTTTTAGAAGCACTAGGGACATGCAAAAATTTTCTTAGACGGATATTTCTATGGGGGGTCACTGAATGACCAACGTGGCTAATGCTCATACCTTCTCCGTTGGCAGTGTGAACTTGGTCTTGTCCATGGTACTTCTCACGAACTGTCACCTTTTCCAGCTCGCTCGTGATGTGGTCAGTTGCACCACTGTCCACGTACCAGTTCGTGTCGATGCCGTAGGAGCCATCAGCAGCACCTGCAACCTTCTCATCTTGTGAGGATTCGCCATCATATTCATAGCGATACCAGCAGTCACGTGCGGTGTGGCCTAGCTTGCCGCAGATTTGGCATCGCGGCGCATCAAGGTTGGCGCGAGGCCTGCCACCACGGCGGCCCCTATTGTTGTTGTTGGAGGGCCGCCCGCCGCCACCGCCGCCACCACGGGAGGAGTTGCCGCCGCTGCTGTTTCCGCCAGATGGCGGCTTGCCCTTGCCGCGCGGAGGTCCACGGTAGCGTGAGCCGCCACCGCCGCGGCCGCCGCCGCGAGAGCCCACATTGGCAGATGACTTGAAGCCCCCACCCGAGTTGTTGTTGTAGAGGGCGAAGAGCTGATCAAAGTTGCTCATCTAAGCGTAGAGGTCATCGATGCTGATGGTGTCGGTGCGCTTGTCATTGGCGGAGACGAGGGGTTGATACTCCATGTCGAGGCCGGCGGTGATGTAGGACACAAGCTCATCGTCATCGATGGGCTTTCCGGCGGCTGCGAGCTCATCGGCGAGTGCTCTCATCTGGGCGAAGTAGGCGGCAACAGATTGCGTCCCCTTCTGCGCCGTGGAGAGAGCAACCCGGATGTTGTTGATGCGGGCTCGAGACTGCGACGAGAACATGTGGGTGAGAGCCGCCCAGAGCTCGTGCGGCATGGCGATGGAGGTAACCTGCACGAGGACCTCTTTGGTGAGAGTATTGAGCAAGTATCCGAGTACCTGCTACCCTTCTTTGAACCAGATCGGTTGGAGAGGGTTCGGCGTCTGCTCTTCTTTCCCATCTTTGTCCTTCGTGACGAGGATCTTGATAGGTTCCGGCATGGAGCCGTCGGTGTAGCCGAAGAGGCCAGCCCCTCTCAGCTGCGGTGTCACCTACGCACGCCACAAGACGTAGTTGGTGCGGGTGAGGTTTTCTGCAACCTGCCCAAGGGAAGCCTGGACGGTGCTGGAGGAGGACGACATGGCTGGCGGTGGATGGGTTTTGCTAGATGCGATGGATAGAGGTGGCTCTGTATACCATGTGAAACAGCGGAGAACGTCGTACCTCTCTCGAGGCGACGGTTTCGTGTTAATATAGGCAGGGGCATATCCCTGATAAGCATACAAGTTTGTTGAGATTACATCTTGAGGTACAAGGAAAGTAGAGATAATATATACATGAGGAGATTACAACCATATACTCTAACCAACCTAGACCGAAACTTATCTCAACTAAACCGGTGCGTGATGCGCCCCTTGGACCTGAACATTATATGGTTTAACAACACTCTAGAAAATGCAATTCTTGGGCCTGAATTGGACATATCCTGTGACAGCCCCAAGAGCTTATTGCAAGCCAAGAATCTTTTGAAACAAGGTAACTGGAGACAGGTTCTGGGAATTAATACAGGAGACTTGAAGCAGGTGATCATAGCATGTGGTAAGGCTGCTGCAGAGAATGATATACATACAGAAGTGCTGATATCTGAGCTACGTCAGCTGGTGTCTATCTCTGGAGATCCAATGCAACGCCTAGGAGCATACATGTTGGAAGGGCTTGTGGCCAGGCTCTCTTTCTCTGGAAGTAAGCTGTATAAATCCTTGAAGTGCAAAGAACCTACAAGCTCTGAGTTAATATCTCACATGCATCACCTTTGTGAGATCTGCCCATTCTACAGGTTTAGTTACATGTCAGCCAATGGTGCCATAGCAGAGGCTATCAAAAGCGAGAACTTCGTTCACATCATCGATTTCCATATCGCACAGGGGAGCCAGTGGATAACTATCATTGAGGCTCTTGCAGCGAGGTCTGGGGGTCCACCATGCCTAAGAATCACTGGCATAGATGACTCAAACTCTGCTTATGCCCGAGGTGGTGGACTGGATATGGTTGGGACAAGATTGCATAGTGTCTCTGCGTCGTGTGGCATGCCCTTTGAGTTCAATGCTGTTCATGCTGCTAGCCATGAGGTTTATCTTGAGCATCTTGATATAAGGCCCGGGGAGGTCATTGAAGTGAATTTCGCCTATGAGCTGCATCATACTCCTGATGAAAGCGTGAGCACGGAAAATCACCGGAACAGGATTATAAGAATGATCAAGAGCCTATCCCCCAGGGTTATGACTCTTGTTGAGCAGGAGTCGAATACAAACACAGCTCCATTCTTCTCAAGATACTTGGAGACCTTCGAATACTATACGGCAATGTTTGAGTCAATAGATGTTGCTCTCCCAAGGGATGATAAGAGACGGATTAGCACAGAGCAGCACTGTCTTGCAAGGGATGTCATCAATTTAATAGCGTGTGAGGGTGCTGAAAGGGTTGAGAGGCTTGAGGCGTTTGGGAAATGGAAGGCAAGGTTTGCAATGGCTGGATTTAGGCCGTACCCACTGAGTTCGCTGGTGAACAACACCATCAAAACGCTGCTGGATAACTACCACAGTTGCTACAGGCTTGAGGAAAGGGACGGAGTCCTTTACCTTGGTTGGAAGAGTAGAGTATTGGTCGTGTCTTCCGCATGGTGCTGACATGTCTTCAGAAGAAGCTCATGTATGTGCACTGTTTTTATCGTTGAAACTGAACCGTTGAGTGATTTTGTGTTACGTTGATCCACGATATTTCTATAGCCTGACTTATCCTGCCCCCAGTTTCAGATGGAACCTGTGCTTATAATTAAGGGCTTTGCTGCTTGTCGGTTCAGTTACCTGTCTACTCACTGCTCATCTAATTCAGAGGAATCGGCACCAGGAGTTGCTGTGATAATACCGCGACAGCCATAACGTAGAAGAAGGCGTAGTGATCGCCTAAATAAATATGTTTATAGCTAGGAATTTGGTGTGTTGTGGTTTGCCCCCGTTGTAGGATTGACATGATTGTACGTAATATACTGTACTAATTAGAGCATGTTTCGCTAGTAGAAAAAGGGTCAAACGTGAAGCATAATAGTGCCGCTTTGAATTTCAGCCGGCACTAATGTATACAATAGCACCGGTTCGTGGCGGCGATCAATAGCACCGGTTCGTGGCGAACCTTTACTACCGGTTCATGCCATGAACCGATACTAAAGAGGCTGTGTCAGCCTGCGGTCAGGCTATGGCCCCACCATCACCATTTAGTGCCGGTTCGTACCACGAACCGGTACCAATGAGGTTATGACAAGCTGTTTTTAGTCCCACCTCGCCAAGAAAGAAGGACTAGGAGCGGTTTATAAGCCCTGAGTGCAGAGATGATGAAGAAGAGGCTCAATGCTCACGTTGCTTAGCTTCAAGCCTTCACGAATATGGTAGATTGCACGGAGCTTCGCACAGTGCAGTTTACACTATTCCGAAAGGCTTGAAGCAAATTAACGAGCATTGCACCTCTTTTTTATTTTTACTAACTTATTACAACTCCGGACTTCTTCTGTTATGGCAAAAACTAATTGCACGTCGGCATTTCTTTTTTTTAAACTTTGGTTATAACTCCAGACTTTGACCATCTAGTTTTGCAGAAAAGAAAAAATAGCAAAAAAGAAAAAAATAGCTGGAAAGAAAAAAAACTATAGCTGGAAAGAAAAAAACTATATAAAAAAACTACTCAGAAATAAATAAAAGAAAATAAATATATTAGAAAAGAAAAAACTACTCAGAAATAAATAGAAGAAAAAATAAAGCAGAAAAGAAAAAAAATTATATTTGCTATTTTTCAATCGTTCACAAAATGACCGTGAAATTGAAAATCACTACAAAATGAACTCTGAAAATGTTAAATTTTGGCAAACTAGATGAATAAAACTACTCACAAATAAATAGAAGAAAATAAATATAACAGAAAAGAAAAAACTATATAAAAAACTACACAAAAATAAATAGAAGAAAATAAAGCAGAAAAGAAAAAAAACTATAAAAAAATTGGGGCGCTGGCCTGTGGGCCTGCTAGGCCACAGGCGTGCAATTACAGGCCTTAAAGGCCCAGCAGACTCACAGGGCAACGCGCAGAGTTTATGCCCACAAGCCTGCTATATAGAGGAGTTCGAAGAGGTAGCCGCGACTGGGTTTATAAACCAGTGCGGCTGCCCTTCGCCCGGCGAGGTGGGACTAAACTTTGGGGTGGCAGCACGAGGCCTTTAGTACCGGTTGGTGGCTCCAACCGGTACTAAAGGCTTTTCCTATATATACAACACTTACGAAAATTCAGTTAGATCTTCCCACTTCTTTCGTCTCCAACCTCTCGCGCGCCGCTCGAACCCGTCCTCGCCGCCCGTCGCCCGTCGTCCGTCGTCGTCGTCGCTGTCCCCGCCGCCGCCCCGAACGCCGCGTGCCGCCGTCCGTCGTCGTCCCGCCGCGGTCCCGTACGTCTCTCGCTCTCGCGTATACCAGCCGTGCCGCCGTCCGTCGTCGTCACACCCGGCCCGTACGGCGGCGCCCCCGCCCGTACGTACGCCGCCGCCCCCGCCCCGTACGCCGGCGCCCCCGCTCGTACGTACGGGGCGGCGGCGTACGGGGCCGCACACATACACACATACACACACATATATACGTACACACTACACACACATACACACACACACATTTTTTACTTATTTTCTGTTTTTTAGAAAAGTTAATTAGATGATCGAATGTTTGATTAATGTCGAATGTTAGATGAATTAGCTAGATAGAAAATTGTCGAACTAGAGATTTGAACTAGTTGAATAATTAATATAACTAGTTTATTTTTAGTAAGAAAATTATCGAACTAGTTTATTTAAGTATATGAGATTTGAACTAGTTCAATAATTAATATAACTAGTTTATTTTTAGTAAGAAAATCGTCGAACTAGTTTGTATTTAGGTATATGAGATTTGAACTAGTTCAATAATTAATATAACTAGTTTATTTAGGTATATGAGATTTGAACTAGTTCAATAATTAATATAACTAGTTTATTTTTAGTAAGAAAATTTAGGTATCTGAGATTTGATGATCTAATTAAAATATTATTTGTTAATGAGTTTTTCTGTTTATTTAATTTTTTTATATATTTTGAGTTTATATAAATGTTAGATTAATGTCGAATGTTAGATGAATTAGATAGAAAAGTTAAATATATAGTAATGTCAATTGTTAGAGATGAATATAGTTAGATATATTAATGTCAAATGTTAAATGAATATATATTTGGCTAGATATTAATTAATGTTAGATAGTAATAGGTGTTTAATGTTTCACCTATATGAACATAGGAAATGTCATCTGACGACGAAAAAGATTTCATTATGTTAAAAATAGAGTAACGCCTTACGCAAGATGACATGATGTAGAGAGATAAATTCATGCAATATGAAATAAACCTCATCTTGTTATCCTCAATGGCAACGATGCAATACGTGCCTTGCTTCCCCTTTTGTCACTAGGAAAGGACACCGCAAGATCGAACCCAAAGCTAAGCACTTCTCCCATGGCAAGAACTACCAATCTAGTTGGCCAAACCAAACGGATAACTCGAAGAGACTTGCAAAGATAACCAATCATGCATAAAATAATTCAGAGAAGATTCAATTATTATTCATAGATAGACTTGATCATAAACCCACAATTCATCGATCTCAACAAACACACCGCAAAAAGAAGATTACATCGAATAGATCTCCACGATAGAGGGGGATAACTTTGTATTGAGATTCAAAGAGAGAGAAGAAGCCATCCAGCTACTAACTATGGACCCGAAGGTCTGAGGTAAACTACTCACACTTCATCGGAGAGGCTATGGTGATGTAGAAGCCCTCCATGATGACGGCCCTCTTCCGGCGGAGCTCCGGCACAGGCCCCAAGATGGGATCTCGTGGATACAGAAAGTTGCGGCGGTGGAATTAGGTTTTTGGCTCCTGTTCTGATCGTTTGGGGGTACGTAGGTATATATAGGAGGAAGGAGTACGTCGGTGGAGCACCGAGGGGCCCACGAGGCAGGGGGCACGCCCTAGGGGGGCGGCCCCACCCTCGTGACCTCCTCTTTGATCCCTTGCAGTAGGGTCCAAGTCTCCTGGATCACGTTCGGTGAGAAAATCACGTTCCCGAAGATTTTATTTCGTTTGGACTCCGTTTGATGTTCTGTTTCTCGGAAACACTGAAATAGGAAAAAAAACAGCAATTCTGGGCTGGGCCTCCGGTTAATAGGTTAGTCCCAAAAATAATATTAAAGTGGAAAATAAAGCCCAATATAGTCCAAAATAGTAGATAATATAGCATGGAGCAATCAAAAATTATAGATACGTTGGAGACGTATCAGGCATCCCCAAGCTTAATTCCTGCTCGTCCTCAAGTAGGTAAATGATACAAAGAGAATTTTTGATGCGGAGTGCTACTTGGCATAATTTCAATGCAAATCTTCTTAATTGTGGTATGAATATTCAGATTAGAAAGATTCAAGACAAAAGTTTATCTTGACATAAAAAATAATAATACTTCAAGCATACTAACAAAGCAATTATGTCTTCTCAAAATAACATGGCCAAAGAAAGTTATCCCTACAAAATCATATAGCCTCGCTATGCTCCATCTTCCCCACACAAAGTATTTAAATCATGCACAACCCCGATGACAAGCCAAGCAATTGTTTCATACTCTAACTTTTTCAAAACTTTTTCAATCTTCACGCAATACATGAGCGTGAGCCATGGATATAGCACTATGGGTGGAATAGAATTGTGGTTGTGGAGAAGACAAAAAGGATAAGATAGTCTCACATCAACTAGGCGTATCAACGGGCTATGGAGATGCCCATCAATATATATCAATGTGAGTGAGTAGAGATTGCCATGCAACGGATGCACTAGAGCTATAAATGTATGAAAGCTCAACAAAGGAAACTAGTGGGTGTGCATCCAACTTGCTTGCTCATGAAGACCTAGGGCAATTTTGAGGAAGCCCGTCATTGGAATATACAAGCCAAGTTCTATAATGTAAAATTCCCACTAGTAAATGAAAGTGACAACATATGAGACTCTCTATATGAAGAACATGGTGCTACTTTGAAGCACAATATATGAGACTCGCTATATCAAGGTGCTACTTTGAAGCACAAGTGTGGAAAAAGAGATAGTTGCATTGCCCCTTTTTTGGACCTTCTTTTTTTCTTTGGCCTTTCTATTTTTTTGGGACAATGCTCTATTGAATGATGATAATCACACTTCTATTTATTTACATCTCAATGACTACAACTCGATACTAAAACAAAGTATGACTCTATATGAATGCCTCCGGCGGTGTACCGGGATATGCAATGAATCAAGAGTGACATGTATGAAAATTATGAACGGTGGCTTTGCCACAAATACTATGTCAACTACATGATCATGCGAAGCAATATGACAATGATGGATGTGTCATGATGAACTAGACGATGGAATGTTGCATGGCAATATATCTCGGAATGGCTATGGAAATGCCATAATAGGTAGGTATGGTGGCTGTTTTGAGGAAGGTATATGGTAGGTGTATGATACCGGCGAAAGGTGCGCGGTATTAGAGAGGCTAGCAAAGGTGGAAGGGTGAGAGTGCGTATGATCCATGGACTCAACATTAGTCATAAAGAACTCATATACTTATTATAAAAATCTAGAAGTTATCAAAGCAAATTACTACGCGCATGCTCCTAGGGGGATAGATTGGTAGGAAAAGACCATCGCTCGTCCCCGACCGCCACTCATAAGGAAGACAATCAATAAATAAATCATGCTCCGACTTTATCACATAACGGTTCACCATACGTGCATGCTACGGGAATCACAAACTTCAACACACGTATTCTTTAAGTTCACAACTACTCCACTAGCATGACTTTAATATTATCACCTCCATATCTCAAAACAATTATCATGCTTCAATTTTTTCTTAGTATTCAACACACTCAAAAGAAAGTTTCACAAATCTTGAATACCAAGCATATTATTATTAAGAAAATTACCATGCTATTAATAGACTCTCAAAATAATTTAAGTGAAGCATGAGAGATCAATAGTTTCTTTAAAACAAATCCACCACCGTGCTCTAAAAGATCTAAGTGAAGAACATAGAGCAAAATTACTTAGCTCAAAAGATATAAGTGAAGCACATAGAGCAAAATTACTTAGCTCAAAATATATAAGTGAAGCACATAGAGCAAAATTATAACGCTCAAAAGATATAAGTGAAGCACATAGAGTATTCTATCAAATTTTAATTCATGTATGGCTCTCTCAAAAGGTGTGTACAGCAAGGACGATGATTGTGGCATACTAGCAAACAAAGACAAAAATAATACAAGACTCTCCAAGCAAAACACATATCATGTTGGTGAACAAAAATATAGCTCCAAGTAAAGTTACCGATGGAAGTGGACGAAAGAGGGGATGCCTTCCGGGGCATCCCCAATCTTTGACTTTTTGGTGTCCTTGGATTATCTTGGGGGTGCCAACGGCATCCCCAAGCTTAGGCTCTTGCCACTCCTTGTTCCATAATCCATCAAATTCTTACCCAAAACTTGAAAACTTCACAACACAAAACTCAAAATAGAAAACTCGTGAGCTCCGTAAGCGAAAGAAAACAAAATACCACTTCAAGGTACTGTAATGAACTCATTCTTTATTTGTATTGGTGTTAAACCTACTGTATTCCAACTTCTCTATGGATTATAAACTATTTTACTAGCCATAGATTCATCAAAATAAGCAAACAATACACGAAAAACAGAATCTGTCAAAAACAGAACAGTCTGTAGTAATCTGTAGCTAGCGCAAGATCTGGAACCCCAAAAATTCTAAAATAAATTGCTGGACGTGAGGAATTTATCTATTAATAATCTTCAAAAAGAATTAACTAAATAGCACTCTTCAAATAAAAATGGAAACAGTTCTCGTGAGCGCTAAAGTTTCTGTTTTTTACAGCAAGTTCAACAAGACTTTCCCAAAGTCTTCCCAACGGTTCTACTTGGCACAAACACTAATTAAACACACACAAAAAAAAACCAAAACAGAGGCTAGATACTTTATTTATTACTAAACAGGAGCAAAAAGCAAGGAATAAAACTAAAATTGGGTTGCCTCCCAACAAGCGCTATCGTTTAACGCCCCTACCTAGGCATAACAAGCGAGGATAGATCTAGGTATTGTCATCTTGATTCTTAATTCTTTTAGCGATGTTATGCTCAAATCCGGGAGGTTCTTTACTTTTCCCTTCATATTCAGAGATCTTGAGATCTAAGGAATCCAACCGCTTATTGCAAAGAGTAATCAACATATTCATGCGGTGAAGATTTACGCTAACGCTCTTAAGAGGTTCCAAAGATTTCTGTAAAATCTTAGTTACTTCGCAAATTTTCTCAAAAACATGCATTTTCTCTTGGGTATGATGGGGCCCCTTTTGTTGAGGTAAAGTTCCTACTATACCTTTTATAATTTCATGCGCGATACTAGGATCAATTTCAATAAAATTGCCTTTGGCAACACAATCCAAAAGTTGTCTATGAGACATATTAAGCCCAACATAAAAGTTGCGAAGCAAAATTCTGAAATTTACTTCTAGGGTGCATTTACGATAAGATTCCATCATTCTAAACCAAGCATCCTTTAAGTTTTCTCCTTGCCTTTGTTTGAAGTGAAGGACTTCAAACTCGGGGGACATAGGAGCAGAAAGAGGACTAGCCATGACAACAAGCAAACAAACTAACACACAAGCAAACAAAGAGGCAAACAGAGAGGGAGGATAGAGAGAGAGAGAGGGCGAATAAAACGGTAAGGGTGAATTGGGGGGAGAGGAAAACGAGAGGCAAATGGCAAATAATGTAATTGTCGGAGTAAATAGCCATGGGTAGCCTAGCCGGCTTCCCCTGGCCCTTCTGAAAAAATTACAAGCTCGTCCGGCTCTCAAGAATCCAAGACGTGGGGCCGCCTTCCCCTTGCCGGCTGTTATCCAGGCCGGCTTTTGGGAGGCGGCCCGACTTTAGCCCTCATGAAGAAAGCCATGGGAAGGCCGACTTCACGAAGCCAGCCGTGAGAAGGCCGACTCCGAGAAGCCGGCTCCCATAAAGAGGTCAAGACCGTACCCCCGAAGTTTGCACCAACCTAACGGCGATGAGACGGGGCATGGCTACAGTGAAGCCCGCCGCCCCCGAATCCCGGAGCACGACTGGCACAGTGCGCCGTACGGGTGGCCATGACCCGTCCGGCGCGGCACTGTTGCCATGTCGACCCTGACGCCATCCATGACGGACTGCCAGCGCAGCCCACGGGCGGTGGGTCCCTTCGGGCAGAGAGACCCCGAAGGCGGCCATGCCTCCCCCAGTCGGCCCAAGAGAAAGCCGGCTCCCCGCAGCCGGCTTGCCATCTTCCTCGAAGGAGACGCCCCATTAAGGAGACAAGACACGGTAAGGCTACAGTAATCGCCCTCCAGGCGGCGGTACTGTAGCCACGCTTACCACGACGAGGCCCGCGTCATCAAAATAGAGCAATAGTAACCAGCCACCGACCAGGCCCTGACCAGTGGGGCCTGCCTGTCGACCGAGGATCCGGCAGCCGACGGGACCCACCAGTCGGCGGGCCCCAGCGGTCGGCGCAGAAGCCGGCGAGCGCAGTCACAGACGGCTGGGCCCCGTGCCCAGTCGGATTACCATTGTACCCCCGGGGGGTAGGCCTATATAAACCCCCCGGGGCACCCATGCAAAGGGTTCGACCCTAAGCTAGGTTTAAACACCATACGAGGAGAAGAAGCAGGCTAGCCGTGCCCTTCTTCCTCCTTCCACCCGAACAGCTCAAGGAGCATTGTGTAGTTACTTGTCCATCTAGTGATCATGCGGAGACCCCGCAGAGCAGCAGTAGGGGTGTTATCTCCACGGAGAGCCCCGAAGCTGGGTATGATCCGCCGGCGTGCATGTCTTCGCCTCATCCCGTTTCCAGGCACCGGCGATGTCTTACTGGCTCCCACAATGATAAGTGACCCGTTGGCATATGTCGCACCTACCACCCGACATTTGGCGCCCACCGTGGGGGCAGGTGCACCGTCGTCCGGAGACCTGTTCTGGACGGGAACCCTCTTCCTCCCCAGCGAGCGTAGCCAGCCCGGAACGCCCGATGGCGCTTGCCACAATGCGCTGCAAGGCATCACCAACATCTGCGCGGCGAGCAGCCTCGCCGATCTCCTCGACGAAACCCGCATCTCCGACGAGCTTGCCTCCGATGCGGGCACCGATCACCTCGCCAACCTCCTCGGCCAGCTCCATGTCTCCAGCGAGCCCGCTGCAGATCTGGAGTCGGTTGGCTCCACCGACCCGATGCCTGTCGACTCCGACACGGCCTCCTTCGACACCTTCCCCACCAACGTCGCGGTCTACAACGACCCACTTCCTCGGACCGACGGCCGCGATACTGTCACCGCCGAGGTGATGGTCATCGGCCACGGCGGCCCGGCCGACGAAAGCGCCCACGACGCCCCGCACGCGGCGGCCCACGACTTGTCCGTCCCCCTCCCGGCCGATGCCGACGACGAAGCACTGGAGGCACGCCGCCTCGCCCTCCTCGCAGAGGGCCGGCGGCTGGCTTCCGTGAGACGCCTCACTAAGGCCTACCAGCGCGAAGCTGACCGCGCCGCCTTCGGCACGCCGGCCCCGGCTGGGCCCAGCCGGGCCGGCGTCGTCAAGCAACGCGGTGCCGTCATCGCCAACACGCTGGGAGTCGACCGCCCGGTCTATGCCACTCCGCTCGAGAACCTGCGTGCCGCCCAAGCGGCCGTGGACGAGCTGGACGGCTTGGAGGCCGAAGAACTCCTCCACATGACCCGGCGCATCCAGCAGCTGATTGACGCGGCCGCGCAGCGGCACGAGGCCGACGCCCGCGCGGGAAGCCCTCCCTCGCACCGAGATCACGGTGCGACGTCCCGAACGCCGACTACGAGCAACACCCGCGCGCGGCGCGAGAGAGAGCCGGCGGCCAGCCGAAGCCGGACCCGAATCTCCATCGAGCGAGACGCGGACGGCCATCCCCGAGCCATGGAATGGCGGGGCAACCCGCCTCCGCCTCGAGCCCGTGGAGAGAGATATCCCACCCCGCCGCCAGTGGCGCACCCGACTCTCAGCGGCCGACTAGGTTGCCGCGAAGGAGTCGGCGAGAACGACACCCGCCATCGGATCGACCGCCTAGCGCGATCCCTGGCGCTAGAAGAGGAAGACGATGTCGGCCCGCCTTGTTTCGGCCCCCGCATCCGCGACGAGCCTTTCCCCAAAGGGTTCTCTCTCCCAAGAGACACGCCCAAATACAACGGCTCCGTGAAGCCGGAAGATTGGCTGATCGATTACTCTACGGCGGTCAGTATAGCCAGCGGCAACCGGCGCGTTGCCGTGAAGTACGTGCCCCTTATGCTACAAGGCACGGCGCGGACCTGGCTCAACAGCCTCAAGCCCCTCAGCATCAACGGTTGGCTAGACTTCACCGAAACTTTCGTTCGAAACTTCACCAGCACCTACAAGCGGGCTCCCAAGCCCAGGCAGCTCTCCCTGTGTGTACAGGGCCCAGCCGAGTCCACTCGCGACTACCTCACGCGTTGGGCCGAGCTCCGCAATTCTTGCGAAGGGGTGCACGAGGTGCAAGCCATCGAATACTTCATTGCCGGGTGCCGAGAAGGTACCCTCCTCAAGCACAAGCTCCTCTGCGACGAGCCGACTACCCTCAACGAGCTTCTGGACATAGCCGACAATTACGCCACCGCCGACTCTTCGATGAAGACCGAGCTCTGGGTAGACGCGTCCGGGAAAGTACTCAACCCGGCGCCCAAGACGTCGGCAGGAGATTCCGGCCGACGCCCACACCCGAACGATCACAAGGGCAAGGGCCCTGCGCCGCCTCCCGCCAGTTGGCAGGTGGCCACGGTCGAAGACACGCCGCCTGAGGGGCGGCCCGCGCCCAAGAAGCCCAGGGGCGGCCGGCCGGCTTGGCAGCCGGCTTTCTCCTACGAGCAAACTCTTGATGCCCCGTGCAAGTTCCATAGCGGCGCGAAGCCGTCCAACCACACAACCCGGAAGTGCCATTGGCTCACCCGAATCTCCAAAGGCGAAGGGCTCGCGCCGCCTCCGCCTGCCGGCCCGCCGCCTCCGGCTCCGCCACCCCCGGCTGCTTGGCCCACAGTCGGAGCCGTGCACGACGAGTTCCCCGACGAGTAAGTGACCTACATCGTCTTTACGAGCCAGCTCGAAGACCGGCGCGGCAAACACCGAGAGCACCAGGAAGTCAGCGTGGTCGCTGCAAAATCCGCCGGACACATCCATTGGTCAGAGAAACCCATCAGTTGGAGCCGGGCCGACCACCCAAAGGTGATGCCGTCTCCCGGCTCTTATGCATTGGTCCTGGAAGCCACCCTCGTGACGGACAGACGTGCCGCCTGCTTCTCCCGCGTGCTGATAGACGGCGGGAGCAGTATCAACATCCTGTACCGTGATACCCTGGAGAAGCTGAATGTCAAGACGAATCAGCTCGTGCCAACTCGGACAGTGTTTCATGGCATCGTTCCCAGCCTGTCCTGCGCCCCCATTGGCAAGATCAAGATTGATGTACTCTTTGGGGACAAGGAGCATTTCCGCCGGGAAGCAATCTGGTTTGAAGTGGTGGACCTGGAGAGCCCCTACCATGCATTGCTTGGCCGACCCGCTTTGGCCAAGTTCATGGCGGTTCCCCACTATGCATACCTCAAGATGAAGATACCGAGTTCCAAGGGCGTCATCACCATAGCCGGCGATTACAAGAGGTCCTCCGAGTGCGCTGCAGCCAGCAGCCGGCTGGCCGAGTCCCTTGTGATCGCCGAAGAGAAGAAGATGTTGGACCGGGTCGTGGCCATGGCCAGCAAGCAGCCGAACCAGTCCCCCGACTCCAAGGAGTATGATGCCCAAGGATCTTTCCAGCCGGCCAAGGAAACCAAGAAGATACCCCTTGACCCCGAGCAACCCGAGAGGTTCGCCGTCATCGGGGCAAGCCTGAACAGCAAATAGGAAGGCGAGCTCGCCGATTTCCTCCGTGAGAATCGAGACATCTTTGCATGGTCCCCCAAGGACATGCCGGCTGTTCCGAAGGAATTCGCTGAGCACAAACTACACGTCCGAGAGGATGCCAAACCAGTCAAGCAACCCCTTCGCCGGCTGTCAGAGGAGAAGAGAAGGATTGTAGGGGAGGAGATAGCCCGGCTTCTGGCAGCCGGCTTCATTATGGAAGTTTTCTTTCCAGAATGGCTTGCCAACCCGGTCCTCGTACTGAGGAACAACAACAAGTGGCGCATGTGTATAGACTACACAAGCCTCAACAAAGCCTGCCCTAAAGATCCCTTCGCCCTCCCAAGGATTGACCAAGTGATAGACTCCACGGCCGGATGCGAGCTGTTGAGTTTCTTGGATGCTTACTCAGGATATCACCAGATAAAGCTAGATCCGGCCGACCGCCTGAAGACCGCCTTCATCACGCCATTCGGAGCCTTCTGCTACCTGACTATGACATTCGGCTTGAGAAATGCCGGTGCCACTTTTCAGCGTTGCATGCAGAAGTGCCTCCTCAAGCAACTCGGCAGAAACGCTCACGTCTATGTGGATGACATTGTGGTGAAGACGGAGAAGCGCGGCACCTTGCTAGAAGACCTCAAAGAAACATTTGAGAACCTGCGCCGTTTTCAAATCAAGCTCAACCTCGAGAAATGCGTGTTCGGAGTGCCAGCCGGCCAGCTCCTAGGCTTCCTGGTCTCCGAACGCGGCATCGAATGCAACCCAGTGAAGATGAAGGCCATCGAGAGAATGGCGATCCCCACCAAGCTACGAGAAATCCAGAAGTTCACCGGATGCTTGGCCTCCTTGAACCGCTTCATCAGCCGGCTTGGAGAGAAAGCTCTCCCCCTTTACCGCCTCATGAAGAAGAGCACTCACTTCGAGTGGAACGACCAGGCCGACCAAGCTTTCCATGAGCTAAAGAAGATGCTGGCCACGCCGCCTGTCCTAGCGGCGCCGACTGAGAAAGAGCCCATGCTCCTTTATATTGCCGCAACTAGCCGGGTGGTCAGCACCGTCATCGTAGTCCAACGCCCAGAAGAAGGCCGAGCATAGCCGGTCCAAAGGCCGGTGTATTATTTGAGCGAGGTGCTGTCCGGCTCAAAGCGGAACTACCCGCACTACCAAAAGATGTGCTACGGCCTGTACTTCACCGCCAAGAAGCTGAAGCCCTACTTTCAAGAGCACCCCGTCACGGTCATATGCACCGCCCTGCTGGCCGAGATCATAGGCAGCCGGGATGCATCCGGCCGGGTGGCGAAATGGGCCATCGAGCTGGCCCCTTACACGATCTTCTATCAGCCCTGCACCGCCATCAAGTTCCAAGCATTGGCCGACTTCCTCGTCAACTGGGCCGAGACCCAGTACCTGCCGCCGGCTCCCGACTCCACCCATTGGCGCATGCACTTTGACGGGTCCAAGATGCGCACCGGCTTGGGAGCCGGCGTCGTCCTTACCTCGCCCAAGGGCGACAAGCTCAGATACACACTGCAGATCTACTTTGCCGCCTCCAACAACGTGGACGAGTACGAGGTGCTCATACACGGGCTCCGGCTTGCCAAAGAACTCGGCATTCGCCAGATCTTATGTTATGGCGACTCGGACTTAGTAGTCCAGCAATCATCCGGCGACTGGGACGCCAAGGACGCAAATATGGCAAGCTACCGCTTCCTGGTTCAGCAACTCAGCGGATACTTTAAAGGATGCGAGTTCCTCCACGTACCGCGAGTCGACAACGAGCCAGCCGATGCCCTGGCTCGAATAGGCTCCACTCGGCAAGCTATACCAACCGGCGTCGCTCTCCAACGCCTCCTCAAGCCGTCCATCAAGCCGTCTCCAGAGTCCGACTCCATCTTCGTACCGCCTGACCCCGACGCGGCCGGGTCCGGCTCGAAGAACCAAGCAGGCGACCCCGGGACTTCAGTAGTCGGCCCAGGGGCTTCGGCAGCCGGCTCGGGGACTGCCGCACCCAGCTCGGGGACTGCGGTAGCCGGCCCGGGGACTGCACCAACGCAACAGCCGGCGGCCGACTCCAGCATTTCATCACCTAGCCTGCCCACCCTGGTGGCAGTTGCCACATTGGCAGTAGAAGAAGTCACAGCTCTGTCATGGGCTCAGTCCATCCTCAACTTCCTAGTAAACCAAGATCTGCCGGCTGACGAAACAGAGGCGAGACAAGTCCAACGTCGAGCCGGAGCATACACGATCGTCAACAGAGAACTCGTCAAGCGCAGTGTCACTGGAGTCCTCCAGCGGTGCGTCGAGCAAGAGAAGGGCATTGCAATCCTCAAAGACATTCACCAAGGAGAATGCGGCCACCATGCGGCTTCAAGATCACTCGTCGCCAAAGCTTTCCGCCATGGTTTCTTCTGGCCGACTGCTTTGGATGACGCCAAAGAATTAGTTAAATATTGCAAAGGCTGCCAACTCTTCAGCTCCAAGCAACACATGCCGGCTTCGGCACTCAAGACCATTCCCCTCACCTGGCCCTTCGCCGTTTGGGGACTGGACATGGTGGGCCCATTCAAGACGGCGCGCGGCGGCATGACCCATTTGCTCGTCGCCATGGACAAATTCACCAAGTGGATCGAGGCAAAGCCGATCAAGAAGCTGAATGGGCCGACTGCGGTGACATTCATCGCAGACATAACAACTCGGTACGGCGTGCCACACATCATCATCACCAACAACGACACGAATTTTGCCAAAGGAGCCTTGGCACGATTCTGCGCCGCGCAAGGTATCCGGCTGGACCTAGCGTCCGTCGCCCACCCGCGGTCAAACGGCCAGGTCGAGCGAGCCAACGGCCTCATCCTCTCCGGCATCAAACCCCGCTTGGTCGTACCACTGGAGCGTTCAGCCGGCTATTGGCTCGATGAGCTGCCGGCTGTTCTCTGGAGTCTGCGCACTACCCCAAACAAATCAACCGGCTTCACTCCTTTCTTCCTCGTGTACGGTGCCGAGGCGGTCATCCCAACTGACATCGAGTTTGACTCGCCTCGGGTAACCATGTACACGGAGGCGGAGGCCAAGGAAGCACGAGAAGACGGTGTCGACCTGCTGGAGGAAGGCCGGCTGTTAGCCCTCAGCCGGTCTGCCATCTACCAGCAGGGTTTGCGCCGCTACCACAGTCGGAAGGTCAGGCCAAGATCCTTCCAAGAGGGCGACCTTGTGCTCCGGCTGATCCAGCGAACAGCCGGCCTGCACAAGCTCTCGGCTCCTTGGGAGGGCCCCTTCGTCATCAGCAGAGCTCTAGGCAACGACTCCTACTACCTAATCGACGCGCAGAAGCCCAAGGCACGCAAGAGAGACGACTCCGACAAGGAGTCGGAACGACCATGGAACGCCAACCTCCTTCGAAGATTTTACAGTTGAAATGCAGTATGTATCACACTAACTTTTGTACTAAGTACGAGACAATAGGCCCCCCGAGGAGGGCTCGGGGACTGCCTTCTTTTATCTATGAATGAAAAGTATCTTGCGTATGACCTTGTCTTTTCATTTACTCATTCCGTCCGGCACCGGGTTCGACTAGTCGGCCCGGGGACTGGCCGACTGGAGTTATATTAGAAGTCCTACCCACGGTCAGACAAGTAGTGTGCCGACACCCAGGCTTAGCTCTTGCCAAAGTCGCAGTTTGAAGAACCGGCTGTTCGGCTGGCAAGAGTCAAAAGCAGGAAAGGATGCGCACACGAAAAATGTCTAGGGACCAACAGGACAAAATATAACAAAAGCCGGTTTGCCGCCTACCGCCGACCGGCTACCAGAGTAGCCGGCCGCCCGGTTTCCATTCACTTCACTTCAATCCAATAAAGCTCGAGTACTTGCCTCCCCAAAAAGGGAAGGCGGCAAAGTAAAAAAGCCTAAGGATAAAAAGTGTACACGAATGGAAACCAAACATGCACATAATAATATTTACATAAAGGACCTCCAAGAGGCCAGCATCCAACATAGTTTGATACACCCCCAGTGGGTGGAACTGCGAAAGCTTAAAGATTGTTCAAAAGACAACAAGTAGGAAAAATAAGGACTGCAGGTCAAGCTGGCGGAGCGGCTGACGAGCTGGGCTGGTCGGTGGAGACGGTTGTGCCGGCTGAAGGAGCGGCTGGCTGGCGAACTTCGACTTGATCACCGCCTCCTGCAGAGGGCGCGCTTCCGCGCGCCTCGTTGCTGGAGGCACGGTCAGCTTGAGGCCGGCCGGTTGTTCCACTAGCCGGCTCGACGTCTTCACCGTCCATGTCCTCGTCATCTTCGCCCTCGTCGCTGGAGGCGATCTCTTCGGCCGAGTCCTCGCCCACTGCCGGGTTCAGACCGAACCACTCCTCCGGCTGGGCAACGCCATCATCATTGATTTCAGGCGCGAAGACGCTGATGTCGGTGCACTCGGCGATCATCGAGGCACGCTGGGCGATAGCCGGCCGCACTTCCTCCAGCTCCGCATCGGCCTCCAGACGCCAAGTACGCAGCTGGTCCAGGTTCAGCCCTGGGTACCAGGCGCGGACGAACTCCAACGCTCGCCCGGCTCCAAGACGGGCCGCGGACGCATTCCAAGCTTCAAAACGGCCGACTGCGACCTCCAGCCAGTCGGCGGTCCGGCTCGGGGTGCGGGGGATCGTCTCGCCGGGCCAGAGGGCGGCTAGAACCTGCGCCCCGGCACGTTGAAGCCGGCGAAGCATCCGGTGAGCCAGCTGCAGCCGCGCTTGGACGGCCAAGAGCTGCTCCTCCAGCGTCCGATTTGCGTCCGGCGCGATGTTGACTCCCGCCCGACGGCGCGCCTCGCGATGAGCCTCGATGGCTTGGGCGGCGAGGACGGAGTAGCCGGGAAAGTAGTCTGCACAAGAAAACGGGTAGCAACACAAGTCAGGCAAAACCCCAGGCGGCCAGGGGCAGGAGAAGGGCGAGGAAGATGGCTTACCATCGATCAAGTCTTCGATGCGGCCGAAGCCTTCATCCAGCGCATGACGAGTCTCAGCCCAGCTCGCCGCCTCGGTCTCAAACTCTGCCTTCAGGGCGGCCTCGCTATCCTGCGCTTTTTGCAGGGCCGCCTTGTGGCTCTCCTCCTGGTCAGCCAGCTTCTTGGCCAGGCGGTCGCGTTCCTGGACCAAGGCGGCGTACTCAGCGTCCCTGGTGCGAAGGGCGGCTTGCGCTTCGCCGAGCTCCTTCGTCAAGTCGGCGTTGGCCCCTGCAAGAACGAAAGACAAAGAGAAAAAAACCAATAAGGGAAAGGTCGTCAAGGAAGATCCGACCCGACTGCTCAGCAGTCGGCCCGAATCTCGGGGACTACACCCAGTGGGTGCGCTGATGCGCCCCCACAGGATACGGATAAGAGCGAGCACTTACTTCGGCTGTTGGCCAGGTCGTCGGTCTTCCGACCCAACTCCTGAGCCTGGGAGTTGAAGGCGGCAGCACGAGAGTTATGATATTTTTGGAAGTTCAGATACAAAGCAAAGATAAGATGGTCGTCAAAAAAAGATCCGACCCGACTGCGCAGCAGTCGGCCCGAATCTCGGGGACTACACCCAGTGGGTGCGCTGACGTGCCCCCACGGAAGAAATCAAGAGACCAGAGCGGTCAAGAACGAAAAACTTACCCGGATGGCGGCCCGCATCGACAGGAACTCCTGGGTATACTGCTGCAGAAGGGCGGCCTGAGCTTGAAGCCGGCTCCAGACCTCTTGGGCCGCCACATTCAGCTCGCCAGTCCCCCCGCTGGGAGTCCACCCGGACGTGGTGGAGCTGGCCGCCTCCAAAGCCTACGCCGACTGGCCGGCGCCCGCAGCTTGGCGCGACTACGGCGGAGCGGCGCTTCCCCCCTGCGCGCTAGCGCGTCACCGGTTGTACCTCAAGGCCGGCTCTGGCCTCCGGTACACCCCCGGCCAGCTCCTCTGGCGTCGCCGACGACTGGCCGCCTTGGCCCGCTCCGGTTGGCGCTGCCGGCGGCATCCTCCCCGCAAAGACCTCGAAGAGCTCCTCCCTTTGCACCGGCGGCAGGTCTTGGACGATCTCCTCCGCCAGGGGCAATGGGGTGTCCGGGGCCACGGTTCGGAGGGGGATGGCGAGCAGTGGAGGCTGGTTGCACGAGCCCTCCGCCTCCGTCTCCACGGTCACCACCTCCGCCCGGGCCTTGGCTGCCGCGTCGGCCCGCTCCTTCGCCGCCTGAGCGGCCTCCCGCTCCGCCGCCTCCCTCTCTTCCCGCGCCTCGCGAGCGTTCCGCTCTGTGGCTTCCATGAGGTCAGCGTGGGGATCCACGCGGCGGGGGCCTAACCCTCCAATCGGCCCGACTACGGAGCCTCCTGGGCCCCGCTCAAGGGAAAGCGGCACCCTGTCCAGAAAACGGAGAAAGGTCAGGAAGAATGTTCGAACAGAAGAAAACAATAAAAGCATGCATACAAGCAGTCGTTGACTTACGCTGAGACCGCCTGAGGCTGCTTCACCGCTTTCCGGAAGCGGGCCGCCTTCGCGGCTGCCTCGTCTCGTTTCGTCGCTGCGACGGAGGCTTTGGATTTTTTCGGCCGGCTGCCGAAGAGGGGTAACGCGGCCCGGCGCTTCTGTGCGCCGCCGCCGGCAGCCGGCGCGGCGGACGAGCCCGCGCTTTGACGGTTGGCCGCCGGCTGGCGACGCGGGACTTCTTCGGCTTCAGCATCATCCGGCCAGTCCTCGAAGCTGGCGGAGAGCCCTGTGCCTCCGGGCTCGATGTTGTCCCCCACGACGGCGTCTTCCATGGCAGCCGCCCCCAAGTTCGGGTCGTCAACGTCATCCACCGTGCGGTCGGGGGCGTACTGGCGTTCAATCCCTACTGCCCCAGTCGGCGGCGGAAGAAGCAGGTTCTGCTAAAAAGAGCCGACTGATCAAAAGCCGGCCGCTATGAAGTCGGTTGACAACAAAAAGAAGATAGAGAGGGAAACTTACCACGGGCAGAGGATTAGCGCGAGAATACGGCGGCTTGCCGTATTGCCAGTCCCCGGCGAGCTTGCAATTGGCGATGTAATTGACCATGAGCGCCACCTCCGCATGAGGCATTTCCCATGTGCTCAGCCGGCTTGGGTCGAAGCGGCTGCTCATCTGGCACATCATATGGGCCGGCTTTGGAGAGGAAGAATCCGGCGCTCCACGAAGGCGGCACCAAGTCAGCCTCGCGCAGGCCTTCCGCCTGGATCATTACTCGAAGCCGGGAGACGGCGGCGTTCCTGGTCGGAGAGAGGGACCTGGACCGGAAGCTCCATGACGGCTGCCTCCCAGCCGGCGGGCCGGCTACGTAAGCCGGCAGGTTGACGTGGTCTCCTTGCGGGGTGACGTTCTTCAAGTAGAAGTACGATTTTTGCCAGAGTTTCACCGACGGAATCAGGGGGATGCACGGGAACGGATTGTTCTCGCTTGACCTCCACATGGCGACGTAGGCCCCGCAGGGGGCGGGCACGCCCGCGACTACGGTGCCGGGCTTGCTCTGGAAGAACTCTCCGCAGAGCTCCAGCATGGGGAGCACTCCCAAGAAGCCTTCGTAGAGGGAGACGAAGGCCGACAGCAGCATCACCGCATTGGGCGTGAGATGATGCGGCTGGAGGTTGTAGAACTCGAGGAAGGAGCGCAGAAATCCGCTCACCGGAAGGCCGAAGCCGCGCAGGCAGTGCGAGCGGAATACGACCCGCTCGCCCTCCTCCGGTGCTGGTGAGATCTCCGTCTCCGGCGCTAGGCGGACCTACACGAGGCTGGCGTCGGGCAGGCGCCTGGTCTGGCGGAGGAACTCCACATGGTCGTCATGGACGTTGGAGCCGTCCCACGAGCTTGACAGCGCCATGGAGCGGGACGATGAGGGGGTGCTGCAATGGGAAGCTGCGACGGCAGCGAGAGGAAGAAGAAGGAAGACGAGGAGGGGCGGAGTGTGGCCGGATGAGGGGGTGTATGCATGCTTTTATTGACTACGGAGCCGCCTGGGCCCCGCTCAAGGGAAAGCGGCGCCCTATCCAGAAAACGGAGAACGGTCAGGAAGAATGTTCGAACAGAAGAAAACAATAAAAGCATGCATACAAGCAGTCGATGACTTACGCTGAGACCGCCTGAGGCTGCTTCACCGCTTTCCGGAAGCGGGCCGCCTTCGCGGCTGCCTCGTCTCGTTTCGTCGCTGCGACGGAGGCTTTGGATTTTTTCGGCCGGCTGCCGAAGAGGGGTAACGCGGCCCGGCGCTTCTGTGCGCCACCGTCGGCAGCCGGCGCGGCGGACGAGCCCGCGCTTTGGCGGTCGGCCACCGGCTGGCGACGCGGGACTTCTTCGGCTTCAGCATCATCCGGATAGTCCACGAAGCTGGCGGAGAGCCCTATGCCTCCGGGCTCGATGTTGTCCCCCACGATGGCGTCTTCCATGGCGGCTGCCCCCAAGTTCGGGTCGTCAACGTCATCCACCGTGCGGTCGGGGGCGTACTGGCGTTCAATCCCTACCGCCCCAGTCGGCGGCGGAAGAAGCGGGTTCTGCTAAAAAGAGCCGACTGATCAGAAGCCGGCCGCTATGAAGTCGGTTGACAACAAAAAGAAGATAGAGAGGGAAACTTACCACGGGCGGAGGATTGGCGCGAGAATACGGCGGCTTGCCGTATTGCCAGTCCCCAGCGAGCTTGCAATTGGCGATGTAATTGACCATGAGCGCCACCTCCGCATGAGGCATTTCCCATGTGCTCAGCCGGCTTGGGTCGAAGCGGCCGCTCATCTGGCACATCATATGGGGCCGGCTTTGGAGAGGAAGAATCCGGCGCTCCACGAAGGCAGCCACCAAGTCGGCCCCGCGCAGGCCTTCCGCCTGGATCATTACCCGAAGCCGGGAGACGGCGGCGTTCCCGGCCGGAGAGAGGGACCTGGACCGGAAGCTCCATGACGGCTGCCTCCCAGCCGGCGGGCCGGCTACGTAAGCCGGCAGGTTGACGTGGTCTCCTTGCGGGGTGACGTTCTTCACGTAGAAGTACGATTTTTGCCAGAGTTTCACCGACTGAATCAGGGGGATGGACGGGAACGGATTGTTCTCGCTTGACCTCCTCATGGCGACGTAGGCCCCGCAGGGGGCGGGCACGCCCACGACTACGGTGCCGGGCTTGCTCTGGAAGAACTCTCCCCAGAGCTCCAGCGTGGGGAGCACTCCCAAGAAGCCTTCGCAGAAGGAGACGAAGGCCGACAGCAGCATCACCGCATTGGGCGTGAGGTGATGCGGCTGGAGGTTGTAGAACTCGAGGAAGGAGCGCAGAAATCCAGTCACCGGAAGGCCGAAGCCGCGCAGGCAGTGCGAGTGGAATACGACCCGCTCGCCCTCCTCCGGTGCCGGCGAGATCTCCGTCTCCGGCGCCAGGCGGACCTACACGAGGCTGGCGTCGGGCAGGCGCCGGGTCTGGCAGAGGAACTCCACATGGTCGTCATGGACGTTGGAGCCGTCCCACGAGCTTGACAGCGCCATGGAGCGGGACGATGAGGGGGTGCTGCAATGGGAAGCTGCGACGGCAGCGAGAGGAAGAAGAAGGAAGACGAGGAGGGGCGGAGTGTGGCCGGATGAGGGGGTGTATGCATGCTTTTATTGACTACGGAGCCGGCTGGGCCCCGCTCAAGGGAAAGCGGCGCCCTGTCCAAAAAACGGAGAAAGGTCAGGAAGAATGTTCGAACAGAAGAAAACAATAAAAGCATGCATACAAGCAGTCGATGACTTACGCTGAGACCGCCTGAGGCTGCTTTACCGCTTTCCGGAAGCGGGCCGCCTTCGCGGCTGCCTCGTCTCGTTTTGTCGCTGCGACGGAGGCTTTGGATTTTTTCGGCCGGCTGCCGAAGAGGGGTAACGCGGCCCGGCGCTTCTGTGCGCCGCCGCTGGCAGCCGGCGCGGCGGACGAGCCCGCGCTTTGACGGTCGGCCGTCGGCTGGCGACGCGGGACTTCTTCGGCTTCAGCATCATCCGGCCAGTCCTCGAAGCTGGCGGAGAGCCCTGTGCCTCCGGGCTCGATGTTGTCCCCCACGACGGCGTCTTCCATGGCGGCCGCCCCCAAGTTCGGGTCGTCAACGTCATCCACCGTGCGGTCGGGGGCGTACTGGCGTTCAATCCCTACCGCCCCAGTCGGCGGCGGAAGAAGCGGGTTCTGCTAAAAAGAGCCGACTGATTAGAAGCCGGCCGCTATGAAGTCGGTTGACAACAAAAAGAAGATAGAGAGGGAAACTTACCACGGGCGGAGGATTGGCGCGAGAATACGGCGGCTTGCCGTATTGCCAGTCCCCGGCGAGCTTGCAATTGGCGATGTAATTGACCATGAGCGCCACCTCCGCATGAGGCATTTCCCATGTGCTCAGCCGGCTTGGGTCGAAGCGGCCGCTCATCTGGCACATCATATGGGGCCAGCTTTGGAGAGGAAGAATCCGGCGCTCCACGAAGGCGGCCACCAAGTCGGCCCCGCGCAGGCCTTCCGCCTGGATCATTACCCGAAGCCGGGAGATGGCGGCGTTCCCGGCCGGAGAGAGGGACCTGGACCGGAAGCTCCATGACGGCTGCCTCCCAGCCGGCGGGCCGGCTACGTAAGCCGGCAGGTTGACGTGGTCTCCTTGCGGGGCAACGTTCTTCACGTAGAAGTACGATTTTTGCCAGAGCTTCACCGACTGAATCAGGGGGATGGACGGGAATGGATTGTTCTCGCTTGACCTCCTCATGGCGACGTAGGCCCCGCAGGGGGCGGGCACGCCCGCGACTATGGTGCCGAGCTTGCTCTGGAAGAACTCTCCCCAGAGCTCCAGCGTGGGGAGCACTCCCAAGAAGCCTTCGCAGAGGAGACGAAGGCCGACAGCAGCATCACCGCATTGGGCGTGAGGTGATGCGGCTGGAGGTTGTAGAACTCGAGGAAGGAGCGCAGAAATCCGCTGACCGGAAGGCCGAAGCCGCGCAGGCAGTGTGAGCGGAATACGACCCGCTCGCCCTCCTCCGGTGCCGGCGAGATCTCCGTCTCCGGCGCCAGGCGGACCTACACGAGGCTGGCGTCGGGCAGGCGCCGGGTCTGGCGGAGGAACTCCACATGGTCGTCATGGACGTTGGAGCCGTCCCACGAGCTTGACAGCGCCATGGAGCGGGACGATGAGGGGGTGCTGCAATGGGAAGCTGCGACGGCAGCGAGAGGAAGAAGAAGGAAGACGAGGAGGGGCGGAGTGTGGCCGGATGAGGGGGTGTATGCATGCTTTTATTGACTACGGAGCCGCCTGGGCCCCGCTCAAGGGAAAGCGGCGCCCTATCCAGAAAACGGAGAAAGGTCAGGAAGAATGTTCGAACAGAAGAAAACAATAAAAGCATGCATACAAGCAGTCGATGACTTACGCTGAGACCGCCTGAGGCTGCTTCACCGCTTTCCGGAAGCGGGCCGCCTTCGCGGCTGCCTCGTCTCGTTTCGTCGCTGCGACGGAGGCTTTGGATTTTTTCGGCCGGCTGCCGAAGAGGGGTAACGCGGCCCAGCGCTTCTGTGCGCCGCCGCCGGCAGCCGGCGCGGCGGACGAGCCCGCGCTTTGACGGTTGGCCGCCGGCTGGCGACGCGGGACTTCTTCGGCTTCAGCATCATCCGG
Source organism: Triticum urartu (assembly GCF_056163025.1). Taxonomy (NCBI): domain Eukaryota; kingdom Viridiplantae; phylum Streptophyta; class Magnoliopsida; order Poales; family Poaceae; genus Triticum; species Triticum urartu. Next base: position 583,271,735 of record NC_141877.1, read on the forward strand.
CCAGTCCTCGAAGCTGGCGGAGAGCCCTGTGCCTCCGGGCTCGATGTTGTCCCCCACGACGGCGTTTTCCATGGCGGCCGCCCCCAAGTTCGGGTCGTCAACGTCATCCACCATGCGGTCGGGGGCGTACTGGCGTTCAATCCCTACTGCCCCAGTCGGCGGCGGAAGAAGCGGGTTCTGCTAAAAAGAGCCGACTGATCAGAAGCCGGCCGCTATGAAGTCGGTTGACAACAAAAAGAAGATAGAGAGGGAAACTTACCACGGGCGGAGGATTGGCGCGAGAATACGGCGGCTTGCCGTATTGCCAGTCCCCGGCGAGCTTGCAATTGGCGATGTAATTGACCATGAGCGCCACCTCCGCATGAGGCATTTCCCATGTGCTCAGCCGGCTTGGGTCGAAGCGGCCGCTCATCTGGCACATCATATGGGGCCGGCTTTGGAGAGGAAGAATCCGGCGCTCCACGAAGGCGGCCACCAAGTCGGCCGCGCGCAGGCCTTCCGCCTGGATCATTACCCGAAGCTGGGAGACGGCGGCGTTCCCGGCTGGAGAGAGGGACCTGGACCGGAAGCTCCATGACGGCTGCCTCCCAGCCGGCGGGCCGGCTACGTAAGCCGGCAGGTTGACGTGGTCTCCTTGCGGGGCAACGTTCTTCACGTAGAAGTACGATTTTTGCCAGAGCTTCACCGACTGAATCAGGGGGATGGACGGGAACAGATTGTTCTCACTTGACCTCCTCATGGCGACGTAGGCCCCGCAGGGGGCGGGCACGCCCGTGACTATGGTGCCGAGCTTGCTTTGGAAGAACTCTCCCAAAGATCCAGCGTGGGGAGCACTCCCAAGAAGCCTTCACAGAGGGAGACGAAGGCCGACAGCAGCATCACCGCATTGGGTGTGAGGTGATGCGGCTGGAGGTTGTAGAACTCGAGGAAGGAGCACAGAAATCCGCTCACCGGAAGGCCGAAGCCGCGCAGGCAGTGCGAGCGGAATACGACCCGCTCGCCCTCCTCCGGTGCCGGCGAGATCTCCGTCTCCGGCGCCAGGCGGACCTACACGAGGCTGGCGTCGGGCAGGCGCCGGGTTTGGCAGAGGAACTCCACATGGTCGTCATGGACGTTGGAGCCGTCCCACGAGCTTGACAGCGCCATGGAGCGGGACGATGAGGGGGTGCTGCAATGGGAAGCTGTGACGGCAGTGAGAGGAAGAAGAAGGAAGACGAGGAGGGGCGGAGTGTGGGAGGGCGAGCGAACCTCTGCCTCTCCCCCTCCTCCCCCTACTTTTAGGCTCGTGTGGCGGAGCCGAGGAGGCGCGGCGTGGGGGAACGTGGGGATCGATCGTGCCCACTCCCCCCACGTCCCGCGTTTATTACGCCCTAATGGCGAATTAAAACCGCCACAGGAAGGCGAGCAGTCCCCCTGGGCCGCAGAAGATCAGCGCTCGGGCCGAGGCCAGGGAGTGGCGGGCCCGGGCCTGCGGCGGCGTCCCGTCGTGCGCGCGTGCACTGGCAGGTTTACGCTGCCACGTGGCCCACAGGGGGGCCCGCGGTCAGCACGCAAGTCAACCACCATCCCGTCTATGAGACACAGGAGCTCTCTGAAATCGGCCTACACCAGCAAAGCCGGCTCCTCAGGGTAAGAAGCTGACCAAGCTTCTCGTCCCTCTGTCCGCCTCGAAGCTCGATCAGCTTCGGGGACTACTGTCGGAGTAAATAGCCATGGGTAGCCTAGCCGGCTTCCCCTGGCCCTTCTGAAAAAATTGCAAGATCGTCCGGCTCTCAAGAATCCAAGACGTGGGGCCGCCTTCCCCTTGCCGGCTGATATCCAGGCCGGCTTTCGGGAGGCGGCCCGACTTTAGCTCTCATGAAGAAAGCCATGGGAAGGCCGACTTCATGAAGCCGGCCGCGAGAAGGCCGACTCCAAGAAGCCGGCTCCTATAAAGAGGTCAAGACCGTACCCCCGAAGTTTGCATCAACCTAACGGCGATGAGACGGGGCGTGGCTACAGTGAAGCCCGCCGCCCCCGAATCCCGGAGCACGACTGGCACGGTGCGCCGTACGGGTGGCCATGACCCGTCCGGCGCGGCACTGTTGCCATGTCGACCCTGACGCCATCCACGACGGACTGCTAGCGCAGCCCACGGGCGGTGTGTCCCTCCGGGCAGAGAGACCCCAAAGGCGGCCATGCCTCCCCTAGTCGGCCTAAGAGAAAGCCGGCTCCCCGCAGCCGGCTTGCCATATTCCTCGAAGGAGACGCCCCATTAAGGAGACAAGACACGGTAAGGCTACAGTAATCGCCCGCCAGGCGGCGGTACTTTAGCCACGCTTACCACGACGAGGCCCGCGCCATCAGAATAGAGCAACAGTAACCAGCCACCGACCAGGCCCTGACCAGTGGGGCCTGCCTGTCGACCGAGGATCCGACAGCCGGCGGGACCCACCAGTCGGCGGGCCCCAGCGGCCGGCGCAGAAGCCGGCGAGCGCAGTCACAGACGGCTGGGCCCCGCGCCCAGTCGGATTACCATTGTACCCCCGGGGGGTAGGCCTATATAAACCCCCCCAGGGCACCCATGCAAAGGGTTCGACCCTAAGCTAGGTTTAAACACCATACGAGGAGAAGAAGCAGGCTAGCCGTGCCCTTCTTCCTCCTTCCACCCAAACAGCTCAAGGAGCATTGTGTAGTTACTTGTCCATCTAGTGATCATGCGGAGACCCCGCAGAGCAGCAGTAGGGGTGTTATCTCCACGGAGAGCCCCGAAGCTGGGTAAGATTCGTCGGCGTGCATGTCTTCGCCTCATCCCGTTTCCAGGCACCGGCGATGTCTTACTGGCTCCCACAATGATAAGCCACCCGTTGGCATATGTCGCACCTACCACCCGACAGTAATGCGAGAGATAGGGATTGTGATGGGTACTTGGTATATTGACTTTTTGCGTAGACTCACCGGCAACGGCGCCAGAAATCCTTCTTGCTACATCTTGAGCTTGCGTTGGTTTTCCCCGAAGAGAAAGGGATGACGCAGCAGAGTAGCGTAAGTATTTCCCTCAGTTTTTGAGAACCAAGGTATCAATCCAGTAGGAGGCCACGCTCAAGTCCCTCGTACCTGCACAAAATGATAGCTTGATGGGCTTGATTAATGCATGCCTCTCATCTCTCCCGATGTTCTTGATGGGCTTGTACCTTCTTTCAATGGGAACCCATGCTGGCTTTGATAAACATAGAGGTGCCTTTTATTGGAACGCGGCTGATAACAAGCGCAAATATCGCTTCATCAAATGGGACCTTATTTGTAAGCCAAAAAGCCTTGGGGGGCAGGGCATTATTAACACTCTTGTCATGAACAAATGTCTGATCATCAAATGGTGGTGGAAGATCATGACCATACCCCGGGACAAGCCCCTCTGGTTCAACATCCTCAAAACGAAGTACTTTCCCTCTTCTAGTCCTATGTTTGCTCGTGCCTCGGGGGCATCTCAATTCTGGAGAACCTTGTTAAACTCGGGCCTATTTTTCAAGGCCTCATCCAAGGTTGTCAGAATCGCGATTCTGTTATACGATTCTACGACTTTACGATCCAAACTAACCCCTATGATTCTACGATTTTAGTTCATAGAATCTACGTTTCTACGATCCTGATAGTGAAGATTCTACAATTTGCGATCTTACCATCGGAGCTCCGATCCGATTCAAAATCACGATTCTGACAACCTTGGCCTCATCAAATTCGTGGTTCACAACGGTAGGTCCACCAGGTTCTGGCTGGATTGGTGGTGTGGTTCTTCTTCGTTGGCTACTGCTTTTCCTGTGCTTTTTTCTTACTGCCCGGACCCTAAGATCTCAATCTTTGAGCTCGCGTTGAATAATTGGGACCTGCGTCTGCGTCGTTCTCTCTCTCCCGCAGAGTTGGAAGACTGGCAGTGTCTTGTTGCTCTCTTCCCTTCGCTCTCGGAGGAGGAAGACACAGTTGTTTGGCCCCACTCCCCCTCTGCTCGTTTCTCGGTTAAATCTCTATATGGTAAGCTCATTGCTGGGTCCACCACCTCCAAATTCAATTGGATCTGGAGGGCTCGTATTCCTCCTAAGGTCAAGGTTTTCCTCTGGCAAGCCTCTCGTGGGCGTTTGCCGACGGGTGACCAAATTCGCAAGCGAAATGGACCGGCATCTGATAGGTGTGCTTTGTGTGGAATGAGAGAAGACACGTCACATATTTTCTTCAACTATGTGTTGGCTAATCTGTTCTGGTGTTGTATCAGATCCTGGATGCATGTTTCCTGGGCACCGACCTCCTTTTCTGACCTGCGCATCCTGGTCAATTCTTTGGTTGGGGCCCAGAGGAGATTGTTTTGGGTGGGCTTCGCAGCCATGTGCTGGTCCCTTTGGATGACAAGGAATAAATTTACTATTGAACATGTTTTCCCTGCTAAGCCTGTTGATTGCTTATTTAAGACTTGTATATTCCTGCAGCAGTGGAGATTATTGACTAAGGAGGAAGACAGGGACACTCTCGACGCCATGTTGGCCAAGATCCGAAATTCCGCTATCTCAATATCCCCAGTCCAAGCAGGCACTTAGGCGCTGGAGGCTTACTTTCGTTATCTTTCTACCTCCGGCCTGCGAGCCGTGTACTGGCCTGGGAGCCATGTACTTAGACTATTCTCTTGTGTTGTCTGGGTTGATACTCTGCATGTTCTCATGCTGGTCTTTTGGATCTATGTTAACTCTGCCTAATGGCTTTATTTATAAAGTCGGGCTGTGGCCTTTTATCTAAAATAATAAAAAAAAGCTCTCCAAGCTCATCTTCCGATGCTTGTTCAAGCCAGGAGTGTATTTGAAAAAGAAGGGTCTTTTGAAGAATTGCCAACAACCGTCTGTGCTTCTCATTTCTGGTATGTGCGACACAGTTTAATTTAATTACAGTGAAGGATTATATAAGAAATATAATGATCGGTGTGTTACTATGACATCAAAAGGGGCTGTGAGGAGCATATACCCAGCTGGAAGCAGCGACGAAGAGGTCATAGATCTCCAGTACTTCGATTTGTTGTCGCTTGGCTTTCTCAACAAATCAACCATTACGGTCAAATTTCAAAATGGCAAAATTATCTTTCTAGACCAATGTAAAAAGGCATGCATTGGTTGCCCCAAACAGAGCATGAAGCAGCAGCTCCTCTGTTCCCGCTAGCTGCATCTCCATGCATGCTCTGTTTCATCCCTGGTCCCAGAGTACTTGAGTCCGTCCATAAAGGCCATCTTAGGCATTGCCTTCCGAATTTATGGTTCTTTCTCGCCACAACCTCAACTGAATAATCTCCGTGCCTGAAAAACAAGCAACTTGTCATCATGAGTTCATCTGAAATAATGATGCCTGCACATCCTTACTGCCTCTTTGAAACAAATACTATATATTGTACTCCCTCCGTACCTAAATTCTTGTGGAGGGCGCAGTGTGTGAAATTGTATCGAAGCGTCTCAATGCCCATAACAGGCACCCGCATGTTATATATTGATATTGTGGTTTGTGATACAAGAAAGGTTGTTGGGATCAACCGCATGAGAGAATACAGGGGGTTTAAGATAGAGATAAGAAAAAGATTACAACCTATCTCTAGTTACAGCTGAACCAGCGCGGACCCACCTGTACCTATACGTTCAACACCCTCCTATAATCATAACTTGTTCAAGTTAAGATTACGCTTGAATTCTTCAAATGGTCTGGTTGGTAGTGCTTTTGTAAAGCCATCTGCGACATGATCTTTTGAATGCACAAACCGTATCTCCAATTCCTTGCTTGCAACTCTTTCCCTTACAAAGTGATAGTCAATCTCAATGTGTTTAGTCCATGCATGAAAAACATGATTAACTGAAAGATACGTTGCACCAAGGTTGTCACACCAGACATGGAGTTGGAGAACAATATGTCCCAAGTTCCTTGAGCATGGACTTAACCCATATAACTTCTGGTGTTGCATTTGCCAATGCTTTATACTCTGCTTCAGTACTTGACCTGGACACCGTAGCTTGCTTCCTTGCACACCATGAAATTAAATTTGGTCCAAGGAATATGGAAAACCCTCCTGTAGACCTTCTATCATCCACACACCTTGCCCAAACAGAGTCAGAGAAAGCACTAACCAATGTGGATGATGATTTATTGAAAGTCAAGCCAAGCCCCAAGGTACCCTTTACATAAATCAGTATGCTCTTAGCTGCTGTCCAGTGTAATGTTGTAGGTGCATGAAGGAATTGACAAGCTTTGTTTACAGCAAAGCAAATATCAGGCCGAGTCAAAGTCAAATACTGAAGTGCACCAACTAAACTTTTATACCTGGTGCCATCCTCTTGATCCAAGAGTTCTCCTTCTGCAAGAGACAATTTTTCTGTGCTAGGTAGTGAAGGAAATATGCCCTAGGGGCAATGATAAAGTTATTATTTATTTCCTTATATCATGATAAATGTTTATTATTCATGCTAGAATTGTATTAACCGGAAACATAATACATGTGTGAATACATAGACAAACAGAGTGTCACTAGTATGCCTCTACTTGACTAGCTCGTTGATCAAAGATGGTTAAGTTTCCTAACCATAGACATGAGTTGTCATTTGATTAATGGGATCACATCATTTGGAGAATGATGTGATTGACATGAACCATTCCATTAGCTTAGCACTCAATCGTTTAGTATGTTGCTATTGCTTTCTTCATGACTTATACATGTTCCTATGACTATGAGATTATGCAACTCCTGTTTACCGGAGGAACACTTTGTGTGCTACCAAACGTCACAACGTAACTGGGTGATTATAAAGGAGCTCTACAGGTGTCTCCGAAGGTACTTGTTGGGTTGGCATATTTCGAGATTAGGATTTGTCACTCCGATTGTCAGAGAGGTATCTCTGGGCCCTCTCGGTAATGCACATCACTTAAGCCTTGCAAGCATTGCAACTAATGAGTTAGTTGCGAGATGATGTATTATGGAACGAGTAAAGAGACTTGCCGGTAACGAGATTGAACTAGGTATTGAGATACCGACGATCGAATCTCGGGCAAGTAACATAACGATGACAAAGGGAACAACATATGTTGTTATGCGGTTTGACCGATAAAGATCTTTGTAGAATATGTAGGAGCCAATATGAGCATCCAGGTTCCGCTATTGGTTATTGACCGGAGACGTGTCTCGGTCATGTCTACATAGTTCTTGAACCCGTAGGGTCCGCACGCTTAACGCTACGATGACAGTTTTATTATGAATGTATATGTTTTGATGTACCGAAGGTTGTTAGGAGTCCCAGATGTGATCACGGACATGATGAGGAGTCTCGAAATGTTCGAGACATGAAGATTGATATATTGGAAGCCTATATTTGGATATCGGAAGTGTTCCGGGTGAAATCGGGATTTTACGGGACTACCGGGAGGTTACCGGAACCCCACTGGAGCTTAATGGGCCTACATGTGCCTTAGTGGAAAAGGAGGGCAACAAGAGGAGTATGGGGCGCCCCCCCCTAGGCCCAAACCGAATTGGTTTAGGGCAAGGGGGTCGGCCCCCCTCTTTCCTTCTTCCCCCTCAAGTCCTAATCCAAATAGGAAAGGGGGGAGTCCTACTCCCGGTAGGAGTAGGACTCCTCCTGGCGTGCCTAGCCCTGGCCGAATGCACCCCCTTGCTCCTTTATATACAGGGGCATGGGGGCACCCTAGAGACACAACATTAGATCATTGATCTCTTAGCCATGTGCGTTGCCCCCCTCCACCATAGTCCACCTCAATAATACTGTAGCGGTGCTTAGGCGAAGCCCTGCGTCGGTAGAACATCAACATCGTCACCACGCCGTCGTGCTGACGAAACTCTCCCTCAACACTCGGCTGGATCGGAGTTCGAGGGACGTCATCAGGCTGAACGTGTGCTGAACTCGGAGGTGCCATACATTCGGTACTTGATCGGTTGGATCGTGAAGACGTACGACTACATCAACCGCATTGTGCTAACGCTTCCGATTTCGGTCTACGAGGGTACGTAGACAACACTCTCCCCTCTCGTTGCTATGCATCACCATGATCTTGCATGTGCGTAGGAATTTTTTTGAAATTACTACGTTCCCCAATAGTGGCATCCGAGCCAGGTTTTATGCGTTGATGTTATATGCACGAGTAGAACACAAGTGAGTTGTGGGCGATATAAGTCATACTGCTTACCAGCATGTCATACTTTGGTTCGGCGGTATTGTTGGATGAAGCGGCCCGGACCGACATTACGCATACGCTTACGCGAGACTGGTTCTACTGACGTGCTTTGCACATAGGTGGCTGGCGGGTGTCAGTTTCTCCAACTTTAGTTGAATCGAGTGTGGCTACGCCCGGTCCTTGCGAAGGTTAAAACAGCACTGCTACGTCTTGAGCTTGCGTTGGTTTTCCCGAAGAGGAAGGGATGATGAGGCAGAGTAGCGTAAGTATTTCCCTCAGTTTTTGAGAACCAAGGTATCAATCCAGTAGGACGCCACACTCAATTTCCTCGTACCTGCACAAAACGATAGCTACTCGCAACCAACACGATTAGGGGTTGTCAATCCCTTCACGGTCACTTACGAGAGTGAGATCTGATAGATATAATATTTTTGGTATTTTTGGTATCAAGATGCAAAGTAAAAAGTAAAGGCGAAGTAAAAAAGCAAAGCAAGATTAAAGTGATGGAGATTGATATGATGAGAATAGACCCGGGGGCCATAGGTTTCACTAGTGGCTTCTCTCAAGAGCATAAGTATTCTACGATGGGTGAACAAATTACTGTTGAGCAATTGACAGAATTGAGCATAGTTATGAGAATATCTAGGCATGATCATGTATATAGGCATCATGTCCGCGAGAAGTAGACCGAAATGATTCTGCATCTACTACTATTACTCCACTCATCGACCGCTATCCAGCATCCATCTAGAGTATTAAGTTAAAAACAGAGTAACGCTTTAAGCAAGATGACATGATGTAGAGAGATAAATTCATGCAATATGAAATAAACCCCATCTTGTTATCCTCGATGGCAACGATGCAATACGTGCCTTGCTGCCCCTTCTGTCACTAGGAAAGGACACCGCAAGATCGAACCCAAAGCTAAGCACTTCTCCCATGTCAAGAACTACCAATTTAGTTGGCCAAACCAAATGGATAATTCGAAGAGACTTGCAAAGATAACCAATCATACATAAAAGAATTCAGAGAAGATTCAAATATTATTCATAGATAGACTTGATCATAAACCCACAATTCATCGATCTCAACAAACACACCGCAAAAGAAGATTACATCGAATAGATCTCCACAAGAGAGGGGGAGAACTTTGTATTGAGATTCAAAGAGAGAGAAGAAGCCATCTAGCTACTAACTATGGACCCGAAGGTCTGAGGTAAACTACTCACACTTCATCGGAGGGGCTAGGATGATGTAGAAGCCCTCCGTGATGACGGCCCTCTTCCGGCGGAGCTCCGGAACAGGCCCCAAGATGGGATCTCGTGGATACAGAAGGTTGCGGCGGTGGAATTAGGTTTTTGGCTCCCGTTCTGATCATTTGGGGGTACGTAGGTATATATATAGGAGGAAGGAGTACGTCAGTGGGGCACCGAGGGGCCGACGAGGCAGGGGCGCACCCTAGGGGGGGGCGCCCCCACCCTCGTGACCTCCTCTTTGATCCCCTGCAGTAGGGTCCAAGTCTCCTAGATCACGTTCGGTGAGAAAATCACATTCCCAAAGATTTTATTCCGTTTGGACTCCGTTTGATATTCTGTTTCTCCGAAACACCGAAATAGGCAAAAAATAGCAATTCTGGGTTGGGCCTCCGGTTAATAGGTTAGTCTCAAAAATAATATAAAAGTGGAAAATAAAGCCCAATATAGTCCAAAACAGTAGATAATATAGCATGGAGCAATCAAAAATTATAGATACGTTGGAGACGTATCAGGCATCCCCAAGCTTAATTCCTGCTCGTCCTCGAGTAGGTAAATGATAAAAAGAGATTTTTTGATGCGGAGTGCTACTTGGCATAATTTCAATGTAAATATTCTTAATTGTGATATGAATATTCAGACTTAGAAAGATTCAAGACAAAAGTTTATATTGACATACAAATAATAATACTTCAAGCATACTAACAAAGCAATTGTGTCTTCTCAAAATAACATGGCCAAAGAAAGTTATCCCTACAAAATCATATAGTCTGGCTATGCTCTATCTTCACCACACAAAATATTTAAATCATGCACAACCCCGATGACAAGCCAAGCAATTGTTTCATACTCTAACTTTTTCAAAACTTTTTCAATCTTCACGCAATACATGAGCATGAGCCATGGACATAACACTATAGGTGGAATAGAATGGTGGTTGTGGAGAAGACAGAAAGGGAGAAGATAGTCTCACATCAGCTAGGCGTATCAACGGGCTATGGAGATGCCCATCAATAGATATCAATGTGAGTGATTAGGGATTGCCATGCAACGGATGCACAAGAGCTATAAGTATATGAAAGCTCAAAAAGAAACTAAGTGGGTGTGCATCCAACTTGCTTGCTCATGAAGACCTAGGGCAATTTGAGGAAGCCCATCATTGGAATATACAAGCCAAGTTCTATAATGAAAGATTCCCACTAGTATATGAAAGTGATAACATGAGAGACTCTCTACTATGAAGATCATGGTGCTACTTTGAAGCACAAGTGTGGTAAAAGGATAGTAACATTGTCCCTTCTCTCTTTTTCTCTCATTTTTTTATTTTATTTTTTTATTTGGGCCTTTTCTCTTTTTTTTATGGACTCCTTTTTTATTTGGGCTTCTTTGGCCTCTTTTATTTATTTTCCATCCGGAGTCTCATCCTGACTTGTGGGGGAATCATAGTCTCCATCATTCTTTCCTCACTGGGACAATGCTCTAATAATGATGATCATCACACTTTTATTTTTCTTACAACTCAACAATTACAACTTGATACTTAGAACAAAATATGACTCTATATGAATGCCTCCGGCGGTGTATCGGGATATGCAATGAATCAAGAGTGACATGTATGAAAGAATTATGAACGTTGGCTTTGCCACAAATACAATGTCAACTACATGATCATGCTAGCAATATGACAATGATGGAATGTGTCATAATTAACGAAACAGTGGAAAGTTGCCTGGCAATATATCTCGGAATGGCTATGGAAATGCCATAATAGGTAGGTATGGTGGCTGTTTTGAGGAAGGTATATGGTGGGTGTATGACACCGGCGAAAGGTGCGCGATATTAGAGAGGCTAGCAAAGGTGGAAGGGCGAGAGTGCGTATAATCCATGGACTCAACATTAGTCATAAAGAACTCATATACTTATTGCAAAAATCTAGAAGTTATCAAAGCAAAGTATTACGCGCATGCTCCTAGGGGGATAGATTGGTAGGAAAAGACCATCTCTGGTCCCCGACCGCCACTCATAAGGAAGACAATCAATAAATAAATCATGCTCCGACTTCATCACATAACAGTTCACCATACGTGCATGCTACGGGAATCACAAACTTCAACACAAGTATTCTTTAAATTCACAACTACTCAACTAGCATGACTTTAATATTATCACCTCCATATCTCAAAACAATTATCATGCTTCAATCTTTTCTTAGTATTCAACACACTCAAAAGAAAGTTTCACAAATCTTGAATACCAAGCATATCATTATTAAGCAAATAACCATGCTATTAAGAGACTCTCAAAATAATTTAAGTGAAGCATGAGAGATCAACAGTTTCTTTAAAACAAATCCACCACCGTGCTCTAAAAAGTCTAAGTGAAGCACACAGAGCAAAATTACATAGCTCAAAAGATATAAGTGAAGCACATAGAGCAAAACTACTTAGCTCAAAAGATATAAGTGAAGCATATAGAGTATTCTATCAAATTTTAATTCATGTATGGCTATCTCAAAAGGTGTGTACAGAAAGGATGATTGTGGCATACTAACAAACAAAGACACAAATAATACAAGACGCTCCAAGCAAAACACATATCATGTTGGTGAATAAAAATATAGCTCCAAGTAAATTACCAATAGAAGTGGACGAAAAGAGGGGATGCCTTCTGGGGCATCCCCAAGCTTTGGCTTTTAGGTGTCCTTAGATTATCTTGGGGGTGCCATGGGCATCCCCAAGCTTAGGCTCTTGCCACTCCTTGTTCCATAATCCATCAAATCCTTACCCAAAACTTGAAAACTTCACAACACAAAACTTAAAGCAGAAAACTCGTGACCTCTGTTAGCGAAAGAAAACAAAAGACCACTTCAAGGTACTGTAATGAACTCATTCTTTATTTATATTGGTGTTAAAACTACTGTATTCCAACTTCTCTATGGATTATAAATTATTTTACTAACCATAGATTCATCAAAATAGGCAAACAACACACGAAAAACAGAATCTGTCAAAAACAGAACAGTCTGTAGTAGTCTGTAGCTAGCGCAAGATCTGGAACCCGAAAAATTCCAAAATAAATTTCTGGACGTGAGGAATTTATATATTAATCATCTTAAGAAATAATTAGCTAAATATCACTCTCCAAATAAAAATGACAGCAGTTCTCGTGAGCGCTAAAGTTTCTGTTTTTTACAGCAAGTTCAACAAGACTTTCCCCAAGTCTTCCCAACGGTTCTACTTGGAACAAACACTAATTAAACACAAAAAACACAAACAAAACAGAGGCTAGATAATTTATTTATTACTAAACAGGAGCAAAAAGCAAAGAATAAAAATAAAATTGGGTTGCCTCCCAACAAGCGCTATCGTTTAACGCCCCTAGCAAGGCATAAAAGCAAGGATAGATCTAGGTATTGCCATCTTTGGTAGGAAATTCTTCAATTAGGCATCTAACATCTTTAGGAATGTATTTATTTTTATTAATTATCAAACTTTTAGGCACAATATCGAAAAATTCGTTTGTAATAAATGGTTCCTTAATGATAGCAAAAAGATTGGGATGAATACTTATAGATTTAAGATCCGCAGTTTCCTTACTAGATGATTCACCCTTATTTTTAGGAACATACATAAGCTTGGCAATTTTAGTAGGAGGACTTGGGGTATTCTTTACAGAAGAAAAAGCGGTTCCCAAGTTTGTAATGATACCCTCAAGTTTATCAATTCTAGTAGAATCTAGGTTTATCTTCTCATTAACTACGGGTTCCTTTTCCTTAAGATTTTTCAAAGTCATTCCTACCTTAGATCCATGTTGAGTAATTTCATTGTGGATATTTTTATCTAAATTTTCAATTACTTCAATCGTAGCAACTTTATTTTCAATAATTTCAATTCTTTGCATAACATGCTCCAAAGTTAACATGGTTCCATTAACCAAAAGAGGTGGTGAGCCAAATAAATCTAACATAGCATTATAAGAATCAAAAGTATGGCTACCCAAGAAGTTCCCTCGTGTAATGGTATCGAGGATTAATACCTACATAAAAATTGCGGAGAAGAACTAAGGTAGATTGCTTCCTGGTAGATCTATTTTGAGCATTGCAAATCCTATACCAAGCATCTTTTAGATTTTCTCCCTCTCTTTGTTTAAAATTTAGAACTTCACTCTCGGGAGACAATGGAGAAGATATGAGACTAGTCATGACGACAAGCAAACAAACTAGCACACGAGCAAACAAAAGAGGCAAATAGCGAGGGAGGATAGAGAGAGAGAGGGCGAATAAAACGGCAAGGGTGAATTGGGGGGAGAGGAAAACGAGAGGAAAATGGCAAATAATGTAATGCGAGAGATAGGGATTGTGATGGGTACTTGGTATTTTGACTTTTTGCGTAGACTCCCCGACAACGGCGCCAGAAATCCTTCTTGCTACGTCTTGAGCTTGCGTTGGTTTTCCCCGAAGAGGAAGGGATGATGCAGCAGAGTAGCGTAAGTATTTCCCTCAGTTTTTGAGAACCAAGGTATCAATCCAGTAGGAGGCCACGCTCAAGTCCCTCGTACCTACACAAAACAATAGCTACTCGCAATCAACGCGATTAGGGGTTGTCAATCCCTTCACGGTCACTTACGAGAGTGAGATCTGATAGATATAATATTTTTGGTATTTTTGGTATAAAGATGCAAAGTAAAAAGTAAAGGCAAAGTAAAAAAACAAAGCAAGATTAAAGTGATGGAGATTGATATGATGAGAATAGACCCGGGGGCCATAGGTTTCACTAGTGGCTTCTCTCAAGAGCATACGTATTCTATGGTGGGTGAACAAATTACTGTTGAGCAATTGACAGAATTGAGCATAGTTATGAGAATATCTAGGCATGATCATGTATATAGGCATCACGTCCGCGACAAGTAGACCGAAACGATTCTGCATCTACTACTATTACTCCACTCATCGACCGCTATCCAGCATGCATCTAGAGTATTAAGTTAAAAATAGAGTAACGCTTTAAGCAAGATGACATGATGTAGAGAGATAAATTCATGCAATATGAAATAAACCCCATCTTGTTATCCTTGATGGCAACAATGCAATACGTGCCTTGCTACCCCTTCTGTCACTGGGAAAGGACACCGCAAGATCGAACCCAAAGCTAAGCACTTCTCCCATGGCAAGAACTACCAATCTAGTTGGCCAAACCAAACGGGTAATTCGAAGAGACTTGCAAAGATAACCAATCATACATAAAAGAATTCAGAGAAGATTCAAATATTATTCATAGATAGACTTGATCATAAACCCACAATTCATCGATCTCAACAAACACACCGCAAAAAGAAGATTACATCGAATAGATCTCCACAAGAGAGGGGGGAACTTTGTATTGAGATTCAAAGAGAGAGAAGAAGCCATCTAGCTACTAACTATGGACCCTGAAGGTCTGAGGTAAACTACTCACACTTCATCGGAGGGGCTAGGATGATGTAGAAGCCCTCCGTGATCACGGCCCTCTTCCGACGGAGCTCCGGAACAGGCCCCAAGATGGGATCTCGTGGATACAGAAAGTTGTGGCGGTGGAATTAGGTTTTTGGCTCCTGTTCTGATTGTTTGGGGTACATAGGTATACATAGGAGGAAGGAGTACGTCGGTGGAGCACCGAGGGGCCCACGAGGCAGGGGGCGCGCCCTAGGGGGGCACGCCCCCACCCTCGTGACCTCCTCTTTGATCCCTTGCAGTAGGGTCCAAGTCTCCTGGATCACGTTCGATGAGAAAATCACGTTCCCAAAGATTTTATTCTGTTTGGACTCCGTTTGATATTCTGTTTCTCCAAAACACTGAAATAGGCAAAAAAAAATAGCAATTCTGGGCTGGGCCTCCGGTTAATAGGTTAGTCCCAAAAATAATATAAAAGTGGAAAATAAAGCCCAATATAGTCCAAAACAGTAGATAATATAGCATGGAGCAATCAAAAATTATAGATACGTTGGAGACATATCAAGCACCAACTTCACAAACTATCGTTGTGGTTTTGACGCGTAGGTAAGAACGGTTCTTGCTAAGCCCGTAGCAGCCACGTAAAACTTGCAACAACAAAGTAGAGGACGTCTAACTTGTTTTTGCAGGGCATGTTGTGATGTGATATGGTCAAGACATGATGCTAAATTTTATTGTATGAGATGATCATGTTTTGTAACCGATTTATCGGCAACTGGCAGGAGCCATATGGTTGTTGCTTTATTGTATGGAATGCAATCACCCTGTAATGATTTACTTTATCACTAAGTGGTAGCGATAGTAGTGGAAGCATAAGATTGGCGAGACAACAACGATGCTACAATGGAGATCAAGGTGTCGCGCCGGTGACGATGGTGATCATGACGGTGCTTCGGAGATGGAGATCACAAGCACAAGATGATGATGGCCATATCATATCACTTATATTGATTGCATGTGATGTTTATCTTCTTATCTTGCTTTGGTTGACGGTAGCATTATAAGATGATCCCTCACTAAATTATCAAAGTATAAGTGTTCTCCCTGAGTATGCACCGTTGCGAAAGTTCTTCGTGCTGAGACACCACGTGATGATCGGGTGTGATAGGCTCTACGTTTAAATACAACGGGTGCAAAACAGTTGCACACGTAGAATACTCAGGTTAAACTTGACGAGCCTAGCATATAACAGATATGTCCTCGGAACACGGAGACCGAAAGGTCGAGTGTGAATCATATAGTAGATATGATCAACATAGTGATGTTCACCATTGAAACTACTCCATCTCACGTGATGATCGGACATGGTTTAGTTGATTTGGATCACGTGATCACTTAGAGGATTAGATGGATGTCTATCTAAGTGGGAGTTCTTAAGTAATATGATTAATTGAACTTAAATTTATCATGAACTTAGTACCTGATAGTATCTTGCTTGTCTATGTTGATTGTAGATAGCTGGCCCGTGCTGTTGTTCCGTTGAATTTTAATGCGTTCCTTGAGAAAGCGAAGTTGAAAGATGATGGTAGAAATTACACGGATTGGGTCCGTAACTTGAGGATTATCCTCATTGCTGCACAGAAGAGTTACGTCCCGGAACCATCGCTAGGTGTACCTCCTGCGCCAGCAACTGCAGACATTGTGAATGCCAGGCAGTTGCGTGTTGATCACTACTCGATAGTTCAGTGTGCCATGCTTTACGACTTAGAACCGGGACTTCAACGACGTTTTAAACGTCATGGAGCATATGAGATGTTCCAGGAGTTGAAGTTAATATTTCAAGCAAATTCCCGGATTGAGAGATATGAAGTCTCCAATAAGTTCTACAGCTGCAAAATGGAGGAGAATAGTTCTGTCAGTGAACATATACTCAGAATGTCTGGGTACCATAATCACTTGACTCAGCTGGGAGTTGATCTTCCGGTTGATAGTGTCATTGACAGAGTTCTTCAATCACTGCCACCAAGCTACAAGAGCTTCGTTATGAACTATAATATTCAAGGGATGAATAAAACAATTCCCGAGCTCTTCACAATGCTAAAGGCTGCGGAGGTAGAAATCAAGAAGGAGCATCAAGTGTTGATGGTCAACAAGACCACTAGTTTCAAGAAAAAGGGCAAAGGGAAGAAGAAGGGGAACTTCAAGAAGAACAGCAAGCAAGTTGCTGCTCAAGAGAAGAAACCCAAGTCTGGACCTAAGCCTGAAACTGAGTGCTTCTACTGCAAGCAGACTGGTCACTGGAAGCGGAACTGCCCCAAGTATTTGGCGGATAAGAAGGATGGCAAGGTGAACAAAGGTATATGTGATATACATGTTATTGATGTGTACCTTACTAATGCTCGCAGTAGCACCTGTGTATTTGATACTGGTTCTGTTGCTAATATTTGCAACTCGAAACAGGGGCTACGAATTAAGCGAAGATTGGCTAAGGACGAGGTGATGATGCGCGTGGGAAATGGTTCCAAAGTCGATGTGATCGCAGTCGGCACGCTACCTCTACATATACCTTCGGGATTACTATTAGACCTAAATAATAGTTATTTGGTGCTAGCGTTGAGCATGAACATTATATCTGGATCTTGTTTGATGCGAGATGGTTATTCATTTAAATCAAAGAATAATGGTTGTTCTATTTATATGAGTAATATCTTTTATGGTCATGCACCCGTAAAGAGTGGTCTATTCTTATTGAATCTCGATAGTAGTGACACACATATTCATAATGTTGAAACCAAAAGATGCAGAGTTGATAATGATAGTGCAACTTATTTGTGGACTGCCGTTTAGGTCATATCGGTGTAAAGCGCATGAAGAAACTCCATACTAATGGACTTTTGGAACCACTTGATTATGAATCACTTGGTACTTGCGAACCGTGCCTCATGGGCAAGATGACTAAAACGCCGTTCTCTGGAACTATGGAGAGAGCAACAGATTTGTTGGAAATCATACATACAGATGTATGTGGTCCGATGAATGTTGAGGCTCGTGGCGGATATCATTATTTTCTCACCTTCACAGATGATTTAAATAGATATGGGTATATCTACTTAATGAAGCATACGTCTGAAACATTTGAAAAGTTCAAAGAATTTCAGAGTGAAGTTGAAAATCATCGTAACAAGAAAATAAAGTTTCTATGATCTGATCGTGGAGGAGAATATTTGAGTTACGAGTTTGGTCTATGAGGGAGTCCTGGATTAGGGGGTGTTCGGATAGCCGAACTATACCTTCAGTCAGACTCCTGGACTATGAAGATACAAGATTGAAGACTCCGTCCCCTGTCCGGAAGGGACTTTCCTTGGCGTGGAAGGCAAGCTTGGCCATACGGATGTTCAGATCTCCTACCATTGTAACCGACTCTATGTAACCCTAACCCTATCCGGTGTCTATATAAACCGGAGGGTTTTAGTCCGTAGGACAACATACACATCAACAAGCATACCATAGGCTAGCTTCTAGGGTTTAGCCTCTCTGATCTCGTGGTAGATCTACTCTTGTACTACCCATATCATCAATATTAATCAAGCAGGACATAGGGTTTTACCTCCATCGAGAGGGCCCGAACCTGGGTAAAACTTCGTGTCCCTTGCCTCATGTTACCATCCGGCCTAGACGCATAGTTTGGGACCCCCTACCCAAGATCCGCCAGTTTTGACACCCCCTTGCCTCATGTTACCATCGGTAGGGGGTCCCGAACTGTGCGTCTAGGGCGGATGGTAACAGGAGGTAGGGGACACGAAGTTTTACCCAGGTTCGGTCCCTCTCGATGGAGGTAAAACCCTACGTCCTGCTTGATTAATATTGATGATATGGGTAGTACAAGAGTTGATCTACCACGAGATCAGAGAGGCTAAACCATAGAAGCTAGCCTATGGTATGATTGTTGATGTGTATCTTGTCCTACGGACTAAAACCCTCCGGTTTATATAGACACCGGATAGGGTTAGGGTTACATAGAGTCGGTTACAATGGTAGGAGATCTGAACATCCGTATCGCCAAGCTTGCCTTCCACACCAAGGAAAGTCCCTTCCGGACACGGTACGGAGTCTTCAATCTTGTATCTTCATAGTCCAGGAGTCCGGCTTGAAGGTATAGTTTGGCTATCCGAACACCCCCTAATCCAGTACTCTCTCAGTAGCCCCTGAACCAGGCTTCAATGACGACGAGTCTGGCGTGCAAATTGTCTTCGGCATTGCAAGGCGGGTTCCTCCTCCAAATACTTCATAGAAGATCTTGAACACAAAGATAGTGTCCGGCTCTGCAAAATAAGTTTCCACATATTGCCATAGAGAGAATAATAATATTAACACAAATCTAATCTGCTGACGTATTCCGTGGTGCGACACGCCACGGCCAAGCCTTTATCCAAATCGTTTCATTATCCCACCTCAGCGCGTTATGCGAGGCGGTTTCCTTGGCACGTCTTGTCAAAGCAGAGATCGTGTCCCTTTATTCCGGGATTCTCATCAATACGGGTGTGGGTAACCCAACCGCGCCTTTGATTACGGCGCTTGGAGATAAGCATGTTTTACCAGGCTGGTGGGGACACATAACCGCGTCCGCCCATATAAGGGGATAAGGATCCACCTTTTCACCCACGCCTTCTTCCTCCTCTGCCCATCCATTTTTGCGCACTCGAGCTCCAGCGCCCAAGTCCACACTACCACCTCGACCTTCTCCAGTCATGTCCGGAGCGGGAGGCAAGTGGATGGTCTCCTCCGTCACGGAGGGACACATCAAAAAGCTGAGGAAGGCCAGATACTTGGCCAGCGACATCGCGCACCGACTCCCCGAGAAGGGGCAGCTCATCCCCACTCCTAGGCCCCATGAGAGGGTGGTATTTCTCCCCCATTTCCTCCGCGGACTGGGCTTCCCTCTGCATCCATTTGTCCGGGGGCTCATGTTCTACTATGGCCTGGATTTCCACGACTTGGCCCCGAACTTCATCCTCAACATCTCGGCGTTTATCGTCGTGTGCGAGGCTTTCCTTCGCATCCACCCTCATTTTGGCTTATGGCTAAAGACTTTCAACGTCAAGCCGAAGGTGGTGCGCGGTAGCCAGGCGGAGTGCGGCGGTGCCATGGTTGGCAAGATGGCCAACGTCCTGTGGCTCGAGGGCTCCTTTGTGGAGACCCTAAAGGGGTGGCAATCAGGGTGGTTTTATATCACCGAGCCGTGCGACCCCGAATGGGTCGCAGCCCCGAGTTTCGGTCCGGACCCCCTACGCGGCTCACCTCTTGGAAGGAGACCGGCCTGTCGTGGGGTAAAAAAGGAGAGCTGACCGGACTCCAAACATGCATCCAAACCCTGGTGGAGAAGAAGCTCAAGCTTGTCAACGTAGTCCAGGTTATGCTCATCCGCCTGATCCTCCCGTGTCAACGACGGGACTTCATCCTGTGGGAGTTCGACCCGACACAGCATCAAACTCTAAACAGACTCTTTGACACGACGTACGAAGATGCCTGGAGGATGCTTTTCAAGGGCGCCGAGGCTCCCGCATCTGCTGGCGTGGATCGCGGATTCAGTACTCAACATCACGCTCATGCGGTAAGCCATTTTTGTCCTTTTACAGGGTATCAGTTTTTCATAGTTTGACTCTATGCGGGATCTGAGTTCCCTTATCTTTGATAGGATTGGGTGGCGACGTCCGGACAGATCAATTGTCCGGCTCCTTTGCCCGAAGGCCCAGCGGACGCTCGCTTGGCGAAGCTGCTAGTTCCGGCGCCCTATGTGGTGCCGGAGAAGAAGGCCACGAAAAGGGCCATGGGGACTCGAAAGAGTGCCCGGCGCCAGGAGGTGTCGAACTCGTCATCCGACGGTCCCGAAGCGCCTTCCTCTCGTGAAGACGAGGAGGAAGAAGAAGAGACCTCTCCCCCTCCAGCGGAAGGAGAGAAGAAAAGGAAGGCCGCCCTCTCGGAGGAGGCCGGAGGGTCCAAGAAGGGGAAAACCCTTCCTCTGGACTGATCCACCGACGCCGATGACGACGAAGAGGAGTGGCAGCCCAGGGCCAATCCCCTGGCGAAATCGTAAGTATCCGGATACCGGAGTGACTCATAGTATTTGTTTATTGCACAGCTTTCCCTTATGTCGAACATGTTTATGCAGCCCACCCAAAGACCGGCTTGACGCGTCGTCGAGCGGCTCACTGGACTCGTCGGAGGTGAACTCGCTTCCGACGGCTTCCTCCCCACGCCCGACGGGCGACACCGAAGTGTTGTCCCAATAGGTTCCAAGCAGGGAGGAGGTGGTCCTGGAGGTGCCGCAAGGCGACCTCCCGGACTCCGGGAGTAAAGGGGAGGAAACCCCCCAGGGCTCCAAGTCCGGCTTAAGGCCGGACACAGCTCCGGAATCTTCAAGGGTTCTAGAGTCCGGCGGGCGACCTCCTTCCAAGAGGAGCAAGCCTACCGTGCCGGTGACCTCCGTCCAACCGGAGGCGCCGGACAATATGTTGGAGGCGCTTCAAGGTGCCTCCATTGATGAGGGGCACCGCACTATTATGAGTGCGGTGATCCAGAAGGTTCAATCCGCCAAAAGCGGACTGACTGAAGCTTGTACAAGCCTTTTAACAGGCTTTGAGGTAAGTAAAGAATGTTCAAATAATGTTACCGCATAGACAGTAGCCCCTGATGCTCTGTTGGGCGTTCGGGAAGAAAAGCCGAATAGAGGATCAAAGAATTCGCAGGAGTCTAACAAAAGGAGTCCATATGCGTATGCAGGCTTCTCTGCTAGCGTCCGCCGCACTAACTGCGGAAGTGGACGTGCTGAAGCAGAGCCTCAAGAAGTCTGAGCAAGAGCTCGGGTGTGCCAAGAAGCAGCTCAAGGAGAAGGAAGGTAAGAAATACCCTGTTTGAATATGTATATAAAAAAGGTGAAATTGCAAAAAATGACAGGATTGACATGGCTATTGTAGGGGCCACGTCTGAGGTGGCGACCCTAAAGCAATCGCTGCTCGAGGCCGAGAAGAGTGCGGCCGCGGAGCGCACCGAGCGGGAGAGG
Organism: Triticum urartu; assembly: GCF_056163025.1. Classification (NCBI taxonomy): domain Eukaryota; kingdom Viridiplantae; phylum Streptophyta; class Magnoliopsida; order Poales; family Poaceae; genus Triticum; species Triticum urartu. The sequence goes on from NC_141877.1 coordinate 583,293,654, forward strand.
TATGATGCTGAGGTTGGCAAGGTGCGACAAGAGCTTCAGGCTCTCATGGAAAAACATGAGAGTTTGGAGCGTGACTCGAAGGCGCAAGCGTTCGAGCTTGCGGTGGCTATTGAAAATGCCAAATCTGCCAAGGCCGAATCCCAGAAGACCCTCCAGGAGTTGGATGAGGCGAAGAATATTGCGGCGGGTAAGGCATTCTTTATGCAAAGCAAACACATAAACGTGAGTTACCTGTTACTTACCCGAATCCGGAGCTCTCCAGGAGCGTTCACAGATCTTCCCCAGAGTGTATCCGATGCCGCCGCATTTTATCGAGCCGAGGAGGGAAGCTCGACGGAGAATGTGTTCTGGTCTCAGTACGCTGAGGCCGGACACCCCGTGCCCCTGAGCGACCAGCTGAAGCAACTGGTTGAGCTCCACAAGGCGGCCGAACAGGCCATGAAGGGCCTCCTAGTTCGGCTGTGGCCTGGAGAGGCTCTGCCTGGGAGCTATTTCGGGCTGGTGCCGCGGCTGGTGGAGGCCTCTCCGAGGCTTGAAGACATCAAGCGCTTCGTCTGCATTGAAGGTGCCCATAGGGCCCTTGCCCATGCTAAGGTGCACTGGGGCAAGCTGGATGCAGAGAAGCTTGTGAAGGACGGGCCACCGCCGGGGAAAGAGCATCGCAAGCCCGAGAATTATTATAAGGATGTTCTGAAGGGTGCCCGCCTTGTTGCGGATGAATGTACCAAGGATGTATTTTTTGAGTAAACCCGCTCGTGTTATCCTATGCGCTGAAAACTTGTTCATATGCGCTAAGCAATGCTGCTTGAATTTAAAATATTACCTTCTGTGCGGCTGTTTATCAATACTGAGAGATGGTGAGTCATCGGCTTCTGCCCCCTTGCCGCTAGTGCTGGGGTGTTCGGGGATAAACCCGGGCGCTCTTTTTCCCATATTTGGGTCCTTCGAGGGAGGCGCTCAGCCCAACGAACGAGGCAATCGGACTATGATGCGTGAACACTCTCACTTAGCCATAGAATTCTATAATTTTAAATTTCGGTGAAGCCCCTAGTATTTGGAAGACCGAGTTCGGGGCGCTATCCACGCCTTGGCCGGAGAGAGCCGACTCCTCGCCCTAAGCGGCATAAGTCTTTAAGGACTCGAAAAGACCTCTTGAACAGCGACCGGCTCTCGCCTCATCATGATGGTCAGTTTTACCTTTCTCCACTGAGGTGCTCGACCAGCTTAACTGGGGCACAATCGTAGTGGTTCTCCTAGTGCTACCTTAGCCAATATAGCGGAACGTAAGGCACCAAAACATAGGAGCCGGGCAAACCCAACTATTGACCCAAGACATGATTCGGAGCCGATGCATATAATGCTATAAGTTCGGGGTGCCGCACTTGTTAAAGTGTTCGGACTTCTTACACCGTGTTGAGGAGTACTGAAGCCCCTGGCGTATTTTGGCCGTACCAAAGTGTACGGGTGCAACATGTCATTAAGGAACATATATATATAAGGTAATGCAAAAAATAGACAAAAGCTATGCATTGTTCATTAAAATAGCTGCGAGCAGAACGATACAAGTAATGTGATAAACGAAAAGTTGGACTATTTAACATGTCTGCTCCAGGGGCAAGCTGCGGAATAGTATGCGAAACAGGTATACTGCTCGTGATAGAGACCACCTGTGATTTCTGTAATGCGGCATGGCTTGTCTGCATCCCTGGTTCTTGCATCGTTTGTGCAGCAATTAAACTGCCGAACAAGCCTTCCGAAGAGTAGAGTCCTGGAAGTAAGAGAAAAGTAAAAAAAATTCGGCAGCCCCTGGTGCGGTTTAAGCCGTGTTTTGGGCATGCCGTGATGGTGCCCCTCCCCCTATGCCCATGGTATTTCTAGAGCGTAGTTATGGACGCGAAGTACTGGCATCGCCTTTTTGCGGGGGTTGGGGTTGGGGCCGCATTGCTACACCTGCTCGGAACGTGCCAGGCGGTCTTGTTGTAGGTTACTCCGGGCGCGCTTGACTGTGTCTGGACGTTTAATGGCCGGACTGGAGAACTTCCTGGAGAGGCTGCTTTGTACTTCCGCTGCAAGGGCCGCCGTGTGCTCCTCCGTTCGGAGGGAGCGTTCGGTGTTTCCATTGACCGTAATTACTCCTCGAGGGCCTGGCATCTTGAGTTTAAGGTATGCGTAGTGCGGGACCGCATTGAACTTGGCGAATGCGGTTCGCCCGAGCAGTGCGTGATAACCACTGCGGAATGGGACTATGTCGAATATTAACTCATCGCTTCGAAAATTATCTGGAGATCCGAAGACCACTTCAAGTGTGACCGAGCCTGTGCAGCTGGCCTCTACACCTGTTATTACGCCTTTAAAGGTTGTTTTGGTGGGCTTAATCCTCGAGGGATCTATGCCCATTTTCCGCACTGTATCCTGGTAAAGCAGGTTCAGGCTACTGCCACCGTCCATAAGGACTCTAGTGAGATGAAATCCGTCAATGATTGGGTCGAGAACCAATGCGGCGAATCCGCCATGACGGATGCTAGTGGGATGGTCTCTTCGATCAAAGGTGATCGGGCAGGAGGACCATGGGTTGAACTTTGGGGCGACTGGCTCTACCGCGTATACGTCCCTTAATGCGCGCTTCCGCTCCCTTTTGGGGACGTGGGTGGCGTATATCATGTTCACCGTCCGCACTTGTGGGGGAAAACCCTTCCGTCCATTTTTGTTCGGTGGCCGGGGCTCCTCGTCGTCATCGCTATGCAGCCCCTTGTCTTCATTGTCGGCGCTTAATCTGCCTGCCTGCTTGAACACCCAACAGTCCCTGTTGGTGTGATTGGCCGGCTTTATGAGGGTGCCATGTATTTGGCACAAGCGGTCGAGTATTCGGTCCAAGCTGGACGGGCCCCTAGGATTCCTTTTGAATGACTTTTTCCACTGACCGGATTTAGAGCCTCTGAACCCGGCATTAACTGCCATATCCTTAGCGTTGTCGCCGTTGATGCGGCGCTTCTGCTGGTTGCGACGCGACCTGCCACTAATGTCCCTGGTGTCCGAACGACCAGGGTTCTTGGTCATATAGTTGCTACGAGCAAGCCAGCTGTCTTCTCCTGCGCAAAAGCGGGTCATGAGTGCCGTGAGTGCTGCCATAGATTTCAGCTTCTCCTGTCCTAGGTGCCGGGCAAGCCACTCGTCACGGATATTATGCTTGAAGGCTGCTAAGGCCTCTGCGTCCGGACAGTCGAGTATTTGATTTTTCTTTGTTAGGAACCGTGTCCAGAATTGCCTGGCCGATTCGTCTGGCTGCTGAATTACGTGGCTAAGGTCGTCAGCGTCTGGGGGTCGCACATAAGTGCCCTAGAAATTGTCGAGGAATGCGGCTTCCAGGTCCTCCCAATAGCCGATTGACCCTGTTGGCAGGCTGTTAAGCCACTGCCGGGCTGGTCCTTTAAGCTTGAGTGGGAGGTATTTGATGGCGTGGAAATCATCACCGCGGGCCATGTGGATATGAAGGAGATAATCCTCGATCCATACCGCGGGATCTATTGAGCCATCATATGATTCGATGTTTACGGGTTTGAAACCCTCGGGGATTTGATGATCCATTATTTCATCTGTGAAGCACAAAGGGTGTGCGGCGCCTCTGTACCGGGCGATATCATGACATAGATCCAATGAGCTTTGTCTATTGTGTTCGGCCCTGCCGAATTTGTGGCCGGCGTGACGGTTATCGTCTCGAGCCGTGGGGCACCTACGCGATCCGTAGATCGATCTTGTTTGCCTTTCCTTGTCCTCCAACATGTCTTGTAAGTCCGGCACATATTCCCGTGCCTTGGTACGGGGTGCGGCTTGGGTGGAGGGCCATGAGGCCTCTCTGTCGCGGCCACGAGGTGGCCTGTCGGTCGCGGCCACGAGGTGGCTTGTCGGCCGCGTCGAGTGCTTCCTCCTCTAATCGTGGTAGCAACCTGTGCTTCGGGTAGCACTTGGAGGGGTGTTCGGGTTTATGCTCTTCGGCCGCAAGGACTTCAGTCCATCTATCGACTAGCCGATCTTGATCAGCTTTAAGCTGTTGCTGTTTTTTCTTGAGGCTTCTTGCCGTGGCTATAAGCCTGCGTTGAAAACCCTCTTGTTCGACGGGATCCTCCGGCACGGCGAATTCGTCGTCGTCGAGGCTTGCCTCGTCTTCGGAGGCAGGCATACAATTATCGTCCTCGACCTCTCTGTCGGCCGCTCTCTCATGAGGGCTGGTTTCTCCATCCTCCTGTGCTAAATCTTGCCCGGGGGGATGTTCTTCGGCGCTTTCCGGGGTATCATTATCTCCCGTGCAGGAATCGCCATTTTTGTGTTGGCGGGATTTTGAGTGGCGCCGCTGACGCCGGCGCTTTTGCTGTTTCTTGGAGGGGTCATCCTCCGCTGTTCCATCGCCCTCTCCCTCTTTTGGGGTGTCCACCATGTATATGTCATATGACGAGGTGGCTTTCCAGGGCCTAGTAGGCGCTGGTTCTTCATCATCTCCTTCATCGGTGTCCATACCGTCGATGTCTTTGGAGTCGAAGTCGAGCATGTCAGTTAAGTTGTCGAGAGTGGCTACAAAGTGGGTCGTGGGTGGGTTTTGAATTTCTTCATCGTCCGTACACCAACCTTGCTGACCGTAGTCCGGCCAAGGCTCTCCTGACATAGAGAGAGACTTTAGTGATTTCAAGATATCGCCGGAAGGCGAGTGCTGAAAGACGTCCGCGGCCGTGAACTCCATGATCGGCGCCCAATCGGATTCGCTCGGCAGGGGCGCGGAAAGTTCGGAGTCCGGAGAAGAATCCGGCTCCATGGAGTCACGAGTCTTGCAGAGTACAGGGCTGGTGTTTGGCTCAACCGCCGTTGGGATCGCAGCCCCCGAGGTGGCGTCCAACCGCCCATCCTCGATCGATGCGGCCGGCTCTGAACTAGGGGTCGGAGCCGATGCAGGTGTGGCCTCCAGGGCTCTGTTCGGCGGCAGAGCTAGATCATGCTCGTCGTGACAGTGCGGCGCTCTCGGCAGTGGTTCGAATCCGTCGAAGATCAAGTCCCCGCGGATGTCGACCGTGTAGTTTAAACTTCCGAATCTGACCTCACGGCCAGGGGCATAGCTTTCGATCTGCTCTAGATGGCCAAGTGAATCGGCCCGCAGTGCAAAGCCGCCAAAGACGAAGATCTGTCCGGGGAGGAAGGTCTCACCCTGGACTGCATCGTCATTGATGATCGTAGGAGCCATCGGGCCTGACGGCGACGGCACAGAGGAACTCTCAATGAAAGCACCAATGTCGGTGTCAAAATCGGCGGATCTCGGGTAGGGGGTCCCGAACTGTGCGTCTAGGCTGGATGGTAACAGGAGGCAAGGGAGACGAAGTTTTACCCAGGTTTGGGCCCTCTCGATGGAGGTAAAACCCTACGTCCTGCTTGATTAATATTAATGATATGGGTAGTACAAGAGTTGATCTACCACGAGATCAGAGAGGCTAAACCCTAGAAGCTAGCCTATGGTATGATTGTTGATGTGTATCTTGTCCTACCGACTAAAACCCTCCGGTTTATATAGACACCGGATAGGGTTAGGGTTACATAGAGTTGGTTACAATGGTAGGAGATCTGAACATCCGTATCGCCAAGCTTGCCTTCCACGCCAAGGAAAGTCCCTTCCGGACATGGGACGGAGTCTTCAATCTTGTATCTTCATAGTCCAGGAGTCCGGCTTGAAGGTATAGTTCGGCTATCCGAACACCCCCTAATCCAGGACTCCCTTAGCGGCCCTTGCAGCGGAAGTACAAAGCAGCCTCTCCAGGTAGTTCTCCAGTCCGGCCATTAAACGTCCGGAGACCGTCAAGCGCGCCCGGAGTAACCTACAACAAGACCGCCTGGCACGTTCCGAGCAGGCGTAGCAATGCGGCCCCAACCCCAACCCTCGCAAAAAGGCGACGCCAGTACTTCGCGTCCATAACTACGCTCTGGAAATACCATGGGCATAGGGGGAGGGGCACCATCACGGCACGCCCAAAACATGGCTTAAGCCGCACCAGGGGCTGCCGATTTTTAACTTTTCTCTTACTTTCAGGACTCTACTTTTCGGAAGGCTTGTTCGGCAGTTCAATTGCCGCACAAATGATGCAAGGACCAGGGAAGCAGACAAGCCATGCCGCATTACGGAAATCCCAGGTGGTCTCTATCACGAGCAGTATACCTGTTTCACATACTATTCCACAGCTTGCCCCTGGAGCAGACATGTTAAATAGTCCAATTTTTCATTTATCGCATTACTTGTATCGTTCTGCTTTGATCGCAGCTATTTTAAAAAACAATGCATAGCTTTTGTCTATTTTTTGCATTACCTTTTTTTTATATATGTTCCTTAACGACATGTTGCACCCGTACACTTTGGTACGGCCAAAATATGCCAGGGGCTTCAGTACCCCTCAATATGGTGTGAGAAGTCCGAACACTTTAACAAGTGCGGCACCCCGAACTTATAGCATTATATGCATCTGCTCCGAATCATGTCTTGGGTCAATAGTTGGGTTTTCCCGGCTTCTATGTTTTGGTGCCTTACGTTCCGCTACATCGGCTAAGGTAGCACTAGGAGAACCACTGCGATTGTGCCCCGATTGAGCTGGGTCGAGCACCTCAATGGAGAAAGCTAAAACTGACCGTCACGATGAGGCAAGAGCTGGTCGCTGTTCGAGAGGTCTTTTCGAGTCCTTAAAGACTTATGCCGCTTAGGGCGAGGAGTCGGCTCTCTCCGGCCAAGGCGTGGATAGCGCCCCGAACTCGGTCTTCCGAATACTAGGGGCTTCACCGAAATTTAAAATTATAGAATTCTATGGCTAAGTGAGAGTGTTCACGCATTATAGTCTGATTGCCTCGTTCGTTGGGCTGAGCGCCTCCCTCGAAGGACCCAAATATGGGAAAAAGAGCACCCAGGTTTATCCCCGAACACCCCAGCACTAGCGGCAAGGGGGCAGAAGCCGACGACTCGCCATCTCTCAGTATTGATAAACAGCCGCACAGAAGGTAATATTTTAAATTCAAGCAGCATTGCTTAGCGCATATGAACAAGTTTTCAGGGCACAGGATAACACGAGCGGGTTTTACTCAAAAAATACATCCTTGGTACATTCATCCACAAAAAGGCGGGCACCCTTCAGAACATCCTTATAATAATTCTCGGGCTTGCGATGCTCTTTCCGCGGCGGCGGCCCGTCCTTCACAAGCTTCTCCGCATCTAGCTTGCCCCAGTGCACCTTAGCACGGGCAAGGGCCCTACGGGCACCTTCAATGCAGACAGAGCGCTTGATGTCTTCAAGCCTCGGACAGGCCTCCACCAGCCGCCGCACCAGCCCAAAATAGCTCCTAGGCAGAGCCTCTCCAGGCCACAGCCGAACTATGAGGCCCTTGATGGCCTATTCGGCCGCCTTGTGGAGCTCGACCAGTTGCTTCAGTTGGTCGCTCAGGGGCATGGGGTGTCTGGCCTCAGCGTACTGAGACCAGAACACCTTCTCCGTCGAGCTGCCCTCCTCAGCTCGATAGAATGCGGCGGCATCAGACACACTCTGGGGGAGATCTGCGAACGCTCTTGGAGAGCTCCGGATTTAGGTAAGTATCAAGTAACTCACGTTTATGTGTTTACTCTGCATAAAGAATGCCTTACCCGCCGCTATCTTTCTCACCTCATCCAACTCCTGGAGGGTCTTCTGGGACTCGGCCTTGGCAGATTTGGCACTTTCAATAGCCACCGCAAGCTCGTACGCTTGCGTCTTCGAGTCACGCTCCAAACTCTCATGTTTTTCCATGAGAGCCTGGAGCTCTTGCCGCACCTTGCCAACCTCGGCCTCATACTTCTCCCGCTCGGTGCGCTCCAAGGCCGAATTCTTCTCGGCCTCGTCCAGCGCTTGCTTAAGGGTCGCCACCTCAGACGTGGCCCCTACAATAGCCACGATAATCCTGTCATTTTTCACAATTGCACCTTTTATATATATATACTTTTAACAAGGTATTTCTTACCTTCATTGTTCTCGAGCTGCTTCTTGGCACGCTCGAGCTCTTGCTCGGACCTTTCGAGGTCCTGCTTTAGCGTGTCCACTTCCGCAGTCAGTGCGGCGGACGCAAGCAGGGTAGCCTGCACATGCATATTGACTCATTTTTGTTAGACTCCTGCGAATTCTATTTGATCCTCTATTCGGCTTTTCTTCCCGAACGCCAAACAGAGCATCAGGGGCTACTATCTATGCGGTACTATTATTTACACATTCTTTACTTACCTCAAAGCCTGTTAAAAGCCTTGTACAAGCTTCAGTCAGTCCGCTCTTGGCGGACTGAACCTTCTGGATCACCGCACTCATAATAGTGCGGTGCCCCTCGTCGATGGAGGCACCTTGGAGCGCCTCCAACATATTGTCCGGCGCCTCCGGTTGGACGGAGGTCACCGGCACGGCGGGCTTGCTCCTCTTGGAAAGAGGTCCCCCGCCAGACTCTGGAACCTTTGAAGATTCCGGAGCGGTGTCCGGCCTAGGGCCGGACTTGGATCCCTGGGGGGGGGGGGTTTCATCCCCTTTACTCCTGGAGTCCGGGAGGTCGCCTTGCGGCGCCTCCGGGACCACCTCCTCCCTGCTGGGAACCTGTTGGGACAACACCTCGGTGTCGTCCATAGGGCAGGGGGAGGAAGCCGTCGGAAGCGAGTTCACCTCCGACGAGTCCAATGAGCCGCTCGACGACGCGTCGAGCCAGTCTTTGGGTGGGCTGCATAAGCATATTCGACATAAGGGAAAGCTGTGCAATAAACGAATACTATGAATTACTCCGGTATCCGGATACTTACGATTTTGCCAGGGGCTTGGCCCTGGGCTGCCACTCATCTCCGCCGTCGTCGGCGTCGGCGGAGTAGTCCGGAGGAAGGGTTTTCCCCTTCTTGGACCCTCCGGCCTCCTCAGAGAGGGAGGCCTTCCTTTTCTTCCCTTCCCCCGCTAGAGGGGGAGGGGTCTCTTCTTCCTCCTCCTTGTCTTCATGGGAGGAGTGCGCCTCGGATTCGTCGGATGGTGAATTCGACACCTCCGGGCGTCGGCACTCTTTCGAGTCCCCGTGGCCTTCTTCTTGGCCCTCTTCTCCGGCACCACATAGGGTGCCGGAACCAGCAGCTTCGCCAGGTGAGCGTCCGCTGGGCCTTCGGGCAAAGGAGCCGGACAGTTGATCTGTCCGGACGTCACCTGCCAATCCTGTTAGAGGAAAGGGAGCTTAGATCCCGCATAGAATCAAACTATGTAAAACCGATACCCTATAAAGGAAAAACAGCTTACCGCGAGCACGTGACGCTGCGCGCTGAATCCGCGATCCTCGGTAACAGATGCAAGAGCCTCGGCGCCCTTGAAAAGCATCCTCCAGGCGTCTTCGTACGTCATGTCGAAGAGCCTGTTTAGAGTTTGATGCTGCACCGGGTCGAACTCCCACAGATTGAAGGCCCGTCGTTGACACGGGAGGATCAGGCGGATGAGCATAACCTGGACTATGTTGACAAGTTTGAGCTTCTTGTTCACCAGGGTTTGGACGCATGTTTGGAGTCCGGTCAGCTCTCCTTTTTTACCCCACGACAGGCCGATCTCCTTCCAGGAGGTGAGCCGCGTAGTGGGTCCAGACCGAAACTCGGGGGATGCAACCCATTCGGGGTTGCACCGCTCGGTGATGTAAAACCACCCCGATTGCCACCCCTTCAGGGTCTCCACAAAGGAGCCCTCGAGCCACAGGATGTTGGCCATCTTGCCAACCATGGCACCGCCGCACTCCTCCTGGCTGCCGCGCACCACCTTCGGCTTGACGTTGAAAGTCTTAAGCCATAGGCCGAAATGGGGGTGGATGCGGAGGAACGCCTCGCACACGACGATGAATGCCGAGATGTTGAGGACGAAGTTCGGGGCCAGATCGTGGAAATCCAGGCCGTAGTAGAACATGAGCCGCCGGACAAATGGATGCAGTGGGAAGCCCAGTCCACGGAGGAAATGGGGGAGGAATACCACCCTCTCATGGGGCCTAGGAGTGGGGATGAGCTGCCCCTTTTCGGGAAGCCGGTGCGCGATATCGCTAGCCAGAATCCGGCCTTCCTCAGCTTTTTGATGTGTCCCTCCGTGACGGAGGAGACCATCCACTTGCCTCCTGCTCCGGACATGACTGGAGAAGGTTGAGGTGGTAGTGCGGACTTGGGCGCTGGACCTCGAGTGCGCAAGAATGGATAGGCAAAGGAGGAAGAAGGTGTGGGTGAAAAGGTGGATCCTTATCCCCTTATATGGGTGGACGCAACAACGTGTCCCCACCAGCCTAATAAAACTCGCTTATCTCCAAGCGACGTAATCAATGGCGCGGTTGGGTTACCCACGCCCATATTGTATTGATGAGAATCCCGGAATAAGGGTACATGATCTCTGCTTTAACAAGATGTGCCAAGGAAACCGCCTCGCGTAACGCGCTAAGATGGGACAGTAAAACGGTTTGAATAAAAGCTTGGCCGTGGTGTGATGTCACACTACGGAACACGTCAGCAGATTAGATTTGTGTAAATATTATTCTCTCTATGGCAATATGTGGAAACTTATTTTGCAGAGCCGGACACTATCTTTGTGTTCAAAATCTTCTATGAAGAACATGGAGGAGGAACCCGCCTTGCAATGCCGAAGACAATTTGCACGCCGGACTCGTCGTCATTGAAGCCTGGTTCAGGGGCTACTGAGGGAGTCCTGGATTAGGGGGTGTTCGGATAGCCTAACTATACCTTCAGCCGGACTCCTGGACTATGAAGATACAAGATTGAAGACTCCGTCCCGTGTCCGGAAGGGACTTTCCTTGGCGTGGAAGGCAAGCTTGGCGATACTAATGTTCAGATCTCCTACCATTGTAACCGACTCTATGTAACCCTAACCCTATCCGGTGTCTATATAAATCGGAGGGTTTTAGTCCGTACGACAACATACACATCAACAATCATACCATAGGCTAGCTTCTAGGGTTTAGCCTCTCTGATCTCGTCGTAGATCTACTCTTGTACTACCCATATCATCAATATTAATCAAGCTGGACGTAGGGTTTTACCTCCATCGAGAGGGCCCGAACCTGGGTAAAACTTCGTGTCCCTTGCCTCCTATTACCATCCGGCCTAGACGCACAGTTCGGGACCCCCTACCCGAGATCCGCCGGTTTTGACACCGATAGTCTACATTTGAAACAATGCGGAATAGTTTCGCAACTCACGCCACCCGCAACACCATAGCGTAATGGTGTGTCCGAATGTCGTAATCGTACTTTACTAGATATGGTGCGACCTATGATGTCTCTTACAGATTTACCACTATTGTTTTGGGGTTATGCTTTAGAGACGGCCGCATTGACGTTAAATAGGGCACCATCGAAATCCGTTGAGATGACGCCTTATAAACTGTGGTTTGGCAAGAAACCAAAGTTGTTGTTTCTAAAAATTTGGGGCTGCGATGCTTATGTGAAAAAGCTTCAACCTGATAAACTCGAACCCAAATCGGAGAAATGTGTCTTCATAGGATACCCAAAGGAGACTGTTGGGTACACCTTCTATCACATATCCGAAGGCAAGACTTTTGTTTCTAAATTCGGAGTTTTTCTAGAAAAGGAGTTTCTCTCGAAAGAAGTGAGTGGGAGGAAAGTAGAACTTGATGAGGTAACTGTACCTACTCCCTTATTGGAAATTAGTTCATCACAGAAAACGGTTTCTGCGACACCTACACCAATTAGTGAGGAAGTTAATGATGATGATCATGAAACTTCAGATCAAGTTGTTACTAAACCTCGTAGGTCAACCAGAGTAAGATCCGCACCAGAGTGGTATGGTAATCCGGTTCTGGAAGTCATGCTACTAGATCATGATGAACCTACGAACTATGAAGAAGCGATGGTGAGCCTAGATTCCGCACAATGGCTTGAAGCCATGAAATCTGAGATGGGATCCATGTATAAGAACAAAGTGTGGACTTTGGTTGACTTGCCCGCTGATCGGCAAGCAATTGAGAATAAATGGATCTTCAAGAAGAAGACTGACGCTAGCAGTAATGTTACTGTCTATAAAGCTCAACTTGTTGCGAAAGGTTTTCAACAAGTTCAAGGGATTGACTACGATGAGACCTTGTAACCCGTAGCGATGCTTAAGTCTGTCCGAATCATGTTAGCAATTGCCGCGTTTTATGATTATGAAATATGGCAGATGGATGTCAAAACTGCATTCTTGAATGGATTTCTAGAAGAAGAGTTGTATATGATGCAACCGGAAGGTTTTGTCGATCCAAAGGGAACTAACAAAGTGTGCAAGCTCCAGCAATCCATTTATGGACTGGTGCAAGCCTCTCGGAGTTGGAATAAACGCTTTGATAGTGTGATCAAAGCATTTGGTTTTATACAGACTTTTGGAGAAGCCTGTATTTACAAGAAAGTGAGTGGGAGCTCTGTAGCATTTCTGATATTATATGTGGATGACATATTACTGATTGGAAATGATATAGAATTTCTGGATAGCATAAAGGGATACTTGAACAAGATTTTTTCCAATGAAAGACCTCGGTGAAGCTGCTTATATATTGGGCATCAAGATCTATAGAGATAGATCAAGACACTTGATTGGACTTTCACAAAGCACATACCTTGACAAAGTTTTGAAGAAGTTCAAAATGGATCAAGCAAAGAAAGGGTTCTTTACTGTGTTACAAGGTGTGAAGTTGAGTAAGACTCAATGCCCAACCACTGTAGAAGATAGAGAGAAAATGAAAGATGTTCCCTATGCTTCAGCCATAGGATCTATCATGTATGCAATGATGTGTACCAGACCTGACGTGTGCCTTGCTATAAGTCTAGCAGGGAGGTACCAAAGTAATCTAGGAGTGGATCACTGGACAGCAGTCAAGAACATCCTGAAATACCTGAAAAGGACTAAGGATATGTTTCTCGTTTATGGAGGTGACAAAGAGCTCATCGTAAACGGTTACGTTGATGCAAGCTTTGACACTAATCCGGATGATTCGAAATCGCAAACCGGATACGTGTTTACATTGAACGGTGGAGCTGTTAGTTGGTGCAGTTCTAAACAAAGCATCGTGGCGGGATCTACATGTGAAGCGGAGTACATAGCTTCTTCGGAAGCAGCAAATGAAGGAGTCTGGATGAAGGAGTTCATATCCGATCTAGGTGTCATACCTAGTGCATCGGGTCCAATGAAAATCTTTTGTGACAATACTGGAGCAATCGCCTTAGCGATGGAATCCAGATTTCACAAGAGAACCAAGCACATCAAGAGACGCTTCAATTCCATCTGGGATCTAGTCCAGGTGGGAGACATAGAAATTTGCAAGATACATACGGATCTGAATGTTGCAGACCCGTTGACTAAGCCTCTTCCACGAGCAAAACATGATCAACACCAAGGCTCCAGGGGTGTTAGAATCATTACTGTGTAATCTAGATTATTGACTCTAGTGCAAGTGGGAGACTAAAGGAAATATGCCCTAGAGGCAATGATAAAGTTATTATTTATTTCCTTATATCATGATAAATGTTTATTATTCATGCTAGAATTGTATTAACCGGAAACATAATACATGTGTGAATACATAGACAAACAGAGTGTCACTAGTATGCCTCTACTTGACTAGCTCGTTGATCAAAGATGGTTAAGTTTCCTAACCATAGACATGAGTTGTCATTTGATTAACATGATCACATCATTAGGAGAATGATGTGATGGACATGACCCATTCCGTTAGCTTAGCACTCGATCATTTAGTATGTTGCTATTGCTTTCTTCATGACTTATACATGTACCTATGACTATGAGATTATGCAACTCCCATTTACCGGAGGAACACTTTGTGTGCTACCAAACGTCACAACGTAACTGGGTGATTATAAAGGTGCTCTACAGGTGTCTCCGAAGGTACTTGTTGGGTTGGCGTATTTCGAGATTAGGATTTGTCACTCCGATTGTCGGAGAGGTATCTCTGGGCCCTCTCGGTAATGCACATCACTTAAGCCTTGCAAGCATTGCAACTAATAAGTTAGTTGCGAGATGATGTATTATGGAACGAGTAAAGAGACTTGCCAGTAACGAGATTGAACTAGGTATTGAGATACCGACGATCGAATCTCGGGCAAGTAACATACCGATGACAAAGGGAACAATGTATGTTGTTATGCGGTTTGACCGATAAAGATTTTCGTAGAATATGTAGGAGCCAATATGAGCATCCAGGTTCCGCTATTGGTTATTGACCGGAGACGTGTCTCGGTCATGTCTACATAGTTCTTGAACCCGTAGGGTCCGCATGCTTAACGCCACGATGACAGTTTCTGCATCCCAGCCACCAGAATCTAAGGGCGTCTTTGATTGCTGTTTGCTACAGGGCCTGCATCACATACACTTTCCAAATCAATCTGGTTGAGCAAAAACATGCCCTAATATGTCATCTGCCAGTTGTTTGGTTGTCTGCATCTAGTGTTCCTACATTAGGTAATACCCAAGTGCACTTTGTTTGGTTGCCTGCATTGGCTCGAGCGGCACATGAACACGGCGTTTGGTTGCATACGACGTACATGTTGTGCTTATTTATACTTTAGTTGGTGAGCTTACCCACACCTAGCACACCAACACCACAACACAGCAATGGCAATGAACTGGGCGAAGATGATGAAGTTCTTCAGCTTCAGCCCAAACTGACGATCTATCTTGACACCTCCAACCTTGCCACTGTCAACAGTGCTGCCTCCATGTTATCGCATCCAGTCAGAGTAAGCTTGTTCTGCTGCCTACCTAGTCTTGAACCCTCTATAGGTGTTGTTGCTATACGATGTCACTTGTGCACTGACTTCTTCCCATGAACTATAAACCACTGGGACCTTACCGACGAACACGGCATACCACTTGCCCTAGCAATGCACAAGAGCAAGAGTTGAAGCAGCAAATCAATGGAGCACACGAGTAGCAAGTAAAGTAGCACACAAACAACAATGGATGAGAAGAGAAGTAAAGCATGCATGATCATACGGCATAGCAAGTTCTTCCTAGAACTACCTTGGTGTTAACCTACCACCACATCCAAAAGAGGGTGTCGTCCTACCACCGCAAGTTCACCATCAGCGTGAGGGGTTAGTATATACCACCTCACCAAAATATACAAACCGTGAAATAGTTTTTGAGCCCTAACTACACAAAATGTACGTCGTCATCGTCATCGTCGTCGTCGTCGCCACCGCCATCGCCGTCGGGGATCATGCACGCTCACAGGCAGCACTACTCTAGTAGTAGTGCTTGCCCAGCCAGCTCCTGAGCCACAACACCCTGTGAGCGTCGGCCATGGCAACGAACCCAACACCCTGGGCCTTGTTGTCAAGCAGGTGGCTGAGAGCTGCCATGAGAGCCTAGTCGTTGAAGCCACCCTGGGTCATGACAGCGCCATACAGGTCCGGGTGGACGTCGAGGGGCTTGCACTCCCTGATGGCTGTTGCCACCTCCTTCACCGCCTCAGTCATGCTGCAGAAGACATTGATCTCCTCCTCCATCAGGCCTCCTCTCTTCCTCTTCCTATCATGGATGGGGTCAAATGGCTTGTCGAAGGGCTTCGCAGCGGGCTTATCAGGGCCATCGAGGACCTCGACGTCCGGGGTCCCAAGGAAGTTTGGCATGGGAGAACCAAGAGGCTCCCCCGAGCCCATGGCATGCTTCCCAGTGTTGGGGAACGTTGCAGAAAACAAAAAAAATTCCTACATTTTCACCAAGATCCATCTATGAGTTCATCTAGCAACGAGTGATCGGATGCATCTACATACCTTTGTAGATCGCGAGCGGAAGCGTTCAAGAGAACAGGGATGAGGGAGTCGTACTCGACGTGATCCAAATCACCGGAGATCCTAGCGCCGAACGGACGGCACCTCCGCGTTCAACACACGTACGGTCAGCGTGACGTCTCCTCCTTCTTGATCCAGCAAGGGGGAAGGAGAGGTTGATGAAGATCCAGCAGCACGACGGCGTGGTGGTGGATGCAGCAGTCACCGCGGCAGGGCTTCGTCGTTCTTCTGCGAGAAGGAGAGGTGTAGCAGGGGAGAGGGAGGCGCCAAGACTTCAGGGTGCGGCTGCCCCTCCCTCCCCCCCCTTTATATAGGCCCCCTGGGGGGGCGCCGGCCCTTGGAGATTGAATCTCCCAAGGGGGGCGGCGGCCAAGGAGGTGGAGTACCCCCCAAGGCAAGTGGGGCGCCCACCCACCCTAGGGTTTCCAACCCTAGGCGCAGGGGGTGGGCCAAGGGGGGCGCACCAGCCCACTATGGGCTGGTTCCCCTCCCCACTTCAGCCCATGGGGCCCTCCGGGATGGGTGGCCCCACCCGGTGGACCCCCGGGACCCTTCCGATGGTCCCGGTACAATAGCAGTGACCCCCGAAACTCTCCCGATGGCCGAAACTGCACTTCCTATATATAATTCTTCACCTCCGGACCATTCCGGAACTCCTCGTGGCGTCCGGGATCTCATCCGGGACTCTGAACAACTTTCGGGTTGCTGCATACTCATATCTCTACAACCCTAGCGTCACTGAACCTTAAGTGTGTAGACCCTACGGGTTCGGGAGACATGCAGACATGACCGAGACGTCTCTCCGGTCAATAACCAACAGCGGGATCTGGATACCCATGTTGTCTCCCACATGCTCCTCGATGATCTCATCGGATGAACCACGATGTCGAGGATTCAAGCAACCCCGTATACAATTCCCTTTGTCAATCGGTACGTTACTTGCCCGAGATTCGATCGTCGGTATCCCAATACCTCGTTCAATCTCATTACCGGCAAGTCACTTTACTCGTACCGTAATGCATGATCCCGTGACCAGACACTTGGTCACTTTGAGCTCATTAGGATGATGCATTACCGAGTGGGCCCAGAGATACCTCTCCGTCATACGGAGCGACAAATCCCAGTCTCGATTCGTGCCAACCCAACAGACACTTTCGGAGACACCTGTAATGTACCTTTATAGTCACCCAGTTATGTTGTGACGTTTGGTACACCCAAAGCACTCCTACGGTATCCGGGAGTTACACGATCTCATGGTCTAAGGAAAAGATACTTGACATTGGAAAAACTCTAGCAAACGAACTATACGATCTTGTGCTATGTTTAGGATTGGGTCTTGTCCATCACATCATTCTCCTAATGATGTGATCTCGTTATCAATGACATCCAATGTCCATAGTTAGGAAACCATGACTATCTATTGATCAACGAGCTAGTCAACTAGAGGCTTACTAGGGACATGTTGGTGTCTATGTATTCACACATGTATTACGATTTCCGGATAACACAATTATAGCATGAATAAAAGACAATCATCATGAACAAGGAAATATAATAATAATCCTTTTATTATTTCCTCTAGGGCATATTTCCAACTGTCTCCCACTTGCACTAGAGTCAATAATCTAGTTACATTGTGATGAATCGAACACCCATAGACTTCTGGTGTTGATCATGTTTTGCCCTAGGGAGAGGTTTAGTCAATGGATCTGTGACATTCAGATCCATATGTACTTTACAAATATCTATGTCTCCATGTTGAACATTTTCACGAATGGAGTTGAAGCGACGCTTGATGTGCCTGGTCTTCTTGTGAAACCTGGGCTCCTTGGCAAGTGCAATAGCTCCAGTGTTGTCACAGAAGAGTTTGATCGGCCCCGACGCATTGGGTATGACTCCTAGGTCAGTGATGAACTCCTTCACCCAAATTGCTTCATGCGCTGCCTCCGAGGCTGCCATGTACTCCGCTTCACATGTAGATCCCGCCACGACGCTCTGCTTGCAGCTGCACCAACTTACTGCTCCACCATTCAACATATACATGTATCCGGTTTGTGACTTAGAGTCATCCAGATCTGTGTCAAAGCTAGCATCGACGTAACCCTTTACGACGAGCTCTTCGTCACCTCCATAAACGAGAAACATGTCCTTAGTCCTTTTCAGGTACTTCAGGATATTCTTGACCGTTGTCCAGTGTTCCTTGCCGGGATTACTTTGGTACCTTCCTACCAAACTTCCGGCAAGGTTTACATCAGGTCTAGTACACAGCATGGCATACATAATAAACCCTATGGCTGAGGCATAGGGGATGACACTCATCTCTTCTATATCTTCTGTCGTGGTCGGACATTGAGCTGAGCTCAATTTGACACCTTGCAACACAGGCAAGAACCCCTTCTTAGACTGATCCATATTGAACTTCTTCAATATCTTATCAAGGTATGTGCTTTGTGAAAGACCTATGAGGCGTCTTGATCTATCTCTATAGATCTTGATGCCTAATATATAAGCAGCTTCTCCAAGGTCCTTCATTGAAAAACTCTTATTCAAGTAGGCCTTAATGTTGTCCAAAAGATCTATATCATTTCCCATCAAAAGTATGTCATCTACATATAATATGAGAAATGCTACAGAGCTCCCACTCACTTTCTTGTAAACGCAGGCTTCTCCATAAATTTGCATAAACCCAAACGCTTTGATCATCTCATCAAAGTGAATGTTCCAACTCCGAGATGCTTGCACCAGCCCATAAATTGAGCGTTGGAGCTTGCACACCTTGTCAGCATTCTTAGGATCGACAAAACCTTCCGGCTGCATCATATACAATTCTTCCTTAAGGAAACCATTAAGGAATGCCGTTTTGACGTCCATTTGCCATATCTCATAATCATAGAATGCGGCAATTGCTAACATAATTCGGACTAACTTCAGCTTCGCTACGGGTGAGAAAGTCTCATCGTAGTCAACCCCTTGAACTTGTCGATAACCCTTAGCGACAAGCCTAGCTTTATAGATGGTCACATTACCATCCGCGTCTGTCTTCTTCTTAAAGATCCATTTATTTTCTATGGCTCGCCGATCATCGGGCAAGTCAGTCAAAGTCCATACTTCGTTTTCATACATGGATCCTATCTCGGATTTCATGGCTTCCAGCCATTTGTCGGAATCCGGGCCCGCCATTGCTTCTTCATAGTTCGAAGGTTCACCGTTGTCTAACAACATGATTTCCAAGACAGGGTTGTCGTACCACTCTAGTGCGGAACGTGTCCTTGTGGACCTACGAAGTTCAGTAGCAACTTGATCTGAAGTTTCATGATCATCATCATTAACTTCCTCTCTAGTCGGTGCAGGCACCTCAGGAACATTTTCTTGAGTTGCGCCACTTTCCGGTTCAAGAGGTAATACTTCATCAAGTTCTACTTTCCTCCCACTTACTTCTTTTGAGAGAAACTCTTTCTCTAAAAAGGATCCATTCTTGGCAACAAAGATCTTGCCTTCGGATCTGAGGTAGAAGGTATACCTAATAGTTTCTTTAGGGTATCATATGAAGACGCATTTTTCCGACTTGGGTTCGAGCTTTTCAGGTTGAAGTTTCTTGACATAAGCATCGCATCCCCAAACTTTTAGAAACGACAGCTTAGGTTTCTTCCCAAATCATAATTCATACGGTGTCGTCTCAACGGATTTTGACGAAGCCCTATTTAAAGTGAATGCGGCAGTCTCTAAAGCATAGCCCCAAAATGATAGCGGTAAATCGGTAAGAGACATCATAGATCGCACCATATCTAATAGAGTGCGATTACGACGTTCGGACACACCATTACGCTGAGGTGTTCCAGGCGGCGTGAGTTGTGAAACTATTCCACATTTTCTTAAGTGTGTGCCAAATTCGTGACTCAAGTATTCTCCCCCATGATCTGATCGCAAGAACTTGATTTTCCTGTCACGTTGATTCTCAACCTCACTCTGAAATTCCTTGAACTTTTCAAAGGTCTCAGACTTGTGTTTCATTAAATAGACATACCCATATCTACTCAAGTCATCAGTGAGGGTGAGAACATAACGATAGCCACCGCGAGCCTCAACACTCATTGGACCGCACACATCAGTATGTATGATTTCCAATAAGTTGGTTGCTCGCTCCATTGTTCCTGAGAATGGAGTCTTGGTAATTTTACCCACGAGGCATGGTTCGCACGTGTCAAATGATTCGTAATCAAGAGACTCTAAAAGTCCATCTGCATGGAGCTTCTTCATGCGTTTGACACCTATGTGACCAAGGCGGCAGTGCCACAAGTATGTGGGACTATCATTATCAACCTTACATCTTTTGGTATTCACACTATAAATATGTGTAGCATTACGCTCGAGATTCATTAAGAATAAACCATTCACCATCGGAGCATGACCATAAAACATATCTCTCATATAAATACAACAACCATTATTCTCGGATTTAAATGAGTAGCCATCTCAAATTAAACGAGATCCTGATACAATGTTCATGCTCAAAGCTGGCACTAAATAACAATTATTGAGGTTTAAAACTAATCCTGTAGGTAAATGTAGAGGTAGCGTGTCGACGGCGATCACATCGACCTTGGAACCATTCCCGACGCGCATCGTCACCTCGTCCTTCGCCAGTCTCCGCTTATTCCGCAGCTCCTGCTTTGAGTTACAAATGTGAGCAACTGCACCGGTATCAAATACCCAGGAGCTACTACGAGTACTGGTAAGGTACACATCAATTACATGTATATCACATATACCTTTCGTGATGCCGGCCTTCTTGTCCGCTAAGTATTTGGGGCAGTTCCGCTTCCAGTGACCACTTCCCTTGCAATAAAAGCACTCAGTCTCGGGCTTGGGTCCATTCTTTGGCTTCTTCCCGGCAGCTTGCTTACCGGGCGCGGCAACTCCCTTGCCGTCCTTCTTGAAGTTCTTCTTACCCTTGCCTTTCTTGAACTTAGTGGTTTTATTCACCATCAACACTTGATGCTCCTTTTTGACTTCTACCTCTGCTGATTTCAGCATTGCAAATACTTCAGGAATGGTCTTTTCCATCCCCTGCATATTGAAGTTCATCACAAAGCTCTTGTAGCTCGGTGGAAGCGACTGAAGGATTCTGTCAATGACCGCGTCATCCGGGAGATTAACTCCCAGCTGAGTCAAGCGGTTATGTAACCCAGACATACTGAGTATGTGCTCACTGAAAGAACTGTTTTCCTCCATCTTACAGCTGAAGAACTTGTCGGAGACTTCATATCTCTCGACCCGGGCATGAGCTTGAAAAACCATTTTCAGCTCTTCGAACATCTCATATGCTCCGTGTCTCTCAAAAAGCTTTTGGAGCCCCGGTTCTAAGCTGTAAAGCATGCCACACTGAACGAGGGAGTAATCATCGGAACGTGTCTGCCAAGCGTTCATAACGTCTTGTTCTGCAGGAAGAGCAGGTGCTTCACCTAGCGGTGCTTGTAGGACATAATCTTTCTTGGCAGCTATGATGATGATCCTCAGGTTCCGGACCCAGTCCGTATAGTTGCTGCCATCCTCTTTCAGCTTGGTTTTCTCTAGGAACGCGTTGAAGTTGAGGACAACGTTGGCCATTTGATCTACAAGACATGTTGTAAAGATTTTAGACTAAGTTCATGATAATTAAGTTCATCTAATCAAATTATTCAATGAACTCCCACTCAGATAGACATCCCTCCAGTCATCTAAGTATAACATGATCCGAGTTAACTAGGCCGTGTCCGATCATCACGTGAGACGGACTAGTCAACGTCGGTGAACATCTTCATGTTGATCGTATCTTCTATACAACTCATGCTCGACCTTCCGGTCTTCTGTGTTCCGAGGCCATGTCTGTACATGCTAGGCTCGTCAAGTCAACCTAAGTGTTTGCATGTGTAAATCTGTCTTACACCCGTTGTATGTGAACGTTGGAATCTATCACACCCGATCATCACGTGGTGCTTCGAAACAACGAACTGTCGCAACGGCGCACAGTTAGGGGAAACACTTTCTTGAAATTATTATGAGGGATCATCTTATTTACTACCGTCGTTCTAAGTAAACAAGATGCAAAAACATAATAAACATCTCATGCAATCAAATAATAGTGACATGATATGGCCAATATCATATAGCTCCTGTGATCTCCATCTTGGGGCTCCATGATCATCTTGTCACTGGCATGACACCATGATCTCCATCATCATGATCTCCATCATCGTGTCTCCATGAAGTTGCTCGCCAACTATTAATTCTACTACTAAGGCTAACACGTTTAGCAATAAAGTAAAGTAATTTACATGGCGTTTCTCAATGACACGCAGGTCATACAAAAAATAAAGACAACTCCTATGGCTCCTGTCGGTTGTCATACTCATCGACATGCAAGTCGTGATTCCTATTACAAGAACATGATCTCATACATCGCATATATAATTCATCATTCATCACAACTTTGGCCATATCACATCACAAAACACTTGCTGCAAAAACAAGTTAGACGTCCTCTAATTGTTGTTGCAAGTTTTTACGTGGCTGCAAGAGGGTTCTAGCAAGAACATTTTCTTACCTACGTTAAAGCAACAACGTGATTTGTCAACTTCTATTTACCCTTCATAAGGACCCTTTTCGTCGAATCCGCTCCAACTAAAGTGGGAGAGACAGACACCCGCCAGCCACCTTATGCAACTAGTGCATGTTAGTCGGTGGAACCGGTCTCACGTAAGCGTACGTGTAAGGTTGGTCCGGGCCGCTTCATCCCACAATACCGCTGAAGCAAGATAAGACTAGTAGCGGCAAGAAAGTTGACAACATCTACGCCCACAACAAATTGTGTTCTACTCGTGCAAAGAGAACTACGCATAGACCTAGCTCATGATGCCACTGTTGGGGAACGTTGCAGAAAACAAAAAAAATTCCTACGTTTTCACCAAGATCCATCTATGAGTTCATCTAGCAACGAGTGATCAGATGCATCTACATACCTTTGTAGATCGCGAGCGGAAGCGTTCAAGAGAACGGGGATGAGGGAGTCGTACTCGACGTGATCCAAATCACCGGAGATCCTAGCGCCGAACGGACGGCACCTCCGCGTTCAACACACGTACGGTCAGCGTGACGTCTCCTCCTTCTTGATCCAGCAATGGAGAAGGAGAGGTTGATGAAGATCCAGCAGCACGACGGCGTGGTGGTGGATGCAGCAGTCACCGCAGCAGGGCTTCGCCATTCTTCTGCGAGAGGGAGAGGTGTAGCAGGGGAGAGGGAGGCGCCAAGACTTCAGGGTGCGGCTGCCCCTCCCTCCCCCCCCCCCTTTATATAGGCCCCCTGGGGGGGCGGCCCTTGGAGATTGAATCTCCCAAGGGGGCGGCGGCCAGGGGGTGGAGTACCCCCCAAGGCAAGTGGGGCGCCCCCACCCTAGGGTTTCCAACCCTAGGCGCAGGGGGTGGGCCAAGGGGGGCGCACCAGCCCACTATGGGCTGGTTCCCCTCCCCACTTCATGTTGGGGAACGTAGCAATAATTCAAAATTTTCCTACGTGTCACCAAGATCAATCTATGGAGTCATCTAGCAACGAGGGAGGAGTGGATCTACATACCCTTGTAGATCGCGCGCGGAAGCGTTCAAGAGAACGGGGTTGATGGAGTCGTACTCGTCGTGATCCAAATCACCGATGATCCTAGCGCCGAACGGACGGCACCTCCGCGTTCAACACACGTACGGAGCAGCAACGTCTCCTCCTTCTTGATCCAGCAAGGGGGAAGGAGAGGTTGATGGAGATCCAGCAACACGACGGCGTGGTGGTGGAAGTAGCGGGATTCCAACAGGGCTTCGCCAAGCGCTGCGGGAGGAGGGAGATGTGTCACGGGAGGGAGAGGGAGGCGCCAGGGCTTATGTGTGGCTGCCCTCCCTTCCCCCCACTATATATAGGGCCAAGGGAGAGGGGGGCGCAGCCTTGGCCCTTCCTCCAAGGAAGGGTGCGGCTAGGGAGGAGTCCCTCCTCCCCAAGGCACCTAGGAGGTGCCTTCCCCTTTTAGGACTCTTCCTTTCCTTATCTCTTGGCGCATGGGCCTCTTGGGGCTGGTGCCCTTGGCCCATATAGGCCAAGGCGCACACCCCTACAGCCCATGTGGCCCCCCGGGGCAGGTGGCCCCACCCGATGGACCCCCGGGACCCTTCCGGTGGTCCTGGTACAATACCGGTGACCCCAAAACTTGTCCCGATGGCCGAAATAGCACTTCCTATATATAATCTTTACCTCCGGACCATTCCGGAACTCCTCGTGACGTCCGGGATCTCATCCGGGACTCCGAACAACATTCGGGTTACCGCATACTAATATCTCTATAACCCTAGCGTCACCGAACCTTAAGTGTGTAGACCCTATGGGTTCGGGAGACATGCAGACATGACCGAGATGACTCCGGTCTATAACCAACAGAGGGATCTGGATACCCATGTTGGCTCCCACATGCTCCACGATGATCTCATCGGATGAACCACGATGTCAAGGACTTAATCAATCCCGTATACAATTCCCTTTGTCTATCGATATGATACTTGCCCGAGATTCGATCATCGGTATCCCGATACCTTGTTCAATCTCGTTACCAGCAAGTCTCTTTACTCGTTCCGTAACACATCATCCCGTGATCAACTCCTTGATCACATTGTGCACATTATGATGATGTCCTACCGAGTGGGCCCAGAGATACCTCTCCGTCACACGGAGTGACAAATCCCAGTCTCGATTCCTGCCAACCCAACAGACACTTTCAGAGATACCTGTAGTGTACCTTTATAGCCACCCAGTTACGTTGTGACGTTTGGCACACCCAAAGTATTCCTACTGTATCCGGGAGTTGCACAATCTCATGGTCTAAGGAAATGATACTTGACATTAGAAAAGCTTTAGCATACGAACTACATGATCTTGTGCAAGGCTTAGGATTGGGTCTTGTCCATCACATCATTCTCCTAATGATGTGATCTCGTTATCAACGACATCCAATGTCTATGGTCAGGAAACCATAACCATCTATTGATCAACGAGCTAGTCAACTAGAGGCTTACTAGGGACATGGTGTTGTCTATGTATCCACACATGTATCTGAGTTTCCTATCAATACAATTATAGCATGGATAATAAACGATTATCATGAACAAGGAAATATAATAATAACTAATTTGTTATTGCCTCTAGAGCATATTTCCAACAGTCTCCCACTTGCACTAGAGTCAATAATCTAGTTCACATCGCCATGTGATTAACACTCACAGGTCACATCGCCATGTGACCAACATCCAAAGAGTTTACTAGAGTCAATAATCTAGTTCACATCACTATGTGATTAACACTCAATGTGTTCTGGGTTTGATCATGTTGCTTGTGAGAGAGGTTTTAGTCAATGGGTCTGCAACATTCAGATCCGTATGTACTTTGCAAATCTCTATGTCATCTCCTAGATGCAGCTACCATGCTCTATTTGGAGCTATTCCAAATAACTATTCTACTATACGAATCCAGTTTACTACTCAGAATAATCTGGATTAGTGTCAAAGTTTGCATCGACGTAACTCTTTACGTCAAACTCTTTATCACCTCCATAACCGAGAAACATATCCTTATTCCTCTAAGGATAATTTAGACCGCTATCTGGTGATCTACTCCTAGATTACCTTTGTACCCTCTTGCCAGATATGTGGCAAGGCACATTTCAGGTGCGGTACACAGCATGGCATACTGTAGAGCCTATGTCTTAAGCATAGGGGACGACCTTCGTCCTTTCTCTCTGTTCTGCCGTGGTCGAGCTTTAAGTCTTAAGTTCGTACCTTACAACTCAGGCAAGAACTCCTTCTTTGACTGGTCCAGCTTGAACACCTTCAAGATCATGTCAAGGTATGTGCTCATTTGAAAGTACCATTAAGCGTTTTGATCTATCCTTATAGATCTTGATGCTCAATGCTCAAGTAGCTTAATCCAGGTTTTCCATTGAAAAACACTTTTTAAATAACCCTATATGCTTTCCAGAAATTCTATGTCATCTCCGATCTATGATATGTCGACAACATATATTCATCAGAAATTCTATAGTGCTCCCACTCACTTCTTTGGAAATACAAGTTTCTCATGAACTTTGTATACACCCAAAATCTTTGATCATCTCATCAAAGCATACATTCCAACTCCGAGATGCTTACTCCAATCCTTAGAAGGATTGCTGGAGCTTTGCATACTTATTAGCATCTTTCAGGATTGACAAAACCTTCCGGTTGTATCACATACAACCTTTCCTCAAGAAAATTGTCGAGGAAACAATGTTTTGACATCCTATCTGCAAGATTTCATAAATAATGCAGTAATCGCTAATATAATTCCAACAGACTCTTAGCATCGCTACGTGTGAGAAAGTCTCATCGTAGTCAACTCCTTGAACTTGTCGGGAAACATCTTAATGACAAGTCGAGCTTTCTCAATGGTGACACTTACCATCATTGTCTGTCTTCCTTTTAAAATCCACCTGTACTCAACAGCCTTACGACCATCGAGTCGTTCTGCCAAAGTCTACACTTTGTTTTCATACATGGATCCTCTCTCGGATTTTATGGCCTCGAGCCATTTATCGGAATCCGGGCCCACCATCGCTTCTCCATAGCTCGTAGGTTCATTGTTGTCTAGCAACATGACTCCCAAGACAGGATTACGTACCATTCTGAAGTAGTATGCATCCTTGTCGTCCTACGAGGTTTGGGAGTGACTTGATCTGAAGTCTCATGATCACTATCATAAGCTTCCACTTCAATTGGTGTAGGTGCCACAGGAACAACTCTTTGTGCCCTGCTATACACTAGTTGCAGTGACGGTTCAATAACCTCATCAAGTCTCCACCATCCTCCCACTCAATTCTCGAGACAAACCTTTTCCTCGAGAAAGAACCCGATTCAAGAAACAATCTCTATTGCTTTCGGATCTGAATTAGGAGGTATACCCAACTGTTTTGGGTGTCCTATGAAGATGCATTTATCCGCTTTGGGTTCGAGCTTATCATCCTGAAACTTTTTCACATAAGCGTCGTAGCCCAAACTTTTAAGAAATGACAGCTTAGGTTTCTCTAAACCACAGTTCATATGGTGTCATCTCATCGGAATTACGTGGTGCCCTATTTAAAGTGAATGCGGTTGTCTCTAATGCCTAACCCATAAACTATCGTGGTAATTCGATAAGAGACATCATGGTATGCACCATATCCAATAGGGTGCAATTATGACATTCGGACACACCATCACACTATGGTGTTCCAGGCTGTATTAGTTGTGAAACAATTTCCACAATGTCTTAATTCTGTGCCAAACTCGTAATTTAGATATTTATCTCTATGATCATATCATAGATATTTTATCCTCTTGTCATGACGATCTTTCAACTTCACCCTGAAATTACTTGAACCTTTCAATAATTCAGACTCGTGATTCATCAAGTAAATATACTCAACATCTACTCAAATCATCTATGAAGTAAGAACATAAGGATATCCACTACATGCCTCAGCACTCATTGGACTGCACACATCAAAATGTATTACTTCCAACAAGTTGCTTTCTAGTTCCATTTTACTGAAAACGAGGCTTTCAGTCATCTTGCCCATGTGGTATGATTTGCATGTCTCAAGTGATTCAAAATCAAGTGAGTCCAAACGGTCCATTTGCATGGAGTTTCTTCATGCATACACACCAATAGACATGGTTCGCATGTCTCAAACTTTTCAAAAACGAGTGAGCCCAAAGATCCATCAACATGGAGCTTCTTCATGCGTTTTATACCGATATGACTTATGTGGCAGTGCCACAAGTAGGTGGTACTTTCATTACTATCCTATATCTTTTGGCATGAACATGTGTATCACTACGATCGAGATTCAATAAACCATTCATTTTAGGCGTAAGACCATTGAAGGTATTATTCAAATAAACAGAGTAACAATTATTCTCCTTAAATGAATAACCGTATTGCGATAGTCATAATCCAATCATGTCTATGCTCAACGCAAACACCAAATAATAATTATTTAGGTTTAACACCAATCTCGATGGTAGAGGGAGCGTGCGATGCTTGATCATATCAACATTGGAAACACTTCCAACACATATCGTCAGCTCACCTTTAGCTAGTCTCCGTTTATTCCGTAGCTTTTATTTCGAGTTACTAACACTTAGCAACCGAACCGGTATCTAATACCCTGGTGCTACTAGGAGTACTAGTAAAGTAAACATCAACACAATGTATATCCAATATACTTCTATCGACCTTGCCAGCCTTCTAATCTACCAAGTATCTAGGGTAATTCTGCTCCAGTGGCTGTTCCCCTTATTACAGAAGCACTTAGTCTCGGGTTTGGGTTCAACCTTGGGTTTCTTCACTAGAGCAGCAGCTGAATTGCCGTTTCATGAAGTATCCCTTCTTGCCCTTGCCCTTCTTGAAACTAGTGGTTTTACTAACCATCAACAATTGATGCTCCTTCTTGATTTCTACTTTTGTGGTGTCAAACATCGCGAATATCTCAAAGATCATCATATATGTCCCTGATACATTATAGTTCATCACGAAGCTCTAGCAGCTTGGTGGTAATGACTTCGGAGAAACATCACTATCTCATCTGGAAGATCAACTCCCACTTGATTCAAATGATTTTTGTGCTCAGACAATCTGAGAACAAGCTCAACAATTGAGCTTTTCTCCCTTAGTTTGCAGGTTAAGAAAATCGTCGGAGGTCTTATACCTCTTGACGTGGGCACAAGCCTGAAATCCCAATTTCAGCCCTCGAAACATCTCATATGTTTCGCGACGTTTCAAAACGTCTTCGGTGCCTCAACTCTAAACCATTAACTGAACTATCATGTAGTTATCAAAATGTGTATGTCAGATGTTCGCAACATCCACAGACGAGGTTCGAGGTTCAGCACACTGAGCGGTGCATTAAGGACATAAGCCTTCTATGAAGCAATGAGGACAATCCTCAGTTTACGGACCTAGTCCGCATAATTGCTACTGTCAACTTTCAACTAAATTTTCTCTAGGAACATAACTAAACAGTAGAATTGAAGCGCGAGCTACGACATAATTTGCGAAGACCTTTTGACTATGTTTAGGATAATTAAGTTCATCTTATGAACTCCCACTTAGATAGACATCCCTCTAGTCATCTAAGTGATGACATGATCCGAGTCAACTAGGCCGTGTCCGATCATCACGTGAGACGGACTAGTCAACATCGGTGAACATCTTCATGTTGATCGTATCTACCATATGACTCATGCTCGACCTTTCGGTCTTCTGTGTTCCTAGGCCATGTCTGTACATGCTAGGCTCGTCAAGTTAACCTAAGTGTTTCGCATGTGTTTCCGAGGCCATGTCTGTACATGCTAGGATCGTCAACACCCGTTGTATTCGAACGTAAGAATCTAACACCCGATCATCACGTGGTGCTTCGAAACAACAAACTGTCACAACGGTGCACAGTTAGGGGGAACACTTTCTTGAAATTTTAATGAGGGATCATCTTATTTACTACCGTCGTTCTAAGCAAATAAGATGTATAAACATGATAAACATCACATGCAATCAAATAGTGACATGATATGGCCATCATCACTTTGCTCCTTTTGATCTCCATCTTCGGGGCTCCATGATCATCATCGTCACCCGCATGACACCATGATCTCCATCATCATGATCTACATCATCGTGTCTTCATGAAGTTGTCTCGCCAACTATTACTTCTACTACTACAGCTAACGGTTAGCAATAAAGTAAAGTAATTACATGACGTTTATGTTGACACGCAGGTCATAAATAAATAAAGACAACTCCTATGGCTCCTGCCGGTTGTCATATTCATCGACATGCAAGTCATGATTCCTATTACAAGAACGTGATCAATCTCATACATCACATATATCATTCATCACATCCTTTTGGCCATATCACATCACATAGCATACCCTGCAAAAACAAGTTAGACGTCCTCTAATTGTTGTTTGCATGTTTTACGTGGCTGCTATGGGTTTCTAGCAAGAACGTTTCTTACCTACGCAAAACCACAACGTGATATGCCAATTGCTATTTACCATTCATAAGGACCCTTTTCATCGAATCCGTTCCGACTAAAGTGGGAGAGACAGACACCCGCTAGCCACCTTATGCAACTAGTGCATGTCAGTCGGTGGAACCAGTCTCACGTAAGAGTACGTGTAAGGTCGGTCCGGGCCGCTTCATCCCACGATGCCATCGAAACAAGATTGGACTAGTAACGGTAAGCATATTGAACAAAATCAACGCCCACAACTACTTTGTGTTCTACTCGTGCATAGTAACTACGCATAGACCTAGCTCATGATGCCACTGTTGGGGAACGTAGCAATAATTCAAAATTTTCCTACGTGTCACCAAGATCAATCTATGGAGTCATCTAGCAACGAGGGAGGAGTGGATCTACATACCCTTGTAGATCGCGCGCGGAAGCGTTCAAGAGAACGGGGTTGATGGAGTCGTACTCGTCGTGATCCAAATCACCGATGATCCTAGCGCCGAACGGACGGCACCTCCGCGTTCAACACACGTACGGAGCAGCGACGTCTCCTCCTTCTTGATCCAGCAAGGGGGAAGGAGAGGTTGATGGAGATCCAGCAGCATGACGACGTGGTGGTGGAAGTAGCGGGATTCCAACAGGGCTTCGCCAAGCGCTGCGGGAGGAGGGAGATGTGTCACGGGAGGGAGAGGGAGGCGCCAGGGCTTATGTGTGGCTGCCCTCCCTTCCCCCCACTATATATAGGGCCAAGGGAGAGGGGGGCGCAGCCTTGGCCCTTCCTCCAAGGAAGGGTGCGGCTAGGGAGGAGTCCCTCCTCCCCAAGGCACCTAGGAGGTGCCTTCCCCTTTTAGGACTCTTCCTTTCCTTATCTCTTGGAGCATGGGCCTCTTGGGGCTGGTACCCTTGGCACATATAGGCCAAGGCGCACACCCCTACAGCCCATGTGGCCCCCCGAGGCAGGTGGCCCCACCCGGTGGACCCCCGGGACCCTTCCGGTGGTCCCGGTACAATACCGGTGACCCCGAAACTTGTCCCGATGGCCGAAATAGCACTTCCTATATATAATTCTTTACCTCTGGACCATTACGGAACTCCTCGTGACGTCCGGGATCTCATCCGGGACTCCGAACAACATTCGTGTTACCGCATACTAATATCTCTATAACCCTAGCGTCACCGAACCTTAAGTGTGTAGACCCTACGGGTTCGGGAGACATGCAGACATGACCGAGATGACTCCGGTCAATAACCAACAGAGGGATCTGGATACCCATGTTGGCTCCCACATGCTCCACGATGATCTCATCGGATGAACCACGATGTCAAGGACTTAATCAATCATGTATACAATTCCCTTTGTCTATCGGTACGATACTTGCCAGAGATTCGATCATCGGTATCCCGATACCTTGTTCAATCTCGTTACCGGCAAGTCTCTTTACTCGTTCCGTAACACATCATCCCGTGATCAACCCCTTGATCACATTGTGCACATTATGATGATGTCCTACCGAGTGGGCCCAGAGATACCTCTCCGTCACACGGAGTGACAAATCCCAGTCTCGATTCCTGCCAACCCAACAGACACTTTCGGAGATACCTGTAGTGTACCTTTATAGCCACCCAGTTACGTTGTGACATTTGGCACACCCAAAGTATTCCTACGGTATCCGGGAGTTGCACAATCTCATGGTCTAAGGAAATGATACTTGACATTAGAAAAGCTTTAGCATACGAACTACATGATCTTGTGCAAGGCTTAGGATTGGGTCTTGTCCATCACATCATTCTCCTAATGATGTGATCTCGTTATCAACGACATCCAATGTCTATGGTCAGGAAACCGTAACCATCTATTGATCAACGAGCTAGTCAACTAGAGGCTTACTAGGGACATGGTGTTGTCTATGTATCCACACATGTATCTGAGTTTCCTATCAATACAATTATAGCATGGATAATAAACGATTATCATGAACAAGGAAATATAATAATAACTAATTTGTTATTGCCTCTAGAGCATATTTCCAACACTTCAGCCCATGGGGCCCTCCGGGATGGGTGGCCCCACCCGGTGGACCCCCGGGACCCTTCCGGTGGTCCCGGTACAATACCGGTGACCCCCGAAACTCTCCCGATGGCCGAAACTGCACTTCCTATATATAATTCTTCACCTACGGACCATTCCGGAACTCCTCGTGACGTCCAGGATCTCATCCGGGACTCCGAACAACTTTCAGGTTACTGCATACTCATATCTCTACAACCCTAGCGTCACCGAACCTTAAGTGTGTAGACCCTACGGGTTCGGGAGACATGCAGACATGACCGAGACGTCTCTCCGGTCAATAACCAACAGCGGGATCTGGATACCCATGTTGGCTCCCACATGCTCCTTGATGATCTCATCGGATGAACCACGATGTCGAGGATTCAAGCAACCCCGTATACAGTTCCCTTTGTCAATCGGTACGTTACTTGCCCGAGATTCGATCCTCGGTATCCCAATACCTCGTTCAATCTCGTTACCGGCAAGTCACTTTACTCGTACCGTAATGCATGATCCCGTGACCAGACACTTAGTCACTTTGAGCTCATTATGATGATGCATTACCGAGTGGGCCCAGAGATACCTCTCCGTCATACGGAGCGACAAATCCCAGTCTCGATTCATGCCAACCCAACAGACACTTTCGGAGACACCTGTAATGTACCTTTATAGTCACCCGGTTACGTTGTGACGTTTGGTACACCCAAAGCACTCCTACGGTATCCGGGAGTTACACGATCTCATGGTCTAAGGAAAAGATACTTGACATTGGAAAAACTCTAGCAAACGAACTATACGATCTTATGCTATGTTTAGGATTGGGTCTTGTCCATCACATCATTCTCCTAATGATGTGATCTCGTTATCAATGACATCCAATGTCCATAGTCAGGAAACCATGACTATCTGTTGATCAACGAGCTAGTCAACTAGAGGCTTACTAGGGACATGTTGGTGTCTATGTATTCACACATGTATTATGATTTCCGGATAACACAATTATAGCATGAATAAAAGACAATCATCATGAACAAGGAAATATAATAATAATCCTTTTATTATTGCCTCTAGGGCATATTTCCAACACCCAATTGCCAGCCCGAAGGAGAAGATGTGCTACATCTGGTTGTAGTTTTGTATGGGTGTGTTGAGGAACTCAGTGTCCCTTGGGTGGTCCTAAGAATGAAACACAAGTGTTGTTAGTTGTGATTAGGAGTAGGCAATGGTGGACAGTATGAAAAGGAAGAGGGCTGTGAGCTAACCGCGACATGGCCGGTGTAGTGCTCTGCCTCCAGAACTATGAAGCAGGTGTTCTCATCCCATGAGGCACCGCTAAGATCTCTCAGCCTGAACACCTGGATCCATCGACTTCTCCACTTCCTCAGGTGGTTGTACACCTGGGTGGCAGACACCTCTTTCCCATAGAACTCGAACACCTGCTTCGCAACGGTGTTCAAGTGCACCTCCTTAAAGCCCTTGTCAGTCCTAACTCCACTAGAGATGAGCTCACACATCTTGTTCAGCACGAACATGGACATGAACGGCTGCCACTTCATGTTGTTCGACCTACCATCCTTCTTTGCCTTTGCTGCTACTAGCTTGAGTGCAGCGGCAGCACTAGCACCAGCAGTAGTTGGCTCAACGAGCACTACTGGCACATAGATGGATTCAGAGGCGAACACCTCTGAATCAGGTGCCATCTGGGACATAGGCTGCGAGTCCTCGACAAACGATGGAGCAAACTGGCTGTCGGACAGGACAAGGGCCTGACTAAGATCTTGCGTCTGCGTGATCATGTCCTACAATCGTAGCACGCATTGACAGTAAGCATAGCACACAACATACCGGACAATCCATGAAAGCATGAGTATACATGTACATGGTTCATCACTATCACAGTAAGCACATGCTTCATCGCTATCATACCAAGTAGACCGGATAATCTATGAGCAGGAACATACAACTACAACAAACAACACGCTACAAATGGACAACCAATAGCTACAAATCACAGATCTAAGCATGATTCAACGCAAGCACAAGGTTCAACTTCAAACTCTACTACTAATCTAGCCTACCACATGCTTGAACATGTAGCCCTACCACAAATTGCAACCGTAGCATAGCAATCAACCATAGCAGCTCACAGATCAGACCACTAATCGACCATGCATCTAGATCAAACCCTAGCTGCAGCTCAGATCTAGCTAGAAGGAACAGAGAGAAAGGGGATTGAACTCATAGAGGCCATGGCTGCAGCTTGAGGACGAGGGGGCGGTCGTGGAAGATCAACGCCGACCGGTGAAGAAGCGCCGATGTCGTGGACCGCCGGCCGGTGAAGATGCGCCGCTTACCTGCTCGTCGGTGCCAATGCGCGCCGGCGGGAAAGCTCGAATGAAGGGAGAATGGTGGCGGGAGTTGGGGCGGTGAGGGAGGGGCTAAATAGGGGTGGACTCGGCGGGAGGTGAGCCGAAATCCTTCTGCCGATTTTTCGGCGACACAGGCGAGCTCGCACCATCTCCCCTGCTCGCACGAGGGGAGAAGCGCGTCGCCCTCCCCTGCCTCGCATGAGCCAGGCTCGCGAGGTACTACCAATTCGGGCGTTTCTCCTTGGCCTGGCCTGGACGTGCTTTAAGGTTCGTGCGATGCGGGCCGCACAATGAACGCATGCAACCAAACGGGCCACTTTCTTTCCGTGCGGGCCAGGCTCGGCCTAATGCGGGCAACAAAACACACCCTAACTACAGATTCCTGCAGAGCAAGCAATATCACCAGTCAAACCAACTTGTAGCATTCAATCACGACTTGTTCTCATTATATTTTAAAGGACTAAAACAAAAAACAATAGATTCAAAATTGTCAAAGTTGAACCATCTCCACATTAGTATTATTACACAAATCAACCAACAACTGAACCATGGAACAATAATAGGTAATTTGCCTTCTAATATTAGCAGTCTTAATTTGCCTACATCTCGCATGTGTAAAGATAAAATGATCATCAAGTAGGATAGCATAAATGTCTTAACTTGCCTACATCTGGTAGGCACTTTATTTGCTTCTACTTAGCGTGATAGCATTATCATCTCTGTGCAGGCATGAGCATGTGTACAAATAGGAAATGGGGAAGGGTCCTAATTCATCAAACATTAACTTGGCAAAGTGCGGAGGCATTCTAATGAGATGCTATTACCTCCGGTGTAGATACTTTCGAATGGAAGATGGGGAGAAAGACGTTTGTTTTCAGAAAGTTTCTTGAACTTCAATGATTGAAGCTGGACGGTGAAGAGGCCGAAAATGGTGCCCAGGACCAGCAAATTATTGTCATCGGCAAATCATAGTGTCATCCTGTGGCCCTTCTCTAAGTTCAGAGATAGAAGCTTATTCAGATCAATAGTTCTTTGCAACTCCCATGAGGCAACACCATCAGATCTGCCTCCCTCTTCCATAATTTAGCAGTGAAGTGTGACACGGCGAGCAAACCTAGCCCACCGCCATCTTCCCGCACGGTAGTCATTTTATAACATTCACCCACCAACTGTGGCACCTGTACCAAATCTAGCTTGTCTCTCCCCAAATCAAACTCGAGAAAAATAAATCTTAAGCCGTGTCTTGGAACCCCGGTAAGGGTGCGTTTGGTTGCAAGGGTGGCCACAGATGGGTTGGGATCATCCAAAAAATGGACATGTTTGGTTATAAAGCACTTGAATGGTTTGAGTCAAAAAAAGAGAATATGCCTCCAAGATGCTGAACCGTTCCACCCAAAAAATATAGTCGAATCAAATGGCCACCCTTTGCATGCATGACCATGTGAGCATGACTGGTGGTCCCGTCCTAAATAATTAGCTCATCTCTTATATTCAGCCAAATACATGAATTGAATGGTCCAATCCCAAAAAAATTGGACGGTCCCAAACCATTTATACCACACCTTCAACCAAACGCATCCTAAGTGTCTAGTAAAGGGAACCCCCAACCAACACAACACGCTCCTTAGAAACTCTGCGGGGAAAGAAGTTAATAACCTTGAAAGCAATGGATGTTGAGATGACCTTGCCCCACGCCAGTCTCCGACGAGTAAACGTAGGCCAAAGCTTGTCTTTGTCATTTGTGGCCGTCGTCCGCCGTTAGCAAGACCACCAGGAAGTGGTGGACGTTTCCGGCAGCACGAAGCACCGCCCCGTTGATGTCGGTGGCCCGTGGTCCAAACAAGGAATCGGTGTCCTTGGGATGGAACCGCGGGGGAACGACCATGCTGCGTTAGTCGCCGGTGACGGGGTCCCACACAAGGAGACGGATCAGCCTGTGGTCCAAGGCTAATACGAGGCCATGGCGGCATCCAAGGAACCGGAAGCTATAGCGGGCGCCGTGGTGGTCGGACTTGAAGGAGAAGCGGTCGGGCGGGACATGATTGGGCGCTTGCAGAGTAGGTTCGAAGGGGGCGCCGGGATGACTACCGAACAAACCGAGGAGGGCGGGATTGTGACGGTGGTGGATGCGAAAGCGCTTGGAGAAGGCCGGGTCGGAGGCGAGGCGGCGCCAACGCTTCCAGACGAGGGCGGCGCGGGGGAGGGAGGATGGTAAGGGAGGGAGGCGGAGGAGGATCTCGCGAAGGAGGTCGCCGTCGTCCAGTGGCCCGGACGCAGGCGAGTAGGGGCAGCAACGGCAGGGGCTGGCCATCATCTCGCCCTACTCACTGATGGTGGCGGAGCAGTGGACGGCGGCTGTGACGGGAGAGTGACGGTGGCGAGGGAACCAGCGATGGGCGGATCCAGCAGGGTCGAGCAGTGGAGGTCTCTACCGTGGCAGGGAGCTAGGAGTGCACGGTCATGGCGAGGGTCCTAAGGGAGGGCGGTGGAGCAAGGATTAGAGGGAGAGGGAAGCTGCCAGCGTGGAGGGTGCGCCGCCATGGAATGGGATGGAAGCCGTCTCGTCGGGGGAAGAGGATGTAAGAGCATCTCTAGCAGACCCCGTATAACGCCGACCCGCAAAACATGTTTGCGATTCATGGAAAAACCGCTTTGCTGGCCGGCACGGGCGGCCGCAGAGTCTGCTTTGCGGTTCATGGAATATGCTATTTTACGGGTCGGCTTTGTGGGGTCTGCTCGGGCGTCGCTCCCGCCGGCCCGCAAATCTGGAATTTGCAATTCAATTTGACACAAGAAAATACATTTCTTTGCTTTTTCAACGACATTGGATACATAAGAATTCACCAAATCTTTGCTAGAATAGCAAGAGCAAAGAAAACAAGAACCACAATTATGCATTTTAGAAGATATCCAACTTCCATAACTGCTCTGATACGTCTCCAACGTATCTATATTTTTTTTATTGTCCATATTGTTATATTATCATTCTTGGATGTTTTATAATCATTTTATATCATTTTTGGTACTAACCTATTGACATAGTGCCAAGTGCGAATTGCTGTTTTCTGCATGTTTTTTACATCGCATGAAATCAATACCAAACGGAGTCCAAACGCAGCGAAACTTTTTGTGAATTTTTTTTGAACCAGAAGACATCCAGTGGGCCGGAGAAGCACCTGGGGGGGTGCTCCGAGGGGAGTACAACCCACCAGGGCGCGCCTGGAGGCCCAGGCGCGACCTGGTGGGTTGTGCCCACCTAGGATGCCTCCCGAACAACCTCTTTGCTCTATAAATACC
Source organism: Triticum urartu (assembly GCF_056163025.1). NCBI lineage: Eukaryota > Viridiplantae > Streptophyta > Magnoliopsida > Poales > Poaceae > Triticum > Triticum urartu. The sequence goes on from NC_141877.1 coordinate 583,331,305, forward strand.
CCAATATTTTAAAAACCCTAGGGGAGTCGACGAAACATCAATTCCAGCCTCCGCAAGTTCCAGAAACCACAGATCCAATCTAGATACCATCACAGAGGGGTTCATCATGTCCATTGGTGCCTCTCCGATGATGCGTGAGTAGTTCTTCGTAGACCTACAGGTCCGTAGTTAGTAGCTAGATGGTTTCCCATCTCTCTTTTGATTATCGATACAATGGTCTCTTGGAGATCCATATGATGTAACTCTTTTTGCGATGTGTTTGTTGGGATCTGATGAATTTTGAGTTTATGATCAGATCTATCTTTTTATCAATGAAAGTTATTTGAGTCTTGTTTGATCTCATATATGCATGATTGCTAATGACCCACAAGTATAGGGGATCAATTGTAGCTCTTTTCGATACGTAAGAGTGTCGAACCCAACGAGGAGCAGAAAGAAATGACAAGTGATTTTCAGCAAGGCAATGCCTGCAAGTGCTGAAATTGTAAGTAATAGAGTAGTTTGGTAGCAAGATAATTTGTAACGAGCAAGTAACGATAATAGTAACAGAAGTGCAGCAAGGTAGACCAATCCTTTTGAGGCAAATGACATGCCAAAACGGTCTCTTATAGTAAGAAAATCATTCTTGATGGTACACGGAAATTTCATCTAGTCACTTTCACCATGTTGATTCAATTTGTGTTCGCTACTTTGATAATTTGATATATGGGTGGACCTGTGCTTAGGTGTTGTTCTTACTTGAACAAACCTCCTACTTATGATTAAGCCTCACACAAGCATCCGTAACTACGAGAAAAGTATTAAGAATAAATTCTAAGCATGGCATTAAACTTTTGGATCCAATTGGTCCCTTACGGAATAGCGCATAAACTAAGGTTTAAGCTTCTGTCACTCTCGCAACCCATCATCTAATAACTAATTCATAATGCATTCTTTTAGGCCCAAATATGATGAAGTGTCATGTAGTCGACGTTCACATGACACCACTAAGGAAATCACAACATACATATTATCAAAATATCAAACACATATCAAGTTCACATGATTACTTGCAACATGATTTCTCCCGTGACATCAAGAACAAAAGTAACTACTCACAAATGATAATCATGCTCAAGATCAAAGGGGTATTAAATAGCATATTGGATCTGAACATATAATCTTCCACCAAATAAACCGTATAGTAATCAACTACAAGATGTAATCAACACTACTAGTTACCCACAAGCACCAATCTATAGTCCCAGCTAGTGCAAACACAGTTGAAAGCAAACAAAAATGCATAAAAACGCCAAACTGTGGCATTCTATCCCTCCAAATGATTTGCTCCCTCTCCATCCTTGCAATCATCTTCTTCTCCCTTATGTGCTTCTCCCATTTATGAATCCAAGATTTCTGTAAAGAGCAAAGAACAAATAAAATAAAATTTCAGCAGACATATATTTCCTTGCATGTTGTGATGTACAGTAGCTACGGGAATAAATAAAATTAAATTTCAGTAGACATTATGTGCTTCTCCCCCAATACCGTCTCTCTCGCCGCATCCCTCCCCCAATCCCCTAAGCATAGAGCACAATTTCTTAGGTATCATGGTTCTGACTTGTAAGTTTCAGTACAAACCACATGACAAAAGCCTAGAGCACAATTTCTTAGGTATCATGGTTCTGACTTGTTCCAGATAAGGATAACGAAGGGCATTCCAACTCCATTGCGAAATTTACAAAGGACAGTTTAATTCAGATCACTAAAATTAACTCCCATCTACAAGTCTGAAGTTTATGTAGATGAATTTCAGAAAAGCATCTTCAATACTTGCTTTAGTGTCCATGATACTTTTTTGTAAAAAATACTGAAACTCTATGTCCCGTGCAAAGAGGAGTGGCTACTACTTTCCCTGCTATAGTCAAAACATAGTTCCATGACCATATCCAGGACTGGTTTTGTCATATCAAACTAATGTGCTCTCTCATTCTCTTTTTGATTAGTAGTATCGTATCCATCTATCCATTGGAAGCATATATTGGCAAAGGGATCATTGTTCCCTTGATAATCTGATCTATGCATCGTGCTTGCTTCTTTTTCTTAAAAAAAGGCAGTAGGCTTCGTGAGTACCATGGGGAAGGAAATTGCTACATGGGACTGTGCCCTTTCCCAGAGCGAGCTCTTGATCCACAGGAAACATATCTTTCTCTCTCTCCCTGTACCAACAGTGTTAAAATTAGATTTGCTTCTTGTTTTGTCTATAATTGACTAGACTGCGGCCTTGTATTCTTTTACTGACCTATGGCTTATTTTCAGATGTATGGTGTCGTGGACAATGATGCACGTCCTTGTGTGATACGTCCTGTAATTGAAACTGACTTTTACTTCTGAATTAAAATCTTAGGGTTGTGTAATGCAAAAAACATAAACTGCATAGCAAATTAGTGTGTTTTTCACTACAATGCAGCTGTATTCTAACTGTTCAATCACTTTGGCATCAACTGACCCTATATTCAGTTACGTGACAGGACAAGGTAGGTAGTTAGTGGTGAGTGCCACGGTGAAGTTGAAGCTTTCTTTCTTTAGGGAAATGTTAGACTCACATTAGTACATTACAGAGAGAAACAAAAACACCAAGTAGTACTAGAACTATGAAAGCCACTCTTACCTTACTTGGTCATTTTGTCAAACACCTTCCGTGCGACAGTAGCTTGCACCGCCCGCATAGCACGGTCTTCAGTTGGTTGTGCCTCTTCTTCTGCTCACACAGGATACAAACAAGACAATGTTGTCATGTCCAGCAATCATACAGTCAAGATAAACAAATTACCACTTTAGAATTTCATTTCCTGTGCAGACACTACATCAGCCACCAGGTGTGATTTGGCATCGAATTTTCACTGCTGACAGCGACGACGGGCGAACGGGAAATTTTTTTTACTCCTCCCACATCATGTCATGTTAGTCCATGCTCTGATAAGCCGATGAACACACTGAAAATGGCAGCGAGCTGAGCCCGTGGATGCGCCTGCTTACCAGGTCGTAGGTGGCGGGCTCGACGTGGCCGGGGGACCCCTCCTCACCGGTGTGCAGCGGGGCGCCGCAGCCGACGCCGGAGGGCGTCTTCTTGGCCAGGGCCCTCCGCTTCTCCTTGCGGCGGCGGCGCCTCTCAGCGTCCTCCTCCGGCGCACACGTGCGGGCACCCATCGCGGCCGCGGCCACGAGCTGCCGCCCCAGGTACACATCGCCCCGCGTCGGCGCCGCGGGGCCGACCCCGTTCGCCGGAGGAGACGGCGAGGGGGACGGGGCGCTGGGGGAGGTGGCCCGTGCGGGTTGAGAGGCAGAGGGAGGCGGTGGCGGTGGCGGACGGGTGGTGCTTGGTGTGGACGGCGGGCGGCGGCGCCGGGGATTTGGGAAAAGGGAGAGGAAGAGCGGGCGGAGTGGTCAGGCGAGGCGGAGGGGAACTTGCTGGTAACGGTGCCTCCACGAGCTACGTGTGTGGTTCTATAGTTGTAGAGCTGTGTTTATACCCCAAGCTGCTACTACGGCCTGTCGCGGGAGGCACGATGCAGACCACATAGTAGTAGCTTGGAGTTTATACACCGCGCTATTACTATCAACTTAGTAGTAGCGTGGTTTTATATCCCTTACTACTACTATGGTATGTCTCGGGGGACACGGTAGAGACCGCTTAGTAGTAGCGAGGGTTAAAAATTCATGTTATTACTATCAACTTAGTAGTAGCGAGGGGTAAAAACCCGCACTACTAGTAAGTAGCAATAGCGAGGGGTATAAACCCTCGCTACTAGTAAGCGTCTGTCTATAAGTTTTTCCTAGTAGTGAGATGGGAGAGTTGTTGGTGATAATAAAGACAATGATTTTCTCCTCCGGGAGGGAAGTTCCCTCAGTGGAATGGCTCCGTCGGAGAGCAAAAGTGCTCCTGCCCAAGTCCCGCCTCGAGACGGTGACGCTCTGTCCCGAAAGTCCTTTTCTTATTTTTTTTTCTAGGTCAAAATGACTTATATATATCAGAAGATGGGCACCAGAGGTGGATCTGGGTGAGCACAACCCACCAGGGTGCGCCTGGGCTCCCTGGCGCGCCCAGGTGGGTTGTGCCCACCTGGAGGGCCCCCTCTGATACTTATTGGCTCCAATATCTCTTAAATATTCCATAAAATATCTTCGTAAAGTATCAGCTTGTTTGGAGTTGTGCAGAATAGGTAGTCTGACGTAGTTTTCGAGGTCCAGATTACCAGCTGCCGGAATTCTCCTTCTTTGTGTGTACTTTGCATATTATGAGAGAAAAACATTACAGTTACTGCAAAAAGCAATATTATGCATAAAAACATCATAAATAACAGTAGGAAAACATGATGCAAAATGGACGTAACAACTCCCCAAGCTTAGATCTCGCTTGTTCTCAAGTAAAAACCAAAATCGAAAAACATGTCCATATGCTTAGAGAGAGGGGTGTCGATAAAAACAAAATACGGACATAGAAGCATCATATAGATTATCCAAAACAAAATTCTCTTCTTGTGAAGGGACATAATTACGGCATAGCCAAATTTACCGCCATAATGTGATAACCCTGCCAAACAAATATAAGTGTAGGGCAAGTGAAATCACATGTATCTGATTCCCAAACATATGTGAGAATGATTGAGGATGAGTTAAATCCAAATGCTTATCTGAAACATAAACGAAGCCATAATACGTAAGTGGCAATCAAGGAAGATATGTTGAATAGCCTTCTCTTGATTGGAGAATGCACAAAATTTACTACCATTACAGTTGCGTTTAGCTAAACCATCTTCAGTTGAAAGGACACCACTATAGAGGAACTAAATATTTATAGTTTTGGTATTGTTCTAGCTCAATGCAAACAAATCATTTTTCTTAGGAAATCTAGCTCTTTTTAGGACATCACCCTATTTGTCGAATTATAAGATCCCAAAAACTATGAGTTGACGGAACTGATTAATTACTCAACATTTGGAGACATCTGATTATTCACAATAATCTTTGAAATAATATGAATTTCTGATTAATATAATAATTTCTATTTTTTTGTTTTCTTTGGAAAACACAAGAAAGAACATAACTATTATATGCGCTTATGTGATTAGTCGTTCACATTCGGAAAAAATACCCAATTGTTGATGATGAATTTGTGGTGAGTTCAATTTTTTCAACTGGTTAGTTTTAGTTCCTCACCATCCTTGCTCTGTTTCGATTCGGATATTGCTCAAGCTATTACCTTTCCCTGAGAAGCGGCAACTACTTCGTCGGGTCACATCAGTCTTCTTAACTTTGACTAGTGAAGGAAGCTCGGGTCTTAATTACAATCTAGCCAGCCGTGAAAATAAGTCTCAAGTACTCAAATTGGTTGAAGCAGCATTTAGACTTCTAGAAATATGCATATCTAAAAGACATCGGCCAGTCAGTGTTCCTGTAGTATAGGATGTCGAGACTAGCTAGCTAGTACTCCCTCCATTTCCAAATGTTTGTTTTTTTAGAGATTTCAACAAGTGACTACATATAGAGCAAAATGAGTCAATCTACACTCTAAAATATGTCTACATATATCCATATGTTGTGTCCATTTGAAATACTTAGAAATACAAATATTTGGAAATAGAGAGAGTACATGATAACGACAAGACGCAGTCCTCACACCTGCAAAGCCATGAGAGAAGGTTGCAACCCGGCCAATGATCGTCACAGAGACGCTGTACACATGATTGACTTCCTAAAGTGGGTTCATAATGTCTGGCCCGTCTTTGAACTGTAGAGTATCGTAGTTGTTCAACCACACACATGGAACCTGGTTGATACCATCTGACACGATGGTGCAGTAAGGGCGTGCACCATGTATCTCTTCCTAATGTCACTCATTCCCAAGGGGAATCAATGTTTGAAATCGAGGACGCATCACATTGTCTAGGCCTTAGTGTCAAGGCTTAACTGATTAGTTGGAAAGTGATCTATTTGAACTCCTTCCTACACACCGTTCTTTCATAGATATATGGCAGACGAGTAAATGAGTAATCAAATAAGAGATGGATGGGAATGAAGCAGGAGCAAGAGCATCATGTATATATAAGAGATGAAGGCATACAAAGCAAGAAACGACCCTATGTAGTCGGCCCCTGGAATTAATGTCGTGTTATCACCAAGCAGGGGTGCTAGTGGGCATTGATTGATGGTTGTGTCCCTCACCGAGTAAAGCATGTATACATATGGAAAATACACAGGAGCTCCTGGTTGCTCCACACCCCTATACAAATAATAAATGTAAAAAATATCAAAAACTTCAAAAAAATCTGAAATTTGGGGATATCAAACTTGGGTTCTCAATCTACTCCCGTGTGAAATTTCGTGAAAAAATACCAGAAAACGTATCCGTGGCAAAGGAAATACTGTCCGAACAAAAATCCATCTAAACAGTTTTTTTTTCTATACATAGGAATTTTTTTTGTCTTTTTTTTGCCACGAATACGTTTCTTGGTATATTTTCACGAAATTTCACACGAGAGTAGATCAGGAACCCAAGTTTGCTATCCCAAAATCTCAAAAAAGAATTCAAATTTCTTGGTATTTTTTTGAATTTAATGTTCGTATAGGGGTGTGGAGCACCCGGGTGCTACAAATCCGCTTCCGTATACATATATATATAGTACTGTCTTGCAAAGTTGCATACAAGTCCATAAGATAAACATGAACCTCTGACACCTTTTTTTAGTAAATGAACTCTAACCCCTAGTCAGCTACACAAGTTTTTTTAGTGAAAAGTCAGCTACATACATAGGCCACTCATCTAGAAGGTGTTTGGTTCGTAATTTGATTTTTTTTTAAATATGCGTTTGGTTCACATAGTGTGTAATCAGATCTAAAGTAACCCAATAACATCGTTGTTCAAGGCACAACCGGGTTTGCTATTGGGTTAGGCATGGTACCATTTCCTTTTTCTTATGGTTTTTAAATTTCATTCTTGCCTAGAAAACAATACAGACCTACCAAAAAATCGAACATTTTTGGAGGAAAAAAACGTTTTTTTAAATGTCTGAACAATATTTAAGATTTCAAACATTTTTCGAGGCGCAAAGTTTTTGACAAAAAATCTGAATATTTTCTAGAAGAGATTTTTTAAATAATATGTACAAAAATTAAAGTTTATAATTTTTTTAAAAATAATATTTTTTGAAACGCAAATAGTGTTAAACAATGCGAAATTTTTCCTAAAAAGTGATTATTATTTTTCAGTTGTCAAACTTTTTAAATAACCCAAACATTTTTAAAATTGTTGATTTTTCTGAAAAGATTGAACTTTTTTGAAAGATCAAACCATTTTTATAAACACAATTTGTTTTTGAAACTTTTGACCATGAAATTTCGAATATTTTTTCGGAATATATTCAAATGTTTAGAACATTTTAAAAAATGAACAGTTTGAGAGAACAAAAAACCTTCAAGAAGGTTTCCAAAACCTGGTGGTGCAGTATGTTTTCTCCTAGATGGGCCAACCCAATAGATATCGCTATGTATCTCTGTGCATTTCAGCAACAATTCGACGCGTGAGCCAACCTTTCGTTTTTATAGTTATAAGGACAGTGGTATCCTCAGGCTACCAGAGTTTAAATCCTAGACTTGACATTGATGCTCCTATTTTTCTAGATTCCCACAATATGCATTCAGTGGGAGCAGACGTCCCCGTCGACTATGAAGGCGTCTCTGGCGACTTTGTCAATCTCAAGATAATGTGTCGGCTCAGTCTATTGGATATGCTCATAGGGGTTGGTGTGCGTGCGTGCATTCATAGGAGTGAGTTTATGTGCATATGTATGAGTGTTTAAGTTTGTACTGTATTAAGAAAACAATTCGACGTGGTAAATAGGAAATCTTGTGCGGATGTGGCCGATCTCATTTTCTTGTTCCTTTCTTTCTTTCTTTCTTTTCCTACTAGTCTTTCCTTTCTTTTTCATTTACCTTTTTACCTTTTTTTATTTTTCAATTTATTTTATACACACAATTTTTTTAAATACCTGATTAACATTTTTATATAATGTAATAACAATTTTCTTATAAATACGTGGGAAATATTTAATAAATATGTGTTGGAATTTTTCAAATACACAATAAACATTTACATATTAGGTAGTAACAACTCAAAAACGGGTTCACAGAAAACGAATGAACGTCATAAAATTTCATGAATATTTTATAAAATAAAATATTTTTAAAAAGGGACTATTTGGAATTTCAGAATAATTTCTAAAAGTTGCACTTTTGTTATTTAATTATTATAGGATTTTAAAAACATTCTAAATTTGTGAACATTTTAAATTTGATTAACATTATTAAAATTCGTAAAAATTGATAGAGTTTTGGAACATTTTAAAAATATGAGATGAATATTTTTTGTATATTTGTTTGTTGTTTATTTGTATTTTTAAATACGTGTACATTTGTTTGTTGTTCTGCACAATATAATATTTCCCTATTTTTAATTTGAATAATTTTAAAAACTGTATATATAAAATCTTTCTGCAAAAATTGTAAAACTGTCTCAAAACTAGCGCAGGTCTCGCTCATAGCTACCATGACGGTGTGAGCTATGACCTACATCTCATAGAACCGGGAAATAAGAAAATAATCGGCCTAAACATGTGGCAGGCCGGCCCACGGGTGTTCGACGCGTTGCCCTAAGAAAAGAAATCCTTACCAGATCGAGCACACTATTCAAATGGACATGTTGTTCGATTTTTGTCAGACGAAGCACACAAAGATGGTTGATTAGCTTACGGGTGCGGTCGTTGAGACATAAAGAGTGGAATTGCTGCATATACCACATGGCCAAGTGTTTCTTCTTTTCAGGAAAACATGGCCAAGTGTTCAACCATAAAGTGTAGCATGCAGTAGACGTCAGGCAGCCACGACCACGTCCATCAGGACAAATAGGGATGCAGAAGGCCTGCTAGTCCCGCAAAACATGACTAACTGGGTGATTTTTTTTTGCGTGTTGCGGCGGGAATTTACAGATTAATTTCAGATGAGTTGTGTATGAAGAAAATGATCTGAAGCAAAAGCTACTATTTTTTTAATTTAGAAATGTTTCATACCACATGGCACCGCATGTGAACAAAGAATATGCATGTGATTTGCATGGGGCTGTAAAATAGCGTTACTGGCTGCTGACATGGCACACTTGCTGAGGTGAAAGATCGCACATTGAGAGAATTATAGTTAGTGAAAATCATCTACTTAGAAATAGTAGATTAGTACGTTGCTCGAATGAAGAACCGGCGGGCTGGACAACACCAAGGGGTCCTGGCGGGCCACCGCTTTGGCACGCCCAAGGACAACCCACATACGCAACTTGGCTGTCCCGACGCCACGCATTCGCAAACATGTGATTGCAATCACTGAACATTGTCCGTTGGTGAAGCTTCACCATGAGAAGTGTCGCCTGGGAGTTGGAATCTACAGAGGTGGATGAACCCAAGTGAGATAAGACAGACGTCAGTTACAGCTAGAAATTATCAAGAAACATATAGCAAGATGGCTACACGTATCATACATGCCATAGATATTGGTGTTTCTACGAAGGTGTCCACTCATGCACCTCAGATAATTTCTACGAAGGTGTCCACTCATGCACCTCTGATATTGGTGTTGAGACATAAAGAGTAGAATTGCTGCAGGAACAAGATAAGGGAGGTGTGAAATGTCTACAAATAAGTGGATGCATAACAGCGCGGGGAAAGTATACGAGATAGCTAGATATATATAAGCGAATATGTCTGGCAAAAAAAAGATATAGGCAAATATGATTCGGTAGTGTGTAAAGTGACTGCTATTGTGTATTTAACCACTCGAAATATCGTCCGAGGCACACTTTATTTTGTACCAATTTTCTCTTACCGTTCTACCACATTTAATACCAGAACCAGCGCATTGCGATCCCCTTTAATCGACAGGTGATTTTGTCACATGGATGGCGCCACACTACGCTCTCTGACCAACCAAACCCTACCACATGGCAATCACGAATGTCTTCCTTCCGCAGGGCCATCCCAAACTCGTTCATTTTTTTCAGGGGTAGCTCCTTCCAATTCTGAACATGCCTACTGGTCCAGGACTTGTGCCATGGCAGTGTGTCGGATCTTGCCCGGTGTTCATCAAGCCCTGGAGAATGATCCAAGCTGAGGGATACAACTATTCACAACAATTTCTGAAATAATCATTTCTATTCTACACGAAAGGATAAATAAAATGGAGACACCCTATTATATGCGCTAATCAACTTCTGTGGTTAGCCGCTGAAATGCATTGAGGCCCGAGTTGATGCTCTTGTGGAGTTTAATCATTTTCAATAAAAAATGTGAAACATAATATTATCAGTTGGTTAGTTTAGGGAACATCATTTCTTTGACATCGGTTCTGAGATGTGTATGACTTTTTTTTGTGAGAAGGGACAACTACTTAATCCAGCCACATCTTATCTTTTGGCCAGTGAAGAAAAGTCTCAAGTGTAAGAAAAAGGCTCGCAACAGACTCGACTTTTCAGGAAGAGGCAGGTCGATCAGAATTCCTCTGATGAGGACATACTACGTTGGATACGACTAAAAATATTGTATACATATGTATATTTCAAAGTTGATTTCTAATTATGCGATGATTCATTTATGTTATTCAGGACAAAAATATTTCAACTATTTTTATTTTATGTCTAGTTGCAAAAGTATTGGACACTTTGTACAAATCATGTGTGATGGTAAAGCAAAGGGACATGATTGGATTGTACAATAAATTCTCAAACATGACTTTGGGCCCAAAAGAAATTAAAGATCAAGTCCCCCAAGTTCTGGACTTAGATTCACAAACGGGTATAACTTTTGAATAGGGACTCCAAATTGGACGAATCTTTTTTTGTTGAAACTTTTATGTCGTGAAATTTCCAACACAATATGATTCACCTTCAAATTACTCCCGAGCATGGAGATAGAGCAAAAGCGATGCAATGCTGCTGCAGAATTTGAGTCAAAATTCAATTTAAAAGGTGATGTGTCACCTCCAGCTAGGCCCATGGGTCTTGTACGGCCTAGGGTCGGGTTTTAGTTGCCTTGGAATGTGCGTCCACCCGCTTGGTTGTCACCCCTTAGGCTTTGCAAGTAGATCAATCTCTAATGTTTTGTTTAGTTAAAATTAGCCATTGTAACTATGTGTACTTCGTGCATGTCCAACAACTAGGCCTAGACTGCTTTTGAAACCCCATATTTTGTCCACACTTCATTTATATATTGGCAATATTCAGATTGTTTTTATCATAGTTTTGCTTGTAGGGACTAGACCTTCATTATCGGGATGAAAATGATTTTACAATTCCCCGTAACCTCCAGAAGATTGGTTTAGCAATTGATAAGGCACAACGTCATTGCACGTTTGTATTCGGTTCATCAAAGTTATTCATCACCCTAATCGGAAGAGTGTGATTCTCATCGAAAGATTGGGACACCCTTGCCATTATCATCCTTGGTCTCAGATTAGGGGAGGCATCCCGCGAAGGCAATGCCAAAATGGTGAGAAAAAACCCTAAAAATCGATGGAAAAATGGATGGTAAAGGAACAAAAACTCCTTATCCTACATGCTACCCTATCGCAACAGCCTGATCGTCCCCTACCATCTCCACGCGATTGGCTTAAATTTCTTCCGGTTATTTTTAGCCAATAGTTTACCAGACAGAAGCATCTTTGGAATTTCTCCGTCTGGTCCCCACACATGGAACATAGATCTATATCGTGCCTTCTGCCATTTTCTTCATGTTCCCGCATGCTTCTAGCACACTACACGCATATAGCACATGATATATTGCAGGTGTCCGACGATCATCTTGTTGGGTTTCGTAGTAATTTCAAAATTTTCCTACGCTCACGCAAGATCATGGTGATGCATAGCAACGAGAGGGGAGAGTGTGATCTACGTACCCTTGTAGATCAACAGCGGAAGCGTTGACGCAACGTAGAGGAAGTAGTCGTACGTCTTCCCGATCCGACCGATCCAAGCACCGTTACTCCGGCACCTCCGAGTTCTTAGCACACGTTCAGCTCGATGACGATCCCCGGGCTCCGATCCAGCAAAGCTTCGGGGATGAGTTCCGTCAGCACGACGGCGTGGTGACGATGATGATGTTCTACCGATGCAGGGCTTCGCCTAAGCACTACAACGATATGACCGAGGTGGAATATGGTGGCAGGGGGCACCGCACACGGCTAAGGAACGATCACGTGGATCAACTTGTGTGTCCTAGGGTGCCCCCTTGCCTCTGTATATAAAGGAGCCAAGGGGGAGGGTGCGGCTAGCCAAGGTGGGCGCGCCAAGGGGAGTCCTACTCCCACCGGGAGTAGGACTCCTAGTTGGACAAGGAGAGAGGGGAAAGAGGAGGAAGAGAGGAAGGAAAGGGGGGGGGCGCCGCCCCCCTTCCCTTGTCCTATTCAGACTAGGAAGGGGAGGGGCGCGCGGCCACCTCCTGCCTCCTTCTCTCTTCTCCCTCAAGGCCCATGTAGGCCCAATAAACCCCCCGGGGGGGTTCCGGTAACCCCCCGGTACTCCGGTAAAATGCCGATTTCACCTGGAACGATTCCGATGTCCAAATATAGGCTTCCAATATATCAATCTTTATGTCTCGACCATTTCGAGACTCCTCGTCATGTCCTTGATTACATCCGGGACCCCGAACTAACTTCGGTACATCAAAATGCATAAACTCATAATAACTGTCATCGTAACGTTAAGCGTGCGGACCCTACGGTTCGAGAACAATGTAGACATGACTGAGACAAATCTCCAGTCAATAACCAATAGCGGGATCTGGATGCCCATATTGGCTCCTACATATTCTACGAAGATCTTTATCGGTCAGACTGCATAACAACATACGTTGTTCCCTTTGTCATCGGTATGTTACTTGCCCGAGATTCGATCGTCGGTATCCAATACCTAGTTCAATCTCGTTACCGGCAAGTCTCTTTACTCGTTCTGTAATACATCATCTCACAACTAACTTATTAGTTGCAATGCTTGCAAGGCTTATGTGATGTGCATTACCGAGAGGGCCTAGAGATACCTCTTCGACAATCGGAGTGACAAATCCTAATCTCGAAATACGCCAACCCAACATCTACCTTTGGAGACACTTGTAGTGCTCCTTTATAATCACCCAGTTACGTTGTGACGTTTGGTAGCGCCCAAAGTGTTCCTCCGGCAAACGGGAGTTGCATAATCTCATAGTCATAGGAACATGTATAAGTCATGAAGAAAGCAATAGCAACATACTAAACGATCGGGTGCTAAGCTAATGAATGGGTCATGTCAATCAGATCATTCACCTAATGATGTGATCCCATTAATCAAATAACAACTCTTTGTTCATGGTTAGGAAACATAACCATCTTTGATTAATGAGCTAGTCAAGTAGAGGCATACTAGTGACACTTAGTTTGTCTATGTATTCACACATGTATTATGTTTCCGGTTAATACAATTCTAGCATGAATAATAAATATTTATCATGATATAAGGAAATAAATAATAACTTTATTATTGCCTCTAGGGCATATTTCCTTCAGTCTCCCACTTGCACTAGAGTCAATAATCTAGATCACATCACCATGTGATTAACATCGATAGTTCACATCATCATGTGATTAACACCCATAGTTCACATCGCCATGTGACCATCACCCAAAGGGTTTACTAGATTCAGTAGTCTAGTTCACATCGCTATGTGATTAACACCCAAAGAGTACTAAGGTGTGATCATGTTTTGCTTGTGAGAGAATCTTAGTCAACGGGTCTGCCACATTCAGATCCACATGTATTTTGCAAATTTCTATGTCAACAATGTTCTGCATGGAGCTACTCTAGCTAATTGCTCCCACTTTCAATATGTATCTAGACCGAGACTTAGAGTCATCTAGATTAGTGTCAAAACTTGCATCGGCGTAACCCTTTACGACGAACCTTTTTGTCACGTCCATAATCGAGAAACATATCCTTATTTCACTAAGGATAATTCTGACCGCTGTCCAGTGATCTACTCCTAGATTACTATTGTACTCCCTTGCCAAATCAGTGCAGGGTATACAATAGATCTGGTATACAGCATGACATACTTTATAGAACCTATGGCCAAGGCATAGGGAATGACTTTAATTCTCTTTCTATCTTCTGCCGTGGTCGGGCTTTGAGTCTTACTCAACTTCACACCTTGTAATACAGGCAAGAACTCTTTCTTTGACTGCTCCATTTTGAACTACTTCAAAATCTTGTCAAGGTATGTACTCATTGAAAAAACTTATCAAGCGTCTTGATCTATCTCTATAGATCTTGATGCTCAATATGTAAGCAGCATCACCGAAGTCTTTCTTTGAAAAAAACTCCTCTCAAACACTCCTTTATGCTTTACAGAATAATTCTACATTATTTCCGATCAACAATATGTCATCCACATATACTTATCAGAAATGCTGTAGTGCTCTCATTCACTTTCTTGTAAATACATGCTTCACTGCAAGTCTGTATAACACTATATCCTTTGATCAACTTATCAAAGCGTATATCCCGACTCTGAGATGCTTGCACCAGTCCATAGATGGATCGCTGGAGCTTGTATATTTTGTTAGCATCTTTAGGATTGACAAAACCTTCTGGTTGCATCATATACAACTCTTCTTTAAATCCATTAAGGAATGTAGTTTTGTTTATCCATTTGCCAGATTTCATAAAAATGCGGCAATTGCTAACATGATTTGGACAGACTTAAGCATCGCTACGAGTGAGAAAATTTCATCGTAGTCAACACCTTGAACTTTGTCAAAAACCTTTTTCGACAAGTCTAGCTTTGTAGATAGTAACACTACTATCAGCGTCTGTCTTCCTCTTGAAGATCCATTTATTTTCTATGGCTTGCCGATCATCGGGCAAATCCATCAAAGTCCACACTTTGTTCTCATACATGGATCATATCTCAGATTTCATGGCTTCAAACCATTTCGCGGAATCTGGGCTCATCATCGCTTCCTCATAGTTCGCAAGTTTGTCATGGTCTAGTAACATGACTTCCAGAACAGGATTACCGTACCACTCTGGTGCGGATCTCACTCTGGTTTACCTACGAGATTCGGTAGTAACTTGATATGAAGTTACATGATCATCATCATTAGCTTCCTCACTAATTGGTGTTGTAGTCACAAGAACAGATTTCTGTGATGAACTACTTTTCAATAAGGGAGCAGGTACAGTTACCTCATCAAGTTCTACTTTCCTCCCACTCACTTCTTTCGAGAGAAACTCCTTCTCTAGAAAGGATCCATTCTTAGCAACGAATGTCTTGCCTTTGGATCTGTGATAGAAGGTGTACCCAACATTTTCTTTTGGGTATCCTATGAAGACGCACTTCTCCGATTTGGGTTTGAGCTTATCAGGTTGAAACCTTTTCACATAAGCATTGCAACCTCAAACTTTAAGAAACGACAGCTTAGGTTTCTTGCCAAACCATAGTTCATACGGTGTCGTCTCAACGGATTTAGATGGTGCCCTATTTAATGTAAATGCAGCTGTCTCTAATGCATAACCCCAAAAACGATAGTGGTAGATCGGTAAGAGACATCATAGATCGCACCATATCTAATAAAGTACGGTTATGACGTTCGGACACACCATTACACTATGGTGTTCCAGGTGGCGTGAGTAGTGAAACTATTTCACATTGTTTTTAACTGAAGGCCAAACTCGTAACTCAAATACTCTTCTGTACGATCAGATCGTAGAAACTTTTCTTGTTACGATGATTTTTCACTTCACTCTGAAATTCTTTGAACTTTTCAAATGTTTCAGACTTATGTTTCATCAAGTAGATATACTCATATCTGCTCAAATCATCTGTGAAGATCAGAAAATAATGATACCTGTCGCGAGCCTCAATATTCATCGGACCACATACATCATTATGTATGATTTCCAACAAATCTGTTGCTCGCTCCATTGTTCCGAAGAACAAAGTCTTAGTCATCTTGCCCATGAGGCATGGTTCGCAAGCATCAACTGATTCATAATCAAGTGATTCCAAAAGCCCATCAGCATGGAGTTTCTTCATGCGCTTTACACCAATATGACCTAAACGGCAGTGCCACAAATAAGTTGGACTATCATTATTAACTTTGCATCTTTTGG
Source organism: Triticum urartu (assembly GCF_056163025.1). NCBI lineage: Eukaryota > Viridiplantae > Streptophyta > Magnoliopsida > Poales > Poaceae > Triticum > Triticum urartu. Next base: position 583,347,521 of record NC_141877.1, read on the forward strand.
TTTCAATATTATGATTATGTGTATCACTATGATCGAGATCCAACGAACTTGTTTCATTGGGTGTGTAACCATATAAGGTTTTATTCATGTAAACAGAACAACAATTTTATTCTCTTACTTAAATGAATAACCTATTACAATAAACATGATCAAATCATATTCATGCTCAACACAAACACCAAATAACACTTATTTAGGTTCAACACTAATCCCGAAATTATAGGGAGTGTGCGATGATGATCATATCAATCTTGGAACCACTTCCAACACACATCGTCACTTCACCCTTAACTAGTCTCTGTTTATTCTGCAACTCCCGTTTCGAGCTACTAATCTTAGCAACTAATCCAGTATCAAATACTGAGGGGTTGCTATAAACACTAGTAAAGTACACATCAATAACATGTATATCAAATATACTTTTGTTCACTTTGCCATCCTTCTTATCCGCCAAATACTTGGGGTAGTACCGCTTCCAGTGACCAGTCCCTTTGCAGTAGAAGCACTTTAGTCTCAGGCTTAAGACCAGACTTGGGCTTCTTCACATGAGCAGCAACTTGCTTGCTGTTTTTCTTGAAGTTCCCCTTTTTTCCTTTGCCCCTTTCTTGAAACTAGTGATCTTGTCAACCATCAACACTTGATGCTCTTTCTTGATTTCTACCTTCATCGATTTCATCATCATGAAAAACTCGGGATTCGTTTTCGTCATCCCTTGCATACTATAGTTCATCACGAAGTTCTACTAACTTGGTGATGGTGACTAGAGAATTCTGTCAATCACTATCTTATCTGGAAGATTAACTCCCACTTGATTCAAGCGATTGTAGTACCCAGACAATCTGAGCACATGCTCACTAGTTGAGCGATTCTCCTCCATCTTTTAGCTATAGAACTTGTTGGAGACTTCATATCTCTCAACTCAGGTATTTGCTTGAAATATTAACTTCAACTCCTGGAACATCTCATATGGTCCATGACGTTCAAAACGTCTTTGAAGTCCCGATTCTAAGCCGTTAAGCATGGTGCACTAAACTATCAAGTAGTCATCATATTTAGCTAGCCAAACGTTCATAACGTCAACATCTGCTCCTGCAATAGGTCTGTCACCTAGCGGTGCATCAAGGACATAATTCCTCTGTGCAGCAATGAGGATAAACCTCAGATCATGGATCCAATCCGCATCATTACTACTAACATCTTTCAACACAATTTTCTCTAGGAACATATCAAAATAAACACAGGGAAGCAACAACGCGAGCTATTGATCTACAACATAATTTGCAAAATACTACCAGGACTAAGTTCATGATAAATTTAAGTTCGATTAATCATATTATTTAAGAACTCCCACTTAGATAGACATCTCTCTAATCTTCTAAGTGATCACGTGATCCAAATCAACTAAACCATGTCCGATCATCATGTGAGATGGAGTAGTTTCATTGGTGAACATCACTATGTTGATCATATCTACTATATGATTCACGCTCGACCTTTCGGTCTCCGTGTTCCGAGGCCATATCTGTATATGCTTGGCTCATCAAGTATAACCTGAGTATTCCGCGTGTGCAACTGTTTTGCACCCGTTGTATTTGAACGTAGAGCCTATCACACCCGATCATCACGTGGTGTCTCAGCACGAAGAACTTTCGCAACGGTGCATACTCAGGGAGAACACTTCTTGATAATTTAGTGAGAGATCATCTTATAATGCTACCGTCAATCAAAGCAAGATAAGATGCATAAAAGATAAACATCACATGCAATCAATATAAGTGATATGATATGGCCATCATCATCTTGTGCCTGTGATCTCCATCTCCGAAGCACCGTCATGATCACCATCGTCACCGGCGCGACACCTTGATCTCCATCGTAGCATCGTTGTCGTCTCGCCAATCTTATGCTTCCACGACTATCGCTACCGCTTAGTGATAAAGTAAAGCATTACAGCGCGATTGCATTGCATACAATAAAGCGACAACCATATGGCTCCTGCCAGTTGCCGATAACTCGGTTACAAAACATGATCATCTCATACAATAAAATTTAGCATCATGTCTTGACCATATCACATCACAACATGCCCTGCAAAAACAAGTTAGACGGCCTCTACTTTGTTGTTGCAAGTTTTACGTGGCTGCTACGGGCTTAAGCAAGAACCAATCTCACCTACACATCAAAACCACAACGATAGTTTGTCAAGTTGATGCCATTTTAACCTTCGCAAGGACCGGGCGTAGCCACACTCGGTTCAACTAAAGTTGGAGAGACTGTCGCCCGCAATCCACCTATGTGCAAAGCACGTCGGGAGAACCGGTCTCGCATAAGCGTACGCGTAATGTCGGTCCGGGTCGTCTCGTCCAACAATGCCGCCGAACCAAAGTATGATATGCTGGTAGGCAGTATGACTTATATCGCCCACAACTCACTTGTGTTCTACTCGTGCATATAACATCAAACCATAAAACCAGGCTCGGATGCCACTGTTGGGTTTCGTAGTAATTTCAAAATTTTCCTACGCTCACGCAAGATCATGGTGATGCATAGCAACGAGAGGGGAGAGTGTGATCTACGTACCCTTGTAGATCAACAGCGGAAGCGTTGATGCAACGTAGAAGAAGTAGTCGTACGTCTTCCCGATCCGACCGATCCAAGCACCGTTACTCTGGCACCTCCGAGTTCTTAGCACACGTTCAGCTCGATGACGATCCCCGGGCTCCGATCCAGCAAAGCTTCGGGGTGAGTTCCGTCAGCACGACGGCATGGTGACGATGATGATGTTCTACCGACACAGGGCTTCGCCTAAGCACTACAACGATATGACCGAGGTGGAATATGGTGGCAGGGGGCACCGCACATGGCTAAGGAACGATCACGTGGATCAACTTGTGTGTCCTAGGGTGCCCCCTTGCCTCCGTATATAAAGGAGCCAAGGGGGAGGGTGTGGCCAGCCAAGGTGGGCGCGCCAAGGGGAGTCCTACTCCCACCGGGAGTAGGACTCCTAGTTGGACAAGGAGAGAGGGGAAAGAGGAGGAAGAGAGGAAGGAAAGGGGGGGGGGGCGCCGCCCCCCTTCCCTTGTCCTATTCGGACTAGGAAGGGGAGGGGCGCGCGGCCACCTCCTGCCTCCTTCTCTCTTCTCCCTCAAGGCCCATGTAGGCCCAATAAACCCCCCGGGGGGGGGGGGGTTCCGGTAACCCCCCGGTACTCCGGTAAAATGCCGATTTCACCTGGAACGATTCCGATGTCCAAATATAGGCTTCCAATATATCAATCTTTATGTCTCGACCATTTCGAGACTCCTCGTCATGTCCGTGATTACATCCGGGACCCCGAACTAACTTCGTTACATCAAAATGCATAAACTCATAATAACTGTCATCGTAACGTTAAGCGTGCGGACCCTACGGTTCGAGAACAATGTAGACATGACTGAGACAAATCTCCGGTCAATAACCAATAGCAGGACCTGGATGCCCATATTGGCTCCTACATATTCTACGAAGATCTTTATCGGTCAGACCGCATAACAACATATGTTGTTCCCTTTGTCATCGGTATGTTACTTTCCCGAGATTTGATCGTCGGTATCCAATACCTAGTTCAATCTCGTTACCGGCAAGTCTCTTTACTCGTTATGTAATACATCATCTCACAACTAACTTATTAGTTGCAATGCTTGCAAGGCTTATGTAATGTGCATTACCGAGAGGGCCCAGAGATACCTCTCCGACAATCGGAGTGACAAATCCTAATCTCGAAATACGCCAACCCAACATCTACCTTTGGAGACACCTGTAGTGCTCCTTTATAATCACCCAGTTACGTTGTGACGTTTGATAGCACCCAAAGTGTTCCTCCCGCAAACGGGAGTTGCATAATCTCATAGTCATAGGAACATGTATAAGTCATGAAGAAAGCAATAGCAACATACTAAACGATCGGGTGCTAAGCTAATGGAATGGGTCATGTCAATCAGATCATTCACCTAATGATGTGATCCCATTAATCAAATAACAACTCTTTGTTCATGGTTAGGAAACATAACCATCTTTGATTAATGAGCTAGTTAAGTAGAGGCATACTAGTGACACTTAGTTTGTCTATGTATTCACACATGTATTATGTTTTCGGTTAATACAATTCTAGCATGAATAATAAACATTTATCATGATATAAGGAAATAAATAATAACTTTATTATTGCCTCTAGGGCATATTTCCTTCACATCTTTGGTACACTTGCGAATTATGCATCTTGTATTCCTTATACTAGCTAATATTCTCTGCATTTTCCCAATGGTGGAGCAATTTGGTAGCTAGGACATTCGACAATGATAACTAGTGAGTCAGATGGCAGTGTATCTCATGACACTTTATATGACTCGGTGACTGTTTACAACCTTCTTTATGCCCCTCATTCCGAATAAACAAAGCAAACAAAGTTTATGTCTTTGCTTGGGCATCTAAGACTGAAAAAAGAGGAAGTGTATATGTGTATATTTATAGATGTAGAATAAGAAGGGTGGGTGATAAGAAAAACAAGGAAGATCAACAAGAGGTGGAAACATTTAAGAGCCAAGGCGCACATAAATAAGAGAAGGCACTGCTTTAAAAAAAACTTTCAGCGTGATAGATTGACATGTAGGCTGCATTAGCGTCGATTAGGCAACTCAGATGAAGCTATGGCTGCTTGGTTGTCTGTATGCACCCTCCACGTATGTTAATAGGAGTTGTTTGATTGCTTGCATGTCTACTTTGAGACATCAAGGACCCTTGCATTTTGTTTATCATCTAGACTGAACATGAGAGTATACAGTCACACAACAGGGTTTATAGATTTAAAAAATTAGCGTATACCATCTGATAAACCAGACAAAAGGGATGACCTCACTAGAAGTTATGCCATCCTCGTGGTGTGGCATATGAATCAACTCACATTTTGTTCAAATGTTACAACTCATGTTGCATGTCTGGTAGGCCTTGCCACCTCACTAGAACACTCTGAACTTATTCTGCTCCAAGCATCCGGTTACGAATTGTCAAGAATAGTGGGAAACATCATGCGACAATACTACTTGGTATAGGGGAAGGAGCGTTGTATCTTGATCATACTTGTTAATATGATGGATCTTTAGAAGGGATAGAACACCTAAGCCTTCAGACTTCTTTGGGGAACCACCAAGAACTCTACTACTTACTTTATTAAGAAGAAAATAATTGATCGATCAATATGGAAAGTCGGACGAAAATTCACAAGACAAGCAAGACCTTCCTAGTTAAACTACACCAACATCTCTAGGGTTGCCAGCCCAAATTCCAGATACACCACTACAACCTATGCAACATATCAGCACCACCTTCCCGAGCCACCGTCTCGAGATGCATCGCTCACATTGCAAGCTACAACGCTGGCCTGGCCTGGATGCCTCAGAACCCTAGTTTCACCCACCCTTTTGATAATTGTCCCTCCGTTCGAGGATTAGGGAGTAAAATGCATAGAACTACCACAACTACGGGATGATTTTAGCAGAAAACCACCACTTTAGAAATCGTTGCACTTTGCACCTCACCGAAAATTTAACACTGGCAAAAAAGACTAAATGATTTTTTGAACAGAATTTGATGTGAAAAGAACGCGCATGGATGACGCAACACCTAACGGCCATTAACGATCATCCAACCGACGCAATCAGAATGCATTTCCCAAAAAAGGAAACAACGGGCGACGCAACTAGCTTGCCCACTCGCTCACGCCCCACTCCACCTCCCTTGCATCTTCACCATCTTGGCACGCAATGTCTTTGTGGAAAGACGGGGAGGAGAGCAGCAAGGAGGAGTTGAGCTACACTGGCATGGGCATGGATCCATGGGTAACATTTTGCACTAGTTTGGTTTTGAGATTGGGTTAGGGTATGCATTTTGGTATTTTCCATTTCAGATCTGAGTTAAGCTATATTGATGCTTCTTGTCAAAGCAGAAAAACCCTAAGACCACCATTGATGCTTCCTTCTATGGCTCATTGGCTCATCCGGACACTGAATGAAAGCTTCACTAGTTTAGGGCCAAGAAACTTGTTGCATTTAATGGCATAGATATAGGCAAGAGATTGTATGCCTATAGTAAGCATGTAATTTGTCCTTTCCTTCTTGTTTAAGCTAGGCATTTTGGTATAAAACTGAATTAGTTTGATTTCAATGTTTACTAATCTTTGTATTGTTGATTGATACTAGTTTTGTGTTGAATCTTGATGTTTTGACGACTTGCAAATTAGTTAACTAAATTTAGTATTCTAGTTGCTGACTTGAAAATTATTATTGTAATTGGTTAACTAAAATTATTATTCTAGGTGTTAAATCTTGTAGTTGTTGACTTGCAAATTAGTTAATTGAATTTAGTATTGTAATGAATCTTATAGTTGTTTACTGCAAAGTAGTTAACTGAATTTTAGTTTAACTAAATCTTGTAGGTTTTAAGCTAACTAGTTAATTTACTTTTGGTTTTAACATAATCTTATAGATGTTCACTGAGTATTGGTTTGAACTAAATCTTGTACGTGTGCACCGACTACTAGTTTTAACAGAATCTTGTAGGTAGGTGTTCACTAGCTAACTAGTTAACTGGCTATTGGTTTGACCGAATCTTGTAGGTTCTAGTTCACTAGCTAACTGACATTATGTTTTCACTGAATCTTGTAGGTGCACTAGTTAGATAGTGAACTGAATTTTGGTTTTCACTAAATCTTAGTTGCACTAGTTAAATATTGAACTAAATTTTGGCTTTCACTAGATCTTGTAGGTACACTAGTTAACTACATTTTGGTAGTGGTAATTGAATTCTACATTGTTTGCACTGAGGTATTGACAATGGAGTGGTTGAGTGGGTTGATGGTCCTTGCCATGTTATAATGCAGAGGTGGATAATAAAACTTTAGGACATGTTTCATTAGTGAAATGATGGAAGGGTGATGGATAGAAAAGCTTATGACAAAGAAATAGCCCAGCATAAAAGCAGATTGAGTTCCTGTGCAAGCAGTAGAGTGATCTTGTTGAATATGTTGGCAAGTTATTTTAGTGGCAAGATGCAAACATGCAACAGATATGGACTATGAGAATTCGGCAAAGGATGTTGACGATGTGAAGAAGAATATAGCATAGCGAGATAAGCAGTGTAAGATGGCGCTGAAGATGGAGAAGTTGAAGTTCACCAAGGAGGAGAGGTGCATCCCTTGTTCTCAGGTAGATATCATGAGGAACATCAGGCAGGCCATGACGGAGATCAAGGAACTATTCTTCCACGAAAATTTTTTATCGTTGTCTCAAGTTTCTGTTCTTCCGCGATCCCATCCGGAGGCCTTTTTTGGTACTCTACCGGAGGTGGAAACCATTGGGGAGGCAATCTTCATTGACCTTGCTGCGTCCATGATGATGTGTGAGTAGTTCCCACAGGACCTACGGGTCCATAGCAGTAGCTAGATGGCTCTCTCTCTCTATCTCTCCCTCTCCCTCTCTTGATCTTCAATAAAATGATCTCCTCTGAGAACAAACTGATGTAAACATTTGAAGTGTGTTTGTTGGGATCCAATGAATTGTGGGTTTATGATCAAATTATTCACTAAAAGTATATAGTCTTGTCTAAGATTTATATATATGTGATTTTATAGCCTTGTATTTCTCTCCAGTCTATCTATCTCTTTTGGCCAATTAAATCAATTTATCTTCAATGGGAGAGGTGCTTGGTAGTAGGTTCAATCTTGCAGTGTCCTTACTCTTTGACAGGAGGAACTGCAAGACATGCATTTGTATTGTTGCTACTAAGGATAAAATGATTGGGCTAGAACATATTAATTGACCTTGCTTTGTTTACATCTTTATCTCATCTTGCTAAAAGCATTACTCAGTTTGTTATGAACTTAATACTTTGAGATGCATGCTAGATAGCGGTCTTGGGGTGGAGTAATAGTAGTAGGAGCTAGTAACTTTAACTGTCTACTGATGTCTACTACACAACTTGTTCTTGTAGACTCGTCTTGGGCCTCCAAGCACAGAGTTGTGTAGGATAGTAGCAAATTTCTCTCAAGTGTATGACCTAAGGTTTATCAATCCGTGGAGGGCGTAGGATGAAGATGGTCTCTCTAAACAACCCTGCAACCAAATAATAAAAAGTCTCTTGTGTCCCCAACACACCAAATATAATGGTAAATCATACAGGTGCACTAGTTCGATGAAGAGATGATGATAAAATATGTAGTAATGATAGTAGATATTGATTTTTGTAATAGTGACAATAAATAAACAACAAGGTAACGAGTAACAAAAGTGAGCAAAAACGGTATTGCAATGCTTAGAAACAAGGCCTAGGGTTCATACTTTCGCTAGTGCAATCCCTCAACAATGCTAACATAGTTGGATCATATAACCATCCATCAACGTGCGATAAAGAATTACTCCCAAATTCCTATTAGTGAAGAGCATAAGATAGAAATTGTTTGTAGGGTACAAAAGCACCTCAAAGTTATCCTTTCCGACCGATCTATCGAGCTATTCCTATAAGTGTCACAAGTAGCCCAATAGTTCGTACTAAAATAACACCATATGATAGACATCAACCAACTCTAATGTCACCTAGATACTTCAATATCAACACGAGTATCCGTGAGTTGATTATAAGATATGCATCAAAAAAATTCAGATTCATAATACTCAATCCAACACAAAGAACTTCAAAGAGTGCCCCAAGATTTGTACCGGAGAAACAAGGACGAAAATGTGCATCAACCCCTATGCATAGATTACCCCAATGTCACCTCGGGAATCCGCGAGTTAAGTGCCAAAACATACATCAAGTGCTCTCAAATCCAACAAAGTATTCAATCCGACAAAAGTGAAATCTCAGAGGTAGAACTCAATTCATCACAACAAGATAGAGAGGGGAAAACACCATATGATCCAACTGTATTAACAAAGCTCGCGATACATCAAGATCGTACCAAATCAAGAACGCGCGCGCGCGCGAGAGAGAGAGAGAGATCAAATACATAGCTACTAGTATAAACCCTCAGCCCTGAGGGTGGACTACTCCCTCCTCATCATGGTGGCCGCCGAGATGATGAAGATGGCCTCCGGTGATGATTTCCTCCTCCGGCAGAGTGCCAGAATAGGTCCAGATTGTTTTTCGTGGCTACAAAGGCTTGCGGCAGCGGAACTTCTGATCTAGGGTTATTTCTAGGGGTTTCTGTATTTATAGGATTTTTTGGCGTCGGTCTCACGTCCAGATAGGCTTCGAGGGGCCCACTACCCACCAACACACGCCGGAGGGGGCTGGCATGCATTGGTGGGTAGTGGCCACCTCGTGGCTCTTCTAGCCCTCCCATGAAGCTTCTAGTGCCTCTTTTCTTCCAAAAAAATCGTCAAAAAGTTGCATTGCATTTGGAGAACTTTGATTTCTACACAAAAAACAACACCACGGTAGTTCTGCTAAAAACAACGTCAGTCCAGGTTAGTTTCATTTAAATCATATAAAATTGCCCCCAAACCATATAAAATTGTTGTAAACATGGCATGAATACTTCATAAATCATAGATACGTTGGAGACGTATCATCTACTTATCATGGACGTAATGCCTATGTATTGATCATGCCATGAAGAATCATCATAACTATGCACTATTCTATCAATTGTCCAATAGTAATTGGTTTACGCACTGTCACTATGCTCATGAGAGAGATGCCTCTGGTGAACCAATGGCCCTCGGGTCCATCTTCCACATTTACTAAAACCCTAAAAAAATTATCACTATGTTTATTTTAATTTTATAAATCCACCACTATCAGATTTAATCCTTGCAATTTGCGAGAACAACGGGATTGACAACCCTCTTGCCTTCGTTGGGTAGAAGCATTTGCTTTGTGTGTCTATGCAGGTATCGCTTATGTTGTTTGTGCCTCCTACTAGTTCGATAAACCTTGGTTCTTAACTGAGGGAATATACTATCTGCTACTCCCGCCATCCCACAATATAATACATTTTTGCAAGCTAGTTTAGCTTGGAAAAACGTCTTATATTGTGGGATGGAGGGATTACTATACTACATCACCCTTCCTCTTCGGGAAAAGCCCAACACTATCACAAGTAGAACCAGCCCACCTGACCACCTTCCTCCCCTAGCTCCTGCCCCCTCGTTTGCAAGCCACGGTTCCCATCCTAGCATCCCGGCCACCTCAGGTTGATCCTTTCGCTGAATCTAGCAGTTGTCAGGTCGGGGACGGCAACCCCACGCTGCCTTCTGCCTACCTATACCAAGAGTGGCCGACACCTCATCCTCAGCTTTCAGCATCATCGGACTCCATCATGCACTGCACGGCCAGACCCCGTCGCTTGCCGCGCGGCCCCTCCTGTCGTCTCATGTGCCTAAGACCGAGCCCTGGGTCTCTGCCACCCGAGGTCCTCCAACCGCCGCAGTGCTTCCCAACCATGGTCAACCCCTCAACTCTTCCTCTTCGTCACTCTACACCAGGGAGGTCACTCCGAGCACATGATTTGGCCACCCGGCAGCAGATCCGATTACGACAACATGGCCCTTGAGTCCCTCATTGGCTCCAGCCAATGCGAGTTCTAACCACCACTAGCCCTGGGCAGGGCCATAAGCACTGAATCTGACACAGGGGAAGGAGAGCATCCTGCTCTCTTCATCCTTTCTCGGGGGACTTGGGCAGACCTCCACCCAGAACCCATCCAATAGGTGAATCTCCCACTCACCCACCCATCCCCCATACTCAACGGCCATAGAGCATTCGCCGACAGCGATGGGGAGGGCGCGGAGGGAGGACGACACTGCTCGACGATGCTCCAGGGAAGACAAAGAAGGATACCGGATCACCAAAGCAAAAAAGCAGTCATGTGGTTCTCTCATTGTTTTGATGCAATACTGTAAAATATTTCGGATTTCAAAATTGTGTTGTTGTGTTGTAGTATAGTTCGTCGCTCATTCGACCGAGTGATCATGTGATTGATATACTAAGCAGCTGGCAGTTGCATATAGGATCTCTAAACTAAGCAGATGGCATTGAATATTGTGTATATGATGTCTAAACAAAGAAATGCAAGACACCATATGCATGATATGAGAAATATAAACATTGCAAGTTAGAGAATACACCTCGGATGGGATATAGGACTAGGTTATCCTATTTACAGGATGGGTGCGTTGAGATGTTACAGTGTTTGTGCCTCTATCAGAAATCTGGTTCTGCCACATGGGCGGTTCATCAAGGATATTTTCAAGCTATCTTCCTTTAAAATATACACTTTTTTGACACAAGCAATGCACAAAAAATGCCCTATATAATTTGTTATTTGGTGATGTCTACTACACAACCTTCTTCTTGTAGACGTTGTTGGGCCCCCAAGTGCAGAGGTTTGTAGGACAGTAGCAAATTTCCCTCAAGTGGATGACCTAAGGTTTATCAATCCGTGGGAGGCGTAGGATGAAGATGGTCTCTCTCAAGCAACCCTGCAACCAAATAACAAGGACTCTCTTGTGTCCCCAACACACCCAATACAATGGTAAATTGTATAGGTGCACTAGTTTGGCGAAGAGATGATGATACAAGTGCGATATGGATGGTAGATATAGGGTTTTTGTAATCTGATAATATAAAAACAGCAAGGTAACTAATGATAAAAGTGAGCGTAAATGGTATTGCAATGCGTTGAAACAAGGCCTAGGGTTCATACTTTCACTAGTGCAAGTTCTCTCAACAATAATAACATAATTGGATCATATAACTATCCCTCAACATGCAACAAAGAGTCACTCCAAAGTCACTAATAGAGGAGAACAAATGAAGAGATTATGGTAGGGTACGAAACCACCTCAAAGTTATCCTTTCTAACCGATCTATTCAAGAGTCTGTAGTAAAATAACATGAAGCTATTCTTTCCGTTCAATCTATCATAGAGTTCGTACTAGAATAACACCTTAAGACACAAATCAACCAAAACCCTAATGTCACCTAGATACTCCAATGTCACCTCAAGTATCCGTGGGTATGATTATACGATATGCATCACACAATCTCAGATTCATCTATTCAAACCAACACAAAGTACTTCAAAGAGTGCCCCAAAGTTTCTATCGGAGAGTCAAGACGAAAACGTGTGCCAACCCCTATGCATAGGTTCATGGGCGGAACCCGCAAGTTGATCACCAAAACATACAATAAGTGGATCAATAGAATACCCCATTGTCACCACGGGTATCCCACACAAGACATACATCAAGTGTTCTCAAATCCTTAAAGACTCAATCTGATAAGATAACTTCAAAGGGAAAACTCAATCCATTACAAGAGAGTAGAGGGGGAGAAACATCATAAGATCCAACTATAATAGCAAAGCTCGCGATACATCAAGATCGTATCACCTCAAGAACACAAGAGAGAGAGAGATCAAACACATAGCTACTGGTACATACCCTCAGCCCCGAGGGTGGACTACTCCCTCCTCGTCATGGAGAGCGTCGGGATGATGAAGATGGCCACCGGTGAGGGTTCCCCCCTCCGGCAGGGTGCCGGAACGGGTCTAGATTGGTTTTCGGTGGCTACGGAGGCTTCTGGCGGTGGAACTCCCGATCTATTCTTCTCCCTGATGGATTTTGGGTATATTGGCATATATAGGAGGAAGAAATACGTCAGGGGAGCCACGAGGGGCCCACGAGGGTGGAGGGCGCGCCCCCTGCCTCGTGCCTTCCTCGTTGCTTCCCTTACGTACACCCCAAGTCTTCTGGATTGCGTTCGTTCCAAAAATAAGTTCCGTGAAGTTTCAGTTCAATTGGACTCCGTTTGATTTTCCTTTTCTGCGATACTCTAAAACAAGGAAAAAACAGAAACTGGCACTGGGCTCTAGGTTAATAGGCTAGTCCCAAAAATCATATAAAATAGCATATAAATGCATATAAAACATCCAAGGTTGATAATATAATAGCATGGAACAATCAAAAATTATAGATACGTTGGAGACGTATCAGCATCCCCAAGCTTAATTCCTGCTCGTCCTCGAGTAGGTAAATGATAAAAACAGAATTTTTGATGTGGAATGCTACCTAACATATTTATCCATGTAATTCTGTTTATTGTGGCAAGAATATTCATATCCATAAGATTCAAGACAAAATTTTAATATTGACAAAAAAATAATAATACTTCAAGCATACTAACAAAGCAATCATGTCTTCTCAAAATAACATGGCCAAAGAAAGTTGTCCCTACAAAATCATATAGACTGGCTAAGCTCCATCTTCACCACACAAAGTATTTAAATCATGCACAACCCCGATGACAAGCCAAGCAATTGTTTCATACTTTTGGTGTTCACAAACTTTTTCAATCTTCACGCAATACATGAGCGTGAGCCATGGATATAGCACTATAGGTGGAATAGAATGGTGGTTGTGGAGAAGACAAAAAGGAGAAGATAGTCTCACATCAACTAGGCGTATCAACGGGCTATGGAGATGCCCATCAATAGGTATCAATGCGAGTGAGTAGGGATTGCCATGCAACGGATGCACTAGAGCTATAAGTGTATGAAAGCTCAAAAAGAAACTAAGTGGGTGTGCATCCAACTTGCTTGCTCACAAAGACCTAGGGCATTTTGAGGAAGCCCATCATTGGAATATACAAGCCAAGTTCTATAATGAAAGATTCCCACTAGTATATGAAAGTGACAACATAGGAGACTCTCTGTCGTGAAGATCATGGTGCTACTTTGAAGCACAAGTGTGGTAAAAGGATAGTAGCATTGCCCCTTCTCTCTTTTTCTCTCTGTGTTTTGTTTTTTTTGTTTTTTTGGGCCTTCTCTCTTTTTTGGGGGGCCTTCTCTTTTTTTGGCCTCTTTTTTCTCTTTTTTATTTTTCGTCCGGAGTCTCATCCCGACTTGTGGGGGAATCATAGTCTCCATCATCCTTTCCTCACTGGGACAATGCTCTAATAATGATGATCATCACACTTTTATTTACTTACAACTCAAGAATTACAACTCGATACTTAGAACAAAATATGACTCTATATGAATGCCTCCGGCGGTATACCGGGATAGCAATGAATCAAGAGTGACATGTATGGAAGAATTATGAACGGTGGCTTTGCCACAAATACGATGTCAACTACATGATCATGCAAGCAATATGACAATGATGGAGCGTGTCATAATAAACGGAACGGTGGAAAGTTGCATGGCAATATATCTCGGAATGACTATGGAAATGCCATAATAGGTAGGTATGGTGGCTGTTTTGAGGAAGGTAAATGGTGGGTTTATGGTACCAGCGAAAGTTGTGCGGTACTAGAGAGGCTAGCAATGGTGGAAGGGTGAGAGTGCGTATAATCCATGGACTCAACATTAGTCATAAAGAACTCACATACTTATTGCAAAAATCTATTAGTTATCAAAACAAAGTACTACGCGCATGCTCCTAGGGGGTTAGATTGGTAGGAAAATACCATCGCTCATCCCCGACCGCCACTCATAAGGAAGACAATCAATAAATAAATCATGCTCCGACTTCATGACATAATGGTTCACCATACGTGCATGCTACGGGAATCACAAACTTTAATACAAGTATTTCTCAAATTCACAACTACTCAACTAGCATGACTCTAATATCACCATCTTCATATCTCAAAACAATCATAAAGTATCAAACTTCTCATAGTATTCAATGCACTCTATATGAAAGTTTTTATTATACCCATCTTGGATGCCCATCATATTAGGACTAGTTTCATAACCAAAGCAAACTACCATGCTGTTCTAAAGACTCTCAAAATAATATAAGTGAAGGACGAGAGTTCATCTAGTTATTCAAAATAAAACCACCTTCGTGCTCTAAAAAGATATAAGTGAGGCACTAGAGCAAATCACAAACTACTCTAAAAGATACAAGTGAAGATCAATGAGTAGTCAAATAATTATGCAACTATATGCAGACTCTCTAACATTTAAGAATTTCAGATATTGGTTTTTTATTCAAACAACAATCAAAACAAAGTAAAATTACATTCTAAGAATAGCAAACATCATGTGAAGAAGCAAAAACTTAGGATTAATCGAAACTAACCGATAGTTGTTGAAGAAGAAAGGTGGGACGCCAACCAGGGCATCCCCAAGCTTAGACACTTGAGACTTGTTGAAATATTATCTTGGGATGCCTTGGGCATCCCCAAGCTTGAGCTTTTGTGTCTCCTTAATTCCTCTCATATCACGGTCTCCCTAAATCTCAAAAGCTTAATCCACACAAAACTCAACAAGGACTCGTGAGATAAGTTAGTATAAACCAATGCAAAAACCTTATCATACTCTACTGTAGCAAATCACTAGAATTATTATTCAACATTGCATGCTAAATTCCTCTGCATATTTAATAGTCCTATCCTCAAATAGAATCATTAAAGAGGCAAACATATGCAAACAATGCAAACATAACAGCAATCTGCCTAAACAGGACAGTCTGTAAAGAGTGCAGCAACATCCATACTTCCCTACCTCCAAAAATTATGAAAGAAAATTCCCACTGTATTAAATTTATCAGAGATTTTTATACAAAAGGTTTCAACATTTTCTCACATTCTGACTTTTCTAGGGAATTTTTGCAACAGTGGTAAACTTTCTGTTTTCAAACAGCAACATGTGGACTTGTAAAATAAGCATAGTAAAGGATATCAATGCCACTTTTATTGAAATAAAAGATGAAAAACATTGTTCTAAATAAAATAAATAAAATCCTAACAAAATAAATTGACACTCCAAACAGAACACATATCATGTGGTGAATAAAAATATAGCTCCAAGTAAAGTTACCGATGAACGAAGACGAAAGAGGGGATGCCTTCCGGGGCATCCCCAAGCTTAGGCTCTTGGTTGTCCTTGAATATTACCTTGGGGTGCCTTGGTAATCCCCAAGCTTAGGTTCTTGCCACTCCTTATTCCATAATTCATCAAATCTTTACCCAAAACTTTAAAACTTCACAACACAAAACTTAACAGAAAACTCGTAAGCTCCGTTAGCGAAAGAAAACAAAACACCACTTCAAGGTACTGTAATGAACTCATTCTTTATTTATATTGATGTTAAACCTACTGTATTCCAACTTCTATATGTTTTATAAACTATTTTACTAGCCATAGATTCATTAAAATAAGCAAACAACACACGAAAAACCCAAACTGTCAAAAACAGAACAGTCTGTAGTAATCTGTAACTAACGTAAACTTATGGAACCCCAAAAATTCTAAAATAAATTGCTGGACGTGAGGAATTTATCTATTAATCATCTGCAAAAATAATTATCTAAATATCACTCTCCAATAAAAAATGGCAGCAATTCTCGTGAGCGCTAAAGTTTCTGTTTTCTTACAGCAATATCAACAAGACTTTCTCCAAGTCTTCCCAACGGTTCTACTAGGCACAAACACTAATTAAAAGCATAAAAACTCAATCATAACAGAGACTAGATACATTATTTATTGCTAAACAGGAGCAAAAAGAAAGTAACAAAAATAAAGTTGGGGTTGCCTCCCAACAAGCGCTATCGTTTAACGCCCGTAGCTAGGCATGATGATTTCAATGATGCTCACATAAAAGATAAGAAATGAAACATAAAGAGAGAATCATAAAGAATATAACTAGCACATTTAAGTCTAACCCACTTCCTATGCATAGGGATTTTGTGAGCAAACAACTTATGGGAACAATAATCAACTAGCATAGGAAGGCAAAACAAGCATAAATTTAAAACTTTAAGCACATAGAGAGGGAACTTGATATTATTGCAATTCCTACAAGCATATATTCCTCCCTCATAATAATTTTCAGTAGCTTCATGAATGAATTCAACAATATAACCATCACATAAAGCATTCTTTTCATGATCTACAAGCATAGAAAATCTACTACTCTCCACATAAGCAAAATTCTTCTCATTCGAAATACTAGTGGGAGCAAACTCAACAAAATAATTGTCATGTGAGGCATAATCCAATTGAAAACTAAAATCATGATGACAAGTTTCATGGTTATCATTATTTTTAATAGCATACAAGTCATCACAATAATCATCATATATAGCAACTTTGTTCTCATAATCAATTGGAACCTCTTCCGAAATAGTGGAATCATTACTAAATAAAGTCATGACCTCTCCAAATCCACTTTTATAATTATCACAATAAGATTTAACATCCTCCAAAATAGTGGAATCATAACTTCCTAAAGTTGACACTCTTCCAAACCCACTTTCATCAATATAATCATCATAAATAGGAGGCATGCTATCATCATAATAAATTTACTCATCAAAACTTGGGGGACAAAAATATCATCTTCATCAAACATAGCTTCCCCAAGCTTGAGGCTTTGCATATCATTAGCATCATGGATATTCAAAGAATTCATACTAACAACATTGCAATCATGCTCATCATCCAAATATTTAGTGCCAAACATTCTAATGCATTCTTCTTCTAACACTTTGGCACAATTATCGGAATCCTTATTTTCATGAAAGACATTAAAAAGATGAAGCATATGGGGTATCCTCAATTCCATTTTTTATAGTTTTGTTTTATAAACTAAACTAGTGATAAAACAAGAAACTAAAAGATTCGATTGCAAGATCTAAAGATATACCTTCAAGCACTCACCTCCCCGGCAACGGCACCAGAAAAGAGCTTGATGTCTACTACACAACCTTCTTCTTGTAGACGTTGTTGGGCCTCCAAGTGCAGAGGTTTGTAGGACAGTAGCAAATTTCCCTCAAGTGGATGACCTAAGGTTTATCAATCCGTGGGAGGCGTAGGATGAAGATGGTCTCTCTCAAGCAACCCTGCAACCAAATAACAAAGAGTCTCTTGTGTCCCCAACACACCCAATACAATGGTAAATTGTATAGGTGCACTAGTTCGGCGAAGAGATGATGATACAAGTGTAATATGGATGGTAGATATAGGGTTTTTGTAATCTGATAATATAAAAACAGCAAGGTAACTAATGATAAAAGTGAGCATAAACGGTATTGCAATGCGTTGAAACAAGACCTAGGGTTCATACTTTCACCAGTGCAAGTTCTCTCAACAATAATAACATAATTGGATCATATAACTATCCCTCAACATGCAAAAAAAAAGTCACTCCAAAGTCACTAATAGAGGAGAACAAATGAAGAGATTATGGTAGGGTACGAAACCACCTCAAAGTTATCCTTTCTGATCGATCTATTCAAGAGTCCGTAGTAAAATAACATGAAGCTATTCTTTCCGTTCAATCTATCATAGAGTTCATACTAGAATAACACCTTAAGACACAAATCAACCAAAACCCTAATGTCACCTAGATACTCCAATGTCACCTCAAGTATCTGTGGGTATGATTATACGATATGCATCACACAATCTAAGATTCATCTATTCAAACCAACACAAAGTACTTCAAAGAGTGCCCCAAAGTTTCTACCGGAGTCAAGACGAAAACGTGTGCCAACCCCTATGCATAGGATCATGGGCAGAACCCGCAAGTTGATCACCAAAACATACATCAAGTGGATCAATAGAATACCCCATTGTCACCACGCAAGACATACATCAAGTGTTCTTAAATCCTTAAAGACTCAATCCGATAAGATAACTTCAAAGGGAAAATTCAATCCATTACAAGAGAGTAGAGGGGGAGAAACATCATAAGATCCAACTATAATAGCAAAGCTCGTGATACATCAAGATCGTATCACCTCAAGAACACAAGAGAGAGAGAGAGAGATCAAACACATAGCTACTGGTACATACCCTCAGCCCCGAGGGTGGACTACTCCCTCCTCGTCATGGAGAGCGCCGGGATGATGAAGATGGCCACCGGTGAGGGTTCCCCCCTCCGGCAGGGTGCCGGAACGGGTCTAGATTGGTTTTCGGTGGCTACGGAGGCTTCTGGCGGCGGAACTCCCGATCTATTCTGCTCCCCGATGGTTTTTGGGTATATTGGTATATATAGAGGAAGAAATACGTCAGGGGAGCCACGAGGGGCCTACGAGGGTGGAGGGCGCGCCCAAGGGGGTGGGTGCGCCCCCCTACCTCGTGCCTTCCTCATTGCTTCCCTTACGCACACCCCAAGTCTTCTGGATTGCGTTTGTTCCAAAAATAAGTTTCGTGAAGTTTCAGGTCAATTGGACTCCGTTTGATTTTCCTTTTCTGCGATACTCTAAAACAAGAAAAAAAAACAGAAACAGAAACTTGCACTGGGCTCTAGGTTAATAGGTTAGTCCCAAAAATCATATAAAATAGCATATAAATGCATATAAAACATCCAAGGTTGATAATATAATAGCATGGAACAAAAAAAATTATAGATACGTTGGAGACGTATCATTTGGACATGCAGTTGACTCGCTATTTTCTTCAGTTCATTTTATGTTATTTTTTAATGACAGAGAACATCAGAAAAAACTGAACTATGTATGTGTGAGCAGTTTCATGTTTCCTGTGTCCGGGGTTCACTTTGTTTTGAAAAGAAGGGAAAAATGAAGTTGCTGCAGTTCATTCCAAAACCGCTTGCCGATGTATGGTGTGCGGTTCAGTAGTGCGGTTTTGCATTTCACGGCTCACCAGAGACAACGGCGTGCACCGTCAACCGTTCACCTTTGAAGTTCACTGCTCCCTTTCTGGAGGCTTGCTATACTTTCTGTTTTGTTTTGAGGGTGTTCAAGCAAAAAATGCAAGATTTGTTTGTAATTATTGAAGAAATCTCATGCAATTCATTTGTATGAAGCCTTGTGGTTCTTTGTACAAAAGAATGGGAAAACTCATGATGAAGTTTTTTTTGAGCAACGCGTCAAACTGCACCAAAAAGCATTTGGAAAAAAAGAGAAGTAGTTCAGTTTGCCATCGCTGAGAAGTTTGTTTAAATTCATGCAAAAAATGCAGTTGACCGTCTCGTCTCCTCAGTGCATATTCAATGGTTAAAAAATTACCAAGAAATAAAAAAGATAATGCAATACATTAGCATCAACTATGCAGTGAAGACGCATTTATAAAAAAACTTTATGAGCTTCACTCGCCTCGACCATTCAGTTCAGATGTGTTGTTAAGTAAACGACAAAAATGTCTTGCAGCTCACTTCAATTTATATAGTGGTTCGGTTCCCCATGATGTGAACTACACTCGCCCGTGCATAACTGTATGTTTTAGAATCAATCAGCTGCAGTTCTCTTTGTCGACATTATAGTGCGGTTGTCCGTCTGATGCAGTTCACTTCATCGATTTTGGGTCCATGAAAAATGTAGTGTCCATATTTCAATAAATTTGAAACTGGTGTTCGCACACAAACACGTCAGCGTGTACCTCCAACGCCGAGGGTGATGCATCGCAGGTCACGTCGAAGGAGATCCGACCGGCAGCGCGATACGCAGGACAGCCGGCAGACGCTTTTGTAGACCCGAAGCCCCGCTTGCCCGGGAGGGACCCCGTCAGGGCTCGCGGCGGCTATGGACTGCTCCAGGTCGATTCGCTCACCCCTAGAGCCTCGTGGATCCTCAGCCCTCCAGCATGAAGAACTAGCGAAGAACGAGAAGAAAGATACAAGGGGGAGATAAAAAGTAGATGAACACGAAAAAGTAGTAGATTGATTTGTTCGATTGGTGTTGTTTAATCGGCCGTCACCCCTTAGGTATATAAGAGGCGGCTGGACTTCCCGTGCAAGGAAAAGGCTTGGATTCACGCCCAAAATACTAGTCAAATTCGGATTGGTTTTGTCTGAACTTTCCAAAATTGTCCGGTTTAAACTGGTTGCACCTTGCGGGTAATTTTTGAGGTGGTAAACGACCTCGGATGAAAATGAGCCTAAAAGCAATCTTGACCGTTTCGACAAGACGAACAACTTTCATGTTGAACGTTTTTTGATCAGAGGTCATCTTGTGGGTCAAATCGCTCGCGCAAAATACCTGTTCCCTCGCGCTACCCATCAGACATGCGTCTGGTAGGGCGCGCCACATCTCGCCTCATGACAGGGCTGCACTCCGATTGTTCTAACTTTTGCATACGGACTCGGATTTGAACAATTTTTATATCGAAATCGATCGTTTCGACAAGACGAAGACAAATCGTGTAGATCATTTTTCAATATGGGGCAGTCTTGGGGTGTAATCAGCCGAAAAGTGTTCTGGATATAAAATATCAGTACTTCAAACACAACTTCGGCCTTAGAGATGAGATCGGATGGCTATGACCCGAATATCAAAGTTTATCCTTTTGATGATACGAAACTTTCTCACTTTGAGAACTTTTTCATTTGAGGCCATATTCATTGCGTTTTGTATCGTGCCAAAATCGGGTGTCAACACATGCCCCCCTATTTTCTGGCAGAGCTTGCGTGCCAGAAAATACTTTGCCTCGGGTATTGTTTAAGCACGATGTCAACACTCCATCGGTTGTGTATCCTGAGGACGATAATTGTTATCGGCCATATGCTCGGGCTTGTTGCTGCTTGAGTAGAACTTCTTCGGATGATAGTCGTCTGAGAACAACCATTGGATGTCACAAAGGCCTCCACACAAATTTCTCATGTCAATTCTAACCTTACTTTGTCTAGGTACCCCTTGGAAATATTAGAACCGCTCAACGATACATTGCCAAGCCGCCTTGCCGAGCAATTATAACCATGCACCTCAAAGGAATACCGACAACTGTTCGGTGACTCAACTCATTGTTGACCAAAGTACACCATCAAGCCCCCGCCGAACATCGCCTGTCTCCTAACATGGATTCTGCAGATAACTATCATCATGAGTCAGAGCTTTTATGCACTAAACTCTTGATCAGTGGCCGAATAAATAATTAAGTCGACCTCGCTGGTATTGGCAAACACCGAGCATCGGCTATAGGAGTACAAGATAAACATGATGAACACCGTTAACCAGATGCCCTATTTTGCCAATACAATGAACTTTCAGGGTGATATGAAAATATAGGCCATGCATTCTCATCTCAAAGGAGCTTGAAAATTCGTCCACCAAAGTGTGAATAGCTGAAATAAATCAGATATTTCAGCTGGGGATATATTGTTGGGCACAAACTCTGATGTGACGGTTGCAGAACATGGATGATGCGCCGTTTGGAGTCTCGTATAGTGACATGAAAATCGTTGTTTTCGCCTACCGGCTTCACGATTGTCCTCCCTTACTCTTGCTGGCTTCACAACAGGAGCTGGCACATCATTCTCGCCTTGACGGCTTCCCTTGGGGACCCATGCCATATTCCTCTTCTCCAACTCTTTGGCCCTGAGCCGCTTCAGCTTTCTTTCTTGCCAATGTGAGAAGCTGAGTGAGCATCCCGGCTGTGATTTTGTTTTGTGCACTAGCAACTCTTTCCTGACCATTGGCACTTCTGGCTTGGCCTGTCCAGACTTGATGATTGGGTCCTTGAAAGTTACCCGCTTCACTTCCTTCCCCTTAGTAGCCAACGTAGACCCGGCTGGCTTTTTGTCGTCCGGAGTCGGATCTGAAATAGCACACTTGCGGCCATTATTTTTTACTCGGTACACTTGCTTGACCATGTCCATCTTCTTTGCTGGCCCCCATACCGATTCTTTTTGGTTGAGTCGGTCTTTCACATATGGTTGTTGAACAAATGATGATCCTCTCGGAGCTGCATAATTTTGGTGATGTTGTTTAGAATATGATGGGCGGTGTGCCCTTGATTTATACTTGTTCCATGATTGATCTGAATAATAGACAACATGGGGAGGTATCCATGACATCGGCATTGGTGGCCCAAAAGGAGGATATGGAGTCTGTTCGCTCAACTTCTTCCTTCGCCAATCCCGGTCCTCAAATTTATGCCTTAGGGGTGACTTCGATGCTTTTGTTTCACTCGGCCGATAAGCACTCTTTGCCTCACTTATCTTCTGATATTTTTCTAATAACTGCGCGAAAGTGACTTTCGGCCTTTTACCTTTGTGCTTACCATTGCCTTTGCTTTCTTTAACTGTGCATGCATCGGTCTTTGAATTTTCTTGTTGCCCCCCAGTGCTAGATGTCACCATTGTAGCTTTGATGGAATTCCCATCTTCAAGATTGTTGTTGATGCACTTTTTAATCATATCCTTGCTCGAAGACTTGACCCCATCATCATTGGTGTGTACCTGTTGACCTTTAGGTGAATCGGCTTGAGATAGCCGAGACAACATTTGATCGCCATCAAAACCAATCTGATCCGACTGGTCATATGATCGTGCCTCAACAAACTTCAATCGTCTCAATTGTGCGGCTTGATGAATCACGTTGCTGTCTTTGATATTCTCTTCAAACAAACATTGCATTTGTTCTTGTCCTGATGGCTCGACATCATGATCAATTATAATAGGATTAGTCGACGATGCACCAATGATGTTATCAACTATGCCCGTACTGAAGGTACACTTCTCGTCCATTAACTGATATTGTGATACTAGCTCTGAAACAAAACAACCGAGCAGTGCTGGCTTAGCGTCATCCGACTCGGCTATGCATTGATTTTCATCCTCTTTTCCTGATGCTTTTGAATCGGCTTTGAAGGACTTTGGACCTGGCTTTATGTTTCTGCAACCAAAATAATTACAGAATATACGTCTCATCCGAGACCAAATGTTAACCAGGCATGAAACAAACAAAGTTGTCCATATGAATACAAAGTTCAGTTGGCATGACAAGAACAACTTTGGTTTTGATAAGTTGTCACTATTAGCCTCTATGAATGATACCATGTGTTGACTATCATGATTAGTGACAAGATCATTCCTAACAAATAGATTACTCATTTCAATTGGTCTTTCAAAATTAATTAGAATCTTACTAACAGGTGCATCAACAATATGATTTTGACTGAATCGAAAATTGAGTAAACTATCTGCTAGGTGTACCTTTGTGAAGACGTTGGAAGGAGAAGATGGTTGCACCACTGGAACAATACATTGCTCCACTTCTGAATAATTCTCCAATGCCTCTTCCTCTTTTTCTAGATCTGGTGCCTCATCACTCGGATTGCCCGAGTATATTTCACTCGAATTGCCCGAGTATATTTCAGTCGGATTGCCCGAGTGGATTTCACTCGGACGCTCTTTGTCCGTTGAACTTTGCTCAGCCTCATTTTCTTGGTCCTGGTGTTCATCGTTAACTGAACTGTGTTCTGCCATATTACTTTGTTCTTGATGCTCATCAATATCTTTAGCACGAAACTCATAGGGTAGCATGTAAGCTCCCTTACATCCAGAAAAATCGAGCACAACCAATTTGTTGTGGTTGTCGTTCTCCTTTGCTCAGCCAAGCTTGCATCTTCTATTTTGGTACACGCGGCAATAGTTGGCTTAATGCACTCGGCTTTAGCCGGTGATGCACTCGTCTGGAATGATGCAACGCACTCGGCCTTAAACATCCCGTTACTCAATCCGGTTTCAACCGAATCCACCATATTAGCTGAGTGAATCCTTTTTTGCTGGTTTGCTTGCAAAGCTTCTTTTTTATCTTGCCTCAACAGTGTAGAAGGGCCAACATGGTTGCTGCATGGAGGAAGGCACTTGACGTATTCTTGCAAATCTCCCTCTCCACGCTTCTTCTTGAGTGCTTCATAGGCCTGTCGATATTCTGATGGTAATTCCTCAAGGGTAGGTGTAGTAAATTCGTTGACTCTATTCCTTGTGAGCTTTGGCTTGATCTTGTCCACTTGGGCCAGATAGTTTTCTTTAAACTCAACCCTGCTTGGATCGGCTTGCCCCCCAATACTTTTAGAATATTTCGGCAATGAATTGATGTTGTCGAAAGTTTGCGCTTGTATAGGGGGTGTATCACATGCTGCAATGATAGGTGAAGGCATGTGCATCGTTGTTGCATATTTTCTCTCGACAATTTGATCAATCGGCAACACTTCGTCTTCTTCCAAAATCCTAGCTCTTATTGCCTCATAATCAGGAACCAATCCCTTGTCGTGTTGCTCAAGGCAAATAGCACTAATCTTCTTATTTTGGGCTAAATTTTTTAATGCAGCCAGAGCCACCTCATCTCCTGCAATATTAGGCACATATGCTCCTATAGAATCTCATTTCACTCGGCCATGACCGTGAAGGTGAGACGAGTCATGAATATTTTTAGTTTCATACGCCACTGAACAATTAATCTGACGAGGTGTAGTATATGATGTTTGAGGATAACCAGCCAAATAGCTAACAGAAGCATGGCCGATTCCCCCATTCATTGGCATGTTTGGGGATGAACCCGCATATTGTGAGTCGGCTGCCGATGGATAAAACTTTGAGATGCCCTCATGTACATGAGGTGTCCTATATTGATCACTCAAACAAATCGTGTTGTTCACCGGCATATTGAAAGATGTTGCCGATGCACGAAAGTTCAGATTCATAAGTTGCATATCATGATTATGTAAATTCCAAGTTTCTCCAACGAAATAACTAGTCGGCCTTTGCTCATTAGGGCTGGCCGACATCACATGTCCGTTGAAAGATCTAGCAACATCAACATAATGGCTATTTGCATCTACGCAAGGAGATTGGTGATACATGTTACCTTTGTAGATTGCAGCCGCTTGATGACGCTCTCCTCGTAGCAAGAACAAGCTGGAGACTGTTCAAAGCTTCATCCCCAGCGGAGTCGCCAAAAAGTGTGTTTGCACACGAACACGTCACCGTGTACCTCCAACGCCGAGGGTGATGCACCACAGCTCACGTCGAAGGAGATCCGACCAGCAGCGCGATACGCAGGACAGCCGGCAGACGCTTTTGTAGACCCGAAGCCCCCTTGCCTGGGAGGGACCCCGCCAGGGCCCGGGGCGGCTATGGGCTGCTCCAGGTCGATTCGCTCGCCCCTAGTGCCTCGTGGATCCGCAGCCCTCCAGCATGAAGAACTAGCGAAGAACGAGAAGAAAGATACA
This sequence comes from Triticum urartu, assembly GCF_056163025.1. Taxonomy (NCBI): domain Eukaryota; kingdom Viridiplantae; phylum Streptophyta; class Magnoliopsida; order Poales; family Poaceae; genus Triticum; species Triticum urartu. The sequence continues at coordinate 583,373,484 of NC_141877.1, forward strand.
AGGGGGAGATAAAAAGTAGATGAACACGAAAAAGTAGTAGAATGATTTGTTCGATTGGTGTTGTTTAATCGGCCGTCACCCCTTAGGTATATAAGAGGCGGCTGGACTTCCCGTGCAAGGAAAAGGCTTGGATTCACGTCCAAAATACTAGTCAAATTCGGATTGGTTTTGTCCGAACTTTCCAAAATTGTCCGGTTCAAACTGGTTGCACCTTGCGGGTAATTTTTGAGGTGGTAAACGACCTCAGATGAAAATGAGCCTAAAAGCAATCTTGACCGTTTCGACAAGACGAACAACTTTCATGTTGAACATTTTTTGATCAGAGGTCATCTTGAGGGTAAAATCGCTCGCGCAAAACACCTGTTCCCTCGCGCTACCCATCAGACATGCGTCTGGTAGGGCGCGCCACATCTCGCCTCATGACAGGGCTGCACTCCGATTGTTCTAACTTTTGCATATGGACTCGGATTTGGACGATTTTTATACCGAAATCGATCGTTTCGACGAGACGAAGACAAATCGTGTAGATCATTTTTCAATATGGGGCAGTCTTGGGGGTGTAATCTGAAGGAAATATGCCCTAGAGGCAATAATAATGTTATTATTTTATTTCCTTATATCATGATAAATGTTTATTATTCATGCTAGAATTGTATTATCCGGAAACATAATACTTGTGTGAATACATAGACAAACTAAAACGTCACTAGTATGCCTCTACTGGACTAGCTCGTTAATCAAAGATGGTTATGTTTCCTAACCATAGACATGTGTTGTCATTTGATTAACGGGATCACATTATTAGGAGAATAATGTGATTGACATGACCCATTCCATTAGCTTAGCACCCGATTGTTTAGTATGTTGCTATTGCTTTCTTCATGACTTATACATGTTCCTATGACTATGATATTATGCAACTCCCGTTTGCCAGAGGAACACTTTGTGTGCTACCAAACGTCACAATATAACTGGGTGATTATAAAGGAGCTCTACAGGTGTCTCCAAAGGTAAATGTTGGGTTGGCGTATTTCGAGATTAGGATTTGTCACTCCGATTGTCGGAGAGGTATCTCTGGGCCCTCTCGGACACATCACCTAAGCCTTGCAAGCAATGCAACTAATGAGTTAGTTGCGAGATGATGTATTACGGAACGAGTAAAGAGACTTGCCGGTAACGAGATTGAACTAGGTATTGAGATACCGACGATCGAATCTCGGGCAAGTAACATACCGATAACAAAGGGAACAACGTATGTTGTTATGCGGTCTGACCGATAAAAGATCTTCGTAGAATATGTAGGAGCCAATATGAGCATCCAGGTTCTGCTATTGGTTATTGACCGGAGACGTGTCTCGGTCATGTCTACATTGTTCTTGAACCCGTAGGGTCCGCACGCTTAAGGTTTCGATGTTTGTTATATTATGAGTTTACTGGTTTTGATGTACCGAAGTTAGTTCGGAGTCCCGGATGTGATCACGGACATGACGAGGAGTCTCGAAATGGTCGAGACATAAAGATTGATATATTGGACGACTATATTTGGGAAGGAAATATGCCCTAGAGGCAATAATAAAGTTATTATTTATTTCCTTATTTCATGATAAATGTTTATTATTCATGCTAGAATTGTATTAACCGGAAACATAATACATGTGTGAATACATAGACAAACAGAGTGTCACTAGTATGCCTCTACTTGACTAGCTCGTTAATCAAAGATGGTTATGTTTCCTAACCATGGACAAAGAGTTGTTATTTGATTAACGGGATCACATCATTAGATGAATGATCTGATTGACATGACCCATTCCATTAGCTTAGCACCCGATCGTTTAGTATGTTGCTATTGCTTTCTTCATGACTTGTACATGTTCCTATGACTATGAGATTATGCAACTCCCATTTGCCGGAGGAACACTTTGTGTGCTACCAAACGTCACAACGTAACTGGGTGATTATAAAGGAGCTCTACAGGTGTCTCCAAAGGTACATGTTGGGTTGGCGTATTTCGAGATTAGGATTTGTCACTCCGATTGTCGGAGAGGTATCTCTGGGCCCTCTCGGTAATGCACATCACATAGGCCTTGCAAGCATTGCAACTAATGAGTTAGTTGCGAGATGATGTATTACGGAACGAGTAAAGAGACTTGCCAGTAACGAGATTGAACTAGGTATTGGATACCGACGATCGAATCTCGGGCAAGTAACATACCGATGACAAAGGGAACAACGTATGTTGTTATGCGGTCTGACCGATAAAGATCTTCGTAGGAGCCAATATGGGCATCCAGGTCCCGCTATTGGTTATTGACCGGAGATATGTCTCAGTCATGTCTACATTGTTCTCGAACCGTAGGGTCCGCACGCTTAACGTTACGATGACAGTTATTATGAGTTTATGCATTTTGATGTACCGAAGTTAGTTCAGAGTCCCGGATGTGATCACGGACATAACGAGGAGTCTCGAAATGGTCGAGACATAAAGATTGATATATTGGACGGCTATATTCGGACACCGGAATTGTTCCGGGTGATTTCGGAGAAAACCGGAGTGCCGGAGGGGTTACCGGAACCCCCCGGGGAAGTAATGGGCCTTATTGGGCCTGAGGGGAGAGAGAGGGCAGAAGCCCAAGAGGTGGCGCGCCCCCCCTCATGGGGAGTCCGAATTGGACTAGGAGGGGGGGGGGCGCGGCCCCCCTTTTTTTCCCTCTCCCTCTCCCTGTCTTTCCTTCCCCCTCAAGTCTCCTAGTTGGACTAGGAAAGGGGAGTCCTACTCCCACTAGGAGGAGGACTCCCCTCCCCTTGGCGCGCCCCATAGGGCCGGCCGGCCTCCCCCTTGCTCCTTTATATACAGGGGCAGGGGGGCACCCTAGAACACACAAGTTGATCCACGTGATCGTTCCTTAGCCGTGTGCGGTGCCCCCTGCCACCATATTCCACCTCGATCATATCGTTGTAGTGCTTAGGCGAAGCCCTGCGTCGGTAGAACATCATCAGCGTCACCATGCCATTGTGCTGACGGAACTCATCCCCAAAGCTTTGCTGGATCGGAGCCCGGGGAGCGTCATCGAGCTGTACGTGTGCTAAGAACTCGGAGGTGCCGGAGTAACGGTGCTTGGATCGGTCGGATCGGGAAGACGTACGACTACTTCCTCTACGTTGCGTCAACGCTTCCGTTGCTGTCTACGAGGGTACGTAGACAACACTCTCCCCTCTTGTTGCTATGCATCACCATGATCTTGCGTGTGCGTAGGAAATTTTTTGAAATTACTACGTTCCCCAACAGTGGCATCCGAGCCTAGGTTTTATGTGTTGATGTTATATGCACGAGTAGAACACAAGTGAGTTGTGGGCGATATAAGTCATACTGCTTACCAGCATGTCATACTTTGGTTCGGCGGTATTGTTGGATGAAGCGGCCCGGACCGACATTACGTGTACGCTTACGCGAGACCGGTTCTCCCGACGTGCTTTGCACATAGGTGGCTTGCGGGTGACAGTTTCTCCAACTTTAGTTGAACTGAGTGTGGCTACGCCCGGTCCTTGCGAAGGTTAAAACAACACCAACTTGACAAACTATCGTTGTGGTTTTGATGCGTAGGTAAGATTGGTTCTTGCTTAAGCCCGTAGCAGCCATGTAAAACATGCAACAACAAAGTAGAGGACGTCTAACTTGTTTTTGCAGGGCATGTTGTGATGTGATATGGTTAAGACATGATGCTAAATTTTATTGTATGAGATGATCATGTTTTGTAACCGAGTTATCGGCAACTGGCAGGAGCCATATGGTTGTCGCTTTATTGTATGCAATGCAATCGCGCTGTAATGCTTTACTTTATCACTAAGCGGTAGCGATAGTCGTGGAAGCATAAGATTGGCGAGACGACAACGATGCTACGATGGAGATCAAGGTGTCACGCCGGTGACGATGGTGATCATGACGGTGCTTCGGAGATGGATATCACAAGCACAAGATGATGATGGCCATATCATATCACTTATATTTGATTGCATGTGATGTTTATCTTTTATGCATCTTATCTTGCTTTGATTGACGGTAGCATTATAAGATGATCTCTCACTAAATTATCAAGAAGTGTTCTCCCTGAGTATGCACCGTTGCGAAAGTTCTTCGTGCTGAGACACCACGTGATGATCGGGTGTGATAGGCTCTACGTTCAAATACAACGGGTGCAAAACAGTTGCACACGCGTAATACTCAGGTTATACTTGACGAGCCAAGCATATACAGATATGGCCTCGGAACACGGAGACCGAAAGGTCGAGCGTGAATCATATAGTAGATATGATCAACATAGTGATGTTCACCAATGAAACTGCTCCATCTCACGTGATGATCGTACATGGTTTAGTTGATTTGGATCACGTGATCACTTAGAGGATTAGAGGGATGTCTATCTAAGTGGGAGTTCTTAAGTAATATGATTAATTGAACTTAAATTTATCATGAACTTAGTCCTGGTAGTATTTTGCAAATTATGTTGTAGATCAATAGCTCGCGTTGTTGCTTCCCTGTGTTTATTTTGATATGTTCCTAGAGAAAATTGTGTTGAAAGATGTTAGTAGCAATGATGCGGATTGGATCCGTGATCTGAGATTTATCCTCATTGTTGCACAGAAGAATTATGTCCTTGATGCACCACTAGGTGACGGGCCTATTGCAGGAGCAGATGCAGACGTTATGAACGTTTGGCTAGCTCAATATGATGACTACTTGATAGTTTAGTGCACCATGCTTAATAGCTTAGAATCGGGACTTCAAAGACATTTTGAACGTCGTGGACCATATGAGATGTTCCAGGAGTTGAAGTTAATATTTCAAGCAAATACCTGAGTTGAGAGATATGAAGTCTCCAACAAGTTCTATAGCTAAAAGATGGAGGAGAATTGCTCAACTAGTGAGCATGTGCTCAGATTGTCTGGGTACTACAATCGCTTGAATCAAGTGGGAGTTAATCTTCCAGATAAGATAGTGATTGACAGAATTCTCTAGTCACCATCACCAAGTTAGTAGAACTTCGTGATGAACTATAATATGCAAGGGATGACAAAAGTAATTCCCAAGCTCTTCATGATGCTGAAATCGACGAAGGTAGAAATCAAGAAAAACATCAAGTGTTGATGGTTAACAAGACCACTAGTTTCAAGAAAAGGGCAAAGGGAAGAAGGGAAACTTCAAGAAGAACGGCAAGCAAGTTGCTGCTCAAGTGAAGAAGCCCAAGTCTGGTCCTAAGCCTGAGACTAAGTGCTTCTACTGCAAAGGGACTGGTCACTAGAAGCGGAACTACCCCAAGTGATTGGCGGGTAAGAAGGATGGCAAAGTGAACATAAGTATATTTTATATACATCTTATTGATGTGTACTTTACTAGTGTTTATAGCAACCCCTCAGTATTTGATACTAGTTCAGTTGCTAAGATTAGTAACTCGAAATGGGAGTTGCAGAATAAACAGAGACTAGTTAAGGGTGAAGTGACGATGTGTGTTGGAAGTGGTTCCAAGATTGATATGATCATCATCGCACACTCCCTATAATTTCGGGATTAGTGTTGAACCTAAATAAGTGTTATTTGGTGTTTACGTTGAGCATGAATATGATTTGATCATGTTTATTGTAATACGGTTATTCATTTAAGTAAGAGAATAAATTGTTGTTCTGTTTACATGAATAAAACCTTATATGGTTACACACCCAATGAAAATAGTTCGTTGAATCTCGATCGTAGTGATACACATAATCATAATATTGAAACCAAAAGATGCAAAGTTAATAATGATAGTGAAACTTATTTGTGGCACTGCCGTTTAGGTCATATTGGTGTAAAGCGCATGAAGAAACTCCATGCTGATGGGCTTTTGGAATCACTTGATTATGAATCAGTTGATGCTTGCGAACCATGCCTCACGGGAAAGATGACTAAGAATCCGTTCTTCGGAACAATGGAGCGAGCAACAGATTTGTTGGAAATCATACATAATGATGTATGTGATCCGATGAATATTGAGGCTCGCGACAGGTATCATTATTTTCTGATCTTCACATATGATTTGAGCAGATATGAGTATATCTACTTGATGAAACATAAGTCTGAAACATTTGAGAAGTTCAAAGAATTTCAGGGTGAAGTGAAAAATCATCGTAACAAGAAAATAAAGTTTCTACGATCTGATCGTAGAGAAGATTATATGAGTTACGAGTTTGGCCTTCAGTTAAAAACAATGTGAAAAAGTTTCACTACTCACGCCACCTGGAACACCACAATGTAATGGTGTGTCCGAACGTCATAACCGTACTTTATTAGATATGGTGCGATCTATGATGTCTCTTACCGATCTACCACTATCGTTTTTGGGGTTATGCATTAAAGACAGCTGCATTCACGTTAAAAAGGGCACCATCTAAGTCCGTTGAGATGACATAATCTGAACTGTGGTTTGGCAAGAAACCAAAGTTGTCGTTTCTTAAAGTTTGAGGTTGCAATGCTTATGTGAAAAAGTTTCAACCTGATAAGCTCAAACCCAAATTGGAGAAGTGCGTCTTCATAGGATACCCAAAAGAAAATGTTGGGTACACCTTCTATCACAGATCCGAAGGCAAGATATTCGTTGCTTTGAATGGATCCTTTCTAGAGAAGGAATTTCTCTCGAAAGAAGTGAGTGGGAGGAAAGTAGAACTTGATGAGGTGACTGTACCTGCTCCCTTATTGGAAAGTAGTTCATCACAGAAATCTGTTCCTGTGACTACTAGACCAATTAGTGAGGAAGCTAATGATGATGATCATGTAACTTCAGATCAAGTTACTACCGAACCTCGTAGAAAAAACCAGAGTGAGATCCGCACCTGAGTGGTACGGTAAACCAATTCTGGAGGTCATGTTACTTGACCATGACGAGCCTATGAACTATGAGGAAGCGATGATGAGCCTAGATTCCGCGAAATGGCTTGAGGCCATGAAATCTGAGATATGATCCATGTATGAGAACAAAGTTTGGACTTTGGTTGACTTGCCCGATGATCGGCAAGCAATTGAGAATAAATGGATCTTCAAGAGGAAGACGGACGCTGATAGAAGTGTTACTATCTACAAAGCTAGAATTGTCGCAAAAGGTTTTCGACAAGTTCAAGGTGTTGACTACGATGAGAGTTTCTCACTCGTATCTATGCTTGAGTCTGTCCGAATCATGTTAGTAATTGCCGCATTTTATGAAATCTGGCAAATGGATAAACAAAACTGCATTCCTTAATGGATTTATTAAAGAAGAGTTGTATATGATGCAACCAGAAGGTTTTGTCAATCCGAAAGGTGCTAACAAAATGTGCAAGCTCCAGCGATCCATCTGTGGACTGGTGCAAGCATCTCGGAGTTGGAATATACGCTTTGATGAGTTGATCAAAGCATATAGTTTTATACAGACTTGCGGTGAAGCCTGTATTTACAAGAAAGTGAGTGGGAGCACTACAGCATATCTGATAAGTATATGTGAATGACAGTTGATCGGAAATAATATAGAATTATTCTGTAAAGCATAAAAGGAGTGTTTGAAAGGAGTTTTTCAAAGAAAGACTTCGGTGAAGCTGCTTACATATTGAGCTCCAAGATCTATAGAAATAGATCCAGACGCTTGATAAGTTTTTTCAATGAGTACATACCTTGACAAGATTTTGAAGTAGTTCAAAATGGAGCAGTCAAAGAAAGAGTTCTTGCCTGTATTACAAGGTGTGAAGTTGAGTAAGACTCAAAGCCCGACCACGGCAGAAGATAGAAAGAGAATGAAAGTCATTCCCTATGCCTTGGCCATAGGTTCTATAAAGTATGTCATGCTGTTTACCAGATCTATTGTATACCCTGCACTGATTTGGCAAGGGAGTACAATAGTGATCTAGGAGTAGATCACTGGACAGCGGTCAGAATTATCCTTAGTGAAATAAGGATATGTTTCTCGATTATGGACGTGACAAAAAGGTTCGCCGTAAAGGGTTACGTCGATGCAAGTTTTTGACACTGATCCAGATGATTCTAAGTCTCAATCTGGATACATATTGAAAGTGGGAGCAATTAGCTAGAGTAGCTCCGTGCAGAGCATTGTAGACATAGAATTTTGCAAAATACATACGGATCTGAATTTGGCAGGCCCGTTGACTAAATTTCTCTCACAAGCAAAACATGATCACCCTTTGGGTGTTAGTCACATGGAGATGTGAACCAATCACATAAAGATGTGAACTATTGGTGTTAATCACATAGCGATGTGAACTAGATTATTGACTCTAGTGCAAGTGGGAGACTGAAGGAAATATGCCCTAGAGGCAATAATAAAGTTATTATTTATTTCCTTATTTCATGATAAATGTTTATTATTCATGCTAGAATTGTATTAACCGGAAACATAATACATGTGTGAATACATAGACAAACAGAGTGTCACTAGTATGCCTCTACTTGACTAGCTCGTTAATCAAAGATGGTTATGTTTCCTAACCATGGACAAAGAGTTGTTATTTGATTAACAGGATCACATCATTAGATGAATGATCTGATTGACATGACCCATTCCATTAGCTTAGCACCCGATCGTTTAGTATGTTGCTATTGCTTTCTTCATGACTTATACATGTTCCTATGACTATGAGATTATGCAACTCCCGTTTGCCGGAGGAACACTTTGTGTGCTACCAAACGTCACAACGTAACTGGGTGATTATAAAGGAGCTCTATAGGTGTCTCCAAAGGTACATGTTGGGTTGGCGTATTTCGAGATTAGGATTTGTCACTCCGACTGTCGGAGAGGTATCTCTGGGCCCTCTCGATAATGCACATCACATAAGCCTTGCAAGCATTGCAACTAATGAGTTAGTTGCAAGATGATGTATTACGGAACGAGTAAAGAGACTTGCCGGTAACGAGATTGAACTAGGTATTGGATACCGACGATCGAATCTTGGGCAAGTAACATACCGATGACAAAGGGAACAACGTATGTTGTTATGCGGTCTGACCGATAAAGATCTTCGTAGAATATGTAGGAGCCAATATGGGCATCCAGGTCCCGCTATTGGTTATTGACCGGAGATATGTCTCAGTCATGTCTACATTGTTCTCGAACCGTAGGGTCTGCACGCTTAATGTTACGATGACAGTTATTATGAGTTTATGCATTTTGATGTACCGAAGTTAGTTCGGAGTCCCGGATGTGATCACGGACATAATGAGGAGTTTCAAAATGGTCGAGACATAAAGATTGATATATTGGACGGCTATATTCGGACACCGGAATTGTTCCGGGTGATTTCGGAGAAAACCGGAGTGCCGGAGGGGTTACCGGAACCCCCCGGGGAAGTAATGGGCCTTATTGGGCCTGAGGGGAGAGAGAGGGCAGCAGCCCAAGAGGTGGCGCCCCCCCCCCTCATGGGGAGTCCGAATTGGACTAGGAGGGGGGGCGCGGCCCCCCTATTTTCCCTCTCCCTCTCCCTCTCTTTCCTTCCCCCTCAAGTCTCCTAGTTGGACTAGGAAAGGGGAGTCCTACTCCCACTAGGAGGAGGACTCCCCTCCCCTTGGCGCGCCCCATAGGGCCGGCCGGCCTCCCCCTTGCTCCTTTATATACGGGGGCAGGGGGGCACCCTAGAACACACAAGTTGATCCACGTGATCGTTCCTTAGCCGTGTGCGGTGCCCCCTGCCACCATATTCCACCTCGATCATATCGTTGTAGTGCTTAGGCGAAGCCCTGCGTCGGTAGAACATCATCATCGTCACCACGCCGTTGTGCTGACGGAACTCATCCCCGAAGCTTTGCTGGATCGGAGCCCGGGGAGCGTCATCGAGCTGTACGTGTGCTAAGAACTCGGAGGTGCCGGAGTAACGGTGCTTGGATCGGTCGGATCGGTAAGACGTACGACTACTTCTCTATGTTGCGTCAACGCTTCCGTTGCGGTCTACGAGGGTACGTAGACAACACTCTCCCCTCTCGTTGCTATGCATCACCATGATCTTGCGTGTGCGTAGGAAATTTTTTGAAATTACTACGTTCCCCAACAATTTGGACACCGGAAGTGTTCCGGGTGATTTCGGAGAAAACCGGAGTACCGGAGGGTTACCGGAACCCCCCCGGGAGAAGTAATGGGCCATATGCGCCTTAGTGGAGAGAGAGAAGGGCAGCCAAGGTGGGCCGCGTGCCTCTTCCCCCTGGTCCGAATTGGACTAGGAGAGGGGGGCGGCGCCCCCCTTTCCTTCTTCCTCCCCACTTCCTTCCCCCTCCTAGTAGGAGTCCTACTCCTACTAGGAGGAGGACTCCTCCTTGGCGTGCCATAGGGCCGGCCGGCCTCCTCCCCTTGCTCCTTTATATACGGGGGCAGGGGCACCCCTAGACACACAAGTGGATCCACGTGATCGTTTTCTTAGCCGTGTGCGGTGCCCCCTTCCACCATAATCCTCTATAATATTGTTGCGGTGCTTAGGCGAAGCCCTGTGACGGTAGAACATCAAGATCTTCACTACGCCGTCGTGCTGACGGAAATCCTCCCCGACACTTTGCTAGATCAGAGTCCGGGGATCGTCATCGAGCTGAACGTGTGCTAAAACTCGGAGGTGCCGTAGTTTCGGTGCTTGATCGGTCGGGCCGTGAAGACGTATGACTACATCAACCGCGTTGATATAACGCTTCCGCTTTTGGTCTACGAGGGTACGTAGACAACACTCTCCCCTCTCGTTTCTATGCATCACCATGATCTTGCGTGTGCGTAGGAATTTTTTTAAAATTACTACGTTCCCCAACAAGTGGTATCAGAGCCTAGGTTTTATGTGTTGATGTTATATGCACGAGTAGAACACAAGTGAGTTGTGGGCGATATAAGTCATACTGCTTACCAGCATGTCATACTTTGGTTTGGCGGTATTGTTGGATGAAGCGGCCCGGACCGACATTACGCGTACGCTTACGCGAGACTGGTTCTACCGACGTGCTTTGCACACAGGTGGCTGGCGGGTGTCAGTTTCTCCAACTTTAGTTGAACCGACTGTGGCTACGCCCGGTCCTTGCGAAGGTTAAAACAGCACCAACTTGACAAACTACCGTTGTGGTTTTTGATGCGTAGGTAAGATTAGTTCTTGCTTAAGCCCATAGAAGCCACATAAAACTTGCAACAACAAAGTATATGACGTCTAACTTTTTTTTGCAGGGCATGTTGTGATGTGATATGGTCAAGACATGATGCTAAAATTTTATTGTATGAGATGATCATGTTTTGTAACCAAGTTATCGGCAACTGGCAGGAGCCATATGGTTGTCGCTTTATTGTATGCAATGCAATTGCGCTGTAATGCTTTACTTTATCACTAAGCGGTAGCGATAGTCGTGGAAGCATAAGATTGGCGAGACGACAATGATGCTACGATGGTGATCAAGGTGTCGCACCGATGACGATGGTGATCATGACGATGCTTCGGAGATGGAGATCACAAGCACAAGATGATGATGACCATATCATATCAGTTATATTGATTGCATGTGATGTTTATCTTTTATGCATCTTATCTTGCTTTGATTGACGGTAGCATTATAAGATGATCTCTCACTAAATTTCAAGATAAAAGTGTTCTCCCTGAGTATGCACCGTTGCCAAAGTTCGTCGTGCCCAGACACCACGTGATGATCGGGTGTGATAAGCTCTACGTCCATCTACAACGGGTGCAAGCCATTTTTGCACACGCAGAATACTCAGGTTAAATTTGACGAGCCTAGCATCTGCAGATATGGCCTCGGAACACTGAGACCGAAAGGTCGAGCGTGAATCATATAGTAGATATGATCAACATAGCGAGGTTCACCATTGAAAACTACTCCATTTCACGTGATGATCGGTTATGGTTTAGTTGATTTGGGTCACGTAATCACTTAGAAGATTAGAGGGATGTCTTTCTAAGTGGGAGTTCTTAAGTAATATGATTAATTGAACTTAAATTTATCATGAACTTAGTACCTGATAGTATCTTGCTTGTTTATGTTTGATTGTAGATAGATGGCCTGTGCTGTTGTTCCGTTGAATTTTAATGCGTTCCTTGAGAAAGCAAAGTTGAAAGATGATGGTGGCAATTACACGGACTGGGTCCGTAACTTGAGGATTATCCTCATTGCTGCGTAGAAGAATTACGTCCTGGAAGCACCGCTGGGTGTCAGGCCTGCTGCTGGAGCAACACCAGATGTTATGAACGTCTGGCAGAGCAAAGCTGATGACTACCCGATAGTTCAGTGTGCCATGCTTTACGGCTTAGAATCGAGACTTCAACGACGTTTTGAACGTCATGGAGCATATGAGATGTTCCAGGAGTTGAAGTTAATATTTCAAGCAAATGCCCGGATTGAGAGATATGAAGTCTCCAATAAATTCTATAGCTGCAAGATGGAGGAGAACAGTTCTGTCAGTGAGCATATACTCAAAATGTCTGGGTATAATAATCACTTGATTCAATTGGGAGTTAATCTTCCAGATGATTGCGTCATTGACAGAATTTTCCAATCACTGCCACCTAGCTACAAGAGCTTCGTGATGAACTATAATATGCAAGGGATGAATAAGACTATTCCCGAGCTCTTCGCAATGCTAAAAGCTGCGGAGGTAGAAATCAAAAAGAAGAAGGGCAAAGGGAAGAAGAAGAAGGGGAAGTTCAAAAAGAACAGCAAGCAAGTTGCTGCTCAAGAGAAGAAACCCAAATCTGGACCTAAGCCTGAAACTGAGTGCTTCTACTGCAAGCAGACTGGTCACTGGAAGCGGAACTGCCCGAAGTATTTGGCAGATAAGAAGGATGGCAAGGTGAACAAAGGTATATGTGATATACACGTTATTGATGTGTACCTTACTAGAGCTCGCAGTAGCACCTGGGTATTTGATACTGGTTCTGTTGCTAATATTTGCAACTCGAAACAGGGACTACGGATTAAGCGAACACTGGCGAAGGACGAGGTGACGATGCGCATGGGAAATGGTTCCAAAGTCGATGTGATCGCGGTCGGCACGCTACCTCTACATCTACCATCGGGATTAGTATTAGACCTAAATAATTGTTATTTGGTGCCAGCGTTGAGCATGAACATTATATCTGGATCTTGTTTCATGCGAGACAATTATTCATTTAAATCAGAGAATAATGGTTGTTCTATTTATATGAGTAATATCTTTTATGGTCATGCACCCTTAAAGAGTGGTCTATTTTTGATGAATCTCGATAGTAGTGATACACATATTCATAATGTTGAAGCCAAAAGATGTAGAGTTGATAATGATAGTGCAACTTATTTGTGGCACTGCCGTTTAGGTCATATCGGTGTAAAATGCATGAAGAAACTCCATACTGATGGACTTTTGGAACCACTTGATTATGAATCACTTGGTACTTGCGAACTGTGCCTCATGGGCAAGATGACTAAAACACCGTTCTCCGGTACTATGGAGAGAGCAACAAATTTGTTGGAAATCATACATACAGATGTATGTGGTCCAATGAATGTTGAAGCTCGTGGCGCATATCGTTATTTTCTCACCTTCACAGATGATTTAAGCAGATATGGGTATATCTACTTAATGAAACATAAGTCTGAAACATTTGAAAAGTTCAAAGAATTTCAGAGTGAAGTTGAAAATCATCGTAACAAGAAAATAAAGTTTCTATGATCTGATCGTGGAGGAGAATATTTGAGTTACGAGTTTGGTCTACATTTGAAACAATGCGGAATAGTTTCGCAACTCAAGCCACCCGGAACACCACAGCGTAATGGTGTGTCCGAACGTCGTAATCGTACTTTACTTGATATGGTGCGATCTATGATGTCTCTTATAGATTTACCGCTATCGTTTTGGGGTTATGCTCTAGAGACAACCGCATTCACGTTAAATAGGGCACCATCAAAATCCGTTGAGACGACGCCTTATGAACTGTGGTTTGGCAAGAAACCAAAGTTGTCGTTTCTAAAAGTTTGGGGCTGCGATGCTTATGTGAAGAAACTTCAACCTGATAAGCTCGAACCCAAATCAGAGAAATGTGTCTTCATAGGATACCCAAAAGAGACTGTTGGGTACACCTACTATCACAGATCCGAAGGCAAGACATTTGTCGCTAAGAATGGATCCTTTCTAGAGAAGGAGTTTCTCTCGAAAGAAGTGAGTGGGAGGAAAGTAGAACTTGATGAGGTAACTGTACCTGCTCCCTTATTGGAAAGTAGTACATCGCAGAAACATGTTTCTGTGACACCTACACCAATTAGTGAGGAAGCCAATGATAATGATCATGAAACTTCAGAACAAGTTACTACTGAACCTCGTAGATCAACCAGAGTAAGATCCGCACCAGAGTGGTACGGTAATCCTGTTCTGGAAGTCATGCTACTAGATCATGATGAACCTGCGAACTATGAAGAAGCGATGGTGAGCCCAGATTCCGCAAAATGGCTCGAAGCCATGAAATCTGAGATGGGATCCATGTATGAAAACAAAGTATGGACTTTGGTTGACTTGCCCAATGATCGGCAAGCAATTGAGAATAAATGGATCTTCAAGAAGAAGACTGACACCGACGGTAATGTTACTGTCTACAAAGCTCGACTTGTCGCAAAAGGTTTTCGACAAGTTCAAGGGATTGACTACGATGAGACCTTCTCACCCGTAGCGATGCTTAAGTCTGTCTGAATCATGTTAGCAATTGCCGCATTTTATGATTATGAAATTTGGCAGATGGATGTCAAAACTGCATTCCTGAATGGATTTCTGGAAGAAGAGTTGTATATGATGCAACCGGAAGGTTTTGTCGATCCAAAGGGAGCTAATAAAGTGTGCAAGCTCTAGCGATCCATTTATGGACTGGTGCAAGCATCTCGGAGTTGGAACAAACGCTTTGATAGTGTGATCAAAGCATTTGGTTTTGTACAGACTTTTGGAGAAGCCTGTATTTACAAGAAAGTGAGTGGGAGCTCTGTAGCATTTCTGATATTATATGTAGATGACATATTACTAATCGGAAATGATATAGAATTTCTGGATAGCATAAAGGGATACTTGAATAAGAGTTTTTCAATGAAAGACCTCGGTGAAGCTGCTTACATATTAGGCATTAAGATCTATAGAGATAGATCAAGACGCTTAATTGGACTTTCACAAAGCACATACCTTGACAAAATTTCAAAGAAGTTCAAAATGGATCAAGCAAAGAAAGGATTTTTGCCTGTGTTACAAGGTGTGAAATTGAGTAAGACTCAATGCCCGACCAATGCAGAAGATAGAGAGAAAATGAAAGATGTTCCCTATGCTTCAGCCATAGGCTCTATCATGTATGCAATGCTGTGTACCAGACCTGATGTGTGTCTTGCTATAAGTCTAGCAGGGAGGTACCAAAGTAATCCAGGAGTGGATCACTGGACAGCGGTCAAGAACATCCTGAAATACCTGAAAAGGACTAAGGATATGTTTCTCATATATGGAGGTGACAAAGAGCTCATAGTAAATGGTTACGTTGATGCAAGCTTTGACACTGATCCGGACGATTCTAAATCGCAAACCGGATACGTGTTTACATTAAACGGTGGAGCTGTCAGTTGGTGCAGTTCTAAATAAAGCGTTGTGGCGGGATCTACATATGAAGCGGAGTACATAGCTGCTTCGGAAGTAGCAAACGAAGGAGTCAGGATGAAGGAGTTCATATCCGATCTAGGTGTCATACCTAGTGCATCGGGTCCAATGAAAATCTTCTGTGACAATACTGGTGCAATTGCCTTGGCAAAGGAATCCAAATTTCACAAGAGAACCAAGCACATCAAGAGACGCTTCAATTCCATCCGGGATCTAGTCCAGGTGGGGGACATAGAGATTTGCAAGATACATACGGATCTGAATGTTGCAGACCCGATGACTAAGCCTCTTCCACGAGCAAAACATGATCAGCACCATAGCTCCATGGGTGTTAGAATCATTACTGTGTAATCTAGATTATTGACTCTAGTGCAAGTGGGAGACTGAAGGAAATATGCCCTAGAGGCAATAATAATGTTATTATTTTATTTCCTTATATCATGATAAATGTTTATTATTCATGCTAGAATTGTATTATCCGGAAACATAATACTTGTGTGAATACATAGACAAACTAAAACGTCACTAGTATGCCTCTACTTGACTAGCTCGATAATCAAAGATGGTTATGTTTCCTAACCATAGACATGTGTTGTAATTTGATTAACGGGATCACATTATTAGGAGAATAATGTGATTGACATGACCCATTCCATTAGCTTAGCACCCGATCGTTTAGTATGTTGCTATTGCTTTCTTCATGACTTATACAAGTTCCTATGACTATGAGATTATGCAACTCCCGTTTGCCAGAGGAACACTTTGTGTGCTACCAAACGTCACAACGTAATTGGGTGATTATAAAGCAGCTCTACAGGTGTCTCCAAAGGTAAATGTTGGGTTGGCGTATTTCGAGATTAGGATTTGTCACTCCGATTGTCGGAGAGGTATCTTTGGGCCCTCTCGGTAATACACATCACCTAAGCCTTGCAAGCAATGCAACTAATGAGTTAGTTGCGAGATGATGTATTACGGAATGAGTAAAGAGACTTGCCGGTAACGAGATTGAACTAGGTATTGAGATACCGACGATCGAATCTCGGGCAAGTAACATATCGATGATAAAGGGAACAACGTATGTTGTTATGCGGTTTGACCGATAACAGATCTTCGTAGAATATGTAGGAGCCAATATGAGCATCCAGGTTCCGCTATTGGTTATTGACCGGAGACGTGTCTCGGTCATGTCTACATTGTTCTCGAACCCGTAGGGTCCGCAGGCTTAAGGTTTCGATGACAGTTATATTATGAGTTTATTGGTTTTGATGTACCGAAGTTAGTTCGGAGTCTCGGATGTGATCACAGACATGATGAGGAGTCTCGAAATGGTCGAGACATAAAGATTAATATATTGGACGACTATATTCGGACACCGGAAGTGTTCCAGGTGATTTCGGAGAAAACCGGAGTACCGAAGAGTTACCGGAACCCCCCGGGAGAAGTAATGGGCCATATGGGCCTTAGTGGAGAGAGAGAAGGGCAGCCAGGGTGGGCCGCGCGCCTCCTTCCCCCTGGTCCAAATTGGACTAGGAGAGGGGGGGCGGCGCCCCCCTTTCCTTCTCCCTCCCCACTTCCTTCCCCCTCCTAGTAGGAGTCCTACTCCTACTAGGAGGAGGACTCCTCCTTGGCGCGCCATAGGGCCGGCCGGCCTCCTCCCCTTGCTCCTTTATATACGGGGGCAGGGGGCACCCCTAGACACACAAGTGGATCCACGTGATCGTTTTCTTAGCCATGTGCGGTGCCCCCTTCCACCATAATCCTCGATAATATTGTAGCGGTGCTTAGGCGAAGCCCTGCGACGGTAGAACATCAAGATCGTCACCACACCGTCGTGCTGATGAAACTCTTCCCCGACACTTTGCTGGATCGGAGTCCGGGGATCGTCATCGAGCTGAGCGTGTGCTAAAACTCGGAGGTGCCATAGCTTCGGTGCTTGATCGGTCGGGCCGTGAAGACGTATGACTACATCAACCGCGTTGATATAACGCTTCCGCTTTTGGTCTACGAGGGTACGTAGACAACACTCTCCCCTCTCGTTGCTATGCATCACCATGATCTTGCGTGTGCGTAGGAAATTTTTTGAAATTACTACGTTCCCCAACATAATCAGCCGAAAAGTGTTCTGGATATAAAATCTCAGTACTTCAAACACAACTTCGACCTTAGAGATGAGATCGGATGGCTATGACCCAAATATCAAAGTTTATCCTTTTGATGATACGAAACTTTCTCGCTTTGAGAACTTTTTCATTTGAGGCCATATTCATTGCGTTTTGTATCGTGCCAAAATCGGGTGTCAACAACTGGCTCGTAAACCGTGAGGATTAGAGAGACTATTCTACATGAAAAAATTGCGCCTCGTCGATATCTTTCCAATTGTGTGTCATTTGCATCATTCCGACAAGCGGTTCAAAAAATTGCGAAAATACGCCCGCTATGACTTGACGCGCACCACATCGTATTCGAAATTCATATAAAAATAGAAAAAAAATCAAAAGTGTTATACGTGAATAAGTTGCGTCTATTCTGTAGCTTTCCAACGGCGTATCACACACCTCATTTCGACAAATGGTTCAAAAATTACAGTGAAAACAATACTGAAACAACCACGTAAGGCCCGCTTCTTCAACATTGCAGTGCGGTTTTTGTCTGATGCAGGTCCTTCGTCGATTTTGGGTCTGCGAAAAATCAGTGTCCGTGTTTCAGTAAATTCGAACTCGCTCTTAAACCGTAAGATATTAAAAAGGGTGTTCTACATGAAAAGGGTGTGGCTCGTCGATGTCTTTCCAACAGCATACCATTTGCATCATTCTGATAAAAAATTGAAAAAAATCGTGAAAATATGCTCGCTTCCACTCACTGGGAGCAGTCTCATTTTTGAAATTACTCTTAAATCGTAAATAATTTCAAGAAGGGTTCAATATGAAAAAGTTGCGCCTAATTCATAGCTTTCTAATGGTATATCATATGCCTCGTTCTGACAAACCGTTAAAAAATTTGGTCGACAATAGTACTAAAAGACTTGTGCAATTTTTCTGCGAACAAGCAGTTCTTCTCTTTCAGCATTGCAGTTCACTTGCTTTGAAATCCAGTGCATTTGCTTTGAGCATGCAGTTCGAAAGTGTTAGCAGAATATTATGATGTTAATGTTAGCAGAATAGACCGACTAACGTTAGCAGACTAGCATAATATATGTATATTCGTACAATGTTTTTTGTGGTGAAAATATATCATATACCATTTGATAGAGTTGCCAAAGAGGAATTGCCTCGCAAGTAGTTATATCATCTTTGCAAGATGGCATACAAATCTTGAGCAATTCTTTATCTAGCCATAGCTCAAGCAAACCGTGCAACACTATGTGACATCGTGTGAGATTTGCCAAAAAAGACTAAAGCATAATATGTCAAGTCGTCTCAACTTTTGCAACACCTTCTTGTTCCCACTCAACCCTAGGCTATGATTAGTATGGATTTCATTGAGGGATTGCCCGGTTCGCACGACCATGAAGTTATCTTGGTGATCATTTTTGCCTTGTCCTAGGGGGTTCAACCAATCTTACCTGGATGAAATAAATGTTTTTGGCAAAAGCTCCAAAACATGCAAACGAAAAAAAAGACTCGAAGTTGAGAGAACTTGGCACTTAGTTGATGCTGACACAGTTCTAATATACATAGAATTATTATTTTTTGGCAAAAGACAATACTAATTTGTCCAGTCGCATTTTCCTATTTTTTGTAGTGAAGAAAAAGGCACGTATTACAATATATCTGCCCAGGCTACTAAAGAAAAGTCTCGGGTGTAAGAAAAACGTTTGAAACTGCGTTCAACTTTCCAGGAAGATGTCGACCAGTTAGAGAAACTCCAACGTGCCGACCCAAATGGATGGCGAATAAGTCCGCTTTTGTCCGTTTGGGTCGGTCGCCCGCTCGGCGTCCGCCTTGTTTGAGATTTGGGTCGGCAGTGCGCCCAACGTGCCGACCCATATATGCCGGCGTGGTCGGCTGGCAGCCCTTTTTCAACAAATAGCACAAATTTTGCATAGTTTTACACAACGTTGTGAGCAAACATATAGTCCACAACCAAAAAATAGCATAGTTTCAACCAAATAAATAGCATAGTTTTACAATCCGAATAAAAATAAAATAGTCTCACATAGTTTTGCAAGCAGAATAAAAAAGATACATCTATTGGTTGTCAACATGAGCCCATATATACTCAACCAAATCATTTTGCAGTTGCATGTGAGTTTCCTAATCACGCATGTCATGATGAAATTGGATGAACTGTTCAAATGTTGCCACTCCTCCATACTCAGGCACAACATTCTCACCCTGAAACTTAAACCCTTGATCGTAGAGACGTTCCAGGCGTTCATCTTCTACGATTATATTGTGCATGATCACAGAAACAGTCATCACCTCCCATAGTTTCTTCGTGCTCCAAGTCTTAGCAGGATACCAAACGATGCCCCATCGAGATTGCAAAACACCAAAGGCGCGCTCAACGTCCTTCCTAGAACTCTCTTTCTCTTGGGCAAATCTTTTCCTCTTCTCTCCGACGGGGTTGGGGATTGTCTTCACAATAGTGGTCCACTGAGGATATATACCGTCACCCAAGTAGTATCCTTTGTCGTAGTTGTGGTCATTGATGGTAACATTAACCGGTGGGCTGTTGCCTTCGGCAAGCCTATCAAACACCGGCGAGCGCTGAAGCACGTTGATAGCATTGTGTGACCCGGCCATGCCAAAGAAAGAGTGCCAGATCTAGAGATCTTGAGATGCTGCGGCCTCAAGTATGACAGTGCAAACCCTGACATGGCCCTTATATTGCCCTTGCCAAACAGAAGGGTAGTTCTTCCACTCCCAGTGCATGCAGTCTATGCTGTCAAGCATCCCTGAGAAGCCCCTGCTGGCATTCATCGCCAACAAGCGGGTTGTTTCTTGAGCAGTCGGCTCTCTCAAGTACTCAGGGACAAACACAACAATAACAACCTTGCAGAACTTGTACATGGAGTCTAGGCATGTAGACTCGCTCATACAGACATACTCCTCAATGTGATCATCGGGCGCTCCGTATGCAAGCATTCGGATGGCTACAGTACATTTTTGATAAGAGGAGAAGCCAATCTTTCCAAGGGCATCCTCTTTGCACTCGAAATAGTCATCGTAGCCGACCACCCCCTCTCTAATACTGTTGAAAAGATGCCTACTCATACGAAAACGGCGGTGGAATTTCTGATGTTTGAAAAATGGGTTCGTTGTGTCAAAGTAGTCCTTTCAAAGAAGGAAATGCCAGATCTCTCGGTTGCGATTCAACGCCGGAAGGTGCCCCGCAATGGAGCCATGGAACAACGGCCGCTTGCTATTGAGGTGGAGATGGACCAACACGGCAGCCAAGATCTCCTCCTCATTATCGAACGAGGAATCGTAGGAGTCGCAAAGGAAATTGTGAAAAAAGAACTCGTCGGCAGAGTCCATTTTGTACCTTGGCAAATTGTCGAATAGCTTGCGGGCGTCGATGAAGGAGCCGGCCGGCGAAGGGATCGGAGTCGCGCCACCGTTGGACCAGCTAGCTGCCCTGGTGGCATCCGACGAGCATGCTGGTGTCAGGACGTAGGAGCTGGCCGGGGCGGCGAGGCGGCTTCTCGGTCGCGGCTGTGTTAGGGAGTGGGGGTGGGAAACTTTCGAATCCCCGGCGGCAAGACGACGTTGGCGGTGACGTGGGAGGTGGCGGCGTTGTAGGGGGGATGTTGCGGCACCGGGCAGCTGGCAGAGGCACCGGAAAAATGGGCGACGGCGTCGGTGACAAAGGAGGCGGGCGAGTGTTTGCTGTTGAAATGGAAGAGGATGGCAAATGTGCCACCGACCAACAAGCTAGTGGGAGGAGTAGGGGGCGCGCGCGTCCATCTCGTGTCCACGCCGACGCAAATCCGGCTTAAAAATGGGCCGGGAATGGGTCGGCAAGCGGACGAAAAGCAGACGTGCGTCCGTTTGGACTGGCCCATTGGGCCGACTTTTCTGTCCACGCCAATCCAAACGAACACACGCGGACGAAATGAGTCGGCATGTTGGAGTTGCTCTTAGTGTTCCCCGTCTTAGGATCTGGAGATTCTAGAAAATCTCGATGAAATGCAGCAGTCCTGCTCCTCTAGAAGGCATGGCCCAAAAATGCTGAGATCTCCTGAAAACTGACGGAAAATAGATGGTAAGGGAACAAAACCTCCCTGTCCCCATGAAGTTGCCATTAATTTCCTTGGACTACTTTTTATTTAGGTTTAGTGGATGGAAGCGTCCGATCCCGACGCAGGCGGCGCGATGTGTCTATGGTTTACACATTACTTCTTCTCCTTATGGCGGCTTGTGATATCTACATATCTTGTTAGAGTTGTGTCAAATATTGTGTACAAGGTAGGTTACAGTTGGACTAGGAGTTGTATTGTGTTTACATAGGATGTGGAGTCGTGTCCTAATAGGACACTTGTATCCTAGGCCTGTCTTATATAGCGAGGGTAGACACACGATATAACCTATGTCAACATAATAGCACGGGCACGCGGGGGAGCCGGCGGCGTGTGCCGGCGCCCGGGCGGCCGGGGTGCGGTATTGTGACGGTGTCACGGGGAGGAGCGCCCGTAGTCATGCATCGGGGATGTAGCCATATCGGTGAACCTCGTTAACAAATATCGTGCCTCGGTGTGTCGTCTATGATCTTGCATTAGCGTTTTATTCTAACAAATGGTATCATGAGCAAGGTTACGGGGATATTGCGGATTCGTTGATCTAGAGGAGGGCGACGAAGCTAAGGCGTCTGATAACTTGGCCGTGGTTCCCTGTACGCGGGTGGTCGGAAGAGTTTTCGATCGGCGTAAAAATCGTCGCGTAAAAGCAATCGGAAGTGGCACGCGAGCAAGCAGACAGCATGGGGTTCTCAACATGATCGAAGTCGCATGGCTAGGCAGCGGCCAAGGCACGCAGGCGGGAGCAGCGGGAGTCCGCATACAGCGGCGGCAGCAAGCAACTCGATCGGACGTGCGGGGCATCGCAGCAAGGCGTGCAACAGATCGGATCGCAAGGCGGCGGCGTAATGCATGGAGCGGCAAAGAGCTAGGGCAGTGATGCGCCGCGTGGCTCGTGGCTGAGCGATCGCGGCTCGAGGCAGAGGCCCAGCGGTAGCAGCAGCCCGGCTGTGCAGGAGCTAGAGGCTTGGGCAAGGCCCATGGTGGCGAGGCGCTAAGGCCCGGGAGGGGCGCTGGTGCGTGGCCAGGCGGGATTGGTTGCAGGCAGAGGCAGCGTACGCGCGCGTGAAGGCAGTCAAAGTGCTAGCGAGTAGCGAAACGAGATTTGTGAAGAGAAAAAGAAAGGGTCGCGCTAACTGCCACACGTGTGGTGCGAAGGGAGACGCACCACACGTCTCTAATGTAAACAGACTGCCATCTCATCGCATGCATGCATGCATGCAGGAATCTTTTTAGATTTTCAGTTTTTAAAATGTTTTATCTCTTAAACAAAAAATCCGATTGAAAATCCGTTTTCACCATTAAATCCCTCGCGATGAGATCTTCGAAACTAGATCCCATGTTGATATGTTTTGATGAAAAAAAATTGGATTAAAAGTTGACATGTCTATTGCATATGAATTGCCATGATGTTTACACTGAAGTTGCCATGATATGTTTCAGCTATTTTCTTCTACATTTAAAAGTAAATTTTGACATTTATAAAACGGGGAATTAAGAAACTAGACTTGCCATGAACCATAAACTAAAATTGCCATGATACATGCACGTAAAATTGCCATGGTTCATACAAAAAATAATTTTCATGGTCAAAGTACTGGAGTTGCCATCATCAAAATACTAAAATTGCCATGATCTACAAACTAAAATTGCCACATGGCAACTTTAGTTTAAGCCATATGGCAACTGCAGTGTAAACATCGTGGCAACTTCTGGCAAAAAAAAAATTCGTCGAAACATATCAATATGGGGCTACTTTTGAAGATCTCGTCGAGACGGATTTAATGGTGAAAACGGATTTTTAGTTCTCTTTTTTATTTAGGAGATACAACATTTTTAAGCTGAAAACAAAAAAAAATCCTGCTGATGTCATCTATTCATACGTGGCAAAATGAGTGGTGGTGGAGGCGTGTGGGTGATGTGCAAACGCCCACACGTGTGGGCGTTAACATTTCCGAAAAGAAAAAGAATCTGCAACGTGTGGTATATACGTGTCATGGACAGCAATGGAATACAAAAGAGCGACGGGACTTGTGGAGGCATGCATGGTGCAGCCACCGAAGACACCATGGAAGTAACTTTTTTTGGGGGGTTGCATTGCTAATTGCACAGGTGGTTTTACCCGGAGGTTTGCAGGTTGGTGACACATGCATAAGGTTTGGAGGAGCCTGGAGGTGTCATAGGGGATCATGCATATACATGACGTCAAAGCAATGCACGGATGTGCAGGCGAACATGACGCAGGGTGGAGCATGGTTGCAGTCGGATAATTTCGGCTGAGTCGGACTGGACTATCTGACGGATCGACGGATATGTTGGTCAAAGCAGAAGACGGCGGTGATTTCAGCGACGACGACATAAGAGCGTGACGCTGATGGTGGCCGACTTCTGGGGCGTGGAAACACGTGGTGCAGGCTTGAGGGCTTGTGCGGCTTCGACAGACTATTGCGCATGGTTGATTCAAGACGGTGCACATGAGAGCTTGGAGTCGACAGGGCGCGGGAGGGTGGCACGTACAACCACCATGGAGTCATGTTGAAGGTGGAGCTGGAGTTTGATGCATGACTACACTCTGTGCTGATGGAGGGGCTACGGCGTAAGTTAACGGAGAGTCAAAGCCTATTTCAGCGGGATAGCGAGAGACACATGGATCGGACTGGGTACCAGTGGTCTGATGGAGACGTGATACTCGGCATCGGTCGGTGATGATCGATGGTTCTCTACAGTGGGGGTTGAGTCAGTGTGGGCTAGCTACCCGGGAGACTCGACCAGGACAACAGAGGCTCGACGCGGTAATAGCGGCGAGGCGTGCGGTAAGCACGGGACACGGCGACAGACCAAGGCACTAATGGTAGACATGTAGTCAGACAAAATTGTGCAAAGGGTGCTGAAGCAGTGTTGATGAGTACCAGATTCAAGTTGGTGACTGGGTCTATCGGTACCGGAAGATGGACAGGAGTTGACCATGGAGAATCTGAGAAAGTGACGGAGAGTCTGGAATTGTCAAAAACTGAGAGAGTACATGGCCGTATATTCTGTGGTGTTCGGTGCACATGGCAAAGTGCGGATGACAAGACAGAAGGAGGTGGAGTGCTATAGCTGTGGGACATGCCAGAAACTATCCGGGAAAAAAGGGTGAGACAACTGCGAATTTGACTCGGGATGACTACAAGCAATGATGAAATTCCTTCAAGTTTCAGACAGGCGGTCAAGAAAGGAGCGGTGATGTTGAGTCCAGGTAACTCTTATGTGTGACACCCAATATGTGAGTTGTTCACTTTCACGCAGGTCAGTGATCAGTGTGTGATGACGTTGGACGGATACTCTGGAAGTTGAAAGCACAAACTAGAGTAACAAGGAACTTAATTTTGCTCGAGTGTTGACTGTGGTCAAGAAAATAAGGGACTACAAGTTGCAGGTGGAGTCACATGGAGTCTTTGGAGTAGCAGTGATGCTCATGGGATAAGCTCAAGTCCAATGTACATGGAAGTTTGACGCATGGACGAATTCAAGGTGGTGGAGAATATTCGCCAAGGTGAAGTTTGTTAGAGTTGTGTCGAATATTGTGTACAAGATAGGTTGCAGTTGGATTAGGAGTTGTATTATGTTTACATAGGATGTGGAGTCGTGTCCTAATAGGACACTTGTATCCTAGGCCTCTCTTATATAGCGAGGGTAGACACACGATGTAACCTATGCCAACATAATAGTACGGGCACGCGGAGGAGCCGGCGGCGTGTGTCGGCGCCCGGGCGGCTGGGGTGCGGTATTGTGACGGTGTCATGGGGAGGAACGTCCATAATCATGCTCTCGGGATGTAGTCATATCAGTGAACCTCGTTAACAAATATCGTACCTCAGTGTGTCGTCTATGATCTTACATTAGCGTTTTATTCTAACGTATCTTACCTCCCGCCATCTTCTTTTCTTCATGTTCCCATCTGTTGCTGACAAGTTCTGGCCTCTCTCTTGTTCTGTCTGCACCGAGCTGGCTGGGGTCAGTGTCAATCATCGTCTTTTGTAGGCAGTACCTTTTGTGAATTATGCATCTCGTATTCCTTATGCTATTGATATTTGCATTTTCTCGATGCAGGAGCGGTGGGTTATGGACCTACGACAGGAATGAACAAATATTCATACGGCAGGTTATCTCAAGACACGGTGTGGGTCATTCAGACTGTTAACATGCTTCTTGATGCCGCTAGTTCTGAAGAAGCAAAGCAAAACAATATTTGGCCTCCGCTTGGGCAGCAAGGACACTCACGTGTACTCGCCAAGAGAGGATTGGGCTTGTGTGTCACATGACTGAAAAAGAGAAGCGTGTATGCATATATTTATAGATGCAGAATGAGGCTAGTCATAGTGGCAGTAACTTAGCTAGTAACATAGCGTATTTCAATAATTTTTTGCTTATGTAGCAAGTATCTAATGAGATGTGGTAACATAATATGTTACTGTAACATAGCGCTTCCCAAAACAAGATGAGTCTACAAACTAATAAAGGAAGCTATCTATGACACTATTATCATGTTATTTTGCATTATGAAGGTAGTAACTTAGACTACTGTCATATGCATGACACTAGTCTAAGTTATTCCCCACTATGACCAGCCTGAGAAGGAAGAGTCGCAAAAAAGAAAGTAATGATAGGTGGAAACATTTAAGAGCCTAGGTGTACATAAATAAAGCGGAGGTACTGCTCCGTAAAAATACTGATCGGGCATGTCAGATGCAAAGCTATATGGCTATTTGGTTGTCTATATACGCCCATCAGATATTAATAGGAGTTGCTTGATTGTTTGCATGACTACTCTAGACCAGGTTAACATGAACCTTTGGGATCATCAAAAAGAAAACATGAACCTTCGGGCATGTATAAAAAACATAGAGATACCAGGGGATTTTTGCACCTTTTTACTATCTGGACTTATCATAACAGTATATAGTTGTACAACGGGTTTTGTAATTAAAATAACTGATGACCACATAGTAAGAGACATCAATCTTCTGGAAGCTAAATAGCTAAAATTTGTAGATATATACAAAAATATTTATTGAATATCACCCTATCTATTGGGACACTCACCCCTCGCGTACCCCTCGGGTCGCCCCCGTGGGCGACCAGGGGGAAACCCTAGCCGCCGGCGCCCGGACTCTCCCGCATCTCCTCCATCCTCGCCGCCGCCAGTAGCGCCGCCGGGCGAAGCCAGGCCGGCAGGGGCGGCGGCGGGGCTCCCTTCCCCTTCCCCCGAATGGGCTGGCGCGGGACGGCCAATCGAGAGGAGGCGCCGTGTTTTTGCGGGGTGCGGCGGCGCTGCAGATGGATCCTGGCCGCGACGTGCACTGCGCGCCGGCGGTTGGGGTTCGTGCTCGCGGCGTGGTGCGGCCGCTAGATCTGGTGGTCGCGTGCGCCGTCGGTCTCAGGTCCGTTTCTTCGGGATCCGGTGCCTGATCGCCATCGACCGGCGCAGGATGGTGGCTTTCGTCGCTGCCAGGTCGGGTCTTCCTTGATCCGGTGCCTGGGTGGATCTACGCCGGAGGTGTTGAGCCTTATGGTGCTTCCCTCTCTGGAGTTTTCGGGTCTTGGCTGCTGCCAGATCCAAAGCAGATGGAGATTGGTTGGACAGGAAGAGGACCGGAGGAAACTTTGGTCGGCCCGGCATCGGCGACGGCTTTGACGTCGTTACCCATCTTGATGGCGAAGTCGAGGTCCCTCCTATCCACCTCGTTCCGTTCCCGGACGAAAGTCCAAAATCCGTCTTGGATTGGACGGCGGCGGCGCCCTTTGCGTCGTAACCTCCATGGAGGCGCCGTCTTGGGAGGCTTGGGCGTTCGGGGGAGTTGCTATGGGTGAACGGCTTCGTGTGTCAGTTCCAGCAGCGGCAATGGTGTGGTGGTTGGCAGGAGGAGCGGCGTTCTAACCGCGTCAGATGCGTCTGGTAAGAGATGTCAAGTCATACCTGACCGACAGGTGCTACGCTGTGTCATGCCTAGTCGGCAGGTGCTACGCACGACAGATCTTTCAGAGTGTCCGCGTCGGGATGGACGAGCGCAGAGCGGTGGAGCTGTCTGGCGTCATGGTGGCGTCGACGGTAGCTAGACCGTGCAAGGTAGATGCAACAGTACAGCTCTGAAGATGGTGTGGTGGCAGGTGGCTGCGGCGGCCTCATACCCGGCAGGCGTCCTGGTTGAGGAGTGAGCCGGACTGGTAGGTACCCCATACCCGGCAGGCGTCCTGGTTGGGACCTCAGGTCTTAGATGTTTAGGTTTGGCTGCGATGTCTGTTTGGTATTAGGCCCAGACTATCAGCGCCCCTTCATCGATTGGATAGGTGTAGCGACAGTTGTTGCTGAGAAAGTGGCTTTAGTCTTGCTGTTGTATGTCTTTGTAAGGTCTTGTGAGAATAATTAATAAAGTGGCCGTATGCATCGCCCAGATGCAGAGGCCGGGGGTCATCCTCCTTTTCTAAAAAAAAATCACCCTATCTATCGGTCGAAATTTACAAGATCACGTAAACTATGAACCGAGGGATGCGATTACTCAACATTCAGAGGCATTTGATCAACAATTTCTAAAACAATCCGAATTTTTTAGTTACATAATCATTTCTATTATCCCCAAAGGATACTAAAATGATGATACACTATTATATGCGCTTAGAGCATTCTGTGATTAGCTGTTCAATTATATTGAAGTTCGAAATGATGTTCCCTTCATTGTGGAGTTTAATGTTTTAAGCTTTTTTTTGCAGACCTAATATTTTCAGTTGGTTAGTTTAGTTCTCTTAACATCATTTTTCTTTGTTTTTTGATTTTGAGATGTAATATGACTTTTTTTTGCCAGAAGGAACAACTACTTCATCCAGGTGCATCTTCTTAATTTTTGGCCAGTGAATTAAAGTCTCAAGTGTAAAAAAAAGGTCTGAAACTGCGTGTGAATTTCCATGAAGAGGCAGGCTGATTAGTGTTCCTCGTATAAGATTAGGGGATTCTTGGTAACCTCAGTGAACTGCAGTCTCCCATCCCGTGAAGGCAAGGCCAAAATGCCGAGAAGATCCCCTGTAAACCGGCGTAAAATGGATGGTGAAGGAACAGAAGCTCCCCGCACTACCGAGGCCATCCCGCTTCAAAGAGCTCCTGTTCAAGAAAGCCTGGGGAAAGTGTTTTAGGTGCTTGGAGCCAAATCATCACATCGTGGGCTGCACAAACCGAGAGAGGTGCCTTCTTTGTGGTGAGGTTGGGCATCGGGCGAGGTGGTGTGGTGCAGCGGGGAAGAAGCCGGTGGAGCGGAGGGAAGGGAGTGCTGCTCCAACGGTCATTTTGCCACCTCCTCCCCCCGGCCCGCCGCCAAGTGCTGCAGTCCACGCGCCGATGGAGGCCCCGGCGAGCGACCCCGAGGCGCGGCGTGGGCTGGTCGTTGCCACGGCGCGGCGCACGGCGGCGCTTGCGGAGGCGGAGAGGAGGCTATCCAGGTGCGCTGTGGTGGCCGTCGTCGTGGG
This sequence comes from Triticum urartu, assembly GCF_056163025.1. Classification (NCBI taxonomy): domain Eukaryota; kingdom Viridiplantae; phylum Streptophyta; class Magnoliopsida; order Poales; family Poaceae; genus Triticum; species Triticum urartu. The sequence continues at coordinate 583,402,854 of NC_141877.1, forward strand.
CTCTCCTCTCCCGTTCGAGCTGGTGGACGTCAAGAGGGCGCTGGCTCTCCGCTTCAGGATCCTAGAGGATGCGGTCAAGGTCTCGCTGCGAGCACTAGGGGAACTGCTGCTCATCTTCGACGATGCAGCGGTTCGGGACCAAGTTCTTGGCGGTCAAGGCCCGCTGGTGCTCGGGCGGGTCACTTTCATGGTGGCCCCTTGGTCGCGCTTTCGTCGTGCGTCGCCGGCGAAGATGTTGTACAAGGTCAGGGTTTGCCTTGAGGGGGTGCCGGAGCATGCGTGGGACATCGGCAGCGTGGCGTCCCTCTTCGATCCATCTATGCTCATTGATGGGATCGGTAATGAGGTGAGGAGTGAGGAGGATACGGGATGTTTCAGATTGTGGGTGTGGATGGACTTGGTGGAGAAGTTGAAGACCAGGGGAGTGCTGCAGCTCGAGGAGCCTAGAGAGATGGGCTCGCCGGACATGCATTTCCCGGAGCTCGGGATGATGGATGAGGCGCCGCCGCGCTAGGGGCAGGTGGGGTTGCTTTCTCATCCGGTTCTCATCCACCTGGATCATGTGGTGGATTTCTCCCGTCCGCCGTCGCCTCGCCCGGACAGTGGTGATAGCTGCAGCAGTGGGATCAGTGGGATACCATCTGATGAGGGCATGGTGGAGGCCTGGCCTGCTCGATGGGGCTATCGGTGGTTCCTAAGCTATGAAGATGGGGACTTCCCCCCGCCCCCACCACGGCAGTCGGCGCATTCACGGTTGCGCTTCCCTGATAGGGGGGAAACAGTGGAGGTGGAGGTGGACGGCGCACGTACGGCAATGGGGAAGGTCACCGGCAGGCCAGCATCGGAATGGATCGGGCAAGCGGGCGGCAGAATGGTGGCGGTGGCGGGGCGCCTGGAAGGAGAGGAGGCAGTTTCTACCGGCGGCGTGAAGGGGCTGCGGTGGCGCCAGCGGTGCAAGCTCCGCCCCTCATCGACGCGGGCGTGATATGTGCCTCGACGTCGGGGATCGATCCGTTCGCCGGTTCTGACAAGTCCCCGGTGGGGCAGTTGGCGCAGGTGGGGGCAGGGCTGACCGATGGCCATGAGAGGAATGGGGAGGGGGACGCAGAGGGGCTTTCGGAGCATTTGCCAGCCTCTTCTCGTGAAACTCTGGGATGCCATGAACTGGCTGGTCTGCTAGTGCATTTGCATGGGGCGGAGAAAAGGGTGATGACAGAGGCGGACACCGTTGAGGAAGGGAGTACGAGGGGCTCCCAGGAATCGAGCGACGTGCATGCCCTTTCCCATGCAAGTCTGCCAACTGTTGCGGTGGTGGACCCAGAGAGGGAGGGGTCAGAGATGGTCATAAGTGTTGTGGATGGACCGCTGACGGGAGGCAAGGGAGGACCCGCTGAGCTGGAAGATGTTTTTGGGCCGCACTCTCCGCGGGGCCGTCCACAGGAGTTAGGCCGGCTGGATGTTGGGCTGCAGGCGACGGGCGTGGATGCGGGGATGAGTGGGCCGCGAGCAGATGGCTCTGTGCGGGCCCAGGAGCCTGTCTTTGCGGCAGAAGATGACCTGCTATCCCACTTCCTCATCTCCTGCACATCCCCGCTCCCCTCTCCTCTGCTCCCAACTCCGTGCAACAGCGTTCTGAAGGAGGCTGCGCCGGTGACGGGTGTCGCGAAGCGGAGCAGCGGCAGGCTCGCGGCCAAGTCGACGGCAGGGTGGTCAACAATGGACAAGGTCCAGCTGGTGCTGCTGAAGAAGGGTGGCATCCTGCCCACGGATGCGCCGGCGACTGCCGCTTCGGCGCCCGATCTGGTGAGGTACAAAGATATGTACAAGAAGCCGGTGCCCGATAATTTCATTGCGGCGATCAAGTCCATGCTGGAGGCAGAGGGATCGGGCCAGTTTGGAGGAGGGGGCAGCGGGGGACAGGTGCAGGCTCTCCGTGCCTGAAACCCGGTTGCTGTATCCGTGTTCTTCCGCCTTTTCCTATGTTAGTGCAGCTCCCTGTTTCAGACGTTGATGTTCTAGGTGTTGTGGGTATGTTTGTGGTCAGTTGTCGTGTGTTCAACCCTCTGGTGTTTGTGGTTGTTAGCTCATCCCTGTTGAGATGGTGGTTGGATGCGGTTCAGAGGCTGTTTTTCAGTTTGTTAGAGTGCCCATATGTTTTATGGATCTTAATGTATTGAGCTGGAATTAATGTGCGTGGGCTTAATAACACGACAAAGAGAAGAGCAGTGCAAATTTTCATTGCTAGTCTTATCTGCAACATTGTTTGCCTGCAGGAGACGAAATTGAGTGATGTGACGAGGGGCCTGGTGGTCGAGACGTTGGGGTCGAGGTTTGGTGACAATTTCTTGGTTCTGCCGGCTAATGGCTCCAGTGGAGGGGTGCTGTTGGCTTGCTCTAATGACTTTGAACTTTCCGCGATGCCTCTTGCTGTTGGGGAGAATTCGGTATCTGGCACGATCAGGTGCAGAGTAGATGGGGTCACCTGGTCAATCTCTGGGGTATATGGGCCACAGTTGGAAGCTGACAAGATTCGGTTCATTGACGAGATAAAAAGAGTGAAGTCCCTTATGCTGCCGCGATGGATGATTCTCGGTGACTTCAACATGATCTGCAAGGCTCGGGATAAGAGCAATAGCAATCTGAACCTGAGGATGATGTGCCGTTTCAGAGCAGCCATTGAGGAGTTGGACCTGATCGACTTCCCGCTGCTGGATAGGCGTTTCACCTGGTCTAATGAAAGAGAAAATATGACGCACACCAAGATTGACAGGGTTATGGTAACGGGTGATCGGGATGCGGCCTTCCCCCACTATCAGTTGTCGCCGGCATCCACCAGTATCTCTGACCATTGCCCGATTGTGCTGAAGAGAATGGGTCGCTCTCACTGCAAATCATTCAGATTCGAGAACCATTGGATACAGCGCCATGACTTCTCAGAGGTGGTCTCCACGGCCTGGGCTAAGGAGGTCAAATCCGGTGACCCTGTTCGGGTGTTGCATACAAAGCTTTCCAGGACGGCTCGTGCTCTGCGTCTGTGGAACAAGCGGCGATTTTTACGTCGGGTGTGGCCAACGAGGTGATTTTCTCCCTGGATTTGGCTCAAGAAGAAAGATCTTTATCAACTGGTGAGAGGCAGTTACGGGAGATGCTTAAGGACAAACTGTTAGGGATCACGGTTGTTGACAGAGCAAGGTGGCGTCAGAAATCCAGCCTGACTGATATCCGCGACGGGGATGCTAGCACGAGGTTTTTTCACCTGAGAGCTTCGGGGAGACGATGTAAGAATCACATCCCGACGCTGATGGGGGGTTCTGGAGAGGTTCATGACCATGATGGGAAGGCCAAGATTCTCTTTCAATGTTTCAGAGGAATTATGGGTGTACATTGTGAGAGATCGGCGAAGCTGAATTGGGAAAGATTGGGCCTGTCTCGTATCGACTGGGGCATATAGATGGTCCTTTTACTGAACACGAGCTTCTGGCCGCGGTCATAGAGGTTCATGGGGAGAAGGCACCTGGACCAGATGGGTTTACTGGCACTTTTTTCAAGCAATGTTGGGCCATAGTTAAGGATGATCTGCTAGCGGCGGTGAACTGTGTCCACTCTCTTCGAGGCCACAACTGGAATTTGTTAAACACTGCCAACCTGGTCTTGCTGCCCAAGCGTGCTGATGCCCAAGATGCTGCGGATTTCAGATCCGTGAGCTTGATGCATAGCGTCCCCAAGCTTGTTAGCAAGATGTTAGCATCGCGGCTGGCCCCGGAGATCCATCACCTTGTCTCAAATAACCAGAGTGCCTTCATTAGAGGTAGAGCAATTCAGGATAATTTCTTGTACGTCAAGAATGTCATTAAGGCGGCTCATGTGGCGAAGACCCCTACGGTTTTTCTCAAGCTGGACGTGGCCAAGGCCTTCGATTCAATGGGATGGGCATATCTCCTAGAGGTTCTTGAGGCAATGGGTTTTAGCCAGAGGTGGCGTGACATGATTTCCTTAATTCTATCTTCGTCGTCGTCAAGAGTGTTGCTGAATGGATTGCCGGGTTCACCTTTCTTACATCGGCGCGGTCTTAGATAGGGGGACTCTCTGTCCCCTCTGTTGTTCATCCTCGCCAGGGAGCCTTTGCAGCGGCTATTCTCTCTTGCCACCGAGGAAGGAATCCTATCCCCTCTAAGACCGAGGGTGGCCCGTCTCCGTACAAGTTTCTATGCTGACGATGCGGCTCTCTTCATTAACCCTTCGGCATCTGACTTTGTGGCTGTGAATGCCATCCTCAGGCTCTTCGGTGATGCTTCCGGGCTATCTGCCAACATGGCCAAGACTATTGCTTACCCAATCTCTTGCTCTGGAGTGGACTGTGCGCCCATGTTGGCTGATTTTGGAGGGGTTATGGGTGTTTTTCCGTGTCTGGGAAGTTGTCTCCGAGAAGGGGGCGTTTGATGAACAGGAAGGAAAGATTGGTTTGCATCAACTCTGTGGTCACGGCCTCTGCTACCTTCTTCCTAACGGCTTTTCAACCGGACAAATGGTTCATAAAGCGGGTTGATAAGATGAGAAGAAATTTCCTTTGGGAATGTGAGGAGGGGACTGCTGGTGGCAAAAGTCTTGTCAATTGGGCGCAAGTTTGCTCCCCCAAGAAATATGGTGGTTTAGGAGTGAAGAATATTGAATGTTTCAGCCGGGCTCTGCGGCTGAGGTGGGAGTGGTTTCGATGGGATGAGGTGGACAGGCCGTGGAAGGGCACCCCAACGCCGTGCGACAGCTCTGACAAGCAGCTCTTCTCGAGCTGTACCACAATTCAGTTGGGTGATGGCTCTCTTGCTTCCTTCTGGATGGACAGATGGCTGAATGGGGTTGCACCTGCTGTTCTTGCTTCGGAGATCTTCAAATTGACCTGCCTCAAAAGGTTATCGGTCAAGGAGGCGATGGACAATGGGCGATGGATGAAAGGGTTACAGCGTATGCATACTGATGCCCAGATCGAGCAGTTTGTCAGGCTTTGGGGGGAGGTGCAGAATGTGACGTTGTCCAACAACAGAGATTTCATCAGTTGGGACTTAACTGCAAATGCTGCATACTCTACTTGCTCTGCTTATGAAATTCAGTTTGCAGCTAGGGTTGCGATGCCGGGTTTGGACCGGGTGTGGAGGTGCAAGATGGAAGGAAAGGTCAAGTTTTATTTGTGGCTGCTCCTGCAAAATAGGAACTGGACGGCAGATCGTCTGCGAGCGAGAGGGTGGTCACATATTCCATGTGCCGGTTGTGTGATCAGCAGGAGGAAACCACAGAACACCTAACTCTGTCCTGCTGCTATGCAAAGGAGGTTTGGTTCCAGTTCAGCAGAACAAGCGGCGCAATGTACAATGCTATTTCGTCGGCACCCTCGATTGGGGAATGGTGGTTCAGGCTGTATTCTGCTACAGGTAAAAAAGAGAAAGTATCTGAGGATATTACTTTGGCCGCGTATATCGCGTGGAATCTGTGGAAGGAGCGAAACCGGAGGGTTTTTGACCAGAAGGAGCGGACGGCCATCTCTCTGGCTGTTTTCATCAAGGAGGAGGTTAATTTATTCTGGGAGGCAACTAAGAGGACCACTGTAGTATAGATGTGAGATTTCCCGTGATGTGGTGTTTTTTCATGTTGTTCTGAGTGCGTGGGTATGGTGTTTGAGCTAGGCTCTAGTGGTTTTGTAATGACTTCTCTTTCTTCTATAATGCAAAGGCAGAGCTCCTGCTGTTCGCGTCAAAAGAAACTGTTGTAGTTAGTCGTTCCCTCCCATTTCCATGTAAGTAGTTCGCTTAGATCTCTTCCAATTCTTTTTTATTCATTAGTTTATCCGACGGAAGCATCACAAGAATTACCCCATGCGATCCCCGCACGCGTAGTACAAATCTATATAACTTACCCCGACATCTTCTTCATGTTCCGGTGCTGCTAACACACCACTGACAGGCGGTGCGACATGCACTACAGATGTGGATGATCGCCTTTGGTATGCAGTTCCTTTTCCGATATACCAATCTCGTATTCCTTATACCAGTTAATGATCACTACATTATCTCGATGCAGTAGCAGGGGTTTAGCTAGGACCTACTACGGAAATGGTGAAGCATTCATATGGAAGTGCATCGCACAATACCGTACAAGACTCACAGACTGTTAACATGCTTCTCGATGCTGCCCATTCCCAAGAAGCACAGCAATACAAAATTCTGCCTCTGCTTGGGCACCTAAGACAGTAATGCATTCTAGCATTGAGCTTGTGTGTCACATGACTAAAAATAGAAGCGTGTATGTATATATTTATAGATGCAGAATAAGAATGAAGAGTCACGAAAAGAGAAAAAACAAGCAAGAGTAGGGAAAGGTGGAAACATTTAAGAGCCTAGGTGCACTTGAATTATAGGAGGTATTGATCCATAAAACTTCGCGAGAGACCTTGGGCATGATAGATTGATAGGTAGGTTGCATCAACACCAAATATATGTATTTGGTTGTCCATATGCGCCCACCAAATATTAATATGAGTCATTTGATTGCTTGCATGACTACTCTGGACCAGAACAAAATGACCTTAAAGCAACGACGATTCTATGTGTAAGCTGTGGGGTCAGCCGACCCCACCGTTTTTTTTGGAAAATAGCCTAGGAGTACTGTTCATCATGAAGAAAAAAAATCTAAAAAAACCCATTGACCCCACAGATTTATAAGGCTGACGCCGCCACTGCCTTAACGCATTATTGGGCATACAAATATATCCGAGGACTACTGAACTTTTTATCATCTAGACTTAACATAAAAGTATATAGTTGTACAATAAGGTTTGTAGTTAGAAAAATGTGCATAGATAAACAAAATGTTTTTTCGCTTTGATGAAATGTTACAACATGCATTTGAAAAAAAAATCAAAATATGTTTTTGTAAATGATGTTAATATATATTTGGAAATTGTTAAATGGGAATATAAAATGTTTTAAATACATATAAAAATGTACAACATATATGAGAAAGGGTAGACATGTATTACAAAACTAACCTATGAAAACTAACAAAATAAAAAAATGAAGAAAACAAAATATAACAAGAAAATAAACAAAGAAAACTAGCTCGAAAGTCGGTACAGGCGGTGTATAGAACCAACGGCCTTAAGCACCCGAAAGCGCGAGTTGGACTCCAGCTGGTTCACTCAGTCTGGCATTTGACTGGTCGGCCCTTCACCATAGGCCGGTCGACCGACAGTCATTGACCGTTTACAACAAATTATAAAGTTTAAAAATTTGAAAGGAAATCATGAATTAAAAAAACACATGGATTTGATTGAAAAGTACATGAAATTGTAAGAAAGTTCCTGTTTTTATAGAAAAGTACATGAATTTCAAAAACAATGGTGGATTTATAAATTGTTCATATATTTGGAAATTATTCAGAACTTTGAAAAAAAGGATCTATGAAAATAATTCATGGTTTCAATTCTAAAAAAATCGTATATGTGGAAATTATTCAGAATTCCAAGGGCTGTTCACCTTTTCCAAAAAAGGTTCAGAATTTTTTTTTAAAATCAAGAATTTGGAAACCAGAACACATTGACGTTTTCAAAAAAATTCATGGATTTAAAAAAAGTCAAAATAGAAAATAAAATAAAAATATGAAGAAAACAAAAAAACTGGCAAAATCGGTCATAAGCTTTTTGAAGCTTGACAAAAATAGTTGTTTTTTTTCTGACAAAACCGGTTGGTGAAAAGATTTTGTATAGTTAGAAAAAAAAATATCACAGCGCTACATTTTCTGGCCCACTCACTACGATGTGCGCTGGGATCGCAGAGTGCCAACTGGAAATAAGCCAATAAGTAGGACTGGCACGATATAGAAAATAGGCTGTATGACGCCCATGGGCATCGAACAGGGGAGCTTACGCAGAAACCCAGCACAAATTGGTCGACGCACTCTACCCTGACCCAGTTTTGAACAAAAATTCAATGCTTTTGAGATGGTTTTCACCACAAAAAAATGGCTGTTTTTTTAGAAGCTAGATATTTCTAAACTGATTAAAAAAATACAAATATATGTGTTAGAAAGTTGTTCAGTATGTGTTATATATAGAAAAGTTCAGTGTACATAAAAAGGCTAATTTTTTTAAATAATACATTTTTTTATTAATTTGCACAAATATTACGCTCAAAAAATAATTTTCAAAAATAATACACCGTCGGCCCGCAGCCGACCGAGTGGACCTAGTCGGCCCACAGCAGGCCGACTGAGACCCTATCGGCTTGCTGCTGGCCGATTGGCCTGTCGGCCACCAGTTCAGGTCCAGTCGGCCAGTAGTGGGCCGACAGGGCCTAATTGGCCTGCTGTGGGCCGACAGCGACTAATTGGCCAGCTGCGGGCCGACAGGGACTAATTGGCCTGCTGTGGGCCGACCGGTGCATGCCACCATTTTTTTTCCCGAACGCTTCCTGGATTTTTTTATAAACTATGACGTATTTCGTGCAACCCTGTGCCCGTAATATTTTCCCGCCATATGTTCGCGCCAACTCTTTCTCGCCACCCGTTTCCCGCCATATGTTCACGCCAACTCTTTCCCGCCACCCGTTTCCCGCCATACCGCAGTCGTCCTTTCCTGCCATTTTCTCATCCCTACCTATAAAACCCCCTTCAGACAGAGGAGGATAAGCATTCCAGTGTAGTGTAGTTGAGATGTCCCATTATCCTTTCGATCGTAGTTTTCATCCTGAGATGAGCAGGACTCTTCTGAGGCTAGCTACCGATTTCAGGATGGACAATAGGATAGTTCCATGGGACGAACTCACCGGTAGTAACACCATAATGAATGAGTTGGCTCACGAATTACGTATGTCTGGGTGGCCTGAAAGGACCTACGAGGAGGTACGTATAGAACTTCTTAGGTTGCATGCAAGGTGGAAGAAGGTAGTGGAGCCGGAGAGTGAAACTTTCAGAAGGACTGCAGAAAAGCATCCATTTTTATGGACTGATGAGAGCGAGGACGAAGATGATATCTTCATGCCGCCGCTTCCGGGTTCTGCATCGTCAAAGAGCAAGAGTTTTGCATCGTCCAAGGGCAAGAGTACTGCATCGTCGAAGGGCAAGAGTTCTGCATCGTCCAAGGGTAAGAGTTCTGCATCCTCGAAGGGTAAGAGTTCTGCATCGACGGAGGATGACGATGATGACTTCATGTAGTTTTTGTGATGTATGTTGTAAGTTTAGTCGTATGTACCGTTAATTTAGATGTAGTTATATCTAGTTGTTTATACTGTCTTGTTGTACGAGCATTATGTTCTATCTAAATATGATGTTGTAGTTCGGATAACAGAGTACTAAAATAGAGTAGGCATATGTCTCATACATAAGTACATAGTCATTTGTCTCATACATAGAATAGACATAAGTCTCATACATAAGTAGATGGTCATGTCTCTACTGATAGATGGAAGCGTCAGTGACGACGTCTGGCCTGGCGGGGAGGCGGATCTGGAAGCGGCGACCATCCCAACCTGTTAGGTGGCCTAATGTTACGAGGAGGAATTTTAGACTCTCCCTGGTCATGCTATGTATCCTGTGTGGGGCCTGGTGGAGGAGTCGAATACATGTTCATCCACTAGGTGTGCTGCGACATCTGAGCATGTATGTTCTCCCCGGGATGTTGATCACTCCCCCACGTATCATGTGATGCTGACATAGACGCATGATATCCGTAGGCTCCTGCACGATGGAACGTTTAGTCATGAAGAATGAGGTCGCCTCAATTAAAATTGAAAACAATAAAAATGAAGACACTTACCTGCTGGTTGTGGCGGCTGCTCTGGCTCAAACACGAAGCTCGATGAGGGACCGTGCTGCTGTGGCTGTGGAGAAAACACGAAGCTCGACGAGGGACCGTGTTGCTATGGCTGTGGAGAAAACACGAAGCTCGACGTGGGACCATATTGTTGTGGTTGTTGCCACGTTGAACTGCTAGGTTGGTCAGGACGGGGTGGCCTGGTTGTCGGCTGATGTGCTAGACGTGGACGTGGTTGATGTCGGTGCATGGAGTGACGCGGCTTCTGCTACTGGTGCTGAACAACGTCGATTCTCCGGGTGCACGTGATAGCCTCGTACACAGTCCGTATCTTGTTCTGAATTCGTTCCAAGAAGGGCTGTAGCACTGGACAATGCTGAAGAAGAGGTCCAGACGACAGTGATCGTCCAAAGGTGGTCACGTCCTGGTAGAGTTCGTGTGTTAAGGTAGCCTGCAAATTTCCATGACGATTAATAATGTATGTCTCTTGCACGTTAAAGTATGTGACAACATTACTTAAAGAAAATATATCTTACCGCGTACTGCCTAGAGCCCGAAGTGTCATAGCTCGGGTACATATCCGACGGAGTAGGATCCGGTATCTCCTCTGGGTGGGAGTGCTCAATGATGCGTAATCGTGTTCCGGTCATGTAGCGCCGCAAATAGAGATTGAATTCATCGAGATCAAAATTGTGATTCTCGTGCCATAGATGTGTGTTTGCTGTCTCCCATTCTATAACATACGACTCTAGTCTAACTAGCCAGTCAGCAGTTGTCCTGGTCATGCCCTTCCTTGTCGTCCTAAAATTGTGGTGTGTGTTCAACAATTACCTAAATTTTCGAATGGAGTACTATGAAAGATAATGCAACATTGAAAAATTAGTTAATACTTGTGGATGTGTGATGGCACCGGGTTCTCTATAGGGGGAGGCAGCTCCAACTGCAGAAGACCAAATTGCCTCATAACTCTCTGTTGTGCCATCTCCTCGACGAAGACATCGAAGATGATTTTTGATTTTGTCATCCAGTAATCTCGGTCCCTTGTGCATAGCACAGACAGACCACCAGGGTATCTCGCTTGTATGGCTGCTTCCGTGTAGGGCTGCCAGATGACCCCGGTGTACGCATCGTACTGCTCGTTCAATGCTGTGTATGCCTTCCTGGTCTGATCACTAGCAAAGCGTCTCTGCAGAAAACCAAAAGTTAGTAGCCGCTAGCATCGAACTATCTCTTGTGCAGAAAAAAGTTGCATTAAACTATAACACGGTGCATACCTCGCGACGTGTCCAACACAGACCGAAAGTAGGCATCTCGATGCCGTCAGCATCAAACATGGCGTCTATAGGCTCACAAACACGTACATCTGGTCGCCCTATAGAGAACCTCTCCCAAGACCATAACTATAGGAATAGAGGGCATCCAAAAAGGGCTGGCTTTCTCGATGTAAGCTGGCAACCATTGCACATACCTCGGTATGTAGCCGCTAAGACCGCCGAACCCCAACTCCTCTGTCTGATCTGATCCGCAGTATGAGCGCTCGCTATCTCGAGTGCCATAGGGATGTAGAGCGCGTTAATAGTGGTGACATGGTTCTCTATGAACATCACCTTGCCGAAAAGCCACATTAAGTAGGCCTCCAGGCTCCGAGTGATCTGTTCCGCAGTCAACGGCGCCCGGAAGTTTTGGATCTGCATTAAGCAAAGAGAAAGTTTTAGTTAGCCGCAGTTATTTTCTGTAAAACCATATGCACGATAACTTGAAGATAATAGGTTGGGGAAATTACTCGGAAATTGAGCAACCACTCATACTTAGGTCCGTGATGCTCCCATACCGGATCCGGAGCATCCGGAAAAACACCATGAAAACGTTGTGTAAGGGCTCGCTCCCAACCAGCCGGTGCGTCCAACGGTCCTATGGCATGACCTGCCAATGGTAGTCCGAGCAAAAGTGACACATCCTCCAGAGTAGGAGCCATCTCTCCCCATCGGAAGTGAAACGTGTGGGTCTCTGGCCTCCAACGGTCCACTAAGCAGCTCAGCAAGGACCCGTCGATGGCGATGCGTTTCTCACCCGGGATAGACTCAACCAGACGCGCGAAAGGTAAAAGGCCGGCCCATTTCAACCTTCATCAGAGAACATTTCAGTTAGTGTCTCCCATTAATATGCATGTCAGTGTGCAAATTAATAAAACACGTACCGCTGAAGCCATCCTGGGTGTATCATCCAGTTTTCTTTAGGAGTGCGAGTGACCAGAGGCTCAAGCTTGCGCTCATACCATATCGCACCACGAAGACCCCTATCAATGTCCCCATTCAGCAACTACATTCCCGACATTCCTGCACATAAAAAAATCAGAACATAGTGCCACACTTAATAAAAATTCAGAACATAGTGCCACACTTAATAAAAATTCAGAACATAGTGCCACACTTAATACAAATTCAGAACATAGTGCCACAGTTAATAAAAATTCAGAACATAGTGCCACACTTAATAAAAATTCAGAACATAGTGCCACACTTAATACAAATTTAGAACATAGTGCCACACTTAATACAAATTCAGAACATAGTGCCATACTTAATACAAATTCAGAACATAGTGCCACACTTAATACAAATTCACAACATACTACTGCTAGCTTAGCTTCTTCCTCTCGCCCTTACTCCTCTACTGCCTCTACCTCCTCTTCTTCCCCGGTTGCCTCGTCCACGCCCAGTGACGAAAGTGGGACAATTAGTGTCCCTATGGCCAAATTCATTGCCTAGTCGGACCTCCTGCTTCAGATTCATCCATATCATTCCGGATGCGCCGACAATGCCGTCTGCCTCTACTTGTATGCATATGCTCTGGGTTTGGAATGTAACGCCTTTCAGCGGGGTTGACGCTGTTGAAATTACCCATTGATCGAAAACCCATCAGCTCACCTGTCCAGGTATTGGGGACAGACTCTTTAAGAAAAAATGGAGACACAAACGATATTGCGTCCATTCCAAACTGCCCGCAAGTAGCAAGTACATGTGAGCAAGGTAGGTGAAGCAATTTCGGTTTGTTGCACGTGCACTCACACGTTGGCCAGGCTTCATTACCAATTTTCACCTCATGCGTCCTCAACTCATTTGCACATCCGAATTTGTTGTTGGCTAAGCGGACCTCAAACCTTCTTTCTCGATTACCGATGGCGACTACAGTGTGTGATCTAGCTTTTTGCATCTTGTTGTCCATGTACTTCGTGACTCTTTCACAGTACCGTGTATTCGGGTTGTTGAAGATATGTTGCTCTGCTTTTTGACGTCTATCTCTGAAATACTTGACGGTGCCATAGAAAATACCCTCAACGATGGCTGTAAGTGGCAATGCCCGGTTTCCTCTGAGGACAAAGTTGTATGTTTCTGCGAGGTTTGTTGTCATGACACCGTATCATGCTCCATGTGTGTCATGTAGCAAAGACCACCTCTCTAGAGGCTCATGCTCTATCCACTGCTCGAAGGTTTTAATCGACCTCCCAAGCCTTCTCCTAGTACCAGGTGGGTCAAAGCCTGGCAGGTCACATAGCCCAACAGGCTCCTCCTCCACGGCCGTTGTTCCTGTTGCCAACTGTGCAGCTACTGCTTCAACATGTGCCCTCACCGCTACATCTCTTGCAGCTTTCCTGTCCCTCACGTGTCTCTGCGTGCACACATTAAGTCTGTCGCATATCAAATTGTACTTCCATAGCTGGTTCTGCTTGCAGAGTTTTTTGAACAGATTCATCAGGTTCTTATTTCTAAACTGCGAGAAGAAATTAGCCCCCAGATGGCGCATGCACCAACGGCTCTGCAAGTCCTGCCATGGAACTTGTTCCTCAGGGCATGGGTTTGTCAGTGTCCTTATCGCACTGAGTATACCTGCATGCCTGTCATGAAGGATGCACACATTGGGCTTCTCCTTCACAACTGATATTTTCAACTGCCTGAAGAACCATGTCCAACTTTCAATGTTCTCACTCTCCACAAAAGCAAATGCGAGTGGGACGACTTGATTTTGGCCGTCTTGACCTATGGCTATCAGGATCTGACCCTTGCACTTGCCTGTGAGAAAAGTACCGTCAACACATATCACCGGGCGGCAATGCCTGAAAGCTTCGATGCATACACCGAAAGAGAAGAAGAGACGATGCAGCACCCTCACAGTTGGGAACTCTGGCATGAACATGTCTTGGATATCGATATAGGTGCCTGGATTCCGCTGCTGCAGGGTGTGGAGGAGCTGGACAACAGAGTCATATGCATCAAAATAAGAACCAAATCTCCTCTCAAGCGCCGCATGCTTAGCCCTCCAAGCCTTGCCATAAGAAATTTTGTACTTGAACCTGGCGAAGACTTTTGTCTGGACTGCCTTCACTTCCATAGCTTTGCCCTGCACTATCTCATCGTAAAACAACCGAGCAATAAGCGTCGATGAAAGGTTGGCATGATCCTGAGGGATGCAGGGAATAAGACAACTGTGATTAACTAAGTCACTTATCACCCAACTTGTGCCATACTTAGGGAGAAAGCTGTGCACCCTGGCGGGACAATCTGCGTTCTTGCATACCATTGTCAGGAATTTCTGACTGGACACCTGAGCTGTGAAAACCCTTTGCGTGGACATTGCCCAGTTAATTATTACATCTTTCAGTGCTTGCTTGTTCGGATACATAGCACCCGTCGCAATATTGTTCTGGTGATATTGCCAGGCTGAATCATGTCCATCATTCACGGTCATTGCAGATGAGAATTCATGATTCCACGATGCAGGATTCAGGACCTCCTTTGCATTTTCTTCTTCATCTGACTCGTCAGAATCATCGGCATGACCCCTTTCAACATCGGTGTCTTCTTCTTCCATCTGGTCCTGCATGTGCCCATCTACCTCGTCAGCGTCCACCTCGCCATTGTAATCACCATTGGCATTTCCTCCTTCTACCTGACTACTCTGCCCTGGTTCATAACCATAAGCATTTCCTCCTTCTACCTGACTGCTCTGTCCTTGTTCGTAACCATCATCTCCAGCATTTGACATAGATAACTGCCTCCCTACACTGCTATGACCAGGATCGTAGCCACCCTCGCCTTCATGTGCAGTGACCTCCTTCACGACGGGAAGAACTAAAGCAACAGGATTGCATCCCCTTCGTTCACAACCTTGTAACCACCGCACCCATTCGGAGTCTCGCTCTATCGGCCTCAGATAAAAGTAAATTATTGAACTTGACTGTGTCCACAATGCATGAACACCGACGGTGTGTGTTTCAGTATCAAGACCTAAATTTGCCGCAATCCATTCTTTCAACTGACTGACAGACCATGTTTGAGGTGCGCTCATTGGCACATCTATATGAGTAAATTCACTCAGATCTGCTCCCATCTCAGTTGTTTGGACAGTACCAGGACCATAGCAAAATCTAAAGTTCACTACATCGGACATCTCAGCTCACCTATTTTTTTTCAACAACGAATACAGGTATTAAGCAACAACTTAATATACCCACACTAAGAAATATTAGACATGTCTATATATTAGCTAGCTATATATTACAGAATATTAATGGAGCAACTAATAGTCTAATACTACCGGAGCAACTAAAATATTTTTACACAACTAATTAGTTAACATCTAAATATATTTACGTATACTACCGGAGCAAATAACAATAATCACACACCTAATTTATTTCACATCGAAACATATTAACAAATACTACCGGAGCACCTATGAAAAATAAAATGTTGGTTGAAATATACCCTTGAAGCGTGCGTGCGAACGACGAACGACGGCCTTCAATCACCGGAATCGGAGCGGGAAACTCCACCAAACTGTCGGAGCTTCACCTCCACCGCCTCCACCACACTGCCCCAACTTCTCCACCACCACCTCCACCTCCACCGCCGCAACAAGCTCCACCAATGAGCTGGAAAAAAACTCCACCTAAATGCTCACCACGACCGCCACGAGCTACCCCATCAGTAGATCGAGGTCTCTTTTGGTTGCCCTAACTGAGTAGAATCCATTTACGGTGCCAAATCCGCAAATAAATGGTTCATTTAGGTGTAGAAATTGGGGGCATTTTGGTGTACAGAGAGGAGAAGGAAAGAACAGAAGAAGAACCCTCGCGTGCGTGGGAGGAGGAAGAAGAGGCAGGGAGCCTGCCGTGCCGCGCGACGTGGGTCCACACCCTGTCGGCCCGCAGCAGGCCGATCGGCCCGCGGTAGGCTGATAGGCCTGCGGTAAGCCGACAGGGGTTCACCCCGTGACCGCCGCGCCGACAGCTCCCTCCCCCCCCCCCCCCCCCCCCCGCGACGTGGCCTGCCCAATCCACGCGCGACATGTGGCAGGCTGGCCAGCTGTCGGACAGCTACTGGCCGAGTGCACCCAGTCGGCTTGCTGTGGGCTGACTAGGCCCAGTCGGTCCGCAGCGGGCCGACGGTGTATTATTTCTGAAATTCTTTTTTTAAGCGTAATATTTGTGCAAATTAATAAAAAAATGTATTATTTAAAAAAATTAGCCAAAAAAGTTCGGTCTGTGTTACAAAAATGTTCGTCGCATAATTGAAAGAAAGTCTGTCATAAATTAGAATTGTTCCATGTTTGTAACAAAAAATGTTCTTCATATATTGGAATAACGTTCACGATATATAAAATAAATGGTCACCTTTTATTAGAAAGATGTTCACTGAATATTGCAAAAACTATTAAAAAATCAGAAATGTAGAAGAAGAAAAATGAAAAACCAAGTTCATAAAAAAACTAAAAACAAAAAACAGTACGTAAACGAAAAAGAAAAACAAAAACATTAAAAATATAATAAAACCAAAAAGGAAAACCTGTGCACACGTCAAATGGGCTAGCCCATCCTGATGCAAGTTTCAGCGACGGTGTTCATATATGACGCATAGGGCATTATATATATAGGGATTGTTTTTCCAGGGATGGTACCCTTTGTGGGCCAGCCGCAGCACGCACAGCAGGAAACGCCCCAGCGCCCCACGTGTCGCGTGCTGAACGGAACCGTGATAGAATATATATATATGTTTTCTATGAGTGTGCTTTTTTGTTTTCAGGGTTTTTATTTTGCTCTATTTTTGCTAGGTTTTCGCAAGAAAAGTTCTTTTTCCTCTCGTGAAGCACACCGTGTGAAATAGCAGCAAAAACACTATTCAGAATGTGAAAATCACAGGTGTGCCTTTAAAAAAGTGAAAAAACACAGGTTTTTCAGGCTTTTCTTTTTTTGTTTGCAGTTTTTTTGTTCTATTGGATTTTTGTTTTTTCTGATTTTCTAAAGAAAAAAGTCGCCCAAACGTATAACCTGTGATCTAGTTTCGAAAATCTCAATGTAAGAAACAGAACGGTGAAAATGGCTCGTGATTTGGGCACACGGTTCAAGAGAGGAGGTGGAGTGGACTTTGTAAGGGATACCTTCTAACTAGTGATTTCCCAGGTTTTATTGTATGAGAGAAGCATGTTCGTGCTGGTGATGATGGAGGGAGTATGTTCGAGCGTCCAATAATATGGCTGCTGGTCCCATTATTTTTCGGCATTGGTCCCATGTATTTGGTACTTATCAGTACTTTGATTTTGGTACCTCCTATTTTTCTATCACTCAATTAATTTTAATGAACTACTGTTATTATTGACTAGTCTGTCAATTTTTTCTACCACTAGACCAATCTTAACGAGCGGGGGGATTTGACCACTCAATGTTCGGTCACATTGGATTCACAATAATAATATCTGCAACGATCTGAAATTTTCCTTACGTAATCATTCCCAGTTTTTCTTTCTTGCAAAAGGGCGGCAGAGAACAAATTATTTTCAATGTGACCGAACTAAAAATATTTCGAAACTGGTGTCCATAGAGGAACTAGAAATAATAAAAGACTAAAATCATTCCCAGTTTGGAAGAAAACTAGGAATGAACTGCCGTCTCTTATTATGCCGATAGAAAACTAGAAAATTTTCCTCTTAGGAGTAGTAAGAGGAACTAGAAAATTTATTGTCCATAGAGGAACTAAAATTGTTCCTCTTATTATTGCCCATAGAAGAAAAAGGGAATGAACTGCCGTTCTTTTATTTTGCCGATAGAAAACTAAAATTCCCCTTATTATTGCCCATAGAAGAAAAAGGGAATGAACTGCCGTTCTCTTATTATGCCGATAGAAAACTAAAATTCCCCTTATCATTGCCTATAGAAGAAAAAGGGAATGAACTACTGTTCTCTTATTATGCCGATAGAAAACTAAAATTCCTCTTACTATTGTCCATAGAGGAACTAAAATTGTAGAGTCAACATAAGAGACGGCAGTCTTCTACTCGTATGTTGTTAACAAGGAAAAGGAAAGCTATATAGCTCAAATTTGTAGTTTTGGTTTTGTTCTGGCTTGATGTGAACACATTATTGTAGTTAGGATAACTAGAAAAATATTTGCGAATATCATGCTCTTAGTTGAAATTTACAAGATATCTCGGGAACTATGTGTTGAAGGATTTGACTGCTCAAATATGTCGGAATTGGATTATTCAAATTTTCATTTTTTTAGAAAAGGATTATTCAAATTTTCATACATAATCATTCCTAGTTCTTTTTCTTCCAAAATCGAAAAGGACAATAAAGATCATATATGCATTTCTTTTCTTTTCCGGGAATCGTCCAAAAACGTAATGCTGATGTTCAGTTGGCTTCGGAGTTGATCGACTAGCGATGAGCTCCTCGCTCCCGCGACCTCTAGTCGTCGCCGGGCGATCCCTCGCCGCCTCTGCCCTACGGAGCACCCGCCTCCCCTCCCTGCCTCCTCGGGAGCCTCTCCGACCTCCTGCCCCGGGAGGCGTGCTCGCCGCTCTCCCTCCCCTGGCGTGTCCAAGGTGTGCCCCGGGCCGGCGACACCATTGTTGCTGTCTCGCCCCCTGCGCCGTCCAAGACCTGCTGCAACCCCGTGCCGCCTCCCGGCAATGACGACCTCGAGGCCATGTTGCGAGGATTCCGGCTGGGGAAACCCGGCCAGGTCGCCTTCAAAAAACCAGGTGCGGCGTTCCTCGACTTCGTTCTTCTCAACTTTCACACCATGGTAGCCTCGCCCTTCGCTCGTTTATTTCTGGCTAGCTCTTGCCGCTTCTGGATCACTCCAGCTGTGCCCTCCTCCCGGGTCAATGTGCTTCGTTAAAAACGCGCTTAACTTCCTTCTCACGGATGCCCCGGACCGCTTATCCGTCCTCGCGGATGGCCCAGACTACTTTTGCTCCCTGGCCGCCTCGCCGGCCATCGCCAATTTCGTGGTCGCCACGGCGCGTCTGCGCCTTGGTAGGACGGAGCTCATCCTCCATCGCCGTCGGCGGGAAGCGGTGGATGCTGCCGCGCGTGCTAGGGCGCATGCGTGCCACACAATTCCCGGTGCCCCGGAAGCGGCGGCGCGTGCCCTGGTTCCCGCCCGTATCCCTGCATGCATGCATGCAATCAATCCCACCCCTCCCCTCCTGTCAGCCTGCCCTGCAACCCGTGGCCCTCCCCCCGCGCGTGCCTGCTTTTCTAGACGGCTCGACGCCCCACCCGCGTTTGACTGCTGACACGCATCCCTCCCTCCCGTTGGGCTTATCCCTGGCCCCCAGATGCGACGTGCGTGGCGCCACCATACCTCTGCGCTCTGCTCCATCTTCTCCTACCCCGCCTCTTTCCCTCGCTCGTCCTCTGCAGACTCCTGACCCGTCCATCGAAGGCGCGAATCCCGCCCCCCTCCCTCCCTCCCTGCGGGAATCCGGCTGCAGCGTGATGAGTCCTGCGGTGCCGCACCCCCATCCCCCGTTTCCCCGGCGCCCTCTGCTGCGAGCGGCGCCCCCATCCCGCCCGGTCCTATAAGGAAGCTCTGCTCTCCCCGTCTCCACCTCCACCCAACAAACGGCGCCTCCTTGCCTTCTTGCCATCCCCGGTCAAGACTCTGTGCCACAAGTGCTACTCCTCGCGCCACCTTGTCCGTCACTGCCGAGACCCCGTCCGCTGTCGGGACTGTGGTCGCTCTGGCCACATTAGCTCACAATGTAAGTTTGATCCTTTGGTACTCATTGTTGGGGAACGTAGCAGAAATTCAAAATTTTCTACGCATCACCAAGATCAATCTATGGAGTAATCTAGCAACGAGGGGAAGGAGAGTGCATCTACATACCCTTGTAGATCGCTAAGCGAAAGCGTTCAAGTGAACGGGGTTGATGGAGTCGTACTCGTCGTGATCGAAATCACCGATGATCCTAGTGCCGAACGGACGGCACCTCCGTGTTCAACACACTTACAGCCCGGTGACGTCTCCTACGCCTTGATCCAGCAAGGGGAGAAGGAGAGGTTGGGAAGACTCCATCCAGCAGCAGCACGACAACGTGGTGGTGGTGGAGGAGCACGGGACTCCAGCAGGGCTTCGCCAAGCACTACGAGAGACGAGGAGGGAGAGGGGTAGGGCTGCGCTAACAGGGAGAGCAAATCACATGTCTTGGGCAGCCCCAAACCTCAAGTACATATAGGGGGAGGGGAGGGGCTGCGCCCCCACCTAGGGTTCCCTCCCTAGGGGTGGAGGCCAGCCTAGATCCCATCTAGGGGGGCGGCCAAGGGGGGAGAGAGGGGGGCGCACCACTAGGTGGGCCTTAGGCCCATCTGAGCCTAGGGTTTGCCCCCTTCCCCTCTTGGAGGCGCCTTGGGCCTTGGTGGGAGGCGCCCCAGCCCACCTAGGGGCTGGTTCCTTCCCACTATTGGCCCATGTAGGCCTCCAGGGCTGGTGGCCCCACCTGGTGGACCCCCGGACCCCTCCGGTGGTCCCGGTACACTACCGGTGATGCCCGGAACACTTCCGGTGGCCAAAACCATACTTCCTATATATCAATCTTTACCCCCGGACCATTCCGGAACTCCTCGTGACGTCCGGGATCTTATCCGGGACTCCGAACAACATTCGGTAACCGCGTACATACTTTCCCTATAACCCTAGCGTCATTGAACCTTAAGTGTGTAGACCCTACGGGTTCGGAAAACATGCAGAAATGACCGAGACACCTCTACGGTCAATAACCAACAGTGGGATCTGGATACCCATGTTGGCTCCCACATGCTCCACGATGATCTCATCGGATGAACCACGATGTCAAGGACTTAATCAATCCCATATACAATTCCCTTTGTCTATCGGTACGATACTTGCCCGAGATTCGATCGTCGGTATCCCGATACCTTGTTCAATCTCGTTACCAGCAAGTCTCTTTACTCGTTCCATAACACATCATCCCGTGATCAACTCCTTGATCACATTGTGCACATTATGATGATGTCCTACCGAGTGGGCCCAGAGATACCTCTCCGTTTACACGGAGTGACAAATCCCAGTCTCGATTCGTGCCAACCCAACAGACACTTTCGGAGATACCTGTAGTGTACCTTTATAGCCACCCAGTTACGTTGTGACGTTTGGCACACCCAAAGCACTCCTACGGTATCCGGGAGTTGCACAATCTCATGGTCTAAGGAAATGATACTTGACATTAGAAAAGCTTTAGCATATGAACTACACGATCTTGTGCTAGGCTTAGGATTGGGTCTTGTCCATCACATCATTCTCCTAATGATGTGATCCCGTTATCAACGACATCCAATGTCCATAGTCAGGAAACTGTAACCATCTATTGATCAACAAGCTAGTCAACTAGAGGCTTACTAGGGACATGGTGTTGTCTATGTATCCACACATGTATCTGAGTTTCCTATCAATACAATTCTAGCATGGATAATAAACGATTATCATGAACAAGGAAATATAATAATAACCAATTTATTATTGCCTCTAGGGCATATTTCCAACAGTCTCCCACTTGCACTAGAGTCAATAATCCAGTTCACATCGATATGTGATTAACACTCAAGGTCACATCCCCATGTGACTAACACCCAAAGAGTTCTGGGTTTGATCATGTTATGCTTGTGAGAGAGGTTTCAGTCAACGGGTCTGCAACATTCAGATCCGTATGTACTTCGCAAATTTCTATGTCATCTTGTAGATGCAACTACTACGCTACATTTGGAGTCATTTCAAATAAATGTTCTACTTGGAGCTATTCTAAATTGTTGCTCCATTATACGTATCCGCTATCTCTACTCAGAGCTATCCGGATAGGTGTTAAGCTTGCATCGACGTAACTCTTTACGCCAAACTCTTTATCACCTCCATAACCGAGAAACATATCCTTATTCCTCTAAGGGTAATTTAGACCGCTATCAGGTGATCTACTCCTAGATTACCTTTGTACCCTCTTGCCAGATATGTGGTAAGGCACACATCAGGTGCGGTACTCAGCATGGCATACCGTATAGAGCCTATGACAAAAGCATAGGGGACGACCTTCGTCCTTCCTCTTTCTTCTGATGTGGTCGAGCTTTAAGTCTTAACTTCATACCTTATAACTCAGGCAAGAACTCCTTCTTTGACTGATCCATCTTGAACACCTTCAAGATCATGTCAAGGTATGTGCTCATTTGAAAGTACCATTAAGCGTTTTGATCTATCCTTATAGATCTTGATGCTCAATGTTCAAGTAGCTTAATCCAGGATTTCCATTGAAAAACACTTTCCAAATAACCCTATATGCTTTCCAGAAATTCTACATCATTTTTGATCAACAATATGTCAACAACATATATTCATCAGAAATTCTATAGTGCTCCCACTCACTTCTTTGAAAATACAAGTTTCTCATAAACTTTGTATACACCCAAAATCTTTGATCATCTCATCAAAGCATACATTCCAACTCCGAGATGCTTAGTCCAGTCCTTAGAAGGATTGCTGGAGCTTTGCATACTTATTAGCATCTTTCAGGATTGACAAAACCTTCCGGTTGTATCACATACAACCTTTCCTCAAGAAAATCGTCGAGGAAACAATGTTTTGACATCCTATCTGCCAGATTTCATAAATAATGCAGTAATCGCTAATATAATTCCAACAGACTCTTAGCATCGCTACGAGTGAGAAAGTCTCATCATAGTCAACTCCTTGAACTTGTCGGAAAACATCTTAACGACAAGTCAAGCTTTCTTAATGGTGATACTTACCATCATTATCCGTCTTCCCTTTAAAAATCCATATGTACCTAACAGCCTTACGACCATCAAGTAGTTCTTCCAAAGTCTACACTTTGTTTTCATATATGGATCCTCTCTCGGATTATATGGCCTCGAGCCATTTTGGAATCCAGGCCCACCATCGCTTCTCCATAGCTCGTAGGTTCATTGTTGTCTAGCAACATGACTTCCAAGACAGGATTACGTACCACTCTGAAGTAGTACACATCCTTGTCATCCCATGAGGTTTGGTAGTGACTTGATCTGAAGTTTCATGATCACTATCATAAGCTTCCACTTCAATTGGTGTAGGTGCCACAGGAACAACTCCCTGTGCCCTGCCACACACTAGTTGAAGAGACGGTTCAATAACCTCATGAAAGGGCAACTATCCCTAGGTGGTTTTGGTAATTCATAACAACATATAGCTCATTGAGCTAATGCTATTCCAAGATGATTATTTCAGGAAAGCTCAATGATTGGCATGGCATGGATGTTGAAACTGGATCCCTCAAAATGCTAAGGACAAAGGATTGGCTCAAGCTCAATAGCTCAAGACTCTTCATTTTATATTTTAGTGATCCAAGATCACATTGAGTCTTTAGGAAAAGCCAATACTATCAAGGAGGGATGAGGTGTTGCTTAATGAGCCTCTTGCTTCATGTGCTTAATGATATGCTCCAAAATCCTCAGCTACTTTCCCATATCCACATTTGACCTAAACCCAAAGCCAAACTCGGCCTTACCGATTCTTTCAATCCGGCGCCACCGAGTTTCACTTGTCATAGCCATTGCCAAACCCTAGCAAATCGGTTCTACCGATAGGGATCTCGGTCTCACCGAGATGGGATTGTAATCTCTCTGTTTCCTTTTCGTAACTTTTCGGTCTCACCGAAAGAGCGGATCGGTCCCACCGAGATTGCAATGTAAATTCAGTGTTTCCTTTTTGTAACTTTTCGGTCTCACCGAAAGAGCAAATCGGTCCCACCGAGTTTTCCTGACCAACCCTCTAGTTAGCTTATTACCAAATCGGTCTCACCGAGTTTGTGTAATCGGTCTCACCGACATTACGTTATGCCCTAACCCTAACCATATCGGTCCTACCGAGTTGCATGTCGGTCCCACCGAAAATCTCTAACGGTCACTAGGTTTACTATTTTGGTCTGACCGAGTTTGTGATTCGGTCCCACCGAGATTGGTAAATTGTGTGTAACGGTTGGATTTTGTGTGGAGGCTATATATACCCCTCCACCTCCTCTTCATTCAATGAGAGAGCCATCAGAACACATCTACACTTCCAACTCATATGTTCTAAGAGAGAACCACCTACTCATGTGTTGAGGCCAAGATATTCCATTCCTACCATATGAATCTTGATCTCTAGCCTTCCCCAAGTTGCTTTCCACTCAAATCTTCTTTCCACCATATCCAAATCCTGTGAGAAAGAGTTGTTGGGGATACTATCATTTGAAGCACAAGAGCAAGGAGTTCATCATCAACACACCATTTGTTACTTCTTGGAGAGTGGTGTCTCCTAGATTGGCTAGGTGTCACTTGGGAGCCTCCAACAAGATTGTGGAGTTGAACCAAGGAGTTTGTAAGGGCAAGGAGATCGCCTACTTCGTGAAGATCTACCGCTAGTGAGGCAAGTCCTTCGTGGGCGATGGCCATGGTGGGATAGACAAGGTTGCTTCTTCGTGGACCCTTCGTGGGTGGAGCCCTTCGTGGACTCGCGCAACCGTTACCCTTCGTGGGTTGAAGTCTCCATCAACATGGATGTAGGATAGCACCACCTATCTGAACCACGGGAAAAACATCCTGTCTCCAATTGCGTTTGAATTCTCCAAACCCTTCCCTTTACATTCTTGCAAGTTGCATGCTTTACTTTCCGCTGCCAATATACTCTTTGCATGCTTGCTTGAATTGTGTGATGATTGCTTGACTTGTCCTAAAATAGCTAAAATCTGCCAAGAACTAAAATTGGGAAAAGGTTAAGTTTTTATTTGGTCAAGTAGTCTAATCACACCCCCCCCTCTAGACATACTTTCGATCCTACAAGTGGTATCAGAGCTTTGGTCTCCATTTGCTTTGATTTCCATAGCTTTTGGTGGTCATAGCCTTGGTTTCACAACCATGGAGAGTATGGCGTCTAGCGAGGGAAATTATCACCGTAGAGGTCCTTACTTTGATGGTACTAATTTTGCTAGTTGGAAGCATAAAATGAAAATGCATATTCTTGGACATAACCCCGCCGTTTGGGCTATTGTGTGTGTTGGTTTGCAAGGTGACTTCTTTGATGGGAGAGAACCAAACCGTGAAGCTACCGCGGATGAGCTGAAGATGTTGAAATACAATGCTCAAGCTTGTGATATTCTCTTCAATGGATTGTGCCCCGAAGAATTCAACAAAATCAGCCGTCTTGAGAATGCAAAGGAAATTTGGGACACTTTGATTGATATGCACGAAGGTACCGACTCCGTCAAGGAATCCAAATTGGATGTGCTTCAAAGTCAACTTGACAAGTTCAAAATTAAGGATGGTGAAGGTGTCACTGAAATGTACTCTAGGCTTGCTCTCATCACAAATGAGATTGCCGGCTTAGGGAGTGAAGAGATGACCGATAGATTCATCATCAAGAAGATTCTAAGATTCTTGGATGGAAAATATGATACCGTGTGCACATTGATCCAAATGATGCCCAATTACAAAGATCTCAAGCCAACGGAGGTGATTGGAAGAATTGTTGCTCATGAAATGTCACTTAAGGATAAAGAGGAACTTCACAACAAATCAAGTGGTGCCTACAAAGCCTCATGTGAAGCCCCTACATCATCAAGTGAGAAACAAAACTTCAATGAAGAATTGAGCTTAATGGTGAAAAACTTCAACAAGTTCTACAAGAGTAGAAGCAAAGATAGAAGCTCCAAGTCAAGGTCCTACAATGACAAAAGATCTTCTAGTCGAGAGCGAAACTGCTACAATTGTGGAAGACCCGGACACTATTCCAATGAGTGTACGGCTCCCTACAAGAGAAGAGAAGACTCTCCAAAAAGAAGAAGCAAAAGAGAAGAATCACCACCAAGAGAGAGAAGGAGTAGAGATGATCGTTATGAACGAAGACACTCACGGAGAAGCAAGGATTTGGAAAGGAAGGAAAAATCATCAAGGATCTACACAAAACGAAGACATCAAGCTCATGTTGGTGAATGGGTATCCGGCTCCGACTCCGACAACCACTCCGAGAGAAGTTATCACTCTGAATCCGAATATACTCAAGATGAAGGTGTTGCCGGTCTAGCACTTGTGTCAACCAACTCCTACGACATATTTGACTCACCAAATGAAGGAATTGGAAGATGCTTCATGACCAAAGGTCCTAAGGTAACACACCCCGAGTATGTTGATTTTAATAGTGATGAAGATGACTTGTTAGGTGATGACGATTTACTTGTTGACAACTCTAGTGATGAATACTATGATGAAACGTCAATTAATCATGCTAATCAAGATAAAACGGATGACAATGATAAGGAGGAGATTGAGGCTCTAACTAAAGAACTAAACACTCTTAAGTTAGCTCATGAAACTATCTTCGAAGATCATCGAGAACTTTTAAGAGCTCATGAGAAGTTACGCTTTGAAAAGCTCAATCTTGAGCAAGAGCATGAGTTTTTAAAGGCAATCAATGATGATCTCCGCAAGAAAAGTTCTTCTTACATTGCCAAGCGTTTACTCTTATCCACTTACATGCCTCAAGTCAAGTCTAGTAACAAGAACAAGAAAGATTCTTCCTCTAGTAGTAACAATGATCATGCTAAATCCAATATTGTTGCTTCTAGTAGTTCTCTTGATTCCACTAATGATTCTCTTAGCCAAGTTACACTTGAGCAAGAAAATAGCTTATTGAAGGGAATTATAGAGAAAGGAGTGTACAAAAGCCTTGCTGGGAGTAAGCAATTCGAGGAAATTGTGCGCAAGCAAGGAATGCACCGGAAGAATCAAGGTGTTAGTTTTGAACGAAAGTTCAATGCCAATGGAGTTGAGTGGGAAGAAGATCAATACCCCAAGACAAAGTTTGTTCCTCAACAAGAGAAGTATGACACTTCCTTCAAGGGAACACAAGCTCAAGATGATCTTCCACCACAAGACTACAAGCAAAAAGGCAAGGACAAGCTTCAAGAGGAAATTGATGCATTTGAAGAAGATCCTAAAACCTTAGTCAAGTGGATTCCCAAGACCACTTCAAGTTCCACTTCATCAAGTACGACTACAACTCCAAGGATTCCCATCAAGATGGTGTGGATCCAAAAGAAGAAGAACTAGAGAGTTCTTGAGGGTGACTTCGCCAACATACTTCACTCTTATCATTTTGGCAAGAACAAGTGCAATCAACTTCCACATCTTGCACTAGTTCAAGGAGTCACAAACCCCCTTATTGGTAAGACAAGGGACAAGGTAACCTAAAGTTTTCATGGACATCATCTTGTGTGTGCATCACTCTATGTCTATGGATATCCTTGTTTGTTCCTTGTGGGACTAACCCATGTAGGTATTGAAAGTGCAATTCACTCAAATGGATAGCTCCAAGTGATCTACATTAACATTGAGCATCCACATCTTCAACATCTACATGAAGTCATCATCGACAAAACCCAAGGTTAGTTCATCCCTCTTAGGGGGGATATCACATCTAGGGGGAGCTTTACTCTAAGACTTGAGCTAAAGAAACTCTAAAGATGTGAACACACCAATGCTTTATGTAAAAGTGGTAACCCCACTTGAGCTTAAACGATGAGTATGACCTATGATCAAGTGTTATCACTTGACTCCTAAGTCAATATACTCATATATAGATGACCTAGTCATCGCCAATTGCTTGATAGATGCTAGAATTGGTTGTGCATGCTTTGTCACATATTTCAATTGCCATTTTATTGTGTGAGCATGTTGGTTGCATATTTGACTCATTCGAGGACATCCACTTGTTGTTTTGATTGTTTGGTTTTATTTCCTTTTGCCAAGTGGATGGACAAGAATGCCTAAGAACCTCCTCTAGCTATCTATGCTTTTCTCGTCTCAAACTCTATTCATGCTACATCACAAAATTTGATCAAGTCAGATTCGAACCACTCTGTGTGAGGAGCACTCGGAGTCCCCGATTCGTCATAGACTTAAACTTCCAAAACCTCTTTGTGATTCTCGGTCTGACCGATATCCTACTTTCGGTCCTACTGAGATCATTAAGTTGATCTGAATTTTCGATCTCGGTGCAACCGATTTGAACCATTCGGTCACACCGAGTTGCAATAACTGTATACAGTTTTGCATCTCGGTGCCACCGAGTTGTTCCACTTGGTCACACCGACAGGGTCGGGCTATATATAGTCACTGGCAAAAATTTGGAAATTTCTCCGAACCCCTTCGCCCGCGCGATAGCTTGCTCTACCATCGTGGTCTCCGGATCGTCTCCTCGCCGCCAGCCGCCTCCAGTCGCTGGTCTCCATCGCCGTCAACGGAATTCAACCCCGCCGTTGCCGCCGTAGCGAGTCTCCGCCGAACTAGGGTATGGACTCGATCACAGTGCTATTCCCCGTTCGATTCCTAGCACATTGTGTTCTTAATGATTCTTGCCACGATTGAAACACTCCTATGCAGTCAATGCATTCGTAGATTAGTTTTGATTCGAAAATTTTAGGGTTAGGTTTCCGCTGAAACCATCTCAGACCCACCGAGTTGAAAAACTCGGTCCCACCGATTTGGCTTATGCCATTTCACAAGTGAAACTCGGTCTGACCGAGAATTACTAATTGGTGTGACCGATTTTGGAACTTTGTGAAACCCTAGCAGTCTCGGTGCCACCGAACTGTGACTTGGTCTGACCGAGTTCACTAGTTTAGGTTCCAAAAACTGCTTCGGTATCACCGAGTTTAAAATTCGGTAGATCCGAGATGATTTCAGTGGGAAACTAAAACTAAGTTTTTGAATCATTCTTTTGCAAAAATCTCTGCATTTTGTGATGCTCATTCACTCTACCTCATCTATAAACTCTTCACAGGGTCAGCAGTCAGCTTTTACATCATGTCTGATCAGAGTGACAGCCAGAACAGGTCAGAAGAGCAGGTGCACATGAGTGAGGGCACTAGTCCCTCCAGTTCTTCAGGTGAAGGCAGCAAGAGCACCCCAAGCAATTTACCAAAAGCTGCCACCAGACAAAGGAAGAAGAGGACTTCAGATTCTGAGGACGAAGATTATGTGGCAGAGGAAGAGGAAGCCACATCAAAGAGAGTTGTGCTCAAGAAGGAGTATGGCTCAGCTCAAAGCACAAAGCCAGGCTTGAAAATCAAAAGGCCAGCAGGTAGGCAGCCTATGCCAAAGGCCAGAGCTTCAACTCAGATTCCTGAAAAGCCTGCACCCATAGAGCCAGTTGCTACTGAAGAAAAGAAAAGGAAGGAAAGGGTCAAGAAGACCGTAGCCAGAGTGCTTGGAAAGGAGAAGAAGAGGAAGAAGAAGAGGTTGCTGCACCAGCACCTAAGGCACCTAAGCTTATGGGTGATGCTATAAGATCAGGGGCTGCCACGTCTAAGCCCAAAGAAGCACCCAAAGCTGCCTCCAAGCCCAAGTCAGCACCCAAGAGGAATACAAGGAGCATACCTGCAACTGAAAAGAACAAGGCCCCAGTGCCTGAAGCTGCTGAAGAAGATGATGAAGAGCATGTTCTGAGAAATCTCAAGCCCAAGATCCTAGACCACAATGATGCTCATCCTGTGGCTGAGGACATGAAGCTCAGAAGAGATTCAGGGCTGAGGAAGTGGAGAGAAGCAGACCCGTATGCTTCAAGGAGAAGAACTGTTGTTGATTACAGGTTTCACACCAAGGAACAGCAAGATTTCTATGAGACAGTGCTGCTTGATAAGAAGCCCATAGTTTGTGACATGAGATGGGTTGATTGGAAGTACATCAAGGACAATGAGGAACACTATTCTGGTGTGATTGACAGTTTTGGTGCTTGTGGAGTTGCAGACTTTGTTGGGCAGAAGCTCACAAAGTGGAACGAGGAACTCATTATGCAATTCTACTCCACAGCACACTTCTACCCAGATGGAAGGATCACATGGATGTCTGAAGGTACGAGGTACCAATCTACTGTTGCTGAGTGGGCACAGCTCATCAATGCCCCAGAGGAGCATGAGGATGACTTGGATGTCTATGCCAAGAAAAAGATGGATCATAACTCAATGGTAAATATGTACAAGGAGATTCCAGTAGATGATCTTGACACTCACAAGCTTGGGTCCGTAAAACACTTGTTGTCAGGACTGCCTACGATCAACTGGATCCTTAGGCACACACTCTTGCCCAAGTCTGGAGATCACAGAATGATCAGAGGTCACGCCATTAACTTGCTACATATATTTGATGTGCCTCAGAAATTCAAGGTCATGAGCCTCATAGTAGAAACTATCAAGAGGACTGCATCAGATCAGAAGAGGAGCTGTGGTTATGCCCCTCAGATTCAGGAGCTAATCAACTCAAAAATGGGCACATGCACATACTTGTTGGACAAGGAACACTTGCCTATTCATCTAGACTTTGAGGACAACCAAGTTGTGATGAATGAGAATGAACCATCATCAGCTCAAGCACAAGCACAGAAGGAGAAGGCAAGGAAGGAGAAAGCTGCCAAGATGCCAACTCAAGAGGAGGCATCTGAGTATTTCTTGAAAACTAAGCAGGAGCAGCTTAGTTACTTGATTGCATCCACACTGAGGATTGAGAAAGGACTAGCCACCCTCACTCAGAATCAGTAGAGCTTAGAGAGGATCATGGAACAAAAGTTCTATGACTTGGATGTCAAAGTAACAGAGATTTAGTCTGCAGTGGAACAATTACAGGATGATATGCAGGAGAGGAAGGGCAAGACTACAACTGATGCATTTGCCAGAGTGCCAAGAGCTCAGAGATCATATGCAGTGCCAGTTGCTGACACCAGAGCCACCACTTCTGCACCAGCTACAACTTCAGTTCCACCAGCTCCAGCATCTACTTCAGCCTCAACTCCAACCACGTCTACAGAAGGCTTCGTCCTTGGAGTGATCCAGACTCCACCACCACCAGAAGACCAAGCCTGAGAGTCGATCTAGCACTATGCATTTTCTAGGAACTTTTTGATAACTTGTTGCCAAAGGGGGAGAAAAATGTATAGATCATAGGCTTCGAGAGAGAGAGAGTGTTGTTTTTTCTCTCTTGCTTTATTTGGTGGTTTTTCAAACTTTGTTTGCTTTTGAGTGCTTGAGATACTATGCCGTTATCTGTGAGACATTGATGATCATGTGTTTGATCATAAGCTACACTTAATGCTTGGTGAATGCTATTATCTTATCTATCTTATGTGATCATTCACTTTTCTTGGTGATGAGTGCATGTATTTCATTCTTATCATTTTAAGCGCTCCACCAAGATGTATGTGACATGGAAGAGTAACCCATGACTCTAACTCTTTGTGCATTTGCAGTCCAAAGCAAATTTTAAATATGCACAAATTTAGGGGGAGCTCTTACTTATCACATACTTCTCAAAGCGACGATATATTTCATTCTTATTATCATTTGTCAAAGCTTTGATCTATATGTTGTCATCAATTACCAAAAAGGGGGAGATTGAAAGTGCAACTATCCCTAGGTGGTTTTGGTAATTCATAACAACATATAGCTCATTGAGCTAATGCTATTCCAAGATGATTATTTCAGGAAAGCTCAATGATTGGCATGGCATGGATGTTGAAAGTGGATCCCTCAAAATGCTAAGGACAAAGGATTGGCTCAAGCTCAATAGCTCAAGACTCTTCATTTTATATTTTAGTGATCCAAGATCACATTGAGTCTTTAGGAAAAGCCAATACTATCAAGGAGGGATGAGGTGTTGCTTAATAAGCCTCTTGCTTCATGTGCTTAATGATATGCTCCAAAATCCTCAGCTACTTTCCCATATCCACATTTGACCTAAACCCAAAGCCAAACTCGGCCTTACCGATTCTTTCAATCCGGCGCCACTGAGTTTCACTTGTCATAGCCATTGCCAAACCCTAGCAAATCGGTTCTACCGATAGGGATCTCGGTCTCACCGAGATGGGATTGTAATCTCTCTGTTTCCTTTTCGTAACTTTTCGGTCTCACCGAAAGAGCGGATCGGTCCCACCGAGATTGCAATGTAAATTCAGTGTTTCCTTTTTGTAACTTTTTGGTCTCATCGAAAGAGCAAATCGGTCCCACCGAGTTTTCCTGACCAACCCTCTGGTTAGCTTATTACCAAATCGGTCTCACCGAGTTTGTGTAATCGGTCTCACCGACATTACGTTATGCCCTAATCCTAACCATATCGGTCCTACCGAGTTGCATGTCGGTCCCACCGAAAATCTCTAACGGTCACTAGGTTTACTATTTCGGTCTGACCGAGTTTGTGATTCGGTCCCACCAAGATTGGTAAATTGTGTGTAACGGTTGGATTTTGTGTGGAGGCTATATATACCCCTCCACCTCCTCTTCATTCAATGAGAGAGCCATCAGAACACATCTACACTTCCAACTCATATGTTCTAAGAGAGAACCACCTACTCATGTGTTGAGGCCAAGATATTCCATTCCTACCATATGAATCTTGATCTCTAGCCTTCCCCAAGTTGCTTTCCACTCAAATCTTCTTTCCACCATATCCAAATCCTGTGAGAAAGAGTTGTTGGGGAGACTATCATTTGAAGCACAAGAGCAAGGAGTTCATCATCAACACACCATTTGTTACTTCTTGGAGAGTGGTGTCTCCTAGATTGGCTAGGTGTCACTTGGGAGCCTCCGACAAGATTGTGGAGTTGAACCAAGGAGTTTGTAAGGGCAAGGAGATCGCCTACTTAATGAAGATCTACCGCTAGTGAGGCAAGTCCTTCGTGGGCGATGGCCATGGTGGGATAGACAAGGTTGCTTCTTCGTGGACCCTTCGTGGGTGGAGCCCTCCGTGGACTCGCGCAACCGTTACCCTTCGTGGGTTGAAGTCTCCATCAACGTGGATGTAGGATAGCACCACCTATCTGAACCACGGGAAAAACATCCGTGTCTCCAATTGCGTTTGAATTCTCCAAACCCTTCCCTTTACATTCTTGCAAGTTGCATGCTTTACTTTCCGCTGCCAATATACTCTTTGCATGCTTGCTTGAATTGTGTGATGATTGCTTGACTTGTCCTAAAATAGCTAAAATCTGCCAAGAACTAAAATTGGGAAAAGGTTAAGTTTTTATTTGGTCAAGTAGTCTAATCACCCCCCCCCCCCTCTAGACATACTTTCGATCCTACACGGTTCAATAACCTCATCAAGTCTCCACAATCCTCCCACTCAATTCTTTCGAGAGAAACTTTTTCCTCGAGAAAGGACCCGATTCTAGAAACAATCCCTTATTGCTTTCGGATCTGAGACAAGAGGTATACCCACCTGTTTTGGGTGTCCTATGAAGATGCATTTATCCGCTTTGGGTTCGAGCTTATCAGCCTGAAACTTTTTCACATAAGCGTCGCAGCCCCAAACTTGTAAGAAATGACAGCTTAGGTTTCTCTAAACCATAGTTCATTCGGTGTCATCTCATCAGAATTACGTGGTGCCCTATTTAAAGTGAATGTGGTTGTCTCTAATGCCTAACCCATAAACTATCGTGGTAATTCGATACGAGACATCATGGTATGCATCATATCCAATAGGGTGCAGTTATGATGTTCGGACACACCATCATACTATGGTGTTTCAGGCTGTATTAGTTGTGAAACAATTTCCACAATGTCTTAATTCTGTGCCAAACTCGTAATTCAGATATTCATCTCTATGATCATATCATAGATATTTTATCCTCTTGTCACGACGATCTTTCAACTTCACCCTGAAATTACTTGAACCTTTCAATAATTCAGACTCGTGATTCATCAAGTAAATATACTCAACATCTACTCAAATCATCTGTGAAGTAAGAACATAACGATATCCACTACACGCCTCAGCACTCATTGGACTGCACACATCAAAATGTATTACTTCCAACAAGTTTCTTTCTAGTTCCATTTTACTGAAAACGAGGCTTTCAGTCATCTTGCCCATGTGGTATGATTTGCATGTCTCAAGTGATTCAAAATCAAGTGAGTCCAAACGGTCCATTTGCATGGAGTTTCTTCATGCATATACACCAATAGACATGCTTCGCATGTCTCAAACTTTTCAAAACGAGTGAGCCCAAAGATCCATCAACATGGAGCTTCTTCATGCATTTTATACCGATATGACTTACGTGGCAGTGCCACAAGTAGGTGGTACTATCATTACTATCTTATATCTTTTGGCATGAACATGTGTATCACTACGATCAAGATTCAATAAACCATTCATTTTAGGTGCAAGACCATTGAAGGTATTATTCAAATAAACAGAGTAACCATTATTCTCCTTAAATGAATAACCGTATTGCGATAGACATAATCCAATCATGTCTATGCTCAACGCGAACACCAATCTCGATGGTAGAGGGAGCGTGCGATGCTTGATCACATCAAGCTTGGAAAAACTTCCAACACATATTGCCAGCTCACCTTTAGCTAGTCTTCGTTTACTCCACAGCCTTTTATTTCGAGTTTACTAACATTTAGCAACCGAACCGGTATCTAATACCATGGTGCTACTAGGAGTACTAGTAAAGTACACATTAACACAATGTATATCCAATATACTTCTATCGACCTTGCCAGCCTTCTCATCTACCATGTATCTAGGGTAATTCTGCTCCAGTGGCTGTTCCCCTTATTACAGAAGCACTTAGTCTCGGGTTTGGGTTCAACCTTGGGTTTCTTCACTAGAGCAGCAATTGATTTGCTGTTTCATGAAGTATCCCTTTTTTCCCTTGCCCTTCTTGAAACTAGTGGTTTCACCAACCATCAACAATTGATGCTCCTTCTTGATTCCTACTTTTGTGGTGTCAAACATCGCGAATATCTCAAGGATCATCATATATGTCCCTGATATATTATAGTTCATCATGAAGCTCTAGCAGCTTGGTGGTAATGACTTCGGAGAAACATCACTATCTTATCTGGAAGATCAACTCCCACTCGATTCAAATGATTGTTGTAATCAGACAATCTGAGCACAAGCTCAACAATTGAGCTTTTCTCCCTTAGTTTGTAGGCTAAGAAAATCGTCGGAGGTCTTATACCTCTTGACGTGGGCACGAGCCTGAAATCCCAATTTCAGCCCTCGAAACATCTCATATGTTTCGCGACGTTTCAAAACGTCTTCGGTACCTCAACTCTAAACCGTTTAACTGAACTATCACGTAGTTATCAAAATGTGTATGTCAGATGTTCGCAACATCCACAGACGACATTCGAGGCTCAGCACACTGAGCGGTGCATTAAGGACATAAGCCTTCTATGAAGCAATGAGGACAATCCTCAGTTTACGGACCTAGTCTGCATAATTGCTACTATCATCTTTCAACTAAATTTTCTCTAGGAACATATCTAAACAGTAGAACTGAAGCGCGAGCTATGACATAATTTGCGAAGACCTTTTGACTATGTTCAGGATAATTAAGTTCATCTTATGAACTCCCACTCAGATAGACATCCCTCTAGTCATCTAAGTGATTACATGATCCGAGTCAACTAGGCCGTGTCCGATCATCACGTGAGACGGACTAGTCATCATCGGTGAACATCTTCATGTTGATCGTATCTTCTATACGACTCATGTTCGACCTTTCGGTCTTCCGTGTTCCGAGGCCATGTCTGTACATGCTAGGCTCGTCAAGTCAACCTAAGTGTTTCGCATGTGTCCCGAGGCCATGTCTAGGCTCGTCAACACCCGTTGTATTCGAACGTTAGAATCTATCACACCCGATCATCACGTGGTGCTTCGAAACAACGAACCTTCGCAATGGTGCACAGTTAGGGGGAACACTTTCTTGAAATTTTAATGAGGGATCATCTTATTTACTACCGTCGTTCTAAGCAAATAAGATGCAAAAACATGATAAACATCACATGCAATCAAAAAGTGACATGATATGGCCAATATCATTTTGCTCCTTTTGATCTCCATCTTCGGGGCTCCATGATCATCGTTGTCACCGGCATGACACCATGATCTCCATCATCATGATCTCCATCATCGTGTCTTCATGAAGTTGTCTCGCCAACTATTACTTCTACTACTACAGCTAACGGTTAGCAATAAAGTAAAGTAATTACATGACGTTTATATTGACACGCAGGTCATAAATAAATTAAGACAACTCCTATGGCTCCTGCCGGTTGTCATACTCATCGACATGCAAGTCGTGATTCCTATTACAAGAACATGATCATCTCATACATCACACATATCATTCATCACATCCTTTGGCCATATCACATCACAAGGCATATGCTGCAAAAACAAGTTAGACGTCCTCTAATTGTTGTTGCAAGTTTTTACGTGGCCGCTATAGGTTTCTAGCAAGAACGTTTCTTACCTACGCCAAAACCACAACGTGAATTGCCAATTTATATTTACCCTTCATAAGGACCCTGTTCATCGAATCTGATCCGACTAAAGTGGGAGAGACAAACACCCGCCAGCCACCTTATGCAACTAGTGCATGTCAGTCGGTGGAACCGGTCTCACGTAAGTGTACGTGTAAGGTTGGTCCGGGCCACTTCATCCCACGATGCCACCGAATCAAGATAAGACTAGTAACGGCAAGATAATTGACAATATCGACGCCCACAACTACTTTGTGTTCTACTCGTGCATAGTAACTACGCATAGACCTAGCTCGTGATGCCACTGTTGGGGAACGTAGCAGAAATTCAAAATTTTCTACGCATCACCAAGATCAATCTATGGAGTAATCTAGCAACGAGGGGAAGGAGAGTGCATCTACATACCCTTGTAGATCGCTAAGAGGAAGCGTTCAAGTGAACGGGGTTGATGGAGTCGTACTCGTCATGATCCAAATCACCGATGATCCTAGTGCCGAACGGACGGCACCTCCGTGTTCAACACACGTACAGCCCGGTGACGTCTCCTACGCCTTGATCCAGCAAGGGGAGAAGGAGAGGTTGGGAAGACTCCATCCAACAGCAGCACGACGGCGTGGTGGTGGTGGAGGAGCGCGGGACTCCAGCAGGGCTTCGCCAAGCACTACGAGAGACGAGGAGGGAGAGGGGTAGGGCTGCGCCAACAGGGAGAGCAAATCACATGTCTTGGGCAGCCCCAAACCTCAAGTACATATAGGGGGAGGGGAGGGGCTGCGCCCCCACCTAGGGTTCCCTCCCTAGGGGTGGCGGCCAGCCCTAGATCCCATCTAGGGGGGCGGCCAAGGGGGGAGAGAGGGGGGCACACCACTAGGTGGGCCTTAGGCCCATCTGAGCCTAGGGTTTGCCCCCTTCCCCTCTTGGAGGCACCTTGGGCCTTGGTGGGAGGCGCCCCAGCCCACCTAGGGGCTGGTCCCTTCCCACTATTGGCCCATGTAGGCCTCCAGGGCTGGTGGCCCCACCTGGTGGACCCCCGGACCCCTGCGGTGGTCCCGGTACACTACCGGTGATGCCCGGAACACTTCCAGTGGCCAAAACCATACTTCCTATATATCAATCTTTACCTCCGGACCATTCCGGAACTCCTCGTGACGTCCGGGATCTCATCCGGTACTCCTAACAACATTCGGTAACCGCGTACATACTTTCCCTATAACCCTAGCGTCATCGAACCTTAAGTGTGTAGACCCTACGGGTTCGGAAAACATGCAGACATGACCGAGACACCTCTCCGGTCAATAACCAACAGCGGGATCTGGATACCCATGTTGGCTCCCACATGCTCCACGATGATCTCATCGGATGAACCACGATGTCAAGGACTTAATCAATCCCGTATACAATTCCCTTTGTCTATCGGTACGATACTTGCCCGAGATTCGATCATTGGTATCCCGATACCTTGTTCAATCTCGTTACCGGCAAGTCTCTTTACTCGTTCCGTAACACATCATCCCGTGATCAACTCCTTGATCACATTGTGCACATTATGATGATGTCCTACTGAGTGGGCCCAGAGATACCTCTCCGTTTACACGGAGTGACAAATCCCAGTCTCGATTCGTGCCAACCCAACAGACACTTTCGAAGATACCTGTAGTGTACCTTTATAGCCACCCAGTTACGTTGTGACGTTTGGCACACCCAAAGCACTCCTACGGTATCCGGGAGTTGCACAATCTCATGGTCTAAGGAAATGATACTTGAAATTAGAAAAGCTTTAGCATACGAACTACATGATCTTGTGCTAGGCTTAGGATTGGCTCTTGTCCATCACATCATTCTCCTAATGATGTGATCCCGTTATCAACGACATCCAATGTCCATGGTCAGGAAACCGTAACCATCTATTGATCAACGAGCTAGTCAACTAGAGGCTTACTAGGGACATGGTGTTGTCTATGTATCCACACATGTATCTGAGTTTCCTATCAATACAATTCTAGCATGGATAATAAATGATTATCATGAACAAGGAAATATAATAATAACCAATTTATTATTGCCTCTAGGGCATATTTCCAACACTCATTCCTCCTTCTCCTACCTCACCCTCCCTTCCTGTCTCACTGCTCCCTCCGTCGCCTTGCAGGCTTTCTGACGCGCTTAGCCGGTCCCCGTCCCGCTCCCGCTCCACCTCCCCCGCTCGCACCCCACCCCGGGAGCACTGGATGATGCGGTACTACCGCGAGGTCGAAGCCGAACGCACCATGCCCTTCTTCTCGTGTCCGCCGATGCCTTTTCCCCGTGGCGCTCCTCCGTCCTCCAGTGCTGCCTCGAGGGAGGCCACTGCTGAGCCTGCAGCTGGGGGTGGCCACACCTCCGCTCCCGGCAGCTCTCGGGGCAGTCAAGCAGGGGGCAGCCATCGCCGTCCGGAGTATGGGGAGTGCTTCATGCCGCTGGTGGAAGACATGTCGCACTCCCGGCGCTTCACCTATGCGCTTATCGACCCGCCGTTACATTGCCTGGCGGACCTCCTTCGCCGTGCGTTCGAGCAGCGGGCCGGCAACCCCTCCGTTGGGTTGGCCACCTCCCACTACAGCGCCATGATGGTGATCTTCTCGTCGGAGCATGCCCCTGAGCTCGCCCTGCGCGAGTTCTTCCCCCTCCCCTTCGACGGCCACGTCATCATGCTCGAGCGCCCGGAGAACGGCGAGAACCGTTTCGGCTAGGAGTACACCTGCTTCACCCAGCTCTCCGCCACCGGCTTCCCCCTCGAGCACTGGCACGAGGGTGGCATCTGCAACGCCTTCCGCTCCATCGGCAACGTGTGCTACATCGACCCCCTTTGCCTCAATGACCTCAACTTCTCTGCGGTGCGCCTCGTCATCCGCTTGGAGCACGCGGATGGTGTGCCGCATGCGCTCCTTCTTCGCAACTTCGATGGTGACCTGTCCACGGACATTGCCATCCGCCGTGTCCGCTCCTGGACTATGGAGGAAGATGGCTCCTCTGTCTCCTCCCACCACTTCGAGCCTGCCGACGGCTCTCCGCCTCCCTCGCCGCGTGTGCGTCGCTCCACGGCCATGGACGACATTGACACAGAGAGCCTGCGCGGGTTTGGCTCCCTCTCCATCGCTACAGCTCCTGCAGCCCCGGCGCCTCCTGCTGGCTACCCCGACGCTGCCGACAGCACCAGCATGGCCCGCCTCCGGCGCTAAATCGGGCGCCGCCTCTCTTGCCTTCTCTCGGAGCCCTTCCCCGCACGTTGGTGCTCCCTCTTCCCGCCTGCTACTCCCCTCGTCGTGGAGGAGGGGCCCGCGTCTGGTGCCGTCTCTGACTCCTCGCTCTCCTCCGTCGTGGTCTCCATGGCTACTTCCGAGGAGTGTGTCCCTATGCTGCATCCCTCCCCGCTCCTGCAGCGTTCCGACCTCCGCAACGACGAGCATGAGCATGCGGCGCGCAAGCGCCGTGGCCTCCGCAAGCGCTCCATTGACTCGTCATTCACCGTCGGGCGCCGCAGCCTCTGCCTCGCCGGAAAGGAGCCGACCGGCTACGTGAAGATGCTTGAGCGGGCCAAGGCGGTCAAGGCGGCTCGGTTTGACTCCTCCAAGGGGTCTCCCCGTCTCCGCGCCGCGATCAGGGCGGCCGACATCGACGCCGATGACGGCGCTACTGCGCCTCTCCCGCTCCATCTGCTTCAAGACCTGGGGGCGCCGTGCGGTGTTGACCTTGACGCTCTGGCGGCTGGGGCCCGCGCTGAGGTGGCTTCCCGTGCGCCATGAGCGACATACATCCTCCTGCCCCCAACCCCCCGCTCCCAATCTCTGCCATCTCTGTCATCGGGCCACTGCATGTCCTTGCCACCCCTCCCCACATTTTAGTTACGTAGGCTTGATCTCGTGCTCCCGTCTGTGGGCCCCATTGTGGGGTTGCCGGAGTACTGTATCCTTTCATGTTTTTTCTTTTCCCCCCATGGGGTTTGTAATGGCCTTAGGCCCACTTGTTCTTCTTATCAAGCCTGCGTATTTCCTTTTGTTGTCTGCTGTTTGGAGCCTCTCAGATGCCCATGACTAGTACCTTCTCTCTGTGTACGTGGAATGTGCGTGGGCTTGGGAATGCATGCAAGTGTCGTGATGTACGTGCGGATTTTGAGGCCATGCATCCAGCTCTCCTTGTGATCCAGGAGACGAAACTTGACTCCCCCCCTACAAGCAAAACCGACTCGTTCCTCCCTCCCTCGCTCCGCTCGCTCCTCCTGGTTGACTCTTGTGGGGCGTCCGGTGGCCTTTGCACCGCTTGGGATGACCGCATCTTCTCTCTCGTGCACGACATCTCCTCTACTCGTGCCCTCTTGGTTGATCTCCGCCTTTGCTACGATAACACCCTGATCCGTGTTACGAATATCTATGCGCCCTGTGACCATGCTTCCAAGGCTGGCTTCCTCGCCGAGCTGGCCAACCATGCCCCCAGCGACTCCACTCCATGGCGACTTCAACCTTACCCGCTCCCCCGAGGATTGCAACAACTCTAACTTTTTTCGTTCTGAAGCAGGTTTGTTCAATGATTTCATCAACGTGCTCTCCCTCATTGACCTCCCTCTCTGTGACCGCCTCTTTACCTGGTCTAACCGCCAGTCGTCTCCCATTCTTGCTCGCCTCGACCGGGTCCTGATCAACGTGGCCTGGGATGCCAAGTTTCCAACCTCCACCCTCTCCTCTTTTGCACACTCCACGTCTGACCACATCCCCCTCCTTGCTGCTATCTCCTCCACCACCCCCAAAACCCCTATTTTTCGCTACGAGAAAGCCTGGGCCTTGCACCCCTCCTTTCGATCAGCGGTGGCCGCTTCTTGGGCCTCTGCCTCGTGCCCCGACCCCACTGCTTGTTTGGTAGCTCGTCTTCGTCAGGTCCGGTTATGTTGTAAACGGTGGACAAAACGGGTTGCGCCGGCGGCCCGCCGGGAGCAGGACTGCCGGGTCCTCATCGGTTTCCTCGATCATATCGAGGAAAGGCATCCTCTCTCTCACCTGGAAAGTCTTCTTCGCTCTCTTACTATTGATGCCCTGCATGTCTCTATTGAGGAGCCGGTCGTTTACTAGAAACTTCGCGCTAAAATTCGCTTTGCCATTGAGGGGGATGAGAACACTGGTTTTTTCCATGCCTCTGCCTCCTCCCGGTTCCGCAAAAACTGCATCCCTGTCCTCTTGGTGGACAGGGTGGATCTTTTCTCGCACGACGACAAAGCCTCTGCTCTTCGGAGCTTCTATAAGGAGCTTTTGGGGACCACCTCCACCTGCAGCTGGGGGTTCTCTCTTTCTGCTCTCTACCCAGATGCGAACCCTCTCCGCGCTGATCTGTCAGCCCCCTTCACGTCTGATGAGATCCTTCATGCCTTCCTCGCCATGAACCGCCTCTCCAGTCCAGGCCCCGATGGGTTCGGCCCCTCGTTCTTTATCTCTTTTTGGGACACTGTCGTTGCTGACGTCGAAGGGGTTTTTCACGATTTCCATGCGGGGACCCTTGACCTCTCTCGCATTAACAGAGCCTTCCTTGTCCTCCTTCCCAAGTTTGAGGCCGCCCGCTCTCCTTCGGACTTCCGTCCCATCTCCCTCCAAAACTGCATTATGAAAGCCATCACCAAAGCGTTGTGCTCTCGGTTGCAAAAATACATTCACTCGCTTGTTGACCCGGACCAGACTGGCTTTCTTCCTGGCCGGCGCATCTCGAAAAATATTGTCTGCGCTGCCGACCTCCTTCGCACATGTCACAACCGGAAAGCCCCCACCATTCTTTTCAAAATCGATTTCCGGAAAGCCTTCGACTCGGTTAACTGGTCCAGCCTTCTTACCATCCTTTCCGTTCGGGGCTTCGACTCGAGATGGTGTGGTTGGATCCGTGATATCCTTACCACTGGTCACACCTCGATTCTTTTGAACAATGTCCCCGGAGAATGGATCCTCTGTCGTAATGGCCTCCGCAAGGGTGACGCCCTCTCCCCGTATCTTTTCATCATCGTTGCCGATGTGCTTCAACGTCTTATTCACGATGCTTGGTCGAAGGGTCGGCTCGCCCACCCCGTTTCCCCCTCCCTTCCGTGCTCTGTCCTGCAATACGCTGACGACACTCTTATCCTTTGCCGCGCAGGAATCCCCTCCGTTACACACCTCAAAAACATCCTGGATGCTTCCGCCCTTCCCACCGGCCTTGCTATTAACTTCCACAAGTCTGGGTTTATTCCCATGCACTGTAGCCCCGACATGTCTTCTGCCATGGCATCCATTCTTGTCTGCCCTATCTCCTCCTTCCCCCAACCGTACCTTGGCCTCCCCTTGTCCCCGCTTAAACTCCCCTTATCTTCTTATGACCCCCTCATCCGCTCGTTCGACCGGTACCTCTCTGGTTGGCAAGCCCTCCTTCTCTCGTTCGACGGTAGGATGGTCCTTTGTAACGCTGTCCTTAATAACCTGTCTACTTACTTTATGTGCTCCTACTTGCTACCTTCTGGTGTGGTTGAGATGATCGATCGTAGGCGTCGTGCCTTTTTTTGGACCGGCAAGGATACTTGCTCTGGGGCCCGCTGTCTAATTGCTTGGGATAAGGTGTGTGCAGATGTGCAGGAGGGAGGCTTCGGGGTTCGTGATCTTCGTCGCCAGAACATTTGTCTTCTGCTCAACTTCCTTCACAAGCTTCATCAGCCGGACTGCCCGCCATGGAAGAGTTGGTTCCTGAACAACATCAGGGGAGACATTGGCGACCGCTCTTCTGCGTCGTCGTTTCTTGAGATCATCATTCGTCAGGGCCTCCCGACGTACAAGGCTATCACCCGGGTTGAGCTCCGGGATGGGCGCTCCACCTCCTTCTGGCACGACAGGTGGTGGCCCGGCGGCGCTCTCTGCTTCGACTACGCAGCCCTCTTCTCCCACTCCATGCGGCACAATGCCTCGGTGGCGGCGGTTGCCGCCGAAGGGCTGCATCTCCAGCCGCGCCTTTCCTCCGTCGCTGCCACCCAGCTGGTGGAGGTGCAGGCTCTCATTTGCGACCTCGTGCTGGTCGACGCCCCGGACTGCAGGTTCATGGCGTGGGGGGAGCGCCTCAAGTTCAGCTCGCGTGCGGCGTTTCATCTCCTTTCCCCGCGCGGGGTTCTCTGCCAGACCTCCATCGACATTTGGAGCTCCCGTCTCCCTCGGAAGCTCAAGATCTTCGCATGTCTGCTGACCCGTGATCGCCTCAGCACCAGGCAGAACCTCTTCGCGAAGAGTTGCGCCCCCTCCAGCACATGTGCCTCCTGCACAGG
Organism: Triticum urartu; assembly: GCF_056163025.1. Lineage (NCBI taxonomy): Eukaryota > Viridiplantae > Streptophyta > Magnoliopsida > Poales > Poaceae > Triticum > Triticum urartu. The sequence continues at coordinate 583,446,590 of NC_141877.1, forward strand.
CGAGGAGTCCACAGCTCATATCTTCGCTCTCTACAGTCGGGCGGCCTCCACTTGGGACCGGCTGGGGATGGGTCCCTTCCTCACGATCAGGGGAATTCTTGACTCTACGCTGCCGGATGTTTCCATGATGGCGGCCTGGAGAGACAGCCTCTATGTGCTTCTTTGGCAGATTTGGAAGGCTCGCAACAACGCCACCTTCAACGCGATCGGGAGCAACGCCGACGACATTCTCAGTAAGGCGGCTGACGATCTCTTGCTCTGGAGCCGCCGCTTCGATGCTCCCTCCCGGGATCGTCTCCTCACGATCCGCCTTTTTTTCCTCTCGGTTCTTTAGCCTCCCCCCCCCCCCCCCCCTCTCTTTTTTTGTTTTCTCGCTTCTTAGCTTGTAGTTTTTTATCCGTTCGATGAAAAATGATGTATGACTGCCAAGTCCTTCGAGTAATATATAACAACCGGTGGGGCGTGTGCCGCCCCCCATCATTCTCGAAAAAAAAGTTGGCTTCGGAGTTCAGTCTTTTGTTATTGGCGAGTTTCATTCTCCGAACACTATTTCTCTGCTTTGACGTCCGTTCTTAGACTGTTCCGAGACGCTTAAACCTTGTTTTTACCAAGAAGGGAGAAAACTAATTCATCCAGCTGCATCTTCATTTTTGATCACTGCAGATAAACTCATGTGGTATTACAATCCGCCCAGGCTAGCTAGCAAAGAAAAGTCTCAAGTGTAAATCGAAACCGTGTTCAGCTTTCCAGAAAGAGTGCATATCCCCACCATTGGAGGATTGGAGACTAGTAGCTCTAGCGGTAATCTCGATGAAATGCAGCCCCGCAAAGTCGGACCCAGGGCCAGAACATGCCCTGAAACCCCACAGAAAATGGATGGAAAAGGCACCGAAAAACCCCCACCGTCCTACGTACGCCGCCAAGTCAAGTCTCCGCTCCCCTCCCCTCCCCGTCTACGCGGTCTGGCCGCTTCAATTTCCCCGAATTCTGTTTTTTTAATCAATCGCTTAGCGGACGGAAGCATCGCAGGGATTACCCCATCGGATCCCCGCAGGCGCGGAGGCGACGCAGAGTCTCCATCGTTCACACACACATGCATGACTTGTTCAGCTAATGGCAGCTTGTGCTATGGTATGCCTATATATCTTGCCTCCCGCCATTTCCTGTTTCCTCAAGTTCGCGCGCGCTAGCTGGCACGCTGCAGCCTCTCACTCACCACCATTGTTGTTTGTTTCGGAGGGATCATCGATCGATGCATCAAGCTGGTTTTTGTACCTTTTGTAAGTTACTATAGATGCATTTCGTATTTCGATCTTATACTTCCTCTGGACCGTTAATGTTACCACGCACAGATATTGCATACAGGATATTGTTAATCGTTCTGTCGATGCAAGCTAGGAGGGTTCTGTGCTAGTACATGATTTAAGAGAAGAATTATTACCTTTTTTCATAGAGGGCGCGAAATGCTGAGTTGACCAAAATGTCTAACGAGTCTGCTGCATATGAGTACAGTTCAACAATCTCGAGCTGGCCTTAGCAAGCGAAGAACAGGTCTATAACTAAACTTACCAGCTGGTGATTGGGCATTTAACTTTCAAGAGATTGTTAACCTTTGACTTGAAATCCAGAGGGCACTTCATCAATGGTACTTGTGGACTCGCAAGCTATCGATCATGGTGAATAGTTGGAGTAGAGGCCCAACAAAGAAGAGAATAAAAAGTCATTTTGAAGCCTTCTAGGATTCTAGATCAAAACGTTTAACGGATACAGGTGGGAAGGATTTGCGCCAAGACCAGCTGGCCGACGTGGTGTCAGTCAAAACGCCATTAGTGCATGATTTTACTAAAATGAGTCACTTAATGTGCTCCGGATCGTTATATTACATTTCAAAGTGCCATGCCCGAAATGTAGTATCGGCAATAGTACATGGACCTCTGGTGCGCTTTATGCTTAATTAAGTGTGCCAGCATAAACAGTATTAGTACAAAGGGAATTTTCTTATGAAGTTCTGTTGGTACTCCTGCTTAGTTTTGTGAAGTGAACTATGAGTTTTGCTTCAATACATCCCCCCTAAGTTACTTAAAAAGGCTATCACAATATTAGCCTATAGATTAAACGTATTGAATAGATTGATTTGGATACAGTAGACTATATTACCTTATTTTATTGAAAGGGCTAACTTCTAACCTTCTATGGGGTCATACCGAAGCAAAGTTCATGAACTATTCAGCATTATCGATGTCATTGCCGGCATCACCCTTCACATGTGCTGATTCCCTCCACATGGAGCCAATGCCTTGGTTACACCGCACCCCTGGTTCATGCTCAAGGTAAAAACCCTCGTTCACTCTATTAGATTGTGAAGTGGCTGTATTCCGCGTTGTGACTTCTTTGGAGGCATTTTCCATAAGATTTGGTCATCTTGATTTCTTCATGACTTATATTGGTGGCAAAGACAATGTTATTGACTTGTTCAGCTAATGGCGGCTTGTGCTATGGTATGCCTATATATCTTGCCTCCCGCCATTTCCTGTTTCCTCAAGTTCGCGCGCGCTAGCTGGCACGCTGCAGCCTCTCACTCGCCACCATTGTTGTTTGTTTCGGAGGGATCATCGATCGATGCATCAAGCTGGTTGTACCTTTTTATGAGTTACGTACTATATATGCATTTTGTATTTCCTATATACTATGGTTATAATTGATGGTCTCTGCATTTTCTCGATGCATGCAGGAGCAGTGGAGCACTACCAAGACGATCAGCCATATGGAATGGCAGTGTATATCCTCTGGGCCGTTAATGTTACCACGCACAGAGATTGTATACAGGATATTGTTAATCGTTCTGTCGATGCAAGCTAGGAGGGTTCTGTGCTAGTACATGATTTAAGAGAAGAATTATTACCTTTTTCACAGAGGGCGGAATGCTGAGCGGACCAAAATGGCTAACGAGTCTGCTGTATATGAGTACAGTTCAACAATCTCGAGCCGGCCTTAGCAAGCGAAGAATGGTTCTATAACTAAACTTACCAGCTGGTGATTCGGCATTTAACTTTGTAGAGATTGTTGACCTTTGACTTGAAATCCAGAGGACAGTCATGGCACTTCATCAATGGTACTTGTGGATTGAACGAGGAGGACGATGATCGCAAGCTATCGATCATGGTGGATATTGGGAGTAGAGGCCCAAGAGGGGGGAAAAGTCATTTTGAAGCCTTATAGCCAAAACGTCTTATATTTAGGAATTGCCGTTAATGTTCCCCATGTGTGCTTTTCAAGCTAAAGGGCAGGGGTTCCTATACATCCCTGATTCCTGCACTGCTAAACAGCTCAAGGAGAGATCTACTAGCGTAGTGATTGCTGTCGTAGAGGGGAATGCTAGTGTGAAAGAGCTTGAGGAAGCATTTTCTGATTACATAGGGACCAAATGGCACTGCACTGCCCGCACTATTGGCCCTGACACTTATGTGATGAGATTTCCTAACCAAAGAGATGTGAAAAAGGCATGTTATAATGGTAGAATGATCCTCAAATCTTGTGGTGTGGTAGTTAAGATCGTCCCTTGGTCGACCAACATTGGGGCCAAAGGGATCATGGAGATGGCGTGGGTGGAAGTTGCCAATATCCCTCTGGAAAGAAGACATGAGAGAAATGTTGCGTATGTTTCTTCCCTGGTGGGCGTCCCACTCGAGATCGACATGGCCACCCTGCACAAGCCAGAATTTGTCAGGGTCCGGCTGGGGTGTCGCAATGTTGACGAACTCCCTGGGGTAGCTGAAGCAGTGTTGGGTACGCACTTCTTTGATTTTCCTATGAAATCGAGAAGGTGTTGGTTCATGACCCAGAAAGAGAGAAAAAAGAAGTGCAGATGGAGGAGGGTGTTAACAAAACCCCTTTTGTGAGAACATCCACATGGGGCAAGCATAACCCTAAGTCTGGACACAAAGGGAAAAATGATGGATACAGTAAAAATGATGGTGATGGGGACGAGAACCCGGTCGATGAGAAAGAAGGAGAAAGCATGGAATCTGAGGAATCAGAAGATAACACCCTGTTAATTGAAACCATGGCTGTGGAGGCTTATAAAAAAGAAAAAGCGCAGGCCTCTCAGGCAATGCTGGGTGTTGATGACACCAAGCATAATGCTGATGAGATCCAGGTAGAAAAAAATAATGTTGATACATGTTCTCATGTTACTGGTATGCCCCATGATGATATAGCTCATTTAAATGTGGCTATGGATTATGAACAGGTGGTGGAACTTGAGGGAGAGGACCTTTCCAAGTTGGAAAATTCAGATTACCTGGTACAATTCCCTGCCTCTCCTTCTGAAGATGTGGGAGAGGTGATTCTCACCCCTCCCCTTTTATCTGAAGAAGTTCAGAGGTTTAGCTTGAGGAATTTGCAGAATATGGAAGGAAGAATGCAAGAGAGAGCTGTTGCCATTTCCAAGAAGAGAAATTTGGAAGGTAATTCAGCTAACCATAACTCCTTTGATGCTCTTGATAATCCTGAACTTATGATTCGTGCTGTGAAAATGGGGGTAGCTTTCCCTGACAATAATTTCTCTAATGTGGATATTATTAGAGAACTTGAAATAGTCAGGGGGGAATGTCCAAAACGGAGAGGGGTCAAAATGTGAGGGTAGAGGAGGAAGTGATGTATATCACAAATGGAAAAGAAGACCAAACTCCTGTTAGTACTGACTGGGGGGATGGGGAAGAGGACATGGAAGAGAAATTTACCTTGGTCCGGTCTAGGAAAAGGAAAAGCCCTAAAGTGAAAGTGGCTATTTCCAGGCCCATTACTTGAAGTCAAAAAAATCCTGTGGGAGGCACACAGGCTGGCAGCCCTGCCCATAATACCAGGGCCACCAGAGGGGGACGAACAGGGAAAAGATACAAATGATAGGTCTTTTTTGGAATTGCAAGGGGGCAGGAAAGAAAGGAATGAGAACCTGCCTGTCCCATATGATTAAGGACCATTCCCTTGACTTTCTTTGTCTGCAAGAAACGTTGAAGAAGAATTTTTTGGATAGTTATTTTAGAAAGCTCGACCCTCACAACCTGTTTGAGTGGGGCTGGGTCCCCTCAATTGGCAAGGCTGGAGGTATCTTATGTGGGGTTCGGAAGGAAAAGTTTGAAGTAGTTGCTTGGAGAAAAGGCAGGTTCATTCTCCAAGACTCTCTATATGATATTAGTAAGGAAAAAATCTGGACTCTCTGTAGTGTCTATGGAGCAGCCCATGAGAGGGATAAAAATGATTTTCTTAGTGAATTGGATGATTTCTATTGCCATATTCAGACTCCTTTACTAATTGGAGGAGACTTCAATATTCTCAGACATAGTGGAGAGAAGAATAAAAGATGGCGTCGAACAGCACATTCTGACCTGTTCAACTCTATCATTAACACTATGTGTCTGAGGGAGATTTATATGAGCGGGGGGGCGTACACTTGGTCTAATAACCAATCTCATCCGACCTTGGAGAAATTGGATCGTGTTCTGATGAATAATGAGTGGGAGGAGATGTTTCCTATGGTTAACATGAAGAAACTCGCCAGGGAGATCTCTGATCACAATGCTCTCTTACTGTACTCTGATAACCATGTTGTCAGAGCCCCACAAAAAAGAGAGTTCAGATTTGAAATAAGCTGGCTAAAATCTAAGGAATTTCTTCCTCTAGTTAGCAAAATCTGGAACCAGAATGTGAATGCCACCGATCCTGTTGATATTCTTAATATCAAACTAAAAAGATTTAAGAAGTTTTTCAAAGGCTGGGGATCGAATAAATTCGGTGATGAAAAGAAAAGGAAGCAGGAGATTAGAGAAGAACTTGCTTTCATTGAGAAAATAGAAGAGGAGGGGAAGATAGACCATGAAATGTTCTGTAGGAAGACAGATCTCCTTGTGGATATGAATGAAATTCTTGTCAATGAGGAGCTTTTTCTGCTGCAGCAATCTAATGAAAGATGGCTGCTGGGGGGGGGGGGGTCGCAACACCGCCTATTATCAAAAAATTGCTAATGGTAATAAGCGTAAAAACACTATACATTCACTTCATGTTGGGAGTACGGTGATTGGGGGGACTGAGAAGCTACTGGAGCATGCCACTGATTTTTACAAAAATCTTTTTGGGCCGGCTCAGGGAAACATATTCCACCTTGACCCTGATATTTGGGGGGCTGAAGAAAAGCTCGATGAGCTCGACAACGAGATCCTTAATAGGCCTTTCACAGAGGAAGAAGTGAAGAGAGCCTTGTTTTCCATGAAAAGTAACAGGGCCCCTGGTCCAGATAATATCCCCGCTGAATTCTACCAGCATTGCTGGGAGATAGTGAAGAGTGATATCATGAGATTGTTTACTGCCTTTCATGTTGGGGAGCTTGATGTCTGTAGATTGAATTATGGCATTATTACTTTACTGCCCAAGATCAATGGGGCCAATAAAATCCAGCAGTTTAGGCCGATTTGCCTGCTAAGATGTCCTTACAAACTGATAACTAAGGTGCTGGATAACAGGGTGGCCCCCTTAGCTGATAAGCTGTTTAGTAGGCATCAGAATGCATTTATCAAGCATAGGAATATCATGGATGGAGTATTATCTTTGCATGAAATTCTGCATCATACTTACATCAAGAAGAAGGTGGGTATTGTCATTAAGCTTGATTTCGAGAAAGCATATGACAAAGTGAATTGGGACTTTCTTTTGGATTGTCTCGAGATGAGAGGGTTTGGTCCCACATGGTGCGGGTGGATTAAAAGTGTTCTGGTCGATGGCACAGTTAGCGTGAAGTTGAACAACGTTATGGGCCCATATTTCAAGAGCTTTAAAGGGGTTAGACAAGGGGATCCGGTGTCGCCCTTCCTTTTTAACATTGCTGTTGAATGCCTGTGTAAAATGGTGCTGCAGGCACAGAAGAATGATTTATTTGTTGGGCTCGCTCCAGACCTTGTTGAAAAGGGAGTGGCCATACTGCAGTACGCAGATGATACAGTTTTGTGCATTGACTATGATCTAGAGAAGGCTGTGAACATGAAGTTGTTGTTATACATTTTTGAGCTCATGTCTGGGCTCAAAATCAATTTCCAGAAAAGTGAGATCCTGTGTGTAGGGGGGGATGATGATATCCTTAGAGCATATGTTGATATGTTCGATTGTCAAATAGGGCACTTTCCCATGAAGTATCTGGGGGTGCCAGTGACCTTTTCTTCTTTACGAGTAGCTGACTGGGACTTTTTAGAGTCCAGATTCATTAAGAGATGTGATTCTGGCCTGGGGGGCAATGCCTCATCTGGGGGGCGCTTGACATTGCTCAATGCTAATATATCTAGCATTGCTTTTTATTATATGTCCATGTACCTTCTATCTAAAACTACTCTGGCCAGGATTGATAAATGTAGAAGGAGATTCTTTTGGCATGTGACCCAGAATAGGAAACGTTACTACCTTGTTAAATGGATTAGAATTTGTAGATCCAAGAATAAAGGAGGGCTGGGTGTGAAAGACTTACATAAGCAGAACCTTAGCCTGCTTACTAAATGGTGGTGGAAATTAGAAACTAAATCCGGCCTATGGCAGGATATTGTAAAAGCCAAATACTTCAGTAGGGCTACTGTGGCTGACATTAAAATGAAGTGCAATGATTCACCATGCTGGAAAGCGATCATGAAGGTCAAGAATCTTTATCTGGCAGGGAGGAGAGTAATTGTACAATCGGGAAACATTGCTAGGCTATGGATTGACCCCATTGGGGACAATATCCCTCTGGCTGAGCAGTTTCCCCGTCTTTTCTCGATCTGCAATTATTCTGAGTGCACTATTGATAAATGCGCAAATGCTGATCCCTCCTCATTCTTTAGAAGGAGGTTGAATGGTGAGCTCTTAGATCAATGGGCTGTGGTTGGTAATAGGGCCAGGGAAGCATGTATTTCAAATGCCTCTGATGTGATCAAATGGGGGCTTGGGTGGTAAGACCTCTTTTACCACCAAATCGGTGTACTCATTCATGGAAAAGAATGTCTCTGGGTGTGATTACAGATGGATCTGGAGTGCTAGAATCCCTCTCAAAATTCAAATATTATTGTGGCAACTTTTTCAGGATGCTGTCCTGACCAGGGATGTGATGAAACATCGCGGTTGGAAAGGAAATTCAAAATGTTCTTTTTGTGAAGGAAGAGAGACCGCACAGCATTTGTTCTTTACTTGTCCTGTTGCCAGGATAGCCTGGAGAACAGTGGCATGTATGTTTGGCACTGCTTTATGCCCTGATAATATTTGGCAGGCCTACTCTTGGTGTTTTACATTCATACCTGGGGGGGGGGGGGAGTTCTATACAGCAGGGATCGCTGCTGTGTGCTGGGCGATCTGGTCGTGTCGCAACAGGGCCACCTTTGAGTTCAAACCTCTTACGAGCCCGTTTGAATGTATTTTCTCTACCTGTGCCTTAATTTGCTATTGGGCGGGAATGATGAAGCAGGATGACGCGACTGCCATGAGGGACGGCGCGAAGATGCTGAAGGAGAATGCGTCGATGATGATGAGGATTTGTGCTGCGAATCGTGAAGAGACAACCTGCTGATTCTACTGGAGTTGTGTCCCTGTGGTTTAGTTTGATGCTTGAGCTGCTCTCCCCTGCGTGGGTCTGAACTTATTCTGCTCGACTGTTGCGAGCTTGTGTTTTGTGCTCTTTTGGGGCTGTTTGTCTCTGGTCCTTAGCTACAGAGATTTGGTGTCGTCGGGTTTTCGCCCCACAGTGAGTAATCTCGATGGCGAGTGCTCACAGTGGGTTTCCCGGCGATGCGTTGAACTCGCTTCCTCTTTCTCCTTTTTGGACTGTTGTATTTCCGTTATGTCGCAGTAATGGAAAGAGGCAATGCCCGGTTCAAAAAAAAAGGTTGGAAGGATTTGCGCCAAGACCAACTGAAGGACGTGGTGTCAGTCAAGCACGATTTTACTAAAATGAGTCACTTGATGTGCTCCGGATCGTTATATTACATTTGAAAGTGCCATGACCATCGGCAATAGTACATGGACCTCTGGTGTGCTTTACGCTTAATTAAGTGTACTAGCATAAACAATATTAGTACAAAGGGAATTTTCTGGTACTCCTACTTAGTTTTGTGAAGTGAACTATGAGTTTTGCTCCAATACATCCCCCTAAGTTACTTAGAAAGGCTATCACAATATTAGCCTATAGATTAAACATATTGAATAGATTGATTTGGATACAGTAGACTATATTACCTTCTTTTATTGAAAGGGCTAACTTCTAACCTTCACCTTTAATTAGCATCGAAGTATCTAAACTTTTCTATGGAGTCGTACCGAAGCAAAGTTCATGAACTATTCAGCATTATCGATGTCATTGCCGGCATCACCCATCACAGGTGTTGATAAGTTGATTCCCCCCACATGGAGCCAATGCCTTGGTTACACCCCACTACCCCACTCCTGGTTCATGCTCAAGGTAAAAACCCTCGTTCACTCTATTATATTGTGAGGTGGCTGTATTCCGCGTTGTAATTTCTTTGGAGGCATTTTCCATAAGATTTGGTTATCTTGATTTCTTCATGACTTATATTGGTGGCAAAGACGATGTTATTCTGCGGTTGGAGAGAATTATTTTCTTTTTAATTACAAAGGAATCCTCCCATTGTACATCAGGATACATCATGAGCCCAAGAGAGAAAACAAGACGATAATTGGACCCTAAATCGACCGACAACCTCCCAAGAGATGCTTTGCCATCATCTCTTGCCAAATCCTCGCCATGAGGCAAGGAGCAAAGGGCCTCCCACATGGAGGTTGAAGACGTGCGTGGGCTTCGAAAACAGTCAAAAAATCCTATAGAGGCTAGCAAACCACCCTAGCCACCTGTGTCTTTGCAAGTTTCATCCGTAGTTCCGGCAACTGAGGCCAAGGCAGCGGAAGAAGAATGTCGAAGAAACACCGAAGCCAGCAACGTTCCCCACATTACGCCAAGTCAACAATGCCGAACGACAAATCCATCCCACTCTCTTCTTTCCCCACCATGACAGCGAGAAAAAAAATGGGGAAGGAAGCCGGACCGACTCGCATCGACAGCCTATCAACCAAGCTTATATTTGAAGCTCCACCGCTAGCCGTCGTTTTCCACCATGGAATATTGCCGGAAGAGGGAGAAGAGGAGCTTTTCGATGGCACTCGTGAGTGCCGGTGCCGAGATTCACCATGGCATGATGCCAGACACGACATAACGCCATACGCCCAAAGACAAACCAAACCCTAAACCCTAACTTAGTGCTAGCTAGTACGTACAACGTCCCCTCTTCTCTCCCATCCCCACTCGGAGCGGCGAGGCCACCCAAGGAAGCGGGGATCGCGGCGTGGGTCTCTCAAGAGAAGGAAGGAAGGAAGAGAGTAGACCATGTATCGATACAAAATGACATCAGCGCTCGCTGTTTCTCGTCAAAAAAAAAGTAGACCATGTATTGTTCAAATCGATTTGACTTTATTAATCTAATTTAAAGCTGAAACGTCACGGCCTTTTATGCAAAGAAAAAGAACTGGATCGATGTCAACAATCTCAAACTTGTTTACTAGTAATTGACGAGTGATTCGAGAGACGAATGTCGTTGTTAGAATGTTGTCAGTTTTCTTACCAAAATAAGAAGCCAGAACGTCGTTTGAACTGAAAAGAATAAGCACCAAATCAGCAACAATGCTACACATACAGGTTTTTACAGGAGTTTACAGGATTGATTTTACGTGGCGTTTTTTGATTGGGTGTTGAAAATCAGGGGGAGGGGCGATGTTTATGAAGTTTGGAAGGAACCTGTAAACTTCTGTAAAGCCCTGTAGATGTACTGTAGCATTTTTGCCAAATCAGGCAAGAGGAAATATGTACTTAAAAAAGAGCGAGATCGTACGAGGGAAGCGCGTCGGAAACGAGGCAGCCGGCCGGCCGTGGCGCAAGCAAAGCAAATCCCGAGCAAGAGCAGTGCCCCACCCCCACCGTCTCACGCGGTGCCGAGCGACGCGAGCCGGGAGGGAGTGCCTCCTTGCCGGGAGTGGTGTGGGTGGCTGCGCCGCGTGTGCCACTAGTAGAAAAATGGTCAAACGTGAAGCACATTAGTGCCGGTTTGTATTTGAGCCGGTACTAATGGTATCATTAGTGCCGGTTCGAACGGATTTGCATTAATGCCGGTTCGTGTTGAACCTTTAGTACCGGTTCGTGGCACGAACCGATACTAAAGGGGTGGTGGCAGGCTGGCGTCAGGCCAGGGCCCCACGATCACCTTTAGTACCGGTTCATGGCACGAACCGGTACTAAAGGTCTAACCTTTACTACCGGTTCGTGCCATGAACCGGTACTAAAGGGGTCTGACCTATAGTACCGGTTGAAGACACAAACTCTACCCCCCCGGATCGCCTTTTCAGTTTTAAAAAAAATAAAAGAAAATAATGGAAATGTCAAAAAAAAAAGAAAATAAGTTTCTCATGTGATATGTGGTCTAGTTGTTGGAAAAATTTGCAAATGTGAATTTTGACTTTATTTGCAAAATCTCTCTGAAATTTGTAAAAATGGGCATAACTTTTGCATACTAACTCGGATGAAAAAGTTTTTTATATGAAAAATCATCTACTCGAAAAGTTACATCCAAATTTAACCGGGGAACCCCGTTAAACATTTTCAAAAACCTAATAGAAAAAAGTTACGGGGCTTTTAAGATCTAGAGTGGAAAAAATTGAAAAATATTCAAACAGTGGGCAAACTGTGGTCAAACAATGGTCAAACTAATTATTCTAGAATATTAGTGTTACTAAATAATTATTTTAGTTATTTCAATTTTGGTCAAACTGTGGTCAAACTGTGGTCAAACTAATTATTCAAGAAATATTAGTGTTATTAAATAATTATTGTTTTTTAAAACAATAGTTTCAAACTCAAACAGTGAAATGTGTCACTTCATGCTCAAGAAAAATTCCTGAAGGTTAATAGGATTGACATCTTACTATTGTCAGGAAAACAACAAGTGCAGACTCGGAAACGAAGGAGAATAGAACCTGAAAGTTAAGCGTGCTTGGGCTGGAGTAGTGAGAGGGATGGGTGACTGGTCGGGAAGTTAGATAATTTGGAATGAGTGATCCACACTTAAGCAGTTAAGAGAGGTGATTAGAGACTAAATCATCAAATAATTCAGAAAAATTAAAAATGAAAAAAAATTAAAAAAAATTCCAAAATTTTCAAAAAAAAATTCTAAAAAAAAACTTTAGTAACACCAACCGGTACTAAAGGTCCCCCGTACCAAGGCGTGAGCTCACGCCACATGATGGCATTTAGCGCCGGTTCGTGCCGAACCGGTACTAAAAGGGGAGCCTTTAGTACCGAAACTTTAGTGCCGGTTCCATAACCGACACTAACCGGTACTAATGGTCCGTTTTCTACTAGTGTGCCTCTCCCTTTGCTCTCCCTCCGCTCCGCTTTTTTCCCTCTTATATATACAGCGCCCCGACGACCACCCGCCACCCATCGCCATTCCCCACACGCTACCCGGCCGCTACTCAGTCTCAGCTCCACCGCCGCCCCCAACCTCGCGATGGCGCCCAAGCGGCCGCTGGAGGCCGTGCCGACGGAGCAGGAGGGACCGCGGTCCCCGAGGAAGCGGCTGCGCCGGACGGTGCTCCTCATGATGTGGCTGTGAGTACCCTCACCTACCTCACCTAGCCGTTCGCCTCCTTGTCTCGCTTCCTTGATTTGAATTTTGAACTCACCGGCTGCGCCTGCTTCATTCGCGCGGATCTGCGCCGCAGGGAGAGGAGGAGTGCGAGACCGGTCACCGTCGAGCAGCTGGCGCACATGGTTCGCCAGGTGAGGCCATTCCTCTTCGCGGCTCCACCCGGTTCCCCTCCCTCTCCGCATTTTGATTTTGTTTTCCCCCAGTCGTCTCGTCCTCCTCGCTGTGTGTGTGTTTGGTTTTGTGGCGACCGACAACTCACGGAGTTTGGCGGTGGGTTTTCAACTGTTTATGCAGTTCACGGGGCTCGCCGCGCGGCTTGGCTCCATGGAGAGGCTGCTCCTCGACCTCCCCAACATAATCCACAGATTGTTGGCGGAGCAGCTTGCTTCTTTTCAGTTTCAGAGGTACGTACACATATTTATGTTTTGCAAGCGCACGTGTCCATGCCACAATTCAGATGTCCGAATATACTAGGAATTAGCGCATTTTATTTTACGAAACTAAGGGAGTGATAATTGAAGTCCTGGTTTGCTTTCTGAGAACTGCCAGTTTTATCCTGTGATGAGAAATAAAACATCCATCTTTGTGTCTTTCTTTTTATGATGACAAGATTGTTGTTGGAAAGCAAATTGGATGTAATAAGATATTATATTATGGGACGGAGGGAGTACTTTGGAATGTTGTGGATGTGATGTGATGGCTTGATGCTTCCTTGGTTTAATTAATTAATTAATTAATCTTATCTCCTGTTGTGTATTGTTTTGCATCCAACAGTTCTTTGATCGTATCCATACAAGATATGATTCGGTCAACGGTACAGACAGAGGTTAGAGTCTGGATCTTCATCCGTGTAATATATTTTGCATATCTGTACCTGCACTTTATCCCAACTCAATGTTGCTACGTCATGTAATAGAAGCAGGGACGACAAGCAGCTCCGCTTCCTACTGTCATTAATGACCCTCCTAGGTATCTGCCATTTTTTCCTTCTTATTGTACATGTTTTTTATTTATGTCTTGATTCTTACTGTCAACTCAAGTATTTGCTTTCTACATAATCTGGGAATTTTCCTTTTGTTACTATCTCACTCTCATCTTATTTAAAAATTTAGGCAGATGTCAGAAGGTTTTCCTGAAACTGGAGGCATCTCTAGAGTCAAGCTGCGGTTTGTCGATGTTGACAGACCAAAAGATCCACTTTTCACTGGTTGCCCAGTAAAATGGCAGAATGGAAGAAACGCTAAGGTAGCGATATTTGGAAATGATAGGCAAATCACACAGGGCGACCTTTCTAAATTGAAAATTGAGATTTTAGCAGTCCATGCTGATTTCTTTACTGAGCAAGGACAAGAGGACTTCACCAAAGAGGAATTCAACAAGCAGATATATATGCACAAAGGGAAAGAGTCAGTCTTGAAAACTGTTAATCTAGCAAACGGTGAGGCATATATTGGTCCCTTCTCCTTTACAGAGAGCTCCCAGAGGAAAAGGTTAAGGTTGACAGCACGAGTGAAAAGGCAGGTTCATACTACCAGAGTTCAGGAAGCAATCAGCGATCCTTTTGTTGTCAAAGACCGCCGAAGCGAATGTGAGTATATCCAGTTATCCATTCTGAGCACCATTTTTTTTAACTATATTGCATTGGAAATTTAATACACTGTGTAATTTGCTCATTCGTGATGGAGGCCTCCATGTTCTTCTATTTTTTACTTTTTGCTCATTCAATGAAACATCTATTGTTTCCCATAGTTAGCTGAAGAACACGTTCGTCCTTTAAGTGGCTGCCAGGCTAATTTAAGTTAAAAAAAATGTTCAAGCACATATCATATCTTCCATAAACTTTTATGGCCTTCTGAGTGACATTATTTCATATGAAAATATGATGTCTTAGCACTAAATGTTCTGCTTTTAGAAGGGAATGGCTTGTTCCGTCACAAAATTTCTGTAAAGTAATGTCTATATGCATATAATATCCTAAATACACACTGACAGTCAAAACTGTATGACCGCCTAGGTGCTAGGCGAAGGCCAACCGCCTAGCGGTACTTTGGATCTGACAAAATTATACTTCATACCTTGGATTTGGGATTACACTTTTCTTTGGTCAATACAGATCTTATTTTGAGTTGTCTATTAGGTCGTAGATTAATACTAAGCATGGTAAATCGATTTGTAGTTTACCATGTACATCAATCCTTTTCTCAGTGCCATTACCATCAGATGCAATGATACCCAGAATGAAGCAATTGCATCTTAGAAATCTTATTTTAACATATCACAGTTTAGCAGTTGATAGTCACTGAAATAATAGTGCTGGCGATTACCTTCATGTATTCTGTTACAGCATAAAGTGAACAACTGGAAAAAGTCTGCGTATAAGAAGTTTGACGAGCGCGAGAGCTCAGGGCATCTTACCCCTGATTACTTCATGATCAATGGCCACCCAGTCCGTGCAGTGCCCCATGATGCGGGTCCTTCGGTACAAGGTACAACAACATGACAAATTTTAATATTTTGTTCCATTGCGCTACATGCATGTTTCTCTGAATTCAGCTTATTGCAGAATTTGGTGATCGACGTCCATTGAATGGGTGCTCACAGCCGGCAGTCCTGTCAAACAACGACGCTGGTCCTTCAAACCAAGAAACGCTGCCGTTTTCGCAGCCCACATATGAACAGAGTGTGCATCAAGGTCAATACTAAACACCTGCATAATTTTGCATCACGCATCCTCCATACTGTTCCTGTTTCATCGCTCGCAAGAAAATTATTTTTGAAATGAGCATCACAGGAAGTTATTATTAGTGTTGATTCTGATAGTTTTGGGGATCAACCTGCTGTAGGACTTGACCAGCACGATCCTTGTACGTCACAGAGTGTATCTCCTTACTATCTGGCCCAGGGAAATTTCATAAATGATCAGGGACAGGGATCATTTTCAGCAGAGCCAACTATTCCGTCCCACATTCTTGCACCAGTAAGTAAAGTTACAATCAACAATTCTATCCCACAATTTTTCATTGACAACCTGAAATATTTCTTGGATGGTAGGTTCCAGAGGATGACCCGATCACATTCACAGCTGCAAGTCTAACTGGCCAACAGAATGGACACTTCAGCTTCTCGACAACTAATGCTCCTGGTACTTCTTATCCTGCAGCAGGTGTGATTGTTGTACCCGGTTTTTCTAATTTGACAGTATATGCAGTGTGCTTGATCATCAATACTCAAATCGCTTCTCCATTATGCAATGTTGGGTGCTGAAGGTGTTGCTGGGACTTCCTCAGATGGAGTTAGTCTGGGAACCTCTTCACCTAACCATGTGCAGACTGACATCCTCAGTGGGTTAACTCCGATTGAAGTATGTTTTCTTCAATATGTCATGGGAATTAATTATTCTTAAGAACATAACAATACCATCACGATTTTTTTTTTGGAAAAGGGGATAGCCCTGGCTTCATCATCATGAATTATATTATGGAAGTTGTTTTTCCCCTTCTCTATGTGATGATGAAATTTGTTCTTGCAGTTCCAGGTATGGCTAGAACTACAAGCAACTTTGGTAGACCAGGATTTTGCACAAACTAACAGCGGTATGTGATATTTAAGTTACCTTCTCTTGTGGTAACTTCTGTTGACAGTTAAGCTGCCACAAAAGTTCTCTTCAGTCAGAATTGTTTCTGACTTCCAGACTAAGATAAGATGATAGCAAATTAGTGTTTATACCTACAGAATAACTGCTGACTACCAAATTATTGAAATGTTGTCTCCTTAAAACTTAAAATTAGGTGTTAATCTAAGATCTTCCTTTTGTTCCATGTCGCAGAACTGCTGAATTCCGACAGCCAATTTCATGGTTTTGAACATGACAGACGCGACCGCTGACTAAACATGAAGCAACTGCAACAGGCTGTCCTCTACCATAGTCAAGTATTCAGTGTAACTAAATATTTGGTTGTAGATATGAATAATTTGTAAATAGCAACACGTATTTTTTCAGATTGCTCCATATATGCTAAATTTGCTCCTGTTGCAGTAGACATATGTCTTGTACTATTCTTAAAGAGCAACCTTTTAGAAAAAGACATTATTTGGCTTGCATTGAATTCCAAGAGCAAATATTCGTATTGCAGAAGTTGGTGTAATCCTGTTAATCCATCTTTTTGCAAGTTGAGTTTTTCCTGGGTATCTTCACACATTCAGTCAATAGTATGCTCTGAATCATGAAATTGTTCTCAACATTTTGAACATGGTAGTAAAATACTGACAGCAGAAGAGAGATTACATTAGTTCTACAAGATTTCAATTTGTTTCTTAAACATAAGTTCCATTTCTGGACAATCCTATCAACACAAGATAGTACATTAATTAGTTGAGCCATGATGTATGTAACAACCACGCGGAGATATCGATCACACGGTGTCCTGGGCTGAAGCTGTTGGAGTGCTTCCTCAAGATGTCAAAAGGAGACCCTTCAACCTGATAGCGGCGAGAGGATGGCAATCTGTTACGACCTAACGTATGATTGGGTTAGATGTAGCAGCGAATTGGGGATTTCAAAAACAAGAGCAGGGGCAGGAGAAGAGAACTTGGGGAAGAAGAAGAACGGACAGAGGGGATGGATTCATATGTTCATATCTTCTTCGATGAATAGTGATCATACACGGCTATGGCTTATAACAGCGCCAACTCACCCACTGACCACTGGGCCCACACCCAACAACTCCAGACCGCGTTAACTGGTCTCCCGCCTTCGCATGTCTCTTTAACTGCTTTGAACATCTTCTGTTTCGTCAGACATTGGCCGAACACCATCCTCTGCTTCATCGGTCCATTGATCCTTACTTTGCTTGGTTTCACTTCTGACTGCCCTATGCCTTGCGCCTTTATGAGTGTCTGCCTTTGTACTGTTTGTTCAAAAAAATGATTTGACATCGGTCCGAAAACTTTACTGAGATACATATAACTTTTTGTTGTGTGAGAGAAGGGACAACTACTTCATCCAGTTGTACTATCTTATTAATTTTTCAAACCACTTATAAGAGAACTCATGTATTGTGGACCTTGTTGGTCCACATCGAGACTTCATACCTTCGCTAAAAAAAACTAAGCAGGGCTTTCAGGTCACGAGGCTGGTTTAGCTTCTACTCCTCTAGACAACCTCTAGGCCAGGCGTGAAGGGATGAGGACATCAACCAAGTAGGTCTTGTATATAGCCCGCAGATACGAATGAGGTGGCTAGAGTTTGAGAGAGAAGGGTGGTGGTTGGAGATTTACCTAGTCTCCTCGCCTCCTGCTGTCATCTTGCCATTTGTGAGGCGAGGGGACCTTGCTTTTGAGAGATTTACGGTCTTTGTCAGCATATTCAAGGCGCTTGCGCTTGGACCACTACGAGAGGCCTTTCTAAGATGAACTGGGCTTTGGATCTCTCATGCCTCTTGATCCTCCTCTCACCTAAGACATGTTATTTCTCGTTGGATTGAGTTTTTCACATCAATCTCCTTTGTGGATAGTGTGTGAGTCTCTGTGTTTTTATCGAGGTTGTAGATGATAGTAGTGAGGTGCTGCTTTTCTTTTTTGTATACCCCGCTGAAATGTTTCACCCTCCAATTAGGAATTGTCGTGTGGTGCAAATTTTAGAATTCCATCTCTGAATCGTCATTCCACCTACGGAGTGCCTTTCACAAATTCTTGATAATATCCGCAAAGACATCCTGCTGTAACCATCGAACTCGAATTTTGTAAGTCAAAAACTATGAGTTGTGGGATTACATTACTCAATATTTGGCTACAATGGATTAGTAATAATATTTGAAAATATGGATTTTTCATTACCTGATCATTCCAAGTTATATTCCAAAAGGACAATAAAGAATCTTATACACCATTATATGTGCTCATTGGCTTCTGTGATTAGTCATTGACGTTCACAGAATTTCACAAAATTGATGATGTTCAATTTGTTGTAGACTTCAATTTTTTACCAATCCATTTCAGTTCGTTGAACATTCTTCCTCTGTTTTGGTTCAGACATTTCTCAAGCTTATTACCTTTTTTTTGCATGAAGAGACAATTACTTCAACCTTTTTAATTTGGGCCAGTGAAGGAAACTCAGGTCTTACAATCTAGCCACACTAGCTTAATTATATAATTCAAGTGTAAAAACAAAATGATTGAACAAATTTCTAGGAAGAATGCATATCTACAAGACGTTGGTCTATATAGGAGACTGGCTACATGTAGGTGTTCCTGCAGGGTGCAGTCTCCCCGCCGGACAAGACAGGAGAGGGATGTAACCCAACCAATGATCAGAATAGTGACACTGGACACACGATCGATTTCCTATACTAGGTTTATAATTGTGTGGTTCTTCTTTGTGCTATGGAGTATCCTATCCGTTCAACTACATACATGAAACCTGGTTGATCCCACATGACACATTGATGTGGTAAGGGCATGCTCCATGTATCTCTTCCTGATGCCACTCATTCCCAAGGGGAATCAATGTAATAAATCGAGGATGCATGACATGGTCTAGGCCTTAGTGTAAGGCTTAACCGATTGGATGGAAAGTGATCTATTTTGACTCCTTCCAACACGCTCTTCTCGCATAGAGACACGACAACCGAGTAAATGAGAAATAGAGTAAGAGATAGATGGAGCTGTAGAAGGGAGAAGGAGACTCGTATATAGGATGCATACAAAGGGAGAATACGACATTAAATTTTCATGAGGTGGAGGTGGCACCTAGAATTAATGTCATGAGATTACCCAGGGGCGTAGATGGCAATTGATTGTTGGTTGCGCCCCTCACGATGGAAGGCAGTTATACATATGTACCTCTATAAAGATGCACATACTATGTTGCTAGGGATGGCAATGGGTACCCATTACCCACGTACCCTGCGGGTAAAAACCCTATTAGGGTAAGGGTATGGGACAAAAAGTTAATCATGGGTATGTAAATAGAGAAATCTCAAACCCAACGGGTGGAGCGGGTACTGGTATGAGATAAATAACTCATACCCGCATACCCATCTACCCTTATAAAATCTAAGAAGCACAAAAACTTTACATCTACCCTTTGTCGTGAGTTTGTGAACTTCAAATGTATGAATATGTGATACTGTTTATGACTATGTGTTGATATGTTGAGTGTTATTGTGTACAAGAAAGTGTTGATGTTTATAGAATGTGCTGGTGTATATGATGTGTTGTTGTTTATAATTATGTATTGATGTCATCATGTGGTATTATTTATAAATTATGATTATATGTTGTTGTTTATGATTATGTGTTGCTCAAATTGATGTTACGCAATCGTGGGTATTTCTACCCGTGGATACCCATTAACCCCGTCGGGTGACGGGTATGGGAAAAAAATATCCACCAGCGGGTATGGGTACGAGTGATGGGTAAGCTTAAATGGGATGGGTAAGGGTATGGGTGCCTCCACCCGTACCCAAACCCTGCGGGTGCCATCACTGTATGTTGCGAAATTGCATGCAAGTCAGAAGATAGTACATGAAACTCTCTAACACCTAGTCAGCTAGATATGTAGACATCCCATTGTTACAAAGTTTGAGATGTCATGGAAAATAATAAAACAAAACAAAAGCTACAAGGAACTAACACACTCACCATCCATGCTGGAAGTAATTATTCCACTAAATCTTTCCAGCAGGGTACTCCGTGCAACCATGTTCTAGTGGTGCTTTGATGCAAGCAACATGGACCAACAACAAAACTAACCCATAGACAAAAATCTAACCTACAAAGGATTCGAAGTTCTTTTATTTAATCAAAAATAGGATCGTTAAGACATACACAAAATTACCAACATAACGTGTTAACCCCAGCAAAAATTCCCTCCAATTATTTGCCAAACATATGAGAGATTACTTACAGAGTGGTTAAATAAAATGCTATTGTACCATAAAACAGGCAATGGCGCAACTATAATGAAGGAAAAGATGTTGAATAATCTCCTCCTTATTGCAGAACGTACAAAGTTTACTACCGTTCCAATTGTTAGATAAATTGTCTTCTAGTTAAAAGGATACCTCTATAGATGGATAAACTGTTTGTACACAAAGTTACTACCGTTCCAATTTTTAGAATATCTAGTTTTGTCTTCCTGAATACAACCCTATTAATCAGTCAACTTTTATAAGAACTCTGAAGACTATGAATTGAGGGATTTCACTACTCAACATTTAATTTCACTGCATTCGTAATAATATCTGAAATACAAATTTTCGTCACCTAATCATTATTGGTTTTATTCCAAAAAGGACAATAATAGTGTGTACTTTATGATCTTATGCGCTTATGGTCTTCTTTGATTAGGCATGGGCAATTGATGAGTGATATTTTTATACTCATCCACCCTTAGTTTAAACCGAGATATTTCATTTAAATCAAGATATCTGCTCCGATATTGCTACTAATTTAAACCGAGACACGGACCGGGACAAAAGGGCATCGCACCCTTTAGTCCCAGTTCATTTCTCAAACCAGGACTAAAGGTCTAAAGGGTGTGATGCCCTTTTGAGACACGAACCGGGACTAAAGGGTGCGATGCCCTTTTGTCCCAATTCGTGTCTCAAACCGGGACTAAAGGGCCCATTTGAACCGGGACTAATGCCTTTAGCCGCTTGAACTGGGACTAATGCTCACATTAGTCCCAGTTCGTAATGCAACTGGGACTAATGTGTATATTGCGCTGTGACCAAAGCCATGTTTTCTACTAGTGTCACTTCGGTTTGTAACAAGCACATCTTGATGGGTGAGTTCCAACGCACAAATTAAGATCATATCTGATCCCAACACAAATACATGGTTGTAAGCATTAAGACCTCGTACCCGTACCTTTTATTATTATAAGTGTTTGAATTACTATTTGCTTGATTGAACCGGTCAAAAGCTGGAATTGATCCTTTAACAAAAACTTGCTAGAGACCATCGCTTCAAGGGAACTTTCCACTTGTGCGTTCGATAACCCAAGGTCACCTCTGGGAAAATAGGTGTGGGATACTTTTCTGTTCCTTTACCAAATCACTGAAAGGAGGTATCAACGGTTAAAAAATTTGAGGCACAAATTTTGATGTTCAGTTTGTCGTACAATTTAATGTTTTTGATTGATTAGTTTAGTTCTCTGAACGTTCTTCCTCTGCTTTGGTTCTGATATTTCTGCGCAAACTTATAAATTTCTTTTGCGAGAAGGGACAACTATTCATCCAGTCGCTCTTCTTAATTTGGACTAGTGAAGAAAACACGTGACTTACCGTTTGGCCAGGCTAGTGGAGGAAAAAGTCTGTATAAATTTATGGTTGTGTCCCTCATGGTGGATGACAATTTTTTATTATTATTGGTGGATTTTATTAAATCAAAATTAAATAACAAAAAGATACAACCACAATGAGCACATACCTACACTGTATGACTAGAATGCACGCAACCAACACCATGCACACATAGACAAATAATGATGTCGGTACGGAGCAAAGACATACAAGATCGAAGCTATGCCTAGGTGGAGGAAAAAGATAAGGTACATTTTGAGTTAATTATTTGAATGGTAGAAACGTTTTCTAAAATTTGTGTGAACATTATTTTTATACTGCATGCACATTTTTGAATTAAGAGATGAACACTTTCAAAAAGTTAACTTCATAATATATTATTGTGCGTCTCCAGCAGGGGTAGTGGATGAGTGCTGCCAAGGCCCGTCGATCGTCCTTCCAATACAGGTTGTCATCCTTGATGGCATCCCTAGGCCCGCGCCTCGCCAATGCCCAGTCGGATTAGTTTGAGGGTGTGAGCATTGGGAAAAAGAGGTTGGTACTGCCGCCGTCTGGCTTGTGCACCATCCATTGTACCATGATCTCACCGCCGCCACCACGCGTTGTACTGTTGCGCTCATGGATAGGCGAGCATTGCCCCTCCTACGATGGTGGTGTCTTGGAGCCAGACGAGGCAATCCTCTACTGTCCTCCGCCGCTCGCCATGGCCACCAGAATGAGGCTCTGATATCAATCGTCGGCCTAGACCAACTCACTGGAACATCTCAGAAACACTCACACGCGCATGTGTGTGCAAGAATACTTTTGTGCCATGTATAATTGCCGACTTTTCTATTTCTATTCATCTCCTTCTATTTGGAATACAAAGAATGTGCAGCCCCCATGATCCCTACTGCTGGGCCATTTCATGCATGCATCAAACGCACCATGAGAATTGCTCAAACCGGTGAGCCTACGAATGTAAACCAACTAACAGAAAGCAGACAAACGAACCAATCTGTGGTTGAATGGTTAATAGGACAGTGTTATTCTTAACCCATCAGAGATCAAATCCTGTTACTCACATTATTCATGGATTTATTTTAAAATTTTCGACGATGCACGTTGTGGGAAGAGACCCTTATAGGGATAGGTTATGTTCGCACAGATGAATGTATATGAGTATATATGAGTGCCTGCGTTGTTGGCAAGCAAAACAAGCTGCGGCTGGCTTTATTCAACAACGCTACACCGTACCCGACCATAGAGATGCGGCACATTTGACCATGGCGGCCGCATGGTAGCGCCTTCCCCAAACCCGCTCCCGGGTGCGTCGAAGCATCAGAACCATTGAGCCGAGGAATCCCTGAAACCCAAGACCCGTCGCGTGAAGGATGATGGCGATCGTGTTCATGTACGGCTCGCTAGAGGACGCATCCGGTGGTGTTGGTTGTGGCTGCATACCCATACCAGATCGACGATGTGGCAGCGCACAGGCACAAGATCCATGTACCGCACATCGCGGTAGAAGGAGGCCGACCAAGCGGGAAGAGTGGGAAGGAGAGAGCTGGACGGGTGAGCCCCGCCACCACCATCAGTAATGATGGCCTTCTTCAACGTTAGCGGACAAGGACGGCGATGGAGGAAACTCTAGGGCCGGCCAGCATGGCCTCTGAAGGAGGACGGCCATCCTCATATGAAGACCACGTGACGCGCATTATCTGCTACTAGCATAAGGACATGTGCTTCGCAACGAGACAAAAAAAACATAATCGCCAATGACTAAGACCATATTTTGCCTCCTCACTGAGATACTATATCTCTCTTTTTCCCACTGAGACATTCATGTGAGCATTATCCATGTAACATATTTACAAACAATGTGCATGCACGTATGAAGCATGAAACAACTTCTCCGTGCATTGGATTTGTGTTGTTGTCCACTGCATCTTCAGACATATACTAACAAAAGAAAAAAAGACATGTTCATTCCCATTGTAAATAATTGGTTAATGTAAATATCTAAATTACCTTTCAAGTTCGTTAACCAAGTGCAAGGAGCCATTACCTTCATTAGTTGATATATTATTGAGAGCCTAAACCACGAGGATTGTACATTTATATACACAAACTAAATAAATAAATGAATAAGAGTTTTTTATATTGTTGGTAAGTTACCAAAAGTCCAATAGTGATTACAAAATTCTTTCTGACCTTGTTTGCACATCAGCCGTATAAAGCTTAAAGTACAATCCCGTTCCTTTGGGACAGAAAGCAAACATAATAAGAGGATTTGCACGTACGGTATCAGGTCAACTGAATAACATTTGTTGAGCTTAATCAAATAGCAAGGTTTCATGTTTGGACGGTAAAGAAAGGCAAAGGATTTTCAGGCTCCGTTCTAACAATGGGATTGCTCCTATTGCCAGAAAAGATGCAACTGACAGGTGGCCACAAGATGATGGCGACACGGCGGCTGGCAGCGGCGAGGACGCCATAGAGAAAGGCGGCAACATGAGCAACGAAGAGAGACAGGGTATGAGGTGTGGTCGCAAGGGCTCGGGCGTCGAAGTATGTTTTTGCACACAGCAAACACTTTGTGGCTAGGATCAAGGAGAGAGTTGCACCTCCGGCGGCCATGCAGAGGTGACATGTTCGTCGCCAGAATGAATGCCGACGTCGCCAAAGAGTTACGCCATCGGCGGGCCGTTGGTGGTCGAGGCACCGTGATAGTTCTTCTTGGATGGGTGGAGGCGCTATGAGCTTCTCCTTGAGGCCGTGCAACTCGACCGGCTTGGCCAGGAGCCACCCGTGGATGTCGTCGAGCGGGGCCTCATGGCGCGCGGCACGCAAGGCGGCGAGGTATCGTGTGGTGCAGGTACCAGAAGGTACGAGACGAGTTGTGGTGCAGGTACCAGAAGGTATGAGACGAGTTTGCTTTTTCTTTAGAATAATGAGAGGGTTGGTAGGCTGAAAATCTTGTATGACGCCCAAATGCAGGGAGACCACAACGAGTGATCTAAAAGGGGATGACCTATTTTGTTCATAAATTCAAAAAATATTCCTGTTTATGGAAAATGTTTGGAAATTTCAAGTTTTCTACAAAATTTCAAAAAAATCGTGTTTTGAAAACTGTTTGTATTTAAAAAAAAGAATTTTCAAGAAATGCTAATGTTTAAAAAAAATCCCAAATTCAAAAATGTATGGGAATATAAAGAAATGTCGCATGCTTCAAACATTGTTCGCTTTTAAAAAATGTTCAGAATTTCAAAAAAAGTTTCCGCTTTCTACTTTTTTTTCTAGAATGCCAATTTTTTCCCATTTTCAAAAATGTGTTCGGGAATTAAAAAATGTTTCCAATTTTCCAAATTTGCTCAGAAATGCAAAACATGTTCCTGTATTTTAAATTTATTCACAGTTCACATATTTCAAAAACAAATGTTTGTAAAAAATTGTTTGCACTTAAAAAGAATTATTCTGAATGTAAAGAAATATTTTGCAAAAGGTTAAATAGTATTTTGATCTGCCCTGTAGTTATTCTTATACTGTCCTGTGGCTTGATGGTTACAGAGCCGGTCAAG
Organism: Triticum urartu; assembly: GCF_056163025.1. Lineage (NCBI taxonomy): Eukaryota > Viridiplantae > Streptophyta > Magnoliopsida > Poales > Poaceae > Triticum > Triticum urartu. Next base: position 583,472,174 of record NC_141877.1, read on the forward strand.
CTCCACTGGCTAGCAACATGGCTCTGCAAGCTGTTAGTCGGGAGTTTGATTCCTTGGTGGTGCGTTCAATTATTATTATTTTGATTTTGCCAGCACTTATGGGCCGCTGCAACTGCATGGGCCGATCCAGACTGGGTTTCCCCCCAGTGCGAAATTATGTGTGTTTTCCATCAAACGGTCCATTTTTTTTCATTTATAGGTGGCATCGGTGGATAATATTTTACAACTTTTAAAAAAAATTGGATGATGGATGGGCAGAAACGTTGGTCTTTTTATCAGTCTATATTATAAAAGAACAAACGCTTCTTCCCGTGCATAGTAAAATTGCTTCTAAAGTTTGCCACAAATTAAACCAACTACCACCGATAAGTGAAAAACGATTCATTTGACTGCATCAGTCATTGCTTTTGTTCATATTCCCTGATCGCCAAATGAATCACAAGCATGTAGGCACCCCACCAGCTAGAGGCGCACTGTACAATACAGGAGTCCTGGTTTTGGTCTCAGCTTCATTCCTTTCTCTTTTTCTACTTTCTCTATTTGAATTTTTACCGGATGGGCTTCACAATGTTGTAATCTCTATTTTTAATGAAGCAGTTGCTAGTCTTACTTTCAGGTTTTTTTCATTTCATCTTTTATGGTTTTTTTTGTACCTCCTCCCACCTTCGTTGGTTTTTTTTCGTAGATTTTTTTTGTCCCCTCCCCCCACTTCATCGGTTTATTTTCACGTCACCCTCTCACACAACGAAAGAAATCTGAACAGATCAAAACTTTCCATACTAGCGCAAGTTATTTAGTAATGTAAAATCAATCACGAACAATCTCTAAAGATCAAATCTAAATTAATTAACCTTATCTTAAATCACTCAATATCTCTACTCCTAATGGAGCAGTTGGTAGTCTCGCTTCCAGGGTTTTTTCGTCCCACTTTTCATGGTTTTTTTTGTACCTCCTCCCACCTTCGTTGGTTTTTTTTCATAAATTTTTTTCAATCCCCTCCCCCCATTTCATCGGTTTATTTTCGCGTCACCCTGTCACACAACGAAAGAAATCTGAACAGATCAGAACTTTCCATACTGGCGCAAGTTATTTAGTAATGTAGAATCAATCACGAACAATCTCTAAAGATCAAATCTAAATTAATTAACCTTACCTTAAATCACTCAATCACATTAATTAGAAAACAAATATTTGATTTTCAGAAAAATCGCTCAATCAGATTAACGTTACCTTAACTCACGGATGATAATCAATCTCCAAACAAAGAAAACAATACATCGAGGGACCAGTAAATAAACTCCCTTTCTTATGACTTGTATATGATCTTCCCTTCCCTCTCCATTGTCGAGCATTCTTGATTCTCGAGGCCGATGCTTGGGCTGCATCACTGGGTCGCGACGGTGCCGGAGGACGAGGACGGCGAGGCCGGGTGCCGCGGCACCGCGTTGGTCGCGGCCGGTGAAGGGGGCGAAGAAGGGCGGCTTCCCTGGCCCTGGCCGTGGCCGTGGCCCTGGGAGTTGGTGCGGTGGAAGCGGCACTTGAAGGACCCGGCATGGGTGGCCGACGCGCAGACACACTTGGAAGCGGGCCCGTGGCCCGCGCCGAACGGCGCCGACGCCGACCCGGGCCACCTCCTCCGCGTATTCTTGGAGCTGTGGCTGGCCGATTTACATGAAATGAATTCTCTCAGTTGTGGTGGCAAATGTAATACACATAATCCATATTGTTATGCACTAGCGCGTGTGTGTGAAATAGATGGATTATGGTCCCGTATCCAATAAGATGAGATATGTGTGTGTGTGTGTGTGTTAGAGAGAGAGAGAGGGGGGGAGAGGGGGAGCGAGAGTGAGGAAGAGGGAGAGAGAGAGTGTGTGTGAGGATATGATGATAAAAGAAGTCATCAATGTCACGTGATATGTATGAGAATATTAATATTGAACTCTTAAAGTTAATGTGGCCCCGTTGCAACGCACAGGGGTTCTTTTAATTTTTGTTAAGTATCAAGTAAAAACGTCCATTCACTGCTGAAAACTATCTTTGTGTGACACTGGATCAGGACCTATGATACAGAAAAAAGGTGGAAACTAACCAACCACTTAACCCTAGTTTTGCAGCTACCCCCTTTTTTTGCTTTTGGAAAAGGAGGTTATCCCTCGGGCTCTGTATCGGAAAAATGCATGCAGCCACTTTATTAGAAATCCGATAGAACAAAGTCTGGAGTGCAAAGTACTGCTCACAAAGCGAAGTAAAAATAAAAATCCAAGTCTCAAAGCCGCATCCGGCTTAACGAGGATCCACTAAGGACCAATCCTATGCAGTGATCGCCATCCAAACCGGTTGAAGAAAACCCGAGCTGCCATCTCCCGTCGGTTGCACCTAGTAGCCAGCTGCTCCTGGAGACTGTAGAAGTGAGTAATGATCAAGTACGGATCCATGCCGTAGCCCGAAATATAACCTGCAAGAAATTAGTCATAGGTTTTCTGTTAAAAAATATATCATCCCTACAGTTCCATATAGCCCAAATAAGTGCACATATTCCAATCCGAATATTACGCGCGAGATGTACATTCACTCTATCAAGCCACATCCCAAACAACGTCTCTATGCTATTAAGAGGTGAAATATTAAAGGCTACATGCACCGTCTCCAAAGTAACTTTGCAGCTACCCCCTGCTAACAAGAGTTCTCCATCCGCGTGAGGGCGACCTGGAGGCGGCGGCGATTGGGCAGTGAATGACTGGCGGCGATTTGACGGCGACTGATTGCAACGCCACTACCCTACCGATTGCTGCTGGAGGCCGCGGTGGAGCCTGGCACGATCGTGACCTGACATTGAATACATGTTAAAGATTTTTCAAATACATACTGGAACATTTTTTTAATCATATGAACCATTTTGTAAACCTATAAGACCGCGTGAACATTTTTTTAATCGTAACATACATTTTTTCTGAATGGTATGATTTTTTTAATAACATATTTTTTTTACATTGTATACCATTTTCAAAAATGTCATGTACATTTTCTTGAAACACATGAACATTTTCTAAATGTCCCATACTTTTCTTTTGAGTCTTACAAACATTTGCTAGAAGTTGAGTGAACATTATTTTACACTGCATGAACTTCTTTTAATTGTGTGATGAACACTTCAAAAGAATTAAACTAAATTATTTTTTCATAATATATGTATTTAATATGTTTAAACATAAAGAATATGTACAGAGTGTAATGAACCCAGATAGCTACTAGGCCCACCCACTATTGGCTCCTTTTAGATGAACCCATCTACTGTCTCGTGTAAAGCGTACACCAGACATAGCCACAACCCACAAGGTAATGGCCAATGTCTTTCTTTCATAGGGCCATCCCAAAGCTCGTTTAGGCTGTTCTTTGTCAGAACACAGCACAGAGGATCATGCTCATACATATGAATGCATACTCATCTCTATGAGTACATACATATATCCTACCCTCATGAATACCTGTGAAAGACTAAGTCGGCATATCATATTGAGATTGATGAAGTCACTATAGATGTCTCGTAGTCGACGTACTAGCACTAGAACTTTAACCCTAACGGACTAGTGATACCGCTGTTGTCCTAATCATCTAACTATAGATTGGTTCGTCATGCCTATTTAATAAGACCAAAATGTCATAACTGCGCGTGCAAACTAGGCCTTGTCGCTATGGGCCATGAGCCAGCCTTATTCTCGAGGGATAATGCATCCGAAATATAAACGGGAGAAGCTGCATAGAGAAGGGGATGGAACATAAGAGCAACTCTACCAGATTCGTTAAAACCGCCTCCTGCAAATTTTGATATAAGGGCCTCTTGTAACAAATTTGTGGTACCGCGAGACCTCTGGCAAAATAGATCATGTAAACTCGTCCCGCAAAATTCTGCTGGACGAGTTTACAGGATCTGTTCCACGGCGGAGGTCTCGCGGTCCCATAAATTTTTCGTAGCTTTGCAAATTCATGATTTTCAACAATATAAACTTAATAGAATCACAATATAAATCAAACTTATTAGAAATAGTCCGAAAGGCAAATCACAATACAACAATTGTCTTCATTACAACAAATGTTTAAATTTCAATAAATAATACAACAACAAATGGTCTGGAAGGCAAATAATTGTTCAAATCACACACAAATACATATGAAATTTATTAAAATGAAATGGGATCTATCTCCCATAGAGTTGTCACTGATGCTCAACAAGATCATCACGGAGCTGATGGTGTTAAGCATTGTTCCCAATTTGCCGGTAGGTATCAAGAAATGCATTGATCTCATCTGCGTCTTTGTCAGGCTTCACACGGCTACCAACATTATGATAGTAAAACTCTAATTTTAAATCCCTCTCTTCCTTGATGATCATGTTGTCTCAAATTACACATGTAGTCATGCTATTTCTGAGGGATTTTTTATCCTAGAAGCGAGCTGGACCTCGAATAATGACAAACCGAGCTTGCAACACACCAAATGCCCTCTTAATATCCTTTTGGCATGCTTCTTGTGCTTGGAAAAAAATTATGATCCTTAGTTTTGGGTTACTTATGGTCTTCATACATGTTGACCATGGAGAATTAATAAATACTATCGGCAAGATAGTAACTGTTGGCATAGTCATGTCCATTGATGATATAGTTGCAAGCCAAAGCTTCTCCATTAGCTAGCTGAGCAAAAAAGATGAGATTGTTACAACACATTGATATCATTGAGAGACCCCGACAATCTAGAAAAGCAATGCCAAACCCACAAGTCGTGTGAAGCCACGGCTTCTAGCACAATAGTTAGTTTACGTTTGTGGCCGGTGTATTTCCCTGCCCAAGCCACCAGCATTTGTTCCACCTTTAATGCATGCAATCGATACTTCCTAGCATGCTCGGCCATACTCTTTATTCATTAATCACCATCAACTTCTTTGTGTCCTCCTCGTTTGGAGCTCGAAGATACTCCGGACCAAAAATTTGGATCAATGTCTTCGCAAACACCCACACACATTTGAGCATGGTATTTTCTCCAATGCGAAGATAGTTCTTGGTGTAGTCAGCCGGAACGCCATACACAATCACTCTCATTGCCACTGATATTTTTTGTATGAACTAAACCCAAGCAAACCGGCGGCATTCCTCCGGCGAGTGAAGAAACGACAATTTTGCTCGCAAGCTTCAACTATGAGAACAAAAAAAAGACCTACGCATTCGGTACCGCCTACGAAAAAGATGAGCTAGATATGTTGGTACTTCGGCGAAGTACTCTTTCATGAGCATGTTGTGGCCAAGAGCTTGGTTGTGCGGAATGCAAAGCCAGCCAACCATCGCTCTGCGGCGCTTTCTCTTTTGGCCGGCTTCAAATTTGTCGATAAGATGCAACAACACTAGATGGTCAACATCGTCGTTCAAAATCATCTCCTCTATATCAGTATCATCCGACGAAGAATATGACGATGATGAACTCCAAGCATCCATCTAAAAAATAAATCCATGCCTAAGATTTTTCTAAAATATCGCCGCACCTAAGATTAAAACAACAAATGGACTTGAAATTACCTTCACCGAAAGCAATTCCACCAGCCAGAATGAAGTGAGTTGCCTCTTTCTTCTCCATCGCCAACCAAAGAAAATTGACTGATCTCTTCTTCACCACGGTCCAAAATTCGTAGTGCCGGCGAGCGCAACTGCACCACGGTCGACTCCGCGGCTTCACCAGCGTACGGACCAACCGGATCCACCCATTACATTGCCGTGCAGCAAGTTCTAGGCCATGACGCCAGCGCCGGCCGTGGAAAAAAATGTGCACCCCTGGTCTTCAAAATTGGTGGAGAAGGTGCGACGGAGCTACTCGTCGGCGCGGGGTGGGCGGGGGCAGCAACTGGCAGCGGGGAAATCAAGTTAGAATTTTTTTTATTTTTTTCTTCATTTTTTCAGATTTTACTATCCATGTCAAGATCCGTTTGGCTTAGCTTGTATGCAAGTATCTTTTTAGCAGGAGGCATTATTGCACATTCATTCTTTCTATCTGTAATATGAGTTTGTGACCTTGTATAAGGAAATGAATGAAGTATTTTCTTAGCAGGAGGCACTATTGCACTGACTGATGGATGCCAATCCATCGGTGGTGTTTCAACGCACCAGTAGTGCAGTAGATCGACAGCCGTCGTTGGAGACTAACCTTACTAATAGACTCCTTTTTATTTATGGTATAGCCCATGGAAACGGCCGATCCCAAATTTTTGTCAAAAAGGACCACCTGAATTCTCGTATAGACAGAAAAAACCATCTACACATCATATATAGTCAAAAAAGACCACCTGCGCCATGGCGGCAGATCCGGCAACCGACACGTGGCACTTGCCGCCACGGCGGGGTGCGGCCGGACCTACCGCCACGAGTGCAGGCGTCAGCTTCGGCTGGACAGCATTTCTCGTCCGCGCGCAGATGCAACGGAACGGAGAGGCATAGGTGGGCCCGGCCGCCACTGCCCGAGGCGGCAGGTGCCGCTGCTTTCACAGGACAACACTCTGGAAACAATCCTCGGGCGTAGATACAAATGCATGCATGCTCGTTCTATTGAATAGTGTATTGTACAGACTGCTTTATACTCCATAAAAAACGATGGGCTGAGGATTAATTCCAGGTCGGCCAAGAAGTCGTGGCACTACGTATACTGCCAAGCGCCAACAACCGCTCGTTATACAGAATCCTATACCGCTGTCTCTTTTGAACCTCACGATCCCGGGCCATGCATGCAAGCAGCAGTACCGCCTCGAGGCGTGGGGCAGCCGACACGTGGCCTGTGCTGCCGCCTCAGGCAATGGCGGCGGGACCCACCTAGCCCGCTCCGTTCCGTTGCGTCAGCCCGCGGACGAGAAATGCTATGCAGCCAAAGCTGCCGCCTACGCTCGTGGCGGCAGGTCCTGCCGCCCAGGCTATGACGGCAGGCGCCATGTGTCGGCTGTCAGACCTGTCCTCACGGCGTAGGTGGTTTTTTTTGACAATACGATGTTTAGATGGTCTTTTCTGTCAATATGACAACGTAGGTGGTCTTTTTTGACAAAAATTATTCGATCCCTGCGTGGACGCGACGTAAGGTCTCAATGGATTACACATGGCTTCTTCACCTTATGGCGCCTTGTGCTATTCATATATCTAGCCTCCTGCCATCTCCTGTTTTTTCTGTTCCGATGTGTTCTAACAAGTTGTAGGCTCTCCCTTGTTGTGCCTGCCACCATCGTTGTTTGCTCCGGGAGTGATCATCGTCTTTTCTAGGAAGCACCTTTTGTGAGTTATGCATCTCGTATTCCTTATACTAGTTAGTGATCTCTGCATTTTCTTGATGCAGGAACAATGGGTTAGCTAGGACGACCTAGGACGGAAATGGCCCGACCTTCATACGGAAGTGTATCTCATGACACCCTACAAGACTCACAAACTATTAACATGCTTCTCGATTCCTCTCATTCCGAAAGAAGCAAAGCGAAGCAAATTTCTGCCTCCGCTTGGGCATCTACGACACTCATGCATTCTCACCGAGAGAGGATTGAGTTTGTGTCTCACATGACTAAAAAGAGAAGCGTGTGTGTATATATCTATAGATGCGGAATAAGAAGGAAGAATTGTAAAAATAAGGAAGAGTAAGCCTAGGCGCACATAAATAAGAGGAGGTACTGCTCCTTAAATCAGGCATGTCAGACCTAAGCTGTGGTTGTTTGGTTGTTTGTATACGGCCGCCAGATGTTAGTAGGAGTTGTTCTATTGCTTGCATGACTACTCTAGACCAAGCTAAAAAGAGCCTTTGGGATCGTTAAAAAAAACATGAACCTTCATGCATGTACAAATAAGTAAAATGGCAACCGCAGTAAGAGACATAAATCTTCTTTTGTACAAAACGGAATGGAAGCTAAATAGCTAAAATTTGTGGATATGCACTTTTTTTTTAAAGGAGGTCAAACCATGGACGCAGCCAGTTTTATTACTTAAGTAGAGTACAGAACAAAGGTACCTACGATTGAACCATACAAGATATAAAATGAACTATTCAAAAAAGTAATCTGCAACAACGCTTCTCGCACTATCGTCGACATGTCCGACCAAAGACGACCAAGACAAGGATTTTCATCCTGATTGCTGAAAACAACCACCAAAGGAGACAACACCTTCAACAAGGTAATGGTGCAAGTTTATCGCAACCGATCAATGTTAGTACAAGAGTTTTCAGTCTGGATATGAATCGAAGTTCCCCAAATCATCTTCAATACGGATCTCCTGGAAGTCACACCTTCATGTACTCCATGCTAGGCCAGAAAGGCACCAACAAATAAGTGAGACGTCTTCCCGCCATGCATAAACCACCACCCTGACCGTCGGAGGGTCGTCCTTGACGTGGTATGGATCTAACTGTAGTCACCCCACACCTGTGCAAATTGGCATGTAGCATCTGCCATGACCCCAGGGTCGCTGCTCCAGTGTCCTCCGCCTGAGCCACCATCATAGCATCACGCGCCACCCAACCTGCTGATCTTAGCCGCCCAAGGCGCCCACGATGCGGACTCTACTCACACCGGTGCACTCCATCCACCACCACTCGTTGTCCCGATCCCCAGCCTCTGCTGACATATCGAGATATGTAGGTGCAATACTTGTCATTGGCGCCATGGACGCCGCAGCCGCGGTGCACTCCACCACGACCACTCACATCGTCCGGAACACTACCCCCTGCCTGTGGCCGCCGTCAAACTTTGCAGTGTGCCCCAACATGAGAGGCCGCATCACGACCTCCATGTATGAACCGATGGATACTATTCCCAATGTTCAACTGCACTGGATTATTCACAACAATTTTTGAAACAATCCAGCTTTACAATTGTATAACCATTTCTATTCTCCCCAAAAGGGCAATAAAATGAATGCACACTATTATGTGGGCTTATGGGCTTCTGTTATTAGCCGTTCAAATATATTTTGGACCCAATTGACGTTCAACTCATTGTGGAGTTTAATCTTTTCAGTTTTTGTTTTGCAAACATAATATTTTTAGTTGGTTAGTTTAGTTCTATGAACTTCATTTCTTTGACGTCGGTTGTGAGATGTGCATGACTCTTTTTGCAAGATGGGGAAACTACTTCATCCAGCGCATCTTTCTTAATTTTTGGCTAGTGAAGAAAAGTCACAAGTGTAAAAAAAAAGCCTCGAAACTGTGTTTGACTTTCCACTAAGAGGCAGACGGACCAGCGTTCCTCCGTCTGAGATTAGGAGATTCTAGGTAACCATGTTGAAATGCAGTCTCACATCCCGGGAAGGCAAGGCCAAAATGTCAAGAAGATTCTTTGAAAACTGGCAGAAAATGGACTGTGAAGGAACAGAAAAATCCTGTCGATTAACACACTCCGCGGATCCGCCATCTTCTTCATGTTCCCTCATGCTGCTAACACACTGGTGGCATGCGGCTTGGGATATGTTGCAGGTGTCGGTGATCGTCTTTGGTGTGCAGTACCTTTCACAAACAATACATCCCGTATTCCTTATTCTAGCTAATGATTTGTGCATTTACTCGATGCAGGAGCGGTGGGTAGCTATGATGACCGTCATATGGCAGTGTATCTCACGATACTGGGTGGGACTCGTAGACCATTAATATGCTTCTCGATGCCACTCATTCTGAAGAAGTGAAATAAAACAAATAACTGCCTCCACTTGGGCATCTAAGACAATTATGCGCCCTCACAAAGAGAGGACTAAGCCACATGAGTAAAAATAATAGAGGCGTGTATGTATATATTTATGGATGCGGAATAATCGAGGAGAGTTAAAAAAAAACAAGAAAGAGTAACAAGAGGTGGAAACATATAAGAACCTAGGAGCACATAAATAAGAGGAGGTATTGCTCCGTAACAACTTTGCGAGAGACTTTGGGCATGACAGATTGCATCAACACTAACCAAGCTTGTCAGAATCAAGCAATGACTGTTTGTCTGTAAGCATTCATTGGATGTTTTTTAGAAGTTGTTTGATTGCATGATTACTAGAGGCCAGGCCAACATGACCATACACCATCAGATAGACTTGCCTGGTTAGTGTTGATAGACTTGCCAAAAAGGAATGACTTCACTAGCATTTATGCCAACTTCACATAATGCATCGTGTATTCATTATAATTATATGAAACCCGGGGCGTTGTTGCGGGACATTTCCAGTTTGCCCCAAAGTCAATGTCGGTTTTTAAGTGCAATAAGATTGCCAGGAACATGTGAAGAACCTGAAGAACATGCTCCTATAGTAGTCAAGGAAAGCGTGAGAGACATAAGAACTCAAACAACATCTGTATGACATCTCACACATGAAAATTTTGTGTGGCAACTATTATATCAAACAAGTGGCCGGGAAATAAACACTAATTAGATTGTCGGTCCAACCCATACCTCCAAAGAGACTACTCAAGGATCATTTGACTTACCTCAAGATAACTCAACAGTTTCATCTTGTAGGTTGAAGTGCACATTGTGTGCACTTGTGAAATTTATTTCCTACAACGGATAATTAATTTTCGATTGAATGATGTAAGGAGTGAATACTTCATATTGCAACTTTAGTTATCGTACATATCAGAAGCTAGATTGAATGTAAGAGAGACCAAGTTAAGTGCTCCAGTGAAACCTCACTGGATATTCTGATTAGACAATAGAAATAAAACTTAGTACATGATAAAGCATGATCTCTCAAAACAATTTAAATAATATAATCCCGGGCATCTCAATTCTCACATGAAAGTCAAATGTTGCACTCACACCATAATAAAAAATTCTAATTTAAAACGTTGATCTCTCCAAATGGTGATACTTTGTTGCTGAAAGTGATAAAAATGTTTAGATAGGGCAAAAATTCCATAAGAGAGTAGCAATTGGCTTACGAACCCAGTATGCTCTTCGTTTCACTTAGATTAGATGTCTCCAACTGGTGTGGTGCCTGGGAAAGATAAAGGTTGTTTTGATGCTTACATAATATGTACGGAGATGGACTTTTCTCCTTGACCTTCCACCTCATCAGGCATGAAGAATCATAACTCAAAACAATGACGGGGGGCCAATAAAATTTCAGTTTAGCTACATGTAAGTCGCATGGAATTTAATTTGGGCCAGTTGATTTTGTGTGCCGTTCATATTGCTTGGCGATGCGTGTCGTTATTTTTTTGTAGTTTGTTCTCTAAGGTGCTTGGGCTGTGTTTTGTATTTTATTTAATTTTTGGAAGGTAATAGCCATGCAACAAATTCATTCTTCCTTAGAAAACCTCATTACTTTTATATTCTTTAGTTTTTGTTTTATTTTCTTTTTTCTTAAAGGGTAATACAAAAGCCAATAATTTGTTACTTCTTAGAAACTTAATTACTTTGATTTTTTTAGTTTTTATTTCATTTCCTTTCCTGTTATATAGTAATACCAAAGGCACTAATTCATTCTTTCTTAGAAACCTTCATTATTTTGATTTTGTTTTTAACTCATTGTTTTGATTTTGTTTTAGTTTTAGTTCATTTTATTTATTATTAAAAGGTAATACAAAAGCTAACAATTCAATATTTAACAGAGAAATTTATTATTTCGGTTTTGATTTTGCTTTTATTTTTATTTCATATTGTATCTCTTTAAAGGGTAATGTGAAATCCACTAATTCTTTCTTTCTTAGAAACCTTCATTATTTTTGTTTTACGTCATTGTTTGAATTTTTTAGTTTTATTTCATTTTCCTATAAAAGGGTGATACCAAAGCCACTAATTCATTAGTTCTTAGAAATCTTTAATATTTTCATTTTCTTTCTTCTTAAAGGGTAATTTGAGAGCCACTAATTCATTAGTTCTTAGAAATCTTTAATATTTTCATTTTCTTTCTTCTTAAAGGGTAATTTGAGAGCCACTAATTCTTTCTTTCTTAGAAACCTTCATTATTTTTGTTTTACCTCATTGTTTGGACTCTTTTAGTTTTTATTAACTTTTCTTTCCTATTAAAAGGGTATGTGATACCAAAGCCACTAATTCAGTATTTCTTGGAAATATTTTGTATTTTATTTTTTTCATTTTTTTCATTTTACTTCTTCTTAAATGCAATAACAAAGCCACCATTTCATTCATTCTTAGAAACCTTCATTATTCTGATTTTGTTTTTTATTTTATTGTATTTTATTTCTTGTTTAATGGTCATACCAACGTCAATAATCCATTGAGAGAAGTGCATATTACACCCCCCAACTCTAGCCCTAGTCTAATATACACCCCCAACTTCAATACCATCTAATATATACATCCCCCAACTCTCAAAACTGGCCATAATTCAACATCCCCTCCCTGTTGACCGGTTTTGACCCAGTTTGACTGAGTGAACAGTTAAAATGAAATTTTAAAAACCATAAATACTTTTTTTTTGGAAAAAATTCAAAAAAAATTCCAAGTTTTTTGAACCGCGTGAACAGTAAATTTTAAAAAAAATCACCTTTTCATGCTTCAACATGTTTGGACACCTGAGTAAATTCAAGATGTCCGTAAATTCGATTTTTTTTCAAAATTTCAGCTTGGTGAACAGTAAAATCGATTTTTTGTCAAAACCCTTTTTTTGCATGGATGATGTTTGAGCGTGTGGTGATTTTTTTGGATTTTTTCCCGAATTACTGTTCACCATGTTGAAAATTTTGAATTTTTTTCGAATTTACGGACACCTCAAATTTACTCACGTGTCCAAACATGCTGAAAAGGTGATTTTTTTTAATTTACTGTTCACGTGGTGAAAAAACTTGGAACTTTTTTGAATTTTTTCAAAAAAAATTGTTTTTTAAGTTTTTATTTTTTACTGTTCACTCAGTCAGAACCGGTTAAACTGGGTCAAAACCGGTCAACAGGGAGGGGAGGGTTGAATTCTAGCCGGTTTTGAGAGTTGGGGGTGTATTTTAGACGGTATTGGAGTTGAGGGGTGTATATTAGACTAGGGCTAGAGTTGGGGGGTGTAATATGCACTTCTCTCTAATCCATTTCTTCTTACAAAATTTTCTTTTGTGAAAACTCCATCATTATATGCTTATTCTTGCATATTATAAAAAGGTGATATATTTGTGTAAGTTATGTGCAAATTTTGTCATTATTATTTTTATTATTTGACATGGTCTTTCTTCTTAAAGGTTAGTACCAATGACATTAATTTTTTTCTTAGAAACTTCATTATTTAGTTTTAGTGTCCTAATTCATTGCTTGTTACGAATCTTGTTTTTTGTTTTTTGCGAAATTCCACTATTTCCTCTTTAAGCAATATCTGCGTAAGTTGTGTGCAAATTTTGTTGTTATTTATTTTATTTTTATTTGATTATGCTTTGCGAAAGTGCAGTTTTTCATCATTGTTAAAGGGTCATACTAGATTAGTAAAGATAAGAAAATGGAAGTCATTTTTGTTTACCTTTTTTTATTGGTGACGACTATTCGTTAGAAAATAAAGAAATAATGCCTATTAGCGTAATAAAAAATAGACCCTAAGAGTAATAAAAAACTTAAAGTTTCTTACGTCAAACACAACCAAAACTAGCTCGCGTGCATGCATGCATGCACTATTCAACAACTCCCCCGCAGTGCATCCCTATCCCGGCGGCGCAGTGGTCCGCGCGGGCGCGCGCGTTGCGGAGGAGGTTTCCTGGCGGCGCGAGCTCCTTACGCCGGAGCAGTGCTCCATGCGTGCCTACACGCAGACTCTCCTGAAGGAAATATGCCCTAGAGGCAATAATAAAGTTATTATTTATTTCCTTATATCATGATAAATGTTTATTATTCATGCTAGAATTGTATTAATCGGAAACATGATACATGTGTGAATACATAGACAAACAGAGTGTCACTAGTATGCCTCTACTTGACTAGCTCGTTGATCAAAGATGGTTATGTTTCCTAACCATAGACATGAGTTGTCATTTGATTAACAGGATCACATCATTAGGAGAATGATGTGATTGACTTGACCATTCCGTTAGCTTAGCACTTGATCGTTTAGTATGTTGCTATTGCTTTCTTCATGACTTATACATGTTCCTATGACTATGAGATTATGCAACTCCCGTTTACCGGAGGAACACTTTGTGTGCTACCAAATGTCACAACGTAACTGGGTGATTATAAAGGTGCTCTACAGGTGTCTCCGAAGGTACTTGTTGAGTTGGCGTATTTCGAGATTAGGATTTGTCACTCCGATTGTCGGAGAGGTATCTCTGGGCCCACTCGGTAATACACATCACTATAAGCCTTGCAAGCATTGTAACTAATGACTCAGTTGCGGGATGATGTATTACGGAACAAGTAAAGAGACTTGCCGGTAACGAGATTGAACTAGGTATTGAGATACCGACGATCGAATATCGGGCAAGTAACATACCAATGACAAAGGGAACAACGTATGTTGTTATGCGGTTTGACCGATAAAGATCTTCGTAGAATATGTGGGAGCCAATATGAGCATCCAGGTTCCGCTATTGGTTATTGACCGGAGACGTGTCTCGGTCATGTCTACATAGTTCTCGAACCCGTAGGGTCCGCACGCTTAAAGTTCGATGACGATCGGTATTATGAGTTTTTTTGTTTCAATGTACCGAAGGTAGTTCGGAGTCCCGGATATGATCACGGACATGACGAGGAGTCTCGAAATGGTCGAGATGTAAAGATCGATATATTGGACGACTATGTTCGGACACCAGAAAGGTTTCGGACATATACCGGAGTACCAATGGGTTACCGGAACCCCCCCGGGGGGCTTAATGGGCCTATATGGGCCTTAGTGGAAATAGAGGGCAGCAAGGGAAGTGTGGGCCCCCCCAGGCCCGAACTGAATTGGTTTAGGGCAAGGGGGCCGACCCCCTCTTTCCTTCTCCTTCTCTCCCTTTCCTTCCCCCTCTCCTACTCCTACTAGGAAAGGGAGGAGTCCTACTCCTAGTGGGAGTAGGACTCCCCCTCTTGGCGCGCCTCTCCCTGGCCGTCCACCTCCTCCCCTTGCTCCTTTATATACGGGGGTAGTGGGGCACCCCATAGACACAACAATTGATCATTGATCTCTTAGCCGTGTGCGGTGCCCCCCTCCACCATAATCCACCTCGATCATATCGTAGCGGTGCTTAGGCAAAGCCCTGTGTCGGTAGCATCATCATTACCGTCACCACGCCGTCGTGCTGACGAAACTCTCCTGTGAAGCTTTGCTGGATCGGAGCTCGCGTGACGTCATCAAGTTGAACGTGTGCAGAACTCGGAGGTGCCGTGCGTTCGGTACTTGGATTGGTCGGCTCGTGAAGACGTACGACTACATCAACCGCGTTGTGCTAACGCTTCCAGATTCGGTCTATGAGGGTATGTGGACACACTCTCTCCTATCGTTGCTATGCATCACCATGATCCTGTGTGTGCGTAGGAATTTTTTTGAAATTACTATGTTCCCCAACATCTCCCAACTAGGAGCACTGGTTTGCGCTAGAGCATGAGGAGGAGCGCCGCCTCGGTGCCCACATCAACCACAAAGTTCCGCCGTCGCCCATGCGAGTAAAGCCGGAGGAAGAGCAGGCGGAGGCGGAGCCAAGCCGCCCTCGAGGAGGCCCTACAACACGCGCTGGAGGGGAGCAGCCTCGAGGAGGACACCCATTGGGATGGGCTGGAGCAAGCCCTTGCTTTGTCCGCGATGGGGGACTCCATCCACGGCACCCCTGTTCGTGCCAGCACCGCCGCCGACGCCGCCCACGTCGAGCCAGGGCCGAGCCGGAGCCAGAACGCGAGCCAACGCCCACTCAAAAGCGGTCACCGCCACCCCCCACTAGGCCCGAGGAGTCCTATTTGTGGACTGGCGAGCTCCGTGAATGGGTGAGGGTGTCTCCTTCCTACTTCGCCTCCATGCTAGAAAAGGAGGCGACCCACCTTGAGCGCTGGAAGGCGCATTGGATCGTGAAGGAGGGGGCCGACATCGAGCAGCAGATGCGCTGGGAGAAGCTGCTGCACCGTGGGGAGGAGGAGGAGGAGCGCGTCCGTCTCGCCGCAATGCCGCCGTCGCAGCAGACGTCAGAGGAGGCTGCACTAGTGGCCTATCAAGCCGCGTTTGGTTGGGCCGGGCCGCCTCCCGTCTTCATCGACCTCACCGGAGGCGACGACGATGACGTCAAGGGAAAGGGCAATGGCAAGGCAGTCTACTAGGGCTGTGTGTGGCGTTTATTAGGTTTTTTAATGTTTAGTTATGTTTAAGTGGACTTTGGTCGGCGTTTGACCGGCCATTTATGTATAATTATGCTTAATTAAGTCAGTTTCGACCATGTCGGTAAAAATAGGTATGCCTCTCGCTGGGTGCACCTGCCAGCACAAATGAAAAGCGGACGCGCATGTCCACCTGGCCGACCCAAATGGACAAAGCGCGTGTCCATTTTGGGTGAGCACGTTGAAGTTGCTCTAACTCTAGTTCGGTGCAATGCCCCTGCCATCGCTGCACTTGCACAGTTGCCTCATTGCAAACCCTATTTGGCGCTGCTGGCGCCCATTGTAGGGCATTTTGCTAATGGGGCCTTCAGCGCATGCCCTCTGCGCGATTTTGGGCCGGCCCAGTTCCTTCCATTCCCTTCTCTTTTTCTGTAAAAATGGAAAAAAAGAGTGCAACGAAGGATTCAAACCTGCGACCTATACATAGGGTAGCAACGCTGCAACTACTTGTGACAACCCATCCCATGTGACAGGTAGCTCATTTATCTCCTTCTATTCTTTCACCAAATCACGACCGGTTTTCTTTTTCTTTCTTATCTTTTTTTTGTTTCCTTTTCTTTTGCAAATGCATGAACTTTTCTCAATTTTTGCCAAAAAATTAAAATTGATGAACACTTTTTTAGATTTGCGAACTTCTGACAGAATCGATGAACTTTTTCAAATTTGATGATTTTTTTTAATTTATCATTTTTTTAAATTTGACAAACTTTAATTTGGTGAACATTTTTTAAATTTTATGAACTTTTTTCAAATTCGATGAACACTTTTTAAGATTTGTGACCTTCTGTCAGAATCGATGAAATTTTTCAAATTTGATGAATTTTTTTAAAATTTATGATTTTTAAAAAATTTTGACAAACTTTAATTTGGTGAATTTTTTTAAAATTTTATGAACTTTTTTCAAATTCGATGACCTTTTTTGAAAATTGATTAACTTTTTTTCAAATTTGAGAAACATTTTTCAAAATCGCTGAAGTTTTTATCAAAATTAATGAACCTTTCTCAATTTCGATGAACGTTTTTCAATTTTGATTTTTTTCTGTTAAAAATATGTGATCATTTATCAAATTTGATGAACGTCTTTGCAAAATCGATGAACTTGTTTTGACAATCAAAGAACTTTTTTCAAAATCATGATCTTTTTTCCAATTAATTCAAAAAAGTGGTACAATAGATGAATAAAATAGCACTGCAGCCTTGTTCTTATGCGTTTGCCTCTGTTACTAATCAACAACGGCAAGTAGCTCGTGTGACTGGTGGCACCTGTATGTTAACACGATGTGATGAGTTCAAATCCTGTAGAGAGCAGTATTATTTACCTTTTTTGGTCAGGTTTCTGCGTTCACTGGTCACAACGGCTCATGGGCTGGGCCAGCACGGGGCACTGCCAGGAGCGCGAACGGGCGCCTGCAGCGCCGTATAGGAGCTCCCCGCCTCATTTGGTTTCATGGGATCTTGGGGAGATCCCTACCTATTCCTTGGGCCGAGAAACCAAGTAGTACTAATTTATCCCCGGACGATATGCGAGCGCATTTGGTGGTCCACGAGATCGGGGCAGCCCTACCCTATCCACGACTTTTCACTGGGTCAGGCTTCCATGCCCCACGGGGTTGGGGAGGGAACCCTCGTCGCTTGGTCTCGCGAACAAGAGGCATGCAGTTATGTCCGCCGGACAAACACGCGTGCGATGGCCACAAGAACCTGACGATATAGGATGTGGCAGGTGCATGGCGTGCTTGATCCTCGGAGAAATAAATCCCCACCCCATCGAGGCCCCCAAATGGTAAAGAAAATCTTCCACATGGTTTTAATTTTGTCAAGAATATTTCGACCATGGCCTCTCTTCCGCGGGAGTATCTCCCCTAGCAACCAAACATAACCCTCGTCCACTGTCACGATGCGCTAACTGGGGTTCCTATTGAGATGTTGCCCTCGTCTACATTGTTGTGCAAACAAATTTATCGCTAACTCCCAACCACTACTGACTGGAGGTGGCTGAACCGAGCACTTGGTCAAGCGCTCAGTCCTGGTCGAACCGCAGGCCATGCTCAGCTCGTTACACAAAGGCGGCGGCTGCCGTACCTTGTCCTATGGGTAAGAAAGAACCAACAAGGAACTAATCTTGCTTTTTAGATCACTAATACATACCATTCCCTTTCCTAATTTCTGGATCCTTGTGTTGAACTCAGCATCGCAGAAGTTCCTAGTGGTAGTGGACACTGTGATCAGTGGAGTAAGAAAACGAAGAGGAGGCAGAATGAGTACATGCTTAATGGTGATTATTGGTGGAAGTGGAAGAGGGACAGCTGAACATAAACCAAGTGAACTAAACAAACCATGCGGGTGCAGTGCAAAACATGTTGCTTGTCCCCTCCTATGGATAGGTTTCATGTTAAAAAAAGATATTGAGGATGAGTCTCTTAGGGCAACTCTAACCGATAGCCTATCCGACGCTAAGGAAGGATAAATTAGGCTATCCACCCTTAGCTGATCCCCTAAAACGGTCCGTGGAGGATAAATTATCCTCCCCCGCCGAAAAAATCCCCCCAATCTCCCTAAATATTCTCACTGCACGCTCAATGAGGAAAAGTGGTGCCTCCTCTCTCCCGCCTCCTCTTTCCCGTCGCAGCCGCCTCCACGCCTCGCCGCCACCACCGATGACCGAACCAGCCGCCGGAATGGATACCCCGGACCCCGTCGCCAGCCCGCCGTCCACTGCTGCCGACTTGTGATAACCCACAAGTATAGGGGATCGCAACAGTTTTCGAGGTAGAGTATTCAACCCAAATTTATTGATTCGACACAAGGGGAGCCAAAGAATATTCTCAAGTATTAGCAGCTGAGTTGTCAATTCAACCACACCTGGAAACTTAATATCTGCAGCAAAGTGTTTAGTAGCAAAGTAATATGATAGTAGTGGTAATAGTGATAAAAGGTAACTTTGGCAAAAGTAATATTTTTGGTGTTTTGTAGTTATGATAACAATAGCAACGGGAAAGTAAATAAGCGAAGAACAATATATGGAAAGCTCGTAGGCAATGGATCGGTGATGGAGAATTATGCCGGATGCGGTTCATCATGTAACAGTCATAACCTAGGGTGACACAGAACTAGCTCATGTTCATCAATGTAATGTAGGCATGTATTCCGAATATAGTCATACGTGCTTATGGAAAAGAACTTGCATGAAATCTTTTGTCCTACCCTCCCGTGGCAGCGGGGTCCTATCGAAAACTAAGGGATATTAAGGCCTCCTTTTAATAGAGTACCGGACCAAAGCATTAACACATAGTGAATACATGAACTCCTCAAACTACGGTCATCACCGGTAAGTATCCCAATTATTGTCACTTTGGGGTTAACGGATCATAACACATAATAGGTGACTATAGACTTGCAAGATAGGATCAAGAACTCTCATATATTGATGAAAACATAATATGTTCAGATCTGAAATCATGGCACTCGGGCCCTAGTGACAAGCATTAAGCGCAGCAAAGTCATAGCAACATCAATCTCAGAACATAGTGGACACTAGGGATCAAACCCTAACAAAACTAACTCGATTACATGATAAATCTCATCCAACCCATCACCGTCCAGCAAGCCTATTATGGAATTACCGGAGGAACACTTTGTGTGCTACCAAATGTCACAACGTAACTGGGTGATTATAAAGGTGCTCTACAGGTGTCTCCGAAGGTACTTGTTGAGTTGGCGTATTTCGAGATTAGGATTTGTCACTCCGATTGTCGGAGAGGTATCTCTGGGCCCACTCGGTAATGCACATCACTATAAGCCTTGCAAGCATTGTAACTAATGAGTTAGTTGCGGGATGATGTATTATGGAACAAGTAAAGAGACTTGCCGGTAACGAGATTGAACTAGGTATTGAGATACCGACGATCGAATCTCGGGCAAGTAACATTCCGATGACAAAGGGAACAACGTATGTTGTTATGCGGTTTGATCGATAAAGATATTCATAGAATATGTGGGAGCCAATATGAGAATCCAGGTTCCGGTATTGGTTATTGACCGGAGACGTGTCTCGGTCATGTCTACATAGTTCTCGAACCCGTAGGGTCCGCACGCTTAAAGTTTGGTGATGATCGGTATTATGAGTTTTTGTGTTTTGATGTACCAAAGGTAGTTTGCAGTCCCGGATATGATCACGGACATGACGAGGAGTCTCGAAATGGTCGAGATGTAAAGATCGATATATTGGACGACTATGTTCGGACACCAGAAAGGTTCCAGAAGGTTTCAGACATATACCGGAGTACCGGGGGGTTACCGGAACCCCCCGGGGGGCTTAATGGGCCTACATGGGCCTTAGTGGAAATAGAGGACAGCAAGGGAAGTGTGGGGCGCGCCCCCAAGGCCCAAACCGAATTGGTTTAGGGCAAGGGGGTCGGCCCCCTCTTTCCTTCTCCTCCTCTCCCTTTCCTTCCCCCTCTCCTACTCCTACTAGGAAAGGATGGAGTCCTACTCCTAGTGGGAGTAGGACTCCCCCTAATGGCGCACCTCTCCCTGGCCGGCCGCCTCCTCCCCTTGCTCCTTTATATACGGGGGCAGGGGGCACTGTAGGAAATATGCCCTAGAGGCAATAATAAATTGGTTATTATTATATTTCCTTGTTCATGATAATCGTTTATTATCCATGCTAGAATTGTATTGATAGGAAACTCAGATACATGTGTGGATACATAGACAACACCATGTCCCTAGTAAGCCTCTAGTTGACTAGCTCGTTGATCAATAGATGGTTACGGTTTCCTGACCATGGACATTGGATGTCGTTGATAACGGGATCACATCATTACGAGAACGATGTGATGGACAAGACCCAATCCTAAGCATAGCACAAGATCGTGTAGTTCGTATGCTAAAGCTTTTCTAATGTAAAGTATCATTTCCTTAGACCATGAGATTGTGCAACTCCTGGATACCGTAGGAATACTTTGGGTGTGCCAAACGTCACAACGTAACTGGGTGGCTATAAAGGTACATTACAGGTATCTCCGAAAGTATCTGTTGGGTTGGCACGAATCGAGACTGGGATTTGTCACTCCGTGTGGCGGAGAGGTATCTCTGGGCCCACTCGGTAGGACATCATCATAATGTGCACAATGTGATCAAGGAGTTGATCACGGGATGATGTGTTACGGAACGAGTAAAAGAGACTTGCCAGTAACGAGATTGAACAAGGTATCGGGATACCGACGATCGAATCTCGGGCAAGTATCGTACCGATGGACAAAGGGAATTGCATACGGGATTGATTAAGTCCTTGACATCGTGGTTCATCCAATGAGATCATCGTGGAACATGTAGGAACCAACATGGGTATCCAGATCCCGCTGTTGGTTATTGACCGGAGAACGTCTCGGTCATGTCTGCATGGTTCCCGAACCCGTAGGGTCTACACACTTAAGGTTCGATGATGCTAGGGTTATAAAGGAAGTTTGTATGTGGTTACCGAATGTTGTTCGGAGTCCCGGATGAGATCCCGGACGTCACGAGGAGTTCCGGAATGGTCCGGAGGTAAAGATTTATATATGGGAAGTCCAGTTTTGGTCACCGAAAAAGTTTCGGGGTTTATCGGTAACGTACCGGGACCACCGGGAGGGTCCCGGGGGTCCACCAAGTGGGGCCACAAGCCCCGGAGGGCTGCATGGGCCAAGTGTGGGAGGGGACCAGCCCCAGGTGGGCTGGTGCGCCCCCCCACCAAGGCCCAAGGTGCAAGGGAAGAGGAAAGGGGGCAAACCCTAAGGGCAGATGGGCCCTAAGGCCCATGCTCCCTGCGCCTCCCTCTCCTCCCCCCCTTGGCCGCCTCCCTCAGATGGGATCTGGGGCTGCCGCACCCCTTGGGGTGGGAACCCTAGAGGGGGCGCAGCCCCCTCCCCTTCCCCTATATATACTTGAGGCCTAGGGGCTGCCCAACACGCGATTCGATCTCTCTTTCTTGGCGCAGCCCTATCCCTCTCTTTCTCCTCATATCTCGCAGTGCTTGGCGAAGCCCTGCTGGATCACCACGCTCCTCCATCACCACCACGCCGTTGTGCTGCTGCTGGATGGAGTCTTCCTCAACCTCTCCCTCTCTCCTTGCTGGATCAAGGCATGGGAGACGTCGTCGGGCTGTACGTGTGTTGAACGCGGAGGTGCCGTCCGTTCGGCACTAGGATCTCCGGTGATTTGAATCACGACGAGTACGACTCCTTCAACCCCGTTCTCTTGAACGCTTCCGCATAGCGATCTACAAGGGTATGTAGATGCACTCTCCTTCCCCTCATTGCTGGTCTCTCCATAGATAGATCTTGGTGACACGTAGGAAAATTTTGAATTTCTGCTACGTTCCCCAACAGTGGCATCATGAGCTAGGTCTATTGCGTAGATTCTATGCACGAGTAGAACACAAAGTAGTTGTGGGCGTTGATTTTGTTCAATATGCTTACCGTTACTAGTCCAATCTTGATTCAGCGGCATTGTGGGATGAAGCGGCCCGGACCGACCTTACACGTACTCTTACGTGAGACTGGTTCCACCGACTGACATGCACTAGTTGCATAAGGTGGCTAGTGGGTGTCTGTCTCTCCCACTTTAGTCGGATCGGATTCGATGAAAAGGGTCCTTATGAAGGGTAAATAGCAATTGGCATATCACGTTGTGGTTTTTGCGTAGGTAAGAAACGTTCTTGCTAGAAACCCATAGCAGCCACTTAAAACAAGGAAACAACAATTAGAGGACGTCTAACTTGTTTTTGCAGGGTATGCCATGTGATGTGATATGGCCAAAAGGATGTGATGAATGATATATGTGATGTATGAGATTGATCATGTTCTTGTAATAGGAATCACGACTTGCATGTCGATGAGTATGACAACCGGCAGGAGCCATAGGAGTTGTCTTAATTTATTTATGACCTGCGTGTCAACATAAACGTCATGTAATTACTTTACTTTATTGCTAACCGTTAGCTGTAGTAGTAGAAGTAATAGTTGGCGAGACAACTTCATGAAGACACGATGATGGAGATCATGATGATGGAGATCATGGTGTCATGCCGGTGACAATGATGATCATGGAGCCCCGAAGATGGAGATCAAAAGGAGCAAAGTGATGATGGCCATATCATGTCACTATTTGATTGCATGTGATGTTTATCATGTTTTTGCATCTTGTTTACTTAGAACGACGGTAGTAAATAAGATGATCCCTCATTAAAATTTCAAGAAAGTGTTCCCCCTAACTGTGCACCATTGTGAAAGTTCGTCGTTTCGAAGCACCACGTGATGATCGGGTGTATAGATTCTTATGTTCGAATACAACGGGTGTTGACGAGCCTAGCATGTACAGACATGGCCTTGGAACACATGCGAAACACTTAGGTTAACTTGACGAGCCTAGCATGTACAGACATGGCCTCGGAACACAAGAGACCGAAAGGTCGAGCATGAGTCATATGGTAGATACGATCAAAATGAAGATGTTCACCGATGTTGACTAGTCCGTCTCACGTGATGATCGGACACGGCCTAGTTGACTCGGATCATGTAATCATTTAGATGACTAGAGGGATGTCTATCTGAGTGGGAGTTCATAGGATGAACTTAATTATCCTGAACATAGTCAAAAGGTCTTCGCAAATTATGTCGTAGCTCGCGCTTTAGTTCTACTGTTTAGATATGTTCCTAGAGAAAATTTAGTTGAAAGTTGATAGTAGCAATTATGCGGACTAGGTCCGTAAACTGAGGATTGTCCTTATTGCTTCATAGAAGGCTTATGTCCTTAATGCACCGCTCAGTGTGCTGAACCTCGAACGTCGTCTGTGGATGTTGCAAACATCTGACATACACGTTTTGATAACTATGTGATAGTTCAGTTAAACGGTTTAGAATTGAGGCACCGAAGACGTTTTGAAACGTCGCGAAACATATGAGATGTTTCGAGGGCTGAAATTGGAATTTCAGGCTCGTGCCCACGTCAAGAGGTATAAGACCTCCGACGATTTTCTTAGCCTGCAAACTAAGGAGAAAAGCTCAATTGTTGAGCTTGTGCTCAGATTGTCTGAGTACAACAATCATTTGAATCGAGTGGGAGTTGATCTTCCAGATGAGATAGTGATGTTTCTCCGAAGTCATTACCACCAAGCTGCTAGAGCTTCGTGATGAACTATAACATATCCGGGACATATATGATGATCCTTGAGATATTCGCGATGTTTGACACCACGAAAGTAGAAATCAAAAGGGAGCATCAATCATTGATGGTTAGTAAAGCCACTAGTTTCAAGAAGGGCAAGGGCAAGAAAGGGATACTTCATGGAATAACAAATCAGTTGCTGTTCTAGTGAAGAAACCCAAAGTTGAACCCCAAACCCGAGACTAAGTGCTTCTGTAATAAGGGGAACAGCCACTAGAACAGAATTACCCTAGATACTTGGTAGATTAGAAGGCTGGCAAGGTCCATAGAAGTATATTGGATATACATTGTGTTGATGTGTACTTTACTGGTACTCCTAGTAGCACCAAGGTATTAGATACCGGTTCGGTTGCTAAGTGTTAGTAACTCGAAATAAAAGCTACGAAACAAACAGAGACTAGCTAAAAGGTGAGATGACGATATGTGTTGGAAGTATTTCCAAGGTTGATCAAATATCGCGCGCTCCCTCTACCATCGAGATTGGTGTTAAACCTAAATAATTATTTGGTGTTTGCGTTGAGCATAGACATGATTGGATTATGACTATCGCAATACGGTTATTCATTTAAAGAGAATAATAGTTACTCTGTTTATTTGAATAATACCTTCAATGGTCTTGCACCTAAAATGAATGGTTTATTGAATCTCGATCGTAGTGATACACATGTTCATGCCAAAAGATATAAGTACCACCTACTTGTGGCACTGCCACATAAGTCATATCGGTATAAAACGCATGAAGAAGCTCCATGTTGATGGATCTTTGGACTCACTCATTTTTGAAAAGTTTGAGACATGCGAACCATGTCTATTGGTGTGTATGCATGAAGAAACTCCATGCAAATGGACCGTTTGAACTCACTTGATTTTGAATCACTTGAGACATGCAAATCATACCACATGGGCAAGATGACTGAAAGCCTCATTTTCAGTAAAATGGAACTAGAAAGCAAATTGTTGGAAGTAATACATTTTGATGTGTGCAGTCCAATGAGTGCTGAGGCGTGTAGTGGATATCGTTATGTTCTTACTTCACAGATGATTTGAGTAGATGTTGAGTATATTTACTTGATGAATCACGAGTCTGAATTATTGAAAGGTTCAAGTAATTTCAGGGTGAAGTTGAAAGATCGTCGTGACAAGAGGATAAAAGATTTATGATATGATCATAGAGATGAATATCTGAATTACGAGTTTGGCACAGAATTAAGACATTGTGGAAATTGTTTCACAACTAATACATCCTGGAACACCAGAGTGTGATGGTGTGTCCGAACATCATAACTGCACCCTATTAGATATGATGCATACCATGATGTCTCTTATCGAATTACCACGATAGTTTATGGGTTAGGCATTAGAGACAACCACATTCACTTTAAATAGTGCACCACGTAATTCCGATGAGATGACACCGTATGAACTATGGTTTAGAGAAACCTAAGCTGTCATTTCTTAAAAGTTTGGGGCTGCGACGCTTATGTGGAAAAGTTTCAGGCTGATAAGCTCGAACCCAAAGCGAATAAATGCATCTTCATACGACACCCAAGACAATTGGGTATACCTCCTGTCTCAGATTCGAAAGCAATAAGGGATTGTTTCTAGAATCGGGTCCTTTCTCGAGGAAAAGTTTCTTTCGAAAGAATTGAGTGGGAGGATGGTGGAGACTTGATGAGGTTATTGAACCGTCTCTTCAACTAGTGTGTGGCAGGGCACATGAAGTTGTTCCTGTGGCACCTACACCAATTGAAGTGGAAGCTTATGATAGTGATCATGAAACTTCAGATCAAGTCACTACCAAACCTCGTAGGATGACAAGGATGCGTACTACTTCAGAGTGGTACGTAATCCTGTCTTGGAAGTCATGTTGCTAGACAACAATGAACCTACGAGCTATGGAGAGGCGATGGTGGGCCTGGATTCCAAAATGGCTCGAGGCCATATAATCCGAGAGAGGATCCATATATGAAAACAAAGTGTAGACTTTGGAAGAACTACTTGATGGTCGTAAGGCTGTTAGGTACATATGGATTTTAAAAGACGGACAATGATGGTAAGTATCACCATTAAGAAAGCTCGACTTGTCGTTAAGATGTTTTCCGACAAGTTCAAGGAGTTGACTACGATGAGACTTTCTCACTCGTAGCGATGCTAAGAGTTTGTTGGAATTATATTAGCGATTACTGCATTATTTATGAAATCTTGCAGACAGGATGTCAAAACATTGTTTCCTCAATGATTTTTGAGGAAAGGTTGTATGTGATACAAAGGGAAGGTTTTGTAAATCCTGAAAGATGCTAATAAGTATGCAAAGCTCCAGCAATCCTTCTAAGGACTGGAGTAAGCATCTCGGAGTTGGAATGTATGCTTTGATGAGATGATCAAAGATTTTGGGTTTATACAAAGTTTATGAGAAACTTGTATTTCCAAAGAAGTGAGTGGGAGCACTATAGAATTTCTGATGAGTATATGTTGATCAGAAATGACGTAGAATTTCTAGAAAGCATATAGGGTTATTTGGAAAGTGTTTTTCAATGGAAAGCCTGGATGAAGCTACTTGAACATTGAGCATCAAGATCTATAAGGATAGATCAAAACGCTTAATGGTACTTTCAAATGAGCACATACCTTGACATGATCTTGAAGGTGTTCAAGATGGATCAGTCAAAGAAGGAGTTCTTGCCTGAGTTGTAAGGTATGAAGTTAAGACTTAAAGCTCAACCATGGCAGAATAGAGAGAAAGGACGAAGATTGTCCCCTATGCTTAAGACGTAGGCTCTACAATATGCTATGCTGTGTACCGCACCTGAAGTGTGCCTTGCCATGAGTCAGTCAAGGGGTACAAGAGTGATCCAAGAATGGATCACAGGACAGCGGTCAAAGTTATCCTTAGTAACTAGTGGACTAAGGAATTTTCTCGATTATGGAGGTGGTAAAAGAGTTTGTCGTAAAGGGTTACGCCGATGCAAACTTTGACACTAATCCAGATTATTCTGAGTAGTAAACTGGATTCGTATAGTAGAACAGTTATTTGGAATAGCTCCAAATAGAACGTGGTAGCTGCATCTAGGAGATGACATAGAGATTTGTAAAGCACACACGGATCTGAAAGATTCAGACCCGTTGACTATAACATCTCTCACAAGCATAACATGATCAAACCCAGAACTCATTGAGTGTTAATCACATGGTAATGTGAACTAGATTATTGACTCTAGTAAACTCTTTGGGTGTTAGTCACATGGGGATGTGACCTTGAGTGTTAATCACATAGCGATGTGAACTGGATTATTGACTCTAGTGCAAGTGGGAGACTGTAGGAAATATGTCCTAGAGGCAATAATAAATTGGTTATTATTATATTTCCTTGTTCATGATAATCGTTTATTATCCATGCTAGAATTGTATTGATAAGAAACTCAGATACATGTGTGGATACATAGACAACACCATGTCCCTAGTAAGCCTCTAGTTGACTAGCTCGTTGATCAATAGATGGTTATGGTTTACTGACCATGGACATTGGATGTCGTTGATAACGGGATCACATCATTAGGAGAACGATGTGATGGACAAGACCCAATCCTAAGCATAGCACAAGATCGTGTAGTTCGTATGCTAAAGCTTTTCTAATGTCAAGTATCATTTCCTTAGACCATGAGATTGTGCAACTCCCGGATACCGTAGGAATACTTTGGGTGTGCCAAACGTCACAACGTAACTGGGTGGCTATAAAGGTACACTACAGGTATCTCCGAAAGTATCTGTTGGGTTGGCATGAATCGAGACTGGGATTTGTCACTCCGTGTGGCGGAGAGGTATCTCTGGGCCCACTCGGTAGGACATCATCATAATGTGCACAATGTGATCAAGGAGTTGATCACGGGATGATGTGTTACGGAACGAGTAAAAGAGACTTGCCAGTAACGAGATTGAACAAGGTATCGGGATACCGACGATCGAATCTCGGGCAAGTATCGTACCGATGGACAAAGGGAATTGCATACGGGATTGATTAAGTCCTTGACATCGTGGTTCATCCAATGAGATCATCATGGAACATGTAGGAACCAACATGGGTATCCAGATCCCGCTGTTGGTTATTGACCGGAGAACGTCTCGGTCATGTCTGCATGGTTCCCGAACCCGTAGGGTCTACACACTTAAGGTTCGATGATGCTAGGGTTATAAAGGAAGTTTGTATGTGGTTACCGAATGTTGTTCGGAGTCCCGGATGAGATCCCGGACGTCACGAGGAGTTCCGGAATGGTCCGGAGGTAAAGATTTATATATGGGAAGTCCAGTTTTGGTCACCGAAAAAGTTTCGGGGTTTATCGGTAACGTACCGGGACCACCGGGAGGGTCCCGGGGGTCCACCAAGTGGGGCCACAAGCCCCGGAGGGCTGCATGGGCCAAGTGTGGGAGGGGACCAGCCCCAGGTGGGCTGGTGCGCCCCCCCACCAAGGCCCAAGGCGCAAGGGAAGAGGAAAGGGGGCAAACCCTAAGGGCAGATGGGCCCTAAGGCCCATGCTCCCTGCGCCTCCCTCTCCTCCCCCCCTTGGCCGCCTCCCTCAGATGGGATCTGGGGCTGCCGCACCCCTTGGGGTGGGAACCCTAGAGGGGGCGCAGCCCCCTCCCCTTCCCCTATATATACTTGAGGCCTAGGGGCTGCCCAACACGCGATTCGATCTCTCTTTCTTGGCGCAGCCCTATCCCTCTCTTTCTCCTCATATCTCGCAGTGCTTGGCGAAGCCCTGCTGGATCACCACGCTCCTCCATCACCACCACGCCGTTGTGCTGCTGCTGGATGGAGTCTTCCTCAACCTCTCCCTCTCTCCTTGCTGGATCAAGGCATGGGAGACGTCGTCGGGCTGTACGTGTGTTGAACGCGGAGGTGCCGTCCGTTCGGCACTAGGATCTCCGGTGATTTGAATCACGACGAGTACGACTCCTTCAACCCCGTTCTCTTGAACGCTTCCGCATAGCGATCTACAAGGGTATGTAGATGCACTCTCCTTCCCCTCGTTGCTGGTCTCTCCATAGATAGATCTTGGTGACACGTAGGAAAATTTTGAATTTCTGCTACGTTCCCCAACAGGCACCCCATAGACACAACAATTGATCATTGATCTCTTAGCCGTGTTCGGTGCCCCTCCACCATAATCCACCTCGATCATATTGTAGCGGTGCTTAGGCGAAGCCCTGCGTCGGCAGCATCATCATCACCGTCACCACGCCATCATGCTAATGACACTCTCCTGTGAAGCTTTGCTGGATTGGAGCTCGCGGGACATCATCGAGTTGAACGTGTGCAGAACTCGGAGGTGTCGTGCGTTCGGTACTTGGATCGGTCGGATCGTGAAGACGTACGACTACATCAACCGCGTAGTGCTAACGCTTCCGCATTCGGTCTACGAGGGTACGTGGACACACTCTCCCCTCTCGTTGCTATGTGTCACCACGATCCTGTGTGTGCATAGGAATTTTTTTTTGAAATTACTACGTTCCCCAACAGTGGCATCCGAGCCAGATTATTGTGTAGATGTTATATGCACGAGTAGAACACAAGTGAGTTGTGGGCGATACAAGTCATACTGCTTACCAGCATGTCATACTTTGGTTCGACGGTATTGTTGGATGTAGCGGCCCAGACCGACATTACGCGTATGCTTATGCGAGACTGGTTCTACCGACGTGCTTTGCACACAGGTGGCTGGCGGGTGTCAGTTTCTCCAACTTTAGTTGAACAAAGTGTGGCTATGCCCGGCCCTTGCGAAGGTTAAAATAGCACTAACTTGACGAACTATCATTGTGGTTTTGATGCGTAGGTAAGAACGGTTCTTGCTCAGCTTGTAGCAGCCACGTAAAACTTGCAACAACAAAGTAGAGGACGTCTAACTTGTTTTTGCAGGGCATGTTGTGATGTGATATGGTCAAGACATGATGCTATATTTATTGTATGAGATGATCATGTTTTGTAACGGAGTTATTGGCAACTGGCAGGAGCCATATGGTTGTCGCTTTATTGTATGCAATGCAATCGCCCTGTAATTGCTTTACTTTATCACTAAGCGGTAGCGATAGTCATAGAAGCAATATTTGGCGAGACGACAATGATGCTAAGATAGAGATCAAGGTGTCACGTCGGTGACGATGGTGATCATGACGGTGCTTTGGAGATGGAGATCAAAGGCACAAGATGATGATGACCATATCATATCACTTATATTGATTGCATGTGATGTTTATCCTTTATGCATCTTATTCTGCTTTGTTTGACGGTAGCATTATAAGATGATCTCTCACTAAATTTCAAGGTAAAAGAGTGTTCTCCCTGAGTATGCACCGTTACCAAAGTTCGTCGTGCCGAGACACCACGTGATGATCGGGTGTGATATGCTCAACGTTCATCTACAACGGGTGTAAGACAGTTTTACACACGCCAAATACTCAGGTTAAACTTGACGAGCCTAGCATATGCAGATATGGCCTCGGAACACTGAGACCGAAAGGTCAAGCATGAATCATGTAGTAGATATGGTCAACATAGTGATGTTCACCATTGAAAACTACTCCATTTCATGTGATGATCGATTATGGTTTAGTTGATATGGATTACGTGATCACTTAGATGATTAGAGGGGTGTCTATCTAAGTGGGAGTTCTTAAGTAATATGATTAATTGAACTTAAATTTATCATGAACTTAGTACCTGATAGTATTTTGCTTGTCTATGTTATTGTAGATAGATGGCCCATGCTGTTGTTCCGTTGAATTTTAATGCGTTCCTTGAGAAAGCAAAGTTGAAAGATGATGGTAGCAATTACACGGACTGGGTCTGTAACTTGAGGATTATCCTCATTGCTGCATAGAAGAATTACGTCCTAGAAGTACCGTTGGGTGCCAGGCCTGCTGCAGATGATGTTGATGACGTTAAGAACATCTGGCAGAGTAAAGCTGATGACTACTCAATAGTTCAGTGTGCCATGCTTTACGGCTTAGAACCGGGACTTCAACGACGTTTTGAACGTCATGGAGCATATGAGATGTTTCAGGAGTTGAAGTTAAAATTTTAAGCAAATGTCCGGATTGAGAGATATAAAGTCTCCAATAAGTTCTATAGCTGCAAGATGGAGGAGAATAGTTCTGTCAGTGAACATCTACTCAAAATGTCTGGGTATCATAATCACTTGACTCAACTGGAAGTTAATCTTCCTGTTGATAGTGTCATTGACAGAGTTCTTCAATCACTGCCACCAAGCTACAAGAGCTTCGTTGTAACGCCCAAGACCGGGGCTTCAGACGCCTTCCATGTTTTCCGGGTTTCTTCTTGTGAGTTGTTGGTTTGTTGCATTCATCGTTGCATCATGCCATCATGTCATCAATCTTTGCATCTCTACTCAACTAAATAAATGGCATGGATCTTTGATCCATTTAAATCGAGGGAATTCACATGATGATTCTCTTTATAACATATCCTCCCGATATTAGGGAGCTATATTAAATATTCCATTTTCGGAATCACCCATGAACACACTTGCAAATAATCACATGTCTTTTCTGCTTCGAGTTTGCTCCTCAAACTTCGCCCATAAATTATTTTATCTTTTTCCGGAGGTCTACCAAAAATCTCAACATTTTGGGACCTTTCTAATGCCCACTTCTTATTCGAACTCATTTGAATTTAATTCAAACGAGTTCCAATCCAAACTTTGTACACATGCCCATTTATACTTTTCTTGGATCAAAAGATCATTATTGCGAGTCCAGTAAAATTATCCCCATGCCCAGTTTCCAACCCCTACCTTCTCTTTTTTGTTTTGTTTTAAAATGGGAAAAGAGAGATATTTAGAGAGAGAGAGGCGGCCTTCACCCTGGCCAAGCCTGCACCACTGCCCACCTGGGCCTCCCAATGTCCAGCAGTCGCACCAGTTGGCCAAGGCCCAGCTGGCGCCCTCCAGCAGACCTCCCACGCCGACCCAACCTCCCTGGCCCACTCCCTCCTAACCCTACCCGATCTCCCTCTCCCTCGATTCCTTCCCTCGCACCGCCAGAAGAGGAGACACCGCGCTCGATCCCCATCTCCTTCGAACCTCCCCGTCTCCTCGATCCACCTCGCTCTCTGCCTCACCTTCTTTCTCGCACACACGCATCGGGCCAGGAGCCTCTCTCTCGATCCCTTCAGGCCCCGACCTCCGCCTGCGCCAGCAATCTCCATGCCTCCCCATCATCATCCTCGACAGGGAGACGCCGCCAAGCTCCGCCCCTGCAGCTTCTCCTCCTCTGCCAGGAGCCCGCGGAGCCGGGCGGCCATTCCATCGTCGCGCCCGTTCCCCACCTCTGCCTTCGTCGCCGTCAGCCGGTGCAGCAGCTCCGCCGCAGCTCCGCCCCGACCTCTGCAGCCAGGCGCCTCTGCCTCTCCTCTGCTCCCGCATCACGTTCTCCCATGCTCGACGCCACAGGCGCACCAAGCCCGCCTCCCATGGCTGCCGTTGCGCGCTGCTGCGCTTCTCCTTCTCCCGTGTGCCGTGCCGAGTCCATGCTCGCCTCCTCTACTTCGCTTCAGCATGAGGATGAGCCCCTGCCTCTGCCTCCCGCCGAGTTCGGGTGGCCCCTGTTCAAGACGCCTATGAACCGTGCTTCTCTGTGGCTTCGTGTTGGACTATCAAGACCGTCAACACCACAGGCACCCGAACACCTACAAAGTTTTGCGTCACGTACCTCTACTACCATCATCGGAATCCCATGAACGCCAAGTACCTCGACACCCGACGCCAAGAACAACTACCGTCGACCTCGAAGACCTCGGATTCACCAAGTTCCCACGACGACGAGTGTGACCCTTCAGATGCGCCAAGTTCGTCTACACAAAAATGCCAAGAACCACTCATGTCGGCAAGACCTGCAAGTCGGACCCCGAAAGATCGACGTCTCGTGGACCGTGTACAACTATCGTCGCCCCGAAGACATTGGAGTCATCAAGTACCTCTCCGAACGAACGTGGACGACTACCGTCGCAAGAACGGGACCGGAAAGTCCGAAGACCCCAAGTACCATGACAACAATGACATGAACGTCTACGGAAACTCGTGCAATGACAAACATGTACCACTACCGTCACCGAGATCGCAAGAACCTCTACAGTTGACCCTAGTGCGTGCGAAAACGACTACTTCCACTACTATCGTCATGAGAACGTCTACTTCCTCTACTTGGCACCGAACGAGAACCGTTCCGTTCCGAAAAGGCACGCTTCAAAGGTATAACCTCGAGACGACGTCCATGAACGAATGCTTGCGATGTTTGAGATGCTCGTGTTTGCACCGTGTCCAAATTGTCACTCGTTTCCTTGTCGCCAACTCGTGGGACACCCGGTAACCGGGATCACCCCACCATCTTTTGCACGCTCCTGCCACACTTTCTTTTGCACCGACGTCTCGATGAGTTGTCGGAACCGAAACATTGCCGTGGCACCGTTTCATTATCGTTGTTGTGGCACCCCTTTTCATTTCCGCCATGATGACAAAATGTTTCATAATGCTCTTATCAACATTTTCATAATTATTGCATAAAGCTTGCACATGTCATTCGCATCATGCTAATAACATTTAAATGTTTAAAAATTGTTGTTGCACCAAATTGATAAATGCATATGGGGATTTACTGGAATTGTTGTTTGTTGTTCCGGCCTCATTTAAACTTGCCTAGTTAGGTTGTTTTCGTATGCTTCACCCCCCTTGCCATGTTAATCAACATTTAATATTGTTGGGTACATAAACGAGATCGAACTAAATAACTTGAATGTGGTGTTCCGTCAATATGCAACTCGTTGCATATTGAGCTCCACTTAATTTGTAGGATTGTTTGTGCACTTTGCCATGCCATGTATATTTAAACCAGACATGCATCATACTTGGTTGTGCATCATGCCATGTTTATGTGGTGGTTGTTTACTATGTTGTTTGCTTCTTTCCGGTGTTGCTTCTTCGGTTTAGTTCCGATAACACCGCGTTTGTGAGGATTCGTTCGACTCCGTCCGTTTGTCTTCTTCATGGACTCGTTCTTCTTCCTTGCGGGATCTCAGGCAAGATGACCATACCCTCGAAATCACTTCTATCTTTGCTTGCTAGTTGCTCACTCTATTGCTTTGCCTATGCTGCGATACCTACCACTTGCTTTATCATGCCTCCCATATTGCCTTGTCAAACCTCTAACCCACCTTGTCCTAGCAAACCGTTGTTTGGCTATGTTAGCGCTTTGCTCAGCCCCTCTTATAGCGTTGTTAGTTGCAGGTGAAGATTGGAGTTTGTTCCATGTTGGAACATGGATTTGTTTGGGATATCACAATATATCTTATTTACTTAATGCATCTATATACTTGGTAAAGGGTGGAAGGCTCGGCCTTATGCCTGGTGTTTTGTTCCACTCTTGCCACCTTAGTTTCCGTCATACCGGTGTTATGTTCCTTGATTTTGCGTTCCTTACACGGTTGGGTTATAATGGGAACCCCTTGACAGTTCGCTTTGAATAAAACTCCTCCAGCAAGGCCCAACCTTGGTTTTACCATTTGCACTAACAACCTACCACCTTCCCTTGGGTTCTGTAGACTCAAGGGTCATCTTTATTTTAACCCCCCCGGGCCAGTGCTTCTCTAAGTGTTGGTCTGAACCGAGTAGACTGTGGGGCCACCTCGGGGAAACATGAGGGTTGGTTTTACTCGTAGGATGTCTCATCCGGTGTTGCCCTGAGAACGAGATATGTGCAGCTCCTATCGGGATTGTCGGCGCATCGGGAAGCTTTGCTGGTTTAGTTTTACCATTGTCGAAATGTCTTGTAACCGGGATTCCAAGCCTGATTGGGTCTTCCTGGGAGAAGTAATATCCTTCGTTGACCGTGAGAGCTTGTGATGGGCTAAGTTGGGACACCCCTGCAGGGTTTTGAACTTTCTAAAGCCGTGCCCGCGGTTATGGGCAGATGGGAATTTGTTAATGTCCGGTTGTAGAGAACTTGACACTTAACGTAATTAAAATGCATCAACCGCGTGTGTAGCCATGATGGTCTCTTCTCGGCGGGGTCCGAGAAGTGAACACGGTGTTGGAGTTATGCTTGATGTAGGTTGTTATAGGATCACTTCTTGATCATAGTTTCTCGACCATGCCTTGGCTTCTCTTCTCGCTCTCATTTGCGTAAGTTAGCCACCATATATGCTAGTGCTTGCTGCAGCTCCACCTCATACCTTTTCCCTACCTATAAGCTTAAATAGTCTTGATCGCGAGGGTGTGAGATTGCTGAGTCCCCGTGACTCACAGTTTACTTCCAAGACCAGTTGCAGGTGTTGATGAAACCATGCAGGTGACGCAACCGAGCTCAAGGAGGAGCTTGATGAAGATCGTGTTTGTTATGTTGTTTCCATTTCTAGTTGATCAGTAGTGGAGCCCAGTTGGGGCGATCGGGGATCTTTGTCGCATTTGGGGTTGTTCTTCATTTTGGTTCCGTAGTCGGACCTTGAGTGTAACTGGATGAATGTAATGTTATTTATGCATTGTGTGACGTGGCGAGTGTAAGCCAACTATGTATCTCTTTCCCTTATTTATTGCATGAGTTGTGTGAAGATTAGCTCACTTGCGACATTGCTTGCAATGCAGTTATGCCTCTAAGTCGTGCTTCGACACGTGGGAGATATAGCCGCATCGTGGGCGTTACAAGTTGGTAATCAGAGCCATCCCTGACTTAGGAGCCCCCTGCTTGATCGAATCGCTGGCGTTGTTGAGTCTAGAAAAATGTTTTGAGTCTTTTAGGATTTATATATATATATATCGGAGAGTAGGATTCTTTTTACTCCTCAGTCCCTTCGTCGCTCTGGTGAGGCATCCAGACGTAGAGTTTTGACTCTTCTCTTCTGAAATTTCACTAAAATAAATTTAGGATCACGCGGGTATCTTGGAATCATTCCGATGGTTTTGTGATGAGAACATTGTTCTTGGTGCCTCCTGACATTTAGGGGTTGTGGCAGTGTCCCGGGGAGTTGAGCTCCGAGGTGTTGTCGTCACAAGT
Organism: Triticum urartu; assembly: GCF_056163025.1. Taxonomy (NCBI): domain Eukaryota; kingdom Viridiplantae; phylum Streptophyta; class Magnoliopsida; order Poales; family Poaceae; genus Triticum; species Triticum urartu. The sequence continues at coordinate 583,508,688 of NC_141877.1, forward strand.
TTATCGTTGCAGTTCTGGAATACCTGAGTTTCGCCGACACCGAAAAACTCTTTTATGCAGTTGTTGGTGAGATAACCTCGACGCCACCCAGTACTGGGGCGGGAGTTCGGGAGTATTTCCATAACCTGTATAACGGATGCTTTTCGAAGGTTGAGGTAAACGATTTCCAAAGGTTTCTTGGTTATGTGTTGAAGGATGGATACATCTGGATGTAGGTTTTGCTAGTTTTGGGTGAGATATTATGCTTCCCTTGTATCCCCAACACCTGATTGCATAACCGGAAAAATTTCGGGAGTTTATAAGTGGGAATTCAAGTAGCTCTTAGGATATCTTTCCGACAGATGTATGATATGATATTGGGGTTCGACGTCTAGTGGTCCGCCTATCCACGGTTGGTTTTACAATGGTCTCGTTGTGTCTTAAAGAGTCCTTGGCTATGCTGACTCAGGGACACTTCGTATGTCATGTGCAATGCCTTGTACATGATGGTGTTGTACGATCGAGCCCGTGTGGGCCCCACCACGAAAACTTCGGACAAAATCTCTATCATATGTTTGTTCCGGCTTATTTTGCAAGTCAATCCTTTGTTTTGTTTTTCAGTTGTGGTATTTGAGTTGCTTCGAAGCCAAATGTTGATTCCATACCTTTCCTAAGCGGTGTTCTCATATTCCTATGTGAATACAAATCCTTCTTGATCTTCGAGTTTGCTATCCCAATTTCTTCTGAACCGGTGTGTCTCTCTTCAAGTGGATCCAAACTTTTTCAACATCTACAAGTTCAACTCTAAGTATTCTCATCGGTGTTTGTTTCATCCGTCCCAAGTTGTCTTTGTTTTTCCACCCTCCCACCCTTTTTTTCTTAGAGGACTCAGATTTCTTAATCAAGTATCCATTTTGTCCATGTGAAGTCTCTCCATTCTTTTCCGTCAATGTTCTTGTCCGGTGATTCTCATGAAGATGCTCTTCAAGTTCGTCATTCGTCATTCTTTTCCTTCTCCGGTGGATCCAAGTCAAGTTTTGTTGATCATATCCTTTCCTCGTTTCGAATGCATTCTCATGCCGGTGCACCTCTTAATCATTCACCTCCCTCTATACATTTGTTCCGAAGTGCCAGAGATAGCTCAGAAGATTCGTGTTTCCACTCTGCTTTCATTCAAGATCTTTCGAGGATGTTCTCTCATTCAAGCCATTTAATTCAACCGGCACAATCTCTCTTTCAAATCGTTCAATGGTGTTTCTTTTGAGTGAGCCCTAACCTACAGGTCTTTTTCCAGGATCTTACCTCACTCTTCTAATTTTCCCGGAGTTACGCTCAAATTCTTTTCCAAGTTGGACGTAAGAATGAATTATCATCAATCATATGTTCTTCTCTAAGATCTTTCAAATTCTTTTCGTTGTTGGTTCAACCTTTCTAATTTCCATTCCGGAGTGCCTCAACAACTCAAGGTGGGGTTTCTCATTGTCATTCTCTGCATTTGAAGACCGAAGAAGAGTTTCTCTGCAATCATATCCGTTCTTTCAAAGATTCGTGATTCTAGCTTGATGCCATACTCTCATAATTGTTTTGATTGTGAGAATTCTTTCCACCTATCCGGAGAAATTCAGGAGTATTTTCAGTTTGATCATCCAGAGCCCATCATCTCAGAATTATTCATCCTCAGCTTCCAGCTCTCGTTCTCCAAATCTTACCAGTGCATCGATCAAATATCCTCTAATCAGTTCATGATCTCTTCGTTCTCTTGTATCTAAACTCTCTCATGTATCTTCGTTCATTTGCAAATTCTTACCGGTGATTCATCCCTTTACTTCGTTTGTTTTTCAATTCTTACGGTGGTTCGTGCAAGAGTTCTCGTCATTCGTTATCATATCAATTCATTCGTTCTTTTCAACCCTTCCGGTGGTTCATTAAGACCTTCCCAAGTTTGTGCTATATCTATTTTAATCCTTTCTACGAGAATAAGTAGTATGTCAAATCCGTTGCTTGTCATCAAGTTAAATCGATGAAGGATAAGCATAATGTAATTCTTATTCTTGTTTCATCGAGTGATTAATTCCTTATTCCGGAGGCTCATCAAATTCTCGGTTTCAATTGTTTCATCTTTTCTTTTCCCGGAGTTCCAAGTTTTTCCGCGTTATCTCGTCGCGAAGCTCCTTCTAATCATTGCAAGGCTTCAATCTTATTCTTTTCTTCCTTCTTTTTCGTTTGATCATCCTTTTATTACCGGAGTTCTTCATGGAGGCTCAACATGATGGTTCATCAAGGATTTAATTCATTCTCGAAGTGTTTATTGAGATTCCTTTCAGAGGATCCCAAGCATTCTTCATCTTGTAATCCGGAGTGCAATTATTTCTTCCGTATCATTGGAGGTGGTATTATGTCATTCTTGATAATTTGAGTTCATGTTTCATGATTCACATGTTGTTAAGAATGAGGTATTTTAAATCCATCAATCTCCTCGTTGGAGCTATCTTGGGTTATATTTCACCTAAAGCTTTCTCTAAGGATTGTTGCTATTTATGGTGCTCATAAATGACCCAAGTTCTTCATCTATCCCCCCGGTGAAATAATCTTCTCGTCGCATTGTTCATATCAATCCAATCTATTGTTTCGTTAGTGGCAGAATTTCACCTCATAATTTTGGGATGTTTTCGATAAGCCCACATCAAGCTTACTCTTTTCATTGTTGGTTTTTTCCAACAACTCTGTTCTAGCATTTGTTGTAAGCATGCTCTCTCAAGATCTTGTTTCCCTCCGTTCAATCCATTCCATTCTTTTATTTGTTCCGGAGGCATTGTGATGTTGCTCTCTTCAACCCATCTTCTTGTTTTGTCAGGATCGTGTTCTTTTCGTGCTTATTCTTTTATCCGGAGTGTTGTGACCTTTGCTCAGGTTCTTTCCACCTTATCAACTCTTGCACCTCTTTTCAACCGGAGTGCTACCCGGATTGGTTCTTCCTTGTTCCTCTTTTCCTAACAGAGTGTTTGCAACTTTGTTCTTCTTCGTTGCATTCTTTCTATCAATTTGCTCAACCTCTCAAGGTTCTTTGGTTTCATTCCTTTGTCAAAGAATCAACTTAGTTTTACCTTTTCTCTTTCTCTTCCATTTTTCCCTCCGGTGCCATTCTAGATCTCGGGGCGAGATCCTCTCATAGTGGTGGTGTGTTGTAACGCCCAAGACCGGAGCTTCAGACGCCTTCCATGTTTTACGAGTTTCGTCTTGTGAGTTGTTGGTTTGTTGCATTCATCGTTGCATCATGTCATCATGCCATCATGTCATCAATCTTTGCATCTCTACTTAACTAAATAAATGGCATGGATCTTTGATCCATTTAAATCGAGGGAATTCACATGATGATTCTCTTTATAACATATCCTCCCGATATTAGGGAGCTATATTAAATATTCCATTTTCGGAATCACCCATGAACACACTTGCAAATAATCACATGTCTTTTCTGCTTCGAGTTTGCTCCTCAAACTTCGCCCATAAATTATTTTATCTTTTTCCGGAGGTGTACCAAAAATCTCAACATTTTGGGACCTTTCTAACGCCCACTTCTTATTCGAACTCATTTGAATTTAATTCAAACGAGTTCCAATCCAAACTTTGTACACATGCCCATTTATACTTGGATCAAGATCATTATTGTGAGTCCAGTAAAATTATCCCCATGCCCAGTTTCCACCCCCTACCTTCTCTTTTCTGTTTTGTTTTAAAATGGGAAAAGAGAGATATTTAGAGAGAGAGGCGGCCTGCACCCTTGCCAGGCCTGCACCACTGCCCACCTGGGCCTCCCAACGTCCCGCAGCCGCACCAGTTGGCCAAGGCCCAGCTGGCGCCCTCCAGCAGACCTCCCACGCCGGCCCAACCTCCCTGGCCCACTCCCTCCTAACCCTACCCGATCTCCCTCTCCCTCGATTCCTTCCCTCCGCTGCCAGGAGAGGAGACACCGCGCTCGATCCCCATCTCCTTCGAACCTCCCTGTCTCCTCGACCCCCCTTGCTCTCTGCCTCACCTTCTCTCTCACACACATGCATTGGGCCAGGAGCCTCTCTCTCGATCCCTCCAGGCCCCGACCTCCGCCTGCGCCAGCGATCTCCATGCCTCCCCATCATCATCCCCGACAGGGAGACGGCGCCAAGCTCCGCCCCTGCAGCTTCTCCTCCTCCGCCAGGAGCCTGCGGAGCCGGGCAGCCATTCCATCGTCGTGCCCGTTCCCCAACTCTGCCTTCATCGCCGTCAGCCGGTGCAGCAGCTCGGCCCCGACCTGTGCCGCCAGGCGCCTCCGCCTCTCCTCTGCCCCCGCATCACGTTCTCCCATGCTCGACGCCACAGGCGCACCAAGACCTCGGATTCACCAAGTTCCCACGACGACGAGTGTGACCCTTCAGATGCGCCAAGTTCGTCTACACAAAAACGCCAAGAACCACTCATGTCGGCAAGACCCGCAAGTCGGACCCCGAACGATCGACGTCTCGTGGACCGTGTACAACTGTTGTCGCCCCGAAGACGTTGGAGTCATCAAGTACCTCTCCAAACAAATGTGAATGACTACCGTCGCAAGAACAAGACCGGAAAGTCCGAAGACCCCAAGTACCACAACAACGATGACATGAACGTCTACGGAAACTCGTGCAACGATAAACATGTACCACTACCGTCGCCAAGATCGTGAGAACCTCTACCGTCGACCCTTGAGCGTGCGAGAACGACTACTTCCACTACCATCGTCGCGAGAACATCTACTTCCTCTACTTGGCACCGAACGAGAACCATTCCGTTCCGAAAAGGCATGCTTCGAAGGTATAACCTCGAGACGACGTCCGTGAACGAATGCTTGCGATGTTTGAGATGCTCGTGTTTGCACCGTGTCCAAATTGTCACTCGTTTCCTTGTCGACAACTCGTGGGACACCCGGTAACCGGGATCACCCCACCATCTTTTGCATGCTCCTGCCACACTTTCTTTTGCACCGACGTCTCGATGAGTAGTCGGAACCGAAACGTTGCCGTGGCACCGTTTCGTTATCATTGCCGTGGCACCCCTTTTCATTTCCGCCACGATGACAGAATGTTTCATCATGCTCTTATCAACATTTTCATAATTATTGCATAAAACTTGCACATGTCATTTGCATCATGATAATACCATTTAAATGTTTAAAATTGTTGTTGCACCAAATTGATAAATGCATATGGGGATTTACCAGAATTGTTGTTTGTTGTTCCGGCCTCATTTAAACTTGCCTAGTTAGGTTGTTTTCATATGCTTCACCCCCTTGACATGTTAATCAACATTTAATATTGTTGGGTACATAAACGAGATCGAACTAAATAACTTGAATGTGGTGTTCCGTCAATATGCAACTCGTTTCATATTGAGCTCCACTTAATTTGTAGGATTGTTTGTGCACTTTGCCATGCCATGTATCTTTAAACCGGACATGCATCATACTTGGTTTCGCATCATGCCATGTTTATGTGGTGGTTGTTTACTATGTTGTTTGCTTCTTTCCGGTGTTGCTTCTTCGGTTTAGTTCTGATAACACCGAGTTTGTGAGGATTCGTTCGACTCCGTCCGTTTGTCTTCTTCATGGACTCGTTCTTCTTCCTTGCGGGATCTCAGGCAAGATGACCATACCCTCGAAATCACTTCTATCTTTGCTTACTAGTTGCTCACTCTATTGCTTTGCCTATGCTGCGATACCTACCACTTGCTTTATCATGCCTCCCATATTGCCTTGTCAAACCTCTAACCCACCTTGTCCTAGCATACCGTTGTTTGGCTATGTTACCGCTTTGCTCAGCCCCTCTTATAGTGTTGTTAGTTGCAGGTGAAGATTGGAGTTTGTTCCATGTTGGAACATGGATTTGTTTGGGATATCACAATATATCTTATTTACTTAATGCATCTATATACTTGGTAAAGGGTGGAAGGCTCGGCCTTATGCCTGGTGTTTTGTTCCACTCTTGCCGCCTTAGTTTCCGTCATACCGGTGTTATGTTCCTTGATTTTGCGTTCCTTACACGGTTGGGTTATAATGGGAACCCCTTGACAGTTTGCTTTGAATAAAACTCCTCCAGCAAGGCCCAACCTTGGTTTTACCATTTGCACTAACAACCTACCACCTTCCCTTGGGTTCTGCAGACTCAAGGGTCATCTTTATTTTAACCCCCCCCCCCGGGGCCAGTGCTTCTCTAAGTGTTGGTCCGAACTGAGTAGACTGCGGGGCCACCTCGGGGAAACTTGAGGGTTGGTTTTACCCGTAGGATGTCTCATCCGGTGTTGCCCTGAGAACGAGATATGTGCAGCTCCTATCGAGATTGTCGGTGCATCGGGCGGCTTTGCTGGTTTAGTTTTACCACTATCGAAATGTCTTGTAACCAGGATTCCGAGCCTGATCGAGTCTTCCTGGGAGAAGGAATATCCTTCATTGACCATGAGAGCTTGTGATGGGCTAAGTTGGGACACCCCTGCAGGGTTTTGAACTTTCGAAAGCCGTGCCCACGGTTATGGGCAAATGGGAATTTGTTAATGTCCGGTTGTAGAGAACTTGACACTTAACGTAATTAAAATGCATCAACCACGTGTGTAGCCATGATGGTCTCTTCTCGGCGAGGTCCGGCAAGTGAACACGGTGTTGGAGTTATGCTTGACGTAGGTTGTTCTAGGATCACTTCTTGATCATAGTTTCTCGACCATGCCTTGGCTTCTCTTCTCGCTCTCATTTGCATAAGTTAGCCACCATATATGCTAGTGCTTGCTGCAGCTCCACCTCATACATTTTCCCTACCTATAAGCTTAAATAGTCTTGATCGCAAGGGTGTGAGATTGTTGAGTCCCCATGACTCACATTTACTTCCAAAACCAGTTGGAGGTGTCAATGAAACCATGCAGATGACGCAACCGAGCTCAAGGAGGAGCTTGATGAAGATCATGTTTGTTATGTTGTTTCCGTTTCCAGTTGATCAGTAGTGGAGCCCAGTTGGGGCGATCGGGGATCTTTGTCGCATTTGGGGTTGTTCTTCATTTTGGTTCCGTAGTCGGACCTTGAGTGTAACTGGATGAATGTAATGTTATTTATGCATTGTGTGACGTGGAGAGTGTAAGCCAACTATGTATCTCTTTCCCTTATTTATTACATGGGTTGTGTGAAGATTACCTCACTTGCGACATTGCTTGCAATGCAGTTTTGCCTCTAAGTCGTGCTTCGACACGTGGGAGATATAGCCGCATTGTGGGCGTTACATTCGTGATGAACTATAATATGCAAGGGATGAATAAGACAATCCCCGAGCTCTTCGCAATGCTAAAGGCAGCGGAGGTAGAAATCAAGAAGGAGCATCAAGTTATGATGGTCAACAAGACCACCGGTTTCAAGAAAAATGGTAAAGGGAAGAAGAAGGGGAACTTCAAGAAGAACAACAAACAAGTTGCTACTCAGGAGAAGAAACCCATTTCTGGACCTAAGCCTGAGACTGAGTGCTTCTACTGCAAACAGATTGGTCACTTGAAGCGGAACTGCCCCAAGTATTTGGCGGATAAGAAGGATGGCAAGGTGAACAAAGGTATATATGATATACATGTTATTGATGCATACCTTACCAGAGCTCGCAGTAGCACCTGGGTATTTGATACTGGTTCTTTTGCTAATATTTGCAACTCGAAACAGGGACTACAGATTAAGCAGAGACTGGCTAAGGACGAGGCGACGATGCGCGTGGGAAATGATTCCAAAGTCGATGTGATCGCCGTCGGCATGCTACCTCTACATCTACCTTCGGGATTAGTTTTAGACCTGAATAATTATTATTTGGTGCCAGCGTTGAGCATGAACATTATATCTGGATCTTGTTTAATGCGAGATGGTTATTCATTTAAATCTGAGAATAATGGTTGTTATATTTATATGGGTAATATCTTTTATGGTCATGCACCCTTGAAGAGTGGTCTATTTGTGTTAAATCTCGATAGTAGTGACACACATATTCATAATGTTGAAGCCAAAAGATGCAGAGTTAATAATGATAGTGCAACTTATTTGTGGCACTGTCGTTTGGGTCATATTGGTGTAAAGCGCATGAAGAAACTCCATACTGATGGACTTTTGGAATCACTTGATTATGAATCACTTGGTGCTTGCGAACCATGCCTCATGGGCAAGATGACTAAAACGCCATTCTCTGGAACAATGGAGCGAGCAACAGATTTGTTGGAAATCATACATACTGATGTATGTGGTCCAATGAATATTGAGGCTCGCGGCGGGTATCGTTATTTTCTCACCTTCACAGATGATTTAAGAAGATATGGGTATATCTACTTAATGAAACATAAGTCTGAAACATTTGAAAAGTTCAAATAATTTCAGAGTGAAGTGGAAAATCATCGTAACAAGAAAATAAAGTTTCTACGATCTGATCGTGGAGGAGAATATTTGAGCTTTAGTTTCGCAACTCACGCCACCTGGAACACCACAGCGTAATGGTGTGTCCAAACGTCGTAATCGTACCTTACTAGATATGGTGCGATCCATGATGTCTCTTGCTGATTTACCGCTATCATTTTGGGGTTGTGCTTTAGAGACGGCTGCATTCACGTTAAATAGGACACCATCTAAATCCGTGGAGACAACTCCTTATGAACTATGGTTTGGCAAGAAACCAAAGTTGTCGTTTCTTAAAATTTGGGGTTGCGATGCTTATGTGAAAAAGCTTCAACCTGATAAGCTCGAACCCAAGTCGGAGAAATGTGTCTTCATAGGATACCCAAAAGAAACAGTTGGGTACACCTTCTATCACAGATCTGAAGGCAAGACTTTTGTTGCTAAGAATGGATCCTTTCTAGAGAAGGAGTTTCTCTCGAAAGAAGTGAGTGGGAGGAAAGTTGAACTTGATGAGGTAACTGTACCTGCTCCCTTATTGGAAAGTAGTTCATCACAGAAACCGGTTCCTGTGATACCGACAATAATTAGTGAGGAAGCTAATGATGATGATCATGAAACTTCAGATCAAGTTACTACCGAACCTCGTAGGTCAACCAGAGTAAGATCCGCACCAGAGTGGTACGGTAATCCTGTTCTGGAGGTCATGTTGCTAGACCATGACGATCCTACGAACTATGAGGAAGCGATGATGAGCCCAGATTCCGCAAAATGGTTTGAGGCCATGAAATCTGAGATGGGATCCATGTATGAGAACAAAGTGTGGACTTTGGTTGACTTTCCCGATGATCGGCAAGCCATCGAGAATAAATGGATCTTCAAGAAGAAGACAGACACTGATGGTAATGCTACTGTCTACAAAGCTCGACTTGTTGCAAAAGGTTTTCGACAAGTTCAAGGAGTTGACTACGATGAGACCTTCTCACCTGTAGCGATGCTTAAATCCGTCCGAATCATGTTAGCTATTGCCGCATTTTATGATTATGAAATTTGGCAAATGGATGTAAGGACTGCATCCCTAAATAGATTTCTGGAAGAAGAGTTGTATATGATGCAACCTGAAGGTCTTATCGATCCAAAAGGTACTAACAAAGTGTGCAAGCTCCAGCGATCCATTTATGGACTGGTGCAAGCTTCTCAGAGTTGGAATAAACGCTTTGATAGTGTGATCAAAGCATATGGTTTTATACATACTTTTGGAGAAGCCTGTATTTACAAGAAAGTGAGTGGGAGCTCTGTAGCATTTCTAATATTATATGTGGATGACATATTGTTGATTGGAAATTATATAGAATTTCTGGATAGCATAAAAGGATACTTGAATAAGAGTTTTTCAATGAAGGACCTCAGTGAAGCTTCTTACATATTGGGCATCAAGATCTATAGAGATAGATCAAGACGCTTAATTGGACTTTCACAAAGCACATACCTTGACAAAGTTTTGAAGAAGTTCAAAATGGATCAGGCAAAGAAAGGGTTCTTGCCTGTATTACAAGGTGTGAAGTTGAGTAAGACTCAATGCCCGACCACTGCAAAAGATAGAGAGAAAATGAAAGATGTTCCCTCTTCAGCCATAGGCTCTATCATGTATGCAATGTTGTGTACCAGACCTGATGTGTGCCTTGCTATTAGTTTAGCAGGGAGGTAACAAAGTAATCCAGGAGTGGATCACTGGACAGTGGCCAAGAACATCCTAAAGTACCTGAAAAGGACTAAGGATATGTTTCTCGTTTATGGAGGTGACAAAGAGCTCATCGTAAATGGTTACGTTGATGCAAACTTTGACACTGATCCGGACGATTCTAAATCGCAAACCGGATACGTGTTTATATTGAACGGTGGAGCTGCCAGTTGGAGCAGTTCTAAACAGAGCGTCGTTGCGGGATCTTCATGTGAAGCGGAGTACATTGCTGCTTCAGAAGCAGCAAATGAAGGAGTCTGGATGAAGGAGTTCATATCCGATCTAGGTGTCATACCTAGTGCATCGGGTCCAATGAAAATCTTTTGTGACAATACTAGTGCAATTGCCTTGGCAAAGGAATCCAGATTTCACAAGAGAACCAAGCACATCAAGAGACGCTTCAACTCAATCCGGGATCAAGTCCAGGTGGGATACATAGAGATTTATTTCCTTATATCATGATAAATGTTTATTATTCATGCTAGAATTGTATTAACCGGAAACATGATACATGTGTGAGTACATAGACAAACAGAGTGTCACTAGTATGCCTCTACTTGACTAGCTCGTTGATCAAAGATGGTTACGTTTCCTAGCCATAGACATAAGTTGTCATTTCATTAACGGGATCACATCATTAGGAGAATGATGTGATTGACTTGACCCATTCCGTCAGCTTAGCACTTGATCGTTTAGTATGTTGCTATTGCTTTCTTCATGACTTATACATGTTCCTATGACTATGAGATTATGCAACTCCCGTTTACCGGAGGAACACTTTGTGTGCTACCAAATGTCACAACGTAACTGGGTGATTATAAAGGTGCTCTACAGGTGTCTCCGAAGGTACTTGTTGAGTTGGCGTATTTCGAGATTAGGATTTGTCACTCCGATTGTCGGAGAGGTATCTCTGGGCCCACTCAGTAATGCACATCACTATAAGCCTTGCAAGCATTGTAACTAATGAGTTAGTTGCGGGATGATGTATTACGGAACAAGTAAAGAGACTTGCCGGTAACGAGATTGAACTAGGTATTGATATACCGACGATCGAATATCGGGCAAGTAACATACCAATGACAAAGGGAACAACGTATGTTGTTATGCGGTTTGACCGATAAAGATCTTCGTATAATATGTGGGAGCCAATATGAGCATCCAGGTTCCGCTATTGGTTATTGACCGAAGACGTGTCTCGGTCATGTCTACATAGTTCTCGAACCCGTAGGGTTCGCACGCTTAAAGTTCGATGACGATCGGTATTATGAGTTTTTTTGTTTCAATGTACCGAAGGTAGTTCGGAGTCCCGGATATGATCACGGACATGACGAGGAGTCTCGAAATGGTCGAGATGTAAAGATCGATATATTGGACGACTATGTTCGGACACCAGAAAGGTTTCGGACATATACCGGAGTACCGGGGGGTTACTGGAACCCCCCGGGGGGCTTAATGGGCCTATATGGGCCTTAGTGGAAATAGAGGGCAGCAAGGGAAGTGTGGACCCCCCCCCAGGCCCAAACTGAATTGGTTTAGGGCAAGGGGGCCGGCCCCCTCTTTCCTTCTCCTTCTCTCCCTTTCCTTCCCCCTCTCCTACTCCTACTAGGAAAGGGAGGAGTCCTACTCCTAGTGGGAGTAGGACTCCCCCTCTTGGCGCGCCTCTCCCTGGCCGTCCACCTCCTCCCCTGGCTCCTTTATATACGGGGGTAGGGGGGCACCCCATAGACACAACAATTGATCATTGATCTCTTAGCCGTGTGCGGTGCCCCCCTCCACCATAATCCACCTCGATCATATCGTAGCGGTGCTTAGGCAAAGCCCTGTGTCGGTAGCATCATCATCACCGTCACCACGCCATCGTGCTGACGAAACTCTCCTGTGAAGCTTTGCTGGATTGGAGCTCGCGGGACGTCATCAAGTTGAACGTGTGCAGAACTCGGAGGTGCCGTGCGTTCGGTACTTGGATTGGTCGGATCGTGAAGACGTACGACTACATCAACCGCGTTGTGCTAACGCTTCCAGATTCGGTCTATGAGGGTATGTGGACACACTCTCCCCTATCGTTGCTATGCATCACCATGATCCTGTGTGTGCGTAGGAATTTTTTTGAAATTACTATGTTCCGCAACATCTCCCAACTAGGAGCACAGGTTTGTGCTAGAGCATGAGGAGGAGCACCGCCTCGGTGCCCACATCAACCACAAAGTTCCACCATCGCCCATGCGAGTAAAGCCGGAGGAAGAGCAGGCGGAGGCGGAGCCAAGCCGCCCTCGAAGAGGCCCTACAACACGCGCTGGAGGGGAGCAGCCTCGAGGAGGACACCCATTGGGATGGGCTGGAGCAAGCCCTTGCTTTTTCCGCGACGGGGGACTCCATCCACGGCACCCCTGTTCGTGCCAGCACCGCCGCCGACGCCGCCCACGTCGAGCCAGGGCCGAGCCGGAGCCAAAACGCGAGCCAACGCCCACTCCAAAGCGGTCACCGCCACCCCCCACTAGGCCCGAGGAGTCCTATTTGTGGACTGGCGAGCTCCGTGAATGGGTGAGGGTGTCTCCTTCCTACTTCGCCTCCATGCTAGAAAAGGAGGCGGCCCACCTTGAGCGCTGGAAGGCGCATTGGATCGTGAAGGAGGGGGCCGACATCGAGCAGCAGATGCGCCGGGAGAAGCTGCTGCACCGTGGGGAGGAGGAGGAGGAGCGCGTCCGTCTCGCCGCAATGCCGCCGTCGCAGCAGGCGCCAGAGGAGGCTGCACTAGTGGCCTATCAAGCCGCGTTTGGTTGGGCCGGGCCGCCTCCCGTCTTCATCGACCTCACCGGAGGCGACGACGATGACGTCAAGGGAAAGGGCAATGGCAAGGCAGTCTACTAGGTCTGTGTGTGGCGTTTATTAGGTTTTTTAATGTTTAGTTATGTTTAAGTGGACTTTGGTCGGCGTTTGACCGGCCATTTATGTATAATTATGCTTAATTAAGTCAGTTTCGACCATGTCGGTAAAAATAGGTATGCCTCTCGCTGGGTGCACCTGCCAGCACAAATGAAAAGTGGACGCGCATGTCCACCTGGCCGACCCAAATGGACAAAGCGCGTGTCCATTTTGGGTGAGCACGTTGAAGTTGCTCTAACTCTAGTTCGGTGCAATGCCCCTGCCGTCGCTGCACTTGCACAGTTGCCTCATTGCAAACCCTATTTGGCGCTGCTGGCGCCCATTGTAGGGCATTTTGCTAATGGGGGCCTTCGGCGCACGCCCTCTGCGCAATTTTGGGCCGGCCCAGTTCCTTCCATTCCCTTCTCTTTTTCTGTAAAAATGGAAAAAAAGAGTGCAACGAAGGATTCAAACATGCGACTATACATAGGGTAGCAACGCTGCAACTACTTGTGACAACCCATCCCATGTGACAGGTAGCTCATTTATCTCCTTCTATTCTTTCACCAAATCACGACCGGTTTTCTTTTTCTTTCTTACCTTTTTTTTGTTTCCTTTTCTTTTGCAAATGCATGAACTTTTCTCAATTTTTGCCAAAAAATTAAAATTGATGAACACTTTTTTAGATTTGCGAACTTCTGTCAGAATCGATGAACTTTTTCAAATTTGATGATTTTTTTTAATTTATGATTTTTTTAAATTTGACAAACTTTAATTTGGTGAACATTTTTTAAATTTTATGAACTTTTTTCAAATTCGATGAACACTTTTTTAGATTTGGGACCTTCTATCAGAATCGATGAAATTTTTCAAATTTCATGAATTTTTTTAAAATTTATGATTTTTTTTAAATTTTGACAAACTTTAATTTGGTGATTTTTTTTAAAATTTTATGAACTTTTTTCAAATTCGATGACCTTTTTTGAAAATTGATTAACTTTTTTTCAAATTTGAGAAACATTTTTCAAAATCGTGAAGTTTTTATCAAAATTGATGAACCTTTCTCAATTTCGATGAACGTTTTTCAATTTTGATTTTTTTTCTGTTAAAAATATGTGATCATTTATCAAATTTGATGAACGTCTTTGCAAAATCGATGAACTTGTTTTGACAATCAAAGAACTTTTTTCAAAATCATGATCTTTTTTCCAATTAATTCAAAAAAGTGGTACAATAGATGAATAAAATAGCACTGCAGCCTTGTTCTTATGCGTTTGCCTCTGTTACTAATCAACAACGGCAAATAGCTCGTGTGACTGGTGGCACCTGTATGTTAACACGATGTGATGAGTTCAAATCCTGTAGAGAGCAGTATTATTTACCTTTTTTGGTCAGGTTTCTGTGTTCACTGGTCACAACGGCTCGTGGGCTGGGCCAGCACGGGGCACTGCCAGGAGCGCGAACGGGCGCCTGCAGCGCCGTATAGGAGCTCCCCGCCTCATTTGGTTTCATGGGATCTTGGGGAGATCCCTACCTATTCCTTGGGCCGAGAAACCAAGTAGTACTAATTTATCCCCGGACGATATGCGAGCGCATTTGGTGGCCCACGAGATCGGGGCAGCCCTACCCTATCCACGACTTTTCACTGGGTCAGGCTTCCATGCCCCACGGGGTTGGGGAGGGAACCCTCGTCGCTTGGTCTCGCGAACAAGAGGCATGCAGTTATGTCCACCGGACAAACACGCGTGGGATGGCCACAAGAACCTGACGATATAGGATGTGGCAGGTGCATGGCGTGCTTGATCCTCGGAGAAATAAATCCCCACCCCATCGAGGCCCCCAAATGGTAAAGAAAATCTTCCACATGGTTTTAATTTTGTCAAGAATATTTCGACCATGGCCTCTCTTCCCTGGGAGTATCTCCCCTAGCAACCAAACATAACCCTCGTCCACTGTCACGATGCGCTAACTGGGGTTCCTATCGAGATGTTGCCCTCGTCTACATTGTTGTGCAAACAAATTTATCGCTAACTCCCAACCACTACTGACTGGAGGTGGCTGAACCGAGCACTTGGTCAAGCGCTCAGTCCTGGTCGAACCGCAGGCTATGCTCAGCTCGTTACACAAAGGCGGCGGCTGCCGTACCTTGTCCTATGGGTAAGAAAGAACCAACAAGGAACTAATCTTGCTTTTTAGATCACTAATACATACCATTCCCTTTCCTAATTTCTGGATCCTTGTGTTGAACTCAGCATGCAGACACAACGTTCCTACCTATGCAAAGCTAACACCGATCGACGTCGCGAGGATTCTTATAAACATTGCCGATCTTCATCGTCTTGCTCCCTTATTGACCACGGACTCCTCTTGCCTGCAAACATGGAGGGCGACTCATTAGGTTCTATGCTCTCACAATTGGGTTGAGAATTCTAGAAGAATTAATACTCAATAAAATAAGGCACTTGGTCATGTGGTTGGATCGCAGAAGTTCCTAGTGGTAGTGGACACTGTGATCAGTGGAGTAAGAAAACGAAGAGGAGGCAGAATGAGTACATGCTTAATGGTGATTATTGGTGGAAGTGGAAGAGGGACAGCTGAACATAAACCAAGTGAACTAAACAAACCATGCGGGTGCAGTGCAAAACATGTTGCTTGTCCCCTCCTGTGGATAGGTTTCATGTTAAAAAAAGATATTGAGGATGAGTCTCTTAGGGCAACTCTAACCGATAGCCTATCCGACGCTAAGGAAGGATAAATTAGGCTATCCACCCTTAGCTGATCCCCTAAAACGGTCCGTGGAGGATAAATTATCCTCCCCCGCCGAAAAAATCCCCCCAATCTCCCTAAATATTCTCACTGCACGCTCAATGAGGAAAAGTGGTGCCTCCTCTCTCCCGCCTCCTCTTTCCCGTCGCAGCCGCCTCCACGCCTCGCCGCCACCACCGATGACCGAACCAGCCGCCGGAATGGATACCCCGGACCCCGTCGCCAGCCCGCCGTCCACTGCTGCCGACTTGTGATAACCCACAAGTATAGGGGATCGCAACAGTTTTCGAGGGTAGAGTATTCAACCCAAATTTATTGATTCGACACAAGGGGAGCCAAAGAATATTCTCAAGTATTAGCAGCTGAGTTGTCAATTCAACCACACCTGGAAACTTAATATCTGCAGCAAAGTGTTTAGTAGCAAAGTAATATGATAGTAGTGGTAATAGTGATAAAAGGTAACTTTGGCAAAAGTAATATTTTTGGTGTTTTGTAGTTATGATAACAATAGCAACGGGAAAGTAAATAAGCGAAGAACAATATATGGAAAGCTCGTAGGCAATGGATCGGTGATGGAGAATTATGCCGGATGCGGTTCATCATGTAACAGTCATAACCTAGGGTGACACAAAACTAGCTCATGTTCATCAATGTAATGTAGGCATGTATTCCGAATATAGTCATACGTGCTTATGGAAAAGAACTTGCATGAAATCTTTTGTCCTACCCTCCCGTGGCAGCGGGGTCCTATCGAAAACTAAGGGATATTAAGGCCTCCTTTTAATAGAGTACCGGACCAAAGCATTAACACATAGTGAATACATGAACTCCTCAAACTACGGTCATCACCGGTAAGTATCCCAATTATTGTCACTTTGGGGTTAACGGATCATAACACATAATAGGTGACTATAGACTTGCAAGATAGGATCAAGAACTCTCATATATTGATGAAAACATAATATGTTCAGATCTGAAATCATGGCACTCGGGCCCTAGTGACAAGCATTAAGCGTAGCAAAGTCATAGCAACAGCAATCTCAGAATATAGTGGACACTAGGGATCAAACCCTAACAAAACTAACTCGATTACATGATAAATCTCATCCAACCCATCACCGTCCAGCAAGCCTACTATGGAATTACCGGAGGAACACTTTATGTGCTACCAAACGTCACAACGTAACTGGTTGATTATAAAGGTGCTCTACAGGTGTCTCCGAAGGTACTTGTTGGGTTGGCGTATTTAGAGATTAGGATTTGTCACTCCGATTGTCGGAGAGGTATATCTGGGCCCACTCGGTAATGCACATCACTATAAGCCTTGCAAGCATTGCAACTAATGAGTTAGTTGTGGGATGATGTGTTACAGAACGAGTAAAGAGACTTGCCGGTAACAAGATTGAACTAGGTATTGAGATACCGACGATCGAATCTCGGGCAAGTAACATACCGATGACAAAGGGAACAACGTATGTTGTTATGCGGTTTGACCGATAAAGATCTTCGTAGAATATGTAGGAGCCAATATGAGCATCCATGTTCCGCTATTGGTTGTTGACCGGAGACGTGTCTCGGTCATGTCTACATAGTTCTCGAACCCGTAGGGTCCGCACGCTTAAAGTTCGGTGACGATCGGTATTATGAGTTTTTGTGTTTTGATGTACCAAAGGTAGTTTGCAGTCCCGGATATGATCATGGACATGAAGAGGAGTCTCGAAATGGTCGAGATGTAAAGATCGATATATTGGACGACTATGTTCGGACACCAGAAAGGTTCCAGAAGGTTTCAGACATATACCGGAGTACCGGGGGGTTACCGGAACCCCCGGGGGGCTTAATGGGCCTACATGGGCCTTAGTGGAAATAGAGGACAGCAAGGGAAGTGTGGGGCGCGCCCCCAAGGCCCAAACCGAATTGGTTTAGGGCAAGGGGGTCGGCCCCCTCTTTCCTTCTCCTCCTCTCCCTTTCCTTCCCCCTCTCCTACTCCTACTAGGAAAGGATGGAGTCCTACTCCTAGTGGGAGTAGGACTCCCCCTCTTGGAGTCATAGCAACATTAATCTCAGAACATAGTGGACACTAGGGATCAAACCCTAACAAAACTAACTCGATTACATGATAAATCTCATCCAACCCATCACCGTCCAGCAAGCCTATTATGGAATTACTCACGCACGGAGGTGAGCATCATGAAATTGGTGATGTAGGATGGTTGATGATGACGTTGGCGACGGATTCCCCTCTCCGAAGCCCCGAACGGACTCCAGATCAGCCCTCCCGGGAGAGTTTAGGGCTTGGCGGCGGCTCCGTATCGTAAAACGCGATGAATCCTTCTTCCTCGGTTTTTTCTCCCCGAAAGTGAATATATGGAGTCCAGGTTGAGGTCGGTGGAGCGTCAGAGGGCCCACAAGGCAGGGGCACGCCTAGGGGGGCAGGCACGCCCCCACCCTCGTGGACAGGTGGGGCACCCCCTGACGTGGATCTTCCTTCCATTATTCATTATATATTCCAAAATAATGCTCCGTTGATTTTCAGTCATTCCATTAGAGTCCAAAACAAGGGCAAAAGTGTTTGGAAAAGTAGATACGACGGAGACGTATCAACTTGTCACCATCGGAAACGACCATCGCACCATTGCCCGCACTGCAGAAGAGCTTGGGGATAAAAAAGTCCACCAAGTTCAAGCTCCAGCTCCAACCGCAACAATGGCCGCCGGGTTGGTGAGCGCCTCTCCGGCGATGCCCCCCCTCGCTCCTCCCACGACCAAATGATCAAGAAAACCGATGGCAGCGGCATCGGCACTCGCCGCGGAGGCCGCGAAGAGGAAGAAGAAAAGGCCGCGACGGTGTCCCGCCCAGAGATGGCGTCTCATGCATCACCTCTGGTGACACCTACCATCACTGCTCCGGCACGTTCGATAGTGACAGCCGGCAAGAAAGGTCGCGGCCGCCAAGTGTTCGACGAAATGCCTACAAGGTAAAGAAAACTTCAACATTTTTGGCCGATCTATGATTGTTGGTATCCGATGTGATGTAGTTGGTTGTTTCTTTGTCATAGGGCAGAGATGAACACGACTGAAATTTTTGCATCTTTGGAGTCCTCAGTGCCGGTGGGGCTTGATGAGCTCAACTATGACTCCATTTGGAATGATTCGAAGGCGGCCACCGAAGAGACTAAGCAAGAGGAGTTGACCGAGGAAGAAGAGGAGGTGGCCGATTAAGAAGAGGAAGTTGTGGAGGTAACTGAAGCAAGCACGCAACCGTCAAGGTCACACACCGCCGACTACACTCAAGTTGAAGATGTTGCTCTATGCTATTTTTGGATGAACATCTCCATCAATGCAACGATTAGAACGGATCAAACCAAGACTATTTTTTGGGAGAGAATCACGGAATACTACAACAACTCCGTGGAGATGACCTCAAGCCATACTCAAGGATCTCTTGGGCATCGTTAGAGCACCATTAATGCCAATGGAACCAATGGTCCGGTTGCATTGACCAAGCGAATCATGCACCACCGAGCAGTGTGCAAGTGGCGGAATGTGGCCCCTACATCCAAGAACTATCAAGCATAGGAACACGAGGTTCATCCACAAGTCTTCATGTTGCATCGTTGCTATAAAGAGCTATGCAAGAATGAGAAGTGGATCGAAAGAGTTTTGGTGACCACTCCAAAGAGATCAAGGTTGAGGACATCCGTTAGGAGGATGACAAGGTTGATGAAGATGCCAACAATAGACCAATGGGAATAAAATTGCAAAGAAAGAAAGAAGTGCAATGCGTTTGGTGGCACATACAAAGAAGAACTTGTGGCCATGATTGAGGCCAAGAAGGTGCTGGCGTCCGGCGCAAAGCAGAGACGATGGTGAGGTGTAATGAGCTCAGGTTGTTGGACGATGAGAAATGGAAGGCCAAGCAAGTGGCCGAAGAGAGAAATTGAAGGCGGAGGAGCATAGACTTGCACTTGAGGAGGAGAGGATCCGTGATGCCAAGAAGGTCCAAAACGTGCTATCATGCTCATGAATCCAAACACAATGGCCGGAATCGCAAGAAAGTATTGGGAGCTCACTCGCGGGGAGGTCTTGACCCAAGTGGAATCCTCTCATAAGAATGATGGTGGTAGTGGTGGTGATGGTGATGGTGGTGGTGGTGGTGACGGTATCAGTGGCCGAGAGGATTGTGGTGGTGACGACGGTGATGTTTTCCTCAGAGACCACCTCGTTTGAGTTTGTGCATGCCAATAATGGGCTCGATCCACAATATATACATGTTATGTTTGTGATAATTTGGGATCAAACATTTGTCTTTGAAGTTACGCCTTCTGGATGAACTATGCATGTTTTAATTTGAAAAATGCAACGATGAAACTATATATTATGACAGTTATGTTGTGCATGTTTTAATTTGAATGTTCTTATGATATATATTGTGTAGTGTTTGAAATTCATGCGGCTAGGACATAACTATTGGGGAACGTAGTAATTTCAAAATTTTCCTACGCACACGCAAGATCATGGTGATGCATAGCAACGAGAGGGGAGAGTGTTGTCCACGTACCCTCGTAGACCTAAAGCGGAAGCGTTAGCACAACGCGGTTGATGTAGTCGTACGTCTTCACGATCCGACCGATCCAAGTACCGAACGCACGGCACCTCCGAGTTTAGCACACGTTCAGCTCGATGACGTCCCTCGAACTCCGATCCAGCCGAGTGTTGAGGGAGAGTTTTGTCAGCACGACAGTGTGGTGACGATGATGTTGTTCTACCGACGCAGGGCTTCGCCTAAGTACCGCTACGATATGATCGAGGTGGATTATGGTGGAGGGGGGCACTGCACACGGCTAAGAGATCAAGAGATCAATTGTTGTGTCTTTGGGGTGCCCCCTACCCCCGTATATAAAGGAGTGGAGGAGGGGGAGGGCCGGCCCTCTCTATGGCGCGCCCTAGGGGAGTCCTACTCCCACCGGGAGTAGGATTCCCCCTTTCCTAGTAGAACTAGGAGCCCTTCCAAGTAGTAGGAGTAGGAGGGAAGGAAAGCGAAGGGAAAAGGAGAAGGAAGGAAGGGGCGCCCCCCTCCCTAGTCCAATTCAGACCAGCCCATGGGGAGGGGTGCGGCCACCCTTTGAGGCCTTCCTCTCCTTTCCCGTATGGCCCATTAAGGCCCAATACGAATTCCCGTAACTCCCCGATACTCCCGAAAATACCCGAATCACTCGGAACCTTTCCGATGTCCGAATATAGTCGTCCAATATATCGATCTTTACGTCTCGATCATTTCGAGACTCCTTGTCATGTCCCCGATCTCATCCGGGACTCCGAACTCCTTCGGTACATCAAAACACATAAACTCATAATATAACCGTCATCGAACTTTAAGCGTGCGGACCCTACGGGTTCGAGAACTATGTAGACATGACCGAGACACGTCTCCGGTCAAGAACCAATAGCAGAACCTGGATGCTCATATTGGCTCCTACATATTCTACGAAGATCTTTATCGGTCAAACCGCATAACAACATACGTTGTTCCCTTTGTCATCGGTATGTTACTTGCCCGAGATTCGATCGTCGGTATCTCAATACCTAGTTCAATCTTGTTACCGGCAAGTCTCTTTACTCGTTCTGTAACACATCATCCCGCAACTAACTCATTAGTTGCAATGCTTGCAAGGCTTATAGTGATGTGCATTACCGAGTGGGCCCAGAGATACCTCTCCGACAATCGGATTGACAAATCCTAATCTCTAAATATGCCAACCCAACAAGTACCTTCGGAGACACCTGTAGAGCACCTTTATAATCAACCAGTTACGTTGTGACGTTTGGTAGCACATAAAGTGTTCCTCTGGTAAATGGGAGTTGCATAATCTCATAGTCATAGGAACATGTATAAGTCATGAAAAAAGCAATAGCAACAAACTAAACGATCAAGTGCTATGCTAACGGAATGGGTCAAGTTAATCACATCATTCTCCTAATGATGTGATCCCGTTAATCAAATGACAACTCATGTCTATGGTTAGGAAACATAACCATCTTTGATCAACGAGCTAGTCAAGTAGAGGCATACCAGTGACACTCTGTTTGTCTATGTATTCACACATGTATTATGTTTCTGGTTAATACAATTCTAGCATGAATAATAAACATTTATCATGATATAAGGAAATAAATAAAAACTTTATTATTGCCTCTAGGGCATATTTCCTTCAGTCTCCCACTTGCACTAGAGTCAATAATCTAGTTCATATCGCCATGTGATTTAATACCAATAGTTCACATCACCATGTGATTAACACCCATAGTTCACATCGACATGTGACCAACACCCAAAGGATTTACTAGAGTCAATAATCTAGTTCACATCGCTATGTGATTAACACCCAAAGAGTACTAAGGCGTGATCATGTTTTGCTTGTGAGAGAAGTTTAGTCAATGGGTCTGCCACATTCAGATCCGTAAGTATTTTGCAAATTTCTATGTCAACAATGCTCTGCACGGAGCTACTCTAGCTAATTTCTCCCACTTTCAATATGTATCCAGATTGAGATTTATAGTCATCTGGATCAGTGTCAAAATTTGCATCGACGTAACCCTTTACGACGAACCTTTTGTCACTTCCATAATCGAGAAACATATCCTTATTCCACTAAGGATAATTTTGACCAATGTCCAGTGATCTACTCCTAGATCACTATTGTACTCCCTTGCCAAACTCAGGGCAGGGTATACAATAGGTCTGGTACACAGCATGGCATACTTTATAGAACCTATGGCTGAGGCATAGGGAATGACTTTCATTGTCTCTCTATCTTCTGCCGTGGTCGGGTTTTGAGTCTTACTCAACTTCACACCTTGTAACACAGGCAAGAACTCCTTCTTTGACTGTTCCATTTTGAACTACTTCAAAATCTTGTCAAGGTATGTACTCATTGAAAAACTTATCAAGCGTCTTGATCTATCTCTATAGATCTTGATGCTCAATATGTAAGCAGCTTCACCGGGGTCTTTCTTTGAAAAACTCCTTTCAAACATTCCTTTATGCTTTGCAGAATAATTCTACATTATCTCCGATCGACAATATGTCATTCACATATACTTATCAAAAATGCTGTAGTGCTCCCACTCACTTTCTTGTAAATACAGGCTTCACCGCAAGTCTGTATAAAACTATATGCTTTAATCAACTTATCAAAGCATATATTCCAACTCCGAGATGCTTGCACCAGTCCATAGATGGATCGCTGGAGCTTGCATATTTTGTTGGTACCTTTAGGATTGACAAAACCTTTTGGTTGCATCATATACAACTCTTCTTTAATAAATCCATTAAAGAATGCAGTTTTGTTTATCCATTTGCCAGATTTCATAAAATGCGGCAATTGCTAACATGATTCGGACAGACTTAAGCATAGATACGAGTGAGAAACTCTCATCGTAGTCAACACCTTGAACTTGTCGAAAACCTTTTTGCGACAATTCTAGCTTTGTAGATAGTAACACTACTATCAGCGTCCGTCTTCCTCTTGAAGATCCATTTAATCTCAATGGCTTGCCGATCATTGGGCAAGTCAATCAAAGTCCATACTTTGTTCTCATACATGGATCTCATCTCAGATTTCATGGCCTCAAGCCATTTCGCGGAATCTGGGCTCATCATCGCTTCCTCATAGTTCGTAGGCTCGTCATGGTCAAGTAACATGACCTCCAGAACAGGATTACCGTACCACTCTGGTGCGGATCTCACTCTGGTTTACCTACGAGGTTTCGGTAGTAACTTGATCTGAAGTTACATGATCTTCATCATTAGCTTCCTCACTAATTGGTGTAGTAGTCACAGGAACATATTTCTGTGATGAACTACTTTCCAATAAGGGAGCAGGTACAGTTACCTCATCAAGTTCTACTTTCCTCCCACTCACTTCTTTCGAGAGAAACTCCTTCTCTAGAAAGACTCCAAATTTAGCAACAAAAGTCTTGCCTTCAGATCTGTGATAGAAGGTGTACCCAACAGTCTCCTTTGGGTATCCTATGAAGACAGATTTCTCCGATTTGGGTTTGAGCTTATCAGGATGAAACTTTTTCATATAAGCATCGCAGCCCCAAACTTTAAGAAACGACAGCTTAGCTTTCTTGCCAAACCATAGTCCATACGGTGTCGTCTCAACGGATTTAGATGGTGCCCTATTTAACGTGAATGCAGCTGTCTCTAATGCATAACCCCAAAACGATAGTGGTAGATCAGTAAGAGACATCATAGATCACACCATATCTAATAAAAGTACGGTTATGACGTTCGGACACACCATTACACTGTGGTGTTCCAGGTGGCGTGAGTAGTGAAACTATTTCACATTGTTTTAACTGAAGGCCAAACTCTTAACTCAAATATTTTACCTCTGCGATCATATCGTAGAAACTTTCATTTTCTTGTTACGATGATTCTCCACTTCACTCTGAAATTCTTTGAACTTTTCAAATGTTTCAGACTTGTGTTTCATTAAGTAGATATACCCATATCTGCTCAAATCATCTGTGAAGGTCAGAAAATAACGATACTTGCCATGAGCCTTAACACTCATCGGACCGCATACATCAGTATGTATTATTTCCCATAAGTCAGTTGCTCGCTCCATTGTTCCGGAGAACGTAGTCTTAGTCATCTTGCCCATGAGGCATGGTTCGCAAGCATCAAGTGATTCATAATCAAGTGATTCCAAAATTCCATCAGCATGGAGTTTCTTCATGCGCTTTACACCAATATGACCTAAACGGCAGTGCCACAAATAAGTTGCACTATCATTATTAACTTTGCATCTTTTGGTTTCAAGATTATGAATATGTGTATCACTATGATCGAGATCCAACGAACCATTTTCATTGGGTGTGTAACCATATAAGGTTTTATTCATGTAAATAGAACAACAATTTATTCTCTTACTTAAATGAATAACCGTATTGCAATAAACATGATCCAATCATATTCATGCTCAACGCAAACACTAAATAACATTTATTTTAGGTATAACACTAATCCCAAAAGTATAGGGAGTGTGCGATGATGATCATATCAATCTTGGAACCATTTCCAATACACATCGTCACTTCACCCTTAACTAGTCTCTGTTCATTCTGCAACTCCCGTTTCGAGTTACTATTCTTAGCAACTGAACCAGTATCAAATACCGAGGGGTTGCTATAAACACTAGTAAAGTACACATCAATAACCTGTATATCAAATATACCCTTGTTCACTTTGCCATCTTTCTTATCCACTAGACATTCAGGGCATTTCCGCTTCCAATGACCAGTCCCTTTGCAGTAGAAGCACTTAGTCTTAGGTTTAGGTCCAGACTTGGGCTTCTTCACTTGAGCAGCAACTTTCTTGCCGTTCTTCTTGAAGTTCCCTTTCTTTCCCTTGGCCCTTTTCTTGAAACTAGGGGTCTTGTTAATCATCAACACTTGATGCTCTTTCTTGATTTCTACCTTCATCGATTTCATCATCATGAAAAGCTCGGGAATCATTTACGTCATCCCTTGCATACTATAGTTCATCACGAAGTTCTACTAACTTGGTGATGGTGACTAGAGAATTCTGTCAATCACTATTTTATCTGGAAGATTAACTCCCACTTGATTCAAGCGATTGTAGTACCCAGATAATCTGAGCACATGCTCACTGCTTGAGCTATTCTCCTCCATCTTCTAGCTATAGAACTTGTTGGAGACTTCATATCTCTCAACTCGGGTATTTGCTTGAAATATTAACTTCAACTCCTGGAACATCTTATATGATCCATGACGTTCAAAACGTCTTTGAAGTCCCGATTCTAAGCTGTTAAGCATGGTGCACTAAACTATCAAGTAGTCATCATATTGATCTAGCCAAACGTTCATAACGTCTGCATTTGCTCCTGCAATAGGTCAATCACCTAGCGGTGCATCAAGGACATAATTCTTCTGTGCAGCGATGAGGATAAACCTCAGATCACGGATCCAATCCGCATCATTGCTACTAACATTTTTCAACTTAGTTTTCTCTAGGAACATATAAAAATTAAACGGGGAGCAACATCGCGAGCTATTGATCTACAACATAGATATGCTAATACTACCAGGACTAAGTTCATGAGAAATTAAAGTTCAATTAATCATATTACTTAAGAACTCTCACTTAGATAGACATCCCTCTAATCATCTAAGTGATCATGTGATCCAAATCAACTAAACCATAACCGATCATCACGTGAAATGGAGTAGCTTTCAATGGTGAACATCATTATGTTCATCATATCTACTATATGATTCACGCTCGACCTTTCGGTCTCAGTGTTCCGAGGCCATATCTGCATATGCTAGGCTCGTCAAGTTTAACCTGAGTATTCCGCGTGTGCAAAACTGGCTTGCACCCGTTGTAGATGGACGTAGAGCTTATCACACCCGATCATCACATGGTGTCTGGGCACGACGAACTTTGGCAACGGTGCATACTCAGGGAGAAAACTTTTTATCTTGAAATTTAGTGAGAGATCATCTTATAAAGCTACCGTCGAACTAAGCAAAATAAGATGCATAAAAGATAAACATCACATGCAATCAAAATATGTGACATGATATGGCCATCATCATCTTGTGCCTTTGATCTCCATCTCCAAAGCATCGTCATGATTTCCATCATCACCGGCATGACACCATGATCTCCATCATCTTGATCTATATCAATGTGTCGTCACATGGTCGTCTCGCCAACTATTGCGCTTGCAACTATTGCTATCGCATAGCAATAAAGTAAAGCAATTATTTGGCACTTGCATCTTATGCAATAAAGAGACAACCATAAGGCTTCTGCCAGTTGCCGATAACTTCAATAAAACATGATCATCTTATACAACAACTTTTATCTCATCACGTCTTGACCATATCACATCACAACATGCCCTGTAAAAACAAGTTAGACGTCCTCTACTTTGTTGTTGCAAGTTTTACGTGGCTGCTACGGGCTTAGCAAGAACCGTTCTTACCTACGCATCAAAACCACAACGATAGTTTGTCAAGTTGGTGCTGTTTTAACCTTCGCAAGGACCGGGCGTAGCCACACTCGATCCAACTAAAGTTGGAGAAACTGACACCCGCTAGTCACCTGTGTGCATAGCACGGCGGTAAAACCAGTCTCGCGTAAGCGTACGCGTAATGTCGGTCCGGGCCGCTTCATCCAACAATACCGCTGAACCAAAGTGTGACATGCTGGTAAGCAGTATGACTTATATCGCCCACAACTCACTTGTGTTCTACTCGTGCATATTACATCAACGCATAAACCCTGGCTCGGATGCCACTGTTGGGGAACGTAGTAATTTCAAAATTTTCCTACGCACACGCAAGATCATGGTGATGCATAGCAACGAGAGGGGAGAGTGTTGTCCACGTACCTTCGTAGACCGAAAGCGGAAGCGTTAGCACAACGCGGTTGATGTAGTCGTACGTCTTCACGATCTGACCGATCCAAGTACCGAATGCACGGCACCTCCGAGTTCAGCACACGTTCAGCTCGATGACGTCCCTCGAACTCCGATCCAGCCGAGTGTTGAAGAGTTTCGTCAGCACGACGGCGTGGTGACGATGATGATGTTCAACCGACGCAGGGCTTCGCCTAAGCACCGCTACGATATGATCGAGGTGGATTATGGTGGAGGGGGCACCACACACGGCTAAGAGATCAAGAGATCAATTGTTGTGTCTTTGGGGTGCCCCCTGCCCCCGTATATAAAGGAGTGGAGGAGGCGGAGGGCCGGCTCTCTCTATGGCGCGCCCTAGGGGAGTCCTACTCCCACCGGGAGTAGGAATCCCCCTTTCCTAGTAGAACTAGGAGCCCTTCCAAGTAGTAGGAGTAGGAGGGAAGGAAAGGGAAGGGAAAAGGAGAAGGAAGGAAGGAGGCGCCCCCCTCCCTAGTCCAATTCGGACCAGCCCATGGGGAGGGGTGCGGCCACCCTTTGAGGCCTTTCTCTCCTTTCCCGTATGGCCCATTAAGGCCCAATACGAATTCCCGTAACTCCCCGGTACTCCCAAAAATACCCGAATCACTCGGAACCTTTCCGATGTCCGAATATAGTCGTCCAATATATCGATCTTTACGTCTCGATCATTTCGAGACTCCTCGTCATGTCCCCGATCTCATCCGGGACTCTGACCTCCTTCGGTACATCAAAATACATAAACTCATAATATAACCGTCATCAAACTTTAAGCGTGCAGACCCTACGGGTTTGAGAACTATGTAGACATGATCGAGACACGTCTCCGGTCAATAACCAATAGCGGAACCTGGATGCTCATATTGGCTCCTACATATTCTACGAAGATCTTTATCGGTCAAACCGCATAACAACATACGTTGTTCCCTTTGTCATCGGTATGTTACATGCCCGAGATTCGATCGTCGGTATCTCAATACCTAGTTCAATCTCGTTACCGGCAAGTCTCTTTACTCGTTCCGTAACACATCATCCCGCAACTAACTCATTAGTTGCAATGTTTGCAAGGCTTATAGTGATGTGCATTACCGAGTGGGCCCAGAGATACCTCTCCGACAATCGGAGTGACAAATCCTAATCTCAAAATACGCCAACCCAACAAGTACCTTCGGAGACACCTGTAGAGCACCTTTATAATCACCCAGTTACGCTGTGACGTTTGGTAGCACACAAAGTGTTCTCCGGTAAACGGGAGTTGCATAATCTCATAGTCATAGGAACATGTATAAGTCATGAAAAAAGCAATAGCAACAAACTAAACGATCAAGTGCTATGTTAACGGAATGGATCAAGTCAATCACATCATTCTCCTAATGATGTGATCCCGTTAATCAAATGATAACTCATGTCTATGGTTAGGAAACATAACCATCTTTGATCAACGAGCTAGTCAAGTAGAGGCATACCAGTGACACTCTGTTTGTCTATGTATTCACACATGTATTATGTTTCCGGTTAATACAATTCTAGCATGAATAATAAACATTTATCATGATATAAGGAAATAAATAATAACTTTATTATTGCCTCTAGGGCATATTTCCTTCAATAACATCTACACAATTTTGTTTTTACTCCAAGTATAGGGGATTGGCTAGGTCCGACCACCGTTAATGAAGTAAAATTTTCCTCGACTAACTTAGAGTTGCCCTTATGTATATATCGGACTGAGCTATTCTGTTTCGCGTAACAGGATATTATTCTGTTTTGCTACTTGAACTGATAGTTTCAGGCGGCTGTACTGACAATTTTTATCACGTCGAACTGATCCTCCTCGATTTTTTTCGTCGAAACGGTGCGTGTAATATATTGTTGGAAAGCACTTGACATCTAGATTACAATAATGTATTTTTTTTTTGCAAAATCATCATGGTTTAAGAGCAGTTTTGAAAAAGCCATTTTTTTCAAAACGGTTTTGAAGAAAACGTTTTTTTTTTCAAAACTGCTCTTAAACCATGACGATTTTGCAAAAAAAAAATCTATATTATTGTAATCTGGATGTCAAGAGCTTTTCAATGATATATTACACGCCCTGTTCTGACGAAAAAAATTCGAGGAGGACCAGTTCAATGCCTGAAACCGTCAGTTCAAGTAGCCAAACAGAATAATATTCTGTTACGCAAAACAGAATAGCCTGGATGTGTGTGTGTGCGTGTGTGTGTGTGTGTGTGTGTGTATACTCCCTCCGGTCCTTTTTACTCTGCATATTAGGTTTGTCTGAAGTCAATCTCATCCAACTTTGACCAACTTTATACAAAAAATTATTAAAATTCACATAACAACACATTTATTATTAGATCCATCTCGGAATATATTTTCATATTATATTTATTAGATGTTATAGATGTTAATATTTTCTAACATAACTTTGGTCAAACTTAGCAAACCAATTTCTGCCTCCGCTTGGGCATCTAAGACAATTACGCGTCCTCACCAAGAGAGGAATGAGCTCGTGTGCCACATGAGTGAAAAAAGAGAAGCGTATATGTGTATATTTATAGATGCAGAATAAGAAGGAAGAGTCGCAAAAGAAAACACAAGGAAGAGTGGAGAGTGGCGGAACATTTAAGAACCTAGGAGCACATAAATAAAAGGAGGTTGGGCATGATAGATTGATAGGTAGGCTGCATCAACACCGATCGGGCATGTTAAATGCAAGCTATGGCTTTTTGGTTGTTTGTATATATGCTCATCAGATGTTAATAGGCAGTGGCAGAGCTTCATGGAGTGCAACCTGGGCCACCGCCCCCCAGCCCATGAAGAAATCTGTCACTACCCCTAGGTATTTGGGCCATAAGTACAGGAAAATAAAGCCAAGCCTCATAATTTAGCCCCCCCCCCCTAAGCCCATTGCCCCTTCAGAATTTTGGCCCAAGCTCCGCCACTGTTAATAGGAGTTCTTTGATTGCTTGCATGACTACTCTAGACCAAGCCAACATGAACCTTACAATAACTTTGGACACGTGCAACAAATGTAGAGATAGCTGAGGACTCTTGCACATTAAGCAACTCACATTGTGGTCACGTGTTACTACTCTTGTTGCATGTGTGGTAGGGCTTGGCACCTCACAGGAGCACTCAGAACTTATTCGGATCCAAGCATATGGTAGGGTGGATTAACAAGATGCTCGGCTCATTAAGGCTCGTTTCTTTAAGCTCGTGCTCGTTAAGGCTAGGTTCATTAAGCTTTTCAAGCTTAACGAGCAAAAATCTCTGACCAACTATGTTCATTTAAAGCTTGTTAAACCCATGAGTACTTGTTAGCAGGCATTACCACCTTTTGCTTCAGCTACTATATGTTTTTTATGAAGGTAGAAAGAGACTACACGAGGAGGTACGTTAGTTATTGTCTTCTACGGGCTGATTTTGGTTTATTAGATGGAATAGACGGGTTGAGGTGGCAAGCAATTATTGCCACTTCACATAAAAATATGTATTGTGTTGTATTAAGGAGTTGCCCGTGAAACTCATTAGCTCACTCATTAAGCTCATTAAGATTAACAAGACGAAATTAGTGGTTCTCTCTATTTATTAAGAAGCAAACTACAAGCTTAATGAGCCGAGCGGATTACGAGCTTTTGGTCCAACCCTTCTTGTTACACATTGTCAAGAGTATAGTGGAAAGCGTCATGCGACAATACTACTTACTTCGCGCAAGAGACTTCGTATCTTGATCATACTTGTGAATTTGCTGGAGTTTGGGAAGGTATAGAACACCTGAGCCTTGAATGATAACTCCTTTTGAGGAACCACCAAGGTCTCTACTAGATACATTTTTTAAAATAAATTGATCGATCAATATGGAAAGTCGGGCCGAAAATCCACGGGACAAGCTAGACCTGCCTAGTTAAACTACACTCGAAGCACACCCAAAAAACTAGGGTCACCACACGAACTTCCAGATACAACATGACGCCCTGTGCAGCCTGTCGCCGGTACCTTCTCGAGCCACCATATCTTGATATCTACCACTCACATTGCAAGCTAAAGCGCCGACATGACCTGGATTTCTCACAACCCTAGTTGTACCTGCCTTATTGGTATAATTGATAAATCAAGCCATTACGCTTATGCACTTCTCTGTGGCATAAATTGGGACGGGTTGAATTTATACGCTTATTTGTACCATAAACGAAGTCATAACGCAAAGTGGCAAAGATACTCTCAATAGTCTTCTCTTGATCGTAGAAAGCACAAAGTTTACTACCATTCTAGTTGTGCTTATCTAAATTATCTTCAATCTCATGGACACCTCCACATAGGAACTAAAAATCTAGAGTCAATTAGTAGAGACAACAGTCTTCGATGTTGTAAAAAGGAAAAAAAAAAAGGAAATCTATGTTGCTACAATTTGTAGTTTTGGTTTTGCTCTGGTTAGATGTGAACACATTATTGTTGTTAGGATATCTAGAAAAATATTCATGAAAATAGCCGTATTAGTTTAATTTTACGAGATCCCTCGAAAACTATGTGTCGAGGGATTTGATACTCAAATTTGTCCAAATTGTATTATTCAAGTTGATCTAAAAACTAGGATTATTCATCATAAAATTTTAAACAATCTGAATTCTTCATTACACAACCATTCCTAGTTATTTTTCTTGCAAAATTGAAAAGGACAATAAAGAGTCGACGTCCCTTTAAACACTAAGGGCATCTCTAATGCTGACCTGCAAATTTGCTCCGGCATCCGTTCATGGACAAAGGGCAGAGGGAGCAGTCCGCGGACACAGATGCGCCATGAACGGATCATGTCTTCCCAAACATACTACCCCTTTAGCTTCATCCAGCAGTGTATGTGCATAAATGACCATCCCTTTGTTCTGTGGTACATCACGGCAGCGCGTGTGCGTAAATGCCCTTACCAACATTGGGTGAATGATTTAATCAAGAAGTTGAGCAAGAAGAAGCAAAACTTACGATCTCCTCCTTTGCCGCGCGCAATGACCACCTTGCCTCCAGCCGACCAACCGCGTCACAAAACTTGATGACGGAGGTCTGGATAGCGTATCATCGGTACGATAACGACCTCACATTGCGTTACATTGTTGGATGAAACAAATCATGCATTGCGTTACGTCGCAGGGCGCAATGTGTTTTTACACGTGAAACTAATCATGCACGCGCTATCAGAAGATCTCCCCTGTGCTCCTGCCTACGAAATATGTGGATGCGACCAACCACGCATAGCACAACAACTCATGCTCCATGGTCGAGTACCCCGCTATCCTTTGTACTATAAAAATGTCATAGCATTCGAAAATTAGCTCAATGGCATTTGACCGAACACCTGTCAGGCGTGGTGTCCGCCATGGACATCATCGACAGGGAAGGAGGAGTGCACCTGGCTGCGGACAGGTCTTGGGTGGATGACGCCGTCGTAAAAGGTGAGCGGGCGTGTCGGTGCTGCTTGCGGAGCAATGCCTGTGTGCCGGCCGGAGAGGTACAACAACGAGGGGGCTGGAGGAAGGTGCGAACGCAAAGCAATGGGGAAAAAGGCGGAATGGAAGAAAATGTGAACGTGAGGGGGGATTTAGTGGGCCGGGGGTGTCGGAGTCCTACATGGTTGTTGTGCGGACTCCCGCAAAGCCCCCCCCCCCCAACCCCCCCACCCCACCCCCACCCACCCAAAAAAAAATTGGTACCACTTTGCGGGAAAAAGTCCGTCTGGCCCACTCTGCGGACCGATACAGGCTCGCATTACATGTCACAACATGAGCGGGCAGCGCGGCCCGAACAAATGCGGGTGAGGATCGGCGTTGGAGATGTCTTAAGGCCCGAATGTTGATGATTAATTGGCCGCAGAGTTCAATCTTTTTGATTTGTCAGTTTATTTCTTGAGAGAAGTTCCGAACATTATTTTCTCTGTTTTGATGGATTTTATATGAGTCATTTCATTTCTCTAAACATTATTTTGACGTCGAGGCTGTTGGGATACTTCTCCATTTCAAAATAAGTATCTCAACTTTATTTTGAATTGCAACCACCCCCACCTTGTTTAGCCAACCATCATCCGGTTGAACTGGTGCGTAAAGTTTCTGTATGATTAGTAGGTAGGAATATAATCGCTCAAAACTAACTAATTCAGCTTCATATTTTACTACGGCGGAGAAGTCGTGTGCTACAATCTGCCCAGGCTAGTGAAGAAAGGTCTCGAGCGTAAAAGAATGCTCGAAGCTGCCTTCAACTTTCCAGGAATAATAACGCACATACTTATATCTAAAAAAAGTGGCCGGCCGATGATTGTTCCTTCGTTGGAGGGTTCGGAGACTAGCTCGAGCTCTAGGTGATCTCTATGACTATGAATCCCCAAGCTCAGGCGGAAATGCCTAGAACATATGCCCGGAAAACCCACGGAAACTGGATGGAGAAGGAAGAGCAAAGCTCCCCGTCCTGCCACGGTTGACGCGCGGCACGCCCAGTCTTCCGCTCCTTCTCCCACGCGCTTTCCACATCCAGACTCCGAGTTCAGCTACTGCACCAGACGGAAGCGTCGAAGAAATTTGCCAGCCCGGCCCCATGCGCACGCGGCTAGCTCCTCGATCCACATCCAAGACTTCTAGCGGCGGTCTCGGGCTAAGATGGAGCGGCCGGCTATATATTCGCGCCATCTTCCCTTCTTCATTTTCGCGCGTGCCTCGCTCAGTTAAACTTCCATGGTTTTGCGTCTGCCACCATTGTTGCTGTTGATTAATCGTTCCGCGAGAGCCACGAAGCGCGAAGCGAAGTTCGTTCGCAAAACTCCAAATCACCCTTTTTGCCAGGAAAGCTCCGTTTGTTACTAGACTAATGTATTTCGTTATTATATACTAATGGTTAATGATCTCTGCATTTTTTTTCTAGACGCAGGAGCAGCAGTGCTGCAGTTGGTTGGGACGAACACGACCAGGCAGCAATGGTGGTGTGTGCGTGTCTTTCACAGAGGGGCCATCAATCGATGTTATCGGAGAGATTATTGGATTGATCATAATTTATGCTTTCAGTTAAACGAGAGAAGTAATAGCTTTTCGGATAGCGCGGCCGAAGACTGAGTTAAGAGAAATGAAAGAAAAGAGAACGATCGAGATGGAAGGGGAAAAATTGAGCCGAGTGTGGTTCTTCAGTTCTGTCTCTCATGCCTCGAACGGAATGTAGGAGACGAGGAGAAGCCAATGGCGAAATGGTAAGAATCGTAATAGATTGAATACCAATCGAGTACACTTACAACAACCAGAAACGTCAAAGGTACTTTGGCCGTATCCTTCATGTTTATATTTCCTAATGCGAGAAGCCATATATATTAACTAAGTTCAAGACTTGCAGGAACAACTAGAGGGAAAATTAAAAGTAGAAACAAGCTCAAGGACACTTTGTCACCTTCTTCAACCTGCACAAGGCGATGACACGTCGCGAGCCTAGCTCGACGCAGTACCTGCTCCGCATTGTGGGAGCTAGAGAGTCATTGTAACTGCGGCCGAGAAGTCGCATAAAGTTGCCACGAGACACTATCAACGATTGTCTGAAGCACGAACAGTCGACCCTGAAGAAGAATGTGAAGGCTCGAGGAGGAGATTCAACCTCGCGATTATGGCAAAAACGCCATCGCAACATCTTATTGACTATACCATTGGCGTCGTAATGAACGGACGCATCGACATGGGTACTTGACGACGGACACCGGTATGGATCGCTTGTAACGAGCAATCGGTGGTGACGCGCCTCTCACTACGATCAGGTAAATGGGCCAGGCCCAGCAGGTAGGAACGGGGAGAGACTGGGCAGAAGTGCTCGCAGGCACATTTCATTTTCCACTTTTCTCTCTTTTCAGTTTTTTCAATATTTGTTGTATCAATTTATATATTCTGGACTTTTTTCGGTTGATTTATTTTATTTAAAGGGTTTTTATCATTTTTGCCACTAGTTGTGTCCCACTACTCAGTTTTGCCATTAGAAGTTACAACTACTCAAAAATGACATCGATTCGTGAGATGTTTGCTCAAAAATGCCATCGTTCCATTAAATGTTTCCTCAAAAATGCCATTAGACATCGTTATTTTCACATCAAACTCATTGACCATGTTATATAAAAATAAGCCTAGACTCACATGTCAGTTCTCTCTATCTCACAATGATAAGTGTGGCCTCACTTGTCCGGAGTAACCAAACGAATAATTTTATAGAAAAATAAGAACGTCGTTGGGATCAAGTGGGCCCCACACTTTATTGTAGTAAGATAGAAGGATAGCTGGCATGCTGGTTCATAGGTATTTATATCATTATAACATGGCAAAAGAGATTTGAGATCACAATAATGGTGTCCAGTGGCATTTTTGAACATATGTCTAACACAACGATGGCATTTTTGAGCAGTTGAAATTCCTAGTGGCAAAACTGAGTAGTGGGAGACAACCGATGGCATAAATGATAAAAACCCTTATTTAAAATATCAGTGATCCAAAAATATTCACAAATTTGAAGAACGTTCTTGAATACCAAAAACGTTCATGAATAAAAAACAGTTTGTGAATTCAATAAAGTTAACAAAATCAAATAAATGTTCATGAATTTGAAAATTTTGTGGCTTAAAAAATGTTCATGAATTTGGAAAATGTCTGTGACACTTGAGAAATGTTCATAGATTCAAAAATAGTTCATAGATTTGAAAAACTGTTTGCAGATCTGTAAAATTTCAAGAAATTTGAAGAAATGAATTTGAAATTCCTCGCAATTTTCAAAAGAGTTCATGAAAATTAAAATGAGGAAAGAAGAAAGAAGTAAAAGAAAAAAAAACCAATAGAGAAAACGCAAAGAAAATAAAACCTGATCTAAAGCATTTAGAAGCTTCACAAAACTGATTTGAAAAATCAGGGAAAGATAAAAATGGGAAAGCACCAACCGTTGTATGCGATGCTAGGTTCTTATGGTCGCTTAACGCCATATATAGCACCTCCCGACTTCGACCGAGAAAGAAAGAAAAACCGGCTACCAAGTGATAGCTATGATAATGGTCGCAACGAGCGACCCATATCATTTGCGGTTGACAACTCGCTCATACAAACCAATGTATCAAATTGAGGGAAACTAACCCTCACGCATTTTTAGGTGACGCTGCAACCACGTGACAAGGACAAGGCCGGATATACGTGTTCCATTTAGTCCCTTGATTCCATTGCATTTTCACCTCCACCGCCTAGACCAACGACTCAAATATACAAAAGCCTAACAACTAGACCAAGAATCCACATGGGCGCCAAGATCCATGATCTCACCCACCTACCAACGCTAAAACTAGTCATCGAAGGTGAGGGAGACCGCTGGAATCAGGCGACAAGAATTGACCCTATGTCACATTACATCTATCTACGTGAACAGATCTTCTCGAATAAGGCAAATAGATCTCGATCTGCATGGATGTTTTTCTAAATGTAAACATTGTTTTGAAACCTTAAAAACAATTCTAAATTATTTGTGTACATGTACTATAAATGTGTAGTGCCTATATGTGTATGCATTTTCACCAATATACCTTCTTCATATGTGGTGTACAGCAAAATGTGGATTACAATGGATTTACTGTCTGCTTTTTTTAGTCAATTTTTTTTCTTTTACATTGTATACTGATACAAGATAGTGTATGCCAAAAGACCAAGCCAAAAGCCCCTAAATAAATTCATTTTTTTAATTATAAACCAAAATGCAAAAACAAAAGTTAATCCCAACTAAACACCCCGTTTAGCCAAACTCCTAACTAGCTTCCCAATATATTTTGTTACTGAAAAGTGGACTGTCCGGACTTCCCCCTAACCTTCCCCAAGTTTGTCTTTGGTTTGTGGGATTTTCGGCAATTGAACTGGTCTGCGGACGTTTGAGATACCCGTTCGATGGCAAAAAGTGCTCGAACCACTCAGTTCGGACATTCAGGGGGCAGTTTGATGCACCGCGTTACTTTGTTGTTGTTGTTGTTGTTGTTGTTGTTGCTCTAAGGTATAGTGGTTGTTTCTTCTTTTTACCTTATAATATGAATCATACGTGCCAATTTTTAGTAGAGAAATGATGTTGCAGCATAGCTGAAAGGTGACCAGGTTGGGTGGGTTAAAAACGCGTGGCTGCACGTACGTAGGCGCCCGAAGCTGTTGAAATCTCTGGGCACTTGACACTTGACGCGGCATGCCCGCTCGCGCGAGCCCATTGGCTCTCCATATATAATCTTCACGACGACCATTCGCCATCAGCTACTCCCCTACACGGATCCACAGTCCACACCACCCCGCGCACCTCTCACCGCCGCAGTGCCACGCGCTTCCCCAACCCCAGCACCCCCGGCTACCACCGGCCGTCGCCATTTTCTCTCCACCCGCTGCTGAACTGCTAGCTAGCTATTCCACCGCCGCAGCTCCCCGTGTCCGCGCCTCACCCGCGAAAGCAAGCGCGTGATGGCGGCGCAAAAGCGGCCGCTGGAGGCCGTCGCGGCGGAGCAGGAGGCGCCGCGGTCGCCGAGGAAGCGGCTGCGCCAGACGGTGCTCCTCGTGATGCGGCTGTGAGTGCCTCCCCCTCCCCCAACTAGCCGTTGGTCTCCTCTTTTGCCGTGCACTCGGTCGGGTCCTCCTCTTGCTTCCTCGATTTGAACTCACCATTCGCGGTTGCTTCGCCCGGATCCGCGCCGCAGGGAGAGGAGGAGGGCCAGAGCGGCCACCGTCGGGCAGATGGTTCGCCAGCAGGTGAGGCGATTCCCTGTTCCCCCCGCAATTCGATTTTACTCCCATAACTGACAAGTTTGGTGGGTCTCGATCTGTTTTCGTCGTGCGCCAGGCGCAGCTCGACAGGGCAAAACTGTTTGTGTTTCTCATGCTGCTCGCCTCGCGCCTTTGCTCCGTGGAGAGGCTCCTTCAGCAGCTCCGCAACCTACTGACGGGGCAGATTGGTGCTTTTAGGTATGCTTATTTTGCATTCTGCAAGCACATTATCCATGTCAGAGTTGACGTAGTACCACTACCATGTTAGGATATTTGGATCAGCATGAATATTGACTATTGAGATTCCCTCCTAAAACTAACTAGTACTGTATGAAAGAATAAAGGAGCTGCACATTTTTTAGGAAAGTAGCAACTCAAGTGCTGGCATGCTTTTCTGGGAGCTGCCATTTTTTATCCTCTGATGAGGAATAAGCATCCATCCTTTGGTCTTTCTGACAAGATTGCTGTTGGCAACATAACAACTCATATTTTTGGAAACTTGACAGGCATACTACTTTTCCTGGTTCAGGTTATCAAGTCATATTCATGGTGTGTCAGTAAATAAATCATGGATTTGTTCTTCTTTCAGTAATCATAACGCTCAAAATATATGGAGATGGTCTCACTCTCTAGTAGTCTGTTTATTGACTATTCAACTACGGACGTCATGGATAAATGTGTCCTTCGTTCGATTAATTGATTTTATCTCTGGCTGTGTATTATTTCGTATCCAGTAGATCTTTCATGGTAATCCAGACAATATACAGTTCGATCATGGATCTTGTTGTACAGTAACAACTCAAGTGTTTGCTTGCTTTCCGCGAAATGCAATTTTTACCCTCTGATGAGAAATAAACAGCCATCCTTTTGTCTTCTTTCACAAGATTGCTTCTTGGCAACATAAGAACTTATATTTTTGGAAATGAAAACTTGACAAAATGACAAGCATAGTACCATTTCAATTTCAGATTATCGAATTATATTCATGGAGTGTGAATAAATCATGAATTTTGTTCTTTGTTCACTAATCATAACCACGTACATAAAATATTTGGATCTGCAAGGATTTAACCAGCATAGTACCATTTCAAGTTCAGATTGCTCTAGGATTCGAGTGCTGTGGATGTGGATAAATGCTTCCTTGGTTAATTCATTATTTTTACCTCTTGTTGTGTATTGTTTTGTCTCCAATAGATCTTTGACGGTATCCATACAAGATCCAATTCGACCAATTGTACAGACAGAGGTTAGTATCTGGATCTTTATCTGTGTAATATGCCTTTATTTGCATGCATGCACTCTATTCTAACTCCTTTTTGCTATGTCATGAAATAGATGCAGGGACGACAAGCAGCCTCGCTTCCTAATGACATTTCTGAGCCTCCCAGGTTTCTGCCATCTTATCTTTCCCACCGTATATGTTTTTTGATTCATGTCATGATACTTACTGTCAAACCAAGTATTCTCTTTCTACATAATCTGGCAAGTTTCCTTCTGTTACTGTCTCACTCTCATCTTATTTGAAAATTTAGGCAGATACCGGAAGGTTTTCCTGAAACTGGAGGCAACACTCGAGTCAAACTGCGCTTTGTCGATGTTGACAGACCAGAAGATCCTATTTACACTGGTTCTCCAGTACAATGGCTGAATAAGAAAGATGCTAGGGTAGCAGTATTTGAAAATGATAGGCAAATCACGCAGGGCGTCCTTTCTAAATTGCAAATTGAGATTTTAGCAGTCCATGCTGAATTCTTTACTGAGCGAGGACAAGCGGACTTCACCAAAGAGGAATTCAACAAGCAGATATGTATACATAAGGGGAATGAGTCAGTCTTGACCACTGTTAATCTAGCAAATGGTGCGGCCTATATTGGTTCCGTCATATTTACAGAGAGCTCCCAGAGGAAAAGGTTAAGATTGACAGCACGAGTGAAAGGACAGGATCTTGATGTCAGAGTTCAAGAAGCAATCACTGATCCTTTTGTTGTCAAAGTCGGCCGAAGTAAACGTGAGTATATCCAATTGTCCATTCTGAACATCAAACCTTTTTAACTATATTACATGGAAATTTTAGTACACTCTGTAATTTTCTCATTCAATGAAACATTTACTGTTTGCATAGTTGGCAGAAGAACATGCTTGCTGATTTTAAGTAAAAAAATGTTAAAGCACATATCATATCTTTCAGAAACTTTTATGGTCTTGTGCAGTGACATTATTTTATTTGAAAATATGAAGTCCTAGCACTAAATGTTCTACTTTGAGAAGGGAATGTTCCGGCACAAAGTTCGGTTCAAAAAGGAGATGCTCAGGCGCCTCGCCTATGGCATAAACGGAAGTCTAGGACTAGACGGGCCAAGCAAGAAATCGTCAACTCCAGCGAGAGATCAGGCCATATTGCACTGACGGCCTATGGTACTCAAATACACCATGATAGTCAAAACTGTATGACCACCTAAGCGAAGGCCAATCACCTCACCTATGCCTAGCGCTATTTTGAACCTGGCAAAACTGTATGAAGTACTGTCACTTAGATTTGGGAGTTGGACCGTACTTTTCTTGGGTCATTACATATTTTGTTTTGAGTCATCTATTAGGTCGTAGATTAATAATAAGCATGGTGAACCAATTGCATATTAGCAATCTTGTCTTAACACATCCAATATTTTTGTTTACTTTCAGAAAACAGAA
Source organism: Triticum urartu (assembly GCF_056163025.1). NCBI lineage: Eukaryota > Viridiplantae > Streptophyta > Magnoliopsida > Poales > Poaceae > Triticum > Triticum urartu. Next base: position 583,549,376 of record NC_141877.1, read on the forward strand.
AGAGTTATCCTCCATCTAAAGAAGAAGCGGTATACCGTTTGGAGAAGATTTCCCTAAAGGGAAAACATTGTACTATCCTTGCTGAAAAAAATATTACTACGGTGAAGCAATTCATGCGTCATTATTACAGAGATGAATCTGGTCTCCAAAAGGTAAATATACAGTTATAGTAATTATGTTTCTACAAGCTTCAGCGTTTCAAATTACTTGCAATAGATATTAGTTAATACTCCCTCCATTTCTAAATATAAGTCTTTTTAGACATTTCAAATAGACTACAACATACGGATGTATATAGACATATTTTAGAGTGTAGATTCACTCATTTTGCTCCGTATGTAGTCGTTTATGGGAATCTCTAGAAAGACTTATATTTGGGAACAGAGGGATAATTGTCATGGATCGGAAATAAAATATCCTGCATCTCCTAGGATTAACTTTGACTACATGCAATGCTATATGTATTCATGTGCACTACATGTAATTAAATGCTAAGTCAACTCTTTATTTCTGGCAATTAGCTTCTTGACATGAAGGAGGATTGGAGTACCTTGATTAAACATGCCACCACGTCTGATCCTGGGCTTGAGATCTATTCTTTTATTGTTGAGGAAAATACTGAACTCTTATTCAATGATTTCTATAATCTTGTTGGTATGATGATCAGTGGATTATATTTTCCTGTCAATTGCCTTGATCAGTTTCAGCAGGTATTCTTTTGACACTGTTCCATTTCCATCACAATTAGGCTGTTGATTTACTAAGATAACAGTACTCTGGCAATTATCCCTGAAATGTTGTCACGGTTACAAGGTTTATAGCAAGATTTACGTTTGGAAATTATACTGCTTCCTAATGTCATTGTGAATAGCTATTGACTAACCTAACTCTGGCATTGCTGAACTAAAACAGGGCAAATGATGTTATTGTACGTAAGTTAGGACCAAGGCATGGATTCTAAACAAATTCTTATGTCTAGCCTCTGTTTTTACTGCAAAGTTTATTTTTACCTAAGCATATGCATTGGTGATGAAGAATGTGTAGTTGTTCAATTAGTATTTTTCTTTTTGTTTCCGATATCTAGAAACCTAGAAGAAATATATAGAGCAGTTGGATTGCCACCTTCCGGTGTTTCTGTGCTCGCACCGTGTAAACCCACTGAAACACAGGGAGGATCTAACCACCACCCTAGTGCACTTAGTTGAAAATTCTTAAAATGATGAGAGAAAATATAAACACTATTGTCACCAAAAGATTGGCATCCTACTTTCCTTTTTGATGATTAGATGGTTTCATAAAGGTCTGAGCATTGATGCCTCTCTGTACACAAAACAATAAGTAAAAGCATGTGCTTGCACATTATGACGGTGATGACATAAATAAAATATTCTTTTACAGATTAAAGTGAACAACTGGAAAATGTCTACGTATAAGAAATTTGACGAGCGGGAGAACTCAGGGGGTCTTACCCCTGATTACTTCATGACCGATGGCATCCCTGTCCGTGCAATGCCTCTGAACAATGATGCAGGTACTTCTGTACAAGCTAGAACCAAATTGCAATATCCTAATGACATGGCTGCACGACAAGGTTTACTTTGTTCCATTGCTGATCTTTGTTGCGCTACATGTTTCTCTAAATTCAACTTATTGCAGAATTTGGTGATCAGCATCCACTGAATGGGTTCTCACGGGCCGCAGTCCTGTCAAACAATGACGCTGGCCCATCAAACCAAGGAGCACTGCCCGTTCCACAACACACGTATCAAGGTCAATATTAAACACCTGCATAGTTTTGTATCACACATCCTCCATAATGTAATTGCTGCTCCATCGCATTAAAATTAGTATTATTGTTATTATTGCTTATGATAGTCTTGGGTATCAACTTGCTGTAGGACTTGGCCAGCACAATCCTTCTGTGCCACAGAATGGAGCTCCTTACTCTCTGCACCAGGGAAATATCTTAAATGATCAGGGACCATTATCAGCACAGTCCACTATTCCGCCCCACAATTTTTCACCAGTAAGTAAAGTTACCTATGGCACAATCAAAAATTCCATCCTGCAATTTTTCATTGACAACCTGAATTGTTTCATGGATGCTAGGTTCCACAGGATGACATGATCGCAGGTGCAAATCAAACTGACCAGAGAACCCCTTCACTTGACCCTGTTCTGGCTGACATGTCCAGTGGGTTTTCCCCAGTTCCAGTATGTGTTCCTTTGAATAAGTATCTTCGTACTGACTGAAGTACAATATATCAGTATGTAGCAGTCATATGGCTTTAGCCTTTTTTCCTTTTGTTATGTCATGATGGTGTTTGTTGTTGCAGTTCGAGGACTACAGCAGCCTGGATGTAACCGACTATCTGAATCTGACAGACTATGGCATTGCACCAGCTAATGACGGTATGCAATTTTGAATTTTCAATACCCATGGTGACCACAATGAAAAGCCGATAACTTATGCAATTTTCAATGCCGGAGCGATAACCTCTGTTGCAATCATCTTCTACAATCAGAACTCTTCCCATTTCAATCTAGGATGATATTAAATTGATGTTTACCTTCATAAAATCTGGAGTGTGTATGCTTGGCTGATGACTACCAAACTGTTGCTTAAAGTCAAATTTGGGCCTGGATTTAAGATGTTCCTCTCGATCTGTGCGCTAATGCTGTGTTTCCTTCATTTCAGCAGAACTGCCGAATCCCAACAGCCCATCTGATGGTTATGGACATGATGGCGGCAGCCAGTGATAGATTAAACCTGAGACCGCTGCAACAGGCTTTCCTCTACTAGACTAAACATGATGGTGGCAGTCGCTGATTACAGTATTCAGTGTGATTAAACATTTCGTCTGTAAATATTGATAGTGCTGTGAGTTCTAATAGGCAATATTGGTCAGTAATTGCTGAATTTGCTATTGGTTGTAAATAGACATTTGGCTTGTATTCTTAAAAGCAAACCTTTCAGAACAAGAAAACATGTGGCTTGTATTGAATACCTAGAGCAAATATTCATATCGATTGACGAACTTCGTCCAATCCTCTTAATCCATCCTTGATCCTTTTCTAAGTTGCAGAACTTGCTTGGTATAATCCTGCTAATCCATCCTTTAATTTTCTAAGTTGATTTCTTCCTATGTGTGTTCACACATTTTCACTCATATATACAGTATGCTGTGCAGATTAGAATAGTTGTAGAAGATTTCAGTTTGTTAAATACCACAGAGCTTCCATTCCTCCTGCACCAAGGCCACACAGATCGACACCACAATCTCTCATCCTCAGCTGCCCCATCTGCGACTGCGAAAGCAAGCAAGAACACAAGATGCATCAGTTAGTTGAGCCATGGTATAACAGAGATGCGGGGCAGAGCACATTAATTCAGGCATGGATGCAGAGTTCACCTGAGTTGGGACTGACTGACTAGCCGATGTCGGCACCGTCGTCGACGAAGGTCGCCGTTGATGCTCGGGATAGATATCGATCAGACCGTGTTCTGGGCTGAAGCTTTTGGTCAAGATCTCAGAAGGAGACGCTTCGACCTGGCGAGATCCCGGCTCTCATTGCTGCTCTCTCTGAGATGGATCTCATCTCGAGATGCAAATCTGTTGTGGAAAAGCAGCTGCAAACTAGGTGATGTGAGTACGACCAACCTAATGCATAGGAACGAGTACAGATCCCATTTTCTCTACTCCTGCGTGGGGGTGTTGATCGGGACTTATAGGTGGTGTAAACAAGTCTTCTTATGCGCCAGCGGTCCAAGTTCAGAGTGCTCAAGTCTAATCACCCGTGCGAATCATAGTTTGCCAAACGGCTTACAGCTTTCTCACAGCACCTAGTTTGCAGCTGCTTTTCCGCGACAGATTTCCCACAGCAGCTTTCAGAAAATCCACAGACCAACCAAACACCACCTTTAAAAAAATTAGAGGAGAAACGCTGTTTTAGTAGAACTTTGTACTAAAGCAGCGAAAATTAATTTGGATCGAAGGAAGTAGTTATTGTTAAGACCGAAAAATAAAACAAACGTGTGAAGCACGTGTTGTGCATCAGAGTGTTTTTTTTCCTGAACTCATGTCTTGGTTATTTTACTACCTTTTCAATGTGCTGCTTATTTTCCTTAATAATTATCATATCTCACGTGTCCTTTTGGGTGTTTTCCTTCATGACAAGCGGGGCCTGCATGGGTTGAGAGAGCGTGTGCTAATGACGCAGCACTATTTGACTGGTTAATAGAGTGTAACATAGATGAAATACAAAGCCCTGAGTGGAAAAATGCTCCACAATGATTGTGACTGCCCTCATCACCCCATCCCCTCGCCCCCTCGCGGCTGACTGAAATCTCCGTCAGCACGACCTTCAAGGACGGTAGCGGCGAGGCTCCCTCCTCAATCTACCCCTCAGTTGTTGGTGCGCCTCTTCCTACCGAGCGACGCCGTCGTGCTCTCCATTGGTTCCTTGGTGGTTGCGTCTTGGTGTTGCCATTTTCGCCGGCGTTGCTCCACCCCTTCTTCGGACGGAGCACCGTCGGTATGTGGCCTCGTGCTGTCAGATCTGACGGTTGCATCCGACATTTGGATAGCCCTATGACCAGCTTCGAGAGGCTGAGCTTGCGGGTCTTAAAAATGACCAAGTCACCATAGACGTCTCCCTATCGATGAGAATATCGCCTCCCACTGAGGGAAATATTTGTCCTTTATCAGAGACCAAAGCGCCACCCTTGTGTTTGATATTCCTGGTGGAGGACCACCATCATCCTAACCATTCAACCACATATTAGTTCTCACAAGATCCGAATGTTGACGTCCAATTCATTGTGCCATTTAATCTTTCCAATTGGCTAGTTCATTAAGCTTCATCTTACTTTTTTACTGTCTTCACAAAAAGAATCCTTTTAATTTTTTTACTAGTGAAGAAAGAACTTAGTACTTATAGTCGTGGCTAGGTGCAGTGGCCCCATCCCTATTCAAAACAATGAAGAAAATTTACTATGCATGGCTTAGATAAGTAATAAATCAATTCTTTGCCCTTCTAGTTGTTCATATTTTCGCTTTGGCCCCCCTTAGATTCCTGTCAAGTTCCGCCACTGGCTAGGTGGTCTACGAATCTAGATGTAATTTATTTTATTTCTGGTGTTCTTTATAGTGCGATGATTGAAGATGAATAGATTAGAAATTTCTCGAAAAAAAAGAGAGAAAGAACTTACGGGTTGTATTCTGCAAGGCTAGCGAAGAAAAGTCTCAAGGGGGGAAAAATGCTCGAAGCTCCGTTCAACTTTCCAGGAAGAATGTATTATTTGTTTATTTTTAAAAAATGCTCGAATCTTTCTCCGTGGGAGGATTTGGAGCCGAGCTAGCTCTAGCCTCTAGGTAATCTCGACTCGATGAAATATGTAAAGTCAGACCAAAAGTTGCCGAGAACATCCCCAGAAAACCCCACGGAAACAGGATGGAAAATGAAGAGAAACCCCCCGTCCTACGCAGCAGCGCAGTCCAGTCTTCTCCTCCTGTCCCCACGCGGTTCGCTTTAATCTCTCCGGATTATCTTCTATTTACAGTTTAGTAGTAGATGGAAGCATCGCAGGGATTTCCGCGTCCGATCCGCGCGCGCGCGCAGTCGGCGCGGCGTCTCCGTCGTTCACACATGACTTGTACTCCGTATCCTTCATGGCGGCTTTTGCTATCTCTCTATATATCATGCCTCCCTCCATCTTCAGTTCTTCATGTTCGCGCGCTTCAGACACTGTAGCATCTCCCTCGTCCCGTCAGCTCCCACGCCATTGTTGTTTGTTCCGGGAGGATGATTCACCAGGCTAGTCCGATCGGATCAGTGTGGATGGCCATCGTCTTCTGCAGGTGGTACCTTTTTGCGAGTTCTGCATTTCGTGTTCGTAACGATCTCTGTATTTTTCTCGACGCAGGACGACGGACGGACGAAGACGACCTGACCAGCCAGCCATATGGCAGTGTAAGTGTGTCCTCTGATGTTATCGAAGAGAATGTAATAATACAGGATTGATCTGATCATAAGTTCAAAACAAGTCGGGTGCTTAATTATGTCCAAGCGAAGAGGGTTCTGTTCTGCCTGTGCTGGTACATGCTTGACCAAAACGTCTGAAGACAGAACGAGCTGACAGTCACCCACACCCACTCCCACTCTCATTTTTGGATGTTCTTTTGAAATGCACTCTCATGCTTTTAACAGAACGGAAGGGCAAAAGATGAGACTTGAATATGGTTCCCCGGAAGTTAATGATAAGGATATTAGGGCCGGTTAGGATGTTAATTAGTGACTCTTGTACATGAACATAACGGTAGTAGTAAACGGTGAAATATTTCCTACGGATATTCGGTATGTAACCCTAGAAGTGGACCATTTGATGACATCCGACGTGAGGGGATGAGCGGTGGGAGGAGTTGGAAAGCAACAATAGCGAGATGAAGAAGAGTAAGAAGTTCTGGCCTCTCTTCTTCTCTGTCACATCTACTTCACCAACTATAGTAAACGAGGAGCCACATCCTGAAGTTGCGATGCCGGGAGCAAAATAGCCGGCATACATGAACACGCAAGTTTGCAACTCGCCTCTTTCCAGGGACCAAGAGGATGCGTTGCCGCCACTGCTGCCGGGAAGCAGGAACCAAGAAGATCCACTGTCGCCACGAATTACGGAATGAGAAGTCTCCACCGCAAATTAGTGCCACCTCCGCAGATGCCACGTTCGAGCGTAACACTTCCCTCACAACCGCAACGACATGTCCACCACCAAGATATGTTGGGGCCGCCGCCTTTGTGTCCAACCTCCATCGATGTGCTTTTTGTCCAGGTCCACCTCAACGCTCTAGCTGCTAAGACTCCTACAACGCAGAAGGGAAAGAGACAGCGATAGGGGCTAGGGTTTTGACTCGACCACCGCTGGGAGAGACTCGGGTTTACATCTGCTCTATATGAGAAAATTTGTAATTCTAAATTTACATCTGTCTTATTCGATGTAATGGGTTGCATTTGTCCATGGATCATTCTAGTTGCCACATGTGTCTTTCAATATAAGCATGGTAACTCTATAAAAAATCTTATAAATTGTTTGTGAAGTATATAATAGATAACTTTATCTTATATACTATTTGATCTCCTCTGTTTACTTTATAATACAATCCTATGTTTCATCATTCTATAGAATGTTGGACCATGGTATTATGCTCTAGTGACAGGCGGTTTCATCTGAAATGACATTGCACACATAATATAAACTATCATGTCATTTTACATCATTCAAAGCAAAATTGACCATCATCTGGGTTGGGTTGCTAAAATATGTGCATTTGCTAAAGTTTAGGTGACCATGATCTCCGCAAATCATAATTGACTGCTCAACTATGTGATTTCTTTGTGTTTCATAGAAAGCTCTCATCGGAGATGGGAGAGGGCGGTTTAGAGGGTTGGCCTTATCTAGTGGCAGCATTGTCAAACTTGACGACCATGACAACCCTCGGGAACAAAGGAAGAGAGTGTGGTAGCTGGGCATTAAAGGAGACATGGATTCTATTGTGTTTCCAGTGAAAATTAGGCAATTGTCATATAGGAGGTAGTCATAGAAATACTGAAATACATAGCAGTACCTAAAGTTATGCAAAAAAAAAAAACAGACATTCCATTGGATTGAATCCCATGGTCGAGCAAAATTGGCTTCTACTTTTAAAAATTATGTAGTTAATGGAGAAGGCCTCCCTTTCCCAAATCCTAGCGCCCCTCTAGACTTCCTTTTTCTACTGACGAGGATGTTGATTCTCCTCGTGTAGGTATTGAGTGGGTTGGAGGGTGGGTTGTGGATCCTCGATGGTTGTGTTGTTTAGGTCCTAACCATGGCTAGGATTAGGTGTCCATTGGTGGCATCTAGGCGGTGGCGGTGGCGGTGTAGTGGAGTAGTCGGTCCTTCAAGCTTTGTCCTCATCTCGGTGGCGGCTCCACCATCGATGACAGGTTAGCGAGGAATCTCCCAAAGGATATAAGTGGTGTTTCGGCTCATTTGGATTGTGGCAGCAACCTCAACTCAAGTAATTCACAGTCCCTTTCGCTGCCTCGAAGATAAGGTCTGCGAGTAGGGTGTGCGGGACTAGGTTCCTCCTCTTTGTCTTATGTTATCGTGTGATGGTGCCACTCCTTAAAAACGATGATGATATAATGGTGGGTCCATATGGAAGTCTTCACCGCGCGGGAAGGGTCTCGAATGGTGTTGGTTTAGTGATGCTTCTGCGATTGGTCTGGAAGGGCTTGGGTACAGGTTGGTCTATCGCTTGAGCTTGTTAATTTATGTTTTTGTTTTATTTTAGCAAGGTTAAAAAGAGGCCGTGCAATAAGGAGCTCAATGTCAACCATTGAGAACTTCTTGAAATGAAAAGTGAGGAGAGGTAAGTGTCATTGTCATCGGTTAAATTAGAGAGAATGAACGCCAAATGAGCCATACCAGAAAAAAAACATTCAACCTTTTTGGGGTAAGTTTCGTCGAACTTGTTGCGCGGGGGTGATGAGATCAGCAGCACTGCGTATGCGTAGCCGGCCGGCCGTGGCGCAAGCCCGAGAGACCTGCGGGCCACCACCAGCACCGGCACCCCGGCCCGAGCCCAACACCGTGGCGCGGCACGCGCAACGGTCTCTTGCCCCGCCCGTGTGTACGTGACGGAAGGTGACGAAGCTTCTCCACCTTGGCTTGGCCTCCTCCCTCCCTCTCCACTCTCCGTCTCCTATTTTTAAGCAGGGCAGCAGACAAGACAAGCGGCAACCTCCAACTCCAAGCTCGAAGCCCGCCCCCCAACCCCCACACCACAATCCCCATCACGGCATCAACATTCTTCCCAAATCTCCACGGCTCGGCCAGCCCGCCGCCGCCTCTCTCTCTCACGCCGCGCCCCACCCGACCGACGACCCCGCCCAGAGGCGCGTGATGGCGGCGCGCACGCACAAGCGGCCGCTCGCCGCCGTCGTGCCGGAGCCGGAGCAGGAGCATGAGCAGGAGCAGGAGGCGGCCTGCTCCCCGAGCAAGCGGCTGCGGCGGGCGGGGCTCGTCGTCATGTGGCTGTGAGTACCTCCTCTTTTACCCTTCTCTCTCTCTCTCTCTCTCTCTCTCTCTCGATCATTCCATTGCTTCCACGGCCTGAAACTCACCGCTCGCGGCTGCTTCGCGCGGATCCGCGGTCCCGGCCGCCGCAGGGAGAAGGGGAAGGCCAGGGTGGTCACCATCGGCCAGATGGCGCAGATGCTTCGCCAGGTGAGCCCCATTCGCCGTGCCTCCCGCTCCCGGTTCCTGTCCCCGCATTTTTGGTCTCTCTCCCCGCCGTGCTCTGGTTTGGGCATGTATGCGGCGAGCGATAACTGACGGGTTCTGTGGGTTTTGAATTGTTTTCGTGCGACAGGCGCAGCACGACGTGGCAAATTCCATCATGGAGAGGCTGGAGAAATTGTTGGGACAGCATTTTGGTGCTTTCCAGAGGTACACCACACACATGCTCTCAAGCACAGATATATCCATGTATCGCGGTTCAGATGTTATACTCTGCTTAGAATTTTGGACCGGTGTAGGTAACGGTTTTCCCTCCTAGGAACTAGTAGTAGTTACACAACAATAGAGGAAATGCACATTTCAGCAAAGTAATGAACTAATGATTGAAGTGCTGACTTGCTTGCCAGTTTTTATCATCTAAAAAACACACGGCTATTTTCTCTTTCATAATAAGAATGCTATCAGCAACGCACGAGCTCATATAGAACGGAAAACTGGGCAATCATACTAGATACTACTTCATGTTCAGATAATCAAGTTGTATTCATGGAGTATGTATAAACCATGGATTTCCTCTTCTTTCAGTAACCATAGCTGCATAATATTTATGAAAGCAGCCTTACGAGTTTATGTGTTGAGTATTCCATGGCTCATTAATTAATTGATTTTATCTCTTGTTGTGCTGTATCCAACAGTTCTATTATGGGATGCATAGAAGATAAGGTTCAGTCAATTGTACAGACAAAGGTTAGTATCGATGTAATATGCTCTTTTTTGGGGGATCTTTCAATTATTGTCTACCTCTATGCTAACTCCTCTTTTCTAAAAAAAAACCTCTATGCTAACTCCTTTTTGTTACATCATGCAATAGATGCAGGAACCAAAAGCCGCTTCGCTTCCTAGTGCCGTTTATGAGCCTCCTCCTAGGTATCTGACATTGTAATTTTCTCCTATGTCCTCCTACAGTTGTCAGCACTAGTTCTGCATTAGAAGTTGAGCAGTGGACATGCATAGTTCCTCTGCTTAATACTCTTGACAGTTTTTTATTCATGTTATGATACTAAAAATCTGCCAAACCAAGTATTTGCTTTCTACATAATCAGTGAAGTTTCCTTTTTTGTTACTGTCTCACTCTCATCCTGTTTTAAATTTTAGGCATGTATCAGAAGGCTTTCCTGAAACTGGAAACGTCAAACTACGCTTTGATGTTGCAGGACCAAAAGACACACTTTTCACTCGTTGTCCAGTATGGAAGAATGGAGAAAATGCTAAAGTAGCAATACTTCAAAATGAGACGCAAATCACACAGGGTGATCTTTCTAAATTGCAAATTGAGATTTTACCTGTTCATGCTGATTTCTTTACTGGACAAGAGGATTTCACCAAAGATGAATTCAACAAGCAAATATATATGTATAAAGGGAAAGAGTTGGTCTTGACAACTGTTAGCCTTACAAACGGCGAGTCCTCTCTTGGTTCATTCTCCTTTCCAGAGAGCTCCCATGGGAAAAAGTTAAGATTAACAGCTCGAGTGAAAAGGCAGGATCTTACTGTCAGAGTTCAGGAAGCAATAACTGATCCTTTTGTCGTCAAAGACCGTCGAAGTGAATGTGAGTATATTCACTTATCCATTCTGAGCACCAATTTTTTTTAACTATATCGAATTGGAGGTACACTGTGTAGTCAGCTGAAGAGCATGCTTCTCCTTTAAGGCCTCCTTTGGTTCATAGGGTAGGAAAATCTTAGGAATAGAAAAGTCATAGGAAATGAGATGACATGTATCTCAAATCCTATGAGTAGGAATAGGAAAAGAGATGCCCATTGATTCACATCATAGGATTTTCTCCATTGAGTCTAGGCTAATGTTTATTTTCCTATGAAATGTGGAGGATAGGAAGAATTCCTCCATAGGAATAGGATTCCATTCCTACAAAGTACAAACCAAAGGGCTCTAAAGGAATTTTTCCTATAGAAATCCTATCCTATGAAATTCCTACAAGTTCCTCTAAACCAAAGGAGGCCTAAGTGTCTGACAAGCTGATTTGAGTAATAAAGAAAATCTTACAGCACATAGTATATCTTTCAAAGAACGATTACGGCCTTATGCATGCAATGACATTATTTTACCTCAAAATATGATATTTTTGGTGCTAAATGTTCTGCTTTTTGAAGGGGATGGCTTGTTCTGCCAAAAAAGGGTAGCAGTACTGTGACTCGCTCTTCTTTGCTCACTACACAGTTTATGTCGATCTGTTCATTTCGTGGGTAATGGAGAAAGGGTGGGCACCTTTGTAGTTTTTCAATGTTGTACGTGGTAGATCAGTAATACATTGATTGTAATTTACCATGACATTAATCCTTTGGTAAAAACTATCAGATGCAAATATAACTAAAATGATCTCATTTAATATTGGCAATCTTGTCTGAACTCTGAACACACCCAACCTTTTTGCCTACTTCAGCAAATGAGAAGAGTCCTATTCCATCCAAGGAAGACGCTATACATCAACTGAAGAAAATTTGCTTAAAGGGAAAACATTGGAATAACCTTGTGGAGAAAAATATTACGAAAGTGAAGCACTTGTTGCGCCATTATCATAAAGATAATTTTGGTCTCCAAAAGGTATATATGCAGTTATTATGATATGTCTGCACTCTTCAATGTTTCAAATTACCTGTAATAGATATTAGTCATTAGTTAATCATTGTCCTGGATCAGGATAAGATATCCAACATCTCTTAGGACTTATTTGGACATGTACTGCTAAATGTACTAATATGCACTATAATATCTGGTAGCATTTCATTAATTGATAAGATCATTTTTAATTTATGGCAATTAGCTTCTTGGCATGAAGAAGGGGGATTGGAATACCATGATTGAACATGCTACCATGTGTGTTCCTGGGGACGAGATATATTCCTATTGGGTTCCAGAGGATAATTGTCAAATCTTATTCAATGATTTCTATGATCTTGTCGGTAAGATGACTGATAACTATGTTCCTTACAGTGTCAGTGACGTCGATCAGTTTCCACAGGTGACGTCAATAACACTCTTCCACTTCTATCACAGTTAGGCAGTTGATAGTCACTAAAATAATAGTGTGCTCATAATTACATTCAAATATTCTGTTACAGCTTAAAGTGAAGAACTGGAAAATGTCTGCATACAAGAAATTTGAGGAGCTGGAGAACTCAGGGGGTCTTATCCCTGATTATTACCTGAGCAACGGCCGCCTTGTCCTGGCAGCGCCTGCGAACAATGGTGCCAATACTTCCAAAAATCAAACTACTGCAGAATTTGGTGAGCAACAACCATTTCTGCAGGAGAGTGGATTCCCACTGGCACAGATCTTTGCAAACAATGTTGCTGGTCCTTCGAATCAAGAAACACCACCATTTGCACAGTACAGTTACGAACAGGTTACGCATCAAGGTAAATACTGAACACATGCCCAATTTTGTATCAAACATAGTCCATATTGTGAGTGATGCCTCAGTGCAAAAAGTATTATTATTGCTACTCACAGTTTTGACAATCAATTTGCTGTAGAACCATATCAGCAGCATCCTTTTATGCCATGCAACAGAATTCCTTCCTATCCGACCCAAGGAAACATTGATGGTACAGGATCATTCCCAGCATGGTCAATCAGCCCATCCCACAATTTTGCACCAGTAAGTAAAGATACTTGTGACAGAATCAACTATTCCATCCAACAATTCATTGCCAACTCAAATATTTCCTGGATGTAGGCTGAAGAGGAGAATTCAATGACTCGTGCAAATCTAACTGCCCAACACAATGGATACTCAAGCTCCTTGATGACTGCTGGTCCTGGTAATTTCTTGTCTTGTAACAGGCGTGCTTGCTATATCCAGTTTTTTTTAATGTGATAGTATAGGCAATGTTCTAGACATTCAAATCACTTCTCCATTATGCATTGTTGGGTCCTGATATGTTGGTGTTGGCACTTCCTCAGGTGGGGTTAGTCAGGGAACCTCTTCACTTAACCATGATCAGGCTGGCATCGTCAATGCGTCATATACAATGGAAGTATGTGCTTTTCTTTTTAATAAGTTGGATGTGTCATGGGAATTTTGCTTGAGAACAGATCAATTATCTTCTCTCAGGCCAATGTATATCAGTCTATGGCAATCACACGGCTTTAGATCTTTTCTCTCCGTCAAAGTCATGATGATGTTTGTTCTTGCATTTCCAGGAATTGCTAGGAGTAGCAGAAGCACATGTGGCAGATCAGGCCTTCATAGCAGCTAACAACGGTATGCGGTTTTTGATACCCATGATAACCATATATAGTTCTGTTGATATAAGCTAAGCTGCTAAATCACAGAGCTTGGCAATTTTAACTTCTGATGATGCAAATTGATGTTTACCTTCACAATAACCAAAGCGTATATGCTTGACTGATGACTACCATCCTACCAAACTGTTGAAACCCTGTCTGCTTAGAAGTTGAAATTGCCCTGATGGTGTATTTCTTTTATTTCAGCAGAACTGCCGAATTCTAACAACCAATCTAATGGTTATGAATATGATGGTGGCATCTGGTGATTGAACTTGAGACCACAGGAACAGACTTTCCTCTACCAGAGTAAACATGATGGTGGCAGCCGGTGATTCAAGTATTCTGTGTGATTCCATTTCAAAAAAAAAGTATTCTGTGTGATTAAGCATTTAGTTTGTAAAATATCAGCAGTGTTGTGAGTAGTAACAGACAATATTGTTTTGTATATTGCTGAATTTGCTATTGGTTGCGGTAGGCATTTGGTTTGTATTCTTAAAGAACAATCTTTAATCTTTTAGAAAAAGAGGGCACCTCGCTCTTCTTGAACACCGAGGAGCAAATATTCGCATTGCTGAACTTGGTGTAATCATGTTAATCAATCTTTTTGCTGAGGTGAGTTACCTATGTATGACACATTTTCACTTTGTTTTGAGTTAATACGATTTTTTACCCCAATATACGCTTGTGAAAGATTTTACCCTCGAATCGGCATTCGGTCAATTGGTAGCCCCTAATTGAAAGATTCCTTCCACATTTTACCCCCATTCGATTTTTTTTTCCCAAACGAGTTCTGACTAGGCTGCCACGTAGGCGTGTTCTTCTATTTTTGTGCTGATTTTCGTTTTGATTTTTTTTCTCCGCAAAAACCGGTTCAGATGTTTAGCTTGACATTTTGTCAAGCAGGCTGAGGGCGCCGTCAAAATTCCCGTGGCCGCCCATCACACTTCACACCTTCTTCGCCTCCTCACGGACAACATCCCTTAGGCGCACGACGCCGGCGCACCTCCTCCCCGGCCTGCCGCCGCACTGTGCCAGGAGTAGGACGGCCGCGGTTTAGTTAGCACCGGCGGTTTGTGGCTGTGAAACGAGAGAAGTTGCAGTTCGGCACACATCAAACCGATGGGCCGTGGTCATCTATTTATATGCAGAGAATACAAGGTCAAGTTGTTACAGATTGATCTGGGAAGATCACAACAGAATACATGTGTGCGCATCAAGCAAACTAAGATTCTAACTACCTAACTTGTTATCCACGTTGATGTATATCGGCTGTTTAACACACCCCCTCAATCACAACCAGAGAGGTTGAGATTGTGTCTAAAGAGCCGAAGCTGCTGCACACCAACTGGCTTAGTTAGGCCATCTGCTAGCTGATCCTGCGTGGGAATAAATCGTATGTCCAGTGTCTTGCTTGCAACCCGTTCTCGAACAAAATGAAAGTCAATCTCAATATGCTTTGTCCGTGCATGAAACACAGGATTAGCAGAGAGATACGTGGCTCCAAGATTATCACACCAAAGCACTGGTGCACGCGACTGATATACTCCCAATTCTCCAAGCAAGGATTGTAGCCAGATGATTTCTGCTGTAGCATTTGCTAATGCCTTGTATTCTGCTTCAGTACTTGACCTTGCCACTGTAGCCTGCTTTCGTGAACTCCATGATATAAGATTGCTACCATAGAACACTGCAAAACCACTAGTGGAGCGTCTGTCATCAGAAGAGCTAGCCCAGTCAGCATCCGAGAATGCACTGACCAAGGAAGAAGTGGACTTGCGAATGCGAAGACCAGTATGCACAGAGTGTTGCACATATCTAAGGATCCTCTTAACTGCTGTCCAATGCTCATCTGTGGGCTCATGTAAAAACTGACAGACCTTGTTTACTGCAAAAGAGATGTCCGGGCGCGTCAGAGTGAGATACTGCAAAGCTCCAACCGTGCTACGGTACTTGGTGACGTCATCTGGAGACAGAAGAGAACCCCCTTCACGAGAGAGTTTATCAGTGACTGTCATGGGCGAGGTGGCTGGCTTACATTGACTCATTCCTGCTTTCGCAAGCAAATCAGCTGCATATTTCCCTTGAGACAGGACAAGATCCTCCCCTGATCGCCGCACTTCAATGCCCAAAAAAAAGTGAAGATCACCAAGGTCCTTAAGAGGGAACTCAGAGTGAAGATCTGTGATCAGACGACTGACAGCTGAGGGTGATGAGCTAGTAACAATAATGTCATCCACGTAGACAAGCATAAACATGATAACATCACCAGAGTTGTACACAAAGAGTGAGGTATCAGCACGAGAAGGGACAAACCCCAATTCCTGGAGTCTGGAGCTGAGGCGTGAGTACCATGCACGAGGAGATTGTTTCAATCCATAAATTGCCTTGTCGAGCTTGCAGACATGATGCCAAAAACGTGAATCAACATACCCAGGTGGTTGTCGCATGAACACATCCTCTTCCAGAACGCCATGGAGGAATGCATTCTGGACATCAAGTTGCCGAAGGGCCCAGCCACGAGAAACTGCAAGAGACAAGACCAGACGAATGGTGGCAGATTTTACGACAGGACTGAAGGTATCCTCATAATCAACTCCGTAGCGCTGCTTGAAACCCTTCGCTACCAGTCGTGCTTTGTGACGCTCAACGGTACCATCAGCACGATGTTTGACGCGGAACACCCATTTGCAATCAATGAGATTACGGCCTGGTGCAGGAGGGACGAGATGCCACGTGTGATTGCGCTGGAGAGCCTGAAACTCCTCATGCATAGCTGCACCCCAAGAGGGGTCAGCGAGAGCAGCCGAGATGCTTGCTGGAACCAAACCAGACGTAGTTGTAGCAGAGAAACCGCGTTTGCGCGTGTCGTACGGGACCGTACCATCCGTCCGGACGTATGGTTTGACGACCCCCGCCTGGGATCGTGTGCGCGGATGTGGGGTTGGCGAAAGCGTGGGTCGCTCCTCGACCAGTGCGGGCGCAGGTGACACCGGGGGCCCGCCATGAGCGAGCGCAGGCAGGCGCTGTGTTGGGGACGTGGGCGAGGCCGATTGGGCCGGTGGAGTGGAGCCCACCACAGAGGTGGGATCGAGCGTGGGCGCAGCTGAGGGCGCCTGGTTGTTGGAGCGCGGGGGCTGCGGCCCACTTGGAGACAGCGAGGTAGCCGTGGGATCCGCGCCTGTCGGCTGAGTGGAGGAGCCTGGCGAATCAGCACCGGGATCAGCGCCAACCGATCCTGCAACAGAAGCAGCGCGGGGATCCGAGCCGCCCGGATTTTTTGCACCCGTTTCCTGCACATGCGATGACGAAAAAATTGGCTTCCGGATTAGTCCAAACAGGAGAAGGCAGGGTATCGCTAATTTCTGCATGTTGGTTACTAGGTTCCGTACGTTCCATAGCCTCTGGGGAGAAAACAAGGATTTGTTCCAGGATTTGGTCGGGTGTTTGCTTCGGTGTGTCAACAGAAAAAGGAAAGAGATTTTCATCAAAAATGACATCACGCGAGATATAAATGCGACCGGTAGAGACATGAAGACAGCGATACCCTTTATGCATCATGCTATAACCAATGAAAACACATCGCTTAGAGCGGAATTGAAGCTTTCGTTCATTGTAGGGACGAAGACAAAGCCAACATGCAGATCCAAAAGTGCGTAGGAAATTATAATCCGGTGCTTTTCCAAACAGCCGTTCTAGTGGAGTAGAATTTTTAATGGTACGAGTAGGAAGACGATTGATTAGAAAGCATGCTGTGAGAAAAGCTTCATCCCAAAACCGAAAGGGCATGGAGGCATGTGCAAGGAGGGTAAGACCTACATCGACTACATGGCGATGCTTGCGCTCTGCGGAGCCGTTTTGTTGATGAATGTGTGGGCAGGAGACATGATGTTCAATGCCAAGTTGACGAAAAAATGAGTTGAGTTTCTCATACTCACCCCCCCCCCCCCCCCCCAATCTGTTTGCATGCAAAGAATTTTGTGATTGAGTAGGCGTTCAACATGGACTTGAAATTCAAGGAAAACACGATAAACATCAGCTCGAGATTTAAGACAGTAAAGCCATGTAAATTTGCTATAATCATCGATGAAATTGACATAATATTTAAACCCTCCAGAGGAGGTGCACGCAGGCCCCCATACATCCGAGAAAACAAGCTCAAGAGGTTTGGAGGATGACCTATTCGACCTAGGAAAGGGAAGTTGATGACTCTTTCCCTGTTGGCAAGCATCGCACACAGGGACTTTATTTTTATTGGACTCACGAAGAAACTCTAGATTTTGACGACGAAGGGCTTGATCCACCACCGGAGAAGCTGGATGGCCTAGACGGTAATGCCATCTAGTGTGTGTGTGCTTGATGGCGGAGAGAGCTTGGGCTTGAGGTGTCCTGCCATGGCTACTGGTGACGGGGTAGAGGCCTCCATTAGTGCCCCCTCGAAGAAGAACCCTCTTCGAAGCATGATCCTTGACAACAAAGTAGGTAGGGTGAATTTCAACACAAACATTATTGTCATTGGAAAGTTTATCAGTGGAAAGTAAACTTCGTGTAGCTTGGGGAACATGAAGAATATTACGAAGGATGAGAGGTCTGTGAGACGTACGGAGTTCAGAGGAACCAATATGAGAAATCGGCATACCTGACCCGTTCGCCACGTGGACTTGATCCTTGCCGGTGTATCGTTCATGCATGGTGAGTTTGTCCAGATCCCCAGTTATGTGGTCGGTGGCACCGGAGTCGAGGTACCACGCCGGATCGAAGCTCTGTCCAGTGGAGATATTGTTGGCGATGCGCTCCTTGCGAATGAAGGAGTGGTCGAAGCGGCGATAGCAGTCGAAGACGTCGTGGCCAGGGCGCTTGCAAAGCTGGCAGATGATGTCTCCCTTGCCCCCGTTTCTGCCAGCGTTGGGAGCACCAGAGCCACGATTGGTGTTGTGGCTCGGGTCGCCACAGTTGTGGCCATGACCAGGGGAGCCGCAGGTGCGCCCGTTGCCGCCGCCGTTGCCTCCCGAGCCGCGGCCACGGCCACCTCCAGAGCCGCGGTTGCGGTTTCCACCAGATCCGCCGCCGCCGCCGCCAGAGTTGCGGCTGACGTTGTTCACCGAGGGACCGCCGGAGGGAGGGAGCTGAAACACGTTGTCGTGGTGCTGATGACGAAGCTCGAACTCCAGGAGATGAGAGTAGAGCTCATTGAGCGAGATCTCATCTGCCCGCGTGGTGACAGAGGTCACGAGTGGGTCGTAGGTGGAGTCCAGGCCGGTGAGGAGGTAGATGATGATGTCCTCCTCATCCAGCTGCTTCCCGGCGGCAGCGAGGGCGTCAGTGAGGCCCTTCACCTTGGTGAAGTAGTCCACCATGGTCATGTCACACTTCTGGATGTGAGCAAGTTGACGACGAAGCTGCATGATGTGCGCCCTGGAGCGGGTCGCATAGGTCCTCTCCAGTGCACTCCAAACCGCCGCAGATGACAGTAGGAACAGGACCTGCAGCAAGGTGTTGTTGGAGAGGGTGGACAGGAGGAAGCTGAGACAATGCTGATCCCGTGTCAACCACGAGAGGTAGTCGGGGTTGGGAACCGGGGGGGCGCCGTCGGCGCCGGGGACAACTTTGTCAGGAGCCGTTTCTGTTCCGTCGGCGATGGACATCCAGTGCGCGCCGCGGAGAGCAGGGAGGATCTGGGCTTTCCAGAGGAGATGGGTGTCGTGGGAAAGCTTCACGGTCACGAGGCCCGTGAGGGATGGAGATGGCGAGGTGGAGGCCATGACGCCGAGCGACTGCGTGGTGACTGCGCCGGTGGTGAGCGACGCGAGGGCGGAGCTGGTGGCGGCTGCTTGGGTGGAGGAGGTTTGGCTGGACGAAGTCATCTAGATGGGAAGAGGATGGCCTGATACCATGTGAAATGAAAGAAGTTGCAGTTCGGCACACATCAAACCGATGGGCCGCGGTCATCTATTTATATGCAGAGAATACAAGGTCAAGTTGTTACAGATTGATCTGGAAAAATCACAACAGAATACATGTGTGCGCATCAAGCAAACTAAGATTCTAACTACCTAACTTGTTATCCACGTTGATGTATATCGGCTGTTTAACAGTGGCCAACTCGCCCGGCTTTGGTGACGCCTCGGACTTGGTCGGTGTCCGTGTCGTCGAGGGCCACTCCGGACAAGATGCGAGCTCCGGGGATCTACACCATGCCGTCGAAGGTTGCGTCGGTGCAAGGTGAGCACCACTGTCGCGTCTCTGTCTTGGGCCTTTGTTTCCTGCGTTGGATGGCGCATGGACGTTAAGCGGCGAGCGGGAGGAGGTGCATCCGAGACCGAGAGGAGTACGGCGGCCCGTAGGAGGGAGGGTGACCGGCAGCATCGCACGGGCAGTGGGCATGGCAGAGACGGACGAGCTCGGAGCGCATGCTGCTTGGGGCATGCTCGGGGAGGACGCCCTGGGCGAGCAGGTAGTGGGCACGGAGGCCATGAGAGGAGTTGCTCTGCTTGCTATTTGCAGTGAACCGGTTTTCTCAAGGAAAAACAAAAAGAAAAATAGAAAAAAAATCAGTCAACATGGCATGTCAAATCAGCACTGAATCGAGATGAACAGCAAAACTAGGAGGTATTTTATGTCACGGGGGAGTGTGCCACCAATTGACTGAACCGTGAATTTGAATGACCCAAACGCAGTCGATGCCTTTCGATTCATTTGCATGAATATTGAATTAATTGTCATCTGAGTCGAGAGTCACGTAAGCATCCAGCGTCGTGTGGGCGTTATCATTTAGGCCTTCTTTGATTTGTAGGAATTTCATAGGAATTCTAAAGGATAGGATTCTTAATTATAGGATTTTTCCTTTAGAGCCATTTGGTTCATAGTAATGGATTCCTATTTCTACATAGGATTGGTTCCTATCCTCCACATTTCATAGGAAAATAAAAATGAGCCTAAACTCAATGGAAAAATTCCTTTGAGGATTTGAGTTACATGTCATCTCATTTCCTACAAATTTCATATTCCTATAATAATCCTATCCTATGAACCAAAAGAGGCCTTAGTGTCACACGTGTGCACGCTCCTCGCCCGAGCGGACACAGGACGCTTGCCCGAACGTGTGGGCGAAACTGCTCTTCGCCCACATGACGCTCACAGGGCGATAGATGACAACTACAGGTGTGCATATGTGGCAACTAGTTAATCACACACGGCAACTACGGTTGATCATACATGGCAACTATGGTTTGACAACATGTGGCAACTCCAATTAGTTATACAATGACAACTATATTTAATGATACATGGCAGACATGACAACTATAGTTAATTACATATGGCAACTAAAGTTGATTACACACGTGTTCGGGCTCATGGGATGGGGGTGAGCAGTTGCCACATAGGGTCGTGTGGGCCATCGTAGCTGCGCCCGAACGTATGAGCAATTTTAATGTTCACCCACATTGGGTCGTGTGGGCTGTTTCCTTGATACAGCCGGACGAGTCATGTGGTTGGATATCCATTGTATCACACGTGTGGCAGTTATCGGCGTCTATATTTTAAGGGTAAAAAAAAAGTAGGACCGCATGTAAATTTTATAGATATATAGGAGGAAAAAAGGGAGGGAACCCTTACAAAGTCTACATGACCAATACAAAACCCAAATCTAAACAACGAAGAACTGTATACATCTTACAACAGGAAACTAGGAAACAAAAGAAAGCCTGAAAACCAGCGATAAGGAGCAAACAAACAAAAATAGACTTGCTCCAATGAGAAGCCCGCATCCGCATTCGCTGGCTAACGGCCCTGGTAAACACTTCAAGCCTCATACCGCCACAACCATACCTCGTGCGCCATAGCGGGAACAACATCCTAAAGGTTGGCCCAAAGAAGAGGAGTGCTCCCGACGATATTGGTGACCCTACGTGCGACCAACCAAGAGGTTATTGCAACTAGTGGCGGGGCTTGATGAAGATTCTTGAGGAAGCTAGTCAAAATTGAGAGGGCGAAGAAAATAAATTATGCATGAACTCTGAGAAATAATTGGTATTCAAATCTAATAATTAGGGGTAGTTTTCCTAGATTAGGGGAGGGGGGGGGGGCAATGGCCCCCTTTGGCCCATGAAGCTTCGCCACCGATTGCAACCTTCGAGTTCAGAGCTAACTTGCTGAAGCAAGCAAAGTAATCATGTTCTCTTCAGCATTTTCCAACCTTCGGGGGAGTGTGTTCTCACTGCCTGAAGTCCTCTCAATGAACGGTGCTGGTCGTTCTAAAAGAGAAACACTACCGTTTTCACGATATCCTTATGAACAGACTCTGCATCAAGGTTAATATTCAACACCTGCATAGTTTTTCAAACACTTCCTCATACCGTTATCACTACTTAATTGCAAGAAAATTATTATTTTTATTATTGCTTCTGATAGTTTTGGGAACCGGCTTGCTATAGGACTTTGTCAGCACGATCCTTCTAAGCCACATTATAGAACTCCATACAATCTAAGCCAGGGAAATGTCTTAAATGCTGATAGATCACACTCAACGCAGCGAACTCTGTTCCACAAATATTTTTCGGTAAGTAAACTTACATATATTGAATAAATGCTCCAGTTATTTGCTCCAAAAGTTCAAACCATAGTTTTAAATGCCAAATAGCGGCAGTCCTTCAAATCAGGTATAGCTTGCTATTTTGTAACTTTACCAGACAATTGTACATGAATACCATTTAGTGGCACCCTGCTCAAATTGCTATTTAAAATTTAGTCTTCTGGGCAACCAATGCTATTGAATTCATGCTCTAGCAAATTCATCCAAAAGTCCGAACTGACGGGCAATATATTTCAACAACATCCAACAATTTCGTCCCGCGATTTTTCATTGAAATGTGAAAATATGTTTCCCGGATGATAGGTTTCAGGGGATGACCTGATCGCAGGTGCAAGTCTAACTGGCCAACAGGTTGAATACTTGGACTTCCGGGCAAGCGATGCTCTTGGTACTCCTTATCTTATAGAAGGTGTGCTTGCTACACCCAGTTTTTCTAATTTCCCAATATATGCGGTGTGCTAGATCATTGATTATCCAATCACTTCTCCATTATGCATTATTGGGTTGATATGTTGGTGTTTGAACTTCCTCAGATGAAGTTGGTCAGGCAACCTATTCAACTTACCATGATCAGACTGCCATCTTCAGCGGATTACCTTCAACTGATGTGCGTGCTTTCTTTTGAACAAGTCATGGGAATTAGTTTACTCTTCAGAACAGAACAATTATCTTTGCTCAGGCCAATAATGTATCCGTCTACAGCAATCACAATGCTTTAGATTTTTTTTCTTCATTTGTTATGCCATGATGACGTTTGTTCTTGCAGTTCCAGGAATGGCCACTAGTTCATTTGTTATGCCATGATAACTTCTGTTGACATGAGCTCAGCTGCTAAATTATGGGGCGTGTGTTACTATATTCCAAATGTCTCTTTCCATTTCAAAATAAGATGATAGCAAATTGATGTTTACCATCATAATCGTACCAAACTGTTCAAACCCCGACTGCTTAAAGGTTAAAATTGGGCATGAATTTAAGATCTTCCTTTCCTTCGTGCACTGATGCCTGATGGTGTGTTCCTTTTGTTTCAGCAATGCGGACGAATTCCAACATCTCATGGTTAAATTTCAGCAATCCAGACCTTGCTCTACTAGACTAAACAAGATGGTGGCAACCGGTGATTTAAGTATGGGATTCAGCGTGGCAAAGTTTGTGTAGTGTTTCTGAGTAGCAACGCAGATCTTTCATATTGCTCCATGTGGACCAATGGACCATGTATGTTAAGTTTGCTAGTAGACATTTGGCTTGTACGTATTCTTATAAAAATATCGACCTTTTTTCTAAGTTGAGTTTCCTATGTATGTTCGCACATTTTCACTCATAATATGCTGTGCATCATGAAATTGTTCTCAACAATTTGAACAATGGTAAAATACACAAATGTGAAGAGAGAACACAATAGTTATACAAGATTGGGTTCAGTTTCTTAAATACAAGAGAGCTTCCATTTCTCCAGGATCCTATCAGCTCCTACACCAAGCCCACACAGATCGACACCACAAGCCCTCATCCATCCTCCGCTGTCCATCTGCCAAAGCAAACAAGAACGCAAGATACATTAATCTTCCACCATTGATTGATTGAGCCATGGCTTTGAGCACATTAATTCAGACATGGGTGCAGAGCTCACCTGAGTTGGGACCGACTAGCCAACCACGCACGCATGGCCGCTGATTAGTAGCCGATGTCGGCGTCGTCGACGACGAGGTCGCCGTTGATGAGCTCGCGGTAGGCGGCGACGGGCCAGATGAAGCCCCTGGGGATGATCCTGGCGGCGAGCTCGACGTCGATGATGATCTCCCTCATGGCGGGCTTCTTCTCGCCGCTGACGGCGATGAGGTAGCTGCGGCCGACCCACCCGATCCAGCCGGCGATGTAGAGGAAGAGCACGCCGGGGGTGATGAACTCGCCCCAGTGCCGCTGGTCGCCGCTGACGATGAGGTGGGGCAGGCCGTCGGAGCCGCAGAGCAGGCCGAACTTGCCGTAGTTCTCAAACCGGCGCTTGGTCTTCTCGATGGTGGCCTGGATGGCGAGCGCGGGGGCCGAGTCGGGCGCGTACTTCTTGAGCGACGAGTTGAGCTTCTTCACCGACTGCTTCTCCCGCTTGGCGAACGCCTTGGACTCCTTGCACGGGGTCAGGCCCGCGATGTCGGCGGCAGCCGGTGGCGGGGAGGTGGCGGCGGAGGAGAGGAGGACGGAGGAGAGCGCCAGGGCCGCCGAGAAGGTCTTGATGGAGGCGGAGAGGGAGGGGGTGGTGTTGTCGCCGCTGGACGCGGAGCAGGAGACGGAGAGGCGCGCCGGCGGGCGGGCCAGGCGCGGCTTGGCGGCGAAGGCCGTGGAGGTGGCGATGGAGGCGGTGAGGGCGGCCATTGCTGCTGCGTCCGGCGTGTCCTTGGCGCGCGCGCGGGCGGGCGGGCGTGTGGAGGGGTTTGATTCGTGATCGTTGGAGGGTGGGGGTGGGCGATTAGTTTGTGTGGGTTTGTAAGAGGAGGGGATAAGGGGCGTGGCGCGAGTGGGTGAGGCGGGGATAAGGGGGAGTGAGGTGGGCGCGCGCCATTGGCACGGGGGAATCCGGCGTGGCCGGGTGGGAGCCGGCGGGAAGATTTTGTGGGGGCAAAGGGCTTGTGGCTGCGGTGCGCCGTGGCCAGCCGGGGCTACGTGCTGGTCATATTTTGAAGAAAAAAAAGAATCAAGACATCGACATACAACATGTATTTACCATGGTCCAAGAATACTATCTAAACCTGAATTCCGGAAATAGTTTGAAGAACAAAAAGAAAAATATGTGTTGGTGCTGATTTGAATTACTTGCTACCACTGTTCAGCGTTGGATCCGCTTTTGCTTGTTTCTTGAGCTACGGGATGGATATGGGTTTGAATTTTTGTGGGATGGCACATACATCGTGTCAATGATTTGATATTGTTTTTAATCTTTTTAGCGATTTCTAGAGGCGATCGAAACAACAAGGGGAAATACCACTTTCTTTCTCATTTCTAAAGACGAGGTAATGCACTAGCTCCAACACCGCACCACAGGACAACGACTAGATTTTGTACAAGGATTTACGATTTTACATGTTGCACTCTCCACGTGGGTTGTCCTCAAGCATGAAATTGTTAGACTAGACATGATTATCAATATTATTCTCAGCAAGAAATGCGCTTATCATAAATCTCTACCACCTTACTGTCCCAGATCCGTCATGCCTAATTTCCAGATACCACTCATTCCAAAGTAGAAAAGATATTGATCTCGAGGAATGCTCGATGATGAGGAGACTTCATTGCCTAGCTCTAGCTGATTAGAATTTGGAGCTTAATAATAATACAAACCAAGGAAAGTTGAACGTGGTGAAAGGTCACAAATGAGAAAGAAAATGTGGCCAATTCGTATGATGAATGTTGGAAAGGAGAAGCTTTATATAGGCATGCAACATGAGGGTGAGGTACACTATTACTTTAAGAAGGCTCTCTTGCGGGTAACTATGCCCATAGTCACTGCACGAAGGGATGCATGTCAGGTTAGAGCATCTTCAGCCGTTGCCCCCCCTTCCCCCCCAGGACGCATAAAAATCGCCCCCTGGGGCGAGCCGGCAATACAATCGGCACTGGGACCGGTTTTGCACCCAGTCGTCGCCCCCAGGTGCCGAAATTGGCCCATTTTTCAGCCCCATTTCGGTGAATAAAGGGCCCATATGAGCGAGAATAGGCCCATATTCGGCGTGGTTCGCCGTGTCTCGGCGTTCAATTATCAACATAATTTTTTTATCACATATTTCATCACAGAAAAATCAAATACTTCAACAAAATAGTACAACAACAAATAGTTCAATACAAATTATATAGTTCAACAAATAAAAACTCATATTTCATCACACGTCGCGCCCGGCGTCCCCCTTGAGCCTCCATAGGTGCTCAATCAGATCTTTCTGCAGTTGATGATGCACTTGTGGGTCTCGGATCTCCTGACGCATACTGAGATAGGCAATCCAGGTTGCCGGTAGCTGGTGATCAACTTCGGCTAGAGGACCCTTCCTGTAGTATGGTTCAGTGTCAAACACTGCGTCTTCTTGCTCGCTCTCGATGATCATGTTGTGCAAGATGACGCAACAAGTCATAATCTCCCACATTTGATCTTTGGACCAGGTCTGAGCGGGGTACCGGACAACAACAAATCAAGATTGGAACACGCCAAATACCCGCTCGACATCCTTCCTGCAAGCCTCCTGAATCTTCGCAAACCAGGCGTTCTTGCCTCCTGGCACAGGGTTTGAGATCGTCTTAAAAAATGTCAACCATCTCGGATAGATGCCATCAGCTAGATAGTACCCCTTGTTATAGTGCCGCCCATTGATCTCGAAGTTCACCGGAGGAGAATGACCTTCAACAAGCTTGGCAAAGACAGGAGAGCACTGCAGCACGTTGATGTCATTGTGAGTTCCTCGCATACCAAAGAAGGAGTGCCAAATCCAGAGGTCCTGTGTGGCCACCGCCTCAAGTACCACACTGCAACCGCCTTTGGTGCCTTTGTACATCCCCTGCCAAGCAAATGGGCAATTCTTTCATTTTCAATGCATGCAGTCGATGCTTCCAAGCATCTCAGGAAATCCTCTTGCTGCATTCTGTGCTAGTATCTGAGCAGTGTCTTCCGCATTGGGTGTTCTCAAGTATTGCAGTCCAAACACTGCCACCACTGCCCGACAGAACTTGTAGAAACACTATGCCGGTGGACTCGGCCATGCACCCATAGTCGTCGAGTGAATCACCGGGGAGCTCCGTATGCAAGCATCCTCATCGCTGTCGTACACTTTTGGATCGAGGTGAATCCAAGTTTCCCGGTGCAATCCATCTTGCACTTGAAGTAGTTGTCGAACTCCCGGATGGAATTCACAATTCTGAGGAAGAGCTTTCGGATCATCCGATAACGGTGCCGAAATGTTTTGTCGCCGTGAAGTGGAGCATCGGCGAAGTAGTCGGAGTAGAGCATGCAGTAGCCTTTGAGACGATGCCGTTTTTTTGCTTTCACCCGCCCAAAAGACGAGCCACCTCGCCGCGGCTTTTCATTGCTCGCCAGCAGCTGGGCGAGGGCGGCGAGCACCATCAGATGCTCTTCTTCCTGGACGTCGGCCTCGGCTTCCTCCTCCAGCAGCGCGGCGAGCGCTTCCTCGTCATTCGAGTCCATCGCTGAGGCAGACAAATTGCCGAACACCTTGCGCCCGGTGGGCGTGCACCCGCCACTAAACTGCCCCTCCGCGGGCGGAAACGGCAGCCGGAAACGCCCAGCTGCTATTGGAGGGGCTGCCTCGGCGAACCTCTGCTATTTTTCCGGCAGGGAATGGCTATCTAGCGGTGAAAGGCGGCGGCCGGCGCCAGGATATAGCTAGTGGCGGCCGAGGGCGCGGGGGCTGGAAGGCGAGTCGGGGAAGAAAATCTTGACTTTTCACCTGAGGGTGTGGGCCAGCCGCGCTTTTCCCTTGCGCCGGAGCCCCCGATCGCCCCCCAGTGCGCCGGGTTCGGCCTGCGGTCGCCAGGCGGAAAAAGGGCCGAACCGGCGCTTTTCGTCGTCCTGGGGGCGCGACTGAGGCGTTATTTTGGCGCCGGCGCCAAAAAGTGGCCTGGGGGGGCCTGTTGGGGGCGCGGCTGGAGATGCTCTTACCATGTAGATAGGACAAGGGGGGCTCACCCATGCGACTCCATCTCTCTCTCTCTCTCTTTGAAAGTTTGAAAAAACTTGAAAGTTAAATTTCGCAAAAGTTAGAAATTTCCGATAGCTAAACTTTCTTGAAAATTAGAACACTAATATTTTTAATTCTAGAAGTCCAAGTTTTCAAAAGGTAGAAATATTTGAAAATTTAAAGTTCCATTTTATTTTTATAAATGTTGGAATTTCTGGAAGTTGGGTCTGCATCTTGTAGAAGTTACTGAAAGGAAAATTTTGGCCAAGCATAAACATTAAAAAAGGAAATCTCACCACGTCTAGGAAGTGATAGTTGAAAAACCAATTAGCGTGACCTGTTGATTAGAATCGTCCCCAGTGCTCTTACAATTTAAACTTTCCTGACATAGTTGAGTAATGATGCAACTATAATTTCATAGGATGATCTTACCCGCATGTATCTTTGGTATTATCCATGAGCAAGAGTACAATGACTCCCTAGTAAATTGTCCCACTAAAACTTTCTATGGCTTGTTGAATCACTTAGTCTCGACATTTGCCTACAACTGTAGAATAAACTATCACATGCATGTGTCTCACAATACACATGTAAAATCTTTCTTTCATGTTATCTCGGAAGCACAGGTCGACACATTTATGTTTTGTGTGAGGGTCGCACTTGAAAATTTGGGTGGGAGTCGGCGGGTAGATTTCATGTTATCTAAGAAACACAACTGTAGAATAAACTATCACATGCATGCGTCTCACAATACACATTTTTGTTTCTAGAGCTCTGCGATAGATATCGGTTTGAATTTTTGTGAGATGGTACACACATAGTGTCAATGGCTTGATATTGTTTCAAATCTTTTTTTGCGATTTCTTGAGATGATCAAAACAACAACGGGAAATACCACACACATGGACAAGGTAATGGACTAGCTCAGTAGCTCCGACACCTCACCGCGTGGCAACAAGTAGATTTTGTATAAGGATTTGCTATTGTACAAATTTCACAATACACCTGAATGGTCCTCAAGGAGGAATTGCTATTTTCTGTTGTATTTCTAGCATTATATTTTTTATATTTATGGCACTACTCTACCAATATGTTACTCTTCTATCATTAATATTTGATAAATTTTAAAATATTATACCAAATAACACCTATTTGAAGTTAAATAGTTAAGTGATAATATGCTTTAAGTTGTATTAGTTCTTTAATTACAAGAATTCTTCAATATTTATGGCCTCCTTCTGCACTAAGGCTCTAAATTTTCGGAGATGCCCAGCCCATAACAAAATCCTAAACCTACTCATGATTTGTTCGTAGCCTACGGACCCCCCCCCCCCCCCACCCCCCTTGAATTTCATGGTGGGCCCCACTTCACTACTAATATCCAATTAAAAACTGGCACATCATCATGTAAAGTTAATTTTGTTAAATTTGTCCATATGTGTAGCATTTTTTTTGGCTCATAATCATGGTCCGTTTTGCTTTTGGGACTTTGACCCAAGGTAGAGGCGAACAAGCATAATCTTGGTTGTGCATGAGCATCGTGGCAGGGTACATGACACTTGACAAAAATTAGAGCTTTCAGGGTACATGACACTTGACAAAAATTCAAGGAGATGAATAATTGAACAACGAATATAGCCTCGTTTCATGTTGATAGTGGTCTGTTCGGTTGGTTTGTTTGGAATTTCCTTGTGACCTTGTCCTAGACGAGTATTTTCAATGATTTTCTATCCAAAACCGGAATTTCTTGTTGATTTGATCATATTGGTGGCATGCTTCGTACGCTTCCATGAGTGAACTAGCCCCAATGGCAGTTATGTATCGAGTATATCACAGTATCACACAGCCATAGCAGTTCCAGTCGGCACTCTCGGCCATTACAACACTTAAGGCCTTCTTTGGTTTGTAGGATTTTTGTAGGGATTTCATAGGATATGATTTTTGTAGGAAAAATTTAAAGCCCTTTGATTTGTAGGAATGGAATCCTATTTCTATGGAGGAATTCTTTCTATTCTCCACATTTCATAGGAAAATAAATATTAGCCTAGACTCAATGGAGAAAATCCTATAAAGTGAATCAAACGATATCTTCTTTTCTATTCCTACTCATAGGATTTGAGATGTATGTCATCTCAGTTCCTATGACTTTTCTATTCTTATAATTTCCCTACCCTATGAACCAAAGGAGGCCTTAGATTGAACTGACGGTTTGGCCATAATATGGATAGCAAATATGTAGGCGTCTTCTCCAAGGTCAAGATGAAATGCCAGCCCTCGCAGAATCGACCCCAAGCCCACCAGGCTGGAACCATTATCTACTTCTACGACATATTCCTGCCATTCCCGCCCAACGATGTGTGTCTGAGTACATGGACTCCATGGAACATATACAGCAAGGTGAAGCAGCACATGCCAAATGCTTCCTGATGCCGCTCATGCCAAGATAGTCCATGCATGCATAGAATTCTTTACAACTGCCATTCCATGCTAGCTAGTCGTTTGGATTTCAACGGTGTAAGAAACTAACACACTACAAGAGCACTATTGTTGGTGATATTGTGCAGGTAGGACCGAATGACCAAACACAGAAGGGAACAAAAATCTCTAGCAATGACCGAAATAGTTTGTGGACTATTCCTGCAGTACATATAGCCTAGCTGGGCAAGAGTTATAAGTGACTACTAGTACAAATGCCCATGCGTTGCACCAGGCAAAAAAGAGGCACAGCCTGCTTCATGTGCCATTACGCAACCATTTTTTATATCTAATTTCAATAAACATCAATAATAAGGTTAAACTGATTAGTGCTTTTTGTAGCATGAAGTTCGGACGTGAAGAAGCCAACATACCATTCTTCATCTGATGGAAGAGTAGTTTTTCATACAATAGATTGCCAATTGTTTTTCTTTTGCTTTTCTGAAAACGCAGAAAATTCCTTATTATTAATAGAAGTTATTGTTTTCATAAACCATATAAACCATAGTAAGCTGATGTTAGCTATCAGTATAAAATGTCTGGATTGGAAGAATTTTCACGAGCTTACCCGAGTACAATGCCGCTGGTCCAGCTTGTTGGTGGAAACCAGATGTGGTCTTGTTGCTGGAGCTGGACTACTCACTGGACATGATTCTTCGGATGACTTTCCGCTATTGGATGCTCTCACCGGATTGGCACAACAAGTTGTCTGGCCTCATGACGACAACACTTGTCGTCGAGCCTGGAGCATCATACACTTCAATGTTTTCCATCGAACTCCGCATATATTCACACCATTTATTGTTTGCACATTATCAAATAAGCTAAATTTGACCAAATGTGTTGATCTGCTAGGAATAAAGGACCCAGGTCTACAATGCTACAGAACTAAAAGAAGATTAAGCTTAGAGTTGTGATCGTACAACGCAAATAAGCAATACTTGACCGAACTGTGAAAAACAACATCCTACTTTTAAAATTTGTAGCACTGCTTTTCCTTCTAGCAACCAAAATCAACCGTGCTATTGTAGCACTGCTTTTCCTTTCGAACAACAAAAATTAACTGCCTATTTATTGAACCATGACAAAGTTAAAGTACTAAACAACATTACCAATTATGGTGAATCTGAAAAACGAACATTGCGTGCCAAAATTGGCAGCACTACTGAGTTTTCTTCCTCTCTCGAAATTGGAAGAATATGAATAAAGCTATCCTCACACACCACACACATATCGGTCAGGCACGCGCGCCTCTGGCAGCCAACACTCATGTACAACATGCCGACAACATCACGCCCACACAACATGTTGGCCGGCTGTCATGCACCCAAATCCGCAGGCCGCCACACGTAAATGGATGCACTACCAAGCTGCTGACTCCGCCCCTGTACGCGCCCTGGTTGGCCTCGCCGCTGTGTAACCAGGGGGCATGGACTCAAAATGACAAACTGAACACGTGTGGTGAAATGGTTTGCCAGGAATTCAACTGTTTCCGAATTCGAAAACAGCTGATTCATGGTGGTAGGACTAGGGTTCCTACCGGCTCTACTGCGTAGGTTGTAGGGGTAAGGAGGGAGTGGACGCGGCGAGGAATGGGCGCGCCGGCGGCAGGGCGCCGTCGCGGCTAGGGTTGAGGGCGGCGGCGGCTTGGCTGCGGCGGCTAGGGTTTCCGGCTCCTGTAGGAGCCTGGCAACAAAAGATAATAATAGTCTTTATTGCTTCCTCAAAATGATGTCTTACATGAATATTTATAACTTTAGCCTAAGATAACTTTCCTAAGATAACTTGCCTAAGATAACTTGTGGGCCAAGGCCCTAGTACTAATGCCCGGTGGGCCTTTTCGTAGAATAGACCAAGCCGGTCATAACATCTCTCCCCGCCTGCGCAAACAGCTCGTCCTCGAGCTGAAAGTCTGGATAGTGTTGACGGAAATCCTCACGCTGCTCCCAAGTAGCCTCCTCCTCCGGAAAGCCTGCCCACTGAATTAGGACGAACCAGACGCCACGACGGAGCTGAGCCTGCAACACCTTTGCTGGCTCTGGAAGAATGCAACCATCGGCGGTTGGAGGAAGCGCCGGAGGAGCCGCCGGTGGCTCGCCACGGAAAGGCTTGAGCAGCCCCACATGGAACACATCGTGGATGCGGGCGCGGGCTGGAAGCTGAAGACGATAGGCCACCTTCCCAATGCGCTCCACGACAGGGAAGGGCTCGGCGTAGCGAGGGCCAAGCTTGCGCTTTGCGCGCGGGTCCAGTGACTGCGTAGAGCGGTGGAGAAGACGCAGCCACACCCAGTCACCCACTGCGAATTCCGCCTCGCGATGATGATCGTCGTAGTAGTGCTTGGCCGTCTGCTGGGCCTGAAGGAGACGCTGACGGACCTCAGCCAGCATCTCATCACGGGTGCGGATAAGGTCACCCGCAACCGCCGTCCGAGCCGTCTCCGGGTCGACCGGAAGTATAGGCAGGGGTGGTCGACCATAGACCACCTCAAATGGCGTCGCGCGCAGGGCGGAGTGATAAGAAGTGTTGTAGCAGTACTCCTCCCAAGAGAGCCAATCCACCCAAGCGCGAGGCCGATCACCTGTCACACAACGCAAATACATGGCAATGACCTTGTTAACCACCTCAGACTGACCGTCCGTCTGAGGATGGAACGCCGTACTCAGGCGGAGCTGGACACCCGCCATCCTGAAGAGGTCGCGCCAGACATGGCCCGTGAAGACTGGGTCCCGATCACTAACGATCGACGTCGGGAACCCGTGTAGACGGACTATGCCGTCGAAGAAGGCCCGGGCCACGGACGCCGCCGTGTACGGATGGCCCAGCGCGATGAAGTGGGCGTACTTAGAGAAGCGATCGACCACCGTGAGGATGACTGACTTGCCCCCCACCTTGGGAAGGCCCTCGATGAAGTCCAAGGAGATATCCGCCCAAACTTGAGACGACACCTCCAAGGGCTGAAGGAGCCCCGCCGGCCTCAGGGTCTCTGTCTTGTTGCGCTGGCAAGTCTGACAAGACCGAACCCAGTCGCGGACCAGGGCACGATCGCCAGGGATGTAGAAGTCGGCGCGAAGACGATGGAGGGTTTTCTGCACACCCTCATGGCCCGCCGAGTGAGCGAGCTGCAACACCTGGTGACGGAGATCATCATGCGCCGGAACAAAGATCCGGCGCCCATGGAGGAGCAGTCCGTCAGAGAAGCGCCAGGGCTCCTCCAAGTCGCCGGCCGCGAGCTGCTGCTGAAGAAGTGCGGCGTCATCGGCCGTCGCAGTGGCGCGTCGAATGTCGGTGAAGAGACCGAATGATGGCCCGGAGCGGATGCACAGGGCCGTCCCGGCGGACGTGTCGGCGGATGGCGCGAGGTTGGAATCGCGACGGGACAGCGCGTCGGCCATGGTGTTAAGACGGCCCGGCCGATACTCAACGGAGAAGTTGAAGCCGAAGAGCTTGCTGATCCACTGGTGCTGCGGAACGGTCGACAACCGTTGATCCAGCAAGAACTTCAGGCTGTAGTGGTCCGTGCGAATGTGGAAGGTCCGCCCCCACAAGTATGGCCGCCAATGACACACGGCCTGGACGAGGCCAATGAGCTCCCGCTCGTAAGCGGCCAACTTAAGATGGCGCGGAGCGAAAGGCCGGCTGAAGAAGGCAAGGGGCCCATCGCCCTGATGAAGTACGGCGCCGAACCCGGCGCCCGAGGCGTCACAGTCCACCATGAACGGACGGTCGAAGTCGGGCATCTGGAGGATGGGGCCCGTCGTGAGGGCCCCCTTGAGGGCCTCGAACGCCGTCGTTGCCTCGTCGTCCCAGGCGAAGGCGTCGCGGCGAAGCAACTGCGTGAGGGGCGCCGCGATGAGTCCAAACTCCCGGATAAATTTCCGGTAGTAGCCGGCGAGTCCGAGGAACCCGCGGAGAGCCCGCGGCGAGTGAGGCGTCGGCCAGGCGGAGACGGCCGCCACCTTATAGGCATCCATAGCCACCCCGTCGACCGAGATGACATGGCCGAGGTAGGCGACGGTAGGCGTCCCGAACGAGCACTACATTCCAACTAAGTTAGCTCATAAACAACCCATTTCAACTTAGTTAGCTCATAAATGATCCATTCCACCTAAGTTAGCTCATAAATGATCCATTCCACCTAAGTTAGGTCATAAATGACATATACTTCTTGTTATAGTCTTCTTCTTGTTCTATTCACCTATTTCTAACTTCATATTTACCATTTTGCAGATTTCACTCACTTCATGGAAGCTAGCTTGCTAGGATGGAGTGCTTGCTTTTTCTTTGCTAAAACTTTGCATTGTATCTAGCTTGCTATGATAGAACTTGCTATGTTGATGAAACTTTGCTATGTAATATGTATATGGAGCAATGTGTATGGATGGAACTTGCTATATATGTTGATGAAACTTTGCTATGTCATATATATGTATATGGAATTATGTGCTGGATATGTGATATGTGTGCTGGATATGTTTGCTGTTAAATATGTGATATATTTGCTGTGAAAATTGTTGGATTAAGAAAAAACAGAAAAAAGAGACAATATACAGGCTCTTTGCCGTCAGCCACCGACGGCAAAGGGCTCTTTGCCATCAGCAGCGGACGGCAAAGAGGCCACGTGGCAGGCAGCTGTGCTTCCTGGGAGGCTGACCAATTTGATCAGTTTTCCTACAGTGGCTGACGGCAAAGGCTTTGCCGTCCGCGGCAGACGACAAAGAGCAAAACTTTGCCTACAACGGCGGACGGCAAAGGCCTGCTGTGTAGTGACGTCGGCTGACATCACACGGCAGACGGCAAAGGCCTTCCGTAGTTTGCCGTCAGCGGCGGACGGCAAAGGCCTGCCGTTAGCCACCTAACGGAGTAACAGCGCACTTATTGCCGTCTGCTCTCTTTGCCGTCCGCTGCTGATGGCAAAGGCTTCTTTGCCGTCAGCCGCCCGAAGCAGACGACAAAGTACCTCTTTGCCGAACCTTACTTTGCCGT
Organism: Triticum urartu; assembly: GCF_056163025.1. Lineage (NCBI taxonomy): Eukaryota > Viridiplantae > Streptophyta > Magnoliopsida > Poales > Poaceae > Triticum > Triticum urartu. The sequence continues at coordinate 583,584,695 of NC_141877.1, forward strand.
CACCTTTTGCCGTCCGCGGCGGACGGCAAAGACTTTTGCCGTCAGCCATCCATGCCTTTGCCGTCCGCCATGGCTGACGGCAAAGTAGCTGATTCCTGTAGTGACAGGGTCAGGCTCCGCATCCACGGCCCGAACGGAGATCATGAGCTTGTTCATGGGGCACCCGATGACGTCATGGGAGCACACGCGGAGCAGCTCTGCCGAGGGGAAGGGGACCGAGAAGACAAGAGATGCCGTCTCGGTCACCTCCCAAGTGAAGTCGGAGCCGCGGAAGTCGCCGATGTATGCGGCAAGCTCAGCCTGGATGAGGTCAGCCGTTACCACCACCCTAGCATGCAGGTCATGCTCGGGGGCGAGAGTGACTGTCACCAAGTGCGGCTGCACCGCCTCCTCCTCAATCTCAGCATCCACGTAGTAAAAGTTGCCCCCTTTGGTCCCATACCCAAGGTAGGCCAGGGTCGTGGGGCATCAGGGAGGGGCCTCATACTCGGACCGGAAGTGCCCCGCGCACCCATAATTAAGGCACATCGTCTCCTCATGAGACCTGGTGCGGACAACATGCGGGGTGGGAACCGCCGGAGCCACCTGCTCCAATATCCCCACCGGAGTGGAGCAATCAATGACCCCCGAGCTCTTCTTCTTATTCTTCTTCTTTGATTGAGCAACCGCACCAGGAGCGTCAAGGGGCCGCCGCGGGGAGGCCGACCACTCAAAGCGTGCATCCGCCCGACGCCCCACGGTACCATCATCACGGGACGTACGCTGGTCCTCCCGACGGCTGAGAGCAGGAGACCTCGCACGGCGGGGCTCGTCCGCACGACGCTCACCCCGTGCGGAGGAGGCACCCCGGGAGCCAGACGCCTCACCACATTCCAAATTGTGGCGGCGCCAGTCCCCGTCGGACGCGCGTGGCGCCTCTTGGAGAGCAGTGGCTGGCTGGGCGAGGGACCCCTCCTGCTGGTGAGCCACGGGCAGGGGCCGGGAAACCAGCTTCGACCGGAGGGAGGCCTCCCTGGCCAGCTCGTCAGTCCAGCGGTGCTCGGCCTCCTAGCGACGAACGTCACCAGGAGAGCCTGGGAGGGGCAGGCGGGGGTCCCGGGACGGGTCACGCGGCGGAGGGGGCCGCCGGAGAAAGGTTCTGGCGTAGGTCGACGCCTGGCCAGACCGGCTCAGGCCCGCCTCACTCCGCGCGAAAGAGGAATCCAGGGGGCGTTTGGGGCGCGGCTGCCCATCCACCACCTCACGGGTCATGAGGACGTCGAGGTAAGACCAGGAGCCGCCGGCGAAGGCGGAGAGGAGGGGAGGGCGGCCGGCAGCATAGACGAATCTAGGGAAGGGGCGCAGACAGCGGCGGGGGGACGCGAGAACGGCAGTAACGGGAAGAGCGCCCGAAGCGCTGCACATCTGCCCTAGAAGCCGACGTCCCCACCCGCGGGTCGGATCCAGATCCAACGGGCGGGATCAGCCAGGCGCGATTGGCCCGGTCCAGCAAGGCCTGGGCCCGGCGGCCTGCATCACGCACCGCCTGGGCCGACATCCCACCCCTCCCATGCCCAGCCACGCCACGTCCAAGCAGGCCGGCCCAAGCCCCACCTGGGCCAGCGGCCACACAGGCCCTAGGCGGCCCACACAGCCCTGCAGCCCTAGCAGGACCCGACCACAGGACGACATCAGCCTGGGACGTCGGTGGCGGCGGCAGCGCTGACGCCGCCGCTCCCCCGGCCACATCCAAGCCTAGATGCTCAGCCGCAGCCTAGGCCATGGCAGGGGAGGGCACCGAGCCATCCACCACCAGGGAGCAAGGTCGCGTCGCCCCGGACACGAAGGGGAGATGCGGGGAAGGACGACCGCGCCACGCAGCCGGCGACCGGCCAGGACCGCGACGACGAGCGCCAGGCCGCCCGTGGCGAGGGACAACACGGGCCGCCGCCAAGAACTCGTTGAAAAGCGGTGGCGCCTTCCACACCGGGTGCTCCACCATGCCCCCTCCTCCTCATCCTCCTCGCGAGGTCCGCCCACCTCACTGGCGATGGCGCGATGAAGAGGAATGGCCCGCGGCCGGGAGGGAGAGCCAAAGCAACGAAGGGAGCGACGCCGGCCATGGCTGTAGGATTGAAAGTATGTCTAGAGGGGGGGGGGTGATTAGACTACTTGACCAAATTAAAACTTAACCTTTTCCCAATTTTAGTTCTTGGCAGATTTTAGCTAATTTAGGACAAGTCAAGCAATCATCACACAATTCAAGCAAGCATGCGAAGAGTAGATTGGCAGCGGAAAGTAAGGCATGCAACTTGCAAGAATGTAAAGGGAAGGGTTTGGAGAATTCAAACGCTATTGGAGACACGGATGTTTTTTCCGTGGTTCGGATAGGTGGTGCTATCCTACATCCACGTTGATGGAGACTTCAACCCACGAAGGGTAACGGTTGCGCGAGTCCACACAGGGCTCCACCCAAGGGCAATGGTTGCGCGAGTCCACACAGGGCTCCACCCACGAAGGGTCCACGAAGAAGCAACCACCCACAAAGGGTCCACGAAGAAGCAACCTTGTCTATCCCACCATGGCCATCGCCCACGAAGGACTTGCCTCACTAGCGGTAGATCTTCACGAAGTAGGCGATCTCCTTGCCCTTACAAACTCCTTGGTTCAACTCCACAATCTTGTCGGAGGCTCCCAATTGACACCTAGCCAATCTAGGAGACACCACTCTCCAAGAAGTAACAAATGATGTGTAGGTAATGAACTCCTTGCTCTTGTGCTTCAAATGATAGTCTCCCCAACACTCAACTCTCTCTCATAGGATTTGGATTTGGTGGAAAGAAGATTTGAGTGGAAAGCAACTTGGGAAGGCTAGAGATCAAGATTCATATGGTAGGAATGGAACGTCTTGATCTCAACACATGAGTAGGTGGTTTTCTCTCAGAACATATGAGTAGGAATGGTGTGTGTGTTCTGATGGCTCTCTCATCGAATGAGAAGGAGGTGGAGGGGTATATATAGCCTCCACACAAAATCCAACCGTTACACACAATTTACCAATCTCGGTGGGACCGAATCAGAAAACTCGGTATGACCGAAGTAGTAAACCTAGTGACCGTTAGGAATTTCGGTGGGACTGACATGCAACTCAGTAGGACCGATTCGGTTAGCGTTTGGGCATAACGTAATCTCGGTGAGACCGATTACACAAACTCGGTGAGACAGAATTTGGTAATTAGCTAACCAGAGAGTTGGTCAGGCAAACTCGGTGGGACCGATTTGCTCTTTTCGGTGAGACCGAAAAGTTACAAAGGGGAAACACTGAGTTTACATTGCAATCTCGGTGGGACCGATTCGCTCTTTCGGTGGGACCGAAAAGTTACGAAAGGGAAACAAAGAGTTTGCAACCCCATCTCGGTGGGACCGAGATCCTTATCGGTAGAACCGAATTGCTAGGGTTTGGCAGTGGCTAATGACAAGTGAAACTCGGTGGCGCCGGATAGGAAGAATCGGTAGGACCGAGTTTGGCTTAGAGTTTAGGTCATATGTGGATATGGGAAAGTAGTTGAGGGTTTTGGAGCATATCATTAAGCACATGAAGCAAGAGGCTCATTAAGCAACACCTCATCCCTCCTTGATAGTATTGGCTTTTCCTATGGACTCAATGTGATCTTGGATCACTAAAATATAAAATGAAGAGTCTTGAGCTTTTGAGCTTGAGCCAATCCTTTGTCCTTAGCATTTTTAGGGTTCCACTTTCACATCCATGCCATGCCAATCATTGAGCTTTCCTGGAATAATCACCTTGGAATAGCATTAGCTCAATGAGCTATATGTTGTTATGAATTACCAAAACCACCTAGGGATAGTTGCACTTTCAATCTCCCCCTTTTTGGTAATTGATGACAACATATAGATCAAAGCTTCGACAAATGATAATAAGCATGAAGTATATCGTCGCTTTGAGAAGTATGTGATAAGTAAGAGCTCCCCCTAAATTTGTGCATATTTAAAATTTGCTTTGGACTGCAAATGCACAAAGAGTTAGAGTCATGGGTTACTCTTCCATGTCACATACATCTTGGTGGAGCGCTCAAAATGATAAGAATGAAATACATGCACTCATCACCAAGAATAGTGAATGATCACAAACGATAGATAGAATGATAATATTTAAGCAAGCATTAAGCAAACATTAAGTGTAGCTTATGATCAAACATATGATCATCGATGCTCACAAAAAATGACGTAGTATCAAGCACTCAAAAGCAGAAAAGGTTCAAAAAACACCAAATAAAGCAAGAGAGAAAAGCAACACTCTCTCTCTCTCGAAGCCTATGATCTACACATCTTCTCCCCCTTTGGCAACAAGTTATCAAAAAGTTCCTAGAAAATGCATAGCACTAGATCGACGCTCAGGCTTGATCTTCAGGTGGTGGTGGAGTCCGGATCACTCCAAGGACGAAGGCTTCTGTAGATGTTGAAGTAGTCGCTGGAGTTTGAGCTGAAGTAGACGCTGGAGCTGAGGCTATAGCTGGTGCTGAAGTAGTGGCTCTGGTGTCAGCAACTGGCACGGCAGATGACCTCGGGCCTCGTGGCACTCTAGAAAAAGCATGAGTCGTGGTCCTGCCTCTCCTCTCATTCATGTCCTCCTGGAGCTGCTCCACTGTAGACTGAACTTCCGTTACTTTGACATCCAAGTCATAGAACTTCTATTCCATGATCCTCTCTAGGATCTGCTGATTCTTAGTGAGGTTGGCCAGACTTTTCTCAATTCTCAGCGTGGATGCAATCATGTAACCAAGCTGCTCTTGTTTGGTCTTCAAGAAGTAATCAGATGCCTCTGCTTGAGTAGGCATCCTGGCAGCTTTTTCCTTCTTCGCCTTCTCCTTCTTTGCAAATGCTTGGGCAGATGATGGCTCGTTCTCAGTCATAACAACTTCATTGTCCTCGAAATCTGGACGGATGGGCAGGTGTTCCTTATCCAACAAATATATGCCCGTGCCCATCTTGGAGTTGATGAGCTCCTGAATCTGAGGGGCATATCCACAGCTCCTCTTCTGATCTGCCGCAGTCCTTTTGATCGTTTCCACTATGAGGCTCATGACTTTGAATTTTTGAGGCACGTCAAAAACATGAAGCAAATTGATCGCGTGACCTCTGATCATCTTGTGATCTCCAAACTTGGGCAGAAGGGTGTGCCTAAGGATCCAGTTGATCGTAGGCAATCCTGATAGCAGATAATGCACTGAGCCAAACTTGAACGTGTCGAGTGCTTCATTCGGAATCTCCTTGTACATGTTGGACATGGAGTTATGGTCCATCTTCTTCTTGGCATAGATATCCAAGTCATCTGCTTGCTCCTCTGGGGCATTGATTAGCTTCGCCCATTCCTCAACAGTAGAGTGGTACCTTGTACCTTCTGACATCCATGTGATCCTGCCATCCGGATAAAAGTGAGCTGTGGAGTAGAACTGCATGATAAGTTCCTCGTTCCACTTTGTGAGCTTCTGCCCAACAAAGTCAGCTACTCCACAAGCTATGAAGCTGTCTTGCACTCCAGGATAGTGCTCCTCATTCTCCTTGATATATGTCCAATCAACCCATCGCATATCACAGACAATGGGCTTCTTATCTAGCAGCACAGTCTCATAGAAATCCTGCTGCTCCTTGGTATGAAACCTGTAGTCCACTGCAGTCCTTCTCCTAGAAGCGTATGGATCTGCTTCTCTCCATTTCCTGAGCCCTGAGTCTCTCCTGAGCTTCATATCCTCAGCCACAGGATGAGCATCGTTGTGGTCTGGGATCTTGGGCTTGAGCTTCCGAAGGACATTCTCTTCCTCATCCTCAGCAACAGTCTCAGGCACTGGGGCCTTGTTCTTCTCAGTGGCTGGTATGCTTCTTGTGTTTCTCTTTGGTGCACTCTTAGGCTTAGATGCAGCCTTAGGTGCTTCCTTGGGCTTGGATGCAGCTCCCCCTGACCTTATGGCATCTCCCATAAGTTTGGCTGCCTTGGGCGCTGGTGCAGCTGCCTCTTCTTCCTCATCCTCTTCTACCATGATGGAGGCCTTCCCAAGCACTCTAGCCACAGTCTTCTTCACTCTTTCTTTCCTTTTCTTGCCCTCAGCTGTAGCTGGCTCTTGGGAAGTGGGCTTCTCAGTTGAAGCTCTGGCCTTTGACATGGGATGCCTGCCTGCTGGCCTTTTGATTTTCAGGCCTGGCTTTGAGCCTTGAGCTGGCTCAACTCTCTTGGAAGTGGCCTCTTCCTCTGCCACATAGTCCTCATCTTCAGAATCTGAGGTTCTCTTCTTCCTTTGTCTAGTGGCAGCTTTAGGCAGGTTGCTGGGTGTGCTCCTGCTGCCATCATCTGAGGAACTTGAGGGGCTAGTGCCCTCACTCAACTGCACTTGCTGCTTTGACAAGTTTTGGCTGTCACTCTGGTCTGACATGATGCAAACTGACTGCTGTCCCTGTGAATAGATTATAGAGGAGATAGAGTGGATGAGCATCACAAAATGCAGAGATTTTTGCAAAAAGAATGATCCAAAAACTTAGTTTTAGTTTCCCACTGAAATCATCTCGGATCTACCGATTTTCAAACTCGGTGATACCGAAGCAGTTTTGGAACCTAAACTAGTGAACTCGGTAGGACCGAGTCACAGTTCGGTGGCACCGAGACTGCTAGGGTTTCACAGAGTTCCAAAATCGGTCACACCGATAAGTAATTCTCGGTCAGACCGAGTCTCACTTGTGCAATGGCATAAGCCAAATCGGTGGGACCGAGTTTTTCAACTCGGTGGGTCCGAGATGGTTTCTGCGGAAACCTAAACCTAGAATTTTCGAATCAAACCTAATCTATGAGCGTTTTGACTGGATAGAAGTTTATCAAACGTTCCTAGAAACAGTATGATCACAATGTGCTAGGAATCAGATCGAGGAATAGCACAAAAATCAAGTCCATACCCTAGTTCGGCGAGGACTTGCTACGGCGGCAACGGCGGGGCAGAAATTCCGTTGACGGCGGCGGAGACCAGCGACAGGAGGCTGCTGGCGGCGAGAAGACGATCCGGAGACCTCGAGGGCAGAGCAGGCTATCGCGCGGGCGAAGGGGTTCGGAGAAATTTCCAAATTTTGCCCGTGACTATATATAGCCCGACCCTGTCGGTGTGACCGAGTGGAACAACTCGGTGGCACCGAGATTCATAACTGCGTGCAGTTACTGAAACTCGGTGTGACCGAAATGTTCAAATCGGTTGCACCGAGATCGAAAACCTAGATCAACTTAATGATCTCGGTAGGACCGAAGTGGAGTATCGGTCAGACCAAGAATCATAAAGAGGTTTTGGAAGTTTAAGTCTATGACGAATCGGGGACTCCGAGCGCTCCTCACACAGAGTGGTTCGAATCTGACTTGATCAAATTTTGTGATGCAGCACGAATAGAGTTTGAGACGAGAAAAGCAGAGATAGCTAGAGGAGGTTCTTAGGCATTCTTGTCCATCCACTTGGCAAAAGAGGATAAAGCCAAACAATCAAAACAACAAGTGGATGTCCTCGAATGAGTAAAATATGCAATCAGCATGCTCACACAATAAGATGGCAAATGAAATATGTGGCAAGGCATGCACAACCAATTCTAGCATCTATCAAGCAATTTGCGATGACTAGGTCATCTATATATGAGTATATTGACTTAGGAGTCAAGTGAGAACACTTGATCGTAGGTCATACTCATCATTTAAGCTCAAGTGGGGTTACCACTTTTACATAAAGCATTGTTTTGTTCACATCTTTAGAGTTGCTTTAGCTCAAGTCTTAGAGTAAAGCTCCCCCTAGATGTGATATCCCCCCTAAGAGGGATGAACTAACCTTGGGTTTTGTCGATGATGACTTCATGTAGATATTGAAGATGTGGATGCTCAATGTTGATGTAGATCTCTTGGAGCTATCCATTTGAGTGAATTGCACTTTCAATACCTACATGGGTTAGTCCCACAAGGAACAAACAAGGATATCCATAGACATAGAGTGATGCACACAAAAGATGATGTCCATGAAAACTTTTAGGTTACCTTGTCCCTTGTCTTACCAACAAGAGGGTTTGTGACTCCTTGAACTAGTGCAAGATGTGGAAGTTGATTGCACTTGTTCTTGCCAAAATGATAAGAGTGAAGTATGTTGGCGGAGTCACCCTCAAGAACTCTCTAGTTCTTCTTCTTTTGGATCCACATCATCTTGATGGGAATCCTTGGCGTTGTAGTCGTACTTGATGAAGTGGAACTTGAAGTAGTCTTGGGAATCCACTTGACTAAGGTCTTTGGAGCTTCTTCAAATGCATCAATTTCCTCTTGAAGCTTGTCCTTGCCTTTTTGCTCGTAGTCTTGTGGTGGAAGATCATCTTGAGCTTGTGTCCCCTTGAAAGAAGTATACTTCTCTTGTTGAGGGACAAACTTCATCTTGGGGTATTGATCTTCTTCCCATTCAACTCCATTGGCATTGAACTTTCGTTCAAAACCAACACCTTGATTCTTCCGGTGCATTCCTTGCTTGCGCACAATTTCCTCGAATTGCTTACTCCCGGCAAGGCTCTTGTACACTCCTTTCTCTATAATTCCCTTCAATAAGCTATTTTCTTGCTCAAGTGTAACTTGGCTAAGAGAATCATTAGTGGAATCAAGAGAACTACTAGAAGCAACAATATTGGATTTAGCATGATCATTGTTACTACTAGAGGAAGAATCTTTCTTGTTACTAGACTTGACTTGAGGCATGTAAGTGGATAAGAGTAAACGCTTGGCAATGTAAGAAGAACTTTTCTTGCGGAGATCATCATTGATTGCCTTTAAGAACTCATGCTCTTGCTCTTGATTGAGCTTTTCAAAGCGTAGTTTCTCATGAGCTCTTAAAAGTTCTTGGTGATCTTCGAAGATAGTGTCATGAGCTAACTTAAGAGTTTTTAGTTCTTTAGTTAGAGCCTCAATCTTCTCCTTATCATTGTCACTCGTTTTATCTTGATTAGCATGATTAATTACTCTTTTATCATAGTATTCATCACTAGAGTTGTCACCAAGCAAATCATCACCTAACAAGTCATCTTCATCACTATTGAAATCAACATACTCGGGGTGTGTTACCTTAGGACCTTTGGCCATGAAGCATCTTCCAATTCCTTCATTTGGTGAGTCAAATATGTCGTAGGAGTTGGTTGACACAAGTGCTAGACCGGCAACACCTTCATCTTGAGTATCTTCGGAGTCGGAGTGATAACTTCTCTCGGAGTGGCTGTCGGAGTCGGAGCCGGATACCCATTCACCAACATGAGCTTGATGTCTTCGTCTTGTATAGCTCCTTGATGATTTTTCCTTCCTTTCCGAATCCTTGCTTCTCCGTGAGTGTCTTCGTTCATAACGATCATCTCTACTCCTTCTCTCTCTTGGTGGTGACCTTTGCTTCTTCTTTTTGGAGAATCTTCTCTTCTCTTGTAGGGAGCCGTACACTCATTCGAATAGTGTCCGGGTCTTCCACAGTTGTAACAGTTTCGCTCTCGACTAGAAGATCTTTTGTCATTGTAGGACCTTGACTTGGAGCTTCTATCTTTGCTTCTACTCTTGTAGAACTTGTTGAAGTTCTTCACCATTAAGCTCAATTCTTCATTGAAGTCTTGTTTCTCACTTGATGATGTAGGGGATTCACATGAGGCTTTATAGGCACCACTTGATTTGTTGTGAAGTTCCTCTTTATCCTTAAGTGACATCTCATGAGCAACAATTCTTCCAATCACCTCCGTTGGCTTGAGATCTTTGTAATTGGGCATCATTTGGATCAATGTGCACACGGTATCATATTTTCCATCCAAGGCTCTTAGGATCTTCTTGATGATGAATCTATCGGTCATCTCTTCACTTCCTAAGCCGGCAATCTCATTTGTGATGAGAGCAAGCCTAGAGTACATTTCGGCGACACCTTCACCATCCTTCATCTTGAACTTGTCAAGTTGGCTTTGAAGCATGTCCAACTTGGATTCCTTGACGGAGTCGGTACCTTCATGCATATCAATCAAAGTGTCCCAAATTTCCTTTGCATTCTCAAGGCGGCTGATTTTGTTGAATTCTTTGGGGCACAATCCGTTGAAGAGAATATCACAAGCTTGAGCATTGTATTGCAACATCTTCAGCTCATCCGCGGTAGCTTCACGGTTTGGTTCTTTCCCATCAAAGAAGTCACCTTGCAAACCAACACACACAATAGCCCAAACGGCGGGGTTATGTCCAAGAATATGCATTTTCATTTTATGCTTCCAACTATCAAAATTAGTACCATCAAAGTAAGGACCTGTACGGTGATAATTTCCCTCGCTAGACGCCATACTCTCCTAGGTTGTGAAACCAAGGCTATGACCACCAAAAGCTATGGAGATCAAGCAAATGGAGACCAAGGCTCTGATACCACTTGTAGGATCGAAAGTATGTCTAGAGGGGGGGTGATTAGACTACTTGACCAAATAAAAACTTAACCTTTTCCCAATTTTAGTTCTTGGCAGATTTTAGCTAATTTAGGACAAGTCAAGCAATCATCACACAATTCAAGCAAGCATGCAAAGAGTAGATTGGCAGCGGAAAGTAAGGCATGCAACTTGCAAGAATGTAAAGGGAAGGGTTTGGAGAATTCAAATGCTATTGGAGACACGGATGTTTTTCCCGTGGTTCGGATAGGTGGTGCTATCCTACATCCACGTTGATGGAGACTTCAACCCACGAAGGGTAACGGTTGCGCGAGTCCACACAGGGCTCCACCCAAGGGCAATGGTTGCGCGAGTCCACACAGGGCTCCACCCACGAAGGGTCCACGAAGAAGCAACCACCCACAAAGGGTCCACGAAGAAGCAACCTTGTCTATCCCACCATGGCCATCGCCCACGAAGGACTTGCCTCACTAGCGGTAGATCTTCACTAAGTAGGCGATCTCCTTGCCCTTACAAACTCCTTGGTTCAACTCCACAATCTTGTCGGAGGCTCCCAAGTGACACCTAGCCAATCTAGGAGACACCACTCTCCAAGAAGTAACAAATGGTGTGTAGGTAATGAACTCCTTGCTCTTGTGCTTCAAATGATAGTCTCCCCAACACTCAACTCTCTCTCATAGGATTTGGATTTGGTGGAAAGAAGATTTGAGTGGAAAGCAACTTGGGAAGGCTAGAGATCAAGATTCATATGGTAGGAATGGAATTTCTTGATCTCAACACATGAGTAGGTGGTTTTCTCTCAGAACATATGAGTAGGAATGGTGTGTGTGTTCTGATGGCTCTCTCATCGAATGAGAAGGAGGTGGAGGGGTATATATAGCCTCCACACAAAATCCAACCGTTACACACAATTTACCAATCTCGGTAGGACCGAATCAGAAAACTCGGTCTGACCGAAGTAGTAAACCTAGTGACCGTTAGGAATTTCGGTGGGACTGACATGCAACTCGGTAGGACCGATTCGGTTAGGGTTTGGGCATAACGTAATCTCGGTGAGACCGATTACACAAACTCGGTGAGACCGAATTTGGTAATTAGCTAACCAGAGAGTTGGTCAGGCAAACTCGGTGGGACCGATTTGCTCTTTCGGTGAGACCGAAAAGTTACAAAGGGGAAACACTGAGTTTACATTGCAATCTCGGTGGGACCGATTCGCTCTTTCGGTGGGACCGAAAAGTTACGAAAGGGAAACAGAGAGTTTGCAACCCCATCTCGGTGGGACCGAGATCCTTATCGGTAGAACCGAATTGCTAGGGTTTGGCAGTGGCTAATGACAAGTGAAACTCGGTGGCGCCGGATAGGAAGAATCGATAGGACCGAGTTTGGCTTAGAGTTTAGGTCATATGTGGATATGGGAAAGTAGTTGAGGGTTTTGGAGCATATCATTAAGCACATGAAGCAAGAGGCTCATTAAGCAACACCTCATCCCTCCTTGATAGTATTGGCTTTTCCTATGGACTCAATGTGATTTTGGATCACTAAAATATAAAATGAAGAGTCTTGAGCTTTTGAGCTTGAGCCAATCCTTTGTCCTTAGCATTTTGAGGGTTCCACTTTCACATCCATGCCATGCCAATCATTGAGCTTTCCTGGAATAATCACCTTGGAATAGCATTAGCTCAATGAGCTATATGTTGTTATGAATTACCAAAACCACATAGGGATAGTTGCACTTTCAATGGCAGAGGCGGCCGGCCGGCCCAGCAAGCGAATCCCGGCGGGGGGTGACGACGCCGCAACAGTCGCCAGAGCGCCCAAGTTTTCCCAGATAGCACACTCACCATAAAGCTTCCCTGTCCTTAAAAGAAGTTCTGGGCACCTCCATTTTTACTGTTCTATTCAGTCAAGTCAAGCGATTTTTAGAGACGATCGAAACAACAAGGAGAAATACCACACACATGGACGAGGTAATGCACTAGCTCCAACACCGCATCACGGGGCAAAAAGTATATTCTGTAGAAGGATTTGCTATTGTGCAACTTGCATGGTACAAATGGGTGGTTCTAAAGGAGGACATTGTTAGACTAGACATGATTATCGATGTTATTCTCAACAAGAAATGCACTTATCATAAATCTCTACCATCTTGCTGTCTCAGATCCATCATGCCTAATTTCCAGATACCACTCATTCCAAAGTAGAACAGACATTCATCTCGAGGAATGCTCGATGGCGCGGAGACTTCATCGCCTAGCTCTAGCTTAATGGAATTTGAAGCTTAATAATAAGACATACCAAAGAAAGTTGGATGTGATGAAATATCACAAAAGAGAAAGAAATTGTGGCCAATTCGTATGATGAATGTTCGAAAGGAGAAGCTTTATATAGGCATGGAACATGAGGGTGAGATACAGTATTACTCTATGAAGGCTCTCTTGCCGGTAATTGTGCCCATAGTCATTGCGCCAAGCGTTGCATGTAACTGCTTCATGTTACCATGTAGATAGGACAAGGAGGCCTCACCCACGTGACCCTCACTCTCTCTCTCTCCTAAGAAAATTCAGACTTCTTAAAATTTAAAACTTTTCAAAGTTTGATCTTTTTTGAAGTTTTTGAATTTTGAATCCATTATGTTTGAAAATCCTTAAAGCTAAACTTTGTCAAAAATTAGAATACTAATATTTCAAATTCTAGAAGTCCAAATTTTCCACAAGTGAAATATTTGATAGTTTAAAATTCCAAAACTTTGAAATTTTTAAAAATGTTGGAATTTCTGAAAGTTGGGGATGGATTGTTGTAAATGTGGGTGAGGCAGGGATAAGAGCAACTCTAGCTGATGCCCTTTCACGTCGTTGGCTCGTATATTTGCGGCCGTTTTATTGTTTCAGTCTTTTTCGGGCCAGAACATATGCGCCAAATTTCCCTCGGCCCATAAAAAATATACGGGCAGCCCGCAAACCACTGCTTCCATTGTGTTATCTAGGTAGGGGTGGGGATTTAGGGTTCCCGTCTTGGATAACATCCGCCCCCTCCGCCACCTTCCTTTCTTTTCTCCGACGACCGATTCCGGCCGTTTTCCCCCTCTCCAGCACAGATATATGGTGGGAGGAGGTCCTGCTGGAGTTGCTCTAAGGGGGACTGAGGTGGGCGCGCAATTGGCATATGAGAATCCGGGTGGGAGCCGACGGGAGATTTTTGTGGGGGCACCGGGCTTGTGGCTGCACTGCGGCGCGGGCCGTGTGCTCATCGTATGCAGATTTCATGTCACTGTTTGAGCAAGTATACAAGGGATGTGGGAGCCTCCGGGCACATCTATCTATAATACCTAAATAGTTGATCCCCCACTATCTTATTTCTCTCAACATGCAGCCTATCCACATCAGCATTCCTGCCACATCAGCAACCCACCTTCCACTACTGAATTTTTCTGACATATATGTTGAAGCCACGTCATTCGTTGTGTCATTATTTTTCATAGAGCGCCTTACGATTTTGACTATCCTTATCAGCGCTGCAGTTACTGCTGCTGTAGCTTCGTACTAATTCCCCATAACCCACTAGTTGCATGTACACTAAACCGGCGAGGCAGACAACCAGTCGGCTACCGATGTAATTAAGCAGGTTTGTCCCTTCCTCTCCTCACAAACGAGGCGCATGCACACAAGGAAGAGGCGAGGCAGACGACTATCAAGCTGCCGAGGTAAATGAGCGGCTACCTATTTATTCTCCTATGACATGACTTTGTGTCTTGGACGGCCATTTGGCTGCTCTCATGGCCGCTCGTGGGTTCTGCTCAGCGGGTATATTGATCACCACCGAGAGGTTCCCTTGGTTCACCATGCACGCGAATACGCCCATGTCATCCTTTTTTGAAGACGCAATCAGCGAAATCACCCATCTTCACGGCAATCCACCCGAGGGCCACAACGATGATGGACGCTCGACGTAGGGTGAGCTCCACCACCATGCCGTCGACATCGGCCAGCACCAGCTGGAACGCTATCTACACATCGAGCTTTGTAACCACAGAGGTACTAACCACTGGGTTTCTCTTCCATCTCTCACTCCTACATATTTTATTCAGATATTATTTGCATTCTAGGATTCACATTATTAATTTGGTCAATTTAACCTTTTGCCATCTAACAGATCCTGTTTTTTCAACATCTTTGAATTTGCATCAATAGGTCATTATGTGGCTGCAGTTTAGGGCAAGAGATTCCAACCGGTAAGCATAAAGCTCAACATTTGGAGATAATATTTGTAACCGTGTTGTGTTTTTCTCCTCTCCTATTTTATTCAGACTACTTGGTTGCTAAATTGGAGGCAATTGCTCCTCTTCCCGATTTAGAACAATCCAGTTTATCTCTCAAATATGTGTCTTTTGCTCTGGGTATTTCAGCATTTTTTGAGATATCGATCATTGTTCCTAATAAGAGGTAGATGGCGACCCTTTACCAAAGAACCTAAGAAAATAATAAGATCCCACCTTTTTATTCCATGCAGATTAAATTTACGGCACCTTTTGAGAAAATGTTATGTTTTGGTTAGTGCCATTCCAAGTTAATCATTGGAGGAATATAGTTACAAATTTGAACATGCCTTCTGGTCTCTTATAGAGAACAAAAATATCAACTTTGATGATACAGTTACCATTTCTGGGAATGTGTGCTTGGCCACTTAGCTTTTATCCTGTGTAAACAGATAATAATGCTTGCTATTTACTAAAAAATTGTCTACCAATGTTGCTATATTCTCTAATCTACTCACTGTATTTGTTAAGATATTGTTGTATTTCATGTTGAAAACCTGCTCAAATTAATACATGGGGTTCACTGCCGCAAAGCACGAGGAACTTAGCAAGAAAAATTATTTTTAGCTCTTATTCTCCAGCACTCAATGTCTAATCTTACTATTACTTTTGCAATTCTATAAAGATACAACTACATGTACCCGAAGCAATGCGCGGGGTATCATCTAGTTTATACTATTTTAACAACCACTACACAGAGAACGTAGCTGGTACTCCCAAGCTAGAAAAAAATCATTGTAATAATCGTGATTTCCGTTCTAGAAGCATTATCACATTGACATACGCCATGCATTTACCCCACACGCACATACTTTTTCTCGTGCTTCGAGATGAATATGGGATTGAATTTTTGTGACATAGCTAGGCACAACGTCAATGGTTTGATATTGTTTCTAATCTTTTTGGTGATTTCTAGAGAGGAAACAACAAAGAGAAATACCTCACACATGGACGGGGTGATGCAGTAGCTCCAACACCTCACCACGGGTAAACAAGTTGTTTGTGTAGAAGGAATTGCTATTTTACATATTGCACATTATACAGTGGTTCTGCTCAAGGTTAGGATAGTTAGACTAGACATGATTGTTGATGTTATTCTCAACAAGAAATGCACTTATCATAAATCTCTGCCACACCACTGTCTTAGATCCGTCATGCCTAATTTCCAGATACCACTCATTCCAAAGTAGATAAAATATTCCTCTGAGGAATGCTCGATGGCGCGGAGACCTCATTGCCTAGCTCTAGGTAAGTAGAATTTGAAGCTTAATAATAATACATACGAAAGAAAGTTGAAATATCACAAATGAGAAAGAAATTGTGCCAATTGGTATGATGAATGTTGGAAAGGGGAAGCTTTATATGTTGGGGAATGTAGTAATTTCAAAAAAAATTCCTATGCACACGCAAGATCATGGTGATGCATAGCAACGAGAGGGGAGAGTGTTGTCCACATACCGTCGTAGACCGAAAGCGGAAGCGTTAGCACAACGCGGTTGATCTAGTTGTACGTCTTCACGATCCGACCGATCAAGTACCAAACGCACGGCACCTCCGAGTTTAGCACACGTTCAACTCGATGACGTCCCGCGAGCTCCGATCCAGCAAAGCTTCATAAGAGAGTTTCGTCAGCACGACGGCGTGGTGACGGTGATGATGGTACTACCGAGTAGGGCTTCGCCTAAGCACCGCTACGATATGACCGAGGTGGATTATGGCGGAGGGGGGCACTGCACACGGCTAAGAGATCAATGAGGGGAGGTGCAAGGGGGGAGGTGCAAGGGGGGAGGTGCGGCCGGCTAGGAGGAGGAGCGCCAGGAGGAGTCCTACTCCCACCGGGAGTAGGACTCCCTCCCTTCCTTGTTGGATTAGGAGAAGGGGGGAAAGAGGAGGGAGAGAGGAAGGAAAGGGGGGTGCCCCCCTCTCCTTGTCCTATTCGGACTAGAGGGGGAGGGGCGCGCGGCCCCACCCTAGCTGCCTCTCCTCTTCTTCACTAAGGCCCACTATGGCCCATTAAGCCCCCTGGGGGGTTCCGGTAACCCCTCGGTACTCCGGTAAAATCCCGATTTCACCCGGAACATTTTCGATATCCAAATATAGGCTTCCAATATATCAATTTTCATGTCTTGACCATTTCAAGACTCCTCGTCATGTCCGTGATCACATCCGGGACTCCGAACAACCTTCGGTACATCAAAATTCATAAACTCATAATATAACCGTCATCGAAACTTTAAGCGTGCGGACCCTACGGGTCCGAGAACTATGTAGATATGACCGAGACACGTCTCTGGTCAATAAACAATAGCGGAACCTAGATGCTCATATTGGCTCCCACATATTCTATGAAGATCTTTATCGGTCAGACCGCATAACAACATACGTTGTTCCCTTTGTCATCGACATGTTACTTGCCCGAGATTCGATCGTCGGTATCTCAATACCTAGTTCAATCTCGTTACCGGCAAGTCTCTTTACTCGTTCCGTAATACATCATACCGCAACTAACTCATTAGTTGCAACGCTGGCAAGGCTTAAGTGATGTGCATTACCGAGTGGGCCCAGAGATACCTCTTCGACGATCGGAGTGACAAATCCTAATCTCGTAATACGCCAACCCAACAAATACCTTCGGAGACACCTGTAGAGCACCTTTATAATCACCCAGTTACGTTGTGACGTTTGGTAGCACACAAAGTGTTCCTCTGGTAAACGGGGGTTGCATAATCTCATAGTCATAGGAACATGTATAAGTCATGAAGAAAGAAATAGCAACATACTAAACGATCGAGTCCTAAGCTAACAGAATGGGTCAAGTCAATCACATCATTCTCCTAATGATGTGATCCCGTTAATCAAATGACAACTCATGTCTATGGCTAGGAAACATAACCATCTTTGATCAACGAGCTAGTCAAGTAGAGGCATACTAGTGACACTCCGTTTGTCTATGTATTCACACAAGTATTATGTTTCCGGTTAATACAATTCTAACATGAATAATAAACATTTATCATGATATACGGAAATAAATAATAACTTTATTATTGCCTCTAGGTCATATTTCCTTCAGTCTCCCACTTGCAGTAGAGTCAATAATCTAGATTATACAGTAATGATTCTAACACCCATGGAGTCTTGGTGCTGATCATGTTTTGCTCGTGGAAGAGGCTTAGTCAACGGGTCTGCAACATTCAGATCCGTATGTATCTTGCAAATTTCTATGTCTCCCACCTGGACTAGATCCCGGATGGAATTGAAGCGTCTCTTGATGTGCTTGGTTCTCTTGTGAAATCTGGATTCCTTCGCTAAGGCAATTGCTCCAGTATTGTCATAAAAGATTTTCATTGGACCCGATGCACTAGGTATGACACCTAGATCGGATATGAACTCCTTCATCCAGACTCCTTCATTTGCTGCTTCCGAAGCAGCTATGTACTCCGCTTCACATGTCGATCCTGCCACGACGCTTTGTTTAGAACTGCACCAACTGACGGCTCCACCGTTCAATGTAAACACGTATCCAGTTTGCGATTTAGAATCGTCCGGATCAGTGTCAACGCTTGCATCAACGTAGCCATTTACAATGAGCTCTTTGTCACCTCCATAAACGAGAAACATATCCTTAGTCCTTTTCAGGTATTTCAGGATGTTCTTGACCGCTGTCCAGTGATCCACTCCTGGATTACTTTGGTACCTCCCTGCTAGACTTATAGCAAGGCACACATCAGGTCTGGTACACAGCATTGCATACATGATAGAGCCTATGGATAAAGCATAGGGAACATCTTTCATATTCTCTCTATCTTCTGCAGTGGTCGGGCATTGAGTCTTACTCAACTTCACACCTTGTAGCACAGGCAAGAACCCTTTCTTTGCTTGATCCATTTTGAACTTCTTCAAAACTTTGTCAAGGTATGTGCTTTATGAAAGTCCAATTAAGCATCTTGATCTATCTCTATAGATCTTGATGCCCAATATATAAGCAGCTTCACCAAGGTCTTTCATTGAAGAACTCTTATTCAAGTATCCCTTTATGCTATCCAGAAATTCCATATCATTTCCAATCAGCAATATGCCATCCACATATAATATCATAAATGCTACAGAGCTCCCACTCACTTTCTTGTAAATATAGGCTTCTCCAAAAGTTTGTACAAAACCAAATGCTTTCATCACACTATCAAAGCGTTTATTCCAACTCCGAGAGGCTTGCACCAGTCCATAAATGGATCGCTGGAGCTTGCACACTTTGTTAGCTCCCTTTGGATCGACAAAACCTTCCGGTTGCATCATATACAACTCTTCTTCCAGAAATCCATTCAGGAATGCAGTTTTTACATCCATTTGCCAAATTTCATAATCATAAAATGTGACAATTGCTAACATGATTCGGACAGACTTAAGCATCGCTACGGGTGAGAAGGTCTCATCGTAGTCAATCCCTTGAACTTGTCAAAAACCTTTCGCAACAAGTCGAGCTTTATAGACAGTAATATTACCATCAACATCAGTCTTCTTCTTGAAGATCCATTTATTCTCAATGGCTTGCCGATCATCGGGAAAGTCAACCAAAGTCCACACTTTGTTCTCATACATGGATCCCATCTCAGATTTCATGGCCTCAAGCCATTTTTCGGAATCTGGTCTCACCATCGCTTCTTCATAGTTTGTAGGTTCGTCATGGTCTAGTAATATTACCTCCAAAACAGGATTACCGTAACACTCTGATGCGGATCTTACTCTGGTTGACCTACGAGGTTCAGTAACAACTTGATTTGAAGTTCCATGATCATCATTATTTACTTCGTCACTAATTGGTATAGACGTCACAAGAACCGGTTTCTGTGATGAACTACTTTCCAATAAGGGAGCAGGTATGGTTACCTCATCAAGTTCTACTTTCCTCCCACTCACTTCTTTCGAGAGAAACTCCTTCTCTAGAAAGGATCCATTCTTAGCAACAAATGTATTGCCTTCGGATATGTGATAGAAGGTGTACCCAACAGTCTCCTTTGGGTATCCTATGAAGACACATTTCTCCGATTTGGGTTTGAGCTTATTAGGTTGAAGCTTTTTCACATAAGCATCACAACCCCAAACTTTAAGAAACGGCAACTTTGGTTTCTTGCCAAACCACAGTTCATAAGGCGTTGTCTCAACGGATTTCGATGGTGCCTTATTTAACGTGAATGCGGCCGTCTCTAAAGCATAACCCCAAAATGATAGTGGTAAATCAGTAAGAGACATCATAGATCGCACCATATCTAGTAAAGTACGATTATGACGTTCGGACACACCATTACGCTGTGGTGTTCCGGGTGGCGTGAGTTGCGAAACTATTCCGCATTGTTTCAAATGTAGACCAAACTCGTAACTCAAATATTCTTCTCCACGATCAGATCGTAGAAACTTTATTTTCTTGTTACCATGATTTTCAACTTCACTCTGAAATTCTTTGAACTTTTCAGTTGTTTCAGACTTATGTTTCATTAAGTAGATATACCCATATCTGCTTAAATCATATGTGAAGGTGAGGAAATAATGATACCCGCCGCGAGCCTCGATATTCATTGGTCCACATACATCAGTATGTATGATCTCCAATAAATCAGTTGCTCGCTCCATAGTTCCGAAGAACGGCATTTTAGTCATCTTGCCCATGAGGCATGGTCTACAAGTACCAAGTGATTCATAATCAAGTGGTTCCAAAAGTCCATCCATATGGAGTTTCTTCATGGGTTTTACACCGATATGACCTAAACGGCAGTGCCACAAATAAGTTGCACTATCATTATCAAATCTGCATCTTTTGGCTTCAACATTATGAATATGTGTATCACTACTATCGAGATTCATCAAAAATAGACCACTCTTCAAGGGTGCATGACCATAAAAGATATTACTCATATAAATAGAACAACCATTATTCTCTGATTTAAATGAATAACCCCCTCGCATCAAACAAGATCCAAATATAATGTTCATGCTCAAAGCTAGCACCAAATAACAATTATTTATGTCTAATACTAATCCCGAAGGTAGATGTAGAGGTAGCGTGCCGACGGCGATAACATCGACTTTGGAACCATTTCCCACCCGCATCGTCACCTCGTCCTTGGCCAGTGTTCGCTTAATCCGTAGTCCCTGTTTTGAGTTGCAAATATTAGCAACAGAACCAATATCAAATACCCAGGTGCTACTGCGAGCTCTGGTAAGGTATACATAAATAACATGTATATCACATATACCTTTGTTCACCTTGCCATCCTTCTTATCCGCCAAATACTTGGGGCAGTTCCGCTTCCAGTGACCAGTCTGCTTGCAGTAGAAGCACTCAGTCTCAGGCTTAGGTCCAGACTTGGGTTTCTTCTCTTGAGCAGCAACTTGCTTGTTGTTCTTCTTGACATTCCCCTTCTTCTTCCTTTTGCCCTTTTTCTTGAAACTGGTGGTCTTATTGACCATCAACACTTGATGCTCCTTCTTGATTTCTACCTCCGCAGCCTTTAGCATTGCGATGAGCTCGGGAATCCTCTTATACATCCCTTGCATGCTATAGTTCATCATGAAGCTTTTGTAGCTTGGTGGCAGTGATTGAAGAATTCTGTCAATGATGCTATCATCCGGAAGATTAACTCCCAGTTGAATCAAGTGATTGCAGTACCCAGACATCTTGAGTATATGCTCACTGACAGAACTATTCTCCTCCATCTTGCAGCTGTAGAACTTATTGGAGACTTCATATCTCTCAATCCGGGCATTCTTTTGAAATATTAACTTCAACTCCTGGAACATATCATATGCTCCATGATGTTCAAAACGTCGTTGAAGTCCCGGTTCTAAGCCGTAAAGCATGGCACACTGAAGTATCGAGTAGTCATCAACACGTGACTGCCGGGCATTCACAATGTCTGCAGTTGCTGGCGCAGGTGGTACACCTAGCGGTGCTTCCAGGACGTAACTCTTCTATGCAGCAATGAGGATAATCCTCAAGTTACGGACCCAGTCCGTGTAATTGCTACCATCATCTTTCAACTTTTCTTTCTCAAGGAACACATTAAAATTCAATGGAACAACAGCACGGGCCATCTATCTACAATCAACATAGACAAGCAAGATACTATCAGGTACTAAGTTCATGATAAATTTAAGTTCAATTAATCATATTACTTAAGAACTCCCACTTAGATAGACATCTCTCTAATCCTCTAAGTGATCACGTGATCCATATCAACTAAACCATAACCGATCATCACGTGAAATGGAGTAGCTTTCAATGTTGAACATCACTATGTTGATCATATCTACTATATGATTCACGCTCGACCTTTCGGTCTCAGTGTTCCGAGGCCATATCTGCATATGCTAGGCTCGTCAAGTTTAACTTGAGTATTCTGCGTGTGCAAAACTGGCTTGCATCCGTTGTAGATGGACATAGAGCTTATCACACCCGTTCATCACGTGGTGTCTGGGCACGACGAACTTTGGCAACGGTGCATACTCAAGGAGAACACTTTTATCTTGAAATTTAGTGAGAGATCATCTTATAATGCTACCGTCAATCAAAGCAAGATAAGATGCATAAAAGATAAACATCACATGCAATCAATATAAGTGATATGATATGGCCATCATCATCTTGTGCTTGTGATCTCCATCTCCGAAGCGCCGTTATGATCACCATCGTCACCGACGCGACACCTTGATCTCCATCGTAGCATCGTTGTTGTCTCGCCAATCTTATGCTTCCACAACTATCGCTGCCGCTTAGTGATAAAGTAAAGCATTACAGGGCGATTGCATTGCATACAATAAAGCGACAACCATATGGCTCCTGCCAGTTGCCGATAACTCGGTTACAAAACATGATCATCTCATACAATAAAATTTAGCATCATGCTTTGACCATATCACATCACAACATGCCCTGCAAAAACAAGTTAGACGTCCTCTACTTTGTTGTTGCAAGTTTTACATGGCTGCTACGGGCTGAGCAAAAACCGTTCTTACCTACACATCAAAACCACAACGATAGTTTGTCAAGTTGGTGCTGTTTTAACCTTCGCAAGGACCGGGCTTAGTCACACTCGGTTCAACTAAAGTTGGAGAAACTGACACCCGCCAGCTACCTGTGTGCAAAGCACGTCGGTAGAACCAGTCTCGCGTAAGCGTATGCGTAATGTCGGTCCGAGCAGCTTCATCCAACAATAACGCCGAACCAAAGTATGACATGCTGGTAAGCAGTATGACTTATATCGCTCACAACTCACTTGTGTTCTACTCGTGCATATGACATCTATGCATAAAACCTGGCTCTGATGCCACTGTTGGGGAACGCAGTAATTTCAAAAAAATTCCTACGCACACGCAAGATCATGGTGATGCATAGCAACGAGAGGGGAGAGTGTTGTCCACGTACCCTCGTAGATCGAAAGCGTAAGTGTTAGCACAACGCGGTTGATGTAGTCGTACATCTTCACGATCCGACCAATCAAGTACCGAACGCACGGCACCTCCGAGTTTAGCACACGTTCAACTCGATGACGTCCCGTGAGCTCTGATCCAGCAAAGCTTCACATGAGAGTTTCATCAGCACGACGGCGTGGTGACGGTGATGATGATACTACCGACGCAGGGCTTCGCCTAAGCACCGCTACGACATGACCGAGGTGGATGTTGGTGGAGGGGGGCACCGCACACGGCTAAGAGATCAATGATCAATTGTTGTGTCTTTGGGGTGCCCCCTGCCCCCGTATATAAAGTAGCAAGGGGGGAGGTGCGGCCGGCTAGGAGGAGGCGCGCCAGGAGGAGTCCTACTCCCACCGGGAGTAGGACTCCCTCCCTTCCTTGTTGGATTAGGAGAAGGGGGGAAAGAGGAGGGAGAGATGAAGGAAAGGGGGGCACCCCCCTATCCTTGTACTATTCAGACTAGAGGGGGAGGGGCGCGCGGCCCTGCTGTAGCCACCTCTCCTCTTCTCCACTAAGGCCCACTATGGCCCATTAAGCCCCCGGGGGGTTCCGGTAACCCCTCGGTACTCTGGTAAAATCCCGATTTCACCCGGAACATTTCCGATATCCAAATCTAGGCTTCCAATATATCAATTTTCATGTCTCGACCATTTCGAGACTCCTCGTCATGTCTGTGATCACATCCGGGACTCCGAACAACCTTCGGTACATCAAAATTCATAAACTCATAATATAACCGTCATCGAAACTTTAAGCGTGCGGACCCTACGGGTTCGAGAACTATGTAGACATGACCGAGACACGTCTCCAGTCAATAAAAAATAGCGGAACCTGGATGCTCATATTGGATCCCACATATTCTACGAAGATCTTTATCGGCCAGACCACATAACAACATACGTTGTTCCCTTTGTCATCGGTATGTTACTTGCCCGAGATTCGATCGTCGGTATCTCAATACCTAGTTCAATCTCGTTACCGGCAAGTCTCTTTACTTGTTCTGTAATACATCATCCCGCAACTAACTCATTAGTTGCAATGCTTGCAAGGCTTAAGTGATGTGCATTACCGAGTGGGACCAGAGATACCTCTCCGACAATCGGAGTGACAAATCCTAATCTCGAAATACGCCAACCCAAAAAATACCTTCGGACACACATGTAGAGCACCTTTATAATCACCCAGTTACGTTGTGATCTTTGGTAGCACACAAAGTGTTCCTCCGGTAAACGGGAGTTGCATAATCTCATAGTCATAGGAACATGTATAAGTCATGAAGAAAGCAATAGCAACATACTAAACGATCGAGTGCTAAGCTAACGGAATGGGTCAATTCAATCACATCATTCTCCTAATGATGTGATCCCATTAATCAAATGACAACTCATGTCTATGGCTAGGAAACATAACCATCTTTGATCAACGAGCTAGTCAAGTAGAGGCATACTAGTGACACTCTGTTTGTCTATGTATTCACACAAGTATTGCGTTTCCGCTTAATACAATTCTAGCATGAATAATAAAAATTTATCATGATATAAGGAAATAAATAATAACTTTATTATTGCCTCTAGGGCATATTTCCTTCATTATATAGGGATGCAACATGAGCGTGAGATACACTATTACTCTAAGAAGGCTTTCTCGCGGGTAATTGTGCCCATAGTCACTGTGTCAGGTTACCATGTAGGAGTACATAGGATAATGGGACCTCACCCATGTAACTTTCTCTTTCCTCGCAGGCCCAATGTGGGGGCCGGATTTTCCGGGACCTAAATCCCAGTAAACGACCCTTGTGTCATCACCAGCCTAGGATTACTGTTGCTGGTGGACATTTCCTTGATATAGGATTCCAAGCAATTGGAAGGATTTGAGTACAAGACCTTATAGGTCCATTGAGTACAACAATGATTCCTAGTGGCAGATGATGGAAGCGACTTGTGGATCTCCAACGTTGATGGAACTCTATTCCCACGGGAACAGCTGACCTGGATAACTCCTATCTCGCGTGGCTGCTATCTCCGAATCCTAGGTTGCGGGGTGTCTTCGCAGTACTCCTCTCTAAATCATGATCTGGCCAATACAATAGACAGGGACAAGCCTATGAGTACGTTTGAATGTACTCACAAACGTTAAGAACAAAAGATATACCGGATGCATATGCTCATGATGAACTAAAATTACATGCATGTGCTAACTCAGTATTAAAGCATGGCATGAAAAATATTCATACAGAAAATAAGTCATGTTATTAGTAAATCAAAGAAATGAAATGGAATTTGGGCATTGGACCGCCCGAAGAATTCCAAGAGAAATGCCAAACGGGTGTTTAAAAGAGAATCGGGCGAGACAGGACCGCCCGAGAACTCAAGCGACGCCACGAGAGGTCTTGAAAATAAAAGCCACAGTCGGGTGTCTAGGCGACGCCTCATAAAGAGCTTATAATAACACAAGTATTTAGGTGGACTAGCCATCCCATGTGATACTCAGAAACGAAAATAAACTTAAG
This sequence comes from Triticum urartu, assembly GCF_056163025.1. Classification (NCBI taxonomy): domain Eukaryota; kingdom Viridiplantae; phylum Streptophyta; class Magnoliopsida; order Poales; family Poaceae; genus Triticum; species Triticum urartu. The sequence continues at coordinate 583,610,425 of NC_141877.1, forward strand.
TATCCTGGGTAGTCTAGCCATCCCAAGAGATACTCAAGGTTAAACATAAGAGGAAAAGGTTAGTCCACAACAATATCCATACCAACAGTAATATTCATAATAGCACCAGTAGTGACAATCATTATCCTGCAAAAGGAACCATGATCACTTTAATTATTTCCTCCGAAGACTGACACGAAGACCGACACTTGACCAACCCAGACAGTAGTCCTTAACCATGGACACGACTATTCGAATAGATATAACTCTGCAGAGGGTGTACTCTTTACCCACGTGTATAGGATTTCTTTAGCCAGTACCGAGACGCTGACTAATTCCCGTTACGGCCTTTGGATTGAAAACACACCTGACCAGCACACACCAGATTAACTTTCCAGATGCCAGGAATCACCCAAAGCATCGTTCAAGAGAAACTCTAAGTCGGGGAGACCATCATCTCGAGTAGCATGGGATCACTATTATCACGCACGGATTACAAGGGGTGCCCCTCTCTCGGCCCAGCCGAATACACCCATGCCCCCTGGCCCGATGACTGGCATTGCATTCGGTACCTGGAAACCCTCATCGTGGCCTCTCTGTACAGTGTGTGCAGGGAAAGGGGTTAACAACTTACTAAATCGTACCCTGCCTATGGTGAGGACAAGTGGTAGCACGAACCAGTATGGGGGTTACCAGAACAAGACTCGATCTATGGTCAACTCGGGAGTTTTAAGTTTTCCTGTAGTGGTTAGCACAACATAATTCCTTGGCAATACCCAACAGGGTCACCACCTGGTATGTCCCAACATACCCTCACTGATCATTCTTGTCACAACGAGATTTCAGTCTCACAGTCACTTTTCTCATGACTGATTCTTCCTGCAAATTAGCCTGGACCAACACAGGTACATATGGCACATGAAAATAACTATACTCACATATAGCTCATGTTTAAATGAAAATAAAATACAATCCAGGGGGATCATGCATGTATGACCAATACTATGCAAATTTCACATGAGTTGAATATATTCGTAATTCACTTCTACATGCAAACAAACACTATGCATTCACCATATCATGTGTTCAAGATGCTTGCCTTGAGCATGCAGAAAGATTGGGTGCACTCCAAAACTTTGAAAATTATATCTCCCCTCCATTTCCTATTTTCAAAATATTTTAATTACCACAAAATTCCAAAACAGTACATCAAAGTTGCTTGGAAATTTTTGAAAAAAATATTAAAATAAACTAGATGAAATTTGAGAGATAACACAAAAAGAATCAAGTCATTTGAAGTTTATATGATTTTCCTATGGATTTACTAAGCTGAAATATTAAGGAAAATGGACTATTTAGTAGATCCAGCAAAAACCAGGACTAGGAAAAATGTTCACCCTATCTGGATAAATAGAGCATGATTCTAGGAGTAGGCAGAAATTTCAATCATCAAATTTGGATGTGAAATGGATGTTGTGGATTTATTTGAAATATGATGGAAAATAAAAGGGAAACAAATATTACTGTGATGGGCTGAGCAGAAACGCGCCCTGGGCACGGTATAGCCGCCTGGCGCTACTGGGCCAAGTCCAATCGCTCGACCGCGCGGGAGGGCTGCGATGTCGAAGGCGTACTCACAACAATACGCTTTCCACGCGGGAAAGCAACTTCAATAGAACCCGTCTCCACTTAAGACGAGTTGGCGTGGCGCTGGGTCACTGACAGTGGGCCCGCCTGGCCCACCGGTCAGGTTTCACCAGTCCATGCGCGCGCCGTCTCCTCTGACCGAACAGAGGCGGAGCTCCGACAAGGCTTTCCGGCGATTAGTGGCTTCATTTGGAAAACCGAGGCCATCCGCGGGCTCAGGGGGTTGAGGCGGTCCCTCCGGTGGTCGCTATGGTCCCCGAGGTGGACGGAGTCGCCGGGGGCGAGCTCAGCCGAAGAGCTCTGGCGGGGCGAATTGGGCGTTTCTCCCACGGTGGCTCCTGAGAAGAATTGAGCGCAGGGATGGGTCGGTGGGTGCTCAAGGAGGCTAGTGGTGGAGAAATTTGGGGAGGGAGGGTCGGACGGCGTCGGAACCATCCGAGTCATGGCGGCGGTAGGAGTTGCCGAAGAGGAAGAAGACGACCATCTCTGGTCGTGTTGCTTCTACGGGAGGATCAGAGAGGGGAAGGGGTGAGTCTGGTGAGGATCGAAGAGAGCCCAGGGTGAGCTTTTATAGCACGAGGGGTCAGCTCCGCGGTGTCCAGTGGATAAGCACGGCGGCGGTGGTCATTGCGGCAGCAGGTGAGGCCGTTGAGGTCGGTAGAGTGGACGGTGAGGGCAGTGGCCACCCGCAGTTACTCCTGGGAGGAGCTGGGCTGCCCGGGACGCGCCACGCGGCTCGGGCAGAGACGTGGCCATGCGGGACTCGTTGGGCGGCGGTCTTGGTCATCGTGGACGGCGGTGGACGGCGCTAGGGGCCAAGCGAGGGTGTCGGCGAGGTTCTTGGTGGTCGAGCTGATCCAGAGGAGGATCATGATGAGAGGGGGAGGCAGCAGAGACACGGCAGGGGCTTGGTGCCGACGCGTGCAAAACACACGCTCTGGCCGCGCCCGGTGCATGCACGTTAGGTGTTCGTCAGATTGCCAGTGGCATCTATAGGGACACACACGAGCTACAAATCAATAGGATGGTGCTTATAGGTATGAGAGGAGTGATGGACATGCTGGTTTGGCCAAATAACCAAGTGTTCAGTGTAAGTTAGAAAGTGGCAACATTTCTGTCATGCCCACAAGGTGTTTGACAGAATGCTAGGGCAAGCTAAAGGACTTGGTTGATGATGAAATTTGGGAGGATGAGGTCTCTTTAGATGATAGATTTGGTAGTGGAGTTAGTTTGGAAAGATGAGAAACTTGCTAGTGCAATTTTTACCAGAATTCAGTTCTGGACAGAAACTTCAGTGGCATGTTTGGTGGACTAAAAAGATGCCAATGGAGCTGATCTCCTGGAGTTGCGGTTTTGGTTGGAAGGACTACTAGATGGCAAAGTTACAGAAGCAATGGAGCTAGGAAAAGTAGGGTTGTAGTTAAAACTCAAGGATGGGACATAATTTGAAAAGAGGATGTTTCTCTCAAAATTTTCAAAAGACATAGTTAGGTTTTTGCTCAAGAGTGATTTATAGGCATCATCTGACCTCTCATAATTTTTGTGGGATTTTAAAACAATTATTTAAAAGAGTTGTAGTGTAACCGAAGCATTTTAAGTATTGAAAATGCTTTTAAAAGAATTACTTGTGGCAAGTTTTATTATGAAAACATTTCCTTGAAATTATTTACACAACAACCAAGGACCACAACATTTCACAAAGATAATCTTCTATGGAGGGAAGATTTTGTAAAACAGGAAATAGAAAAGCTCTAAAATTAATAAATGACCTAGTGTAATTCAAAACTTTATCTCTGGCCAAATTTTACTTAAAGAAAATATGATTAAATTTTTGGGGTGTTACAAACTCTACCCCCCTTAAGAAAAATCTCATCCTCAAGATTTGTTAAGGGCAGAAGAACTGAATGCAAATCACAACAATGATCATATGCAGAATGCACTTACAACATACGCCCTACATTACAATACAACGGTTGCAACACGTAAACTAGTGCTAGGTACAGCAACAATGACTGTCTACGGTCCGAAGGTGAGATCGATAGGGTCTTGTGGAAGGGTTCCTCGTGCTGGAGCACATTCTCCTTCTTCCGGGGGAAGTGAAGGAAGTAAACGAAGAACATGTCCTTCCGGAGTTGGCCATGATGATCCACCAATGGCGATGTGGGGATTCAGGACAGCAAGATAATGGAGGTAATCCATCAGTTGTTGCGTTAGATGCTCCTGGGCCATCACATATTGAATGAGATTGGCCAGAGCTGGATCCCTCTCTCTGCGTTCACAACGGAACGTGGCTTCTGCTCCAGAAGCTGCGCGGCTCGGGAAATAGTAGTATTTCCTTTCACTAGCAGCGGGTACTGTCGTGGTTTTGTCACGGCAGATGTCCTAGAGAAAGGACTTAGTCGTGGAGCCATCGCGACGGGTTAGCTTGAAGGGGTTAAAGCGGACACAAGGACGCAAGAGAGTTTATACTAGTTCGGCCCCTTCGATGAAGGTAAAAGCCTACGTTTAGTTGTTATGGAATTGATGGGGTTTCGATGACTAGGGAGCCAACAAGCTTCGCCTATGTCTCGAGTTGTTGTCTGTTGTCCTTGAACCGCCGCCGGGTCGTCCCCTTATATACACGGGTGACACCCGTCGGTTCATAGAATCCCAACACCGGTCGATATTCGTACCCGGGTTGGTCTCTCCGTTTTCCTAACTTACAATACAAGTTCATATACAAATTCCAGTTTACCGCTACAAGTCTTGAACCGGCTACGGGCCTTAGGCCCTCATCTGCCTTCTTGGGCTTTATCACTTCTGGAACTACTGATGAAGTTGACCCGGCCCAGATAGGCCGGTTTACGCCCAGCAGTAATATCCCCAACATTAGGCCCCATATTGATTTGAATGGGTTCATGTCAATCCTTTAACAAAAAACTTCATCTTCAACGTCTTCTCATAAATTGGTAAACCGCCATGATGTCATCTTCTCTGATTACTGTAAACCGGAGTGACGTCACCTGTCATAACAAAGATATCCATTATGCTTCTTTATTTTAATATATCTGCGGAAATCGAGGCGACAACTCCGTTTCATGGCCCCTTGATTGTCGCACCTGACACATGCCTTTTTGCCTTATAAATAGGACCGAAGGGTCATTTCCTTTCTCTTTCCATTCTTCCCCTTCTGCTTCATCTTCCTCGCATCGCCTGACTTCAGAGCTCCGCCGCCACCGTCGACCTCTGCCTCAACCTTGGCTGCCGCATCAACCTGGGCGCACCAGAGCATCGCGGCCACCTTCCGCGTCTTCCGCAGCTCCGCTAAACCTTCTATCCTTTCCCCCACAGATCTGTTTTAGGGTTTCACAGTTCTTCCGTATTCATCGTCTGCTTCTTGCTCCTGCGACAGATCTTTTAGATGAATCTGCAAATCTTTATTCTGTGCAATGATAGTTGTTTGACCTTCGCCTTCACTTATGCATCTCAAAATTATAGATATATATGAACGCTTTGCTTATAGGTTTGGTACTGCTCCTTTTGAACTTCTAAGTATTTATCTCTTTTCTGAATTTGCTTCAGATCCAATGCCGTAAAGAAATCTTGTAAAACCTGTTTCTGCGTACTTGTCCATCCGCAATCTCAGCTTTTCAATGCTTAGATCAGGCGGTTTAACCTTATAGAAAAAATTCCCAAACCGGTATATGCCATTAGTCCCCTTGTTGAACCGCCAGATGTTGGTTGCTTCATGAAACTCCGGTTCAGATAGTTCTGTCTCCGGTTTAACAGTGCATATACCAACGTACCTTGATCAAATACATTTTTGAACCGGGATCTTCTTCCTTGTAGATTCCATCATGGCCAAGCAAGTATATGAATGCAATTTGGTTCCTTCTCGCGTCACAGAGGCTGAACTGGACGATTTAGTCCTGATTGGCGCTTTAGGCAGCAAAGATACCATCCATTGGAGGGCTCCTGGCAAAGAGTGCCCTCCCACACCTCGAGAAGGAGAGGTTGTTGTTTTCGTAGATCACTTAGCCCGGGGCTTTAAGCCGCCCGGTTCTAAATTTTACCGGGATGTTTTAGCCGATTTCCAACTCCATCCACAAGACACTGGCCCCAACTCTCTTACAAATATGTGTCACTTCCAAGTGCTCTGTGAGGTGTTCTTTCAAGAGGAGCCCACAGTGGAATTGTTCAGAGACCTTTTCCATTTAAACCGCCATACTGAATTTACTGATGGCTCTAATACGGAGTTGGGTGGTGTGGCGATTCAGAAAAGGAAAGAGGTCACATACCCTCACGCCAAGCTGCACAGCCACCCTAAAGAGTGGAATCAGACATGGTTCTATTGCAAAGATACCTCCCCTGCTGGTGAGAATCCCTTGCCTGGCTTTCGTCCGGAGCGGCTCAGCAATACACACCCTTTTCCTCAAAGATTGACCGCCCAGGAGAGAAGCAAATATGCTCCCCAACTGTCAAAGCTCAGAGCCTTTATGGCCAACGGTTTAACAGGGGTTGATCTTGCTCGCTGTTGGATATCATGGAGCATACTGCCCCTTAGTCAGCGCTCCAGTTTGATGTGCGAGTATACTGACTGTGTTGATGACCCACTGCGAAATTCAAAAATTCAGCTCTCCGATGAAGAAATCACAGAGGCTGTGAACAAGATGCTGAATGAACCGGAACACGTCTGCGCTAAAACCGGCCTGCTCCCTTCTGTGCCACCAATAAACTGCCAGCTGTAAGACTTTGATTTTTCTCTTTGCTGAATCTGTTTATTGATATGTCTGGTCATTGTTTAATATCAGTGTATGTGAAATCAGGGCAATGATCCGTTTTGGAGCAAAAAACTGCCGCAGGAGAAACCAGAAAAACCAGCCAAACTGGAAAGAGCAACTCGGCAAAAGACTAAAACTGTGAAGAAGACTGCCCACAGGAAAAGAACCACGGCATCTTCTAATCCGGCCCCTGATGATGATGTGGATAGTCCGGACTTTGAGGTAGAGCTTGACTCACTTGGTTTATTTTTCATACGTCTTATTGATGATGATATTTGTCAGGATGATGCCGAAGCCAGCCACGCGGATGTTGCAGAGGTAATTATTCTCTTTTCTGATTCAGAAACTTTGCCTTCACAAAAAATCCGCCAGGCAAACCGGAAAGTTAAATTTTCTCATCCTCTTGCTTATCTGGATCCTAAATTTCTTATGAAGACCCAACAACACAAAGCCCGTCGCACAACCCGGCACAGCGGCCAAGTAGTTACCTCCGCCGGCTTACCGAACAGTCCGGTTCGGAAACGCCATTCAGAGGTCTCTAATTTGCTTGTCAGTGCTTGTCCTAAAGCGGGCTGCTTTCGTCAACCTCTTAATCCGTCTGACTCCGATTACCAAGTTACTTCCCACTCATCTTCTGGCGAGTCATCGGCTACTCAGCTGCCACCGCTCAAAATGGTGCTTGGGTAAGCTACACTTATTGTGATATTTGCAGTACATCGCCTTAGAACATATGCTGTATTTGATTTTGTTATTCTTCTCAGGGCCAAACCTAGGCCAAGCAAGAAGGCCCGCCTGGACAAAGCGGCCGAAGAAGATGCCGTTCTTGAGCCAGGCAAGAGAGCCGATCTTGAAGCGGCTATTCCTGAGGATATACCCAACGATCCACCGCAGCAAGACGACGATCTTATTGCTGCTGATGCCTCAAGTCCTGTCAATCAGCCCACAGACTCCATCCGGATTGAAAGCTCCACCGGTCCAGCAAAACCTACTGACAAGCCAACAGCTCCAGTGCAAACCGGCGGTACCCAGGATGATGAGGTTGTCATTACTGGCACTGGCCATACTGAGCCAAGCAATCCTGTTGCTTTGTCCAAACATTCTGCCAAAGAAGAATTTGCTACCTTTGGCAAAGGCAAGTGGAACGCTGATCTGACGACTTATGCTGCTCTAAACGCCCAAGATATCCATTCCGGCTATCTGAACCGGTTGTATACCAGTCGCGACTATGAAGCCGGTCTGGTTAATATGATGAAAGATAAATATGAGGTAACTTCCATATGCTCCTTCCTGCTTGTATGCTTCCATTCTTGCTGACTCTCCTAGCCCCTAAGGGACGGTTTGTAATATTCTTTCAAACTGGGACTTACTAATATAAATCTTGATGCTTTGAAATTCGCTGATGTAGCCCCCAAGGGCCGATTCAACTTAGCGTAGTTAAACCGGTACTTTAAGTAATTGAAATTGCCGCATCAGAATATATACGAGCAAATAGCCATTAGCCCCCAAGTGCCAAGTTGAATACTTGTATTGATCTTGGGACTTTGTAAGCAATTGAAAGATGAAGATCGAATATGCATTAGCCCCCAAGTGCCAAGTGCATAACTTGTTATGTGGTTGGTACTTCAATCCTTGGACCGTTTTGTTGAAGCATATAATTGTTTGCATGCAGGCTGAGCTGAAGACGAAAGAAAACCAAATCGCCGACCTCCAAGAAAACCTGAAAACCCAACAAGCTGAAACCTCCAAAGCAAAAGAGGAATTAACCAGCGCTTTAAGCGCCATGGAGCAGCTTAAGGAGAGCTTCAAGAAGAAACAGGCGGATTGGGCCACTGAAAAATCCGCTTTGATCAAACGAGCAGAGGATGCCTAGGCTACACTAAAACCAGTGACGGATGAACTGACTAGCATAAAGCGGCACGTGCATGCCATGACCACTGCTATCTTTGGTAAGCCAGCTTGCCTTCTGAATTGGCTCTGCCTTCTTACAGAGTCGCTGGTTTATTAACCCTTTATGGTATTTCAGGGACACGCATTGGTCACTTGGGGTCAGATGTGCGGAAGAAATTGAAAGCCGCCTATACATTGGTTGAACAATTGTATACTGGTGCCCAGCGGATCATCTGTACCACGTCTCATAACAAACCAGCGCCCACTTTGATTCAAGATACTCTGATGAAACTGCCAGTGCTTCCTGCCCGGGTTGAAGAGCTAAAGAAATCTGCTGCTCGAACCGGTGCAATCAATGCCTTAATCCGGGCAAAAGCCTGGGTGCCGGATTTTGATCCTATTGAAGCGGCTCAGGGCTATCCCAGCTTGAAGGAAGATGGGTCAGAATTTGGTGAAGCGAATCTGCGAGCAATAAACCGAGAGGTACGTCCGCTAGCTTGTCAGTTGGCTGAGGAAGTAGACTTGTCTCATTATCAAGCGCAATATGACAGTCAGAACAAGCGAATTGCTGCACCAATCGATGAATCGGAAAATCTGATCCCTCCAATCCGTAAGCATACTTATGCTCCCGATATTGACCCGTCATTGCTGATCCATGATGAAGTTGTTTTTCAAGCATTAATGGGAATCGACTGGACAACTGTGGATTTCCAGCCACTGGGTAGAGAAACGGAGGCTGAAGCGGCGCAGGATGACCCACAACCATCAGGCCAGGCTGGTGACCAAGCTTGAACCGGAAGCCGGTTTTAAACTGCCTCTCCTTTGTGAAAAATAATTATATGATTATGGGCACCATGTTGCCTTGTAATAGGCTAGCTGATACCTTTGATGTTGATATGCCTTCGTGCATAATTTGTTCTTCCTGTGGCAATGAACTTTCCAAAATACTTTCTGAAATGAGAAATTCGTCAAGTGCCACCGCGGTTGTACCGTCAGGCGGAATATGATGTCTGTATATATGAAATCAAAACATCCAAAACAAAATTTTAAGTATATGATCAACTTTTTGAGATACATAATACCTGCCATCGTTGAGTGTGAAGTTGGCTTGGCCAATCTTGAATCGGAGTTTTACAAACCCACACTGTTGGAGGAGATAACAGCTCCTGTATATATATATGACGCTGGTTTACCATGTAAACCGTGCCGGGTTATAATAAACACCGTGTTACTCCATAAGAGGATGTTAACAACAAGGATCAAACCGGGCAAATAGTCTCTGGATTGACGTGAACTGTGTTCCTTCAATTGATTGGTTAAAAAACTTTTTCGGTTTAAAAAACGCAATAAAAAGCAAAAAAACCCTTCCAAAGAAAAGTGTGAAGCAAAAGCAATGAAAAACCGTTTGCCAAAAAAGGTTTATTTAAGCTGATCAAATGGCGTTACCATGGCCAAACACGACCAAGCTCCCGTTAGGTGTAACTATGGTTCTAGTCAGCCAGGTCCCCAAATGAAACTGTGGCATTTATGCCGACCAAATGGCATGGTCATGGTTCGGGTTCGACCAAGCCCCCAAGTGATTCTGTGGCCTTAGGCTGATCAAGAGGCATGACTGGTTCAGACATGAGAAAGTCCCCAAGTGATCTGGTGGCTTTCACCTATCAAGACGCATGGTATTGGTTCGGACACGACCAATCCTCCAAGTGATATAACACGATGCTTTTAGCAAAGCGAACTCAAGGGGTAAACCGGAAGCCGCTTTAAAACAACTCCGTGTAACCACACATGATGTAAAAGAACAGATACCCCGCTTTAGCTGAGGTTCCGGTTTATTATAGTTAATATATACATCGCTATAATATGTACATAAGTAGAACCAATGGCTCAGGTATAATAAGGCCGAAGATGAGCTATGTTCCACGGCTTGTTGGTCTCCTCCTATGATGTACGTGAGTCCTTATGTTCTCGAATATCGATCAGATAGTAAGACCCGTTGTGCAGATTCTTGCTGACCACGAAAGGCCCCTCCCAAGGTGGGGATAACTTATGCATATCAGTCTGATCTTGGATGAGCCGAAGCACCAAATCTCCCTCCTGAAATGTTCTGGTTCTGACCCGGCGATTGTGATAACGACGAAGATCCTGCTGGTAAATCGCCGATCGGGCAGCTACGATGTCACGCTCTTCATCCAACCGGTCCAAAGCATCTTGTCGTGCTGTCTCGTTGTCCGCTTCAATATAAGCTGTTACACGAGGTGAATCATGACGGATATCACTGGGGAGAACCGCCTCCGCTCCATAAACCATGAAGAACGGTGTGTATCCTGTTGATCTGTTGGGTGTTGTATTGATGCTCCATAGCACAGATGGTAATTCTTCTACCCAACAACCCGGCGTTCTCTACAAAGGAACCATGAGCCGGGGCTTGATGCCTCTCAGGATCTCTTGATTAGCTCTTTCTGCTTGACCATTGGACTGTGGATGTGCCACTGATGAAACGTCGAGCCGGATGTGCTCCCGCTCGCAGAACTCCTTCATAGCACCTTTGGACAAATTGGTACCATTATCTGTGATAATACTGTGCGGAAAGCCAAACCGGAAAATCACCTTTTTGATGAACTGAACCGCCGTGGCCGCATCACACTTGCTAACAGGTTCGGCCTCCACCCACTTTGTAAACTTGTCAACCGCCACCAGGAGGTGGGTCTTCTTATCTTTGGACCTTTTGAAAGGCCCAACCATATCCAGCCCCCAAGTCGCAAACGGCCAAGTAATTGGAATCATTCTCAATTCTTGAGCCGGTACATGAGCACGTCTTGAAAACCTTTGGCAACCATCACATCGTCTGACCAGATTCTCCGCATCAGCATGAGCAGTTAACCAGTAGAAGCCATGGCGAAACGCTTTAGCCACCAGAGACTTTGAACTGGCGTGGTGACCACAATCTCCTTCGTGGATCTCACATAAAATTTCACGGCCTTCTTCAGGGGACACGCAACATTGAAAAGCTCCTGATACACTGCAATGGTGCAACTCGCCGTTGATGATAGCCATGGACTTGGATCGCCAGATTATCTGCCGGGCCAGAATCTCATCCTCTGGCAACTCGCCCTGGTTCTTGTATGCCAGATAAGGAAGCGTCCAATCCGGAATAATATGAAGAGCTGCCACCAATTGAGCCTCCGGATCAGGAATAGCCAAATCCTCTTCACTAGGGATCTTGACCGACGGGTTGTGCAGCACATCCAGAAAAACATTGGGCGGGACCGGTTTGCGCTGAGAGCCCGGCCGGCTTAAAGCGTCCGCCACTTCATTTTTCCACCGGTCCACGTGGTCCACCTGATAGCCTTTGAAATAACCTGCAACAGTATCCACCTCCCGACGATATGCTGCCATGAGTAGGTCCTTGGAGTCCCAAGTGCCAGACACTTGCTGAGCCACAAGGTCTGAGTCACCGAAGCACTTAACTCGACTTAGATTCATCTCCTTAGCCATCCGGAGACCATGGAGCAAGGCTTCATACTCAGCTGCATTGTTAGTACAAGGGAACATTAAGCGGAGAACATAGCAAAACTTATCACCTCGTGGGGAAGTTAATACGACTCCAGCCCCCGAGCCTTCCAACTGCCTGGATCCGTCAAAATGGATGGTCCAATACGTGTGATCCGGCTTTTCTTCAGGTGCTTGCATTTCCGTCCAATCATTGATGAAATCAACAAGTGCTTGAGACTTAACCACTGTCCGAGGCACATACTTCAAACCGTACGGCCCCAGCTCTATGGCCCACTTTGCAATCCGGCCAGTTGCTTCCCGGTTCTGGATGATATCTCCCAAAGGAGCAGAACTGACCACCGTAATTGGGTGCCCTTGAAAATATTGTTTAAGCTTCCAGCTTGCCATAAAAACTCCATACACCAGCTTCTGCCAATGCGGATACCTTTGCTTGGACTCGATTAACACCTCGCTCATATAATAGACCGGTCGTTGAACCGGATGCTCCTTGCCTGCCTCCTTTCGCTCCACCACAATAGCCACGCTGACCGCCCGAGCATTGGCAGCAATATATAGCAGCAACGGCTCCTTGTCAATGGGAGCAGTGAGCACCGACGGATTGGCCAATTGCCGCTTTAAGTCCTCAAACGCTTCATCAGCGGCGGAACTCCAGGCAAACTGATCCGTCTTTTTCAACATCTGATACAGAGGGATTGGCTTCTCACCAAGACGACTGATAAACCGGCTTAATGCTGCAATCCGGCCGACCAGTCGTTGAACATCATTGATACACTTTGGCTTAGCCAGGGAGGTGATGGCCGTGATCTTCTCCGGATTAGCCTCAATTCCCCTGTTGGACACCAGAAAACCCAATAGCTTGCCCGCCGGCACACCAAAGACACACTTGTCTGGATTAAGCATCATCTTGTATGTCCTCAGGTTATCAAAGGTTTCCTTCAAATCAGCAATCAAAGTCTCCTTCTCCCTAGACTTAACCACGATATCATCCACGTAAGCATGTACATTACGGCCGATTTGCTTGTGAAGACAATTTTGTACACACCGTTGATAAGTTGCCTGGGCACTCTTGAGCCCGAAGGGCATAGACACATAGCAGAAGGCTCCAAAGGGAGTTATGAATGATGTCTTCTCCTGGTCCTTAACTACCATTTTGATCTGATGATAGCCAGAATACGCATCCAAAAAACTTAAACGCTCACAACCTGCCGTAGCATCAATAATTTGATCAATACAGGGGAGGGCAAAAGGATCTGCTGGACAATCCTTATTAAGATCTGTGTAATCCACACACATGCGCCAGGTGCTGTTTTTCTTGAGGACCAGCACCGGATTGGCAAGCCACTCAGGGTGAAAAACTTCAACAATAAAGGCAGCTGCTAAGAGCCTGGCTACCTCTTCTCCAATCGCCTTGCGTCTTTCTTCGTTAAACCGGCGGAGGAACTGTTTCACCGGTTTATATTTAGGATCCACATTAAGTGTGTGCTCAGCGAGTTGCCTCGGTACACCTGGCATGTCAGAGGGTTTCCATGCAAAAATGTCCCGATTCTCACGGATGAACTCGATGAGCGCGCTTTCCTATTTCGGATCCAAGTTGGCACTGATGCTGAACTGCTTGGACGAATCGCCAGGCACGAAGTCAACAAGCTTAGTTTCTGCTGCCGATTTGAACTTCAGGGCCGGATCATGCTCCGTAGTTGGCTTCTTCAACGGAGTCATGTCCGCCGGATCAACATTGTCTTTATAGTACTTCAACTCCTCGGTGGCACAAACCAACTCTGCATAAGCCGCATCTCCTTCCTCGCATTCCAAAGCGATTTTGCGGCTTCCGTGAACCGTTATTGTCCCCTTGTGACCCGGCATCTTGAGCTGCAAATATACATAACAGGGTCGAGCCATAAACTTGGCGTAGGCCGGTCGCCCAAACAGGGCATGATATGGACTTTGGATTTTCACCACTTCAAACGTCAATGTCTCCGACCTGGAATCATGATCATCCCCAAAGGCCACTTCCAGAGCTATCTTACCAACAGGATATGCTGATCTGCCAGGCACTACACCGTGGAATACTGTATTAGACGGTTTGAGATTCTTATCTGTTAGTCCCATACGACGAAAGGTCTCATAGTACAGGATGTTAATGCTGCTCCCTCCATCCATGAGCACCTTGGTGAACTTGTAACCTCCCACCTGAGGCGCCACCACCAGAGCCAACTGACCCGGATTATCAACCTGGGGAGGATGATCTTCTCTGCTCCATATGATTGGCTGTTCAGACCAACGTAGATAACGGGGTATGGCCGGTTCAACAGAGTTGACCGCCCGCCTCTGAACCTTCCGGTCTCGCTTGTCCAAGCTAGTGGTGAAGACATGGTACTGCCCATTACTCAACTGCTTTGGGTTGCTCTGGTAACCTGACTGTTGCTGCTGTTGGTTGTAACCACCCTGGTTGTTCTGACTATTTTGACCATTATGTCTGCCCGAATTACCATTGAATCCTAAACCGGAACTTCCTCCACCATAACCTGGCCCGGATCCTGAGCCACCGCCAGATTCGTGGTCGTACCGGAAATTATTAGAATTCTTGAACTCCTGCATAATAAAGCAATCCTTCCAAAGGTGGTTTGCTGGCGCCTCCTTCGTCCCATGTTTTGGACAGGGCTGGCTTAGCAGATAGTTTAGGCGGTTCGGGTTAGGGTTGGGTGCTCCATTACGATTTTTCGGCCTACCCTTGCGTCGCTGGCCATTGTCCTGTGCGTTGGTATTAGCCACAAAGTCCATGTTACCATCCGCTTTACGCTTGCCTCCTCCACCATTGCCTGCCTAGTGATGCTGTTGACCTTTGGAGCTGCTGTTCTTCTTCCCCTTCCCTGTCTTGTCATCATCAGATTCGGGACCCTTGGTACTATCAGAATCAGCATATTTCACCAAAGCGGCCATGAGGGTCCCCATGTCGGTGCAATGAGGCTTCATCCGTCCCAACTTCAGCTTCAGGGGCCCAAACCGGCAGTTGCCTTCTAGGGTTAATACTGCGGTGTCAGCGTTGATGCAGTCTGAGGAGTGCAACACTTGTGAAACCCGGCGCACCCAGTGAGTCGTTGATTCTCCTTCCTCCTGGACGCATGCAGCTAAGTCCACTATCGACATAGGCTGTTTACAGGTATCTTTGAAATTGCTGATAAACCGGGCTCGTAATTGGGCCCATGAACTGATAGAATTAGCCGGCAAGCTTTTTAACCAAGTACGGGCCGTTCCTTCAAGCATCATGGTGAAGTATTTCGCACACGCCGCGTCATCCACATCAAGCATCTCCATGGCCATCTCATAGCTCTCCACCCATGTCTCCGGAGGTTGATCCGCCGTGTAATTTGGTACCTTGCGCGGGCCTTTGAAATCCTTGGGTAAGCGCACATTGCGTAAAGCGGGGATAAGGCAAGGCACCCCCAAAGAACTAGAAGTAACACCATGTTCAGTTAAGGTGGTTGGATGAACCGGCGTGAGCTGCCGAGCCTGATGCTGTGCGGCTAACTCGGCCTCCCTGCGCGCGCGGGCCCGGTCCACCACTCCCTGAGCGTCATCAGCACCACCCGCCGGGTTATTGTCACGGGGTGCCCCACGTCGTTCATTACTCGACACTGCCGGTTCATCCATGTGTCTGCTATAGCTCCGGCTTGGACGGGGGGTCGAGTGGATCCGGTCGCGGCTGTACGAGTATGCTTCCTGTAGGGCCAAAGCTGTCCTCAGAAGTTCCTTGACCCGTCGCGTCTCTACTGCCTGCGGCGAGTTACCTTCAATTGGAATGGCCTCCAACCGTGCAGCAGCGGCAACAAGATTGTCCATTGGGTTGGAGTAGTGACCCGGAGGTGTTAAAGCAGCCTGAGGTACAACGGTGTTTTGACGAGGCGGGTCCATCTGACGAGGCTGAACCGGTGCGCCGATCCCTGGGGCTCCTGCCCGGTTTCCCTCCAGCGGATTGCCGGCTCTTGGTCCTGGAGTGTTGAAAAGGTCTCTCGCCTCGAAAACCGGAGGTAAGCGGGATCGGTGTTTCCTCCTCATGACTTCATGCGACGCGCTCTGGTCCAACATAAGCTTGTAGGCCTGTGCGTCTAAAGCGGCCCGCTCTGCGGCCATCCTGGTGTCCTCAGCCGCCAGATCCGCCTTGGCCTGGGTGATCTGTTCCTTTACCTTTGCAATCTCCGCGTTGTGAACGTCCTGATCCGGCGGATTATGTTCTGCCATAAGTACAGCCAACGCATCAAATAGTTCTGATAGAACCTGAGCCAGCGGGCGCACAGGGCCTCCTGCCCCGGCAGCCGTCGCCGCTGCTGAACCGGAGATCGTTGCCGCAACTGTCGAAGAATGAAGCGCTGCTTGTGTTCCGGCCATGAATATTCCAACCCAGTTGGGCAGATCAGAGGGGTCCGGAATACTGTTGTTGGATTTCGGGTTCTGGCAGACCCTTAAGGTTCGAACACTGGGGTGCGCACGGAGATTACGCCTTCTACCTCCCCGTCTCACAAAGATCTAAAACTACAAAAAGAACTGCACAAGGGACACAAGATTTATACTGGTTTGGGCCACCGTTGTGGTGTAACACCCTACTACAGTGTGTGGATGGTGGATTGCCTCCTGGGGCTGATGATGATAACAATACAAGGAAGAATAGCCTCGTGAGGGTCTGTTCTTGGCTGGGGCGATGAACTGCTAGGAGGAGTTCAGCCACCCTTCTCTCTCTCACTCACTTTCTCTGCTTGCGAACCGAACGAATGAACCCAACCGAACCCCCCTTGCTGTGTGGGCGGCTGGTCCTATTTATAGAGGCCTTGGTCCTCTTCCCAAATATCGAGCGGGAAGGGAGCCAACAATGGCGGGCTAATTTGAAGGGGGACAGCAAGTATCAACTATCCTGACAAAAGCAGTCTTCGCCTGCGCAAAGCTCTGGTGATGACGCCGTCTTGGGCTCCACGGTGACCTCCGTCTCGTAGTCCTCCTGGTCTTGGTCTTGTTGCACCGAAATGGCAACCTTTGCCTGATGCCTCGGTACTCCGTGGCTACGCTTGCCCCCTTTGCACCAAAGAGGAAAGAAGGACGCTGCGCGCGCTGGCACCCGCCTGGCGCCCTGAGTCGTCATGGCTTGCGTCACGGGCACCTCGTGAGGTACCCCGCCTCCTCGCGAGCCAGCCTGACGAGGCCGTGCCTGAGGAAGCTCCGTGCCGTCCGCCTCGCGAGGGTCTTGAGTCTTGTGTTGATGAAGATGGGCCGTGTTGGGCCTCCTTTGAGCCACGCCGCAGGCCGCAGGCAGGCAAGTCTGGGGACCCCCGTTCCCAGAACGCCAACAGTAGCCCCCGGGCCCAAGGCGCGCCTGGACTTGGCCGTGCCGAGAGGCGAAAGGGCAAGGGCGAAGCGCCGCGGGCCCTAACAGCCTGCGGCCTCGAGCGCCGCGTGGCGGTTGATGGGATGCGAGTGCCTCAGCAACCGCGCAGGTTGATAAAGGAGCAGCATCTGCCCAGACCTTGCCTTTTGCTTTCTCCGGTTGCTGCTCAGATCCCCTTTCTTGCGCCTCCCCTTTCTTCCTCCAAACTTCCAGATCTACTCTGGCTGCGTGACCTAGGAAGCCATGGCGCCTCGCCAGCCTCCGGCCGAAGCTTGGTATTCTCCTGCTCTGGACTCGCCGAACGTGTCCAAGGCTGGCCTTGCCCGGCTGCGCCAAATGGCGGCGGCGCAGGGCATCAACGGGACGAAGGTGTTCAAGGCCGGCTCCGCCACCCCTGAGGGCCGAGGGAGCACCTTTTATCCTCTCTTTGTAAGCTCCATTGCTGCGGGCCTGGTGCCTCCCTTCTCCGAGTTCTTCTTCTCTGTCCTCCGCCATTACAACTTGCAGGCTCTGCATCTCCACCCCAACTCCGTTCTTCTTCTGGCGATCTTCGCTTACTACTGCGAGGCCCACGTAGGGGTGCAGCCTTCGGTGGCCTTGCTGCGCCACTACTTCTCCCTCCGGGTCACTCACGGTTCTCCTTCCGCGTGCGCGGGCTTTGTCGCGTACGGCGGCACCATTGCCATCTCGAATCCCAGAAAGAGGATTGAGGGCTTCCGGAGCAAGTGGGTCTTGGTAGATGCCGGGCGCGTCCATCCTAGGCTGATATTGCCCGCGGAGCCGCCCGCGAGCTCTGGCGACCTGGGTCGAGCGGAGCTGACGGACCCCCGCGCAAAATTGGTGTTGGAGAAGATGGACGCGGACCTGAGGCCGGCCAGCACGGCGGCGGCGAAGTTGACCGGTGTGTCACTGCTGAGGGAGTTCCTGGAGCACCGGCTGGCTCCACTCCGACGGTACTCACCTCTGATGTGGATGCCTCACCCGAGCCCCACGGCCTTGAGCGACGAAGATTTGGCCGCAGTCCTCCAATCTCTGGTCGGGGGCGAGGTGGCGAGGTTGGAGGGTGCTCCCAAGCCCTTGTTCCTTCGCGACGACTGGGAGCAGGTGGTGAAGTCCATGCTTGTTTTTAACGGGGACGGGCTCGTGCCCGTGGCGGCTTCCGAGGGACCGGTGGAAGTGCCCTCCGGCGACTCCAGCAAGGAGGAGGACGAAGAGGAGCGGGGAGAGGGGCCCAACTCTGGGGCGACCGATGGAGAGTCGAGGGCTCCCCTCCCCCGGCGCAGGCCCCGCAGTCTCCGCCTTTCGTCGAGCGATGATGACGAGGATGGAGACGAGTAGGTCGGCGGGAGCTCGGCCCCGATCCTGAAGAAAGACAGAACCGGGTTGATCTCCCGCAGGACTCCCCCTGCCCCGAGGCAGCCTGCAGGCGCGCCTTCTGCTTCCGAGGTTGACCCTTCCAGCCGACTGTCAGGCTTCAAGTTTGGCCGGAGGCTGCCCGAGCTCACCGGCGACGACCCGTAAGTGCTCTCTCCTTGTCTCTATTTCTTGTTCCGCTGCAGAGGCTCGACGTTCACATCTCTTGAATAGGCTGGAGCCCGTGGCGAAGAAGCTGAAGGGGGCTCCTGAGGCTCCATCCGCGGCAGCGCCTCCGCCTGCGGAGGAGGGTGACCGCGGTGCGCGGGCTTCTCCTGCCCGGTCGGCCTCGCGAGGCCTGGTCGAGCTGGTAGGGGCGAGCTCAGCCCCCATGGCCCAAGTGACTCCTGTGGTGCCTTTGCCCACTGCCGCCACCACAGCCGCTGGGGCGCAGCAGGCTCCACCTCAGGACGCTGTGGTCTTGCCGTCGCCGCCTTCTTCCTCCGTTCCGCCGACTGTTTCTTCTCCAACTTCTCCTGCCGTCCTGGAGCGTGCTGTTGCTGGACTGGACCGGCTGCGGCAGGATCTTCTTGGTGCCGACCCTCGCCTGGTGGCCGGGCGCTTGGAGCTGGCTTCGGGATGGATTCGCTCCGACGCCTCGATCCGGGCGGCGCTGGTTCAAGCCTCGACGGCCTGCGATGAGGATAGGCAGGCCATCCTTGAGACAAGGCTGCTCGTGACGCAGCCCTGGGGGAGGTGGTTGAAGTCCGCGGTCGTTGCAAGGCGCCGGAGGACGAGCTGCAAGGCCTGCGGGACCAGATCGCGAAGGAGGTTCGTCTTTGCCAGGAGCAAGAAGAAGGCATGAAGACTCGCGAGGCGGCCATCGAGGGCCGGGAGGCCAAGCTCAAGAAGCGCCGCGACCGCCTAAGTGCAGTGGGGGAGGAGCTGGAGGTGACGAGGGTCGAGCTGGACAGCAAGGCCAAGGTTATTGCCGAGGATCGCGTGGCCTTCGCAGACATGGAGAAGAAGGCTCGTGATTTGCTGAAGACGCTCTACGCCAGTGGCCTGGAGAGCCCGCTGGCCGGCGCCGAGGACGGCCCCGCCAAGCTGCTTCCCTTCCTGGTTCGTGCCCTTGAGGATGGCACCCTTGGCCTTGGCCCCACGGCCGAGGCCGAGGCACGTGTCTTGTCTTCTGCTGCGCTGACGCGGGTCTTCACCCACATCTACCTTCGCGACCCCAGCGCCGACCTCGACAGCCTGCTGGAGCCAGTAAGCGGTGAGGGTGCTGCCGCCACTGCCGAGGCCGTGAAGGGTCGCGCGGAAGCTCTGCTGGGGAATTCCGGGCCTTCAGTTCCAAGCCGACGCAGGGTGCTTCCAGTTCTGCTGCTCCATGAGGCGGGGCCACCCGCGCTGCTCCACCGCCGCCAAGTGACTCTGCTACTGCTCCTGCCCTGCTTTTAATTCCTGCATCATGCATCATGCCTCGGGGAGGCGTTTAAACTTGCGTTTGGTATTGAGACGACAGTATGGACTGTAATATTTTCTTTTAAGTTCCTTGAATTTTATGCTTTCCCTCCCTACTTGCTTGTGTTCTACGCCGGCAGAGCCCGGCCCCGCGCGTACCTCACCCAGCATTAGCCCCGACCGGAAACCAGGACGGGACCAAAGGAGTGAGGGGCTACGGAGCCAGTTAGGCTCCTGAGTCGCGATGCTCAGGAGTCCCCCTTAGCGCACGAACAGCAAGTAGGGAGGTGTGAGGTAGGTGAATCTTCCGTTTTACGTCTGCAGAGCCCGACTCCGCGCATACCTCACCCAGCATTAGCCCCGACCGGAAACCAGGACGGGACCAAAGGAGTGAGGGGCTACGGAGCCAGTTAGGCTCCTGAGTCGTGATGCTCAGGAGTCCCCCTTGACGCGTAAACAACATGTGATTAGGTGAGATGCGAGTGGGACCACCGTTCTACGTCTGCAGAGCCCGGCCCCGCGCGTGCCTCACCCAGCATAGCCTTTCGAAACTAAGGAGTGAGGGGCTACGGGACCAGTTAGGCCCCTGAGTCGCGATGCTCAGGAGTCCCCCTTAATGCTCAAACGGCCTTCATACCTTGGCTCCGCTCGGGGAGGGGCGCGCGACGAACCAGGCCCAAGGGGCCTGGCTGGGTGGCGTACGTCCGGGCGTGACCCAGGCGCAGCCCCCGTGCCCAGCCCCCTCGCGCGGAGCTCCCGAGGGGAGGCGTTGCGATGAGGCTAGACACTGAGCTCTGGGCTCCCTGAGGTTGATGCGGCCCGGGGGCCACCCTCAGTTTTTTATCACCAACGCGGAGCATAGCGCTTCCGCATGTGTACGGGCATAGCCGCTCCTCGGCAGTGTCGTCAGCCAGCGCGGAGCATGGTGCTTCCACTGGTATGTGGGAGGGGGCTCCCCTCCGGGAGGAGCCCCCGGGGTGTGTACAGCCCCGCCCTGACACGTGGCCGGCACGGTAGGGCTAGGTGAGGTGTATCTGGGCACCCGTGAGCGAGCGCGGGACTCACGGGGCCCTACCTCTAGGCGGGTTGCGCCTGGCACTGGGCCTTATCTTGTGTTGTGTTCCTGCAAACTTGGTTAGATGCCGGCACTCTACGTCCTCGGGTCCCGGCCCTCGAGCTTGTCTCAGCCGTTGCTGGTATGCCAGGTCGCGATGCCGTGGACATAACCAGAGGGTGAGGGCTGGAGAGCCAGTAGGAGCCCTGAGTCGCGATGCTCAGGCACCCCCCCCCCCTTTAACGTGCGAGTGGTCGGCATGGAGAAGAAAAGGTGCCGTGGACAGGCATCAAGTAATCATGCATGATGGGCGAATGCATAACCGGAAGTAAACGCAAGGGAGATACATGCCGCTGGGCCTGGCCCGAGCGACCTGGGGATGATGCCGCCCGAGGGGCGCCCCCAACAAAGCAAGCTAATGATATGAAATAAAGGGATACATACCGCAGGGACGGACCCATGCGGCCTGGGAACGATGCAGCTCTAGGAGGGTGCTCCCAGCTGAAAATGAAACTTGTAAGATGTCACCTGAGAGTGTCGAGGGCGAAGGGGTGTCGGTGCAACAGACTCGGGGGGCTGCGGAAGCCGACCCTCACGAGCCCCTAGGCCCAGGGGCCTCGGGAGGCTCCGGGGGCACTGGTAGTTCTTCACGAGTCATCTCCATCTCCGCTAGGGCTGCGGAACGCCTGTCTTCTTGAGCCTCCATGATGCTCCTCATGAGGCGCTGGCGCATAGCAACCGCGCTCGGCAGGCCGTAAGGCATGCGAACGTAGCTGTGGGGCGGACCCCGGCAGCGCCCCACTCGCGAGGGCCGGAGGCGCTCCATGGTAGCGACTTGGTTGAGCCCTGGTACATCGACGCAGACGCGCAGCCCACCATCCTTGCCTGGATGGGGAGCCGCAGCCGGTAGATGGCGGCAACCTCTCATGATCCTTGATTCCTGTAGTTCTTGAATGGCTCTGTCGACGAACTCCCGCGGGTCTGACCCTCCTTGCCTTGCTCCTTCTTGAGGGAAACGCGCTTCGAAACACGCCTCCACGTGGTGCCCAAGCGCCTCCCTCGTGACCCTGACCAGGTCGGTGGCCCTCCAGGGGAGAGCCCCCGAGCCCTGCCTGAGGAGGGTGCCGGGCGCGCTTTCCTATGCAATGGAAGGGGGTTCCCCCAGGGCAGATGCGGGCCCTGAGGGGCCTGCCTCCCGAGGGGCCGGTCCGGATGACGTCTTCTTCTTCTTGTGGGTGGTCTCGGGAAGCCTCCTGCTTCCGCGATCCGGGTCTTCCAGCGACGCGGCCTGAAAGGCCCGCTCCAGGGAACACACTGCATCCCTATCTTCACAGGGCACCGTGATGACTCTGCCACTCCCTGGCATGTTGAGGACATTGTAGCCATGGTGAGTCACGGCCATGAACTTGGCCAGCGCTGGGTACCCGAGGATGGCGTTGTACGGCAGGAGGATGTGAGCGACGTCGAAGTCGATGAGTTCGGTGTGGTAGTTGTCGCGTGCCCCGAAGGTGACAGGGAGGCAGACCTGCCCAATCGGGACCATGGAGCCGTCGGTGATTCCGGAGAAGGGCTTGGTTGGCTGGAGCTAGTCGTAGGGCACTTGGAGATTGTTGAACGTTTCCACGGACAGGACGCTGAGTCCTGCCCCACCATCGATGAGCGTCTTGGTGACCAGTACATTGCTGATGACTGGGGAGCAGAGCATCGGGAGGACGCCAGCTGTGGCTGCACACTTGAGTTGATCCGCCGAGCTGAATGTGATGGCGCACGCCGACCACCTGAGAGGGCGCGTTGCTTCGAGCCTAGGGAGGGCTGCGTTCACCTCGCGGGCAAACTGCTTGAAGATGCGTTGGGAGGCTGGGGCTTGAGCTCCGCCCAGGATGCAGGCGATTGCGCGTGGCTCCTGGAAGCCCCCAGCCCCCTCGTCTTGGTGGCGGTCCTCGTTCCTCCTTGGCTAAGGCGGTAGTGGAGGGAGGCCTGCGTTGCCTTGCGGGCGATCCTCACGAGGCTGATCCTCCAGTCCCCCCTCGCGAGGCAGGTCTCGCCAGCGATCCTCGCGAGGCTGATCGCGCCACCCTTGGCGCGGGCCACGGTCTTCCCAGCGTCCTGCGTTTCTTCCTCCTCCTCGGCCGTAGCCCCGATCGGCGCGATCGGGACGATGACCGATCCTTCCTTCCCGCACGGCGCGGAGTTCTTGGCATTCGTTGGTGTTGTGGGTGTGGAGGTCATGGTACACACAGTACCGGCTGCCCCTGGAGGGCTCAGGCAGATCTTTGCCCCGCTTGGTGTCTGGTTCTGCTGCGAGCACGGCAGCCCCCTTGCGCTTCACGTCCTTGGCCTTGGGCTTCTTCTCTTCTGGGTCTGCGGCAGGCAGCTCGAGGAGGGAGAGGCGTCCCTCCTCAGCCCTGGCGCACCTGGTCGCCAAGTTGAACAACTCCAGGGAGGTGCACAGGTCTTCATGCATCGCCAGCTCCTCCTTCATCTTAACGTTGCGCACACCATCCGAGAAGGCCGAGATGATGGCCTCCTCGGACACCTTGGGGATCTTGAGGCGCGCGCTGTTGAAGTGCTGGATGTACTTTTGCAGGGTCTCTCCAGGTTGTTGCTTGATGCGACGCATGTCGCTCACGGCGGGCGGCCGGTCGCGAGTACCTTGGAAGTTGGCGATGAAGCGGGTGCGCATCTGGTCCCAGGAAGAGATCGTGCCTGGAGCCAGATTCAGGAGCCAGGTGCGAGCTCCTTCCTTGAGCGCCATGGGAAACCAGTTCGCCATGACCTTTTCATCCCCGCTGGCAGCTTCGATGCCCAGCTCATAGAGCTGGAGGAACTCCGCAGGGTCAGTCGTGCCATCGTAACGTGGAGGCAGGTCTGGCTTGAACTTGTCGGGCCACACGACGCTACGCAGCTCGGTGGTGTAGGCACGGCAGCGTGTGGTGGCCACGAAAGGCCTCGGCTGGTGGAGAGCTTGGTCTTGAGGGTCCCCACGCTCTGCAGCTAGGAGAAGTGCGGGGTCTTGGCATGCCGGAGCTGGTGCAGGGTCGCGACGCACCGGAGCAGGGAGCGCCCGGGCAGCTCCTTGCGGGCGCGGGATCTCTTGGCAGCTCCGTTCTTACTGCGCTGGCGCCTGACGGAACGGGTTCCGCCCAGGGGCCACGCGCCTTGGAGCCACGGCATCTTCTTGGAGAGGAAGCGGCTGGTACGCCTCCGGAGCCTCGTTGCCCGCGCGGGGCGGGGTGTGGCGCAGAGGAACAGACGGCGCGGGAGAGCCCCCTGCGGCACGGACAAGCTCGGCGACGCGGTCGAGCCACTGCTCATAGACGTCGTCGACGGGACGGTAGCGCAGGATCTCGTTTGCCCGAGGAGCGCAGCTCGAGCCTCCATGGGTGCGCGGAGCGCGCGGGACGAAGAACCAGCTGGTGCGAGCGATGGAGTAGCAGTGTGGCCGTCTTGCCGCACGGAGGGATGCTGGGACGACGCTTGCTGCTCGCCCCCCGCCGGGCCGGTGGCGGCGTTGATGGCGGGTGACGGGGAACGACGAGGACGGGCGCCGTCTGGGCGACGCGAGAAGTGATGGCGGCCCGGCGCTCGGTGCGGGCCCGACGTGCGTCAGACATGGATGCAACGGTCGGAGGAGAACGGGGCGGTGGACGACGAATTCCGGCGCACCCCTACCTGGCGCGCCAAATGTCGGATTTCGGGTTCCGGTAGACCCTTAAGGTTCGAACACTGGGGTGCGCGCGGAGATTACGCCTTCTACCTCCCCGTCTCACAAAGATCTAAAACTATAAAAAGAACTGCACAAGGGACACAAGATTTATACTGGTTCGGGCCACCGTTGTGGTGTAACACCCTACTCCAGTGTGTGGACGGTGGATTGCCTCCTGGGGCTGATGATGATAACAATACAAGGAAGAACAGCCTCGCGAGGGTCTGTTCTTGGCTGGGGTGATGAACTGCTAGGAGGAGTTCAGCCACCGTTCTCTCTCTCTCAATCTCTTTCTCTGCTTGCCAACCGAATGAATGAACCCAACCGAACCCCCCTTGCTGTGTGGGCGGCTGGTCCTATTTATAGAGGCCCTGGTCCTCTTCCCAAATATCGAGCGGGAAGGGAGCCAACAATGGCGGGCTAATTTGAAGGGGGACAGCAAGTATCAACTATCCTGACAAAAGCAGTCTTCGCCGGCGCAAAGCTCTGGTGATGACGCCGTCTTGGGCTCCACGGTGACCTCCGTCTCGTAATCCTCCTGGTCTTGGTCTTGTTGCACCGAAATGGCAACCTTTGCCTGATGCCTCGGTACTCCGCGGCTGCGCTTGCCCCCTTTGCACCAAAGAGGAAAGAAGGATGCTGTGCGCGCTGGCACCCGCCTGGTGCCCTGAGTCGTCATGGCTTGCGTCACGGGCACCTCGCGAGGTACCCCGCCTTGATCTCTCCGCCTCCTCGCGAGCCAGCCTGACGAGGCCGTGCCTGAGGAAGCTCCGTGTCGTCCGCCTCGCGAGGCTTGGCCCCTCGCGAGGGTCTTGAGTCTTGTGTTGATGAAGATGGGCCGTGTTGGGCCTCCTTTGAGCCACGCCGCAGGCCGCAGGCAGGCAAGTCTGGGGACCCCCGTTCCCAGAACGCCGACAACTGTCGCCATTGGAACAGCTCCCAATCTGGCCATCTTGCAGCTGATAAGGAGATTCGGTTTCTCCGGTCGAAGATTCGTCACCGGAACAAATGACGGTCGCACCGCGAAATTCCGATCCGTCCTCATAACTTCCTCCATGGATGACTCCTATGAAGGCACGCTTCATGGCCGGTTTAACCCGGGCAGATCGCGCACGCTGAGCCGTCTCGACGAGGTCGGTGCAGATGTCCGGCTCAGGGCCCGGTTCACCGATCTTGCCAATGAAAACATGAATGCTACCAAAGGGGACCCGATACCCATACTCAATTGAGCCGGCCTCGGGGCCCCAGCCTGCGTCGTCGATGTAAAGCTTGCCGCGAGGACTCTTATTCATCCGGCCTACAGTGTAGCCCTCGAGTCCTTCAAAGCGGCCCTCCAAGAACCAGAAACCATCGTTTGATAGCCCCACGGTGGGCGCCAACTGTCGTGGTTTTGTCACGGCAGATGTCCTAGAGAAAGGACTTAGTCGTGGAGCCATCGCAACGGGTTAGCTTGAAGGGGTTAAAGCAGACACAAGGACGCAAGAGAGTTTATACTAGTTCGGCCCCTTCGATGAAGGTAAAAGCCTACGTCTAGTTGTTATGGAATTGATGGGGTTTCGATGACTAGGGAGCCAACAAGCTTCGCTATGTCTCGAGTTGTTGTCTGTTGTCCTTGAACCGTTGCCGGGTCATCCCGTTATATACACGGGTGACACCCGTCGGTTCACAGAATCCCAACACCGGTCGATATTCGTACCCGGGTTGGTCTCTCTGTTTTCCTAACTTACAATACAAGTTCATATACAAATTCTGGTTTACCGCTACAAGTCTTGAACCGGCTACGGGCCTTAGGCCCTCATCTGCCTTCTTGGGCTTTATCACTTCTGGAACTACTGATGAAGTTGACCCGGCCCAGATAGGCTGGTTTACGCCCAGCAGTAATATCCCCAACAGGTACAGTGAATCGAAGACAGGTAACTGCTTCATAAGCAGCAGCCTCAATAGTCATGCCTGAGGTTGGCATGGATCTCCCGACAAAGACAACATATGGAGGGCCTTGATTTAAATCCTCTCGTGGGATGTGCACAACTGCCCAGTATTTCGAGGAATCAGGGGTGATCCTCATTTTGAACAACTCGTACTGGGGTGGGTGGCTGGAACCAAGGGTATTGCGGGTCAAATCCCACAAAACCTTAACAAGACTACCAGGGCTTGCATCTGGAGTTCGTAGGTAGGCTCCGGGGTGAGACATGGAAGGATGAATGGAGACGAGTGGTGCTCAAGTGTGGTGGTGGCCGGTGTAGTGCATGGATACGGCCCCTTATAAGGTGCCTGGTTCAAGGAACACGATGCAGCGCTGGCACGACTTGTGCATCGGCTCCGACATAGGGTTGTCCAAGTCAAATTCTCGGACACCACTTCTCAAAAGGAGTGTGACATATTACTATGCATGTCGGCAGTCACATCTAGCATTTACTCTGTCGCCATACACCAATAATTTATGCTAGATCACACATAGTACCATTACAACAATGGCACACATGTAGCTTACAAGCTCACTACGCCATGTGACTGCTACACTGACAATACAAGACAACAGTACTACTAAGATTTAACAATACTCCTGGTGGACTCAGTCCACCTCATTAACATCTAGTCGGGAGTGTCTTGTAGATGTCGAGGCTTCTCCGTGAGCTTCAGTGTCGGAGTTGTTCGGGGTAGGATGGGGAGCTACAGTGCTAGGATAGCGATGATGCCCCTCGTGGGGTCTCATGGTCACAATTCCATTGGAGTAGGTCTCCAAGAGACGATGGAGTTCTCCTGGGGAGGCGAAGGCATTGCCCGGATAGATGACAGGAGCAGACCTTGGGGGCTCAACTGGCCTCCCAAGCAGCATTATCGGGGAGTCAGTGTCAGTTGCAGCTTCACTTCTCATCGGTGTTAGGAGAGCAAGCGTCCTACGAGTCGCAATCAGGTCATTAGTGACCTGATCGAGTACTGCCTCTTGTGCTCTCAGGTAGCGCACCAGATGCACTAGAGCAAGATCCGACTCATGGTCACCGTTGGCGACTTGGGTCGGGCTACCATAGCCTTCACGACTAGGGTAGTAGAAGAAAGGGCGGGTGTAAACCCTCGGCGACAAATGCCGAAGATGAACTATACCCTCTCGGGCTGCAAGTTGGATGGCTTGGGGCTCGTCGAAGGTCGTCTTTCCGGTGAACCGATAGGGACGCTCTGATGTGGTGCCCCTCCCGTAGATGTGTACCACGGCCCAGAAGTGGTGGATGGAATCACTTGTGTGTTCCTGGTACACAACATACTCTGGGGGTTCGTCTATGCCAAAAGCACGACGGGTGAGATTGGCGAGGATCGCTACGAAATCTCCAAGCTCGGATATGGTGGTCTTGTTGCGCATGATGGGACCAGGCATCTTGGTGGTTTGGAAACCAGGGTGCGAGTGAGAGTTGTGATGTGTTGAGTTCGGGAAAGGCTTCCTTTATAAGCCAGTGGAGTATTCCATCGCACGCTTGTGGATGGGACAACTCAGGTGTCAGCTACGGGTGCACGGCCTATGGCCTAGGACGATAGGTTGGGCACCGACTATCAAAAAGATGTCGGCTCGCCACTATGCAGGCTATCGGATAGTGTAGCGACCAGACCTCAACGGTCCAATCTCTGTGCTCAGGTGTCATCCCTGGATCAGTAATGCTGACACCACATAGTACTTGAAGGATTTATAACACAGTAGCAATCACACACTCATTACATCGAGTGTCCCAAAAGAGAACTTATTACAATAAATATGGCTTAAGGCCATCTAATAACGATAACAGCGGAAGGCTTGGAAGATAAGTGAGTCCATCAACTCGAACGGCATCACTGAGTATAGAACCACGACCTAAAAACACCTTAATCGTTGTCTGAAAAGTCTGCAACATGAACGATGCAGCCCGAAACGGGTCAGCACATGGAATATGCTGGAAATGTAACCCATAGAGAGTAATGAAAGATATAGGCTATACTACATGCATATTTGGCTGGTGGAAAGCTCCATGGTTACAGTTTTGCGTAAAGCCAATTTTTCCCTGCTGCAAAGGAATAAATTTTATTGAACTATCATGGTAGTTGTTAAACATTGAGAATGGTTGACAGCATTCTTAATCCCAATTAAGCATCATCATTAAACAAACCCAACAAAATTAATTAGAGTAGCATGACGAGATTCACATGATAATCCAGGTACTAGATACTCAAGATGTCCATAACCGGGGACACGGCTAACCATGATTAGTTTAGACACTCTGCAGAGGTTTGCGCACTTTTCCCCACAAGACTCGATCTCCTCCGTTGGATTTCTCGCACTGCATGGTGTTTGAGAAACGGATGACCGAGACATAGTCTTTTAGAAGCGCTAGCACCTTACGATCGGGTAGAACGTACCACCTGCATCCCCTACATCTGCTAGTCTACCACTGTAAGAGTTCGCAAGACTTAGTCA
Organism: Triticum urartu; assembly: GCF_056163025.1. NCBI lineage: Eukaryota > Viridiplantae > Streptophyta > Magnoliopsida > Poales > Poaceae > Triticum > Triticum urartu. The sequence continues at coordinate 583,639,597 of NC_141877.1, forward strand.
ACTATGCTAGAGCCCATAGTAGCTTGTGACTCCACACGGAAGTTTCTAGCATGAATAATCTCATGATCCCTTTAAGCCTGGGTGCCTCAATCCACCCAGATGTGTATTTAAGTTGCCACCTTAGATAAACCATTAATTTAACAATCTCACATCTGTCATGGATACACTCACCCAATCCACGTCTACTAGTATAGCATGGCATAATAAGCAAACGTAGAAGTAACTCCCAAAGGTTTGATAATAAACAGGTAATAGGTAATACCTCATCTACTTCCCGAACCCACAATTTAATTAGATCCTAAACATGCAATGGTGTGAGGATTGATCTAATGCAATAAAACTGGGTAATTGGAAGTATGATCAAAGTGTTACTTGCCTTGCTGATGATCCGGGAAACCTAGCGATTCGAAGTAGCAAGCGGCGCACTCCGGGTACTCTATCGCAAACAAACAAGCATACAATAAGTACTCAACTAATGCACAGGTAAAACTCGAATAAGAGATCTAACCAGAAAGTTCAACTTAAGAACTCCGGTTGGCAAAAAGAATCAAATCGAACGAAGCAACGAAAGACAAATGGCAAAAGAAACAGGCTTCGTTTACTATTCTGGATCTAGGGCAATTTTTTACAGTGGCAAAAACTTGTTTCAGTTGGTTAAATGGAAAGAGGGTTTCGAGACGAAACTCCAGGCGCTTGAATCTCCTGATTCCGATAAACAAGCAAAAAGTTATACTACAACGAAAATCGAACAATCGCGGATTTAATCCGAGGAAAAAGAAAAACGACGAACAGATTAACGAACGAACGTTCGTTATCTGGATCTAAATGACGAACGCGTTCGTTAAAACGAACGAACGAGCGAACGCTCGCTAAATAAATAAACCATAAAAACCGATCTATTAAAAAACGAAACTAAAAAAACCGAAAGAGAACCGACGAAAAACCGAACGGTTTTTTTTTGAGAAAAACCGGCGGCGGCGAGGTCAACCTCCGGCGGCGACGGATCCCTGCCTGCTGGTGGTGGTGTGCAGCACAGCGCAGGAGCTCGCCTGCGCCCGCCGCACCTGCCGGAGCAGCCCCGACAACGTCGTTGTTTGCAGCTACTTCCCTGCCAGCGACTACAACGACCGGCCATACTGAGCATATACGGAAGCTAAATCAGGGCAGATGTCTTCTGTTCAAATAATATATGATGCGAAATAAGGCGTTTGCTCCGTCGTTTTTTGGTCAAGTAATGGGGAATTCGGACTACGTACACTGTGACTGAAGCTGTATGTTGCTTTTGTTTTGTTCAGTTCGCCCGTAAACAGCTTTATTTATCTGTAATCCCCGCTACCGCAATGTTATTCGTAGCTCAATCTGATACTTTCTCTATTCATTTTTGTAAGTCGTTTAAGACGGCTGAAATTAAACTGTTTTAGGTATAGTCTTAAATGTCTAAAACGTGTTACAAAAGGGAACGGAGGGAGTAGTGATATCGCCTGAACCAAATAGCAGAGGAGTGACTAGTTTTCGACTCTCCTCATGCACGATTATTTTCCCACCAGAAACTCTATACGCCTTTCTCAGTACTCCGGCGGGCGGCGCGACAGCGCGGGGCGGCGCGGGCGGTGGCGGCAAAGGCAGCGGGGCGGGCGGCTAGGGTTTGGGGGTTCGGCTGGGCCTCCCCCGGCTTATAAAGCCGGCCAGGCCAAGTGTCCGGGTCGGACACGACTCTTAGGTCGGTTGCGTTTTTTTAAAATGTTTACGCTCAGAAAGAAAACAAAAGGAATACTAAACAGACTCTAAAAATCCCGAAATAAATTTTCCCCGGCTTCAAAAATCAAGTCGCACAGGATGAACATTTATTTGGGGCCTTAATGCAATTTTGATAAACGCGCATTTTTCCTAAATTCAAATAAAATAGCAAATAAAACCAAAATAAAATCTTATTTGATTTTTTATTAAATCCTCAATATTTCTTTATTTTGGGAAAGTCATTTTATTCCCTCTCTCAGATTTTTGCAATAGAAATAATTGAAGATAAAATAAATCAAATCAAATGATCCTATTTTCAAAATTTGAGAAAACTCAAATATGAAAATAACGAAATCCCCAACTCTCTCCGAGGGTCCTTGAGTTGCGTAGAATTTTCTAGGATCGGCCAAAATGCAATAAAATATGATATGCAATGATGATCTAGTGTATAACATTCCAAATTGAAATTTGGGATGTTACAAACCTACCCCCCTTAAGATGAATCTCGCCCTCGAGATTCGGGTTGGCTAGAAAATAGGTGCGGGTGGTCCTCCAGCAATTCTTCCTCTCGCTCCCAGGTGGCTTCATCCTCCGTGTGGTGGCTCCACTGAACCTTGCAAAACTTTATAACCTTGCTGCGGGTGACTTGGCTGGCATATTCTAGGATCTTGACTGGTTTCTTCTCATAGGTCATATTACTATCCAACTGAATTGCTTCCAGCGGCACTGTGTCTCTCAGTGGTATATCAGCCATCTCTGCGTGGCACTTCTTCAACTGGGAAACGTGGAACACGTCGTGAACTCCTGATAATCCTTTGGGAAATTCCAACTTGTAGGCGACTTCTCCCATATGCTCCAAAACTTTGTATGGTCCTACAATACGTGGTGCTAACTTTCCCTTAACTCCAAAACGCTTAACTCCTCGAAGTGGGGATACTCGAAGATAAACTCGGTCTCCGACTTCGTAAACTGTCTCCTTGCGTTTAGAATCTGCATAGCTCTTCTGCCTGGACTGGGCTACCTTGAGCCTATCGCGAATCAATTTTACTTTCTGTTTAGACTCCTTAATCAAATCTGGTCCAAACAACTGGCGGTCTCCAACTTCATCCCATGATAATGGGGTCCTGCACCTCCTTCCATACAAAGCTTCAAAAGGGGCCATCTTCAAACTGGATTGATAACTGTTGTTGTAAGAGAACTCTGCATACGGCAAATTCTCGTCCCAACTAGATCCGTAATCTAGCGCACAAGCTCTCAGCATATCCTCCAAAATCTGATTGACTCTCTCGGCCTGTCCATCTGTCTGCGGATGGAAAGTTGTACTGAATTCTAGCCTGGTACCCAAAGTTTCATGTAACTGATTCCAGAACTTTCAGGTAAATTGGGTTCCTCTATCTGATACAATGCTCCTTAAAACTCCATGCAGACATACGATTCTGGTCATGTATATCTTTGCCAACTTTGCGCTTGTATAGGTAGTCTTCACTGGGATGAAATGTGCTACCTTTGTCAAACGATCGACTACAACCCATATCGAGTCATAGCCTGAACGTGTTCTGGGCAATCCTGTGATAAAATCCATGCCTAACTTATCCCACTTTCATTCGGGTATCGGCAATGGCTGTAGCAATCCTGCTGGCTTCTGATGCTCTGCCTTTACTCTCTGACATACATCACAAACTGCTACATACTCCGCAATATCCTTCTTTATTCCAGTCCACCAGAAAATATCCTTCAAATCCAAATACATCTTGGTATTTCCTAGGTGAATCGAATATGGTGAATCATGGGCCTCTTGCAGAATTAACTTCCTGATCTCCGAATCATTAGGCACATAAACACGATCTTCAAACCATAAGGTATCGTGCTCATCCTCACGAAATCCTTTAGCTTTTCCTTTTCTCATTTTCTCCTTAATAGAAGCAATCTCCTTGTCAATCTTCTGGGCTTCTCTGATCTTTTCCATCAAAGTCGACTGAATCTCCAATGCTGCTACATAGCCTCTCGGGACTATCTCCAAACATAGCTCATGGAGATTTTCGGCTAACTCCCTTGGTAAATCTCCCGTCATTAGTGTGTTGACATGGCTTTTACGACTCAACGCGTCAGCTACTACGTTAGCCTTTCCGGGGTGAAAATGCAATCTCATATAGTAATCCTTGATGAGCTCCAACCATCTCCTTTGTCTGAGGTTCAACTCCTTCTGTGTGAAAATATACTTCAAACTCTTGTGATCCGTGTACACCTCACAATGGTTTCCAATGAGAAAGTGTCTCCAGGTTTTCAATGCATGCACTACGGTTGCTAACTCCAAATCATGTGTAGCATAATTTAACTCATGAGGTTTAAGAAGTCGTGAGGCATATGAAACAACTCTTCCTTCCTGCATAAGCACTGCTCCAAGTCCACGACGTGAAGCGTCGCAATACACCTCATAATACTTGGTCTGATCTGGCAAAATCAACACAGGTGATGTAACCAAACGTTTCTTCAGCTCCTGGAAACTGGCCTCACATTCCTCATTCCATATGAACCTGGTATCCTTCTTCAACAACTCCGTCATAGGCTTTCCAATCTTCGAGAAATTTTCAATAAATCTCCGGTAGTATCCTGCGAGTCCAAGAAAACTCAGGATTTCTCCAACTATTGTTGGCGCTTCCCAATTTTTCACAGTGTCAACCTTGGTGGGATCTACTGCTATACCTTCTCCAGATATAATGTGTCCGAGAAATCCAACTTCCTTCAACCAAAACTCACATTTGCTAAACTTGGCATCTAACTGATGTTCTCTGAGCTTACCAAGTACCAAACGCAAATGCTCCTTATGCTCCTCTTCATTCTTCGAGTAAACCTGGATATCATCAATGAACACTACGACAAACTTATCCAGAAACTCCATAAACACCTTGTTAATCATGTTCAAAAAATATGCAGGTGCGTTAGTTAGACCAAATGACATAACGGTATACTCGTATAGCCCATACCTGGTGGTAAAAGTTGTCTTAGGTATATCCTGTTCTCGAATTTTCAGCTGATGGTATCCTGATCGCAGATCGATCTTGGAAAATACTTTAGCTCCTTGCAATCGATCAAACAGATCATTGATCATCGGTAGTGGGTACTTGTTCTTGATGGTTACTTCATTCAATCCTCGATAATCAACAACCATCCTTAACGATCCATCCTTCTTCTCCACTAGAAGTACTAGCGATCCCCAAGGAGAAGAACTTGGGCGAATATAACCTTTATCCAGTAACTCCTTAATCTGCTTCTTAATCTCCACCAAATCCTTTGCGGGCATCCTGTATGGTCTCTTAGATATTGGCCCTGTGCCTGGCAAAAGCTCAATCAAAAACTCAATATCTCTATCCGGTGGCATGCCTGGCAACTCTTCTGGAAATACATCCGGGAAATCCCTAAATACTGGTACTTCCTCCTGCACAACTCCTGTTAGACAATTTACTTGAGTCCTCTTCGGCACATGCCGGGATACATACTTGATCCTTCTCCCTTCTGGCGTTGTAAGCAAAATTGAATTACTAGCACATTCAATATTCCCTTCATACTTCGATAACCAATCCATGCCTAATATCACATCCAATCCTTGAGATTCCAATACTATTAGGTCCGAGGGAAAAACATAGTTACCAATCCTTAATGGTAACCGATCACACCATAGACTGGCCATATATTCTGCTCCACGCGAGATTACTAACATGGGTGACCTTAGGGCTTGGGTTGGTAGTTTATACTTATCCACAAATCCCCTTGAGATGTATGAATGCGATGCACCAGTATCAAAAAGAACGAGTGCAGTAAATGACTTAACCAAAACCTTACCGATTACTGCATCGGGCTGGGCTTCAACTTCCTCCACATTTACTTGGTTCACCTGTCCCCTGTTGAAAGGGTTCGGCTTCTTCCCAGAGCTTCCATTGCCATTTCCATTCTGGGCTTCAGGACATTCATTAGAGTAATGTCCGGTCTTATGGCACTTGAAACAAGTGACTTGGCTCAGGTCTCTCTTGGCTGGGGTTGATGGATTGGTGCGGTTCTGGCCATTGCTTCCTCCATTCCCATTACCATTCTTGGTGCTATTGTGATTGTGCGAGCTACCTCCTCCATGGGTATGCTGAAAATGTCCTCCCGGCCTAGGGGTAAAACGTGGCTTCTGCTGAGCTCCAGAATTGTACTTCCCTTGTCCATACTTCCTCTTGCGGTTCTCAATCTGATGTTGCTTCCCTTCAATCATGAGAGCACGATCTACCAACTCCTGGTAGTTGTTGAAGGTTGCTACCATCAACTGCATGCTCAACTCGTCATTCAGTCCTTCCAGAAACTTCTCCTGCTTAGCTGCATCCATAGCAACGTCATCTGGGGCATAACGTGCTAGCTTACTAAAGTCCTCCACATACTGGCCAACTGTCCGTCCTCCTTGGCGCAAGTTGCGAAACTCTCGCTTCTTCATGGCCATAGCTCCTGCTGAAACATGGGCAGTACGGAAAGCCTGCTGAAACCGGTCCCATGTGACAGTGTCGATAGGGAAAGTGGCTGTGAAATTCTCCCACCATGATGTTGCGGGTCCTTCGAGCTGATGTGCGGCAAACTTCACCTTTTCCACATCTGTGCATCCTGGGGTGGTCAACTCCCTTGCTGTCTTGTGGAGCCAATCATCTGCTACTATCGGCTCGGTGCTACTGGAAAACACCGGCGGATTCAGCCTAAGAAAACGGGCTAAGTGATCAATAGGTGGTGGTGGTGGGTTGTTGTTGTTGTTGTTCCCCTGATTCTGATTCTGGACTAGCAACTGCATCAATGTGTTCTGCTGCTGGATCAACTGGGTGAGCTCCGGTGGGAAGGTAAATCCGGGGTCGCGTCTCGGAGGCATCTGAGGGTTTAGAAAAGATGAGATTTAAGAATAGAGAGGGGTCTAAGGAGAAAACACTACCCATATGCACATGAGGCAAAATCAAACAATTCACTTCATTCAATCAATCAAGGGCATACAATCTAACTATCACAAAAGTGCTCGGACTACTATATTTACATGGTGGGCTACTACTACTGATGGGGTGGTCTACTAGAAATATTCTTCGGTTGCAGACTCCATGATATCTGCTCCAGCTTCATTGACATAGTCATCATCGCTATCATCTGGATCCGAGTCGGTGTTGTCGATGATGATGTAGTCTTCCGGGCGAATCTCCTTGGGTTCTTCGTCTTCTTCTACTAGTGTAGGGCCTCCCATAAATATTCTAATCTTCATTGTTAGGTCGGCATTCTTATCCACTAATACTTCGATTTCCTCTTCATAGTCTTCACGTGTAGCCTTGAGTTCTTCCTCCAGTTCCTTGATTCTTGTCCTCGCCTTCTTCAGATCTATCATGTCAGCGCACGTCTGGTTCTCCTAGCATCGAATGTGCTGGTTTAACTCCTGGATAAAAGCTGCAATTGATCTATCCTTCCTGGTGCTGATCATCTCCCATTGCTCATCTCAGCGCCCACAAATCTGGTAGATAGTATCCTTGAGATCATTGCGGTAAAATTCTCTAATGCGTCCCATGGCGATGTGAGCTACCATGCTCCTTCCTAGATTCCAAGTTGGTGCATCAAAAGAAAACTCTATGGGCTCAGTGACTGGCATAAACGTCCTTCCTAGAACTTGAACTTGAATCATCCAGCGCTCTTCTTCAGGTAAAGTGGCGTTGTAGGTTCTGATGAAGCTTGGTACTCCTATGTTCAGATATCTAGTGACTTCCTTCAAGTGACGTCCAAAGGGTGTATCTTCATCCGGTTGCGTGAACTTGTTCCTTGCATCCGCCATCCTAAAAGAGTAGAAAAGATGAGAGGTCAGAATGAGAAGAGAGTGAGTAGTGATCTAGGTCTTAAGCTTAGTGGTCATGTCCTACAGTCAGCGTGTGCTCTGATACCATCTTGTAGCGACCAGACCTCAAACGGTCCAATCTCTGTGCTCAGGTGTCATCCCTGGATCAGTAATGCTAACACCACACAGTACTTGAAGGATTTATAACAGAGTAGCAATCACACACTTATTACATCGAGTGTCTCAAAAGAGAACTTATTACAATAAATATGGCTTAAGGCCATCTAATAACGATAACAGCGGAAGGCTTGGAAGATAAGTGAGTCCATCAACTCCAACAGCATCACTGAGTATAGAACCACGACCTAAAAACACCTTAATCATCGTCTAAAAAGTCTGCAACATGAACGTTGCAGCCCGAAACGAGTCAGCACATGGAATATGTTGGCAATGTAACACATAAAGAGTAATGAAAGATATAGGCCATACTACATGCATATTTGGCTGGTGGAAAGCTCTATGGTTACAGTTTTGCGTAAAGACAATTTTTCCCTACTACAAAGGAATAAATTTTATTTAACTATCATGGTAGTTGTTAAACATTGAGAATGGTTGACAGCATTCTCAATCCCAATTAAGCATCATCATTAAACAAACCCAACAAAATTAATTAGAGTAGCATGATGAGATTCACATGATAATCCAGGTACTAGATACTCAAGATGTCCATAACCGGCGACACGGCTAACCATGATTAGTTTATACACTCTGCAGAGGTTTGCGCACTTTTCCCCACAAGACTCGATCTCCTCCGTTGGATTTCTCGCACTGCATGGTGTTTGAGAAACGGATGACCGAGACATAGTCTTTCAGAAGCGCTAGCACCTTACGATCGGGTAGACCGTACCACCTACATCCCCTACATCTGCTAGTCTACCACTGTAAGAGTTCGCACGACTTAGTCAACTATGCTAGATCCCATAGTAGCTTGTGGCTGCACATGGAAGTTTCTAGCATGAATAATCTCATGATCCCTTTGAGCCTGGGTGGCGGTCCAAAAGAAAAACAGGCAATCACTGAAATACCCAGGTGCCTCAATCCACCCAGATGTGTATTTAAGTTGCCACCTTAGATAAATCATTAATTTAACAATCTCACATCTCTCATGGATACACTCACCCAATCCACGTCTACTAGCATAGCATGCCATAATAAGCAAACGTAGAAGTAACTCCCAAAGGTTTGATAATAAACAGGTAATAGGTAATACCTCATCTACTTCCCGAACCCACAATTTAATTAGATCCTAAACATGCAATGGTGTGAGGATTGATCTAATGCAATAAAACTGGGTAACTGGAAGTATGATCAAAGTGTTACTTGCCTTGCTGATGATCCGGGAAACCTAGCGATTCGAAGTAGCAAGTGGCGCACTCCGGGTACTCCATCGCAAACAAACAAGCATACAATAAGTACTCAACTAATGCAAAGGTAAAACTCGAATAAGAGATGTAAGCAGAAAGTTCAACTTAAGAACTCCGGTTGGCAAAAAGAATCAAATCGAACGAAGCAACGAAAGACAAACAACAAAAGAAACATGCTTCGTTTACTATTCTAAATCTAGGGCAATTTTTTACAGTGGAAAAAACTTGTTTGAGTTGGTCAAACGAAAAGAGGGTTTCGAGACGAAACTCCAGGCGCTTGAATCGCTTGATTCCGATAAACGAGCGAAAAGTTATACTAGAACGAAAATCGGATCAGGAATCGCGATCAGAACAATCGCAGATTTAATCCGAGGAAAAATAAAAACGACGAATAGATTAATGAACGAACATTCATTATCTGGATCTAAATGATGAACGCGTTCACTAAAACGAACGAATGAGCGGACGCTCGCTAAATAAATAAACCGGAAAACCCGATCTATTTAAAAAACAAAACTAAAAAAACCGAACGAGAACCGACGAAAAACCGAACGGTTTTTTTTTTGAGAAAAGCAGGCGGCAGCGAGGTCAACCTCCGGCGGCGGCGGGGTCGGCGGCGGCGGCGCGGGCGGTGGCGGCACGGGCGGTGGCGGCGCGGGCGGCGACGGCGGCGGCAAAGGCGGCGGGGCGGGCGGCTAGGGTTTGGGGGTTCGGCTGGGCCTCCCCCGGCTTATAAAGCCAGCCGGGCCAAGTGTCCGGGTCGGACACGGCCCGTTAGGTCGGTTGCGTTTTTTTAAATAGTTACGCTCAGAAAAAAACAAAAGGAATAGTAAAAGACTCCAAAAATCCCGAAATAAATTTTCCCCTGCTTCAAAAATCAAGCCGCACAGGATGAACATTTATTTGGGGCCTAAATGCAATTTTGAAAAACGTGCATTTTTCCTAAATTCAAATAAAATAGCAAATAAAAACAAAATAAAATCTTATTTGATTTTTTATTAAATCCTCAATATTTCTTTATTTTGGGGAAGACATTTTATTCCCTCTCTCAGATTTTTGCAATAGAAATAATTGAAGATAAAATAAATCAAATCAAATGATCCTATTTTCAAAATTTGAGAAAACTCAAATATGAAAATAACGAAATCCCCAACTCTCTCCGAGGGTCCTTGAGTTGCGTAGAATTTTCTAGGATCAGCCAAAATGCAATAAAATATGATATGCAATGATGATCTAGTGTATAACATTCCAAATTGAAAATTTGTGATGTTACAGATAGGATGAGCTTGACGGTGGATAAGAAAGGATATGGACAGTGTGGAAACCTAGGGATAGTGACCAGGCTAAGATAGGATTAGCGGGTGGTCAGCCTAGCTCTGATACCAAGGTTGTGGGGCCGGATTTTCCGGGACCTAAATCCCAGTAAACGACCCTTGTGTCATCACCAGCCCCAGGATTACTGTTGTTGGTGGACATTTCCTTGATATAGAATTCCAAGCAATTACAAGGATTTGAGTACAAGACCTTATAGGTACATTGAGTACAACAATGATTTCTAGTGGTAGATGATGGAAGCGACTCGTGGATCTCCAACATTGATGGAACTCCATTCCCACGGGAACGGCTCACCTGGATAACTCCTATCTCGCGTGGCTGCTATCTCCGAATCCTAGGTTGCGGGGTGTCTTCGCAGTACTCCTCTCTGAATCATGATCTGGCCAAGACAATAGCCAGGGACAAGCCTGTGAGTACGTTTGAATGTACTCACAAACGTTAAGAACAAAAGATATACCGGATGCATATGCTCATGATGAACTAAAATTACGTGCATGTGCTGACTCAGTATTAAAGCATGGCATGAAAAATATTCATACAGAAAATAAGTCATGTTATTAGTAAATCAAAGAAATGAAACGGAATTTGGGCATTGGACCACCCGAAGAATTCCAAGAGAAATGCCAAACGGGTGTCTAAAAGAGAATCGGGCGAGACAGGACCGCCCGAGAACTCAAGAGACGCCATGAGAGGTCTTGAAAATAAAAGCCACAGTCGGGTGTCTGGGCGACGCCTCATAAAGGTCTTATAATAACACAAGTATCTAGGTGGAGTAGCCATCCCACGTGATACTCAAAAACGAAAATAAACTTAAGTATCCCGGGTAGTCTAGCCATCCCAAGAGATACTCAAGGTTAAACATAATAGGAAAAGGTTAGTCCACAACAATATCCATATGAACAATAATATTCATAATAGCACCAGTAGTGACAATCATTATCCTGCAAAAGAAACCATGATCACTTTAATTATTTCCTCCGAAGACTGACATGAAGACCGACACTTGACCAACACAAACAGTAGTCCTTAACCATGGACACGGCTATCCGAATAGATATAACTCTGCAGAGGGTGTACTCTTTACCCACGTGTATAGGATTTCTTTAGCCAGCACCAAGATGCTGACTAATTCCCGTTACGGCCTTTGGATTGAAAACACACCTAACCAGCACACACTAGATTAACTTTCCAGATGCCAGGAATCACCCAAAGCATCGTTCAAGAGAAACTCTAAGGCGGGGAGACCATCGTCTCGAGTAGCATCGGATCACTACTAACACGCGCGGATTACAAGGGGTGCCCCCCTCTCGGCCCAGCCAGATACACCCATGCCCCCTGGCCCGATGACTGGCATTGCAGACGGTACCTGGAAACCCTCATCATGGCCTCTTTGTACAGTGTGTGCAGCGAAAGGGGTTAACAACTTACTGAACCGTACCCTGCCTGTGGTGGGGACAAGTGGTAGCACGAACCAGTATGGGGGTTACCGGAACAAGACTCGATCTATGGTCAACTCAGGAGGTTTAAGTTTTCCTGTAGTGGTTAGCACAACATAATTCCTGGGCAGTACCCAACAGGGTCACCACCTGGTATGTCCCAACATACCCTCACTGATCATTCTCGTCACAACGAGATTTCAGTCTCACAGTCACTTTTCTCGTGACTGATTCTTCCTGCAAATTAGCCTGGACCAACACAAAAATCAAGTCATTTGAAGTTTATATGATTTTCCTATGGATTTACTAAGCTGGAATATTAAGGAAAATGGACTATTTAGTAGATCCAGCAAAAACCAGGACTAGGAAAACTGTTCACCCTATCTGGATAAATAGAGCATGATTTTAGGAGTAGGCAGAAATTTGAATCATCAAATTTGGATGTGAAATGGATGTTGTGGATTTATTTGAAATCTGATGGAAAATAAAAGGGAAACATATATTACTGTGATAGGCTGAGCAGAAACGCGCCCTGGGCGCGGTATAGCCGCTTGGCGCTACTGGGCCAAGCCCAATCGCTCGACCGCGCGGGTGGGCTGCGATGTCGAAGGCGTACTCACAACAATACGCTTTCCACGCGGGAAAGCAACTTAAATAGAACCTGTCCCCACTTAAGACGAGCTGGCGCGGCGCTGGGTCACTGACAGTGGGCCCGCCTGGCCCATCGGTCAGTTTTGACCAGTCCACGTGCGTGCCGTCTCCTCTGACCGAACGGAGGCGGAGCTCCGACGAGGCTCGCCGGCGATTGGTGGCTCCGTTTGGAAAACCGAGGCCATCCGCGGGCTCAGGGGGTTGAGGCGGTCCCTCCGGTGGTCGCTATGGTCCCCGAGGTGGACGGAGTCGCCGAGGGCGAGCTTAGCCAAAGAGCTCCGGCGGGGCGAATTGGGCGTTTCTCCCACGGTGGCTCCCGAGCAGAGTTGAGCGCGGGGATGGGTCGGTGGGTGCTCAAGGAGGCTAGTGGTGGTGAAATTTGGAGAGGGAGGGTCAGACGGCGTCGGAACCATCCGAGTCGTGTCGGCGGCAGGAGTTGCCGGAGAGGAAGAAGACGACCATCTCCGGTCGTCTTGCTGCTACGGGAGGATCGGAGAGGGGAAGGGGAGAGTCTGGTGAGGATCGAAGAGAGCTCGGGGTGAGCTTTTATAGCGCGATGGGTCGGCTCCGCGGTGTCCAGTGGATAAGCACGGCGGCGGTGGTCATTACGTCGGCAGGTGAGGCCGTTGAGGTCGGCAGAGTGGACGGTGAGGGTGGTGGCTGCCCGCAGTTACTCCTGGGAGGAGCTGGGTTGCTCGGGACGCGCCACGCGGGTCAGGCAGAGACGTGGTCGTGCGGGACTCGTCGGGCGGCAGTCTTGGTCGTCGTGGACAGCGGTGGACGGCGCTAGGGGCCAAGCGAGGGTGTCGGCGAGGTTCATGGTGGTCGAGCTGATCCAGAGGAGGATCAGGATGAGATGGGGAGGCAGCAGAGACACGGCAGGGGCTTGGTGCCGACGCGTGCAAAACACACGCTCTGGCCGTGCCCGGTGCACGCACGTTAGGTGTTTGTCAGATTGCCAGTGGCATCTATAGGGACACACACGAGCTACGAATCAACAGGATGGTGCTTATAGGTATGAGAGGAGTGATGGACATGCTGGTTTGGCCAAATAACCAAGTGTCCAGTGTAAGTTAGAAAGTGGCAACATTTCTGTCATGCCCACAAGGTGTTTGACAGAATGCTAGGGCAAGCTAAAGGACTTGGTTGATGATGAAATTTGGCAGAATGAGGTCTCTTTAGATGATAGATTTGGTAGTGGAGTTAGTTTGGAAAGATGAGAAACTTGCTAGTGCAAGTTTTACCAGAATTCAGTTCTGGACAGAAACTTCAGTGGCATGTTTGGTGGACTAAAAAGATTCCAATGGAGCTGATCTCCTGGAGTTACGGTTTTGGTTGGAAGGACTACTAGATGGCAAAGTTACGAAAGCAATGGAGCTAGGAAAAGTAGGGTTGCAGTTAAAACTCAAGGATGGGACATAATTTGAAAAGAGGATGTTTCTCTCAAAATTTTCAGAAGACATAGTTAGGTTTTTGCTCAAGAGTGATTTATAGGCATCATCTAACCTCTCATAATTTTTGTGGGATTTTAAAACAATTATTTAAAAGAGTTGTAGTGTAACCGAAGCATTTTAAGTATTGAAAATGCTTTTAAAAGAATTACTTGTGGCAAGTTTATTATGAAAACATTTCCTTGAAATGATTTACACGACAACCAAGGACCACAACATTTCACAAAAATAATCTTCTATGGAGGGAAGAATTTTGTAAAAAAGGAAATAGAAAAGCTCTGAAATTAATAAATGACCTAGTGTAATTCCAAACTTTATCTCTGGCCAAATTTTACATAAATAAAATATGATTAAATTTTGGGGGTGTTACACCCAACCATGCGATTCTCTTCTCAACATTCTCTCTCTCTCTCTTTCCTATGAAAGTTCAGATTCATAAAATTTAAAACTTTTGAAAGTTCATTTTTTCGAAGTATGATTTTCTTAAGTTTTAAATGTTTGAAATTTGCATTTCTTGTATGTTTGAAAATTATTAAAGCTAAACTAGGTCAGAAATTATAATATTAATATTTTAAATTCTAAAATTCCAAATTGGATGAAATATTTGAAGTTCAAAATTCCAAAAGTTTGATTAGTTTGTAAATGTTGGAATTTCTAAAAGGTGGAGCTGGATCTTGTAAAAGTTACTGAAAAGAAAAGTTTGGCCAAGCATTGACTTAAGAAAAAGGAAGTCTCACCATGTCTAGAAGAGATACTTTTTTGCGAGGGGTCTAGAAGTGGCAGTTGAACAACTAACTTTTTTGCGAGAAAGTTGAACAACTAACCGGCGTGACCTACAGATTATAATCATCCCTAGTTCTCTAATTAAACATTCCCAAGGTAGTTGATTAATGATGTAGCTATAAGTTAGTAGGATAATTGTACCCATGCCTTTTTGGTATTATCAATGAGCAAGAGTATAAGCACTCCCCAATAAATTGACCCATTTGAAACTTTTTCTGGCATGTTCATCCTTCTAGTCTTGGCATTTCCGTATTTGCCTACAACTTTAGAATAAACTATCGCATGCATGCGTCTCACAATACACATGATGTGGGGTAAAATCTTTCTTTTGTGATATGTAAGAAACACAAGTCAACTCATTCATTCTTATTCTTATTTGCTCCTTTTCTTTCCCTTTTCCCTTTCCCTTTTTTCTCATATTTATTTATTTTTCTTTTTCATCTATTGTTTCTTTTTTCTTTTATATTTATATTTTCTGTTTTCCAATTTATTTTTTACTTTATTTTACAAAACATTTAAATAGGATTTGTCTAATACCCTAGAAATTGTGTGAACAATTCTGAAAATTAAATGAACATTTTTCTAAAAGACGCTATTATTTTTTATTAATGTTCAAATACTTTTAAAATTTAAACTGAGTTTTAGAAAGTCACAAAACTTTTTTAAAATTTATAATTTTTCTAATAATATGATTTGGTTTTAAAATATATGAACATTTCATTGTGTGAACATTGTTTCAAAGGCGTGAACATTTTTAAATTACATGAATATTTTGAATAATCATAATTTTTTATTTACATGACCGTTTTTAGAATATGTGAAGACTTTATAAAATTATATGGAATTTTTTAAGAAAGTGGAATTTTTTTAATTTGATGATTGTTTCCAAAATTTAAGCAAATATTTTTGTAAATTACAATGAACATTTTTTTCACATTTGCGATGTTTATACAAAAATATATGAAAAACATTGATGGCCAGTCTAACCAAATACATCGCAGAGATGCTATGTCTACTCGGTCCATAAATTGTGATAATATTCTTAGTAGAGAATTTTTTTTTCTTCTTGGAGGCACTCCTAGTTTCAACTGCAAACAACTTATCATATTTTGAAGTCCAAGGAGATGCAATCAGATAATACAAGGTGAAAGGATGCAAGTTTCTTTCTACCAAAGACAAGGCTCTTAAACGCATATCTGACTAGATTGTAAAATATGCCATTTGTGAGGCGATGCAATTTTTGATCAAGTCTGTTATTCAGGCTCTACCATTGTATGCGATGGGAATATTCAAGTTTCTAGCTGCTCTTTGTGAGGACTTAGTTCAACTTATCAAGAATTTTTGGTGGGGCGATGAGGTGACAGGAAGAAAACTCATTGGCTCGCTTGGGACAAATTGACGAGACTGAAAAGTGGGGGTGGTCGGTGTTGGCTACTTGGCAAGATATTATGCATGGCTTGGAAACACTTAAAAATGGTGTCATCTACAGGGTGGTTGATGGATCTAGTATAAATATTTGTACAAATAATTGGATTCCGAGGCATGCTGGTAAAAAATGGCTAAGAAGAATATAAGTAGGCTCAATTGGGTGTTCGAGTTATTCATGAATGGGTCGAGGAGATGTGACGAGAACTTGACTAGGCACTTGTTCTATCACCATGATGCAGAGAAAATTTTGAAGTTGTTTATTCAATCTGCGTTGGATGGCAATTTGATTGCGTAACACTTTTGAAAAGAACGGTATGTTCTCTGTTAAAAGTACATATAATCTTGTGTAATCTTGTGTTGCACCTTAAGGATCAAAAGGAAGTGGTGGGTCCATCAAGTAGCGTCATGAATGGGGAAAGGAAGGTGTGACATATTATTTGAAAATCCAATGTTGCATAGAAGATTAGAATTTTTGCTTCGCGTGTTGCGTCTAATAGCTTCGTGGTCTAGGTTAGTAGAGTTAATCACCATAAGGCTACTTCTGGCATGTGCTCTATTTGTATTGTTAAAGAGGAAATCACCTTTCATGCTCTAGTGACTTGTCATAAGGCCTGTGCTCTGCATATGGCTTTGAGGGACATGTGAAATTTTCTGGCGGAAGAGGTCTGCGAATGTTAGGGACCAGACTGGTTACTTATTTTGTTCTTGTCACTCCAGCACAAAGGTGGAGTCCACCAACAAAGGAAAGTGGGTGGTGGGTGAGATGAGGCTTGTGACTAATTTTTCGAGGAATAATGTGGTGTGGCAACAATTGTATTAATATTAATATGATGCCAACTTTGTGAAAGCATTGGCGCCACGAGCTTGGGGTTGTTGCCAGGAATTCTTCTGGCGACATCATCATTTTTTCCTGGGACTATATTGGGCGATGCACAAGTTACTGGACTCCATATCAATATTACTCTTCATAAGTCCGTTATTTTGGAGACCTGCTGGCGTTTCTGGCATCTTTCCTTGTAAATGAGAATTTGAACATGCCTCACACATTGATCTCAAGCAGGAGGCCATGAGCATCTCTAAATTATTTCGAAGTTTAAGCTTGTTAAGATTATTTGTCATGCCAATGTGGTGGCGCATGAGATTGTGAAGTTTAGTTTGATAGTATGTCTGACAGTATTGTCCTGAATGGTGTTTCATCCTGCGTGGTGTCTGCTGTAAGGATTGATTGTAACAACTTTTTAATTAATTAATATGGAGAGGTGTTTTTTTAAAAGAGCAAAATACGTAGCCACACATGAATAATATAATTCTAATTAGAGATGATGCGTAGTTGTGTAGGATGGGCTACATGTAGCCCTTTATTTCAAAATAATTAAAAAAGATATTTCCAGGTTTCAAAAGAATTAAGTAGAAATCCTCTGAAGCTTATACATATTCGTGGTGGATCTGTAAATTTTTCGTTCAAAAAGTATTATGATTTGCAAGCTGGAAGAAATTCCAGCCCGACAACAAAAAAGTTTGGCCCATTTTCATGTACATATTTGCCTTTTTTACGCCACGTATGGAAGTATATTGTTAAGAATTTTTTTTCTCAAATGTGTCATATATGTATTTTTGTATGTACAGCTTTTTTGTACTGTCAAAAATGGTATTTTGAAAACGGGCTACATGTAACCCGTCCTACAAGGGCATTTTCGGTTGATCAGCGAACAACAACACACCATCCTTCTTGGCAAATGCTCACGCATTTATTCTGGGCCGACCCATCAGGGAGATCAACAACATGTCTTCTTTTCTTAACTTTTACCATTTTAATGTTTTCTTTTGGTCTTGTCATTTTTTGGTTTCCTCCGTGTTTGCAGTTTTTTTAATTTTAAATTATTGAAAGTATAGGTTATTTTTATTTTTTTTCTTTCATTTTTTTCATCAATAAAAATACATTTTCCTGTGTGTATATGAAACTATGAATAGTTTTTCCAAAAGTACACGGTGATTTTTTTTTCAAAATGCATGGTGTTTTTTGTAATGATGATGAATTATTTTCAATAGAAACTGATTTTTTTCAATACAATGTAAATAGTTTCTTAAACACAGTAACATTCTTGGAAAATATGTTCATGTATATTTATGAAATGTTCACGAATTCTTACAAAATGTTCATGTAATTAAAAAATACACACTATATTTTAGATATTTTTTATGGAACTCAAAAATATTTCACATTTTTGCTCAATATTCGTTTGTTGCTAAAGCAGAAGGCCGACTGAAAAACCAGAGTAAATTGGGGAAGCTGAAGAAAAAGTCACTAAAACCAAATTGGTTTGCGCGCTGCTGGAACAAAGTGCGAAGCCGGAGTGGGGCTGCCGGCGAAAGGCGTGCGCTTCTCCTTCATAATTAGTATACGGCGCAATAGGCGTCACATAAAAGCACTCGCATAGAAGCTTCCCAAAATTGTACGGCTGCACATTCTACACCGGCTTTGATCAATTACCAGCCCTCAAAGAGCGCGCTTGCAGTTTTCTACGAGACGGTCTTGGCACTAATGTGGATGCCCCAAACCAAGTCGCGGGCATAATTGCAGACGTAGGTGCCGAATCGATTTGAAAGTCCCATCGCTGATACGACGACCTCACCAGGTAATCTGAACTCCACATCACAATGAGAAAAGACGTCATGTTTGTTTTCCTCATGCCACCCATTCCGAAATACTTTCCACATCAATTGTGACCGCCAACCCTCTTTTTTTAGGGAACCTCGTCAGAGGGCGGGGAGCTCTCGCCAACACTCATTGAAAGCTCACCAACATGGGAAGAAGTCTACTAGAATTGGAGGTCACAAATGAAACAACAAGTGTAGTTTGCTCGCTTATTACTTCCCCGGGAGTACTATTAATCTTCCTTTCTATACGTAGTGTTGCTTGCTTAATTAGTTTGACACTACTAACTGCTAGATAAAAGATAAATCGAGGAATAAGACCTGGGCGAACTCATAATATATGGAAGTACACATACATATGGGCAGAGGAACAAGGGAACATCAAACAAGAGGAGTAAAATATGAGTTGGTAGGTGGAATGAAATGATGTACTTCTAAAGTACATGGAACCCTAATGCCGTGTGCAAAAAAAGTATGTTGAGAAGGAGGAGTGAAATATAAATAAATATATGGGCACATGAATAGAGGTGCATTGAGCAGGAGGAGCGAAATACGAGTTGGTAGGTGGAATGAAATGTTGTACTTCTAAAGTACATGAAACCCTAATGTCATGTGTATAAAAGATAAGGCCGTATGGTATATGCACACGTGTTGTGAGCACCACATGAAAGTTTGGCACCCGATTGAAGGTGCAGCATTTTCAGATAGGGAGTGCCGCAACATATTCTAGATCTTTTTGCTTTCCCTTTGCTGCTGCCATAGTGACGATCAAGCTAAGGAACCTTGAGTTACTTTCATCTAAAAAGACACAATCCTCAATGCTTCCTTCTTGTGCATGCATATCCCCGGTTTTCCTTTGGTATCAACACAGTGAAGGTAGCCGGCAAAAAGAAACAAAAAATAGTGAAGGTATTTTTACGCTTCAAAATCAATGAATTGCACCAATCTTCAACACCTCCTTAATTATGATGTACTACATGAGAGTCTCAAGTAGCAACATAGTTCACTAATCTACATATTGTAATAGTGCACATAAAGTAAAGAGAAAGGTGTTTAGGGACTCCCAGGTAGTACTTCATAAATTAGGGAGGTGTTGAAGATTGGAGCTGTATCCATCCATGGACCTTTGTCGGGTAGGATTCACCGTGAAAAATACTACAAGGAGACATTGGAATTTCTGCAACGGTGAAAGAAAAGATGTGGGATTTCATGAGGGCTCAATATCAGGTACGTTCATGAATTTCAAAAAATCATGAATTTAAAAAAGTTTCCAAATTTCAAATTTCTACTGAATTTGAAAAATGTCTACCAAGTCGAAAAAAAGAATTTAAAAATAAGTTCGTGAAGTTAAAAAATACACACAATTTAATCATGAATTTTAGGAAAAACGTTCACAAAAAATTCAGAAAAAATCATGATTTTTTAAAAATTAAGGAAACAAACTTCATGCATTTAAAAATATGAAAAGAAAATAAAAGGCAAAAGGCAAAAGCTAAAAGAATAAAATAAATAAAATCCATCTAGAAAAATGAATATGAAAACAGAAAAGAAAAAACTGAATAAAATCCATCTAGAAAAGCTATAAAGAAAAAAAGAATAACCCAGACGGAAGCTTCCCAAAACCGGTCCAGGAAGCTTCTGGAAGACTCCCAAAACCAGCAGCTTTCCGCTCGTGATAGTGGGCAGGCCCATTCTAAACCTATCGAAGGGATGTGTGTATTTGTGCGTTTTGCCAAAAGCGCTGTAACCAGCCCAGCGGGCGCCAAATAGGAGTTGACAGCTTCTCCTTGGTCCTTGAGGCTAGCTAGCACTTGCTCGCTCTTGAAGATTATTGAATTCTGAATATGTATTAGGGCCTTGAAGGGCTGTTTATATAAGATACAAAACTTGAGGGCCAAGGATAGTAGAGATAGATTACAACTTGAACTATCAAATATACAAACCGAATATATACTCTAATACCCCCCGCAGTGTCAACATCAGGTGTAACGATGTTGAGACCGGAGCGAATGCCGGTGAATGTTGTAGTGGGGAGCCCCTTGGTGAAAATATCAGCAAATTGCGCAGTGGTAGGAACATGAAGCACACGGACCTCGCCAAGAGCCACTTTTTCACGAACAAAATGAATATCAATCTCGATGTGTTTTGTGCGGCGATGCTGAACAGGATTGGACGCCATGTAGAGTGCAGAAATATTGTCACAATAAATAATAGTTGCACGCTCGATTGGTCGATGGAGCTCAACCAGAAGCTGACGGAGCCACACCGCCTCAGCCAGAGAATGAGCAACAGACCTATATTCAGCTTCTGCAGAAGATCTGGAAACTGTAACCCGCCTTTTAGAAGACCAAGAAACAAGATTGTCACCCAAATAAACACAAAAGCCGGATGTAGATTGTCGAGTATCTGGACAACCCGCCCAGTCTGCATCAGAATAAACTGTCAAGCTTGTTGGAGAGGAAGAGTTAAGAAGAAGACCATGATCAATAGTACCTTTGAGATACCGAAGTATTCTCTTGACATGAGAAAAATGAGGAACACGGGGATCATGCATATATAAGCACGCTTGTTGAACAGAATAAGATATATCAGGACGAGTGAGAGTGGCATATTGGAGAGCACCAGTGATACTGCGATATAGGGTAGGGTCAGAAAAAGGTTCACCGTCGGCCGACAACTTGGTACCAACGTCGACCAGCGTACGACAGGGTTGACAGTCAGTCATCCCCGCACGAGAGAGCAAGTCAAGAAGGTACTGGCGTTGAGAGAGAAAGAGTGTAGATGAAGTCCGGGAGACAGTGATCCCAAGAAAGTGATGAAGAGGACCAAGATCAGTCATGGAAAATTCACGATTAAGAGAAGAGATAATATGTTGTAAAAAAGAATCAGAAGAGGCAGTGAGAATTATATCATCAACATATAGGAGAAGATATGCAGTATGAGAGGAGGAACGAAAAATAAAGAGAGATGAATCGGATTTAGATGAGGTAAAACCTAATGTGTGAATAAAGGTGGTGAAGCGATGAAACCAAGCACGAGGAGCTTGTTTAAGACCGTACAGAGATTTGTGAAGAAGACAAACAAAATCAGGAGAAGAGGAATTCTCAAAACCCGAAGGTTGTTGACAATAGACAGTTTCATTGAGAGTGCCATGTAGGAAAGCATTTTTAACATCTAATTGATGAATCGGCCAAGAGGAGGAGACAGCAAGACTGATAACAACACGAATGGTACTAGGTTTTACAACCGGAGAAAATGTCTCATCAAAATCAACATTGTGTTGCTGAGAAAACCCACGACATACACAACGAGCTTTATAACGAGCAAGAATACCATCAGCATGAAATTTGTGACGGAAAACCCATTTGCCGGAAACAACATTGACACCGGGTGGTTTGGGAACGAGAGTCCAGGTGTTATTTTGCTGAAGAGCATGAAACTCATCACGCATAGCAGAATGCCATAGAGGATCGAGAAGAGCACGTTTATAAGAGGTAGGAATAGGGGAGACAGTGGGAATGGCCGTGAGATTAAGACATCGTGTAGGAAGGTGAAAGCCACACTTACCACGAGTGCACATGACATGATCGTTGGTCGTAGGTATTATAGGAACAGCATTGGATGGAAGAGGCGGTGTGGAGGAAGAAGAGGAAAAAGGAGAAGCGACAACAGGGGAGATAGGCGTGGGAGGAGAGGTAGCTGCCATCAAGGGAGGAGTGGGGGCGCGAAAGGCTGTGGCGAAGGAGGAGTGGGCGGTGCGGAAGGCTGCTGTGGAGTTATGGGAGGCTGCTGTGGTGGCTGTTGCTCCGCGACAATAGAGGTAGGAGCTAGATGAGGGAGGAGAGAAGATGAAGAACGGACAGGGGATGGTTGGGGCGTAGGTGATGTTTTTGTGGCAGCGTAGGGAAAAGTGTGTTCGCCAAAGACGACGTGACGGGAAATAATGACACAACCGGATGAGGGATCGAAGCAGCGAGAGCCCTTATGATCATCGGAGAGACCAAGATAGATGCAGGGTAAAGATCGAGGTTCTAGTTTATGAGAGGTCGTAGAAGTGATGTTGGGAAAATAGAGACAACCAAAAACACGGAGAGAGAGAGAGAGATAGTCGGGATGTGAAAGAAAGAGGGATTGAAAAGGAGTGTAGAGAGGACATGTTTTGGTTGGTCTAATATTTAGAAGAAGTGTGGCAGTACGTAGTGCTTCAACCCAAAAACGGGGAGGAACAGAAGCTTGAATAAGCAAGGTGCGAAGAATATCATTGATGGAGCGAAGAGAGCGTTCTGCTTTACCATTTTGAGGGGATGTATAGGGGCAAGAAAAGCGAAGGAGTACGCCGTGAGAAAGAAAGAAAGTGCGATTGCGAGTATTATCAAATTCATGTCCATTGTCACATTGAATAAAGCGTATTGGAAGACCAAAGTGGGTTAGAACATATTGACGAAAATTGAGAAAAATTGGGTGTACGTCGGACTTGGCTCGGAGAGGAAAGGTCCAAACATAATGGGAACAATCATCAAGAATTACAAGATAGTATTTATAACCAGAAACACTAGAAATTGGAGAGGTCCATAGATCACAATGTAGTAATTCAAAAGGAAAAGTACTAAGAGTAGAGGAGGTACCAAAAGGTAGTCTAACATGTTTGCCACATTGACAGGCATTACAAAGAGAGGAATCATGAGAGACACTAGAACTAGGGATACAAAATTCCTGTAATAATGATGATAGTGTAGCTTTATTAGGATGACCAAGCCGACGATGCCATAGATCAACTGATGCAAGCATGGCGCGAGGAGTGGAAGTGGGGGCGCCATGAAGAGGATAAAGATCGCCTGTGCTATTGTACCGAGCTAGAACCTCCCCCGTTTTCAGATCCTTCACAGATAAACCAAAGGGGTCAAAGGCAAGAATAACTTGATTATCAATGGTAAACTGACGAATGGAGATAAGATTAGCAATTAAACATGGGACTACAAGAATATTACGTAAAAGAAAATTGTTAGAAGAATAGGGGATGTAAGAGTCACCGGTGCAGGAGACAGGAATAGTGGAACCATCACCGATGGTAATGGAAGAAAAAAAAGAAGGAAAACAAGCTGACAAAAAATTCATATTTGAAGACATATGCGTGGATGCACTAGAATCGAAAATCCAATCCGTACCTTCGTTGTTGAGGGTGAAATTGTTCATGGCAGCGATGAAGGTAGCCTGATCCCAACTTGGCGATGTTGTCGAAGGAGAGGGGGCAGGGACGTTCATTGGTGCATGCTGACCGTATGCGTACGGTGACGGGGCCGAAGGAGCACCGGGCGCATAGGGAACCAGGGCGTAGCCGGGCGGAAGCACGGGGGCGCCGGGCCGGGTCGGTGTAGTGGTGGCGGTGTAGACGTGAGCCGGCGGTCGAGGTCCGAGGAGACCAGGAGAGCCGGTGGCAGGACGATGGCCCGGGCTCCAGGATCCCGTGTATGCTGGAGGAGCGCCGTAAGGAGACGGAGCAGACCAAGGCATGGGCCATGCCTGAACCAGACTGGTCCGGGGATCTTGCTGCAGGTGCCATGCCGGTGGAGTAGATGCCGGTGTAGACGATGATGATGACGCTGAAGAGCTGGCGGAGCGAGGCTGGGGTAGCCGATAGACGGGATTCTTCCCGCGGTAGTTAGGGCTCGGGCGCCAGCCTGGAGGCGGCTGGGCAGGTGCCGGCGACGGAGTGGATGGAGCTGGCGCCGAAGACTTGGTGGTGGCGTGAAACACTTGCGGGCGAGTGGCCTTGCGAGCTTGGTTCTGAGCCTCGAGCTGAAGGAGAGAGCGGACCTCGCCAAAGGAAGGGTAGGGCCGCAACATGGGGATGAAGGCCACCTGTTTCTCAAACTGCTCACCGAGGCCGACGAGAAGAGCGTTTATGAGGACGCGGTCGTCGACGTGATCACCAAGTTGTCGGAGTTCATCACCGATCGACTTGATCCGCTGGCAGAAGACGGTGACCGGGGAGTCTCCTTGGGTGATGGTGCGGAGCTCGGTGTGGAGAGCGTTGATGCGGGCATCGAAGTTGTCTTGAAACAACTGTTGAAGAGAGGCCCAAAGCTCGGCTGCGGTGGCGTCGTCGTTGGAGACAAGATTGAAGAGCTCGGTTGAGATCCGAGTACAAATCCATTGGATGATCGTGAGATTGTCCTTCACCCAACGAGGATTGGCAGGCTGCAGGACAGAGGATGGATGTATATGGTGGCGTAGACCGCAGCGACCAAGGTGGATGTGGAAGAGATGGCGCCAGTGGTAGTAATTGTGGGCAGCGAGATCAAGCGAGATGGGTATGAACGGCGCAACACCGGCAATTGTATCTGCTAGAGAGATTTGTGGTGGCGGAAGGGTGTATTGGTGGTGGGTAAGAGAACTAGGGTTGGAGGAGGAAGAAAAGACGGATGACGATCTGGCGGCGTTGAACTCAGCCGCGGTAAAGAGAGGCCGCGCCGGGGGAGGTGGAGGGGCCGGCGGAGAGGCCATGTCGAGGAGATAACCTAGGCGACGGATACCATGAAGATTATTGAATTCTGAATATGTATTAGGGCCTGGAAGGGCTGTTTATATAAGATACAAAACTTGGGGGCCAAGGATAGTAGAGATGGATTACAACTTGAACTACCAAATATACAAACCGAATATATACTCTAATAGCTCTCTCGCTCTTGCTCTCGTGCTCGTTTGCTTTAAGAAAAGTATGTTCTACCCCAGTTCAAACTGACGAGTTGCCACAGAGAGTTGGACGTTGACTTTTTCGACAAAAAGAAAAAAGTACAAATTTTTTGAAGAAGTTCATGAAATTAGGCAAAAGAGTTTTCAGACCTAAGGAAACTTCACAAATTTTTGACACAACTTGGAAAAGTTCATAATTTTGAAAAATCTTCTCCAAAATGAAAAAAAAATCATGAATTTAATTTTTAACAAGATATAAAAAATACCTTGATTTTTGTTCAAAAAAAGTTTGTAATTTGAATTTGTTCACAAAATTTTGATTCTTTTACAAAACTTGGGAAACATTCACAAATTTGAGAAAATTTCACGGATTTGAAAAGAGTTTTGAAAGTTGAAAAAAATTCACGAATTTCTGATGTTCACGAATTTGAGAAAAACGAACATAAAAAATTAAACAGAAAAGAAAAAATAAAATAAAATAAATAGAAAGCAAAAAGGAAAAATGAAAGAAAAAATATGAGAAACCAGCAACACCTATGCTGGGGAAAAACAGAAGAAAAACAGCTTGTAAAACTGCCAGTCAATCATGGGAAGGTTCCTGAAAAAAAACAGTTTAAAAGAAGACCTACATGGGCTGGCACATGTAGATACACATTGTTGTGAAGGGGTGTGCGCCGGTTTTCAAAAATTATTATAACCAGTACTTAAGGCGCCAAATAGGAGTTTGGGTCATCATACTCATATGCGGCTTCAGTTAGACTTTTGCGGTCTCTCCTATTGGCAGATCACCTGATGATTCATTAACATTGGCACACGAGGCCAAATTTTTGTACTCTTACATTATAACCAAAAGATTTTAGAAACGAAATCTGGGAGCAATGCTCCTTAAGTCGATTTTTTTCTATGTATCATTATTGCAAGATCATATTGCAAAAGTCATAGTTAAAATTTGCTCTTAATGGATCCAAGATAATCCTCGGTAGTACATTTTTCAGATATGCACGAGAGCAACATCGAAACGCACAAGTGTTCCTAGCACTGATATATAACTTCCCTGTGTGAGGATGTTGCTTGCCCTTCATTACCCACCCACTCATGTTTATTTTCCTTTATTATCTACCTCTACTCAATTTGTACAGAGCAGTTTGGCTATATATACTGCAGGATAGTCCACAACATAAATCAGTTGTTGCCAGTGATGTTTCTTTCCTTCTTTGGTTGGTGATTTAGTCTGAGCTGCACATTATCACCAACAATAGTGCTTTCGTAGTGTGTTACTTTTTGATACCATTGAAATCCGAACAACTAGCTAGCATGTAATGGCAACCGTAAAGAATTCTATGCATGCATGGACTTCCTTGACATGAGCGGCATCAGGAAGCGTTTGGCACGGGCTACTACATCGCCGTGTATATGTTCCATGGGGTCCACGTACTTTAATATATACATCGTTGGGCCAGCACGGCATGAAAATCAAGTAGAAGTAGCTAATGGTTCCAGCCTGGGGGTCGATTCTCCGAGTGCTGGCGTTTCATCGTTACGTTGGCGAAGACTCGTACATATTTGTTACCCATTGTGTGGCCAGACCACCCGTTTACGCTTAGCGTTGCAATGCCCGAGAGATCCGGCTAGACTACTATGATGGTGTGATGCACTCGTACATACATTTTGGGATAGTTCACTAGCAGGACCGACCTTTGCCCACCTTACAAAAGCATACCATTAATATGATCAAATCAGTAAGGAATTCCTGTTTTTAATAGAAAATGAGCTAAAAATTGATCACAAATACTCGCCTAGGGATGGTGTTTTTGTATACAAGCCGCCTGGGTATAATTAACTAACCGCTGCCGCTCACTCTCTCTTCTTCCTCTCATCTCTTTGCAATCTTTCCCTCCGCCGCGCCCGCCATTTTTACTATGCAATCGACGGCCGCCGAACTTCTGGCGGCAACGATCATTGGCGGCGTTTGTGCCTGCCGGTCGGCGTGCACGTGCCTATCACTGCCCACGGCTGCGTGCTCTTGATCTGCCACATGTTGTGAGTTCAATCCGGCCGTCCTCTCATGTACTTAGTTAATTAGATTGATTAGTTAGGTTGATTAATTAGTGTTATATTTACATAATTTAAATTGATTATAGCTATATATATCTAGTTAATTAGATCGATTAGTATGTACACCTTGACTTTAATAATCACAACTTGAGTATGCAACTATTTAATTAATTAAAAATATGATGTGACTACACATTTTAAAATAGTTTTCCACAACTTGGGATTAATAATGATCTTACATATGCATGTGAACATGCACCAATTTGTTCTAAACGCAACAATGGATCTGGCGTGGCCTAGGTGTGACGATAGTAGGTTTACTAGGTGCAACATGGTGGTTGAATAGGGGCAAAGATGGATGACGACCAATCACTTCTCCATTGTGCTTTGCGAGGATTTCAAGTCAAAGACGGTATGTTAGAATAATAGAAAACTTCATAATCTGTTGGCTTTTTACTTGATATATAGTTGTGAATAAGAAATGTCTGATTCCCCCTCCCTTTTATTTTGTTAAGATCATCCCTTGCTTTGTGAGGATCGAGGTCCTTGAGATGCTACAAGTTCTAGTCGAGCAGCCAACCATAATTGAG
Organism: Triticum urartu; assembly: GCF_056163025.1. NCBI lineage: Eukaryota > Viridiplantae > Streptophyta > Magnoliopsida > Poales > Poaceae > Triticum > Triticum urartu. The sequence goes on from NC_141877.1 coordinate 583,667,659, forward strand.
TCCAACCTTCAAAGGGAAGAGCATTCGATTTCCCGGTTTTAATAAAAATAAAAACGATCAATGCTTTTTCAGTTGTTGTTGGTGGCGAAGATTGGCCAAGGCATACGAGCTAGATGTCGGGATGAGGATCAACATGTACATCATTGGTCAACAAAGATCTTCAAATGGGGCTGTGTTTGCAAACTATTTCAGTGCTACCTATGTGTAAGATTTTATGAAATATACAATTTCTTATGTGTTAACGCTTATTTTACCTGCCGTAACCATTTATCTTGATTACATGCAATTTGGACAGCTTATTTCAACTTGTGCCGTAAAACAAATAGGATAGTTGACACAAGGCATGTCATTGCAGCTTACTTCAACTTGTCCCACGAAACGTGTAATTTGACATCTTGCTTACATGTAATATGTATCTGAAGCATTTTTGGGCTGGTAATTACGGTTAGTTTTGTTGTTGGGACATTGAACCAAGGTACAAACTATACACGCATGCATGGGCGGAGCTAGCTATGTACACTCATTATTTAGGAAAGAAGAGCTCATAATTCAGAATAAACCTTATAATTAATGCCGCCTGCTACGCGCCGGCCTAAAAGATCCACCACTTCGCGAGTTGTCGGATGTGACGCCATCATGCGGTAGAGCAGCGTCTTCCATTATTACAACAGAGCTCCTGTTGCAGAAATCTTTGTAACAGATGTCTTGATCCAATTTTTTTGCAATACGGGTATTGTCTTGTTGCAGAAAAACTTTTGCAACAAAGGTATTGTTGCAGAACTTTTTTTTACAACAAAGGCTGTGTTGCAGTTTTTTCATCTTCATCTTACTGAAAAAACTTTTCCAACATAGATAATGTTGCAGAAAAATTCCTGCAACATACAAAAAAATTGCAATGAAGATGATGTCCCAGCATCTCCGGCGTCATTATCGTCGCCTTTTGCAACTCGGTCGTTGAAATTGCAATAGGGAGGCATCCGGTGATGGTCAGGAGCGACATGAAGAAGGTCGGCTGTGACCGTGCCGAGCTCAGGTGATTTGCAGCCGATGACAGCCCCGTCGTGGCCAAAGGGCGTGGTGGAGGCGGCCGACGGCCGCCATCTCATTTGGTCGATCGGGTGTCCTCCATTCTCGCCGCAATGGCGTCCGCCCGGAGTTAATTGCACAAAACCACTACATTGGGGCATCGTTTGCAGAAAACCATGAGGTCACTAATTTTTTTGCAAAAAACACCACACATTCAGTAAACTTTTTGCAAAAAGCACCAATCGAGTGATTTAGGACGTTTAATCATTTTCTGACATGTGGGGACGGGTTGTTGGGAGCTGACATGGCAAAACATGTACATACACCCCTGGATCAAAAGGAAAAACGCAATCCAACCTGGGTGGCGTCCCTCCTCCCTCCGATCCTGCAAGCCCCGCCGCCTTGAGGCCTCCTCTGCCCGGCGCCTCCGGCAAGCTGATGCCCGCAACCAGCAGGCCCCTCGCTTGCCGTCGCCTGCCTCCACTTCTTCTCCTTTATTCTCTCTTGTTCTCTGCAGGAAGCCGCCATGGATGGATGGAGCTCCACCGCGCCGCCTAGCTTGCCTGCACGCTCACCTCCGACCACCTTCGCTCGCCGTCGTCTCGTTCCCGTCCAGATTCAATGTCCTGGTCAGCGAGGACAACGACGCTCGGAGCGCGAGACGGCGGCCCGTGGCCGCCTCCGTTTGCCGCCTGCAGGGCGCCTCCTGTGACGGCCTTGAGCGCCGCCGCGACGGCCTCGGGCAGAAGACGACGAACGAGGCACCCTCCCTCGTCCCGCACATTGCCGTTGGTGGAGTCCATCGAGGGCGCGTGCGCCATCTGGGAGCTCACTGTGGCGCTGGCCAATGAGTCCTATTTGTAGCCCACGACTGCCACTGCCGCCCGGAGAACTTCTGGCTGCCGTCCCAGCGTTGCCCCGGCTGCGTTGAGCTGTCCAAGGGCGTCGCCCCGCGTGCTACAGAGAAGGAGGTTCGCCGCCATCCCAGTGTTGCCCCGGCCTGTGGCTGGGGAAGGAGGAAGCGGTCTCAAGGGGAGCAGGGGGCTGATTGCTTTTGTTTTTTTAATCTAAGGGTGTTTGTGTTATTATTTTGCCCAGCCAGCTTCTTACAGTTCGGCTCCACTTGTCAGAAAGTGATTAAACGGCTTAAATCCTCCGATCATCGGTTTCTACAGAAAGATTATTGAGAACATGATTTTTTTGCAACGGATTAGTGACTTGATGGTTTTTTGCAAACGATGCTTCAAATGTTGTTGTTTTGTGCAATTAACTCTGTCCGCCCGCAAACAGCGCAGTCATGGCGTGGCGGCTCCATCGAGAAGAATACTGGGAGAAAAGGGGGACCGCACAGCAACGCCACGCTAAGCGCAGGTTCTTGTGATGGTTGAGATTGAGTCGCATCGCAATATTCATTTAGGCCTCTTCCAATGCATTGGTACTAAGGTGGGGTGCTAAAGGCATTAAAGAGCTTAGCAACCATTCTCCCCAATGCATTGGTGCTTAACATTTGTAGCTAAGCATTCCTTATTTAATATTTTAACACCAAAACACCTTCATGCATTGGTTAATACTCATTTTGCATAGGTCCACGCGCTTAGCATCGTTTCCTTCTGGAGTCACCATAAGGCTGGTCATAGTGGGGAGTAACTTATACTATAGTGTCATGCATATGACACTAGTCTAAGTTACTATCTTCATAGTGCAAAGTAACATACTAGTAGTGTCATATGTGGCTTCATTTAATGGCTTATAGACTCATCTTATCTTGGGAAGCGCTATGTTACAGTAACATATTATGTTACCACTTCTCATTAATTACATGCCACATAAGCAAAAAAAAATTGAAATGCGTTATGTTACTACCTAAGTTACTCCATCCCAAGACAAGTTTGCTTATGTGTCACATAGTTAATGAGGAGAGAGGTGTTTGGAGTAACATATTATGTTACCATCACATAGCGCTTCCTAAGAAATGTTGAGTGTATAAGCTAATAAATACAACCATATATGATACTACTTCTATGACACTTTGCACTATGAAGATAGTAATATAGACCAGTGTCATATGTATGACACTAGTCTAAGTTACTCCCCACTATGACCAGCCTAATACTATCTTTCTTTTTTAACTACTCTGCCACATCATTTTTTTTTGCCTATGTGACACCCTTAGCACCGGTATACCTTGGAGCACTGGGAAGGGTTAGTGGCGTTGATGCTATGGCGGCTGTAGCAGAAGGCTGTGTTGTTGCGGCTGTGGCAGAGGAGAGAGAATAAGAGAAGATAGAGAGAATTCCTTATTTGACATTCTCTTAAAATTGTGTTCCTTATTTGACATTAGAGAAAATTTTCTTCCCTATATGATCTCTAGTCTTAAATTTTTTTCCTATATGACACTAGTGCATTTTGTTCACGTGAAAAGACCATTTTACCTATATGTATAATGTGACCACAAATATGTACAAGATAATAGTTGTTCAAAAAAAATCAGTCGAGTTATCCATATGTGACATCATATATGCTGGTATTGTCATGCCAGTCAATTTGTTACTGTTCCGGTTAGATTGTATACTTGCAGTAGCATATCTGTGGAAATGATCCATGCTACATTTTGTTAAATATGAGAGCACGCCAGCATACATCATCATGCAACTGTGCAATAGAGGAGCACCGTACGTATGTAGGTGCGTACGTGCACCGTACGTATGTAGTTGCGTACGAGGAGCACCGAGGCCTTCGAAGGTTCATGTGCTAATTGACCTCACGGTCTGACTAGTTGTCTATACGTATTTGTGTACATATACGTGGCCAGCTTGCCGACCAGAGCGTAGATATTTAAATACATACGCGCACCCTGACGATCAAGCGAATACATGTATTCTAGCTTCGTATGACCCGATTCATATACATACGCATGTTGGCTGCACCGAACCGGGCGTACGTTCGTGCTAGCACGTAACTTCCTTCCATACAGCTATAGGTCTTGTATGGGCCATGCAAATACATGCAGATGCATTAATGGCATGCACGTAGGTGATCACCGAAGCACACACAAAAGTGCTCAAAAAATTCATTCATTTTTAAGAATGCATTTTAGTGTTAAAGCACACGTATAAAACTACGTCAAACAGTCGCACTCACAACCCATACCGCATGAAACTAGACCCACAGCTGAATACGTTCTAAATACATTGGATGCATGCGCTCAGGTATACAGAATACACACGCATCCCAAAAAAGACCAACGGAGGAGATAACATGTTCAGCTGTGCTCACTACGAATTTTCCCTAACTAGGCTCAATGCTACATATTTCTGGTCACATTATGTACAGGGGCAAAAAGGTCTTTTCACGTGTATAAAATGAACTAGAGTGTCATATAGAAAAAGAAATTAAGACTATAGGTCATATAGGGAAGAAAATTTTTCCAGCGTCAAATAAGGAACATGATTTTAAGGAGTGTGAATTCTCTCGAGAAGATAAGGATTGGTTGTTTCGGAAGAAGTGAGGAAGTGAAGATGCGCATCGATCCATGGCCACGTGGCGAGCAGAGGAGTATTATACTTGTTCTTATCTGCCGGGACCTCGTTATCTCCCTTGCTGCAGCTGCCATCTGCGTTGGACGTGATGGCGGTGGACCGGGCACCGAAGGTGCTTGGGCATGCAGGTGGATCACGGCGGTGTCCCCGTAAGGCAGTTGGGGTGGTACTTGTGGGGAGATCGAGCGCGACAGTAAGGGCGGCACACACTTCTGCGAGATTTTCATGCCATTCTTGCACAAGGGTGTATATCAGAGTACGCGGACCCCATGAACACATAGACAACGGCCAAGCACCACATGCCAAGCGCTTCCTGATGCCGCTCATTTCAAGGAAGTCCATGCGTGCATAGCATTCTTTGCCGTGCCATTACATGCTAGCTAGTTGTTTGGATTTGAACGGTGTAAAATAGTAAGACACTACAAGAGCAATACGGTTGCAGCTGGATCAGACCGAATGACCAACCAAAGGACCAAAGGAGGACACAAATTTCACTAGCAACAATCGATGTATGTTGTGGACTATCCCGTGGTATATATAGCTAGCCTAGCTGGGCAGGAGTTATAAGTGAGAGATCTCTATAAGTGACTACGTACATTGCAGTTCATCCATACTTCAGTAGAGCAAGCTATAGTAAACTGCCCTGTACGAATTGAGTAGAGGTAGATAAATAAAGGAAAATAAACATAAGTGGGTGGGCAATGAGGGTGAAGCAGAGTCCTTACAAGATGGTCACATGGGGAGTTATAAATTACTCTGGGACGCTTGCGTGTTTCCATGTTGCTCTGGTGCGTATTGGAAAATGAACTACCGGTCTTAGATCAATTAAGAGCAAATTTATTACTATAACTTTCCCAATATGATCTAGCAATAATAATACACATAAACTTTTTTTCAACCTAAGGAGCATTGCTCCCAATTTTCATTCCAAAAACTTATGGTAAACAATATACATAAATATGGGCTTTTTGGCTTTTTTCGGTTTTTTTGCTTTTTGGTTTTTCACCGGTCTTTCTTTGCTTTTGGACAATTTTTTAAATTTTGCGCGAAAAAACGCATTTTTTTTGCTTCCACGAGAAACACGGTCTTACTTCCGACTTTCTGAGAGAAGCACGATTTGCTTTCGCGAGAGGCACGGCCATGCCTCTTGAAAACAAAAAAACATGATTTTTTTCCTTCTGCGAGAGGCACGGTTTTCCTTCCGCGAGAGGCACGGCCTGACTCACAGGAATGAAAAAAAAATCTTTTTTTTTGTCATCCGTGGGAGACACGGTTTTGCTTCCACGAGAGGTACGGTTTTATTTCCACGAGAGGCACGACTGTGTCTCTCGGAAACAAAAAAATGTTTTCTCTTTCTTTTTTCTTCCGTGAGGGCACGGTTTTGCTTTTGCGAGAGGCACGGCCGTGCCTCTCGAAAATGAAAAAAATGCACAATTTTGCTTCCGTGAGAGCCACGACCGTGCCTTTCCGAAAACAACGCCCGTTCTATTTTTTCCTTCCTCGAGAGGCACGTTTTTTGTCCGGTTTTTCGTGAAAAAGAAGTTTATCAAAACCTATCAACATGGTATCTAGCTTTGAAGATTTTGACGCGAGTAATCCAACAGTGAAAATGGTTTGAGATCTCGACGCACGGTTTAAGAGATCAAACGTTTTGAATAAATAGATCTATGAAAAAAGAGAAAACTCCGAGGTTGCGACAGGGGTACATGCAGGACGCCACTTGTCGGAACCTAGGGAGGTGGAAGTGATCTTTGAAAGAAGTACATTGATTGCTCTTTGGTATAAAGTTTAACTGTTCACATCTGTGGGCTCAAAATTTCAATTCGGAACCTGTCGTGTCCTCTTAAACTATGTAATCTCATCGCTACTCTACATCTATACAAAAAATTAATGCATAGGTGCAAGTCACAATACATAACCATGTAAAATCCTACATTATGTACAAAAACACTCTACCTCAATTTTGTGTTAGTCTTACTCGCGGGGAGATTACCATGAACTCATTTGTGAAGAATCACTAAGCAGTATCAATTTTAACCAAAAAATTGGTTTCATATAGTGAATTTCAAGGAGACACAACTAAATGATAGTATAAGGCAACATATTATCCTTGATCACTGTTGACCATTGTTGTGTTTTTTGGTCAATCATCAAACTTTGGACGTTCTAGACAAGGTTACACTTTGGTTCATCTTGTACTATCGAAACATCCTTGTTTAATACGTTGGTATCCTTGACACTATCACTGATGGGCTGATAGACACCATACCTTGCAATATTGCTAATGATTTATGGCTCCATGTCACTAAGTGCTCCAATATAGTAAATGGATGCAAGGATGGAAGTCATGCCTCTTTTCCTCATACCGCCCATTCCAAGATTACTTACGGTGAAAAAACGATGTCGTTTGAGTGTATCATGCATGCACGAGCACCAACGCTTACTCAAAGGTTCAACAACACATGTAAATCTATCTAACAAGATATATATGGGAGAGATCAAGGATATGTGTAGTAGCTATTGCCTTATCACTTCGCGTACTATATGAAACTTACAGTCTATACATTGTATTCCTTATAGATGACGCCCGTGTATGTCTCCTTGCTGAATCTATTTACCATTGCTCTCGCAAAAGGGGAATCAGGGAAGAAGGCGCGACTGAATGCACATGATGAGGATGCATATTATGGACACAAATATGAATCGAGAGCAGCGCAAGAGGAGTAAATACGAGTTGGTTGATGATATGAAATGACCTGCACTCATAAAGTCAATGGAACTCCAATGGCATGTGCATAAAGTAATGTCGCACACATCTATTTTAAACATTACACAGAAGTTTGCAGATGTGCACCATTCGCATGCAAGTACTGATGAGCAAATTATACACGATTTTGCCCTCCATCTTTCGTTGTAAAGATCAAGTTGACGCACAATCTTCAGATTTTTTAATAGAAAAAAGAACTGTTTATGTTTAATTTGTTATCATGACACACATATTCCCTGTTTTCGTTCAGTTTAAAATTACTAGAAGTGGTTCTTACACCGAAACCACCCGCGGTAGGAAGTATTGGAGGGAGTTTTAAAACTACATCCGATAGTATGAGGTATTAGTGACATTTGCCTACAAATGGAAGGCAAATCTGCCGATTGGCAATATCCGCGAAGGCGAGAACCACCTCCAAAGCAATATTCTGTACTAGTGAGGTATTGTTCTAGAATTATTCCAGTCACAAAATTGTTATAGTAGATTTATGTGGAAAACCTTCTCCCGTACCATAACTATTTTATTTCACAAATGCGAAGTTAGAAATAGTGGTTGTCAAACATATTTCCCCAAAATCCAAGTCATCTTCCTATAGGAACGTACGTAAAAGGAATGGAGGTGGTATAGTATAATACATGCAACCAAAATGGATTTATTAAACTGTAAATATATCTAGCTTTTCTTTTTTTCCCTGTACATAATTTTTTATATTAAATTTATAAAAATTCTGTGCGAAGAAATCCCACAGTTGGGGGTCAAAAAGAATAGTTCATCACATCGTATGATATTCTTTCTTTTTTTGCGGTTTTTTTTCAGTACTAAGAAAATATTATGATAAATACCAATAAAGTACATTTTTTGTGAAATAATAAAGTACAATTATTCCCAATATGTAAATAATAATGAATGACAAACAAATTCCAATACTATAAAGCGTGCCACATAATTATTGTTTACCCGTTTTACTGTTCCTAGACCAAAATCTCATACAACCACATTGTACCGCCATACAAAGAAGCCACTGGTATTAATATATTATTACGATAAGCTTAACCAAATCATTTTAACTGTCCGTCATGACAACCGGGAAGTACACAGCTAAACAGTAAGTAAATGATCAATGTTGGAAGATAACATAGATATGCCCGTGTTCTAATTGCTGACGCACTGTATATGAATATCATACATATCACGAGCAGGGCACAGTATCACGAGCCAGGATCGATCAGAATGATCCTACGGAGCATATCATCTGAAGGTATGTAATGCTTAGTCTTCTTTCACTCAATTTTCTCCTTCATTTCTCGACATTCTTTTCCGACACCATCTTCAGCTATCCATTGAGTAAATTAAGTGAAAAATAAGGTATATACATCCACGCTAAACTGTCAGTTTTTTAATTTAAAAAATGTAATGGCGTCATGTGGGGAACAACAAGTATACCTTTGCTTGGCCTGCCTTGTGGCGTCTGAAGGCCTACAGCCAAAACAAATAGTAGTGTTTAATTTTCTGCAAAAGAGAGCTTAACTGATTGCAAATTGAGAAGTTTGTGCAGGTAACAAGAAGCATACGTTATTTGTCCCGTACAGATAATCGCAATACGTGAACACAGTTGCAAAGTTGCTCTGGCAGTTCCATCCCAAGTAGTGGTGGTAGTCGTGGAACTCTGCTCCTCCCCAGAACGGGATAAGCTTTGTCGGGTTGAACGGGAAGTTGTACCTGAATTTGGAAATAAGAATCCATTTATATATACTCCATAGAGAACATATTCTCTTACTGAAAAGTGCTTCTCTTCCAGCATGAAAAGAGTATATATTACCCGCAGTGGGTCTCGATGGCCGAAATAGCCACTGTCACAAACCAGATGCCGAAGGTGATCATGTGGCAAGGCGCGATCACCGGGCCGACGACGGTGGGGACGGTGAGGATGAGCACCTCGGTCCAGTGCATGTATGGCGCGACGAAGCCGTTGGGTGCAGTGTACTCATGGTGGACGTGGTGGATGTTGTCGTAGCACCACTTGGTGTGCATCAGCCGGTGGACCCAGTAGCTGAGATAGTCCTCCACAAGCAGGTACATGAGCAGCTGCGCCGCCATCTCCCCCGCCGACGGCAGCGGCAGCCCCATCCGGATCCCCAACATCTGATGACATGAGGCGCACACCAATCAACGTCTAACTCGCAGAGTCAAAGTGACAGTAGACAGCACTGTACCAGGAGCTCCACAAAATGATAGTGTGTACAAACCTTGACCGCAGGATAGGACAGCAGCTGGACAGGGGCGGCGAGGGGGAGCAAGAAGCGCGCGGTGTCCGTGTAGCAGCGGAGGAAGCCGGCCGGCGACAGCCGCGCGCCCCGGGGCTGCAGCTTGTACCGCAGGGCGACGGCCGGCGCGCCGAGCTCGAGAAGCGCGAGCATGAGCGGCAGCAGGGTGTAGACGGCAAGGAGGACGGCGACAGTGTGGTAGTAAAGGTAGTAGTCCGCCTTCGCCGCCGTGTACCGGAACCACGCTGCCTCGGCGCGCGTCATGGCGCGCCTCCGCGTCGGACGCCGTTGCGTAAGGGAGCATCGCCGGTCGCGGATGTGCAGCTAGGCTGTTTGTTTCTTCGCAGTCGCGGACGTGCAGCTAGCTACTGCTCTGTGCGCGACTGGAACGGTCGACCGATGGGTTTTTGAAGAGGCTGTTTGTCTATCTGACTTGTGGGCCAGCACTACGAGGGGGGGTGGGTGCTGCCTTTTTTTTGCGAATCAAGGGAGCGTGTGCTGATTCATATTTTCACGGGCATGGTAAATCGTTTAACTTTACTACATAATATTTCTTTTGGCGAAAAGGCCTAGGCCATATATTAAGCTTAACGGGACCTTACAAACACACCCCTGCCGATTTTTTTTTTTACACTTAGAGCTTTGAGGGTGCCGAAGTCTTTTTCCTCATGCAAACCTCTGAGCCTCTGCCTTGGGATGGCAAACTTTATAAAATCTAGTAGCTTGTAGAAGCATGAGCCGAAAAGTCATCGATGCATGCCAGGAGACGTCGGCGGCCATGAAATGAAAACAACAATAAAGGTCTGTAGAAACTCCAGATTCAGTCATATCTCCGGTTGGAAGACTTGCTTGTGTGTTTGGAACTTTGGATTCTCTGTTTACATTAATGCCTATTAACTAGCTAGGCAAGGATGTATAGCTATGGCAAGGACTTTGTGCTCCGTTTGTGAGCTGTACTTCATATTACAGATTTTATTTTTTGTTGCACTTGCTTAATAATATGGCCGCATGCATCTTTCGGATGCAGAGGCCGAGGGATGACCTTCTTTTCTAAAAAAATCCTCCTAGAACATACTATATTTTTAAGTTCGATCGACTCAATGAAAAATACACCAACATCTATTTGATGCTATAGACATCAATTTTGCTAATCCTCACTTGCCTGAAAATTTCTTTCGCATCAATTGAATTAGTGCGAAGCCGTGAGGCCAAAGACGACATCTTCACGGGGACACCAATGAGACCTCGACCAGGAATGATCCGGATCAATCGCCGATGTAGTGGCATCGTGGATGGAGGCCAATCTGAGGGTTGACTTGTTCGAGTACGTAGGAGGGTGCGGCCTCGCCAGAATTGGTACCAAAAGAGGTTTACGGGGAAGGCTAGGGGATGGTGGCGAGGCGCGAGGGGAGGGGGAGCAGTTGGTCCGGATGGTGTTACATGGAGGAGGAAGAAGAACATTGACTGTTGGAGGAGGAAGATGGAGTATGGGCCATTGGATTATGATCCAACGGTCGAGATGCAAAGACGGAAACCGATTGGTGTTTTTTTTCAAAAAAAAATTGAAGTTTGACTTAGGCCCTTCCCAGTGCTCCACGGTGTCCAGGTGCTAAGGATGTCACATAGGCAAGAAAGTGATGCGGCAAAGCAATTAGAGAGGAGAGAGAACATTATGGTAATCCCAAAAGGAAACGGTGCTAAGTGCGTGGATCAATGCAAAATGACTTTCAACCAATAGATGATGGAGTTTAATTCTTAAAGAGTTCAATGAGAGAAGCTTAGCTACAAAAGCTAAGCACCTAGCACGATTGCTAAGGTTTTTAATGTACTTAGCACTTCATGTAAGCAACAATGCATTGAAAGTAGGCTTAGGAGTTAGGACAAACCTAAAATTTTGAGTAATTTGAAACTGACGGAAACTTAGGTGTTCGTATCCATTTGATGCAAAATCACGAGTCAACGAACAAGGTCATTCCTCGCAAAAAAAAAAAACGAACAAGGTCATTAATAAGAGAAAGAGTCAGGATTCTATTATCAGTGGTTAGAGGCGGGATCTAATCTTGCTTGCCATGTATATGGATGTGGTGCAAGTTCAGTTGTGAGAAAGCCAGAGAGGGTAGAGATAACGCAAGAAGAACCAGGAAGCACCGCGGCAGGCGCTCGAGCCCGACGGCGTCGTAGATGCCGCGGCCCACCACCATCTCTGCCATGGACCGCCTGAAGTCGGCCCAAGGGTCGTCCGTGCGCTTCACCACCGCGAAGCTTCAGGTCACAACCGCCTCCGCCGCAGCCGCCGGAGCTCCCGCTCACCCCCGACGAGGTCTCCGTTGTCGTGGATGTCACGAGCGTCGTCTCCGCCTCGCAACCGTCGACGCTGCGGATGTTGTACGCGCTCGGCTCCTTGTTGCAGCTGAACCACCCGCTATCGCCGGACGACAAGGTCTGTATGGCCACGAGGCGAGGCGTGTTGTCACCGTCGGTGGCGGCCTCAATGACGGGAGGGATCCCGCACCCACGCGCACAGATGGAGGCAGTAGCAGCAGCGAGCTCGCCCCGTGCTAGAGCAGTGAACCCACCGCTCCTACGCGCGCTGGAGCTGGGAGGCGGGGACGGGGGAACGGCATGCGGCGGCGGCCAGTGGGGGCAAGCGGGGCAGAGTGATTCAATCGCTGGTTTGTGGGACCAGGGCGGGCACCAGGCGGACGACAAGAGCGACGGGAGTGTCCGTGTGTGTCCGGATTGCCTCATTTGTGGCCCAAATTTGCTCCGCGTTTGGGGTTAGGACGGATAAAAAACGGACGTCTGCGTGCCACTTTGTCCATTTGAGTATGCCCGTTAGGCCGTGTTTTGCCTCAAAAGGGCGAAACCGGAGGATTTGGGGTCTAGGGTTGGACTACGTGATCCAACAAATGCCAGTCCATAGCATTGCGGTGAAGAATCCTTTGTCAGCTTCGAGATGGTAGGACCACGCCGTTGTACCATCGCCTGTCACCGAAGGGGGCACCCTGCTCCATAAAAGGAGCTGACAAACAATATTTGGATGGTAGAAAGCTCACCAGCACACCAAAGATATTTGGAATTCCTCTAACAATATATTTGCAAACCAGACCACATAAGAGACTCCAAGCATGATCACCGACGCACGCCACCCTACACCAACAACACGGCTTCCACGTCCGAGAACCACACCACGCCAACCCGCTGAGAATGATCAAGGACCCTAGAAGGGCCTCTTCAAGAAGGAAAGAACGTTGCCACTACCCAAACCGAAAGGACGGCCCAAGGGTTTTTACCCGAAGCTGGAGGTGGAGGTGCGCAGGCCATGGAGACGTCTTCAAAGAAGGAACGACGTTCACGAGCATTGCCCTCACCAGCATCGACACTATCGAGCATGGATTTCACCCGACCACATACCACTTACAACCTAAAGACCCACCAGTCGCAGCACATCAGAGTGAGTCGATGAAGACGAGGTCGAAATCTGGACAGGAGCGTCAAGACACCAACACCCGTCCCATGAACACCTCCCATGCCTCCCACCTCGCCGCCCTCACGAGTCACGATCGAGACAACAACCAACCACATGCATGGCGGCGGGGGCCACAAACCCACCGCCACACGCACCACCCACATGCATAGCTCCAGATCCGAAGAAGCCAACCCTTACCCATTAGGATGGGCCGCCAATGCGGAGCAGGCCGCCTCAACTGCCGCAATACCATACCTTTTTGCCCCCTTTTTGCATGGGAATAGGAGATTGTATTAAAGGTGGATCATCGTTCTTACAAAGTTTGAATACGTCAACCATACCTCATCGCAATAAAAATGCAGTGCGAGGGGTACCATGCTCGTAGGCCGCTAAGGGCATATATAATGCATAGCCCAAGTGTGATGCTCCGCAGGCCATGTAGAGTCAGATGTTAGAAATAGTAGACTCAGATGGGGATGAGGGATCCTTTGCAGGAGGCGGGTGTTTGAGGAGAAAAAAATGTGATCCAGTGCATAAAGTTGAAAAAGTTTAAGTGAAGAGTAGATATGCATGTACGGTGGGAGTCTACTTTTTTTTTTTTTATGAGGCTACTCTAGTAATAGCTTGACTTGGAGAGAGAAAAATCAACATAGATGCCTTTATTCTGAGTCCGGCTAACCGGCGTGATCACAATCTCGTTATTGTCTTGCAGCGTCATTGATTTCCTTTACTATGGTCACAAGCTTCGACCGGTCCATTGTGTTCGCTTGCAGCATCGTGACCACCACGGCACAATCCATCTCTACCTGAATGGGTGGGACGTTTGCTGCAGTGCAAAGGCCAGACCCTCCTTGCACACTTGCAACTCAGCCTCTAGTGCATTATTATCACCTATTTTAGGCTGGCATCTCCAGTTTTGCTTTCCTGTCACAAGATGCTCACTTTGACCTCGAAGAAAGATGCCCTCAAGTAAACAAATGAGCTCAACAATCAGAACCATGTGGAGTTTCCGCGTAAAGATGAAGCATATGACGCGAGATCTATCCAAGATACATAGAATCAGGCTTGGCAAGACTTGGCCAGATCAAGCTTCTTTAGAGCATCTACAGCCAGGCACTCCAAATCAGCCTCATACGCGCCCGTCCACCCAACGCTCAGTACCAATGTTGTTGACATCTCCAACCATCAATCATAGCTAAGGTGTCATAGTACATAGGTTTATTTTCCCGGTATGGATGGGCGCGTAGGGTGTCTAGTTGGGGTGAACATCCCGGTCACTGACCGGTCACGAAAATGCAACCTAGACAGGTTTCTCAAACGGGCTCAAACATCCTGCCTGACAGGCACTCCTCATATCCATCCCAAATATGGGGTCGATATGGGGGCGCACAGGCGCACCTAGGAACGTCCGCCACGTTGGACTGATGCCGGGTCCCACAAGAAAACACTCCGAAACCAGGCGGTCCGAAACTCGTCTCCTCCGTCGGAACGATGGCGCCACATGGCGCCGCTTCCAGCAGGGTGCGTACTGCCTAGTCCGACTATTTAAACCGACTACCGGCACTGAAACCCTACCCTTCCACATTTTGCCCCTCCCGTCCGCCGCGGCCGCCACTTTCCGCTCCCCGCCTGTCACCACTAGTATCCATATGCCCCAGGCCGCCTGGTAAGGAGCTACCCATATCTGACGCTGGAGAGACGGCTGCAGCTCCTTGAGCAGATCCGAGCAAGGTGGGAAGCCCGGATTGCCGCGGGGCTACCTCCGGATGTAGTGGATCCGGAGAAGGACTTAGAGGAGGAGGATGAGGTTGAGGAGGAGGAGAAGGAGCCGAAGGAGGATGTGAGGGACGTTGGGGATGCAGATCCGCAGACGGAGCACCAGGTCATCCTTGATTCCCTCCGCTCGGAGTCCGATGAGGAGGCCAGACGTCGTCGTCGACATGAGATGGAGACGGAGCACGCCGCGGAGGAAGATGAGATGCTCGGATACATGCATGAGGTCGAGGAGCCGGAGCCCTCCTACACGCCCGTCCACCCGGCGCCCAGCACCGACGTCGTGGACATCTCCGACGAGGAATCGTAGCTAGGGTGTCGTATTAAGTAGATTTATTTTACATGGTTTGTATGGATTTAGTGAAATACGAGAGACTTGGATGCAGAGAAGCAAATTTAAAGCGTAACCGATCAGTGTGCGCGGACATGCTCGGTCGTGTCCATGGAGTTTTTTTCTACAAAGAGAATATATTAATATCGCGAAGATACTAATTACACCCAGTCTTTGCACCTACTAGATGTCACCAAGACATCCGGGATTTACACAACCAAAGGAGAAAATAAAAAGAAATGAATAAAACCAAAGGTCACGCCACAACGATCAACTCCTCTCAACAGCAGCACTAAATACAACACCGGAAAAACATAAAAGGTCTCCAAAAGCAGCGCCTCCAAGAAGGGAAAAATGCAGAAGCGTCGTCATTGCCCAAGCCAAGATCTTAGGTTTTCACCTGGAGAAAGTCCGTGCTCTCAAAACAATTCCTTCAGCAAGGTAATCGCCAGGGACAACTAATGAAGGCCAGATCTTAGGTTTTCACCCTGAAAGTCATGACTCGGCACCTGAGGAGTACCAGCAAAGATGAAATCCTCCAGTGTTGCCGCCCCACTTATGACTTATCACTGCTGCTTCTGAGAGTCATCTAACACCTATCTCACTCCATCGCCTCCAAGACTCCGTCCGTGTAATTGATCCTCCGATCTCGGCCACCATGACCTTCTCCACTATTGTCTCCATCATGGAAATCGAGGAGCCGAGATGTCCCAAGGTGTCATCAGTCAACAGAGCTATGCACCACACCCTTAGAACCTCGTAGGCTGGTAGGGACATGCACGACCGAAAACTAACCGATCCACATATGGGGGTCAGATTTGCCTGTAGATGCTCTTATATTCCTATACTAAGGGAGATCAGTTTTCTTATATTCCCCTCAACTTTCCAGTTTGGGACAAATCCCCTCCAAACCTTTTTTGGGTATGCTTACCCTCTAATCTAACTGATCTGGTTCTATAGCTAACTCTGGTTATTCAGCCGGTTCAGTTGAGATGCCACGGTTAAACAATTTTTTTCCTTCCCCCACATTGGATTGGCAGTTAAAGGGGAGTAGGGATGAAAATGGAGTGAAAAGTTTTCGCTCCTTTGGAGGAAAAATGGAAACAAAGAGAAAATGTGAAAACGGAAACGAAAATTTGCAAAACGGAAATGAAAATGAATTTTTTTATACGGAAACGGAAACAAAAATGGAACGGTAATTTCTGGTGGAATAGACATGGAAATGAAACTTTCCGTTTCCGTGAATATGGAATTTCTGTTTTTACTACAGGCCTATGATTGCTTTGTAGCCCAACCACCAAACAACATACAATGACACACTGAGTAGAATGATCAAAAGAGATCATTTGAGGCCCAACTTCTACAACCACACATGTACTCAACCAAACTCTATACGCAATTGTTTAGTACTACTACAATACTACGCTAACTTGCTGACATAATCATATTATTTTGTAGCCATGATAACAATTCTTTAAATTTGCTTGTTTTTATGTGTATTTCTCTATGATTCAAGGGGGTTTAAGTTCCGGTAAATGACCACTTCTGTTTCCGTGTATGATCTGTATTCATTTACGGGGTTACTGTATTCCGTTTCGTTTCTGCAAAATAATATGAAAACAAATATGATAGCACTCATTCCGTCTGTTTCTGCTCCGTTTTCATCCCTAAAGGGGAGTAGGTGCCGCTGCATCACGCTGATTCGTCTTTGCAGATAGATGGTAAATCGTTCAACTTTTTGTTTTATTTTGCGGGAGTCTTTTTGGATCCAGTAGGTGTGTTTGGAACTTTGGATCCTCCGTTTACAATGCCTAGCTAGGCAAGGGCTAGGCTATTTGTTTTGTTGATATACATTGCTACTAGCTAATCATGGAATACGAACAGCTGTTGTAGTCATGAGCAGTTACGCAGCATCTTCCTCACACTTGCTAACGGAGCCAGATCAGCTTACTGGTGTCAGCTGACACCACTATATTCGACCCTATGGATTGGAGGGAAAACCTCATCGATTCCGACTTGTAACCTTTCCCTTCTTCGAACCGACGAAACACTACACGGTCTGGCAGCCCAGGTTGTAATATGCTCGTATTATTAGACAAAGTGCACATAGGTAGCTTTACAAAAGTTTACAGATTAGATAACACAGATCTCGCCAGCCACAACTCTAATCTCATCCTAAGATTAGATAAAACAGATTCCCTAAGTCTGTCTTTCTACATAGCTACCAGTGCTATACGCCCCCAGATTAGGTAACACAGTTCCCTGCAAAAAAATAAAAAAGATTAGATAACACAGATCTCGCGAACCACAACTCTAATCTCATCCTAAGATTAGATAACACAGATTCCCTAGACTGTCTTTCTACATAGCTACCAGTGCTATACGCCCCCCAGATTAGGTAACGCAGTTCACTGCAAAAATAAAATAATAGATTAGATAACACAGATCTCGCCAACGATAACTCTAATCTCATCCTAAGATTAGATAACACAGATTCCCTAAGACTGTCTACATAGCTACCAGTGCTACCCCCCCCCCCCCCCCCCCCCCCCCACCCCCCCACCCCCACACACACACAGACCCACAGCCTATTAGCAAGTTTTCTGAGGCTACATATCATGAATGGGCGTCGGTAATTAACCTACCGATCGGCATTCCTCGTTCGCAATCGAATCCAGAAATTTCCATACCGAACGTTCGTAAAATCGAGTTCCAGCGTCCAAAACAAATCAAGTTCCAGCGCGACGCGCTCGGACGCCGTTCGATCTTGTGCATGATGCAGCATGATCACCATGCTGGTAGCAGATGACGCCTTTGCCGACGTCCAAGTCACTGTGGCGCGGCGCGACTTGCGCGCGCTTGGCCCGTCCCTCTACAGTGGACTCCATGGATAATCTATTTTGGGGGGACATCTCCAGCTCATCGTTCCTGTCACAAGATGCTCACGTCACGTGATCTCCGACCTTATTTTTCCCGGGGTCACCGTGATCGACCTTGAACGAGGATGCCGTCAAGGCGTCAAGAAAACAAATGAGCTCAACGATCAATCACAGCC
This sequence comes from Triticum urartu, assembly GCF_056163025.1. Classification (NCBI taxonomy): domain Eukaryota; kingdom Viridiplantae; phylum Streptophyta; class Magnoliopsida; order Poales; family Poaceae; genus Triticum; species Triticum urartu. The sequence goes on from NC_141877.1 coordinate 583,685,883, forward strand.
AAGTGGAGTTTCCGCGCGCATAAAGATGAAGCATGTGATCGTGTGCTTTGTCACCCCCAAGCAACGTATATAATCAGATTTTGACAAGAACGAAGTTCCTTTTCTCCAGCTATAAGGTGCTTAACAGCTCGGAAAAAAATATAAGGTGCTTAAGATGGAAACACCAAATGCACATTAGCGCAAAACTTTTGTACTCGCAAATTTTCATACATGGAACAGTTTTTTTTTTGTGGTATAGATAAGGAGCTTAAGATATGTTTGAACACATTGTCGTTATCATTCTTTTGTAGACTCAGGAAAGAAAATCATCCTTTGGTAGACTCATGTAAGAAAAAATTGTCCGGATGAACAGTGGCGGAGCTTCCCAACGGCCAACCTGTGCCATTGCCCCGCAGCTAGTGTAGTTTTGTTAGATTATTAGCACATAATTAGGCAGGAATGATAGAGCTTTGCCCAATCTTTGATTGAATATCACCTCCTACATGGGATAGCCCCTCTTATAGTTTTGATCAAGTTCCGCCACTGCATAGTAAGTTTTCTCAAACTTGTGCATTTTGGGTAACCGAAATAGTATATGAGCATGATGAGGACGACGCCTTAAGTGCAAGGGAGAGTAACCCACGCTCACGCACACACCTAATGGGCAGGCTCATAGATGGAGGCAAGCACTAGATTGGAACAACGATTCCGGTTCTCAGGTCGTAGCTGACCAGACCACCGTTGCCCAGTTGTCTGTTCACCGTTGAATTTTTGAGGATTTTTAAATAAAAAACTCAGGAATTAAAAATGTTCACAAATTAAAAAACATGGTTTTAAAAAAGTTCATAAACTCAAAACAAGTTCATGAATTCAAAAAAAGTTTGTGGGTTTAAAAAAAGTTCACAAACTTGAAAAAGTTTGCGAGATTCAAAAAGTTCAAGAACTCGAAAAAGTTCATGAGTTCAAAAAAGTTCGCGAATTCGAAGAAATGACTTCAAAACTCATGATTTTGAGGGAAAAAGTTCATAAATTTGGAAAAAAAATGTCCGCCAATTTGTAAAAAGTTCACCTATTTGAGTGAAAAAACTTCACAATTTTAAGGAAAAAATACTCACAATTTTTTCAAAAAAAGTTGTACGAATTTGTGAAAAAGTTACTGATTTTGAAGAAAGTTTTTGAATTTGAAAAAACTTCATATATTTTAAAAAAGGAAAAAAATAAAAAGGTAAGAAGAAATCGAATAAAAACCACACTAAAAAAGAGAGAAAGAAAGGTCCGAAGGTTCCCTAAACTAGCCGGAAGCTTCACAGAACCGGTTGAGTTCGAATTGCGCATGGGCCAAACGAAGAACAGAAATTGCACGTGCGACAAAGCAATGAAACTTGAAAAAAAATGTTAAATGGGCCAAGCTCATGAGGGAAGGGAGTGTCCGCCGGTTTTCGCAAAGACCTGTCACCGGCGCAGCGGCGCCGAATAGGGTTTGCGGAAGTTGTGATACTACTTTGGCTGCCTACTGGGCTGGAACCTGGACTAGGCCTATGTATGGCGAGTAGAAGAGTTCCCCGTGGACATGCATGCGTGTGCAACATCTTAATCATTTATTGTTTACATTATTCAAACTCTTCCTCCAATAGAAAGATAAGTAACTTTTGTCTTTGGTCCAAACGGCGATTCTACAATCTCAATGCATATTCAATTGCTCATTTGTCTTTATTTAGCCTCTCAATCATTTTATATATAGCTGATGCTACAATTCTAGAACTTATAATGTTTAGGATTAAAATGTGATATTCATGGAAATAAATGAAGGGTAACATTGGTATATGTACCTTACCATATCCCTTAAGCTAGTACCATCGACCCAAGGGCATACATTTGAAATTGGGTGTCGTAAGTGTAAGATGAACCTCTCAAGCCATTTGATACTCCTTCTATATTTATATTATTATGCCACTCTTTTAATAGTGTTTTCTCCTCAGAAATCATCAGACCAATCACAAAGAATCCAGTAGTAGTATTTACACACATAAAGGTAACATCAAACCAAGCCCAAATCAAGTATGCAAAACTACATTCCAGTCATATAATGTTCAATGAGTGATGAAAATTTCCATTCAGCATTGTAGTATTAAATAATGGCACCCGAATCTTAGAATTTATAATGAATAATGTACACATGCATCAAATAGCTACTTTAGCGGATTTTGTATTGTTCACTGATATATAGACGTTCATTTATTTGGTTTTCATATTCATAGGTAACAAAGTAATAATGTTGGGGATATCGCTTATCGGGAACTTATCGTTCGACCTATGATAAGAGGTAAGTCGGCCAGTTTATCGGCATATCGGCCGATTTATCGCCATATCGGTTGATTTATCGGCCGATTTATCTTATCGGTCAGACAACGGTAAACGATAAATCGGCCGATTTATCGGAATATCGGAAGATATCTTGAACAGTGCAAAATAATATTAGTCAGATTATGTATTGGGTTCACTCATACTTGTGAGAGAACTATCTGTGATTATGCATGTATATGTATCTGGCATGTTTCATGTCTTACTTCATCTTCAATAAATCTAGTTAATTGTATGGATGCGGTGATATTTGTACCTTTTACATTAATTTCAGCAATTATCACACAACAAGCATCGCCAAATTTGTGATAGTGCTACTAACTACAGGCCAACTAGCAGTTTCTCTATATACTATTTTGATGACCCACCTTGTCTTAAGTTACAGATAAGAACATGCAAAGCGTTTTACTGTAGTTTATATTACAAATGTGATAATCTTTACTTTTCATGAATAATTTAAATCATAATATTCAAAATTGAATGTTCCACTATTTGTGGTAGTCTCTGATATCTTTAAGTGTTTTATAGTTAAATATAAACGATGCATGATAGTAACACATTTTTTTTTCAATTGGGCACATATTATGTTTCCATCAGATCAATATAGAGAGGTTGTGAATTAGATATATTATAAAGATTTTGCGATTATGTTTTGTTTTGATAAAATAATATTTAGCAGTAAAATTGCATTGGAGTAGTAAAAGTACTATAGGCGCATTTCGACGATGTCTTAAAAAAAGGCGCAACTAAAACTTACAAACGGTGTACTAAAATAAGTTGTGACTCCGAAAAATTATATATATTGGAATATATTTGTGGTGATAGAATCTATTTATAGATTGACAAATGCATTGAGCGGGTATTATTTGTATTTTTTGTGTAATTCGTAGATCTCCTATTATTCTGGTAGTATCTTCCATGTGGATGCATGTACAAGCAAATTCTTGGTATGATTCATGAATGTGCACGTAGTCCATGATATAAGCAAATTGGATGGACCTTTCACCCGTTCACTCGTGGTGGGGTAGTAAGTCGAGAGTGAATTTATCCTAGCACTTTCAACCATACTACATGCACCTCGGCCATCTTTCTATCCAGCAATGCCACCGTCGAAAATTCAGTGCTCACATGATCACCTATGGCTAAGTTAGTTCACAACTTGTGCTATTTTATCCTTTGATTATTAGATGATATAAATAAAATATTTAAATACAATGACCAAATTAACTACACAAATCTAGACAAACTTGCATGCATGATGTGTAATTTGCTAGGATGTGTTTCCAATCTATTGCTTATGCAATTCACTGGTTCTTATTGATTCATCAATAATAACAAACACTAGCTAGATAACCTGAGATGATTGTAATTATGGTTACAAAGAAGTAACGGTTGTGATATGTTACGTTGTTACGGGAATATTTTGCAACATATTTCAATGTGATTCGTTGTATGAAACATGAATAATTGAATGGTATAAAAGGTTAAAACTAAAAATACATATAATTTATTATGTTTGATTACTATATAGTTGTAAAATGTTTATTGTATACATAGCATAATAGAATGAGATTTCTCATGTATGGTTGCATGTTGAGATGGTTCTTTTTTTATGCATATGTCATGATGAAGTGCCATGCTTGCATGTTGACAGACATATGGTAGTGGGGGTGGACCTTTTCACATGCATGTTGTGCGATTATGTGGCATTGCTTGCATGTTGAGAGAAATAGATAGCGGTGGACATGTAACATTCAAAAGAAAGTGAAGATTAACATACATAATGAATTCAAACCCAAAGTCGATTTGCTAGAAAATTGAATTAAAAACTATAATGGAATACAAACCTGAAAATCATTTATAGTTGTCGTACAACTATAAATATGACTTTAGTTGCATCATGTTGGGGAACGTTGCAGAAAACAAAAATTTTCCTACGGTTTCACCAAAATGTTGGGTTTCGTAGTAATTTCAAAAATTTTCCTACGCACACGCAAGATCATGTGATGCATAGCAACGAGGGGGAGAGTGTTGTCTACGTACCCAACGCAGACCAACTGCGGAAGCGATCACACAACGTAGAGGAAGTAGTCGTACGTCTTCACGATCCAAACCGATCAAGCACCGAAACTACGGCACCTCCGAGTTCGAGCACACGTTCAGCTCGATGACGATCCCCGGACTCCGATCCAGCAAAGTGTCGGGGAAGAGTTTCGTCAACACGACGGCGTGGTGACGATCTTGATGAACTACAGCAGCAGGGCTTCGCCTAAACTCCGCTACAGTATTATCGAGGAATATGGTGGCAGGGGGCACCGCACACGGCTAAGGAATAGATCACGTGGATCAACTTGTGTGTCTTTGGGGTGCCTCTACCTCAGTATATAAAGGAGCCAAGGGGGGAGGGGGCGCCGGCCAGGAAGAGAGGGCGCAGGAGGAGTCCTACTCCTTCCGGGAGTAGGACTCCCCCCCAATCCTATTCCAATTAGGATTCCCCGGAGGGGGAAAAGAGGAGGAGGGGGCCGGCCACCTCTCCTAGTCCTAATAGGACTAGGGGAAGGGGGAGGCGCGCAGCCCATCTAGGGCAGCCCCTTCTCTTTTCCACTAAGGCCCACTATGGCCCATATAGCTCCCGGGGGGTTCCGGTAACCCTCCCGGTAGCCCGGTAAAATCCCGATTTCACCCGGAACACTTCCGATATCCAAATATAGGCTTCCAATATATCAATCTTTATGTCTCGACCATTTCGAGACTCCTCGTCATGTCCGTGATCACATCCGGGACTCCGAACAACCTTCGGTACATCAAAATGCATAAACTCATAATATAACTGTCATCGTAACCTTAAGCGTGCGAACCCTACGGGTTCGAGAACAATGTAGACATGACCGAGACACGTCTCCGGTCAATAACCAATAGCGGGACCTGGATGCCCATATTGGCTCCTACATATTCTACGAAGATCTTTATCGGTCAGACCGCATAACAACATACGTTGTTCCCTTTGTCATCGGTATGTTACTTGCCCGAGATTCGATCGTCGGTATCCAATACCTAGTTCAATCTCGTTACCGGCAAGTCTCTTTACTCGTTCCGTAATACATCATCTCACAACTACCATATTAGTTGTAATGCTTGCAAGGCTTATGTGATGTGTATTACCGAGAGGGCCCAGAAATACCTCTCCGACAATCGGAGTGACAAATCCTAATCTCGAAATACGCCAACCCAACATCTACCTTTGGAGACACCTGTAATGCTCCTTTATAATCACTCAGTTACGTTGTGACGTTTGGTAGCACCCAAAGTGTTCCTCCGGCAAACGGGAGTTGCATAATCTCATAGTCATAGGAACATGTATAAGTCATGAAGAAAGCAGTAGCAACATACTAAACGATCTGGTGCTAAGCTAATGGAATGGTTCATGTCAATCAGATCATTGAACTAATGATGTGACCTCGTTAATCAAATAACAACTCATTGTTCATGGTTAGGAAACATAACCATCTTTGATTAACGAGCTAGTCAAGTAGAGGCATACTAGTGACACTCTGTTTGTCTATGTATTCACACATGTATTATGTTTCCGGTTAATACAATTCTAGCATGAATAATAAACATTTATCATGATTATAAGGAAATAAATAATGACTTTATTATTGCCTCTAGGGCATATTTCCTTTAGTCTCCCACTTGCACTAGAGTCAATAATCTAGATTACACTTTAATGATTCTAACACCCATGGAGCCTTGGTGCTGATCATGTTTTGCTCGTGGAAGAGGCTTAGTCAACGGGTCTGCAACATTCAGATCCGTATGTATCTTGCAAATCTCTATGTCTCCTACCTGGACTAGATCCCGGATGGAATTGAAGCATCTCTTGATGTGTTTGGTCCTTTTGTGAAATCCGGATTCCTTTGCCAAGGCAATTGCACCAGTATTGTCACAAAAGATTTTCATTGGACCCGATGCACTAGGTATGACACCTAGATCGGATATGAACTCCTTCATCCAGACTCCTTCGTTCGCTGCTTCCGAAGCAGCTATGTACTCCGCTTCACATGTAGATCCCGCTACGACGCTTTGTTTAGAACTGCACCAACTGGCAGCTCCACCGTTTAATGTAAACACGTATCCGGTTTGCGATTTAGAATCGTCCGGATCAGTGTCAAAGCTTGCATCAACGTAACCTTTTACGGTGAGCTCTTTGTCACCTCCATATACGAGAAACATATCCTTAGTCCTTTTCAGGTATCTAAGGATGTTCTTGACCGCTGTCCAGTGATCCACTCCTGGATTACTTTGGTACCTCCCTGCTAAACTTATAGCAAGGCACACATCAGGTCTGGTACACAGCATTGCATACATGATAGATCCTATAGCTGATGCATAGGGAACATCTTTCATATTCTCTCTATCTTCTGCAGTGGTCGGGCATTGAGTCTTACTCAACTTCACACCTTGTAACACAGGCAAGAACCCTTTCTTTGCTTGATCCATTTTGAACTTCTTCAAAATTTTGTCAAGGTATGTGCTTTGTGAAAGTCCAATTAAGCGCCTTGATCTATCTCTATAGATCTTAATGCCTAATATGTAAGCAGCTTCACCGAGGTCTTTCATTGAAAAACTTTTATTCAAGTATCCCTTTATGCTATCCAGAAATTCTATATCATTTCCAATCAGCAATATGTCATCCACATATAATATCAGAAATGCTACAGAGCTCCCACTCACTTTCTTGTAAATACAGGCTTCTCCGAAAGTCTGTATAAAACCAAATGCTTTGATCACACTATCAAAACGTTTATTCCAACTCCGAGAGGCTTGCACCAGTCCATAAATGGATCGCTGGAGCTTGCACACTTTGTTAGCTCCCTTTGGATCGACAAAACCTTCCGGTTGCATCATATACAACTCTTCTTCCAGAAATCCATTCAGGAATGCAGTTTTGACATCCATCTGCCAAATTTCATAATCATAAAATGCAGCAATCGCTAACATGATTCGGACGGACTTAAGCATCGCTACGGGTGAGAAGGTCTCATCGTAGTCAATCCCTTGAACTTGCCGAAAACCTTTTGCGACAAGTCGAGCTTTGTAGACAGTAACATTACCATCAGCGTCAGTCTTCTTCTTAAAGATCCATTTATTCTCAATTGCTTGCCGATCATCGGGCAAGTCAACCAAAGTCCATACTTTGTTCTCATACATGGATCCCATCTCAGATTTCATGGCTTCAAGCCACTTTGCGGAATCTGGGCTCACCATCGCTTCTTCATAGTTCGTAGGTTCATCATGATCTAGTAGCATGACTTCCAGAACAGGATTACCATACCACTCTGGTGCGGATCTTACTCTGGTTGATCTACGAGGTTCAGTAGTATCTTGTTCTGAAGTTTCATGATCATTATCATTAACTTCCTCACTTATTGGTGTAGGTGTCGCAGAAACAGTTTTCTGTGATGTACTACTTTCCAACAAGGGAGCAGGTACAGTTACCTCGTCAAGTTCTACTTTCCTCCCACTCACTTCTTTCGAGAGAAACTCCTTCTCAAGAAAGTTTCCGAATTTAGCAACAAAAGTCTTGCCTTCGGATCTGTGATAGAAGGTGTATCCAATAGTTTCCTTTGGATATCCTATGAAGACACATTTCTCCGATTTGGGTTTGAGCTTATCAGGTTGAAGCTTTTTCACATAAGCATCGCAGCCCCAAACTTTAAGAAACGACAACTTTGGTTTCTTGCCAAACCATAGTTCATAAGGCGTCGTCTCAACGGATTTTGATGGTGCCCTATTTAACGTGAATGCGGCCGTCTCTAGAGCATAACCCCAAAACGATAGCGGTAAATCAGTAAGAGACATCATAGATCGCACCATATCGAGTAAAGTACAATTACGACGTTCGGATACACCATTACGCTGTGGTGTTCCGGGTGGCGTGAGTTGCGAAACTATTCCACAGTTTTTCAAATGTACACCAAACTCGTAACTCAAATATTCTCCTCCACGATCAGATCGTAGAAACTTTATTTTCTTGTTACGATGATTTTCATCTTCACTCTGAAATTCTTTGAACTTTTCAAATGTTTCAGACTTATGTTTCATTAAGTAGATATATCCATATCTGCTTAAATCATCTGTGAAGGTGAGAAAATAACGATATCCGCCACGAGCCTCAATATTCATCGGACCACATACATCGGTATGAATGATTTCCAACAAATCTGTTGCTCTCTCCATAGTACCGGAGAACGGTGTTTTAGTCATCTTGCCCATGAGGCACGGTTCGCAAGTACCAAGTGATTCATAATCAAGTGGTTCCAAAAGTCCATCAGTATGGAGTTTCTTCATGCGCTTTACACCGATATGACCTAAACGACAGTGCCACAAATAAGTTGCACTTTCATTATCAACTCTGCATCTTTTGGCTTCAACATTATGAATATGTGTATTACTACTATCGAGATTCAATAAAAATAGACCACTCTTCAAGGGTGCATGACCATAAAAGATATTATTCATATAAATAGAACAACCATTATTCTCTGATTTAAATGAATAACCATCTCGCATTAAACAAGATCCAGATATAATGTTCATGCTCAACGCTGGCACCAAATAACAATTATTTAGGTCTAATATTAATCCCGAGGGTAGATGTAGAGGTAGCGTGCCGACCGCGATCACATCGACTTTGGAACTGTTTCCCACGCGCATCGTCACCTCGTCCTTAGCCAATCTTCGCTTAATCCGTAGCCCCTGTTTCGAGTTGCAAATATTAGCAACAGAACCAGTATCAAATACCCAGGTGCTACTGCGAGCATTAGTAAGGTACACATCAATAACATGTATATCACATATACCTTTGTTCACCTTGCCATCCTTCTTATCCGCCAAATACTTGGGGCAGTTCCGCTTCCAGTGACCAGTCTGCTTGCAGTAGAAGCACTCAGTTTCAGGCTTAGGTCCAGACTTGGGTTTCTTCTCTTGAGCAGCAACTTGCTTGCCGTTCTTCTTGAAGTTCCCCTTCTTCTTCCCTTTGCCCTTTTTCTTGAAATTAGTGGTTTTGTTAACCATCAACACTTGATGCTCCTTTTTGATTTCTACCTCCGCAGCTTTCAGCATTGCGAAGAGCTCGGGAATAGTCTTGTTCATCCCTTGCATATTATAGTTCATCACGAAGCTCTTGTAGCTTGGTGGCAGTGATTGGAGAATTCTGTCAATGACGCAATCATCCGGAAGATTAACTCCCAATTGAATCAAGTGATTATTATACCCAGACATTTTGAGTATATGCTCACTGACAGAACTGTTCTCCTCCATCTTGCAGCTATAGAACTTATTGGAGACTTCATATCTCTCAATCCGGGCATTTGCTTGAAATATTAACTTCAACTCCTGGAACATCTCATATGCTCCATGACATTCAAAAACGTCGTTGAAGTCCCGATTCTAAGCCGTAAAGCATGGCACACTAAACTATCGAGTAGTCGCCAGCTTTGCTCTGCCAGACGTTCATAACATCTGGTGTTGCTCCAGCAGCAGGCCTGGCACCCAGCGGTGCTTCCAGGACGTAATTCTTCTGTGCAGCAATGAGGATAATCCTCAAGTTACGGACCCAGTCCGTGTAATTGCTACCATCATCTTTCAACTTTGCTTTCTCAAGGAACGCATTAAAATTCAACGGAACAACAACACGAGCTATCTATCTACAATCAACATAAACAAGCAAGATACTATCAGGTACTAAGTTCATGATAAATTTAAGTTCAATTAATCATATTACTTAAGAACTCCCACTTAGATAGACATCCCTCTAATCCTCTAAGTGATCACGTGATCCAAATCAACTAAACCATGTCCGATCATCACGTGAGATGGAGTAGTTTCATCGGTGAACATCATTATGTTGATCATATCTACTATATGATTCACGCTCGACCTTTCGGTCTCCGTGTTCCGAGGCCATATCTGTATATGCTTGGCTCGTCAAGTATAACCTGAGTATTCCGCGTGTGCAACTGTTTTGCACCCATTGTATTTGAACGTAGAGCCTATCACACCCGATCATCACGTGGTGTCTCAGCACGAAGAACTTTTGCAACGGTGCATACTCAGGGAGAACACTTCTTGATAATTTTAGTGAGAGATCATCTTATAATGCTACCGTCAATCAAAGCAAGATAAGATGCATAAAAAGATAAACATCACATGCAATCAATATAAGTGATATGATATGGCCATCATCATCTTGTGCTTATGATCTCCATCTCCGAAGCACCGTCATGATCACCATCGTCACCGGCGCGACACCTTGATCTCCATCGTAGCATCGTTGTCGTCTCGCCAATCTTATGCTTCCACGACTATCACTACCGTTTAGTAATAAAGTAAAGCATTACATCGCGATTGCATTGCATACAATAAAGCGACAACCATATGGCTCCTGCCAGTTGCCGATAACTTGGTTACAGAACATGATCATCTCATACAATAAAATTCAGCATCATGCCTTGACCATATCACATCACAACATGCCCTGCAAAAACAAGTTAGACGTCCTCTACTTTGTTGTTGCAAGTTTTACGTGGCTGCTACGGGCTTAAGTAAGAACCAATCTCACCTACGCATCAAAACCACAACGATAGTTTGTCAAATAGACTCCGTTTTAATCTTCGCAAGGACCGGGCGTAGCCATACTTGGTTCAACTAAAGTTGGAGAGACAGTCGCCCGCAAGCCACCTGTGTGCAAAGCACGTCGGGAGAACCGGTCTCGCGTAAGCGTACGCGTAATGTTGGTCCGGGTCGTCCCGTCCAACAATACCGCCGAACCAAAGTATGACATGCTGGTAGACAGTATGACTTGTATCGTCCACAACTCACTTGTGTTCTACTCGTGCATATAACATCAACATAAATAACCTAGGCTCGGATGCCACTGTTGGGTTTCGTAGTAATTTCAAAAAATTTCCTACGCACATGCAAGATCATGTGATGCATAGCAACGAGGGGGAGAGTGTTGTCTACGTACCCAACGCAGACCAACTGCGGAAGCGATCACACAACGTAGAGGAAGTAGTCGTACGTCTTCACGATCCAAACCGATCAAGCACCGAAACTACGGCACCTCCGAGTTCGAGCACACGTTCAGCTCGATGACGATCCCCGGACTCCGATCCAGCAAAGTGTCGGGGAAGAGTTTCGTCAGCACGACGGCGTGGTGACGATCTTGATGAACTACAGCAGCAGGGCTTCGCCTAAACTCCGCTACAGTATTATCGAGGAATATGGTGGCAGGGGGCACCGCACACGGCTAAGGAATAGATCACGTGGATCAACTTGTGTGTCTTTGGGGTGCCTCTACCTCAGTATATAAATGAGCCAAGGGGGGAGGGGGCGCCGGCCAGGAAGAGAGGGCGCAGGAGGAGTCCTACTCATTCCGGGAGTAGGACTCCCCCCCAATCCTATTCCAATTAGGATTCCCCGGAGGGGGAAAAGAGGAGGAGGGGGCCGGCCACCTCTCCTAGTCCTAATAGGACTAGGGGAAGGGGGAGGCGCGCAGCCCATCTAGGGCAGCCCCTTCTCTTTTCCACTAAGGCCCACTATGGCCCATATAGCTCCCGGGGGGTTCCGGTAACCCTCCCGGTAGCCCGGTAAAATCCCGATTTCACCCGGAACACTTCCGATATCCAAATATAGGCTTCCAATATATCAATCTTTACGTCTCGACCATTTCGAGACTCCTCGTCATGTCCGTGATCACATCCGGGACTCTGAACAACCTTCGGTACATCAAAATGCATAAACTCATAATATAACTGTCATCGTAACCTTAAGCGTGCGGACCCTACGGGTTTGAGAACAATGTAGACATGACCGAGACACGTCTCCGGTCAATAACCAATAGCGGGACCTGGATGCCCATATTGGCTCCTACATATTCTACGAAGATCTTTATCGGTCAGACCGCATAACAACATACGTTGTTCCCTTTGTCATCGGTATGTTACTTGCCCGAGATTCGATCGTCGGTATCCAATACCTAGTTCAATCTCGTTACCGGCAAGTCTCTTTACTCGTTCGGTAATACATCATCTCACAACTACCATATTAGTTGTAATGCTTGCAAGGCTTATGTGATGTGTATTACCGAGAGGGCCCAGAGATACCTCTCCGACAATCGGAGTGACAAATCCTAATCTCGAAATACGCCAACCCAACATCTACCTTTGGAGACACCTGTAATGCTCCTTTATAATCACTCAGTTACGTTGTGACGTTTGGTAGCACCCAAAGTGTTCCTCCGACAAACGGGAGTTGCATAATCTCATAGTCATAGGAACATGTATAAGTCATGAAGAAAGCAGTAGCAACATACTAAACGATCTGGTGCAAAGCTAATGGAATGGGTCATGTCAATCAGATCATTCAACTAATGATGTGACCTCGTTAATAAAATAACAACTCATTGTTCATGGTTAGAAAACATAACCATCTTTGATTAACGAGCTAGTCAAGTAGAGGCATACTAGTGACACTCTGTTTGTCTATGTATTCACACATGTATTATGTTTCCGGTTAATACAATTCTAGCATGAATAATAAACATTTATCATGATTATAAGGAAATAAATAATAACTTTATTATTGTCTCTAGGGCATATTTCCTTCACAAAATCCATCTATGAGTTCATCTAGCAACGAGTGATTGGATTGCATCTACATACCTTTGTAGATCACGCGCGGAAGCGTTCAAAGAACGGGGATGAGGAAGTCGTACACAACGTGATCCAAATCACCGGAGATCCTAGCGCCGAACGGACGGCACCTCCGCGTTCAACACACGTACGGTCAGCGTGACGTCTCCTCCTTCTTGATCCAGCAAGGGGGAAGGAGAGGTTGATGAAGATCCAACAGCACGACGGCGTAGTGGTGGATGTAGGGCGTCACAGTAGCAGGGCTTCGCCTTATATTACGAGAGAGAGGTGTAGCAAGGGGAGAGGGAGGCGCCAGGGCTCAAGGTGCGGCTGCTCCCTCCCTCCCCCTCATATATATAGGCTCCCCTAGGGGGGGCGCCGGCCCTAGGAGATGAGATCTCCTAGGGGGGCGGCGGCCAGGGCTGGAGTGGCCCCCAAGGCAAGGTGGGGCGCCCCCCCACCCCTAGGGTTTCAACCCTAGGCGCATGGGGTGGGCCTAGGGGGGCGCACCAGCCCACTATGGGCTGGTTACCCTTCCCACTTTGGCCCATGGGGCCCTCCGGGATGGGTGGCCCCACCTGGTGGACCCCCGGGACCCTTCCGGTGGTCCCGGTACAATACCGGTGACCCCGAAACTTGTACCGATGACCGAAACAACACTTCCTATATATAATTCTTTACCTCCGGACTATTCCGAAACTCCTCGTGACGTCTGGGATCTCATCCGGGACTCCGAACAACATTCGGGTTACTGCTTATACATATCTTCACAACCCTAGCGTCACCGAACCTTAAGTGTGTAGACCCTACGGGTTCGGGAGACATGCAGACATGACCGAGACGACTCTCCGGTCAATAACCAATAGCGAGATCTGGATACCCATGTTGGCTCCCACATGCTCCTCGATGATCTCATCGGATGAACCACGATGTCGAGGATTCAAGCAACCCCGTATTCAATTCCCTTTGTCAATCGGCATTTTACTTGCCCAAGATTCGATCGTCGGTATCCCAATACCTTGTTCAATCTCGTTACCGGCAAGTCACTTTACTCGTACCGTAATGCATGATCCCATGACCAGACACTTGGTCACTATGAGCTCATAATGATGATGCATTACCGAGTGGGCCCAGCGATACCTCTCCATCATACGGAGTGACAAATCCCAGTCTTGATCCGTGTCAACCCAACAGACACTTTCGGAGATACCCGTAGTATACCTTTATAGTCACCCAGTTACGTTGTGACGTTTGGTACACCCAAAGCACTCCTACGGTATCCAGGAGTTACACGATCTCATGGTCTAAGGAAAGGATACTTGACATTGGAAAAACTCTAGCAAACGAACTATACGATCTTGTGCTATGTTTAGGATTGGGTCTTGTCCATCACATCATGATAATGATGTGATCTCGTTATCAATGACATCCAATGTCCATAGTCAGGAAACCATGACTATCTGTTGATCAACGGGCTAGTCAACTAGAGGCTTACTAGGGACATGTTGGTGTCTGTTATTCACACATGTATTACGATTTCCGGATAACACAATTATAGCATGAATAAAGACAATTATCATGAACAAGGAAATATAATAATAATGCTTTTATTATTGCCTCTAGGGCATATTTCCAACACATCATTCGTAAACCATCATCATGGTCGAAAAAAATAATTCTTAACTCATGATACCAAAAGAATACGAAAAAATAAGTATTAACCTGCAATAGCAACTATGGTAAAACTCGTTCAATGTCATTGTGTACCATGTTCGCCAGTCTCATTATCTCCCTCGCCGCCACCTTTCTTCACACGCATCATGATTCTTGTTGGGGAACGTAGCAGAAATTCAAAATTTTCCTACGTGTCACCAAGATCTATCTATGGAGAGACCAGCAACGAGGGGAAGGAGAGTGCATCTACATACCCTTGTAGATCGCTAAGCGGAAGCGTTCAAGTGAACGGGGTCGATGGAGTCGTACTCGTCGTGATCCAAATCACTGATGATCAAGTGCCGAACGCACGGCACCTCCGCGTTCAACACACGTACAGCCCGGTGACGTCTCCCACGCCTTGATCCAGCAAGGAGAGAGGGAGAGGTTGAGGAAGACTCCATCCAGCAGCAGCACAACAGCGTGGTGGTGGTGGAGGAGCGTGGCAATCCTGCAAGGCTTCGCCAAGCACCACGGGAGAGGAGAAGGACTTAGGAGAGAGGGAGGGGCTGCACCAAAGGCATAAGGGGTGTGTCTAGAGGCCCTCCTACCCTCACTATATATAGGGAGCCCAAGGGGGGGTGCGCCAGCCCTAGGAGATCCAATCTCCTAGGGGGCGGCGGCCAGGGGAGGTTTCCCTCCCCCCCCCCCAAGGCACCTAGGAGGTGCCTTCCCTCCTTGGGACTCTTCTTTAGGGTTCCCCCTTCACCCTAGGCGCATGGGCCATAAGGGAAGTGGTGCCCCAGCCCACTTTGGGCTGGATCCCTACCCACTTCAGCCCATGGGACCCTCCGGGATAGGTGGCCCCACCCGGTGGGCCCCCGGGACCCTTCCGGTGGTCCCGGTACAATACCGATGACCCCGAAACTTGTCCCAATGGCCGAAATAGGACTTCCTATATATAAATCTTTACCTCCGGACCATTCCGGAACTCCTCGTGATGTCCGGGATCTCATCCGGGACTCCGAACAACATTCGGCAACCACATACAAGCTTCCTTTATAACCCTAGCGTCATCGAACCTTAAGTGTGTAGACCCTACGGGTTCGGGAGACATGCAGACATGACCGAGACGTTCTCCGGTCAATAACCAACAGCGGGATCTCGATACCCATGTTGGCTCCCACATGTTTCACGATGATCTCATCGGATGAACCACGATGTCAAGGACTTAATCAATCACGTATACAATTCCCTTCGTCTAGCGGTACGATACTTGCCCGAGATTCGATCGTCGGTATCCCGATACCTTGTTCAATCTCGTTACCGGCAAGTCTCTTTTACTCGTTCCGTAACACATCATCCCGTGATCAACTCCTTGATCACATTGTGCACATTATGATGATGTCCTACCGAGTGGGCCCAGAGATACCTCTCCGTTTACACGGAGTGACAAATCCCAGTCTCGATTCGTGCCAACCCAACAGACACTTTCGGAGATACCTGTAGTGTACCTTTATAGTCACCCAGTTACGTTGTGACGTTTGGCACACCCAAAGCACTCCTACGGTATACGGGAGTTCCACAATCTCATGGTCTAAGGAAATGATACTTGACATTAGAAAAGCTTTAGCATACAAACTACACGATCTAGTGCTATGCTTAGGATTGGGTCTTGTCCATCACATCATTCTCCTAATGATGTGATCCCGTTATCAATGACATCCAATGTCCATGGTCAGGAAACCGTAACCATCTATTGATCAACGAGCTAGTCAACTAGAGGCTTACTAGGGACATGGTGTTGTCTATGTATCCACACATGTATCTGAGTTTCCTATCAATACAATTATAGCATGGATAATAAACGATTATCATGAACAAGGAAATATAATAATAACTAATTTATTATTGCCTCTAGGGCATATTTCCAACAGTCTCCCACTTGCACTAGAGTCAATAATCTAGTTCAGATCGCCATGTGACCAACATCCAAAGAGTTTACTAGAGTCAATAATCTAGTTCACATCACTATGTGATTAACACTCAATGAGTTCTGGGTTTGATCATGTTGCTTGTGAGAGAGGTTTTAGTCAACGGGTCTGAACCTTTCAGATCCGTGTGTGCTTTACAAATCTCTATGTCATCTCCTGGATGTAGCTACCACGTTCTATTTGGAGCTATTCCAAATAACTGTTCTACTTGGAGCTATTCTAAATTGTTGCTCCATTATACGTATCCAGTATCTCTACTCAGAGCTATCCGGATAGGTGTTAAGCTTGCATCGACGTAACCCTTTACGACGAACTCTTTTACCTCCGCCATAATCGAGAAAATTCCTTAGTCCACTAGTTACTAAGGATAACTTTGACCGCTGTCCCGGGATCCATTCTTGGATCACTCTTGTACCCCTTGACTGACTCATGGCAAGGCACACTTCAGGTGCGGTACACAGCATAGCATACTGTAGAGCCTACGTCTTAAGCATAGGGGACGACCTTCGTCCTATCTCTCTATTCTGCCGTGGTCGAGCTTTAAGTCTTAACTTCATACCTTACAACTCAGGCAAGAACTCCTTCTTTGACTGATCCATCTTGAACACCTTCAAGATCATGTAAAGGTATGTGCTCATTTGAAAGTACCATTAAGCGTTTTGATCTATCCTTATAGATCTTGATGCTCAATGTTCAAGTAGCTTAATCCAGGCTCTCCATTGAAAACACTTTCCAAATAACCCTATATGTTTTCTAGAAATTCTACGTCATTTCTGATCAACAATATGTCAACAACATATATTTATCAGAAATTCTATAGTGCTCCCACTCACTTCTTTGGAAATACAAGTTTCTCATAAACTTTGTATACACCAAATCTTTGATCATCTCATCAAAGCGTACATTCCAACTCCGAGATGCTTACTCCAGTCCTTAGAAGGATTGCTGGAGCTTTGCATACTTATTAGCATCTTTCAGGATTGACAAAACCTTCCGGTTGTATCACATACAACCTTTCCTCAAGAAAATCGTCGAGGAAACAATGTTTTGACATCCTATCTGCAAGATTTCATAAATAATGCAGTAATCGCTAATATAATTCCAACAGACTCTTAGCATCGCTACGAGTGAGAAAGTCTCATCGTAGTCAACTCCTTGAACTTGTCGGAAAACATCTTAACGACAAGTCGAGCTTTCTTAATGGTGATCCTTACCATCATTATCCATCTTCCTTTTAAAATCCATCTGTACTCAACAGCCTTACGGCCATCGAGCCGTTCTGCCAAAGTCTACACCTTGTTTTCATACATGGATCCTCTCTCGGATCTTATGGCCTTGAGCCATTTATCGGAATCCGGGCCCACCATCGCTTCTCCATAGCTCGTAGGTTCATCGTTGTCTAGAAACATGACTTCCAAGACAGGATTACGTACCACTCTGAAGTAGTACGCATCCTTGTCATCCCACGAGGTTTGGCAGTGACTTGATCTGAAGTTTCATGATCACTATCATAAGCTTCCACTTCAATTGGTGTAGGTGCCACAGGAACAACTCCCTGTGCCCTGCAACACACTAGTTGAAGAGACAGTTCAATAACCTCATCAAGTCTCCACCATCCTCCCACTCAATTCTTTCGAGAGAAACTTTTCCTCGAGAAAGGACCCGATTCTAGAAACAATCCTTTATTGCTTTCGGATCTGAGTCAGGAGGTATACCCAAATATTTTGGGTGTCCTATGAAGATGCATTTATCCGCTTTGGCTTCGAGCTTATCAGCCTGAAACTTTTTCACATAAGCGTCGCAGCCCCAAACTTTTAAGAAATGACAGCTTAGGTTTCTCTAAACCATAGTTCATACGGTGTCATATCATCGGAATTACGTGGTGCCCTATTTAAAGTGAATGTGGTTGTGTCTAATGCCTAACCCATAAACTATCGTGGTAATTCGATAAGAGACATCATGGTATGCATCATATCCAATAGGGTGCAGTTATGATGTTCGGACACACCATCACACTATGGTGTTCCAGGCTGTATCAGTTGTGAAACAATTTCCACAATGTCTTAATTCTGTGCCAAACTCGTAATTCAGATATTCATCTCTATGATCATATCATAGATACTTTATCCTCTTGTCACGATGATCTTTTAACTTCACCCTGAAATTACTTGAACTTTTCAATAATTCAGACTCGTGATTTATCAAGTAAATGTACTCAACATCTACTCAAATCATCTGTGAAGTAAGAACATAACGATATCCACTACACGCCTCAGCACTCATTGGACTGCACACATCAAAATGTATTACTTCCAACAAGTTGCTTTCTAGTTCCATTTTACTGAAAAAGAGGCTTTCAGTCATCTTGCCCATGTGGTATGATTTGCATGTCTCAAGTGATTCAAAATCAAGTGAGTTCAAACGGTCCATTTGCATGGAGTTTCTTCATGCATATACACAAATAGACATGGTTTGCATGTCTCAAACTTTTCAAAAAAAAAGGAGCCCAAAGATCCATCAACATGGAGCTTCTTCATGCGTTTTATACCGATATGACTTAAGTGGCAGTGCCACAAGTAGGTGGTACTATCATTACTATCTTTTGGCATGAACATGTGTATCACTACGATCGAGATTCAACAAACAATTCATTTTAGGTGTAAGACCATTGAAGGTATTATTCAAATAAACAGAGTAACCATTATTCTCCTTAAATGAATAACCGTATTGCGATAGACATAATTCAATCATGTCTATGCTCAACGCAAACACCAATCTCGATGGTAGAGGGAGCGTACGATATTTGATCATATCCACATTAGAAACATTTCCAACACATATCGCCAGCTCACCTTGAGCTAGTCTCCGTTTATTCCGTAGCTTTTATTTCGAGTTACTAACACTTAGCAACCGAACCGGTATCTAATACCCTGGTGCTACTAGGAGTACTAGTAAAGTACACATCAACACAATGTATATCCAATATACTTCTATCGACCTTGCCAGCCTTCTCATCTACCAAGTATCTAGGGTAATTCTGCTCCAGTGGTTGTTCCCCTTATTACAGAAGCACTTAGTCTCGGGTTTGGGTTCAACCTTGGGTTTCTTCACTGGAGCAGCAGCTGAATTGCCGTTTCATGAAGTATCCCTTCTTGCCCTTGCCCTTCTTGAAACTAGTGGTTTCATCAACCATCAACAATTGATGCTCCTGCTTGATTTCTACTTTCGTGGTGTCAAACATCGCGAATATCTCAAGGATCATCATATATGTCCCTGATATATTATAGTTCATCACGAAGCTCTAGCAGCTTGGTGGTAATGACTTCGGAGAAACATCACTATCTCATCTGGAAGATCAACTCCCACTCGATTCAAATGATTGTTGTACTCAGACAATCTGAGCACAAGCTCAACAATTGAGCTTTTCTCCCTTAGTTTGCAGGCTAAGAAAATCGTCGGAGGTCTTATACCTCTTGACGTGGGCACGAGCCTGAAATCCCAATTTCAGCCCTCAAAACATCTCATATGTTTCGTGACGTTTCAAAACGTCTTCGGTGCCTCAACTCTAAACCGTTTAACTGAACTATCACGTAGTTATCAAAACGTGTATGTCAGATGTTCGCAACATCCACAGACGACGTTCAAGGTTCAGCATACTGAGCGGTGCATTAAGGACATAAGCCTTCTAAGAAGCAATGAGGACAATCCTCAGTTTACGGACCTAGTCCGCATAATTGCTACTATCAACTTTCAACTAATTTTTCTCTAGGAACATATCTAAACAGTAGAACTATAGCATGAGCTACGACATAATTTGCAAAATCCTTTTGACTATGTTCAGGATAATTAAGTTCATCTTATGAACTCCCACTTAGATAGACATCCCTCTAGTCATCTAAGTGATTACATGATCCGAGTCAACTAGGCCGTGTCCGATCATCACGTGAGACGGACTAGTCAACGTCGGTGAACATCTTCATGTTGATCGTATCTTCTATACGACTCATGCTCGACCTTTCGGTCTTCTGTGTTCCGAGGCCATGTCTGTACATGCTAGGCTCGTCAAGTTAACCCTAAGTGTTTTGCATGTGTAAAACTGTCTTACACCCGTTGTATGTGAACGTAAGGATCTATCACACCCGATCATCACGGCGTGCTTCGAAACGACGAACTGTAGCAACGGTGCACAGTTAGGGGAGAACACTTCTTGAAATTTTAATGAGGGATCATCTTATTTACTACCGTCGTTCTAAGCAAATAAGATGTATAAACATGATAAACATCACATGCAATCAAATAGTGACATGATATGGCCAATATCATATAGCTCCTTTGATCTCCATCTTGAGGCTCCATGATCATCTTGTCACTGGCATGACACCATGATCTCCATCATCATGATCTCCATCATCGTGTCTTCTTGAAGTTGTCACGTCATCTATTACTTCTACTACAGCTAACGGTTAGCAATAAAGTAAAGTAATTACATGATGTTTAAGTTGACACGCAGGTCATAAATAAATAAAGACAACTCCTATGGCTCCTGCCGGTTGTCATACTCATCGACATGCAAGTCGTGATTCCTATTACAAGAACATGATCAATCTCATACATCACATATATCATTCATCACATCCTTTGGCCATATCACATCACATAGCATACCCTGCAAAAACAAGTTAGACGTCCTCTAATTGTTGTTTGCATGTTTTTTTACGTGGCTGCTATGGGTTTCTAGCAAGAACGTTTCTTACCTACGCAAAGACCACAACGTGATATGCCAATTGCTATTTACCCTTCATAAGGACCCTGTTCATCGAATCCGATCCGACTAAAGTGGGAGAGACAGACACCCGCCAGCCACCTAATGCAACTAGTGCATGTCAGTCGGTGGAACCGGTCTCACGTAAGCATACGTGTAAGGTTGGTCCGGGCCGCTTCATCCCACAATACCGCCGAATCAAGATAAGACTAGTAACGGCAAGCATATTGAACAAAATCAACGCCCACAACTACTTTGTGTTCTACTCGTGCATAGTAACTACGCATAGACCTAGCTCATGATGCCACTGTTGGGGAACGTAGCAGAAATTCAAAATTTTCCTACGTGTCACCAAGATCTATCTATGGAGAGACCAGCAACGAGGGGAAGGAGAGTGCATCTACATACCCTTGTAGATCGCTAAGCGGAAGCGTTCAAGTGAACGGGGTCGATGGAGTCGTACTCGTCATGATCCAAATCACCGATGATCAAGTGCCGAACGCACGGCACCTCCGCGTTCAACACACGTACAGCCCGGTGACGTCTCCCACGCCTTGATCCAGCAAGGAGAGAGGGAGAGGTTGAGGAAGACTCCATCCAGCAGCAGCACAACGGCGTGGTGGTGGTGGAGGAGCGTGGCAATCCTGCAGGGCTTCGCCAAGCACCACGGGAGAGGAGAAGGACTTAGGAGAGAGGGAGGGGCTGCACCAAAGGCATAAGGGGTGTGTCTAGAGGCCCTCCTACCCTCACTATATATAGGAAGCCCAAAGGGGGGTGCGCCAGCCCTAGGAGATCCAATCTCCTAGGGGGCGGCGGCCAGGGGAGGTTTCCCTTCCCCCCAAGGCACCTAGGAGGTGCCTTCCCTCCTTGGGACTCTTCCTTAGGGTTCCCCCTTCACCCTAGGCGCATGGGCCATAAGGGAAGTGGCGCCCTAGCCCACTTTGGGCTGGATCCCTTCCCACTTCAGCCCATGGGACCCTCCGGGATAGGTGGCCCCACCCGGTGGGCCCCCGGGACCCTTGCGGTGGTCCCGGTACAATACCGATGACCCCGAAACTTGTCCCGATGGCCAAAATAGGACTTCCTATATATAAATCTTTACCTCCGAACCATTCCGGAACTCCTCGTGATGTCCGGGATCTCATCCGGGACTCCGAACAACATTCGGTAACCACATACAAGCTTCCTTTATAACCCTAGCGTCATCGAACCTTAAGTGTGTAGACCCTACGGGTTCGGGAGACATGCAGACATGACCGAGACGTTATCCGGTCAATAACCAACAGCGGGATCTGGATACCCATGTTGGCTCCCACATGTTTCACGATGATCTCATCGGATGAACCACGATGTCAAGGACTTAATCAATCCTGTATACAATTCCCTTCGTCTAGCGGTACGATACTTGCCCGAGATTCGATCGTCGGTATCCCGATACCTTGTTCAATCTTGTTACCGGCAAGTCTCTTTTACTCGTTCCGTAACACATCATCCCGTGATCAACTCCTTGATCACATTGTGCACATTATGATGATGTCCTACCGAGTGGGCCCAGAGATACCTCTCCGTTTACACGGAGTGACAAATCCCAGTCTCGATTCGTGCCAACCCAACAGACACTTTCGGAGATACCTGTAGTGCACCTTTATAGCCACCCAGTTACGTTGTGACGTTTGGCACACCCAAAGCACTCCTACGGTATCCGGGAGTTGCATAATCTCATGGTCTAAGGAAATGATACTTGACATTAGAAAAGCTTTAGCAAACGAACTACACGATCTTTGTGCTAGGCTTAGGATTGGGTCTTGTCCATCACATCATTCTCCTAATGATGTGATCCCGTTATCAATGACATCCAATGTCCATGGTCAGGAAACCGTAACCATCTATTGATCAACAAGCTAGTCAACTAGAGGCTTACTAGGGACATGGTGTTGTCTATGTATCCACACATGTATCTGAGTTTCCTATCAATACAATTATAGCATGGATAATAAGCGATTATCATGAACAAGGAAATATAATAATAACTAATTTATTATTGCCTCTAGGGCATATTTCCAACAATTCTGTCACGCGCTGGATTGGTTGCCTCGACCCGAATCCTGCTCCTCCGGTCGCTGGGGACTCGATCCCATCCCTCACTTCGTCTTCAATGGTTGGAATCGGCCGCACCGGCTGCTCCTCTCCTCTGGTCGCTGGGAAAGACCGGATGGACTCGATCCCATCCTGGCGGCACCGGCTGCTCGACTGGGATTGGGGACCAGAGTGGAGTCGACGCGGTTTCGATCGGGATTGGATTAGGGTTCGCGAGTGTGTGGATGGACCCTCGCGCGGTCGCTCGTAGGCCTCCCTCCTTCGAATGGGCTACCGGCTCGCCGAGGCCCAATGCACCAGAGACGGCCGTTTCGGCCCGTGGAACAGCAGCCCACAGGACAGCCAGACCAGTTAACACAGATCATGGAACAGATCGCCACACGCACGAAATTGGACGGCCAGGAAGTCCCAGATCGGGAAAACGAATGGCCGAAAACGCAAATTGCTGTGGGAGCTTGGTTTAGGTGCGGTTATACTGTCCTTAATCTTACATTCTTAAGAAGTTGATCCCCACTATTTTCAATTCTCTGAACATGCAGACTTTCCATGTCAGCTTTCTGCCACGTCATCCTTCAGTTTCATTACCCATCGATCTGGTTCCATCACGGCGGTGGAAAAAGACCAAGTTCCACTTCATTTGCTCGATTGATTACCCATCAAATGAATGTGCCCGTACCGCTTCCTCTGCACTTCAGTTTCTTCCCACCATAAATCTTTCCCCAATCCTCACGCTGTGGCGGCTGGGCGACAATCTTGACACAAGAGGGTGTTCCTCCGGCTCTGACCACTGGTCCGCTTGTGTCAAGTCCGCCGGTGTTACTCCCCTTGGACGCCTCCCTGCGAGATGTGACGCCGTTGGAGCTGCGGATCCATCGCCGCCCACCGAGAACATTGAGTTGCGCACGACTCTGCTCTGGGCCCTCCTCGCGCCGGAAGCAGTCATCCCCGCCGCGGCTCCCGATCTGGAAAAGAGTTCGCGTTCCTGTGGGAGGAGCTCGGGAAGGAGAAGTTCGCGGGACGAAAGGCATCCACGAGCGCCGCCTGTTCCTCTGCTACAAGGGCCCCGAGGAGTGGTTATCCCACGTTGAGGCCCGCCGCCTCCCCCGCCTCCTCGCTGCTGCCATCAAGTGCATAAGCCTAACCCGATCAAGAGCATGAGCCTCTCTTCTCCTTCTCCCTCTTTCTCGATTTACTTTATGAGTGGCTTGATTTGATGTTGTGATGTGACATCTGTATCCCCTTCCCTTCCTATCCTCTCTGCAGGAGCGGCGAAGCTCAGCCTGCCAGTCGCTGCTAGGGGTTGACATTTCTATCTACCACTATTGTCTCAGTTGGTGGAGCAGTACATCTAGCATCAATACATCATAGATTTTCTCTTCAGTGGTAGATGTGACATCAGTGGCCTGGCGAGTCCTTGTGTGCTTCCGTTAATGTGTTCCTCTTCAGTGTTTGTTCCTTCTCCTTCCTTATATTGCATTAACAGATTGAAGTCAAGTCGCATGTATATTCTGTGTGCGCCATGTGGTAGATGCATGTCCGCTAGCATCATCTTCAGTTTTTCTTTGTTGTTTAATGGATTAAGTTCCATGGTATAATAAAAAAGCTAGCATACTGTGCGTGTCATTTTTTTATATGAGCTGCTATTTTATCTCATTGTGTTTTGCCTCAGTGTCTCACCGGAACAACTTTGTTTAGGTAAATTCCCTGACCTTACATATCTCTTGAGTATATTATTACTGGATCATTGGCCACTGTTGTTGTACTACATACGAGCTTTAGGTATGCTGAAGGCATGCCCATTGAACTGTCATGCCATTTTATTTTCAGTAACACTGGGTATGTCATGTACACATACTTTTCTCACTATCAAATCAAACAGAGAATGGGTTCTTTGAGCTACATATCGTCGTCTCAAGCCCTCGCCCAGTTGACAGTTGGATGGTAATTCTTCATATCTAATCATTTTTCATGGATTAGATTAACTAAAATGGATTTCATTATTTTGATTGGTATATGTTTGCTTGTAGAATTACCAATTCTGTTTTGAGATTGGACAATTGTCCAGTTCTATGTGGTTCGGCTATGATTGTCGTTTGATAATTCTTCTGCACTAATATTCCTATTAGACATTAACGTTGTTTTAGTTTTGTTTTATTTACACACATGGCCGTTGTAATAGACATTAATTTTTCAGGTTTGGACCTTTCTTGATTGTTGCAACTCCGTTATATTTTAGCGCTTCTGCTTTCACATTTTTTCCAAATATGGAGGGTTGTTGATTGTTTCTTCAGGTATGTTACAAGCAATTCCCGCAGCAACACGCGGGGTATCATCTGGTTAGATATATGGAATGCCTATCTTTTGGTGCCCATGAGATGCAGTTATTGTGATGCATGTGATCTATAGCGTTTATTTTTGGCCAAAACGTCTTGAGAAAAGGTGATACCTAAGGGCCAGTTCTTTTTAGGCGATTCTGGACAATCGAGAATCAATAAGCTGAAAAGAACTCGATCTGATTCTGCAAAATCATCCGAGAATCGCTAGTGCAATCGAAAAGCGCCCGCAACCCACGATTGTGGCGATTCTCGTCGCTCCCGCAAAAGAAAACGGTTCACTTTAAGTCGCTACCCCTGTTACAGCACCAAATTACATCCGAACTGCCACTCAGGCCGAACTGCATCACACGCAGAGGCCAGTCGGATCTCACGCAGCACCTCCGGCCCCGCTTGCCGGAGCTCGCCCCGGCCTCGCCGGAGCCCGTGGGAACCCGCCTCGTCCCTCCCCGTTCTCTGGTGAGCCGGTCTTCCTCCTCATCTCCCTGTCTCCTTTGACCTCCTCCTCTCTGTTAAATAGGAGTAGATGGCTTTATATGAATGCAAATTAGGGAATTTTAGAGCTTATAACCGATGGGGAAAACAGGATAGGTAGCCAGCGGCTAGCATGTGGAATCCATTTTTATTGAACATCATCGAGATCCATTGTTGGTTGGCATGAATTTGAAGGGCTGAATGTTGTGGTTGGAGGCAGGAGAGAGAAGAGTAGTCAGAGGAAGAAGAAGGCAGTGCCCTCTGTAGGTTAGATGTTTCGATCGTGCAAATGAATAAAATACAACTAGCGGTGTATTACATGCATGTTTAGTTTAATTTCACTCAAGGGCATTACAGACATTTGAGCACATAACTTATCCCACAATCTCAGAGTACAATCTTAGAAAAGAACTCGATGGTTGATTTTGTGGGAAGCTGATCCTATGGGAAGTTTCTCAGAATCTGATTCTAGAGAATCAAAAGCTGAAAAGAACTGGGCCTAAGGCCAGTACATAATTAAGATCCTCCGACGCTTAACATGCTTCTTGATGCCGCTCATTGCAAGAAAGTGATGAAACACAAATTTTGCCGTACCTATAGTGTGCTCTGGCTAAGACGATCAAGTGCTTGTGTGGCACATGAATGTAGAGGAAGGGAAACATGTAGACCATTAGTAGTAGCAACAAAGTAAGAAACTGTCTGAGAGCGGTAGGACAGGGATAGGAGGGACGCTGATGGAGTTCTTTTTTTTTCTTTTATGCGCTGATGGAGTAGTTTGGAAGGTGACTTTTTTTTAGGGGTATTTGGAAGGTGACTGAAGCGACGCATTTGGGCATTTTAAAGTCCACCCAAGACATGGCCCATGACTCTAAATGAGCGTGACCAGCGAGCCGAGTGATGGGCCACATGAGAAACAAAACATCCCAAGGGGCCGAGTTACGAATCGCATTTGCACCAGTCGGTCCAGATTTTTCTCAAAAAAAAAAGTCGTTCCAGATTCGAGGAGCAGGTGTAACTGGTAAGCGATTCTCAAAAAAAAAAAGGTAACTGGTAAGCTCCTGAATTTCCGGAAGGAAGCGCTTCAAAACGATCAAATCCCAACAAAACCTAAGAAGTATCGGAGCGGTCGAGGCAGCCTGCATTAGCCGTCAGCATCGCCGACGCATCAAAATCTTCGCACCCCCATCCAATGGCGGAGGCCGCGGGCAGCAAGGCGGCGCAGCAGCAGCACCTCTGCTGCAGCATCTGCGCGGAGCCGACGGCGCCGTCGGAGTTCCACCGCGGCGGCAGCGCCTGCGCGCACGCCTTCTGCGGGGCGTGCATCACGGGCCACGTCCGCGCCAGGCTCGAGTCCGGCCCCGGCGCCGCCGCCGCCGTTCGGTGCCTGGACGCGTCCTGCGGCGGCAATCTCGACCCGGAGCTGTGCCGCGCCGCGCTCCCGGCCGACGTGTTCGAGCGGTGGTGCGCCGCGCTGTGCGAGTCCATGTTCGTCGGCGCGCGCAGGACCTACTGCCCCTTCCCCGACTGCTCGGAAATGATGGTGGCCGACGACGACGAGGAGGAGGAGGACGACGAGGAGGGTGACGGTGGGAATCCCGTGACGCAGTCGGAGTGCCAGGTGTGCCGGCGGCTGTTCTGCGCCCAGTGCGCCGTGCCGTGGCACGCGGACGTCGACTGCGCCGCGTACAAGAGAGGGGACAGGAGCAGGGAGGACCTGATGCTGATGGAGATGGCCAGAGAGAAGAAGTGGAGGCGGTGCCCCAAGTGCGACTTCTTCGTGGCCAAACGAGATGGCTGCCTTCACATTATCTGCAGGTAAATATTGCGCTTCTTCCTCTCCGGGTGACTGCATGCGGGGTTCAGAATTGCAACCAAAATTTGTTCACGTTCAATGAAGTTTACTCGGAACAGCTAAAAAATAACTGGGTACGGTAAAAGCAAGAGCTCGTTAACAGAGCATTGCAGGGGATAGGGATGACAGGCCGTGTTGGGATGAAGATATATGTAAGAAAAAACTGGGCGAGACGATGCATGGCTTTTTTGAGTTATTTTGTGTAGATATTTTTTATTAACCTCAAACCAGAGAAGCTTTCTTTGTGGAGTAATAATACAGGTTCTTAGTGTTATTGCATGAATGTCTTGATGGCTAAAAGATTGATGGATACAAAATTGTACAGGTGTGACTTTGAGTTCTGCTATGGATGTGGCGCTAAGTGGGGCTCTGCTGGGTGTTCTTGTGATGACGAGCAACATGATGAGAGTGAGGATGAAGATGATCTCGTTGACATGTGAGCATGTGACCATTATGATATTTGTGTCGCATGCCTTGCTGTTATGGAATTCAGACGGGCTAGAGAAATATTTTGAAGTATTATATGGTCCGTACGTGCTAGGGAAATTGAAACACATAATGGTTTTGCTACAATGCAATTCTGAAATTTTTGTTGATATAGTAAACATTGTTATTCAGGATAGTGTGAAATTGTCACAACCCATCATATCTAACGCATATTTTGTTAGATATGTGCCCCAAAAGTAGTCAAAGAAATGATCATTTGTATTGATCACACTAGGGTGGGAGCGGTCCCGCATATATGACACTGCGCTTCTGCAGTTGAACAAGCCCCACAGCTTCTTGGACCGCCCCCCCCCCCCCCCCCCACTCTCTTCTCTCTCCCGGGGATTTCTCCGTCCTCTCTATCGTCCACATGTGCACCATCTTTGTGAAGAATAGAGGCTCCTTCCACATCATCAAAGAGTAGCTTCTGCGTGGTCGGCTGGTTGTTTAAGAGTGTAGGTGCACAAGAATGAGAAAAGGCTTGTAGTCATGGATTCAGGAAACCCTTGCAGAATGATGCAGTTAAATGGCACATGTGAATTCTGAAAATTCTGCACCATGAATGTTGAGGACATGCATGGTGGAGAAAATGAGATTCATATTCATTGTTATGTGTTAAATGACATGGTTCTAGCTAGCCAGGATCCCTGATGAGTCGTTCTATTTTACAAATATAATAATATTATATGAGGAACCTTCTAATATTAAATTTTTGGTGATAAATTAACTTCACCTTGGGTGCAAATGTCCATGCTTATGTGTGCAAAATCATTCAATCAATTCCTCAGTCATTCAGTTTAGTCACATACATGATACCATGCCACAGTGGAATTGCTTTTAGGTACATAAAGCAATACATTAAATGATGAATTGTAAATCAGAAATTTAGAAAGCGTTAGGTTACCGGGCAAGCCCTCGCTTAGCCTGGTCCAGCAAGGAAGCGTAGGATTCCGTTCCTGGGCAAGATTACCTCGTTACCGGCGAACATTCAAATAGTTATCGTCCCATTAGGAATCTAGGTCCGTCCCGTGTGTGACGGTTGGTTCTTGTCTCTGGCGGAAGGAAGGGCGATCTAGGGTTTCATCCAGCCGTCGCCTCAATCTCCCGTCGTCGGCCGGGTCGCTTTCTCCCAACCTTCTCCGCCTTCACCAGAAGCCTTTTTCGTGATCTAGTTCCCTAGTCCTGGTCTGTTTTCGTTCTAGTTGAAGAAGATGGAGAAAGTTGAGGGTTTGTTGCAGGGGTTGAAGCTGTCCGATAAGGAGATGAAAGGCATCAAAATCGGTTGGACAGGATCTGGCAAGGTCGGCGTTGCGGAACCACAAGCCATGGCTAAACTTCTATCGGAGAAACCGGTGTTTGTCGAGGCCATGGCAGAAACCTTGGGACGGATCTGGTGCCCGATCAGGGGTGTCGACTGCAATGAGGTCGGTGAGAATACTTTTTTGTTCACTTTCGGCCAGGAATCTGGGAAGAGGATGGCGTTAGACAATGGGCCCTGGGAGTTCGGGAATGATTTGCTTGTTTTTGAAGATTATATCGCAAGGAAGAGGATTGAGGATTACTCCTTTCAAACAATTCCTATATGGGTGAGAGTTCTCCGGCTGCCGCTGGGTTTGATGACTAGGGAGGTGGGTGAAGTAATCGGAGCAGAGATAGGTGAGGTGATTGAGGTGGATGCTCGTCCGGATGGCAAGGCTGTAGGCAAATTCTTGCGTGTGAAAGTAAGGCTAAACATAAAGATGCCTCTCATGAGAGGTTTCAGACTGGATGTTGGGGAGGAGAAAGACAAGACAAACAAACAAGGGGTCTCTGTGGCAACGGAGGAGGATGAGAAAGACTGGTGTCCTTTCGAGTATGAATTCTTACCAGAATTTTGCTATGTCTGCGATGTGATCGGGCATAGTGACAAAGCATGTAGAATCAGACTGAAGAAGGGGGAGAAACAACAATTTGGCCCGTGGCTGAGAGCCTATATTGTGAAACGTAGGGGGGGGGGGCGACGGTCGTTTATCTTTGGGCGGCCGTGGTTCGAACAGCAGGACCCTAAGTATGTGGAAAGGGAAGACTTCTTCGGGCATTGATGGGCCATCGTGGCGTACAGAGATGAAGAGCCGGGCGGACATGGTGGGAGAGGAAGAAAATGGACAAAAGGTAAATCCTCCTCCGAAGAAGAATGTAGGCAGTTCAACGGAAGGCACACCGAATCAGATCACTTTTAACAAGGAGGGGGTTGTAACCAAAGCGGCAGCACAGAAAGGAGCTGCGGATGGGTTAGTTTTGGATCCCAAGATCATGAAATCTAGCCCGGAACAGTTTGCCGCAGCTACTGTTCAGTCTGATAAAATAATAAATAGTGCTGAGAAGAGACGTGGAGAAGGTCCTACGGACAAGAATAGTGGGGGGGATCTCAGCGGTGGTACGTGTTCCGAGGCCATGCAGATGGAGGTTGTCGGCTAGTACATGGTGGTGGATAGTACTAATGGGAAAGGGGTCATTTGTACCGAGGCCATGCAAAACAATACTTTAGCAGCATCTGATATCCCCAATCTACAGCCACATGGGCAGCCCAGTGTAGGTACAGCTCTCGTGAACATGCATGTTACTAATGGAAAAGGCAATGTGAAGGGAAATGGGGGTATGTACAAAAAGCTCAAAGGGAGAAATTACAATGGTGGGTCTGGTGTGGTAGTCAGTTCAGTTGGGAAGAAGAGGGGAGCCAGTGGGGAGGACATGGACTGCGAGACAGATCTGAAGAAATACAAGTCTAGTGAACAGAGGAGTGAAGCGGTGACCGTGAACGACAGTAACACGGGGCTCGAGGAGCAGCCCTGCGATCCGCGATGAAGATTGTCGCATGGAACTGCCGGGGGATGGGGAACGTGTTGGGGAACGTAGCAGAAATTCAAAATTTTCTACGCATCACCAAGATCAATCTATGGAGAGACTAGCAACGAGGGGAAGGAGAGTGCATCTACATACCCTTGTAGATCGCTAAGCGGAAGCGTTCAAGTGAACGGGGTTGATGGAGTCGTACTCGTCGTGATTCAAATCACCGATGACCAAGTGCCGAACGCACGACACCTCCGCGTTCAACACACGTACAGCCCGACGACGTCTCCCATGCCTTGATCCAGCAAGGAGAGAGGGAGAGGTTGAGGAAGACTCCATCCAGCAGCAGCACAACGGCGTGGTGGTGATGGAGGAGCGTGGCAATCCTGCAGGGCTTCGCCAAGCACCACAGAAGAGGAGGGAGAGAGAGATATGCAGGGCTGCACCAACAGGGATCGAATCACGTGTCTTTTGGGGCAGCCCTAGGCCTCTATTTATATAGGGAAGGGGAGGGGCTGCGCCCCCTCTAGGGTTCCCACCCCTAGGGGGGGCGGCAGCCCTAGATGGGTTTGGGTGGCGGCCAAGAGGGGGAGGAGAGGGAGGCGCAGGGAGCATGGGCCTTAGGGCCCATCTACCCTTAGGGTTTGCCCCCTCTCCCCTTTCTAGGCGCATTGGCCATGGTGGGGCTGGTACCCTTGGCCCATGTAGGCCAAGGAACACTCCCCACAGCCCATGTGGCCCCCCGGGGCTGGTGGCCCCACTTGGTGGACCCCCGGGACCCTCCCGGTGGTCCCGGTACATTACCGATAAACCCCCAAACTCTTCCGGTGACCAAAATAGGACTTCCCATATATAAATCTTTACCTCCGGACCATTCCGGAACTCCTCGTGACGTCCAGGATCTCATCCGAGACTCCAAACAACATTCGGTAACCATATACAAACTTCCTTTATAACCCTAGCGACATCGAACCTTAAGTGTGTAGACCCTACGGGTTCGGGAGACATGCAGACATGACCGAGACGTTCTCCGGTCAATAACCAACAGTGGGATCTGGATACCCATGTTGGCTCCCACATGTTCCACGATGATCTCATCGGATGAACCACGATGTCAAGGACTTAATCAATCCCGTATACAATTCCCTTTGTCTATCGGTACGATACTTGCCCGAGATTCGATCGTCGGTATCCCGATACCTTGTTCAATCTCGTTACCGGCAAGTCTCTTTACTCATTCCGTAACACATCATCCCGTGATCAACTCCTTGATCACATTGTGCACATAATGATGATGTCCTACCGAGTGGGCCCAGAGATACCTCTCCGTTTACACGGAGTGACAAATCCCAGTCTCGATTCGTGCCAACCCAACAGACACTTTTGGAGATACCCGTAGTGTACCTTTATAGCCACCCAGTTACGTTGTGACGTTTGGCACACCCAAAGCACTCCTACGGTATCCGGGAGTTGCACAATCTCATGGTCTAAGGAAATGATACTTGACATTAGAAAAGCTTCAGCATACGAACTACATGATCTAGTGCTATGCTTAGGATTGGGTCTTGTCCATCACATCATTCTCCCAATGATGTGATCCCGTTATCAATGACATCCAATGTCCATGGTCAGGAAACCGTAACCATCTATTGATCAACGAGCTAGTCAACTAGAGGCTTACTAGGGACATGGTGTTGTCTATGTATCCACACATGTATCTGAGTTTCCTATCAATACAATTCTAGCATGGATAATAAACGATTATCATGAACAAGGAAATATAATAATAATCAATTTATTATTGCGTCTAGGGCATATTTCCAACAGTCTCCCACTTGCACTAGAGTCAATAATCTAGTTCACATCGCCATGTGATTAACACTCACAGGTCACATCGCCATGTGACTAACACCCAAAGAGTTCTGGGTTTGATCATGTTGCTTGTGAGAGAGGTTTTAGTCAACGGGTCTGAACCTTTCAGATCCGTGTGTGCTTTACAAATCTCTATGTCATCTCCTAGATGCAGCTACCACGTTCTACTTGGAGCTATTCCAAATAACTGTTCTACTATACGAATCCAGTTTACTACTCAGAATAATCTGGATCAGTGTCAAAGTTTGCATCGGCGTAACCCTTTACGACGAACTCTTTTACCACCTCCATAATCGAGAAAATTCCTTAGTCCACTAGTTACTAAGGATAACTTTGACCGCTGTCTTGTGATCCATTCTTGGATCACTCTTGTGCCCCTTGACTGACTCATGGCAAGGCACGCTTCAGGTGCGGCACACAGCATAGCATACTGTAGAGCCTATGTCTTAAGCATAGGGGACGACCTTCGTCCTTTCTCTCTATTCTGCCGTGGTCGAGCTTTAAGTCTTAACTTCATACCTTACAACTCAGGCAAGAACTCCTTCTTTGACTGATCCATCTTGAACAACTTCAAGATCATGTCAAGGTATGTGCTCATTTGAAAGTACCATTAAGCGTTTTGATCTATCCTTATAGATCTTGATGCTCAATGCTCAAGTAACTTAATCCAGGTTTTCCATTGAAAACACTTTCCAAATAACCCTATATGCTTTCCAGAAATTCTACGTCATTTCCGATCAACAATATGTTAAAACATATACTCATCAGAAATTCTATAGTGCTCCCACTCACTTCTTTGGAAATACAAGTTTCTCATAAACTTTATATACACCAAAATCTTTGATCATCTTATCAAAGCATACATTCCAACTCCGAGATGCTTACTCCAGTCCTTAGAAGGATTGCTGGAGCTTTGCATACTTATTAGCATCTTTTCAGGATCGACAAACCTTCCGGTTGTATCACATACAACCTTTCCTCAAGAAAAACATCAAGGAAACAATGTTTTAACATCCTATCTGCAAGATTTCATAAATAATGCAGTGACTGCTAATATAATTCCATCAGACTCTTAGCATCGCTATGAGTGAGAAAATCTCACCGTAGTCAACTCCTTGAACTTGTCAGAAAACATCTTAACGACAAGTCGAGCTTTCTTAATGGTGACATTTACCATCATTGTCCGTCTTCCTTTTAAAATCCATCTGTACTCAACAGCCTTATGACCAACAAGTAGTTCTTCCAAAGTCTACACTTTGTTTTCATACATGGATCCTATCTCGGATTTTATGGCCTCAAGCCATTTATCGGAATCCAGGCCCACCATCGCTTCTCCATAGCTCGTAGGTTCATTGTTGTCTAGCAACATGACTTCCAAGACAGGATTACGTACCACTCTGAAGTAGTACACATCCTTGTCATCCCACGAGGTCTGGGAGTGACTTGATCCGAAGTCTCATGATCAATATCATAAGCTTTTACTTCAATTGGTGTAGGTGCCACAGGAACAACTCTTTGTGCCCTGCTATACACTAGTTGAAGTGACGGTTCAATAACCTCATCAAGTCTCCACCATCCTCCCAGTCAATTCTTTCGAGAGAAACTTTTCCTCGAGAAAGGACCCGATTCTAGAAACAATCCTTTATTGCTTTCGGATCTGAGACAGGAGGTATACCCAACTGTCTTGGGTTGTCCTATGAAGATGCATTTATCCGCTTTGGGTTCGAGCTTATCGGCCTGAAACTTTTTCCACATAAGCGTCGCAACCCCAAACTTTTAAGAAATGACAGCTTAGGTTTCTCTAAACCATAGTTCATACGGTGTCATCTCATCGGAATTACGTGGTGCCCTATTTAAAGTGAATGTGGTTGTCTCTAATGCTTAACCCATAAACTATTGTGGTAATTCGATAAGAGACATCATGGTATGCATCATATCCAATAGGGTGCAGTTATGATGTTCGGACACACCATCACACTATGGCGTTCCAGGCTGTATTAGTTGTGAAACAACTTCCACAATGTCTTAATTCTGTGCCAAACTCGTAATTCAGATATTCATCTCTATGATCATATCATAGATATTATATCCTCCTTTCATGACGATCTTTCAACTTCACCCTGAAATTACTTGAACCTTTCAATAATTCAGACTCGTGATTCATCAAGTAAATATACTCAACATCTACTCAAGTCATCTGTGAAGTAAGAACATAACGATATCCACTACATGCCTCAGCACTCATTGGACTGCACACATCAAAATGTATTACTTCCAACAAGTTGCTTTCCAGTTCCATTTTACTGAAACCGAGGCTTTCAGTCATCTTGCCCATGTGGTATGATTTGCATGTCTCAAGTGATTCAAAATCAACTGAGTTCAAACGGTCCATTTGCATGGAGTTTCTTCATGCATACACACCAATAGACATGGTTCGCATGTCTCAAACTTTTCAAAAATGAGTGAGTCCAAAGATCCATCAACATGGAGCTTCTTCATGCGTTTTATACCGATATGACTTATGTGTCAGTGCCACAAGTAGGTGGTACTATCATTACTATCTTTTGGCATGAACATGTGTATCACTACGATCGAGATTCAATAAACCATTCATTTTAGGTGTAAGACCATTGAAGGTATTATTCAAATAAACAGAGTAACCATTATTCTCCTTAAATGAATAACCGTATTGCGATAGACATAATCCAATCATGTCTATGCTCAACACAAACACCAATCTTGATGGTAGAAGGAGCGTGCGATGCTTGATCATATCAACATTGGAAACACCTCCAACACATATCGTCAGCTCACCTTTAGCTAATCTCCGTTTATTCCGTAGCTTTTATTTCGAGTTACTAACACTTAGCAACCGAACCGGTATCTAATACCCTGGTGCTACTAGGAGTACTAGTAAAGTACACATTAACATAATGTATATCCAATATACTTCTATCGACCTTGCCAGCCTTCTAATCTACCAAGTATCTAGGGTAATTCTGCTCCAGTGGCTGTTCCCCTTATTACAGAAGCACTTAGTCTCGGGTTTGGGTTCAACCTTGGGTTTCTTCATTAGAGCAGCAGCTGAATTGCCGTTTCATGAAGTATCCCTTCGTGCCCTTGCCCTTCTTGAAACTAGTGGTTTCACCAACCATCAACAATTGATGCTCCTTCTTGATTTCTACTTTCGCGGTGTCAAACATCGCGAATATCTCAAGGATCATCATATATGTCCCCGATACATTATAGTTCATCACGAAGCTCTAGCAGCTCGGTGGTAATGACTTCGGAGAAACATCATTATCTCATCTGGAAGATCAACTCCCACTCGATTCAAATGATTGTTGTACTCAGACAATCTGAGCACAAGCTCAACAATTGAGCTTTTCTCCCTTAGTTTGCAGGCTAAGAAAATCGTCGGAGGTCTTATACCTCTTGACGTGGGCACGAGCTTGAAATCCCAATTTCAGCCCTCGAAACATCTCATATGTTTCGCGACGTTTCAAAAACGTCTTCAGTGCCTCAACTCTAAACCGTTTAACTGAACTATCACGTAGTTATCAAAACGTGTATGTCAGATGTTCGCAACATCCACAGACGACGTTCGAGGTTCAACACACCGAGCGGTGCATTAGGGACATAAGCCTTCTATGAAGTAATGAGGACAATCCTCAGTTCACGGACCTAGTCCGCATAATTGCTACTACCAACTTTCAACTAAATTTTCTCTGGGAACATATCTAAACAGTAGAACTAAAGCGCGAGCTACGACATAATTTGCAAAATCCTTTTGACTATGTTCAGGATAATTAAGTTCATCTTATGAACTCCCACTCAGATAGACATCCCTCTAGTCATCTAAGTGATTACATGATCCGAGTCAACTAGGCCGTGTCCGATCATCACGTGAGACGGACTAGCCAACGTCGGTGAACATCTTCATGTTGATCGTATCTTCTATACGACTCATGCTCGACCTTTCGGTCTTCTGTGTTCCGAGGCCATGTCTGTACATGCTAGGCTCGTCAAGTTAACCCTAAGTGTTTTGCATGTGTTCCGAGGCCATGTCTGTACATGCTAGGCTCGTCAACACCCGTTGTATGTGAACGTAAGGATCCATCACACCCGATCATCACGGCGTGCTTAGAAACGACGAACTTTAGGAACGGTGCACAGTTAGGGGAGAACACTTCTTGAAATTGTTATGAGGGATCATCTTATTTACTACCGTCGTTCTAAGCAAATAAGATGTATAAACATGATAAACATCACATGCAATCAAATAGTGACATGATATGGCCAATATCATATTGCTCCTTTTGATCTCCATCTTTGGGGCTCCATGATCATCATCATCACCGGCATGACACCATGATCTCCATCATCATGATCTCCATCATCGTGTCTTCTTGAAGTTGTCACATCATCTATTACTTCTACTACTACAGCTAACGGTTAGCAATAAAGTAAAGTAATTACATGACGTTTATGTTGACACGCAGGTCATGAATAAATAAAGACAACTCCTATGGCTCCTGCCGGTTGTCATACTCATCGACATGCAAGTCGTGATTCCTATTACAAGAACATGATCAATCTCATACATCACATATATCATTCATCACATCCTTTGGCCATATCACATCACATAGCATACCCTGCAAAAACAAGTTAGACGTCCTCTAATTGTTGTTTGCATGTTTTATGTGGCTGCTATGGGTTTCTAGCAAGAACGTTTCTTACCTACGCAAAGACCACAACGTGATATGCCAATTGCTATTTACCCTTCATAAGGACCCTGTTCATCGAACCCGATCCGACTAAAGTGGGAGAGACAGACACCCGCCAGCCACCTTATGCAACTAGTGCATGTTTGTCGGTGGAACCGGTCTCACGTAAGAGTACGTGTAAGGTTGGTCCGGGCCGCTTCATCCCACGATGCCGCCGAATCAAGATAAGACTAGTAACGGCAAGCATATTGAACAAAATCAACGCCCACAACTACTTTGTGTTCTACTCGTGCATAGAATCTACGCAATAGACCTAGCTCATGATGCCACTGTTGGGGAACATAGCAGAAATTCAAAATTTTCTACGCATCACCAAGATCAATCTATGGAGAGACTAGCAGCGAGGGGAAGGAGAGTGCATCTACATACCCTTGTAGATCGCTAAGCGGAAGCGTTCAAGTGAACAGGGTTGATGGAGTCGTACTCGTCGTGATTCAAATCACCGATGACCAAGTGCCGAACGCACGACACCTCCGCGTTCAACACACGTACAGCCCGACGACGTCTCCCATGCCTTGATCCAGCAAGGAGAGAGGGAGAGGTTGAGGAAGACTCCATCCAGCAGCAGCACAACGGCGTGGTGGTGATGGAGGAGCGTGGCAATCCTGCAGGGCTTCGCCAAGCACCACAGAAGAGGAGGGAGAGAGAGAGATATGCAGGGCTGCACCAACAGGGATCGAATCACGTGTCTTTTGGGGCAGCC
This sequence comes from Triticum urartu, assembly GCF_056163025.1. NCBI lineage: Eukaryota > Viridiplantae > Streptophyta > Magnoliopsida > Poales > Poaceae > Triticum > Triticum urartu. The sequence goes on from NC_141877.1 coordinate 583,724,765, forward strand.
CTAGGCCTCTATTTATATAGGGAAGGGGAGGGGCTGCGCCCCCTCTAGGGTTCCCACCCCTAGGGGGGGCGGCAGCCCTAGATGGGTTTGGGTGGAGGCCAAGAGGGGGAGGAGAGGGAGGCGCAGGGAGCATGGGCCTTAGGGCCCATCTACCCTTAGGGTTTGCCCCCTCTCCCCTTTCTAGGCGCATGGGCCATGGTGGGGCTGGTACCCTTGGCCCATGTAGGCCAAGGAACACTCCCCACAGCCCATGTGGCCCCCCGGGGCTGGTGGCCCCACTTGGTGGACCCCCGGGACCCTCCCGGTGGTCCCGGTACATTACCGATAAACCCCGAAACTCTTCCGGTGACCAAAATAGGACTTCCCATATATAAATCTTTACCTCCGTACCATTCCGGAACTCCTCATGACGTCCAGGATCTCATCCGGGACTCCGAACAACATTCAGTAACCACATACAAACTTCCTTTATAACCCTAGCGACATCGAACCTTAAGTGTGTAGACCCTACGGGTTCGGGAGACATGCAGACATGACCGAGACGTTCTCCGGTCAATAACCAACAGCGGGATCTGGATACCCATGTTGGCTCCCACATGTTCCACGATGATCTCATCGGATGAACCACGATGTCAAGGACTTAATCAATCCCGTATACAATTCCCTTTGTCTATCGGTACGATACTTGCCCGAGATTCGATCGTCGGTATCCCGATACCTTGTTCAATCTCGTTACCGGCAAGTCTCTTTACTCGTTCCGTAACACATCATCCCGTGATCAACTCCTTGATCACATTGTGCACATAATGATGATGTCCTACCGAGTGGGCCCAGAGATACCTCTCCGTTTACACGGAGTGACAAATCCCAGTCTCGATTCGTGCCAACCCAACAGACACTTTCAGAGATACCCGTAGTGTACCTTTATAGCCACCCAGTTACGTTGTGACGTTTGGCACACCCAAAGCACTCCTACGGTATCCGGGACTTGCACAATCTCATGGTCTAAGGAAATGATACTTGACATTAGAAAAGCTTCAGCATACGAACTACACGATCTAGTGCTATGCTTAGGATTGGGTCTTGTCCATCACATCATTCTCCCAATGATGTGATCCCGTTATCAATGACATCCAATGTCCATGGTCAGGAAACCGTAACCATCTATTGATCAACGAGCTAGTCAACTAGAGGCTTACTAGGGACATGGTGTTGTCTATGTATCCACACATGTATCTGAGTTTCCTATCAATACAATTCTAGCATGGATAATAAACGATTATCATGAACAAGGAAATATAATAATAATCAATTTATTATTGCGTCTAGGGCATATTTCCAACAGTCTCCCACTTGCACTAGAGTCAATAATCTAGTTCACATCGCCATGTGATTAACACTCACAGGTCACATCGCCATGTGACTAACACCCAAAGAGTTCTGGGTTTGATCATGTTGCTTGTGAGAGAGGTTTTAGTCAACGGGTCTGAACCTTTCAGATCCGTGTGTGCTTTACAAATCTCTATGTCATCTCCTAGATGCAGCTACCACGTTCTACTTGGAGCTATTCCAAATAACTGTTCTACTATACGAATCCAGTTTACTACTCAGAATAATCTGGATCAGTGTCAAAGTTTGCATCGGCGTAACCCTTTACGACGAACTCTTTTACCACCTCCATAATCGAGAAAATTCCTTAGTCCACTAGTTACTAAGGATAACTTTGACCGCTGTCCTGTGATCCATTCTTGGATCACTCTTGTGCCCCTTGACTGACTCATGGCAAGGCACGCTTCAGGTGCGGCACACAGCATAGCATACTGTAGAGCCTATGTCTTAAGCATAGGGGACGACCTTCGTCCTTTCTCTCTATTCTGCCGTGGTCGAGCTTTAAGTCTTAACTTCATACCTTACAACTCAGGCAAGAACTCCTTCTTTGACTGATCCATCTTGAACAACTTCAAGATCATGTCAAGGTATGTGCTCATTTGAAAGTACCATTAAGCGTTTTGATCTATCCTTATAGATCTTGATGCTCAATGCTCAAGTAACTTAATCCAGGTTTTCCATTGAAAACACTTTCCAAATAACCCTATATGCTTTCCAGAAATTCTACGTCATTTCCGATCAACAATATGTTAAAACATATACTCATCAGAAATTCTATAGTGCTCCCACTCACTTCTTTGGAAATACAAGTTTCTCATAAACTTTATATACACCAAAATCTTTGATCATCTTATCAAAGCATACATTCCAACTCCGAGATGCTTACTCCAGTCCTTAGAAGGATTGCTGGAGCTTTGCATACTTATTAGCATCTTTTCAGGATCGACAAACCTTCCGGTTGTATCACATACAACCTTTCCTCAAGAAAAACATCAAGGAAACAATGTTTTAACATCCTATCTGCAAGATTTCATAAATAATGCAGTGACTGCTAATATAATTCCATCAGACTCTTAGCATCGCTATGAGTGAGAAAATCTCACCGTAGTCAACTCCTTGAACTTGTCAGAAAACATCTTAACGACAAGTCGAGCTTTCTTAATGGTGACATTTACCATCATTGTCCGTCTTCCTTTTAAAATCCATCTGTACTCAACAGCCTTATGACCAACAAGTAGTTCTTCCAAAGTCTACACTTTGTTTTCATACATGGATCCTATCTCGGATTTTATGGCCTCAAGCCATTTATCGGAATCCAGGCCCACCATCGCTTCTCCATAGCTCGTAGGTTCATTGTTGTCTAGCAACATGACTTCCAAGACAGGATTACGTACCACTCTGAAGTAGTACACATCCTTGTCATCCCACGAGGTCTGGGAGTGACTTGATCCGAAGTCTCATGATCAATATCATAAGCTTTTACTTCAATTGGTGTAGGTGCCACAGGAACAACTCTTTGTGCCCTGCTATACACTAGTTGAAGTGACGGTTCAATAACCTCATCAAGTCTCCACCATCCTCCCAGTCAATTCTTTCGAGAGAAACTTTTCCTCGAGAAAGGACCCGATTCTAGAAACAATCCTTTATTGCTTTCGGATCTGAGACAGGAGGTATACCCAACTGTCTTGGGTTGTCCTATGAAGATGCATTTATCCGCTTTGGGTTCGAGCTTATCGGCCTGAAACTTTTTCCACATAAGCGTCGCAACCCCAAACTTTTAAGAAATGACAGCTTAGGTTTCTCTAAACCATAGTTCATACGGTGTCATCTCATCGGAATTACGTGGTGCCCTATTTAAAGTGAATGTGGTTGTCTCTAATGCTTAACCCATAAACTATTGTGGTAATTCGATAAGAGACATCATGGTATGCATCATATCCAATAGGGTGCAGTTATGATGTTCGGACACACCATCACACTATGGCGTTCCAGGCTGTATTAGTTGTGAAACAACTTCCACAATGTCTTAATTCTGTGCCAAACTCGTAATTCAGATATTCATCTCTATGATCATATCATAGATATTATATCCTCCTTTCATGACGATCTTTCAACTTCACCCTGAAATTACTTGAACCTTTCAATAATTCAGACTCGTGATTCATCAAGTAAATATACTCAACATCTACTCAAGTCATCTGTGAAGTAAGAACATAACGATATCCACTACATGCCTCAGCACTCATTGGACTGCACACATCAAAATGTATTACTTCCAACAAGTTGCTTTCCAGTTCCATTTTACTGAAACCGAGGCTTTCAGTCATCTTGCCCATGTGGTATGATTTGCATGTCTCAAGTGATTCAAAATCAACTGAGTTCAAACGGTCCATTTGCATGGAGTTTCTTCATGCATACACACCAATAGACATGGTTCGCATGTCTCAAACTTTTCAAAAATGAGTGAGTCCAAAGATCCATCAACATGGAGCTTCTTCATGCGTTTTATACCGATATGACTTATGTGTCAGTGCCACAAGTAGGTGGTACTATCATTACTATCTTTTGGCATGAACATGTGTATCACTACGATCGAGATTCAATAAACCATTCATTTTAGGTGTAAGACCATTGAAGGTATTATTCAAATAAACAGAGTAACCATTATTCTCCTTAAATGAATAACCGTATTGCGATAGACATAATCCAATCATGTCTATGCTCAACACAAACACCAATCTTGATGGTAGAAGGAGCGTGCGATGCTTGATCATATCAACATTGGAAACACCTCCAACACATATCGTCAGCTCACCTTTAGCTAATCTCCGTTTATTCCGTAGCTTTTATTTCGAGTTACTAACACTTAGCAACCGAACCGGTATCTAATACCCTGGTGCTACTAGGAGTACTAGTAAAGTACACATTAACATAATGTATATCCAATATACTTCTATCGACCTTGCCAGCCTTCTAATCTACCAAGTATCTAGGGTAATTCTGCTCCAGTGGCTGTTCCCCTTATTACAGAAGCACTTAGTCTCGGGTTTGGGTTCAACCTTGGGTTTCTTCATTAGAGCAGCAGCTGAATTGCCGTTTCATGAAGTATCCCTTCGTGCCCTTGCCCTTCTTGAAACTAGTGGTTTCACCAACCATCAACAATTGATGCTCCTTCTTGATTTCTACTTTCGCGGTGTCAAACATCGCGAATATCTCAAGGATCATCATATATGTCCCCGATACATTATAGTTCATCACGAAGCTCTAGCAGCTCGGTGGTAATGACTTCGGAGAAACATCATTATCTCATCTGGAAGATCAACTCCCACTCGATTCAAATGATTGTTGTACTCAGACAATCTGAGCACAAGCTCAACAATTGAGCTTTTCTCCCTTAGTTTGCAGGCTAAGAAAATCGTCGGAGGTCTTATACCTCTTGACGTGGGCACGAGCTTGAAATCCCAATTTCAGCCCTCGAAACATCTCATATGTTTCGCGACGTTTCAAAAACGTCTTCAGTGCCTCAACTCTAAACCGTTTAACTGAACTATCACGTAGTTATCAAAACGTGTATGTCAGATGTTCGCAACATCCACAGACGACGTTCGAGGTTCAACACACCGAGCGGTGCATTAAGGACATAAGCCTTCTATGAAGTAATGAGGACAATCCTCAGTTCACGGACCTAGTCCGCATAATTGCTACTACCAACTTTCAACTAAATTTTCTCTGGGAACATATCTAAACAGTAGAACTAAAGCGCGAGCTACGACATAATTTGCAAAATCCTTTTGACTATGTTCAGGATAATTAAGTTCATCTTATGAACTCCCACTCAGATAGACATCCCTCTAGTCATCTAAGTGATTACATGATCCGAGTCAACTAGGCCGTGTCCGATCATCACGTGAGACGGACTAGCCAACGTCGGTGAACATCTTCATGTTGATCGTATCTTCTATACGACTCATGCTCGACCTTTCGGTCTTCTGTGTTCCGAGGCCATGTCTGTACATGCTAGGCTCGTCAAGTTAACCCTAAGTGTTTTGCATGTGTTCCGAGGCCATGTCTGTACATGCTAGGCTCGTCAACACCCGTTGTATGTGAACGTAAGGATCCATCACACCCGATCATCACGGCGTGCTTAGAAACGACGAACTTTAGGAACGGTGCACAGTTAGGGGAGAACACTTCTTGAAATTGTTATGAGGGATCATCTTATTTACTACCGTCGTTCTAAGCAAATAAGATGTATAAACATGATAAACATCACATGCAATCAAATAGTGACATGATATGGCCAATATCATATTGCTCCTTTTGATCTCCATCTTTGGGGCTCCATGATCATCATCATCACCGGCATGACACCATGATCTCCATCATCATGATCTCCATCATCGTGTCTTCTTGAAGTTGTCACATCATCTATTACTTCTACTACTACAGCTAACGGTTAGCAATAAAGTAAAGTAATTACATGACGTTTATGTTGACACGCAGGTCATGAATAAATAAAGACAACTCCTATGGCTCCTGCCGGTTGTCATACTCATCGACATGCAAGTCGTGATTCCTATTACAAGAACATGATCAATCTCATACATCACATATATCATTCATCACATCCTTTGGCCATATCACATCACATAGCATACCCTGCAAAAACAAGTTAGACGTCCTCTAATTGTTGTTTGCATGTTTTATGTGGCTGCTATGGGTTTCTAGCAAGAACGTTTCTTACCTACGCAAAGACCACAACGTGATATGCCAATTGCTATTTACCCTTCATAAGGACCCTGTTCATCGAATCCGATCCGACTAAAGTGGGAGAGACAGACATCCGCCAGCCACCTTATGCAACTAGTGCATGTTTGTCGGTGGAACCGGTCTCACGTAAGAGTACGTGTAAGGTTGGTCCGGGCCGCTTCATCCCACGATGCCGCCGAATCAAGATAAGACTAGTAACGGCAAGCATATTGAACAAAATCAACGCCCACAACTACTTTGTGTTCTACTCGTGCATAGAATCTACGCAATAGACCTAGCTCATGATGCCACTGTTGGGGAACATAGCAGAAATTCAAAATTTTCTACGCATCACCAAGATCAATCTATGGAGAGACTAGCAGCGAGGGGAAGGAGAGTGCATCTACATACCCTTGTAGATCGCTAAGCGGAAGCGTTCAAGTGAACAGGGTTGATGGAGTCGTACTCGTCGTGATTCAAATCACCGATGACCAAGTGCCGAACGCACGACACCTCCGCGTTCAACACACGTACAGCCCGACGACGTCTCCCATGCCTTGATCCAGCAAGGAGATAGGGAGAGGTTGAGGAAGACTCCATCCAGCAGCAGCACAACGGCGTGGTGGTGATGGAGGAGCGTGGCAATCCTGCAGGGCTTCGCCAAGCACCACAGAAGAGGAGGGAGAGAGAGAGATATGCAGGGCTGCACCAACAGGGATCGAATCACGTGTCTTTTGGGGCAGCCCTAGGCCTCTATTTATATAGGGAAGGGGAGGGGCTGCGCCCCCTCTAGGGTTCCCACCCCTAGGGGGGGCGGCAGCCCTAGATGGGTTTGGGTGGAGGCCAAGAGGGGGAGGAGAGGGAGGCGCAGGGAGCATGGGCCTTAGGGCCCATCTACCCTTAGGGTTTGCCCCCTCTCCCCTTTCTAGGCGCATGGGCCATGGTGGGGCTGGTACCCTTGGCCCATGTAGGCCAAGGAACACTCCCCACAGCCCATGTGGCCCCCCGGGGCTGGTGGCCCCACTTGGTGGACCCCCGGGACCCTCCCGGTGGTCCCGGTACATTACCGATAAACCCCGAAACTCTTCCGGTGACCAAAATAGGACTTCCCATATATAAATCTTTACCTCCGTACCATTCCGGAACTCCTCGTGACGTCCAGGATCTCATCCGGGACTCCGAACAACATTCAGTAACCACATACAAACTTCCTTTATAACCCTAGCGACATCGAACCTTAAGTGTGTAGACCCTACGGGTTCGGGAGACATGCAGACATGACCGAGACGTTCTCCGGTCAATAACCAACAGCGGGATCTGGATACCCATGTTGGCTCCCACATGTTCCACGATGATCTCATCGGATGAACCACGATGTCAAGGACTTAATCAATCCCGTATACAATTCCCTTTGTCTATCGGTACGATACTTGCCCGAGATTCGATCGTCGGTATCCCGATACCTTGTTCAATCTCGTTACCGGCAAGTCTCTTTACTCGTTCCGTAACACATCATCCCGTGATCAACTCCTTGATCACATTGTGCACATAATGATGATGTCCTACCGAGTGGGCCCAGAGATACCTCTCCGTTTACACGGAGTGACAAATCCCAGTCTCGATTCGTGCCAACCCAACAGACACTTTCAGAGATACCCGTAGTGTACCTTTATAGCCACCCAGTTACGTTGTGACGTTTGGCACACCCAAAGCACTCCTACGGTATCCGGGACTTGCACAATCTCATGGTCTAAGGAAATGATACTTGACATTAGAAAAGCTTCAGCATACGAACTACACGATCTAGTGCTATGCTTAGGATTGGGTCTTGTCCATCACATCATTCTCCCAATGATGTGATCCCGTTATCAATGACATCCAATGTCCATGGTCAGGAAACCGTAACCATCTATTGATCAACGAGCTAGTCAACTAGAGGCTTACTAGGGACATGGTGTTGTCTATGTATCCACACATGTATCTGAGTTTCCTATCAATACAATTCTAGCATGGATAATAAACGATTATCATGAACAAGGAAATATAATAATAATCAATTTATTATTGCCTCTAGGGCATATTTCCAACAGAACGGCCCGGCGGTTCGTAGTCTTCTGGCTCTCCAGAAGAAGGAGGTCCCCGACATCCTGTTCTTGTCGGAAACGAGACTGGATGAGAAGAGACTGGAAAGGTTCAGAATAAAATTGGGTCTCATGCACATGGTGGCTAGAAACTGTGATGGTACAGGCGGTGGTGTGGCCATGTTTTGGCGAAGAGGAATAAATGTGACTTTGAAGTGGAAGGGAAAGATGCACATTGAACTATTGTTACTGAAGATGATGGTTTCAAGTGGAGGCTTACTAGCATCTATGGTGATCCCAAAGACAAAGCAAACACATGGCGTCTGTTACGCACTCTTCATCATCAGGAGAAGCTTCTGTGGCTGTGTATTGGTGATTTTAATGAAATTATGTGTAACTATGAGAAACAAGGGGGTGTAGCACGTAGTCAGTCTTGTATGCAAAATTTTAGAGATGCCCTGTCGTATTGTGACCTAAAGGACCTCGGTTTCGAGGGTGATGTGTTTACTTGGCGTAATAATAATCATCGTGTTGATGGGTATGTTCGTGAAAGACTCGATAGGGCAGTGGCTAACCCTGATTGGTGCTCTCGGTTTCCGGGATATAAAGTGGTGAACGGGGATCCACAACATTCAGATCATAGACATGTTATCTTGGACCTGGAGGGTGGAAGGACAATGAGGCGGAACAGTATGAGAGATCCAGTGAAAAGGTTTGAAGCAAGATGGTTAATGGAGGAGGACTGTGATGTTAGGGTACAAAATGCATGGGGTCTGGCTAAGGCTAGGGGCATGTTGGGTGTTCAGGAATGCCTAAAGCTGGTGGTCGCTGAATTAGATGAGTGGAGCAGGTCGGTTTTGGGGGATCTAGCAAAGAGAATAAAAAAACTGAAACGAGATTTGGAGGAGTGCAGGAGGAAGAATCTAAGCCAGCATAATATTCACCATGAGCAAGTGTTGCGTTTCAAGTTGAGCCGATTAGAGGAGCAGCAGGACATTCTCTGAAAGCAACGCGCGCATGTTAACTGGTTGACCCAGGGTGATCGCAATACCAAAATTTTCCAAGCTTACGCGACTGAAAGGAAGAGAAGTAATACAATCAGTCATTTGCGGAGGGAGGATGGCGTATTGGTGGAGGGAGAGGAGGCTTTAAAGGCTCTTGTGACTAACTATTATTCTTCCTTGTTTACCTCTGTAGCAGGTTCTTCGCATGGTGATTTCATTAATATCATCAATCCTAAGGTCACCGAGCAGATGAATGAGTTCTTAATGGCTGAGTTCAATGCTGAGGAAGTAAAACAAGCTTTGGATAGCATCGGTGATCTTAAAGCGCCAGGAGCTGATGATTTGCCAGCCCTCTTTTACAAGAAATATTGGCAGCTGGTGGGTGATAACGTGGTACAAGAAGTACTAAATGTGTTGCATGGCGGCAGTATACCGGACGGATGGAACGACACCATCGTAGTACTAATCCCAAAGGTAAAGAACCCAAGTAATTTGAAAGACTTACGCCCTATTAGCTTATGCAACATTGTGTACAAGCTTGTGTCAAAAGTTATTGCAAACCGGTTGAAACAAATATTGGGGGAAATCATTTCGGATAATCAGAGCGCTTTTGTTCCGGGGAGGCTGATTTTTGACAACACGCTGCTAGCATACGAGATGTCACACTTCTTGAAAAGGAAAAGGACTGGGGCCATTGGCTATGCAGCATTGAAACTGGATATGAGTAAAGCTTACGATCGTGTCGAGTGGGACTTTCTGGAGAGGATCCTACATCAGCTGGGATTTTGTGATGCTTTTGTGCAGCTTATTTCTAAGTGCATCCGTTCGGTTTCCTATAAGTTCAAGATAAATAATTCTTATACTGAGATGATTGTACCAGGGAGAGGCTTGAGGCAAGGGGATCCTATATCCCCGTATCTTTTTCTGCTGTGTGCGGAGGGTTTTTCAGCGCTGCTACAACAAGCGGAGCAGGCGGGTAGTTTGAGAGGTATCCAGGTGGCTTCGACGGCTCCAACGGTTACCCATCTCCTTTTCGCCGATGATTCCTTGGTGCTGTTTGAGGCCACTGCTGAAGGTGCGTCTGAGGTCAATCGTATTCTGCAAGCATATGAAGCAGGCTCGGGACAGATGATAAATCGAGACAAGTCGTCTATAATGTTCAGTAGGAATACCAAGGTTGCTGCAAAGGATGCAGTGATGCTTGCACTGGGGCTTCAACAGGAGACTACCAACGGGAAGTATCTAGGCCTTCCAATGTACGTTGGCCGATCTGTTTCATAGTGCTTAGAATATATCAAGGATCGTTTGTGGTTGAGAATACAGGGCTGGCTTGAGAGGTTTCTGTCAATGAAAGGGAAAGAGATCTTGATAAAGTCAGTGGCCCAAGCCATTCCGTCTTACGCCATGAGTTGTTTTGATCTTACAAAAGGGCTGTGTGAGGAGTTAAGTAAAATGATCTGCAAATATTGGTGGTCGCAGCAGACTGAGGAGGAGAAAATGCATTGGGTCGGATGGGAAAAAATGAAGCTATCCAAGGAGGAAGGCGGGTTGGGCTTCCGGGATCTATATTCCTTTAATATATCATTGCTCGCTCGGCAGGCTTGGCGTCTGATTCAATCGCTTGATTCGCTTTGCGCTAGGGTGCTGAAAGCTAAATATTTTCCTGAATGTGACATTCTCACGGCTACTCCGATGGCCAATATGAGCTATACGTGGAGAAGTATTCTCAGAGGACTGGAAGTTGTAAAGTAAGGTTACATCTGGAGGGTGGGGACAGGAGAGAACATTAGGATTTGGTCTGACCCATGGATCCCGAGAGACCATTCCAGGAAGCCGCTAACTAGACAAGGTCCTCATCTGCTGACCAGGGTCTCGGAGCTGATTGATCCGGTGTCGTCTGCATGGGATGAGCAGTTGGTTCGACAGACGTTCATACAACCTGATGCAGAAGCAATATTGTCCATTCCATTCTGTGAGAAGCACGACGATTTTATCGCTTGGCACTATGATACAAGGGGTCTATTTTCTGTCCGCTCTGCTTACCGGGTACACACCGAGATGTGTAACAGACAACTAATCAGACCAAGGGGTGAAAGTACTGATAACTCAGCTTGGAAGAAAGCAGTCTGGTCTGGCATTTGGCGGGAAAATTCATCATTTCATGTGGCGTTTTGCACACAATAGTCACCCGTTGCATATGAATATTGAGAGGACAGGTGTTCAGCTTGACACGCGATGTGCTGTTTGTGCCCATTTTTTTGAGGATGGAGGGCATTTTTTCTTCCGTTGTAAGCATGTCAAAGCCATTTGGAGGGAGGCAGGTTTAGAGCAACAACGATGCATTCTAATGCAGGCTTCCACGCCGCTGGAAGTCCTAGAAAAGGTACTGCCTATGCCGGAAAAGGATAAACTGATGATTATTTATCTGCTGTGGCACTGGTGGTCAGAAAGGAATAGGATCAGACACGGCGAACGTCGACTTATGCCCAGCTCCCTCATAAGCCAAGTTTCAGAGATGATTACTGAATGGCAGCATACAAATATTTCAGAGCATAAGCCCTCTGCGAGAACAAAACCAAGTTGGAAAGTCCCTCCCGCTGATTGGGTGATGATCAATACGGATGCAACTTTTATTGCCGACAGTAGAATGGGAGGGTGGGGATGTATTGCTCGGGACGCGTCCGGTGATGTCTTGTTTGCTGCGGTGGGCAAGCTAACAAATATTTCTGAACCTCTGCAAGCGGAAACAATGGCCCTTTTGAAAGCATTACATTTGGCGGAGGATTTTGAAATGGGACGAGTTATCTTCAGTACAGACTGCCTGGTCTTAAGTCAAGCTCTGGGCTCAACTTATGCGGATTGTGCAAGACTGGGGACTCTATTCCGTGAGACAAAGTTTCTGCTCCGTATGGGTTTTATTGAATACAAGGTTGTTTTTCGTCCCCGTGAGTGTAATGTGCCAGCACACTTGCTTGCTGGTCGTGGTGTGAGGCTAGAACCAGAAAGTCAACGTGTTTGGCTCACTGGCTTGCCCTTTGATGTAATGGATGCTGTGGCCGCCGATTTGGTCGAGCCCACTAGCTAATGGAATGCATGGTGTTCCACATAAAAAAAAAGGTGGCTATCAAAGCAATTTGGTGTCAACAGTGCTTCATCCCGATCCTGCTCCATATTTCTTCGCCTGGCTCTTGGAAAAATGCATGGCCTCTTCCTGTGTCAGCCTCTTCCTATGTCAAGTTGTTTGCCTGTTATCTCAGGATGTAGACCAAGAAGATACGAAACATGGATCAACACACTGTAAACAACAGTAACTAGGTTCTCGGACAATGCGGCCATGGGTTTTCCTGGTACCACTCATTCCTAGTTAGAACGGTACATGTGATGTGTATGTGTCTTCTGTTTGGTTGTCGGCTTCTCATATATCTTTGCTCGATTAATCAAGGGCTCAGCCCAAAGGTTTCATCACTGAAAAAAAATAGCGTGCTATAACGTCGCTAATAGCATGTAGAGAATTGCTACGCTAAATTAACTTGTGTACAATGTCTCGCTAATAGCACGTTATAGCGCGCTATAACACGTTAATAGCATATTTTAGGGGCCGCGCTATTTTTTTCATTGGGTGTCATAAGTGTGTGTATATATTAGGTGTCCACAAGGCTAACGTGTTTTTTTTTCCGAAAAGGACAAGGCTAACATGTACCGTAATGTATTTGTGTACCGTATAAACAATGTCCTTTGCACATATTAGGGGATACAATTACAATTCCTGGAGGAAAAAAGATGATGACGATGCGTGCGGCGCTTGTGGCGACCGCCGCGAAGATGGCGGCCTCCGCCGGCGCTGGGCGTAGGCACGTCGGCGGCCGGTTTTGGGCGCTTGCGGATTCAGACGATGAAGATGATGACGACGGGATCTGCGTCGGAGATTCGCCGGAGTTGTATTCGCCAACGACTTCCGACATAATCTGTGAAGCTTTCAATCCCAGTTATTCGGAGGAGGAAGTTGCCATGGTTGTGGACGACGTCGTGCCTTGCAACGATCCGGCGCGGGAGGGACTTAACCCTGAGGATAAGGTGGAGATCGTTCTACGAATTGTTCACCGGAGGACGGCGGCTTCCGCGCTCCGGCCATGGAAAGGACCAATTCCCAAGGTATGCCTCCAGCCCATTACTTTGTCGGATTTCTTCCTGCCGGATTCGTGGACGCTGGTGACTAGAAAGAAGAGACGGAATCGCCGGCCGGTGGTGGCGCAGCCGGCGCCGGCAACCTCCGCGGTGGCTCAGATCCGAGCGGCCAGGGAGCAGCGTTTGAATCTGCTGCTGGGCTTTCTTGGGGCGGCGGGTGCGCGGGCCTGCGTTGGCATGTCTGGGTATGTGGCCCAGCATGCCAGCTGCGAGGCAGGGCGGGCCGGATTGAACGATCCTAGGCATGAGGCCCAGGTAACATCGTTAGTCGCTACGGAGGATGTAGCCGCATGTGTCTCGCCGCTTCGTTCTCCTCCCGATCGATCTCCCCCTGCGCCTCCGCCTAGGGTTCGTCGAGCTCGTGCGGTTCCCAGGCTTCGTACATGTGGGACTGGCCGTGCTGCATGTATACCGCCTCTCGCTGCCATGGCTGGGCGGGCGGGCGGGGGGGGGGGGGGGGGGGGGGGATGGTCCAATTGGACCGAAGCCGCCGGCCGGGGCCATGCCGGTCGGCCGTGGTGGTGCTGCGGCTACTGGACATGAGCAACTGGGTGCGACTGGGAATGCGCCGGCCGGTGCGGGTCACGGTGGCGGTGCGCCAGGTCTCAGAACTCCGGCGGCAGGGGCCGGTCGTGGCGCCGTGGCACCGTATAGGCAGCCGGTGGTGGCCGGTGCTGCGCTCGTTGCCGCGGGGCGTGGTGGACTGAGGCCGCTTATGCATGTTCCGGCGGCAGTGACTACCGCGGGTCGGGGTGGAACAGTGCCTGTCCCGGCGCCTGGTCATCAGCCTTGGGCTGTGCTGCCGCCACACCACGTCGCGAGGCCGGTGCAGAAGCGGCCTGGACCGGTTCAGACACATGCACTGCCACCTCGGACCGCTAATGGAGGGGCGGGAGTGCCGCGTGACACAGCTAACAGTGGAACTAGCGGGCCGCCCCGGGGTCAATGGGGAGATGGTGGTTACAATGCTTATGGTGATGGCCAACACCGTGGTTCCTCGTCGACGGGTGGTGGCCGCGGATATGCTTGGCAGAGTGATGGTAATGCCGAGAGGCCTTTTCTCGGTCCTCCGGGTGGTTTTGTTGAGGGGGGCGTCTGGCCCTGACTATCGGCAGCGGGGCAGATATCGCGGTCATCATGGTGGTCGAGGTGGTCGGTTCCATCATCGGCAGCCTCCTCCACCTGTGGCCGTCGAGCAGACGGTCGTCACCGGAGTTGCGGAGTCGCCGGTTTTGTCCGGTCAGGCCATGGATGTGGTGACGACGCTCGCCAACGCTGAGATACCTAGGACTGAGACTATGGAGTCCGCTTCAGTGACGGTGGCAGACATGGCTGATTTGGATAGGGCGTCTAAGTGGGCGCGCAAGAAGGAGAAGATGTTGTGCTATTGCTGTGGAGAAAAGGGTTATTTTATTGCCGAATGCGTGGCTGAGCTATGTGATTCTTGTGGCAAGCCGGCTCATGATACGGGGGAATGCCCGATTTTGTGTGATCAGATGCCGTCCCTTAGTATATATGGAGTGTACTGTGCTGAGCTCACGTTCTTTGAGTCTCCTAGCGCAAGGGAGATTCCTGAGGAGACCCAGAGTTTGACCATTAGGGTTGTGAAAGTAACCAAAGGAGAGGTCTCTGAGTCCCAGATTGTGCAGAGGCTGAAGGAGTTAACTCCAGGTGACTTCCAGTGGGAGCTCGTTAGTCTCGAGGCCAACATGTTTAGGGTTGAGTTCCCTTCGGTTGAGGATTTGCAGAGACTTCTGAGTTTTGGGCTATGTAGAGTTCCTGGCACAAAATGTATCCTCGAGTTCCACGAGTAGAAGAAGGTCGAACCTCAGGGTAAGCCTCTTACTCAGGTTTGGCTACGTTTTTCCGGGGCTTCCTCGAAGCCCATGCAGGATGCTAGGGTCGTGGATAGCTTGGGCATTATGGTGGGGAAAACCGAGAGAGTTGTCGGGGATATACCCCGCGGTATGACCCAGCCGGAATTATGACCCGGCCGGACTTGGCGACTCACTAGAGACCTGGCTGGAGCTTGGCGACTCACTGGCAACCCGCTCGGACCTGGCAATTTACAGGCAAACCCGCTTGAGCATTGTGACTCACTGGAGACCCGGCAGGCGGATCAGACGGACGACAAGGTCCAAGGCCCAGCAGGCCGGCTTATACTCTGGTGGTCCGGTTTAAGAGAAAGTATAAGGAATATTCCCTTATAAAGGAAGCAAGACTAGGACTCCATTTGTAATAGAGTAATTCTAATCCTACTAGGACTAATCATGTAACCCGTCCCTTCAACTTATATAAGGAGGGGCAGGGCTCCCCAAAGAGGGACAAACAACAAACAAGAAACAACCTCTAGGGCTAGACACAAAGGGGGAAACAGCATGTAGGGCTATTACCGGATGATATTTTCCGGGGCCCGAAGCTGTCTAAATCCTTGTCTTGTGCGTTGATCCGCCACTGCGTCTCTCGTCCCGCTCAACCCCTCTCAAGCTACTACATAGATGCATTAGCCTCGCGACTAAGTCTTCACACTAAGGACATCTGCCGTGACAATTCCACGACAGTTGGCGTCCACCGTGAGGCCTGCGCACGATAATGATGAGTTTTTGAAGAGATTTCTCCTAGGGTTCGAGAAGCTCGCAATTTTGTTGGACGAGGAAAAGCCGACAAATTCATTGTTTTGTGATCTAAGGCATGATTAACTTTGCAGCCAGCGTATATGAGGTTGAGATAAAAAAAATTAGGGCTTGCCGTTCTGTGCGCCGCCGACGCGAGGCGATCTGTCTGATCCGCCTCGCCTCTGATCCGCCGAGTCCCTCAAATTACTACTAGTGGGATACAGGCTCAGGTCCCGAAGTGGTTTAGTTCTGCCAGCCGGCAGGAATACAAGACAAAAGCAAGTTCAGTCCGCTGTCGCTGTATGATTCGTGGGGCCCGCTTCCGCGCCCATGATTCGGCCGCCATGGCCACGGCCTCGCTCCGCCGAGAGTCGCCGCCGGGTCACCGCTGAGCGGCCTTACCTTCGCCTTATTGCCCTGCTTCTTCGCCTGCGCGTCAAGGCCGCCGTGGCCACAACCCGTCCTGCTCTTTCTTGCAAGACGGCGCTAGCTCGCTGTTGCCTTCTCGCTGGCCATGGTCGTGCCTCTGCCGCAGTCACCTTCATATCTGAGCCGCCGTGGCAACACTGAACTGCGCCTGCTGCGCGTTGAGCCGGCCTGGCCTTCGGTTTGAGTCGCCAAGAGGGCGTCCGTTTCGCGGTCTCGCCCCTGCACCTTCAGGCCTTTTTCGCCTTGCTGGCCGCCATCTTCCATTGCGCTTTGAGCAAGTCACAACTGTCACCTCAAGTCACCTCGCCGTTCTGTGATCATCTGCTAGGCTCATTCAACTACGTGTGGCTGTGTATATGCACAAGTCCAGAGTAAATTCCCAGCGGTGGCAGCAGGCAAAACCAAGGCGTTTTTGTATTGGTATTTTTCCATGTGAAGACAAATTTGTTCAATCAGACTAGAAGGAGTACTACTCCCTGGCGTAAAGACCAAGTCGTGCAAATTAATTTACACTTTTTAAATATCCGTTTGCTACAAGGAGAGGCAAACCTGCAAAGGCGTAAGTTCTCAGGCTAATTATTGGCCTAAAAGTTCATCTCATGTGAAGGACTAGGATGATTGACATCACGTGGTGGAGAAATCAACACTACTGACTCATCAGATATCAGACCAGACGGAGGGCTAGATCCGCAGGTTAGCACGTTCACGTTGCTGCTGGGCCTCTGTATCCCAGTTAAACTATGGACGCGCAAAGATCTTCTGTCATCCCAATGCATCAGGTGATATCCGTCTAATCTAATTTTATAAATATAAACATATTTATTTTTTTTAAAATAATTACGTTGCTTTGTGATATTTTTTCGCAGGACCATTATTCATTACAAAAGTGCCGCATAACGCACGTGCCAACATCTTTTTTGGACTAGCGTTTATTGAGCCGCTGAGGCCGCGTTGAGCCGCCTCTGCTGTATTGAGCCGCCGAGAGTCACCGGTCTGCCTGAACCGCCGAGATTATATTGAGCCACCTCTGACGCGGCTTACCGATCATTTGTCATTTACAAACTTCAGGTGATATCTATATGCACTTATCTTATTAAACACTTATTGTTTTTTGTCAAAGAACAATTACTCTGCCCAGTAACATTTTTACGTAGGACATTTGTTTAAGCCGTTATATCGCGGATGCACGTTCGGCTGTGCGCACAGCTTCATAGACATGTGTATTGTGGTCCATTTTGCATCAACACGTCGGCCGACTTGCCCGTTCGCGCCGCCTTACAACGCCACGGACGACTCGTCCGTCCGCTCTCGCGGCCGGTTCACGCGTCCGCGCCGGCTTACAACGAGGAGGACAACTTGCTCGTCCGCACCGGCTTACAACACTGCGGCCGACTCATCTGTCTGCTCCCGCGGCCGACTTGGCCGTGATTGATTTCGGCTTCACCATGCTGATAGTCAACTCCGCGGTGATAATTACTGACCTGATGCATTAGGTGAAATTCATCCAGTATATTTCATATTATATATTGCTTTGTTTAAAAGAGCAATTACTCTGGCTTGCAAGTTCTCCAGTGCAGGACAAGTTATATCACAGAGATGTTGAATGACGCATACCGGTTTATATCACGGTCAAATATGGAGAGTCTCAAGCCAACTCCTCGAGTAGTCTTAAGACTCGGGGGCTACAATGACATGATTCAGGAACTCCGGGTCATTGGAGGGAATGATAACCCGGTTCCGGAGGACACCGCCATATTGATGAAAATTTAAAAGCCGTCAGAAAATTGTCGGTTCAAAATAAAGATTCCAGTTTAAAATCCGGTTCAAGAGACATCTCTCTCCTGCAAAGCTTGAAGCTCTCAAATCCGATTCAAACATCCGACTCAAGGTAAATTTGTCTCTTACAAAGCTTTTAAGCTCTCAAATCCGGTTCAAACATGGGTATCCTGTCTTACGGCTTATCTTATTATGGTCACTTGGGGGGCTTCCTGCTCATCGAGCATAGCTGTCGGTACCCTCTTGATCGGCGCGATGCAAAAATTTATATGGTCACTTGGGGGCTTCCTGTTCAAACATAGGTCGTATTCGAACCAAAGAGAACATAGCTTTCGGTACCCTCTTGATCGGCACACTGCCAAACTCACTAGGGGGCTTCTTGATCGTATTCGAATAAAAGCTTAACTCCTTTTGGGTCCGACGTGGATCGTATTCGAATCAGCGTCGTTAAACAACTCTCAAGGTCATTTGGGGGCTTCCTGTTCAAACATAGGACGTATTCGAATCAAAGAGAACATAGATGTCAGTACCCTCTTGATCGGCAACGCCAAAGCCACAGGGGGCTACATGATCGTATTCGAATCCTAGCTTAACCCCTTTGGAATGGTTTACTGATCATATTCGAATCAGAAGCCTTGATTTTCTTTTTGTCTGGATTAAGTTTTTTGAACACAATCTTTTGGGTTTTGAGACTTTTTGCTCATATCTGAAGCATATATATATATGTGGTTTCTATTAAACCTGCGCTGGCTTTCAACGAACAAGTCGCCAGCATATGACAATATTAATACTTGGAAGGTTTGACTTTTAAGTTTTGGGTTATCACCCTTACTGCACAGGTATCATAAGCCGGCAGTACGATTCAATATCACAGGTATGATATTGTTTATGTATGATTGTGTTTAAACCAGCCCTGACTATGGACTTTAAGCCGCCGGTATATTTTGAATTACGCCATTGGAATCATGCGTGTATCAAAAATTGGGTTATCACCCTTACTGTGCAGGTCACATAGACCGACATTACAAATTCAATATCACAGGATAAGACTACATTTGGGTGGTTACCCGCCCTGGCTTTTGACATTAAGTCGCCAGGGCATATGTTGTTTAAACTCTGTGCAGGATTTGCAGAACTGTGACTTATATAAATGCTTAAGTCCAAGCTCATCATTAAAATTGATGCTTCAGAATGAACATCTGTGCTGGATTTTCTCAAAGGCTATAAATAGCCGGGTTATAAAAATTCCGGCTTACAATGGAGGCGTATTAAATCGCCATCGGCCAAGAGTCGCCGGGTATCTAAAACTCCGGATTTACTTGTCAACAGATAAATAGCCAAACTTGGCTGGATTTTTATTATGATATTGAATGATTGAGGTTTTCAAACCGGGTTATTCAAATCCTTAATAGCCAACATGGCTGGATTTTTATTATGGTCATTAGTAACTAATATTATGATTGAGGTTTTCAAAGTCGCTTTAGCGCAATGGCTAATATTTTATCAATGGACATGATTTATTCTACAATGAAAGGAATAGTCCTGAGTCGCTGCAGGCTTACGACTCGACACTTGGGGGCTACATTATTCAAATTGAGATTACATCGAATATGCAAAGTCACATGTCACTGCCAGCATGCACCATGGCGCTTGGGGGCTAATGCAAAGTCATTTTTTGCTCAACTTATTGAAGACCCGACTCATCACATTCTAAATGAGCTGGCCCTTGGGGGCTACCAATTGCTCCTGTCAACAATTTAAGGTACACAAGTTTTATTCCATTATATTGAAGGGTCGACTGCTCAGTTGGTAAAACACAAAGCTCTTAACCTTGTGGACGTGGGTTAAAGCCCCATGATGGGGGTTACATCATATGATGTTCTTTTCAAAAGAAGTATATATAAAGTCCCAGCTCAATATTATCTTACCGAGCCGGCCCTTGGGGGCTACACGTTGTTGTTCAAGTCTATATGATCATATTAATAAAGTCCCTGATCATTATTACATAATGACCCGGCCCTTGGGGGCTACACTGGTTGAAGTTTTTTGAGCATCAGGCAATTATAAGTCCCAGGTTGCTGCAAGCATGACAGCCCGGTACTTGGGGGCTACATAATATGGAGTATTCAGTTTTTACTAAGTGACTCGGATGAACAACATGGATTTCTTCTTAAGTGGCAGTATTTATATTGAAGCAAGTCTTAAACCATCACTTTGTTCTGCTCAAGACTTGGAGGCTACCGATAATATGGTTATAAGGGAGAAAAATCTTCAAATTCTCAGTTTTGAATAAACCAGATTGACCCGACGTCATCAATAATCATGAACCGGCGTTGGCAACAATCATAACCCGGCATTGGCAACAATCATAACCCAGAATTGTCAGTTTTATAACCGGCGATTTTGGAAGTCATAGCTCAGCAAATTCTACATCTTCAAACCGGCTGAATATCATATGAGTATTTTAAGACCAATATTTCTTAAGCCAGCGCTTTGGAAGCCGACTCAAGTGGATTATTCTTCACAATATTTCTCTGTGAGAAACCAACGTCGGTGATTTGAGTATGAAGTTAGCTTATTGACCCGGATTTTATAGAAGGAGGAAATGACAAGGACTTAAGGATGATCAGGTGCCGGTTTACAAGAATTCTTAACCAGGAGCACAGTCTGTAAATTTTGTTCTTGTGTTTATTTTGCAGCATAAGTTTACCATGGATAAATCCAAGCTAAACTGGGGGCTAATGTCGGGGATATGCCCCGCGGTATGACCCAACCGGAATTATGACCCGGCCGGACTTGGCGACTCACTAGAGACCTGGCTGGAGCTTGGCAACTCACTGGCAACCCGCCCGGACCTGGCGATTTACAGGCAAACCCGCTTGAGCATTGTGACTCACTGGAGACCCAGCGGGCGGATCAGACGGACAACAAGGCCCAAGGCACAGCAGGCCGGCTTATACTCTGGTGGTTCGGTTTAAGAGAAAGTATAAGGAATATTCCCTTATAAAGGAAGCAAGACTAGGACTCCACTTGTAATAGAGTAATCCTAACCCTACTAGGACTAGTCATGTAACCCGCCCCTTCAACTTATATAAGGAGGGGCAAGGCTCCCCAAAGAGGGGCAAGCAACAAACAAGAAACAACCTCTAGGGCTAGACACAAAGGGGGAGCCGGCTTATGCGGCGACTCTCTCATGAGCATAATGAGATCTAGCCACAAACAGCATGTAGGGCTATTACCCGATGATGTTTCCCGGGGCCCGAAGCTGTCTAAATCCTTGTCTTGTGCTTTGATCCGCCCTGCGTCTCTCGTCCCGCTCAACCCCTCTCAAGATACTACATAGATGCGTTGGCCTCGCGACTAAGTCCTCACACTAAGGACATCTGCTGTGACAATTCCACGACAAGAGTGGATATGGCTTTTACCAGAGCTCACGGGGTAGCCCGACTGCTGGTGAGTGTTTTGGATATTGAGTTCGTGCCTGATGTGGTTAAGTG
Organism: Triticum urartu; assembly: GCF_056163025.1. Classification (NCBI taxonomy): domain Eukaryota; kingdom Viridiplantae; phylum Streptophyta; class Magnoliopsida; order Poales; family Poaceae; genus Triticum; species Triticum urartu. Next base: position 583,746,490 of record NC_141877.1, read on the forward strand.
GACATATAGAGGCCAGATTTATAACCTCGTGATTGAGTTTGAGGATGAGGATCTGTTCGCTGAGGCTGCCAATGGGACTGACGTAGACATGCACAAGGGAGATGACAGCTCGGGAGCTAGGCATCGGTCGATGATGTTGGATGAGAGTTGTCCAACGGACCGGGGCCCGTTTCTTAGACGCCCGGGGATGGGACGGCACCACCCTCTTCGGTGCCTATGAACTCTCTGAGATTTGGATCTTTTGAGCCTGCTTCTGCTCCCCCGAGACTTTGGAGTGACCGGATAGAGTCTAACGATGTTTTTGAGCACACGTTACCTACCTTGGATTTTGAGGATGCTGAGAGTCCCATTCTCGGGGGCTCGCCGACCTCGGTCAGGGGAGAGGAGGAGTCTAGGCAGGCAACCACTCCCTCTCCTGCTCAGCGCGTTGCCTCTCCTCAGGACGCGGTTTCGGTGGTGGAGGTCTTACCTTCGGGAGGGGGTCCGGGGCAGGTGGCCCGGCACCCTCTTCTCCTCTCGCGTTGCTAGAGCTGCAGGTGGCGGCTCCGCCTTCTGGAGGGGACTTGGGGCAGGTGGCCTCGGCGCCCTCTTCCCCTGGGGCACCTGGGGTGGCCGCTCCTCTTGTGGCGCCGGCGAGCCCCTCTTGCCAGAGGGCAGGGATGGGTGGGGAGTACGGGCAGGCGGCCCATGCATTCCCCTCCCCCGGTTTGTCTCCGACTCTTTGCCGTGGTGCGCGGCCGACGCCGGCGGTGCCGTGGAGCTCCCCGCCGCCGCTTTCAGGCATTCCTGCTGTTTCGTTGACGGAGGCCGACCGGCTGCGTGTTAGGGGTGAGGCAGGAGGCCCCACCCCGAGCAGGGTCACTCAGGAGGAGGTTATTGCGTTTGGAGGGATTCCAGATCCGGTCTCTATGGGGCGACGGTTGAGCCGTCGTCTCTAGGATCATCCGGAGGTTGATGACATACAACAGCGGTGCGCCATGAGGGCGGCCAAGCTTCGTGACGTTGATGTCACTACTGGTATGTCAGTTAATACATCTAATTCCATTTTGCATTTTTCTAGTGAGGAGATTATTAATAATGCAAACCAATTAGGAGTTTCACTAGGTAGTAATGATAGTGAAATTTCAAATTCCATTAATGATATCCTGGATTTAGAGGCAGAGCGGGGTTTGGAGATGATTCGAAACTTAGCAGCGGTTAAACCCATGAATGCATACGACATTGATGCTTTGGGGGGTCAGGGTTCTCGATAATTTTTGTGCGAATCTTCTACCACCCCTCCCTGAGTCTGAGGAGGAGGATGACACCTCTGAGGCTGTCGTGGTTAGGTCCACTGAGCCTGGTTATGAGGACCGGCTGGAGGGTCACAACAAGCCTAAACGCAAGTGGAAGCGGAAGATTTACCCGGCTTCGGCGGTGCATAGGAGTGCTAGGATCCGTACTGCTAAAAAATTTCATGACGAAATATGAAAGGAATCTTTTGGAATAGCAGAGGTCTGAAAGACTTGGCTAAAAGAAGGTTTCTTGCAGAGGCGTCTATCGAGCATAGGCTAGACTTTATCGCATTGTCGAAAATTGGTAGAGATAACTTTTCGCCACAGTTTCTCAATACTTTATCGGGAGGTATTGATTTTGATTGGCATTGTCTGCCGCCGAGAGGAAGATCGGGTGGGATCTTACTCGGAGTTAGATGTGATTCGCTCGAAGTCCGAAGTGTGGTGATGGGAGACTTTGCAGTTAAGTTTCGGGTGCGATCGAAGGCCGATGTGTTTAATTGGGCTCTGGTGGCGGTATATGGTGCCGCACAGCCCGAACTCAAACCTGAGTTCTTGGCTAATCTGGTTCGGATTTGCAGTTCTGAGCAGCTTCCAATCCTGGTGGGGGTGATTTCAATATTATTAGAAGGCGCGAGGAGAAGAACAATGATAATTTCGACGGGAGATGGTCGTTTATGTTTAATACCATCATTGAAATCTTGGATCTGCGAGAGATAAAGCTTTCGGGAAGAAAATTCACCTGGGCTAACGCATTGCCAAATCCGACGTTTGAAAAGATGGATCGAGTACCAGCTAGCGTCGAATGGGAACAGAAGTTTCCCTTCGTAATAGTTCAGGCACTTTCCTGTGGTATTTCCGACCACACTCCTTTATTTGTAGACTCTGGTGAGGCTACCCACTTGGGAAACAAAAACTTGTTTTCGTTCGAGCTGGCTTGGTTTGAACAAGACGGCTTCTTTGATCTCGTAGCCAGGGAATGGGCTAAGGATGCTGGAGGCAGGACTGCGCTTGAGCGTTGGCAGAATAAGATCAGGCACTTGAGAAGTTTCCTACGTGGGTGGGCTAAGCATATTAGTGGGATTTACAAGGTCGAAAAGGAAAGGCTCCTTACCCTTATTCAATTCCTAGATGTAAAAGCCAAATCCACGGTTCTGTCGGCCTCGGAGCTTCATGCCAAGCTTGACGCAGAGATGAGATTGAAAGAGCTTCTTCGTGAAGAGGAATTAAAGTGGGCGCTGCGGGCCAAGGTCCGATGAGTTGTCCAAGGGGACGTGAACACTCAATTTCTCTCACATGATCGCCAATGGAAAACACATAAAGAAGAGGATTTTTCAGCTTGAACAAGATGAAGAAACAATTTTAGGATAGGAGAACCTAAAATTATACATAACCGAGTATTACAAGCTGTTGTTTGGGCCTCCAGAGGATAATTGTGTTTCTCTGGATGAGTCTAGGATTGAGGATGTTCCTCAACTTACTGCTGTGGAGAATGATATTTTGGCTGCTCCTTTTTCCGAGAAAGAGGTGTTTGAGGCCATCTCGCAGATGAAAAATAATAAGGCTCCCGGCCCGGATTGATTTCCGGCGGAGTTCTATAAGAAGTGCTGTCATATTATGAAGGGGGATTTTTTGCCGTTGTTCCATGATTTATTCTCTGGACAGCTTCAGCTATTTCAATTGAATTTTGGAACGATAACCCTGCTTCCTAAGAAAATAGAGGCTGTGGGAATTGAGCAATTCAGGCCCATATTTCTTCTTAATGTTAGTTTCAAAATCTTTACCAAGGTCGTGACTAATAGGCTCACGCAGATTGCGCATTCTGTGGTGCAGCATTTCCAAACTGCTTTCATGCCGGACAAAAACATCCTAGAAGGGGTTGTGGTCCTTCATGAAACGCTCCACGAGATTCACACGAAAAAACTAGATGGAGTTGTTTTCAAGGTGGATTTCGAGAAAGCGTACGATAAATTCAAATGGCCTTTCCTTCAGCAGGCCTTACACATGAAGGGTTTTGATGAAGCCTGGTGACGCCAGGTAGAATCTTTCACACAAAAAGGGAGTGTTGGAATTAAAGTGAATGATGACATAGGTCATTATTTTCAGACACACAAGGGCCTGAGACAAGGTGATCCAATGTCTCCTATTTTGTTCAACATTGTGGTTGATATGTTGGCAATTTTGATAGGTAGGGCAAAGGAGGCTGGTCAGGTGGGTGGCTTGGTGCCTCATCTAGTTGATGGAGGTGTGTCTATCCTACAGTACGCTGATGATACGATCATCTTTATGGAGCACGACTTGGCAAAAGCGAGAAATATGAAGCTGGTGTTATACTTATTTGAACAATTGACCGGGTTGAAGATTAACTTTCATAAAAGCGAGTTGTTCTATTTTGGTAGAGCCAATGAGGAACAAGAGGCTTATAGGCAATTGTTTGGATGCGAATTGGGGACATTACCTTTCACGTACTTAGGTATACCCATTCACCATCGTAAGCTGACGAACAGAGAATGGAAGTGTATCGAGGATCAGTTTGAGAAGAAACTGAGTTGCTGGAAGGGCAAACTCATGTCATACGGAGGCCGATTGATCCTTATTAATTCGGTGCTCACGAGTATGCCTATGTTTCTCTTGTCTTTCTTCGAAGTCCCATTTGGTGTTAGGAAAAGTCTGGACTTCTATCGATCCAGATTCTTCTGGCAGAGCGATGAACTAAAAAGAAAATACAGACTCGCCAAATGGGATATCATCTGTCGACCAAAGGACCAGGGGGGCCTTGGCATTGAGAATCTTGAAGTAAAAAACAAATGTCTTCTCAGTAAGTGGTTGTATAAGTTATCAGTTGAGACTGATGCCACGTGGGCGCAGATTCTCCGAAGTAAGTATCCGCAGTTCAAAACTTTGTCCCAAGTGACAGTGAGACCGAAGGACTCGCCTTTTTTTATAGAAAAGGCCAGAGCCCGACTTTATAAATAAAGCCACATGGCAGCGTCACGAGACCAAACAGGAGAGAGACCAGTTAACGAGGAGAACGCACACAACGCGCGGAACGAAAAGTATATAAGAGTAGCCAAGGAAGGATGGATACAGGCAACTGCCATACACGGCGCGCAGGCCGGAAAGGAGTGAGACCTAAACTCCGCAAACATCACCACCAGGATTAGACGACAGGATCCCGTCCGGAGATGTGAGATGCCGAAGCCCGGATTTTGTCAATGAGCAGGTCCAGGGCATCCCGATCAACCTCCTTAGTCAATGATCTCCACTGCTGCAATAATATACATGATTTGAAAAGAACGTCAGCAAGCTTAGATGGGAAGATATGCTCAATAGTAAATTTGTTCCTAATGGTCCACAGAGCCCAACATACGGCACCCAGGCCAACCCAAAACACCCTCTTGGTGACCCCAACCAAAGCTTTGGCTAGGGTTCGAATATTGGAGAAAGAGGAGGGGTTCCAAGAGACCTGAAGCCAAGATCTGACACAGCACCAAACCAGCTTGGCCAGCACGCAATTGAAAAAGATGTGATTAGAGTTCTCCAAGGCCCCACATAGATGACAGAAATCCGAGCCAGGCCCATTGCGCTTTTTAATCTGGTCAGCAGCCGGCAGGCGACCACGAAAGGCTTGCCAAAGGAAAATTTTAATCTTAGGAGGAACTTTGGACTTCCAAACACAAGAGAATCTGGTCGAAGGAGTACCACCAATAAGTCTAGAATAAAGCGACTTGACCGTAAATCTACCTGAGGCCGAATGAGGCCAGACTACAGAATCGGCCGACTCCGAGAGCACGGGGAAGAGGGCAGAGAGACTTTGCCAATCTTCCAACTCTTCAGGAGACAGGGCCCGATGAAAGGCCAGATCCCAGTTATTAGCCGCCACCTCCGCGATGGAGATACCCGGATTAGGACAGTAAGAGAACAAAACCGGAAAACTCTCAGCGAGGGGGGCATCCCCCGACCACCAGTCCAACCAAAAGCGGACTGCCATCCCATTACCAACATTAAATTTAACATGTTCCAGGAAAATAGGTCTGACTTTGACAAGGGATTTCCAAAATTGAGAGCCGCTCCTCGCGGTGGCAAACAGCAGGTTGGAATGTGGGAAGTATTTAGCCTTAAGAATCGAGAACCAAAGCGAGTCAGCCCCACTAGTTAAAATTTTCTACCACCACTTGACAAGCAAACAAATGTTCATCACCCGAGTATTAATAATACCTAACCCCCCATGGTTTTTAGGCTTACACATATGCTGCCACTTGACCAGCCTATATTTACGTTTGTTATCCGCGGAATTCCAGTAGAAGGCTCCCCTATGTTTGTCGAAGCCAGCATGCACGCCATCCGTAAGAAGATAGAAGCCCATAAGAAACATGGGGAGAGAGGATAAGCAGGAGTTAATTAGAGCAACTTTGCCAGCATTGGTATTATATCTGCCTCTCCAAGGGAGCACCTGTTGGAAATATGCCCTAGAGGCAATAATAAAAGCATTATTATTATATTTCCTTATTCATGATAATTGTCTTTATTCATGCTATAATTCTGTTATCCGGAAATCATAATACATGTGTGAATAACAGACACCAACATGTCCCTAGTAAGCCTCTAGTTGACTAGCTCGTTGATCAACAGATAGTCATGGTTTCCTGACTATGGACATTGGATGTCATTGATAACGAGATCACATCATTAGGAGAATGATGTGATGGACAAGACCCAATCCTAAACATAGCACAAGATCGTATAGTTCGTTTGCTAGAGTTTTTCCAATGTCAAGTATCTTTTCCTTAGACCATGAGATCATGTAACTCCCGGATACCGTAGGAGTGCTTTGGGTATACCAAACGTCACAACGTAACTGGGTGATTATAAAGGTCTACTACGGGTATCTCCGAAAGTGTCTGTTGGGTTGACATGGATCAAGACTGGGATTTGTCACTCCGCATGACAGAGAGGTATCACTGGGCCCACTCGGTAATGCATCATCATAATGAGCTCAAAGTGACCAAGTGTCTGGTCACGGGATCATGCATTACGGTACGAGTAAAGTGACTTGCCGGTAACGAGATTGAACGAGGTATTGGGATACCGACGATCGAATCTCGGGCAAGTAACATATCGATTGACAAAGGGAATTGCATACGGGGTTGATTGAATCCTCGACATCGTGGTTCATCCGATGAGATCATCGTGGAGCATGTGGGAGCCAACATGGGTATCCAGATCCCGCTGTTGGTTATTGACCGGAGAGTCGTCTCGGTCATGTCTGCTTGTCTCCCGAACCCGTAGGGTCTACACACTTAAGGTTCGGTGACGCTAGGGTTGTGAAGATATGTATATGCAGTAACCCGAATGTTGTTCGGAGTCCCGGATGAGATCCCGGACGTCACGAGGAGTTCCGGAATGGTCCGGAGGTAAAGAATTATATATAGGAAGTGTTGTTTCGGCCATCGGGACAAGTTTCGGGGTCACCGGTATTGTACCGGGACCACCGGAAGGGTCCCGGGGGTCCACCGGGTGGGGCCACCTATCCCGGGGGGGCCCCATGGGCTGAAGTGGGAGGGAACCCAGCCCAAAGTGGGCTGGGGCGCCACCCCCCTAGGGCCCATGCGGCTAGGGTTGAGGGGAAACCCTAGAGGGGGCGCCCCCTTGCTTGGGGGGCAAGCCCCCCACCCTTGGCCGCCGCCCCCCCTAGTAGATTCCATCTACTAGGGCCGGCGCCCCCCTAGCACCCCTATATATAGTGGGGGAGAGGAGGGACTTCATACACCAGCCCCTGGCGCCTCCCTCTCTCCCCGTTACGTCTCTCTCTCGTAGTATAGGCGAAGCCCTGCTACTGTGACGCCCTGCATCCACCACCACGCCGTCGTGCTGCTGGATCTTCATCAACCTCTCCTTCCCCCTTGCTGGATCAAGAAGGAGGAGACGTCTCCCGTCCCGTACGTGTGTTGAACGCGGAGGTGCCGTCCGTTCGGCGCTTGGCCATCGGTGATTTGGATCACGTCGTGTTTGACTACATCATCACCGCTCTTTGAACGCTTCCGCACGCGATCTACTAAGGTATGTAAATGCATCCGATGGCTCGTTGCTAGATGAACTCCTAGATGGATCTTGGTGAAATGAGTAGGAAAATTTTTGTTTTCTGCAAAATTACCCAACAGTGGTATCAGAGCTAGGTCTATGCGTAGTTCTTCTTGCGCGAGTAGAACACAATTTGTTGTGGGCGTAGATTTGTCAACTTTCTTGCCGCTACTAGTGTTTTCTTGCTTCAGCGGCATTGTGGGATGAAGCGGCCCGGACCAACCTTACACGTACGCTTACGTGAGACCGGTTCCACCGACTAACATGCACTAGTTGCATAAGGTGGCTGGCGGGTGTCTGTCTCTCCTACTTTAGTTGGAGCGGATTCGATGAAAAGGGTCCTTATGAAGGGTAAATAGAAGTTGACAAATCACGTTGTGGCTTTCACGTAGGTAAGAAAACGTTCTTGCTAGAACCCTAATTCAGCCACTTAAAACTTGCAACAACAATTAGAGGACGTCTAACTTGTTTTTGCAGCAAGTGGTTTGTGATATGATATGGCCAAAGTTGTGATGAATGATGAATGATCTATATGTGATGTATGAGATGTTCATGCTATTGTAATAGGATTCACGACTTGCATGTCGATGAGTATGACAACCGGCAGGAGCCATAGGAGTTGTCTTTATTCTTTTATATGACCTGCGTGTCATTGAGAAATGCCATGTAAATTACTTTACTTTATTGCTAAACACGTTAGCCATAGTAGTAGAAGTAATAGTTGGCGAGCAACTTCATGGAGACACAATGATGGAGATCATGATGATGGAGATCATGGTGTCATGCCGGTGACAAGATGATCATGGAGCCCCAAGATGGAGATCAAAGGAGCTATGTGATATTGGCCATATCATGTCACGTTTATTATTTGATTGCATGTGATGTTTATCATGTTTTTTTGCATCTTGTTTACTTAGAACGACGGTAGTAAATAAGATGATCCCTCATAACAATTTCAAGAAGTGTTCTCCCCTAACTGTGCACCGTTGCTAAAGTTCGTCGTTTCGAAGCACGCCGTGATGATCGGGTGTGATAGATCCTTACATTCACATACAACGGGTGTAAGACAGTTTTACACATGCAAAACACTTAGGGTTAACTTGACGAGCCTAGCATGTATAGACATGGCCTCGGAACACAGAAGACCGAAAGGTCGAGCATGAGTCATATAGAAGATACGATCAACATGAAGATGTTCACCGACGTTGACTAGTCCGTCTCACGTGATGATCGGACACGGTCTAGTTAACTCGGATCATGTAATACTTAGATGACTAGAGGGATGTCTAATCTAAGTGGGAGTTCATTAATAATTTGATTAGATGAACTTAATTATCATGAACTTAGTCTAAAATTCTTTACAATATGTCTTGTAGATCAAATGGCCAACGTAGTCCTCAACTTCAACGCGTTCCTAGAGAAAACTAAGCTGAAAGACGATGGCAGCAACTATACGGACTGGGTCCGGAACCTGAGGATCATCCTCATAGCTGCCAAGAAAGATTATGTCCTACAAGCACCGCTGGGTGACGCACCTGTTCTCCCTGCAGAACAAGACGTTATGAACGCTTGGCAGGCACGTACCGATGACTACTCCCTCGTTCAGTGCGGCATGCTTTACAGCCTAGAGCCGGGGCTCCAAAAGCATTTTGAGAGACATGGAGCATATGAGATGTTCGAAGAGCTGAAAATGGTTTTTCAAGCTCATGCCCTGGTCGAGAGATATGAAGTCTCCGACAAATTCTTTAGCTGTAAGATGGAGGAAAATAGTTCTGTTAGTGAGCACATACTCACTATGTCTGGGTTACATAACCGCTTGAATCAGCTGGGAGTTAATCTCCCGGATGATGCGGTCATTGACAGAATCCTCCAGTCGCTTCCACCAAGCTACAAGAGCTTTGTGATGAACTTCAATATGCAGGGGATGGAAAAGACCATTCCTGAAGTATTTGCTATGCTGAAATCAGCAGAGGTAGAAGTCAAGAAGGAACATCAAGTGTTGATGGTCAATAAAACCACTAAGTTCAAGAAGGGCAAGGGTAAAAAGAACTCCAAGAAGGACGGCAAGGGAGTTGCCACACCCGGCAAGCAAGCTGCCGGGAAGAAGCCAAAGAATGAACCCAAGCCCGAGACTGAGTGCTTTTATTGCAAGGAAAGTGGTCACTGGAAGCGGAACTGCCCCAAATACTTAGCAGACAAGAAGGCCGGCAAAACAAAAGGTATATGTGATATACATGTAATTGATGTGTACCTTACCAGTACTCGTAGTAACTCCTGGGTATTTGATACCGGTGCCGTTGCTCATATTTGTAACACACAGCAGGAGCTGCGGAATAAACGGAGACTGGCGAAGGACGAGGTGACGATGCGCGTCGGGAATGGTTCCAAGGTCGATGTGATCACCGTCGGCACGCTACCTCTACATTTACCTACGGGATTAGTTATGAACCTCAATAATTGTTATTTAGTGCCAAGTTTGAGCATGAGCATTATATCAGGATCTCGTTTAATACGAGATGGCTACTCATTTAAATCCGAGAATAATGGTTGTTCTATTTATATGAGAGATATGTTTTATGGTCATGCTCCTATGGTGAATGGTTTATTCTTTATGAATCTCGAACGTAATACTACACATGTTCATAATGTGAGTACCAAAAGATGTAAGGTTGATAATGATAGTCCCACATACTTGTGGCACTGCCGCCTTGGTCACATAGGTGTCAAACGCATGAAGAAGCTCCATGCAGATGGACTTTTAGAGTCTCTTGATTATGAATCATTTGACACGTGCGAACCATGCCTCATGGGTAAAATGACCAAGACTCTGTTCTCAGGAACAATGGAGCGAGCAACCAACTTATTGGAAATCATACATACTGATGTGTGCGGTCCAATGAGTGTTGAGGCTCGCGGTGGCTATCGTTATGTTCTCACCCTCACTGATGACTTGAGTAGGTATGGGTATGTCTACTTAATGAAACACAAGTCTGAAACCTTTGAAAAGTTCAAGGAATTTCAGAGTGAGGTTGAGAATCAACGTGACAGGAAAATCAAGTTTCTACGATCAGATCATGGAGGGGAATACTTGAGTCATGAATTTGGTACACACTTAAGAAAATGTGGAATAGTTTCACAACTCACGCCGCCTGGAACACCTCAGCGTAACGGTGTGTCCGAACGTCGTAATCGCACTCTATTGGATATGGTGCGGTCTATGATGTCTCTTACTGATTTACCGCTATCTTTTTGGGGCTATGCTTTAGAGACTGCCGCATTCACTTTAAATAGGGCTCCGTCGAAATCCGTTGAGACGACACCGTATGAATTATGGTTTGGGAAGAAACCTAAGCTGTCGTTTCTAAAAGTTTGGGGATGCGATGCTTATGTCAAGAAACTTCAACCTGAGAAGCTCGAACCCAAGTCGGAAAAATGCGTCTTCATAGGATACCCTAAAGAAACTATTGGGTATACTTTCTACCTAAGATCCGAAGGCAAGATCTTTGTTGCCAAGAACGGAATCTTTCTGGAGAAAGAGTTTCTCTCGAAAGAAGTAAGTGGAAGGAAAGTAGAACTTGATGAAGTATTACCTCTTGAACCGGAAAATGGCGCAACTCAAGAAAATGTTCCTGAGGTGCCAGCATCGACTAGAGAGGAGGTTAATGATGATGATCAAAATACTTCTGATCAAGCTCCTACCAAAATTCGAAGGTCCACAAGGACACGTTCCGCACCAGAATGGTACGGCAACCCTATCTTGGAAATCATGTTGTTAGACAACGGTGAACCTTCGAACTATGAAGAAGCGATGGCGGGCCCGGATTCCGACAAATGGCTAGAAGCCATGAAATCCGAGATAGGATCCATGTATGAAAACAAAGTATGGACTTTGACTGACTTGCCCGTTGAACGGCGAGCCATAGAAAATAAATGGATCTTTAAGAGGAAGACTGACGCGGATGGTAATGTAACCATCTATAAAGCTAGGCTTGTCGCTAAGGGTTATCGACAAGTTCAAGGGGTTGACTATGATGAGACTTTCTCACCGGTAGCGAAGCTGAAGTCCGTCCGAATCATGTTAGCAATTGCCGCATTTTATGATTATGAAATTTGGCAAATGGACATCAAAACGGCATTCCTTAATGGTTTCCTTAAGGAAGAATTGTATATGATGCAGCCGGAAGGTTTTGTCGATCCTAAGAATGCTGACAAGGTGTGCAAGCTCCAACGCTCGATTTATGGGCTGGTGCAAGCATCTCGGAGTTGGAACATTCGCTTTGATGAGATGATCAAAGCGTTTGGGTTTACACAGACTTATGGAGAAGCCTGCGTTTACAAGAAAGTGAGTGGGAGCTCTGTAGCATTTCTCATATTATATGTAGATGACATACTTTTGATGGGAAATGATGTAGAACTCTTGGACAGCATTAAGGCCTACTTGAATAAAAGTTTTTCAATGAAGGACCTTGGAGAAGCTGCTTATATATTAGGCATCAAGATCTATAGAGATAGATCAAGACGCCTCATAGGTCTTTCACAAAGCACATACCTTGATAAGATATTGAAGAAGTTCAATATGGATCATTCTAAGAAGGGGTTCTTACCTATGTTACAAGGTGTGAAATTGAGCTCAGCTCAATGTCCGACCACGGCGGAAGAAATAGAAGAGATGAGTGTCATCCCCTATGCCTCAGCCATAGGTTCTATTATGTATGCCATGCTGTGTACCAGACCTGATGTAAACCTTGCCGTAAGTTTGGTAGGCAGATACCAAAGTAATCCCGGCAAGGAACACTGGACAGCGGTCAAGAATATCCTGAAGTACCTGAAAAGGACTAAGGAAATGTTTCTCGTTTATGGAGGTGACGAAGAGCTCGTCGTAAAGGGTTACGTCGACGCTAGCTTCGACACAGATCTGGATGACTCTAAGTCACAGACCGAATACGTGTATGTTTTGAATGGTGGGGCAGTAAGCTGGTGCAGTTGCAAGCAAAGCGTCGTGGCGGGATCTACATGTGAAGCGGAGTACATGGCAGCCTCGGAGGCAGCACATGAAGCAATTTGGGTGAAGGAGTTCATCACCGACCTAGGAGTCATACCCAATGCGTCGGGGCCGATCAAGCTCTTCTGTGACAACACTGGAGCTATTGCTCTTGCCAAGGAGCCCAGGTTTCACAAGAAGACAAGGCACATCAAGCGTCGCTTCAACTCCATTCGTGAAAATGTTCAAGATGGAGACATAGAGATTTGTAAAGTACATACGGACCTGAACGTAGCGGATCCGTTGACTAAACCTCTCCCTAGAGCAAAACATGATCAACACCAGCATTCCATGGGTGTTCGATTCATCACAATGTAACTAGATTATTGACTCTAGTGCAAGTGGGAGACTGTTGGAAATATGCCCTAGAGGCAATAATAAAAGCATTATTATTATATTTCCTTATTCATGATAATTGTCTTTATTCATGCTATAATTGTGTTATCCGGAAATCGTAATACATGTGTGAATAACAGACACCAACATGTCCCTAGTAAGCCTCTAGTTGACTAGCTCGTTGATCAACAGATAGTCATGGTTTCCTGACTATGGACATTGGATGTCACTGATAACGAGATCACATCATTAGGAGAATGATGTGATGGACAAGACCCAATCCTAAACATAGCACAAGATCGTATAGTTCGTTTGCTAGAGTTTTTCCAATGTCAAGTATCTTTTCCTTAGACCATGAGATCATGTAACTCCCGGATACCGTAGGAGTGCTTTGGGTATACCAAACGTCACAACGTAACTGGGTGACTATAAAGGTCTACTACGGGTATCTCCGAAAGTGTCTGTTGGGTTGACATGGATCAAGACTGGGATTTGTCACTCCGCATGACGGAGAGGTATCACTGGCCCACTCGGTAATGCATCATCATAATGAGCTCAAAGTGACCAAGTGTCTGGTCACGGGATCATGCATTACGGTATGAGTAAAGTGACTTGCCGGTAACGAGATTGAACGAGGTATTGGGATACCGACGATCGAATCTCGGGCAAGTAACATATCGATTGACAAAGGGAATTGCATACGGGGTTGATTGAATCCTCGACATCGTGGTTCATCCGATGAGATCATCGTGGAGCATGTGGGAGCCAACATGGGTATCCAGATCCCGCTGTTGGTTATTGACCGGAGAGTCGTCTCGGTCATGTCTGCTTGTCTCCCGAACCCGTAGGGTCTACACACTTAAGGTTCGGTGACGCTAGGGTTGTGAAGATATGTATATGCAGTAACCCGAATGTTGTTCGGAGTCCCGGATGAGATCCCGGACGTCACGAGGAGTTCCAGAATGGTCCGGAGGTAAAGAATTATATATAGGAAGTGCTGTTTCGGCCATCGGGACAAGTTTCGGGGTCACCGGTATTGTACCGGGACCACCGGAAGGGTCCCGGGGGTCCACCGGGTGGGGCCACCTATCCCGGGGGGGCCCCATGGGCTGAAGTGGGAGGGAACCCAGCCCAAAGTGGGTTGGGGCGCCACCCCCCTAGGGCCCATGCGGCTAGGGTTGAGGGGAAACCCTAGAGAGGGCGCCCCCTTGCTTGGGGGGCAAGCCCCCCACCCTTGGCCGCCGCCCCCCTAGTAGATTCCATCTACTAGGGCCGGCGCCCCCCCTAGCACCCCTATATATAGTGGGGGAGAGGAGGGACTTCATACACCAGCCCCTGGCGCCTCCCTCTCTCCCCGTTACGTCTCTCTCTCGTAGTATAGGCGAAGCCCTGCTACTGTGACGCCCTGCATCCACCACCACGCCGTCATGCTGCTGGATCAAGAAGGAGGAGACGTCTCCCGTCCCGTACGTGTGTTGAACGCAGAGGTGCCGTCCGTTCGGCACTTGGTCATCGGTGATTTGGATCACGTCGTGTTCGACTACATCATCACCGCTCTTTGAACGCTTCCGCACGCGATCTACTAAGGTATGTAGATGCATCCGATGGCTCGTTGCTAGATGAACTCCTAGATGGATCTTGGTGAAACGAGTAGGAAAATTTTTGTTTTCTGCAACGTTACCCAACAACACCCTATTCCCCACTTTAGCGACCGCCGGAGCGAAATCTTTAGCATGGAGCACGCTAGGAGAGATAGGAAGGCCTGGATATTTAAAGGGAAAGGAACCCAAAGAACAGTTCAGAAGCCTGGCAACCCGCAAGGCTTCCGCCTCATCCACACCCGTCACCAGGACCTCACTTTTAGCGAAATTAATCTTAAGACCCGAAACAGCTTCGAAACACAACAGGATGAATTTAAGATTGGCAATGCAGGTGTCATCCAGCTCCAGCAAGATAATTGTATCATCCGCATATTGCAAGTGGGAAACACCCTCCGGAAGTAAATGAGAGACCACATGAGCAATGTGCCCACAACGGGCCGCCCTGGAAAGCATGCACGAGAAGGCGTCGGCCACAAAATTAAAAAGAACAGGGGAAGCAGGATCCCCTTGGCGAAGGCCCCTACCATTGGCGAAGAAATTGCTAACAAAACCATTAACCGAAACGGCAGTATGGCCACCCGAGACCAACTGCATGATACGATGAACATAAGCACCGTCGAAACCTTTAGCAAGAAGGATCTGCTTAAGGAAGGGCCAGCTAACGGAGTCATAGGCTTTCTCAAAGTCTAGCTTAAGGATAACCGCTTTAGCTCTCCGAGCGTGAAGATCGTGAACAATATCATGAAGGGATAGGATACCATCAAGGATGAAACGCCCTTTGATGAAAGCAGATTGATAAGGACTAATAACTCTATGAGCAACCAGCGACAAACGATTCGCAAAGCCTTTAGCCGGGAATTTGGCGAAGTTGTTAATCAAAGCAATAGGTCGGAATTGGGAAATAACATCAGCACCCTTAACCTTGGGGATCAGGGTTATCACTGCATAGTTCAGGCGGGAGATATCGACAGTACCAAGACAGAAGCCCTGGATAACATTACAAACCAGCTGTTTCAACTGGGGCCAGAATTTCTGAAAGAAAGGAATAGAGAAGCCGTCTGGCCCAGAAGCAGCATTAGGATTGGCAGTGTTAACAACATCCCAAATTTCCTGATCAGAAAGAGGGATCATCAAAGAGGCATTCTCCTCAGGTGAGATTTTAAGACCTAAGTTCCAAAGGAAGGGAGAAATGGAGAAGCCCGATGGAGGTTTAGCCCCCAACAACGAAGAGAAGAAATCCACCACATGAGCCATAATAACAGACTGCTTCAAAGATCGCACACCATTAATGAGCAGGCTATTAATACCACATCGTCTACGCCTGCCATTCGCGATCGCAAAGAAATACGCCGTAGGGGAGTCGCCTTTTAGAGTCCAGTTTAGAGTACCCCGTTGACGCCAATAAATCTCAGCCTGATGGTGTAACTGTATTAAAGCAGCCTCCAGATTATAACGAACCTCCCAACCATCGCCAGAGAGCCCAATAGAATCAGCCGCGCGATCCAGCGACAAGATCTGGTCTTCGAGGAAAGATTTGGTGCGAGTATCCTCTGCCGCACGATTACGAGACCAACCTCTGAGGAATTTACGCAGGTTATAGGAACACGAATGCCAATCATCCAAAGGCCCAAAGGAGCGAGCATTGGATGATAGAGAAAGGGAGATATTCGCCGCAACCATATCGACAAAGCCATCCACAGCCAACCAGGAGGCGTCAAATTAAAATCTAGCAGGAGGCCTGAGGCTAATGGAACCATCGTCAAGAATTAAGGGGGTATGATCAGAACCGATAATGCATTTGGCATAAAGAGAGGCCCTAGGGAACAAGGAATCCCACCTGGGACAAAGGAAGACTCTGTCAAGCACTGATCTAATAGGGATTGACTGATGATTGGACCAGGTATAACGAGCTCCCCCCGAAGGCAGCTCACGAATAGCATTGGCACTAATGAAGTCGTTAAAGGCATTAGCCAGCGGCCAGGAGAAGTTATCATTACTTTTGTCATTAGGGCACCGCAGAAGGTTAAAGTCTCCCCCGATAACCATCGGTAAATTACAAGCATCGATCTTCAACGAAAGTTCATTAAGAAATAAAGGCGACAAGGAATGGTCCGTAGGCCCATAGACGACGATAAACTCACAAAGAGTATTCTGAGCTTTATGAGAGAGAACAACACTGGCCCAAAAGATCCCATGATCAAAAGCAACAAAATCAAAAATATCTTTATTGGAGCCTATCAAGATCCCGCCAGAGTGCCCCGAAGCAGGTAAAAAGTTCCAATTAAATCTGTCCATGCCCACAATAGCAGAAAAGTCATTAGGGGAGAAGGATTCCTTGAAGGTTTCTACCAGCCCCACAAAGTCAATAGAGTTAGAACGAACCAGATCTTTAAGTTGGTCACGGCGCCCCTAGCACCGAACCCCCTAATATTCCAGAATAACGCCCTCATTTATAAGAGAGATTCTTGATTTGAAGGCTCGACCTGCAAGGGGCCACGCAGGGTTTAGCACGCTTATTGTGCCCCTTTTAGACAGGTTGGATTGGGGCTGGCCACTACCAGCGCCCGCGTCCATGACCGGACCACTACTAGAAGCCCCTACCTGAGAGGCAACGGCCTCTTTGGCTTTGGCAATGGCAGCCTGAGCCATCTCGTTAGCCCGAATAATAGCAAGAAGAGAACTAGGAGAACCAACAGACGAATCAACCACCACCCCCACATCCGACATAATATTTAAAAGATGATCATCCGAAAGAGAAGGTAGAACCAACCGAACCGGAGAAGCAACAACAGAGGGAACGGGAGATGTACCTGGGGGAGGGAGATCCTTCGCCACAGCCCGCTTTTCAGCCCGCTCCAGGACAGAAACACCTGAATTCGCCACCCGCCTTCCTTTGCGAGCCGTGGACACAAGGGATCGAATCGCATGCGACCGCGCAGCAGGAGAGCCAACATGGGGACCCGAACGGGACATAGATCCCAAATCTTGATTAAGACGCCGACAGACCCCCGTCATGGAGTGCTTCGAGCCCGACGAGTTCCGGCTCTTAGCCGAGACTTTGCGCACTAAGGATTTCTTCTTCCGGAGGGACTGGGATTCCACCACATCGCGAGCCGGGGAGGCCGGAAGATCTTCAATTCCCGATCGAGTGGGGGAGAGCGGGCGGACAGGAAGATTGGAGCAAGCACCAGAAACGGGGATAGCAGAGCAGGGCGGGAACTTCGACATATCAGCACCAGCAGCAGGGACATTGGGAGCAGCAGACGGGATCACCGAATCATCACGAGGAGCAACACCAGAGGGAGCTTGGGATTGAAACAACTCACGTTCAGAATCTGCCAAACCATCCCATTCAGATTGGGTGAAGCGGAGGTTAGACCCATGGCTCTGATTAGGGCCCTCCAGAGATCCGTCCCCCTCCTTATCATGCTTGTCCGAAGGGTTAGAAGGGGGAGGTGGAGTCTGAAAAGCAGCCACCCCCTCCACCCGCACCCGAAGCTTAATACCATTGGGAGAAGGGAAGATATCAATCGAGCCATGAATCCGTTCAGGATCCACACACCAAACCTTCATCCTAGAAGGGCCAACCTTGTTCAGAGAGTCTTCATCCACCTCGATGGGCTTCCCAATCAGAACCCCGAAAGACATGAGAAAAGCAGACGAACGGAGACCTGCAGTCAAATCGTCAATCAAAACCCAGACTTGAGAGAGAGGACCAACTACCGAACCACTGCAAGAAGCCGCTTTAACAGAAACCACCAATTGATTGAGGGGCAAGGTGAAGCTAGTGCATGAGGCAATCATCCGCAAACATTCTTTGGAGGGAACACCACAGAGAACTCAAATTCAGATATCTGCACAACTTGCCAGTCCCATCCAGCCTCATCCCAAATGTGAAGCCCTTCTAGAAGAATTTGGGGCGAAATCTTTTGATCCTTGACCGTAACAATCGCAGCATTAGACAGAGCAGGTGCCACCTCCCGGACAGGGAGGTCACCGTCGAAGGCGAAAAAGGCGCAACCGGGGAGGCCCAAGCCGAACTGGATGACCGCGGGAGGTTTCTGCCTAGCCATGCAGTTGACCGTGAGGTGACCATCAGAGCGACAGATCAGGCAAAAAGGAGGGTTGGTGCAGCGAGACTGGAAATGGCCAGGCCTGTGACAAGCGAAGCAGGTGAGCGCCGAGGGGTTGTTATGGGAAGCAGAGGACGGGCGGGATTACGGAAGCGACAGAGGAGTAGGAAGGATCCCATCCCCCATCCCCGGAAAAGGGGGCGCCCCAGAGGCCGGACCGGGCGGCCGACGCGCCGGCCCCGCGAAGGACCGAGGCGGCGGACGAGCACCAGCACCAACCCCAACCGAGCAAGGAGGAGGAGGAGGGCGCGACGGAGCAAATGGACCGCGGCCCACTCCTGGAGCAGGAAGGGAGGCAGAAGACGAAGAAACACCACCGCCAGAGGCCACCGCCGCCTCCCACGGGTCCAGCACTGGAGAGAGAAAATGGCCAGATCCAGAGCCCTGCGGGTCAGATCCGGGCACACCAACCCTCTCCGAGCGCTGCGACCACTCCGGACCCGAAGCCCGAGCCTCGCGGTCACGAGCCACCTGCTCGCGCGCCGCCAGTTCCGCCTCCAACTTGGAACGGAGCGAAGCCTCGAGCTCCAGATCCACCGCGGAGGAAGGGGAGTCCTCACGGCGTCGCTTGCTGCCCGAGAGCGCCTCGCAGGAAGAGCCCCACGACTTGTCCATGGATAGCACCACAGCAAAAGGAAGGAGGAGGGGTGGAGGTGGGGAGGATCTAATGAGGCGATGAATGGGAAGACGGTGACGACATAGATCGGAAGCGGAAGCCGGAAACCCTAGCAAAGGGGAGGAAGAGCCGCGGGGGATCCATAAATAGCCCATCCGAGCCGTGCCCACCTGGGCCCGACTCGCCACATGGGCCAAAGAAGGTTGAGGAGCAGGAACCCGGACGATGGGCCCAACTGGGCCGGATGGGACCAGAGGGGGGAAATCTGCCACCGACGAAAGAGGGGAGGAGAGGCAGGCCCACTGGGCAACGGCAAACCTCAAGGCCCATCAAGCCCACCCGAGGGGACGTCCCGCGGCCCGATGGCCACCGCGGAGAAATCAAGATCTAGGTTACACGATGCCACCAGCGACCCCGCCGTCGCCGCCGCCGGCGACGAGGCCGCCGCAGAGGCTGCAGGAGAGGGGGATGGGAGGCCACCAAGCTCCCCATCAGGCGCACTGCCCAGGACAACAAGATCAGGTGACGCAACAGCAAACTTACCAGACTTACGCCGCCGCCGAGAGATCCGAATCCAGCCATCGACCGACGAGGACGCGGCCACCGACCGGCCCCGGCCACCAGGAGCAAACTTGCGGGGACAACGAGCGGCGGAAGGCACCACCACCCCCCCAGCACAAGGCACGAGACCACAGGGGGAAGGGACCGACGACCGCGAATCCTCCTCATCAGACGCAAGGGCCCAGAAACGAGATCCGAGCACCGACAGCGGTGAAGACAGAGGGGAGAACCCCACCCGCGGGGAGCCAGGGGAGGGGAGAGAGAGAGCACCTGCAAGCGGAGAGGGGGATGACCGGGCACCGGCCAGCGGGTCAGGGCGGGGAGCGGGACGGCTAGGGCAAGGAGGGGAGGAGGGGGAGGAGGAGGCGAGGGAGGAGGGAGGGAGGGGATCCATCCTCGCGTCTCCCTTCAGGCGACGACTGTCAAGAAAGGACATTGATCACAGACTCGCCTTTTTGGAAGGGGCTCATGAGAGTCAAAGCAGCCTTCTTCAATAGGGAAAAGTTTATAATTGGTAATGGCACTACCACGCGTTTCTGGGAGGATACCTGGCTTGGAGAGACGCCGCTGGCGCTTCAGTATCCGTCCTTATATAGTATTGTTCAACGACGTGATGCTTATGTTGCAACGATACTGCAGTCCACCCCCCTTAATATTCATTTTAGGAGGACGCTTATTGGCAACCGATGGGAAGTGTGGCTTCATTTAGTGAGTAGACTGATGGAGGTTCAGCTATCTCAACAATCCGATCAGTTGTGCTGGAAGCTTACTAGGTCTGGAGAGTTCATAGTTAAATCGATGTATATCGATGTCATCAACTCTAGCGCCATTCCTAGTTCCGAATATGTTTGAACAGTCAAAGTTCCTTTGAAAATTAAAGTGTTTATGTGCTTTGTACATAAACAAATCATATTAACAAAGGATAACTTGGTAAAGCGCAACTGGACAGGATCTACTAGGTGTAGTTTTTGTAATCGGGATGAAACTATCAAACACCTTTTTTTGATTGCCCGTTGGCCAAAGTTTTGTGGCAGACGGTGCACATTGCCTTTAACATTACTCCTTCGAATTCTGTCAGTACGTTATTTGGAACGTGGCTTGTTGGGATAGAGTCCGAAACAGCTAGACACATTCGCATAGGAGTATGTGCTTTATTGTGGGCAATTTAGAACTGCAGAAATGATTTGGCTTTTAACAGAACAACAAATATTCATTTTTTGCAGGTTATATTCTTAGCCACTGCGCTGATCCGTATGTGGTCGTTACTCACTCTGACGGAGGCCAGGGAGCGTTTGGTTACTGGATCTGTCCGGTGGGAGATGGTAGCACGGGATATTTTCAACCGGTTTGGATGGCGGTCATGTAATAGGATAGGCGATTAGTTTTCCTATCTTTGTTGTGCTAACAGGTTCAGGCCTCTTGGCTTTTGTGTTTTTGGCGTTGTGGCTCTTTATGAGCTTGCCATTACTTTTGTTTCAGACTATAAGACCTTGTTAAACCTATTTGCTTATTTATAAAGGTGGCCGTATACATCGTTCTGATGCAGAGGTCGGGAAGTTCCTTCTTTTCAAAAATAAAATAAAATAAACAAGCTCAGACAGATGCAAGAACTGGAGCCACGTGCTAACGTGCATGAAGTGGAGGCCAGTATGAACCGGACAAAATTGCCATTTGACTAGTAAGTTGGCTCCTCTCACTGAGCAAACATCAATTTCATGGACGAACTGGCAGACACTTGTTTGTAGGACTATTTCAAGAAAAAATCACTTGTTTGTACTCCCTCCGTCCTGAATTAATACTTTACTGTACTCCCTAGGTAATGCAGTAGTTAATTGCATCAGTGACACAAAGACAGGATCGCGGTTGTTGTGGTACAATACTTGCCATTTGCAGGTGTACCATGCCCTGATATATATGAAGCTCCCCAGCATCTATTTATCCCAGTGCATAATACTCTTTCTTCCGTTTTTATCTTACTCTCTTTCATCACCCTGTTGCCTTTTTTATCCACGTCACATCTCCTACTCTGCTATACAGGCCGTAAGAAGAACAAGAACAAACATATTTTGAGCTCTAATCCTGCCTTTGAAGTATCAAATAGAATAGATTATTCTTGGACGATGCTGCTAGCTAGGAATGGGCGGTGTCAAGAAGAATGCCATTTTTTCGTGGCTCAGCTCGTGTCTTTGGAGCAGCTATCTGAAAACATCGTCCACCATATGCACCCATTGGAATCACATTGATGTTTCGACGTTCGGGGGGTACACATGTCTATGGAAGAACACTAGGACTGAGGTATTCGGTCGCACCAGCCAGCCCCAAGGTTTTTGTGTTCGTCTGCGCCTCTGCGGGCCCATTCAAGACATCAACTATAATCTGTCCGCAGATGTTGCTCCTGCATGTCTGGTTTTAAACAAGACCAAAGCATTACTAGGAACTGACCTCGTCACTGAACTCTCATGCTACAAACATCCAAAAAAAAAACAACTAGACACTTTACAGTAGTTTAAATCATCTCATGTGCATTTCCAAAGTGTTAATACTACTAGAATTTCCTTATACTCCGGGTGTCTGGCGCCGAGTGCCAATCCACGGGCACTCGGCAAATGCACATACGCCGAGAGCTACACTCGGCAAATACGGGTTCACGACAACGAGGTAATGTTGACGACATACCATCATGACGAACAAAGTACAATCGGCAAATGGCATAGTCGCATAGATGCCGAGAGCATGACACGGCAAAGACTAGCCACATGGCATGTCCGTTTGCAACTGATGGCTCCGTGACATTCTGTTATCTATACTGAGAGCCATGAAGCACCGCTCGGTAAAACACCTGCCACCGAAACATTCTGACCTGACAGGTGGACCCATTGGACCCAGTTGTCAGTGAAACATTCAAATTATTTGTCAAATTTTCAAAAAGAATAATATGACGTGCTTTCTTTACGGAGAGCTATCTGATACCGCTCGATATCCCACCGTTGACTGAAACATTTGAACCTTACCCGTGGGTCCTTGTGTCCCACATGGCAGTGGTACTTTTAAGGAGTGTCGCTAGCCCTCGAAAAAGAATGGCACTCCAGTAGTTAAAGTGCTCAGGTGACCCCTTTTCCGAGAGGGGCCCTCGGAAAAGAATGGCACTTCAATAGTTGAAGCGCTTAGGTGACCCCTTTCCAGAGCGTGTCGCTCGTTAAAGTGAGTATTCAAATGCTCGTCAAATATGATGCCAAATCATTTAAGGCTTATGACATGAATAGCGCTGATGCAAAGACAGGAGCGTGGTTGTTGAGATACATTATTCGCTATTTGTAGGTACATGATGCCCTGATATATATAAAGCTCCACAGCATCTATTTATCCGAGTGCATGATACTCTTTCTTCCTTTTTTTTTTCTTACTCTGTTTCATCCCTCTGTTGCCTTTTTAATCCACGCCATGTCTCCTACACTGCTAAACAAGCCACAAGAAGAACAGGAACAAAAATATTTTGAGCTCTAGTCCTGCCTTTCAAGTATCTAATACCATAGATTATTCTTGGACGATGCTGCTAGCTAGGAATGGGCGGGGTCAAGAAGAATGCCCTTTTTTCATGGCTCAGCTCGTGTCTTTCGAGTAGCTACCTGAAAACATCGTCCACCATATGCACCCATTGGAATCACACTGATGTTACGACGTTGAGGAGCTCCACATGTCTCTGGAAGAAGACTGGGACTATTAAGATCCAACGACTGCTTCGCGCCAGCCACAAGGTTTTTGTGTTCGTCTGCGGGCCATCCAGGACATCAACCGTTAGCTGCCCGTGGATGTTGCTCCTGCATGCCTGATTTTAAACAAAACAAAAGTATTACTCCCTCCGTCCGAAAAAACTTGTCCCAAGCTTAACTCTTAAATGGATGTATCTAGTACTAATTTGATGCTAGATATATCTATTTAAGGGACAAGTTTATCCAGACCGAGGGAGTACTAGGAACTGACCTCATCACCGAGCTCGCATGCTACAAACGTCCAGGCAGACAACTAGACACTTTACGGTAGTGGAAATCATGTCATGTTCATCTCCAAAGTGTCAGTGTAAATTTTGCCACCTTTACTTCTGAATGTCCGCGTTCTACATGTCTCAGTGATCATCTAAATTAATTACTAGTTAAGCGTATTAATTGGAATAATTTCTTTGCTTCTAGCCTAGAGTTTGCTGCTGAAAACAGATTGGACCACCCACCGAAGTCTATCATTTCTATGGCTCTGCTGCTACAGCCGTAACTCTGCTGCAGCTGAGGCTATAGAAATGATAGTAGTTCGATGGGTATATCGTTCTTGAGCTCTAACATAAGGAAGAAAAATAAGAGCTGCCGTTGAGCAAACAATGGGCAAACTTGCTGATTCCCCATCTAAGCTGTTTACATGACATGTATTTTTACTATGAAGGCACCAGCCAACTTCTGATAGGATTCTTCTCATGTATATTTACTCACTCTTCTATGTTGTAATTAAAATCAAAGTTTTTATGTAGAACCCGCTTCACATTCAGTTTTCGAACGTCAACTTTCTTCCTGTCTCTCTGACCACCAGAATTATGGAGCGTATTCATCACAATGACTCGTTCGTTTATAGTTCAGAGTTCTAGATGCATGCATAACATATTGTGTGTTCAGATGTGAAGATAGTAGCATGGATGCGGCCATACATGTGACGATTAATAAGTGAGAAGTGCTTCGGTACACCCCCCTCACAAAACGTATAAAGGGTAGTATGGACTTTTCACAAATTGTATTCACTTTTCTACGTAGAAAGTATATACGCTTCAGTTTCGTATAATACCCGGTGAACAGCCCTCCCTCATGGGCTCAGCCCATTTACGTTTTTTTAGTTTTAATTGTCAAAAAACAGATGTCCTCAGCTGGATTCGAACCACAGCTCTCACGCACTACGTGTAACCGCACAAACCATCCGGGACAGCACATCAGATTTACTTTCTTTGCTTGTTTTCCTCTTCTTGTGCGGGAGACATAATGCCAAGAAAAAAACACAGCACCTCCACTCTTTAGTTTATGTATCTTTTTTTTTGCACGGTTTTCTTTAGGGTTTCTAGTTTTCCTGTTTTGTTCACAAAATACTAATATTTGTATTTTTGAAAATTGTACATAAATTTCAAAACAAATGTTCATGCCTTTCAAACATGCTCAGAATGTCAAAATGCGAACAACTTTTTAAAAAATAACAAAAATTTGAACACGAACATTTTTTGAAAAACAGTAAAAAAATGGAATTCCAGAAAAAACAGAAAAATATGAACAAAATTTGAATTAGGAAAAAAATAAATATATGAGAAATAGAAACAATAAACATGATAAACGAAAAGTCTAAGAAGGCAAACAAATAAACACGAGAGAAGATAAAAAGAAAAAGAAAAACACGGTTCGCGACCTCCGAGAAGGTCCCAAAACAGGAAAAAAATGGATGGGACCCGAGGTTCCCAAGACCGAGAAAACTTTTTTGCAAATTTCATAGTGAACTTTGTTTTGAATTTTTGTGAAAATATTCAAATCCATGAATATTTGTAAAACAATTGATGAACTTTTCAAATCCGCGAGCTCCCGGCCCAACACGTGCCCGACGAGAGCAATGTCGTCGCCTAGTTGGACCAAGGCCTAAGCGTTTTATTTTCTTTTCTATTTTTTCATTTGATTTCTTATTTTGTTAATTCATTTTTCTCTTTCTTGAATACCAAAATACAAGTTGTAACTAACTTTTTAAACTAGTGATTTAAAAAAATATGTATTAAATCTTAAAAAAACACTTACTGTTTTCAATTTTATCCCTTTGTATTTATTAGTTGGGGTCATTTCAAGGATGTCCAAAAAACACCATGTTCAACAGAGATTATTCGGTAAGGTCAGAACGGTTCATCTGAGAGCATGTTATTTTTCAACATCTTTGAAATGGCCCCAATTTCCCCACCAAAAAAGACGAAGAAATGGATCCCTTTTTTCATGGCCTTTTACGAGCAATTCAAGGCACCATGCCAAGTTGATTTGGTTTTCGACAAATTCTGCATTTTCTAGAGTTTCCTTTGTAAAAGAAGACTGATAAAATGGTCGAACATGTTGCAACTTGCATACGGTGTCAAAAATTGTTTAACCTAGCATGGTTGCCTACCATGGTAACTCCCATCCGGGTGCATCCTCCATTGAACATGGTCTAGTTCTGAACATTTTTTAAATGACCCCAACTTTTGCAGGCAAAGGGCATGCCCATGGTAAGGATCCATGCAGGTTTGAATGATTTCTGACAAAATATGCAAGTTGCGACACGTCCGACCATTTATCTACTTTTTTTAACCGAGAGAACCCCGGGAAATTCAAATTTGTCAAAACCAAAACAACTTGGCATGGTGTGTTTAATCGGTAATATAAGATCATGGAAAGATTTGGGGTGAGTTAATGGATGCCGCAAAAACATGCTCTCAAATGGACCCTTCTCGCCTACCCGAACACCCTCTGTTGAACATAATCTATTTTTGAACATGCATGAAATCACCCCAACCTTTTCCAGTAGGCAGGCATGCCCATGGTAGGCATCCATGCCAGGTTTGAATGAATTCCCCACAACGTATGCACGTTGTGTCACGTCCGGCCATTTATCAGCTTGTTTTCATCGAGAAAACTCTAGAAAATGAAAGAATTGTAGAAAACTTAAACAGCTTGACATGGTGCCTTGATTTGATCATAGAAGGAGGTGGAAAAATTAGGCCTTTTGAAGGATGTTGAGAAACAACGCACCCTCGGGTAGAGCCTTCTAGCCAACCTGAGCACCCCTTCATTAAACATGGTCTACTTTTGGGCATTCTTAAAATGATCCCAACCTTTTCAAGCAGGTGGGCATGACCATGGTAGTCATCCAGGTTTGTACGATTTCTGACACCGTATGCAAGTTGCGACACGGCCGCCCATTATCAAGCATTTTTTTACCGAGAAAACTATGAAAAATGCAAAACTTGTCGAAAACCAAAACAACTTGGCATGGTGCCTTGAATTGGTCATACAAGGCATGAAAAAAATTGGGGCCATTTCAAGCATGTCGGAACACGACGTGCTCTTAGACAGAGCCATCTCGCTTACTCGAACACCTCCGTTGATCATGGTCTAAGTTTCCTTTTTCCATCTTTTGTAGTGCGTCAAATATAACGCTAAAAAGAAAGACTCTGGTTTTCCTTTTCAACCGGGCTGGTTTTTTCTTCAATTTTTACATGGGTTTCTATATTATTTTGTTTTTCTTTTCTTTTATTGATTTTGAAAAAAACATCAATAATTAAAATTAAGTTCATTGATTTGGAAAAAAATTAACAAAGTTTAAAAAATCCATTGATTTAGAAACAAATTTCATCAAATTATAAAAAAGACCAACAATTTTCAAAAAAAAAATCGCCAACTTGCGAAATAGTTCACGAATTTGTGAAGAAAACTGGTCAATTTTGGGGAAAAAAAGTTCACTGATTTGAAAGAAAAATTCAAGAATTTAAAATTTTGTCGTCATTTTCGATTAAAAAATCATGAATTATAAGAACTTCACGCATTTAAGAAACAAAAAAGAAAAGAAAAAAACAACCAGAAAATGTTGCGCTTTTCAAGTGTTGTATTTCAATTATAAATAAACTTGTTTGACACTTGATGTCCGGTTGCTTAGCTGGTTAATGCGGCTGTGCTAATTGTTGAAGGACCTAGGTTCGAATCCTTCAGCAAGCACCTTTTTTGCGGTTTCAAAAAAAAGAAAGGATGCATGTGTTGAATGGGCCAGCCCAGCACGGCAGGGTGTGTTAATGTACAGCGTATAGGTGATTCTTAAAAAAAATAATTTATAAAAAATGCCTATCATGCCCTTACTTATGAAGAGGTATGGGCTAATCTGAGCCGTCCTTGTGTTTGGGGGGGGGGGGGGGGGGGGTACCGAAGCAGAAGTGTTAATAAGTATTTTTTTTGTGGGGGTCGAGTAATAAGTATTGCCTGCACCATATTCACCATCGTGTAGTCCAAGATTTCCTCCCAAGTTTTGTGCATGTGTTCTATCCTCCTATCGGCAAAGTGCCAATATCTTTATCACAGTTCGGTTTCTGGGAGTTCTAACCAACGGGATGGGTGCCACACCCACACGCATGGTGACTGGTGAGTAGCTAGCCTGCTGACAAACATATGTGGCAGTTGACCCATATAAGAGGTGGCTAGGAAGAAACCCAAGGTTCACAAGAAGCAGGAAGAACCAGAGGAGGATGAATAATCGCATAGCTAAAGCCTCTTTCACATCGTGCGTCCATTGGTTCCCTTTGCAATCTCCTTGTGACTTTTTCGTACTAGCTACGTTGTACTATTTTAAACAATTTTCTGTGCAGGCATTCAATTTGTTGCTGATCATAATGATTGCATTCTTTGTCGGCCATAATCTTGACTGGTGGCGGCGGTTCGTGGGGGCGAGCGTCGTGGATCAGCCGAGTCGTCGGCGCGGAGCAACGAGCGGAGTCGTGGGTGTGCCGGTCAGCCTAATGCATCCATGCGTGTAGTTTGGTGGAGGCGAGTTGTGCATGGGCGTGCAAGTAGCTATGCATGCGTTGCTTGTTAGCTGGATCGAGTTTGTTAGCCGGGTGAGTTTGTTAGTGCATGCAATTAGGCCGGTCTTGTTTGGATACGCTGTTTTATCAGAGCTGGTTTCCCGTAATCCGATCTAACCGTGTAACAAACTAAAACCACGGTTGGGTGGCCCAATAAAAACGTGGATAAGCAGAATTCGGTTTCCACAAAGCCAGGAAAGTGCGTCTAGTGAAAAACGACTAATACTCGTTTTTATAGAAACCTGGTTACATAAAACAGACATTTTTTTCCCTCCACGTCTTCCTCAACAAACTTGTTGGCGCCAACTGTGCCTTCCCGCGCAACTAGCACGCGCCCTTTTTTCCAAGCTTCTATATATATACAGGGATGCCGGCATAACAAACATCAATAAACAGGATCTAGGTACGTGCTTCTTCCATGGCTGGCCGCCGATAACGGCTGTGATCATCGATCTTCTGGCCGTCGACGCTAGGCTGAGATCTCCAATCAGACGCTGCTGACCCTGCTGGGACAACAAGAGCTACCTTCCTCGACTTGTTTGCAGCAAGAAATCAATCTTCATGAGCCTACAGGTAAGATTCATAATCAGAAACTGATGAACATACTCAAACTTATAGCAAAATTGTTCATGTTCTGAGGAAACAAGTGCAAGTATGGAACTTAAATTGCAAAGTTCTGCCAACATGTCTTTACTCGAGTGATGAATAGACAAACTTTCTCTATGCACTAGTCGTAGTTCAGCCTGAGTCGTAGTCATGTAATTTCAGTACAAAGTTGACAATTCTTTTATAGATGCGATACCCTTGATACTGATTTAGAAATTGCTTCATGCACGATCCTGCTGCCCGATGCATGCACGGCATCGAAATCCAGCGGCCGGTGCCCGATGTATGCGCGCATGTGTGGCCGGATTTTAAACATAGTCTATATTTTGTCGTGTGTATAGCACAACTCTACTGATTTTAGTAGATCATAATTACTTCCATCATAATGGAAGACCATTGGCAGTAAATAGTACTAGTACAGATAAGTAGGGCCAAAAGGTAATAAAAAATCCTTTTTTTCTGCCTAAGTGATTTAACTAGTAGTAGTTTATATTGTTTTTGTTTACATGTAGGAAAATATGGATGACCAAATCAAAAATATTAAGAAGGAAAAGACCGAAAAGCATCCCATAAAGCGCCACACATGAAAATCTTCAGAGGACAAAATATTGCTCAACATATTAAAAGATCAAACTCAAAATGGAGGTAAGGAAGGAACAGGATACACAAAAGAAAGCATGGCGTGAAATCCTAGAACAGTTCAATGAGTCAAAGGTAGACAAACTTGAGTTGCAACAAATAAAAAATCGTCATAAGTACTACAGGAGTTGTTATGCTAGCATGGACAGACTTCTAAAGCACACATGGTTTGGTTGGGATGACGATGATAAAATGATCAAAGCTTCAGAAGAAAGTTGGGCGGATCTCATATCGGTAAGTTGAAACACATTAATTTTGAAATATTGCTATATCATACAGTTGAAAAATGGACTTACAATAAACTAACAAACTGCAGAAGGACAAGAATATTCAAGAATACCGAGACAAAGTGTGACCTAGTTGGGTAGACCTTCAGGACATTTGTGCTAGCTCTACCGCATCAGGAGTTGGTGCTATATCTAGCAAAGGGAAAGGTGGAACCAGCAAAGAACAAATTGAAATTGATCTGAATGAGATAGTAGAAGTTGAATCTGATGGAACAAATGATTCCCCCGTTGCTTGTCCTAAGAAGCCTAACACCACTAAGGTCGAGAAAAAGAAGAAGGGCAATGCAAGTGGGTCGCAAAACACTTCAAAAGGGCAAAAGCGAACAGCTGATGATGCTATTAATGCAATTGATCGCCTCGCAGATGCATCACTGATCATTGCTGAATCAAAGAAAAATGCAGCACAGCAAACAGAAGCTTACTCAGTGAAAGCATGTATGCAGATATTAAATAGCATGCCTGATGTTGAACCAAACAAAAAATTGAAAGCTGCACAAGCATTTGAACATGTTGATAAAAGGGCTATTTTCATTGAGATGGATGAAGAGACTCGGTCTCTCTGGGTTGAAAATGCGTAGTTTTTTACCTGTTGTAGCGTACTGTTTAGTTTTCTGATTAGGTTGTATTTGCAATTTCCATAAATTCCTTCTGTAAGTTTGTGTTCAAACAATCAATATGCAAATTTATATATTTATTTGGTTCGTGCTACTAGTTATATATGGTCTCATATATAAATCCCTCTTCAGAACTTGGATTTATATTTGTGTGTGTGTGTGTTCTACAAATACATAAGCTTAAGATATAAGTGAGGGAAGTTGATGGCATACCTTTCCTTTTGGTTCATTGGTTTAAACAGCAATGATGCAATGTTGCTCTTTGCGTCAGTACATACCTCCATGTTTTATCATCAACCTAGCGAGTAAAATTTGTCACCGAAATCATTCAATGTTCTCCTATCACTCATTCAATGATTCTTGTCCTACCATTTAACAGAAAATTTATCAGCTCTAGAACAATAACATTGTAGAAATTCCGACAGTTAACCGAAGTTGCTACATGAAATTTTGCAGGGAAACCATGGAAGATATGGCAGATGGAGACTATTCTGATTCTGAGCAAATGATTATTAATGACTTTTCTGCAATGTCACTTTTGCAACATGTGCTGTTCGGAAGGCTATTCAAAACACCACGTAATACCTCTAAATTAACTGGTGCGCAAAAGACTAGAGAGTGGTTGGAAGGACATCCAGTTAGATTTTATGAACAACTTCGTGTTGATAAGCACACCTTCTACTTATTGCGAGATGCATTGTGCGAGAGGAATTTACTTACGGATACAAAACGGATGGACGTCAATGAACAACTAGTCATATTTCTACATACAATTGGTCACAATGTTAGGAACCGTGTTATCCAGAATAGATTTCAACATTCAGGAGAAACAATAAGTCGGCATTTCAAGAGAGTATTAAAAGCCATTAATGGCTTACGTGATGTTTACATAACAGATCCGCCCAATGAAGTTCCCAACGAAATATTGGGCGACTCAAGGTTTTACCCATACTTCAAAGTATATATTCTATCTCAAGAACATGTTCCTTTCGGATATTACTTGCAGCAAAGTTCAAATCTCCAATTCTAATTCTGAATTTCTCTCAACAGAACTGTATGGGAGCAATTGATGGGACACATATTAATGCAAAAATCAAGCTTGATAAACAAACTCCTTACAGAAATAGGCATGGTTATCCCTCTCAAAATGTAATGGCAGTAGTGTCATTTGACATGACATTTTCATATGTGGCTGCTGGATGGGAAGGTTCCGCATCGGATCAAGCCGTATTAAGGTGGGCTGTTACTGATGGTGGGTTTGTTGTCCCAGAAGGTAAAAATAAAAAATACATGAATTTACATGCAAGTAAAGTTTGTCTCATTGTATCAAACATGTAATGATATAATAGGAAATTTGAGAGTGATATCAAACTTTACATGCAGGTAAGTTTTATCTCGTGGACTCGGGCTATGCAAATACTCCAAGATTTATTGCCCCCTATCGTGGAGATCACTATCACATTGGTTCTTTTCGTGGAACTAAACGTCGATATAGTAGTGAGAAAGATTTGTTCAATCATCGTCACACACAACTACTACGGAATGTTGTAGAACGTACTTTTGGCGTTCTAAAAGCTCGATTTCCAATATTAACAAGGAATGGAGGAATCCCTTATCCTTACAAAAAACAGGTCCAAATTGTTATGGCTTGTTGCATCATCCATAACTTCATAAGGAAGGTTGATAGGAATGATGAGTTGTTTGAGCTTTATGAACAAGAGGGAACACAAGGAGATGTTGACACCGGTGACCAAGAAGTTCGAGGGCAAGAAAACTTACAAGAAGATGATCGAGTTGCCGGTGAAAGAGTACGTGCAAGCATCGCTCGACAGTTGTGGAGTAATCTCCAACAGCATGCCACTCAGGAAGAAGAAGATGAAGATGATTAATTAAGCACTAAAATAGTTGTTATCATTTTTATTTATAGGTACATTGGATAACTATCGACAGATTTTTCATTCATTTGTAGATTCACAAGCTTTACATTCAATGTTTCAATGCTAAAATCATTTTCTTGTCCATTCACACATCATACAGCAAGTTCGGTATGGACCTTGAGAATATAAAATTACTGAGCTAGAGAGAAGCTCACCTCACATTATCTGAATGAAGAGTCTGTCACCATAGTCCCAGATCCAGCATGCCACGAAGAGGGCAGCTCATACTCATCCACTGGAAGTAGTTCGGGCTGCGTCGAGCACGCTCTAGACTCCCTGGATGCCTCGGTAGTGAAGGGTCTAGAAGATGGGGGCGGATTTTGTCCTCCGCCATCAACCATAGTCGCGAGTCATCCACCGCGACAGCGTGCCCTTCTTCCCCGCCGGTAGGCCTCCGCCGCGAAGAACAGATGGGACGCCCCACGTCTGCACTGCACGCCGCGGAACCATACGGCATCGCCGTGGTGGCGTCGGTCGCCGGAGCCGGGGCCGTTGACGGTGTGAGGAGAGTGGAACGGGAAGCGGCAGCCGCGCAACCGTACGGCTTTGTCGCCGTGGCGGCGGTCACCGGAGCCGTTGATGGCGTGGGGAGCTTGGGCTAGGTCGAGCTCCTCGAGGAACATAGACGGTAAGCTGCGGCGGCGATTTGGGAAAGAAGCGGAGGCGACTTGAGTTCAGAGAGACACAGGAGAAAGTAAGCGGCGTCTACAGAGTACTAACTAATCCAAACACGCTTTTACCAAAACTTGTTTTAACGTTTTCTCACCCAAACGAGTTATTCCAGAAACTCCTGGTAACGAAAATTCTCCCTTAAAACAGGTTTTCCTAAAAACACTCCTAAAACTTGTTTTCCTAAATCTCAGGTTTTATTATTGGTATCCAAACAACCACTTTGTGGTGGATGGGACGTGCTTGCGTGCCAATCACCTTTGTGTATAAAGAGTGTTGTGCCTGTGTGTGCAGGTAGCAGAGAGCAGTAGCTAGGAGAAAGATGTAGTCTCCGGTGGTCTCTGGCGTGTGTGCGTCTTAGGTTTGTAGCCTGACATGATACGAGCCAGTCAGTTGAGTTGAATAGA
Source organism: Triticum urartu (assembly GCF_056163025.1). Classification (NCBI taxonomy): domain Eukaryota; kingdom Viridiplantae; phylum Streptophyta; class Magnoliopsida; order Poales; family Poaceae; genus Triticum; species Triticum urartu. The sequence goes on from NC_141877.1 coordinate 583,779,897, forward strand.
AGCCATCATACAGGCCGTTTGGCGGCCAGGGCATTCGTCACCATAGTCAAGTGTCCTCTGTTCATCTTCTTATTCCACCTTCGTTCGGCGGCCGGAGCTGTTCGGCGTTCGTCGTCGGAGGCATGCAGCCCCAACATTCTTTGTAAGTTGGGTCAGATCGGTTCCAAACACCGCATATTCAGTAAATTCTTTGCAGACTGCACTGATCGACCGATTTGCTTTGTTTGACTGCCTTTTCGACAGCTGGGGCCCGGTTTCCCCCTACGTGGCGTAACGGACGGCAAATGGCGCCGCCTGCTCGAGACGACCTGATCGGATCGCGTCGGACGGACCGACCGCGCCGCCCCCACTCCACTTCTCACTCTCTGCTCTCCCTCGGGCTTCCATGGGCAAGGCGAAACCTGGCGGCGTCCTCGGCGGCGCTTCCGCTGGCGATGCTAGTGGTGGTGGTGGTGATGGAGATCCACTCGAGCTCTGCGGGAGCTCGAATCCTTCTCAGGCGCTGCCTCCTCCCCAATCCCCAGAGTACGCGGTGGCTAGGGCATTTGCCAAGGCGGTGAAGGCAAATCCGATGGGCAGCCAGCACTTTGCATCCTCCTTCGGCGGTGTGGTGTAAGCCATCCATCCTCCCCCCTCCTCACTGTTTCCCCGATCTGGATTCCAGGGTTAGGGTTGTAGGGTTAGGGTGTAATTGTTACAAAGTTGGGGATTATGTTGTAGGTATTTGGTTAGGATTATTGGGTTACAGTAATGGTTGTGAACTGCAAATTAGCTTGCCCTTAATTATTCAGTCATGCTAATTGAATTTGAACTGCAAAGTTGTTTTTAACTTAACTGTAACACTAGTAACACTAGTTTCAACAGAATGGCTCAGTAGTTTTAACTGCAATTGCACACTAGTTTTGAACATAATGGCTCAGTAGTCAGTTGTAAATGAAATTTAGCTGAATTTTAACTGAATTGTTTAACACTAGGTTTGATTGAATTTTATCTGTATTTTTCAACACTAGTTTTATCTGAATGTTAACAACTATGTTAAATGAACTAGGTTGGATGATGAAGAATGGGAAGTGAGGTTCCATTTCTTGGATAGAGATAATTTGGAAAGAACCATTTGCTTATCAGACATAACCTACTAGAATCTTATTGCACTTATAGAGTTGGAAGGCTTTATTCAAGAGATTTTATGTGTTATGTCAGGATCCAGGAGTTGGGGTGTCAGGAATGGAAGAATTAACTGATGATGACAAGGTGGAAGAAATGTTGGATGACATATGTAATAAAGGAAATATTGTTGTTAACATTAGAGTTATGAGAAGTGATGCACCCAGACCAGCTGACCTGAACATTGGTCATGTTTATGAAGAGCATGTCCCTTTGTCTGAATTAGGTGTACAACTTGTCTATGAGGTAGATACTTCAGGAGTTCTTTTCCCCAGTCCAATGAAGCCCCAACCACAGCCTGCTCAGGTCATGAACACCTAGGAGAGTTCATGTTTGAAGCTTAAGGGTCCAAGTGAACCAGAGTTTGCATTGGACTATGGTAATGAGAGGCATGAGTATTTCATGGAGACAAACCAGGAGCAAGAGAAGATTGAGCAGATGATGGAGTAGAAGAGGAATGAAGAGATTCAAAAGTTTAGGACCAATAAGAAACAAAAAGAGAAGTACAAGGCAGCAAAAAGAAAACTTCCAGAGCTGCTTGCCGAAGAGTTCACTGATAGTGATAGTGATAGTGACAATGAGATTTTAGAAGATGAAGACATAATAGCTAGGCTAGAGGCAATGAAGAGGCATAGAGCTGATCCTCTCAATCACTTTGAAGGAGACACTGATGTAGAAGAGCTTTATGAACCAGATGAGGAGGATTGGGAGGATGAAGCAGGAGAGGAGGAGGTAGGACAGGATGAACAAGCTGAGGAGGGTAGGAGAGGAGGAAGCACTATAGGAGGAAGCAACAGCACAGGAGGAAGCCAGAGGAAGGGGCCAACAACCAGATCACATGGAAGTCTTGACCAAAACATAGAGCAAAATTGGATACCTTCATCTGATGAGGAGAGCAACCCAGGTGACTTAAGTCAGGATGATAATGATGGTGCTCAGCTTCCAATAATTAGGCAACCAAATGGTAGGAAGAGCAGGGCCAGAAAGTAGAAGTCTAGGGTTTGGTATGATGAGAAGAGGGAGAACCCACAAGAACAATTTGTGAAGAAACTTTGTTTCATAGATGTCCAGCAATTCAGGAGTGCACTTCTTATATTTCACACCTCACAAAACAGGAACTACTCCTTTCGTAGAAACTGCTCAGATAGAATTGTTGCAGTTTGCAGTACAGAAGACTATCCTTTTTTCATTGCTGCTTCTCAAATTGCACATGAGAAAACTTTTTGTATAAAGAAGATGAACTTGTACCACAATTGTAATGCTGTAGGAGAGAGCACCAAAGTGACTGCAAGATGATTGGCACATGAGTGTGAGGAACAGTTGAGGGCAGACAAAACACACCAGTCCAGACCATATTAGCCAATTTTAAGAGTAAACATGGAATAGAAGTGTCCATTCACATGGCCTACAGAGCACGGAAAGCAGATAAGAGTGTTGTCCAAGAAGATCGGAGGGCACGATACACAAGGATAAGGGATTACCTCCAAACTATGTTGGATACCAATCCAGGAAGTAGATGCATTGTTACAACAAAGCAATTGAAGGCCCATGCTAGCATAAATCCTAGATTCCATGGCTTGTTCATCTGCCTAAATGCTTGCAAAGAGGGTTTCCTAAATGGTTGCAGACCCTTCATAGGTACCTATATTAATTTGTGTAAACACAATCATTTATGTTGTCCTAGCACTAATGTAATATTTGCTGATCTAGGTGTTGATGGTTGCTTCATTAAGTTGACCACGGGGCAGCAAATACTGGCTGCAACTGGTAGATATGGTAATAACAACATCTTTCTGTAGCGACCCGACCTCAGACGGTCAAGTCTCTATGCTTAAGTGTCATCCCTGGATCGGTATGCTGACACACACAGTACTTGAGGATTTATAACAGAGGTAAATCACATTTATAAAGTAACGTAAATACTATTACCTCAATCCAAATAGCGGAAGTAACAACAGGGTTGTGGATTCCCATCAACACCAACAACAAAGTTGAGTGTAGAAATCGTAACCCTAATGTATCACTTATTCGTCATAAGATTCCTGCAACATGAGACGTTGCAGCCACAAAGGGCCAGTACATTGAATGTACTGGCAAATTCACACCAAAGAGCAATGATGAATAATAGCTATCACTACATGCATATTTGGCTGGTGGAAAGCTCTAAGTTTATTTTTGCATGGAGCCATTTTTTCCTACAACAAAGGAATATATTTTATTTAACTACCAAGTTGGTGGAAAATTATTGAGAAGGTTCCTCCGACTCAATCCCAAAATAATAATTATAACACTACAAATTAATTAAGTAAAGTGATGAGATCAACATGATAATTCAAGAACCAGATACTCAAGATGTCCATAACTGGGGACACGGCTGTCGGGGGTTGGGTGCGACATATGCCAAAGGATGGCTTATCATGGTGGGAGCGAGTAGAACGTCGCCGGTGCCTGGAAGTGGGATGAGGCGTAAACACGAACGCTGGCACACTTTACCCAGGTTCGGGGCTCTCCTAGGAGATAACACCCCTAGTCCTGCTCTGCGGGGTCTCCGCATGATCACTAAGGCACTAGTGGTACAATGGTGCTCCTTGAGCTGTTTGCTAGAGGTGGAAGAAGGCAGGCACGCTCTCTCCTCCTCTAGGTGTGAGTCTAGTTCTAACAGGTTCCAACCCTTTGCATGGGTGCCCTCGGGGGTTTATATAGGCCTACCCCTCCCAGGGGTACATTGGTAATCTGCTGGGTGTAGGATGATAACCCACAAGTATAGGGGATCGCAACAGTTTTCGAGGGTAGAGTATTCAACCCAAATTTGTTGATTCAACACAAGGGGAGCCAAAGAATATTCTCAAGTATTAGCAGTTGAGTTGTCAATCCAACCACACCTGGAAACTTAATATCTGCAGCAAAGTGTTTAGTAGCAAAGTAATATGATAGTAGTGGTAACGGTAGCAAAAGGTAATGATAGCAAAAGTAATGTTTTTGGTATTTTGTAGTGATGATAGCAATAGCAACGGAAAATTAAATAAGCGAAGAACACTATATGGAAAGGTCGTAGGCAATGGATCGGTGATGGAGAATTATGCCAGATGCGGTTCATCATGTAACAGTCATAACCTAGGATGACACAGAACTAGCTCAAATTCATCAATGTAATGTAGGCATGTATTCCGAATATAGTCATACGTGCTTATGGAAAAGAACTTGCATGACATCTTTTGTCCTACCCTCCCATGGCAGCGGGGTCCTAATGGAAACTAAGGGATATTAAGGCCTCCTTTTAATAGAGTACCGGACCAAAGCATTAACACATAGTGAATACATGAACTCCTCAAACTACGGTCATCACCGGTAAGTATCCCGATTATTGTCACTTCAGGGTTAACGGATCATAACACATAATAGGTGACTATAGACTTGCAAGATAGGATCAAGAACTCTCATATATTGATGAAAACATAATAGGTTCAGATCTGAAATCATGGCACTCGGGCCCTAGTCACAAGCATTAAGCATAGCAAAGTAATAGAAACATCAATCTCAGAACATAGTGGATACTAGGGATCAAACCCTAATAAAACTAACTCGATTACATGATAGATCTCATCCAACCCATCACTGTCCAGCAAGCCTACGATGGAATTACTCACGCACGACGGTGAGCATCATGAAATTGGTGATGGAGGATGGTTGATGATGACGATGGCAACGGATTCCCCTCTCTGGAGCCCCGAACGGACTCCAGATCAGCCCTCCCGAGATGTTTTAGGGCTTGGCGGCGGCTCCGTATCGTAAAACGCGATGAATTCTTCTCTCTATTTTTTTTCTCCCCGAAACCAAATATATAGAGTTGGAGTTGAGGTCAGAGGAGCTCCAGGGGGCCCACGAGGTAGGGGGGCGCGCCCCCTCCCTCGTGGACAGGTGGTGGCCCCCCTGGCCTTCATCTTTTGCAAGGATTTTTTATTATTTCCGAAAAGTTGTTCCGTGAACTTTCAGGTCATTCCGAGAACTTTTGTTTCAGCACATAAATAACACCATAGCAATTCTGCTGAAAACAACGTCAGTCCGGGTTAGTTCCATTCAAATCATGTAAGTTAGAGTCCAAAACAAGGGCAAAAGTGTTTGGAAAAGTAGATACGACGGAGACGTATCAACTCCCCCAAGCTTAAACCTTTGCTTGTCCTCAAGCAATTCAGTTGATAAACTGAAAGTGATAAAGAAAAACTTTTACAAACTCTGTTTACTCTTGTTGTTGTAAATATGTAAAGCCAACATTCAAGTTTTCAGCAAAGATTATGACTAACCACATTCACAATAACGCTTAGGTCTCAAGTTTACTCATATCAATGGCGTAATCAACTAGCGAGCAATAATAATAAATCTCGGATGAAAACACTTTCTCAAAACAAACATAATATGATTTAACAAGATGGTATCTCGCTAGCCCTTTCTGAGACCGCAAAACATAAATGCATAGCACCTTTAAAGATCAATGACTGACTAGACATTGTAATTCATGGTAAAAGAGATCCAGTCAAGTCATACTCAATGTAAACTAACAGTAATGAATGCAAATGACAGCGTGTTCTCCAACTGGTGCCTTTTAATGAGAAGATGATGACTCAACATGAAAGTAAATAGATAGGCCCTTCGCAGAGGGAAGCAGGGATTTGTAGAGGTGCCAGAGCTCGGTTTTGAAATAGAGGTGAATAATATTTTGAGTGGTATATTTTCATTATCAACATAACAACCAAGAGATGATGATATCTTCCATGCTACACACATTATAGGCGGTTCCCAAACAGAATGGTAAAGTTCATACTCCCCCTCCACCAACAAGCATCAATCCATGGCTTGCTCAAAACAACGAGTGCCTCCAACTAACAAGAGTCCCAGGGAGAGTTATGTTTGCAATTATTTTGATTTGATTTGCATAAAGCATGGGACTGGGCATCCCAGTGACCAGCCACTTTCTCGTGAGTGAGGAGTGGAGTCCACTCCTCTTGAGAATAACCCGCCTAACATGGACGATACGGACAGCCCTAGTCGATACATGAGCTATTCAAGCATACAAAACATGATATTTATTTGAAGGTTTAGAGTTTGGCACATACAAATTTACTTGGAACGGCAGGTAGATACCGTATATACACTAGTAGAAAAAGGACCTAATGTGAGACACATTAGTCCCGGTTCGATTTTGGCTCGGTATTGATGACACCATTAGTGCCGGTTCGAACGGCTATTCATTAATGCCGGTTCGTGTTGAACCTTTAGTACCGATTCGTGCCACGAACCGGTGCTAAAGGGGTGGTGGCAGGCTGGCGTCAGGCCGGGGCCCCATGATCACCTTTAGTATCGGTTCGTGGCACAAACCGATACTAAAGGGCTAACCTTTAGTACCGGTTCGTGCCATGAACCGGGACTAAAGGGGTCTGACCTATAGTCCCGGTTGGAGACACAAACCGGGACTATAGGGCAATTTTCAAACTCTACCCCCCTCCCCCGTGTATCGCCATTTCAGTTTTGAAAAAATCAAAAGAAAATGATAAAAACTCCAGAAAATAAAATCCTTCGAGAGGTAGTTATATTACTACACCTACTAGTTATGAAAATTTGAAAACTTAAATCTGGACATGTTTTGCAAAAAGTGTAGGGAAATGTAAAACGACTATAACTCTTGCATACGATGTTGGAAAAAAACGTATAATATATCAAAAAATTCAGCACGAAAATCCGCATCCGATTTTGACAGCCATGGCCTGTTTGTAACTTTTAGAATCCTCAAATTCCAAAAGGAAAAAAAGATATGCTCAAATTTCAGTTTTTTAAATTTTGGTCAAACTATCGTCAAACTACTTATTCAAGAATTATTAATGTTACTACATAATTATTCAAGAATATTAGTGTTACTAAATAATTATTTCAATTTTTGAATTTTGGTCAAATCTGGTCAAACTATGGTCAAACTATGGTCAAACTTATTCAAGAAATATTAGTGTTACTAAATAATTACTGTTTTTTAGAATAATAGTTTCAAACTCAAATGGTGAAACGAGTGACCTAATGCTCAAGCTAAACTGCTGAGGGTTAATAGGATTGACAGCTTACATTTGTCAGGAAAACAACAAGTGCAGACTTGGAAAGTAGGGGGAATAGAAATCCGAAGTTAAGCGTGCTCAGGCTGGGGGAGTGAGAGGATGGGTGACTAATCGGGAAGTTAGACGATTTGGAATGAGTGATCCACACTTGAGTAGTTAAGAGGGGTGATTAGAGACTAGATCATCAAATAATTCAATTCAGAAAATTGAAAATAAAAAAAATCATTTTTTTTTTCAAAATTTTCAAAAAAAATTAAAAAAAAACCTTTAGTACCGGTTGGTAACACCAACCGGTACGAAAGGTCCCCCATGCCACGGCGCAAGCTCACGCCACGTGGTGGGCCTTTAGTGGCGGTTCGTCAAAGGAGGCTATGTTGATTTTGTTCTTGTTTCAACTACATGTGTGAACATAAATATCGTGAAGGCTATGTTGATTTTGTTTCAACTACATGCGTGAACGTGCGCCAAGTCAAGTCACTTAAATCATTCAGAGGAGGATACCACCCTATCATACCACATCACAACCATTTTAATAGCATGTTGGCACGCAAGGTAAACCATTATAAGCTCCTAGCTAATCAAGCATGGCACAAGAAACTATGATCTCTAGTTATCATTGCAAACATGTTTATTCATAATAGGCTGAATTAGGAACGATGAACTAATCATATTTACAAAAATAAGAGAGGTTGAGTTCATAACAGCTTTTCTCATCTCAGTCAGTCCATCATATATTGTCATAATTGCCTTTCACTTGCACGACCGAACGATGTGAATAATAATAATAGTGCACGTGCATTGGACTAAGCTGGAATCTGCAAGCATTCAATAAACAGGAGAAGACAAGGCAATATGGGCTCTTTTGTCAGATCAACAATAATGCATATAAGAGCTACTTCAACAATTTAATTATGGTCTTCTCCTATCGACCCCAAAGAAAAGAAAAGAAATAAAACTATTTACACGGGAAAGCTCCCAACAAGAAAAAGAAGAACATAAAATCTTTTTGGCTTTTCTTTTTAATTACTACTACAAGCATGGAAAGTAAACTAATTAAAAGCTACAACTAATTTTTTTGGTTTTTCTTAAGGTTTATCAAACACACAAGAAGAAAGCATAAAAAGGAAAATAAACTAGCATGGATGATACAATGAAAAAGTATGAGCACCGACATCTAGCAATGAGTGTGTGAACATGAATATAATGTCAGTGAGAAATACGTACTCCCCCAAGCTTAGGCTTTTGGCCTAAATTGGTCTATGGCCACGGTTGGCCTGGCGGATATCCATAATAATAGTTGGGGTCGTACTGAGATGCAGCGGCTATCGCCTCTTGAGCTGTAGTGTGGCGGCGAGCGGCCTCCGCCCTCCTCTCGTACTCATCTTCCTCCTCTCTGGTAATAACATATCTTCCTTTTGCCTGATAATGAAAGAAGGCAGGAGCAGGGAGAGTAATACGGACAACATTGCGTCTTTCAAAGATTAAGCGATACTGGAGAGGTGATTCATTTCTCTCGACAAACTGGTGGTGAACCATAGTGCTACCTCTTGAGCACTGCGTTGGTTTTCCCCGAAGAGGATGGATGATGCAAAAAGTAGCGTAAGTATTTCCCTCAGTTTTTGAGAACCAAGGTATCAATCCAGTAGGAGGCTACGCGCGAGTCCCTCGTACCTGCACAAAACAAATAAATCCTCGCAACCAATGCGATAAGGGGTTGTCAATCCCTACACGGCCACTTATGAGAGTGAGATCTGATAGATATGATAAGATAGTATTTTTGGTATTTTTATGATAAATATGCAAAGTAAAATAAAAGGCAATGAAAATAACTAAGTATTGGAAGATTAATATGATGAAGATAGACCCGGGGCCATAGGTTTCACTAGTGGCTTCTCTCAAGAGCATAGGTATTCTACGGTGGGTGAAAAATTACTGTTGAGGAATTGATAGAATTAAGCATAGTTATGAGAATATCTAGGTATGATCATGTATATAGGCATCACATACGAGACAAGTAGACTGACTCCTGCCTGCATCTACTACTATTACTCCACTCATCGACCGCTATCCATCATGCATCTAGAGTATTAAGTTAATGAAAACAGAGTAACACCTTAATCAAGATGACATGATCTAGAGGGATAAACTCATGCAATATGATGAAAAACCCATCTTGTTATCCTCGATGGCAACAATACAATACGTGCCTTGCTGCCCCTGCTGTCACTGGGAAAGGACACCGCAAGATTGAACCCAAAGCTAAGCACTTCTCCCATTGCAAGAAAGATCAATCTAGTAGGCCAAACCAAACTGATAATTCGAAGAGACTTTCAAAGATAACCAATCATACATAAAATAATTCAGAGAAGATTCAAATATTATTCATAGATAGACTTGATCATAAACCCACAATTCATCGGTCTCAACAAACACACCACAAAAAGAAGATTACATCGAATAGATCTCCACAAGAGAGGGGGAGAACATTGTATTGAGATCCAAAAAGAGAGAAGAAGCCATCTAGTTAATAACTATGGACCCGTAGGTCTGAGGTGAACTACTCACACTTCATCGAAGGGGCTATGGTGATGATGTAGAAGCCCTCCGTGATCGATGCCCCCTCCGGCGGAGCTCCGGAATAGGCCCCAAGATGGTATCTCGTGGATACAGAAAGTTGCAGCGGTGGAATTAGGGTTTTGGCTCCGTATTTGATCGTTTGGGGGTACGTAGGTATATATAGGAGGAAGGAGTACGTCGGTGGATTAATAGGGGGCCCACAAGGGTGGAGGGCGCGCTTGGGGGGTAGGCGCATCCCCTACCTCGTGGCCTCCTCTTTTGTGTCTTGACGTAGGGTCCAAGTCTCTTGGATCATGTTCGGTGAGAAAATCACGTTCCCGAAGGTTTCATTCCGTTTGGACTCCGTTTGATATTCCTTTTCTTCGAAACCCTAAAATAGGCAAAAAAACAGCAATTCTGGGCTGGGCCTCCGGTTAATAGGTTAGTCCCAAAAATAATATAAAAGTGGATAATAAAGCCCAATAATGTCCAAAACAGTAGATAAGATAGCATGGAGCAATCAAAAATTATAGATACGTTGGAGACGTATCAAGCATCCCCAGCTTAATTCCTGCTCGTCCTCGAGTAGGTAAATGATAAAAATAGAATTTTTGATGCGGAGTGCTATTTGGCATAATTTTAATGTAATTCTTCTTAATTGTGGTATGAATATTCAGATCCGAAAGATTCAAGATAAAAGTTTAATATTGGCATAAAAATAATAATACGTTAAGCATACTAACAAAGCAGTCATGTCTTCTCAAAATAGCATGGCCAAAGAAAGTTATCCCTACAAAATCATATAGTCTGGCTATGCTCCATCTTCACCACACAAAATATTTAAATCATGCACAACCCCGATGATAAGCCAAGCAATTGTTTCATACTTTTGGTGTTCTCAAACTTTTTCAATCTTCACGCAATACATGAGCGTGAGCCATGGATATATCACTATAAGTGGAATAGAATGGTGGTTGTGGAGAAGACAAAAAGGGAGAAGATAGTCTCACATCAACTAGGCGTATCAACGAGCTATGGAGATGCCCATCAATAGATATCAATGTGAGTGAGTAGGGATTGCCATGCAACGGATGCACTAGAGCTATAAGTATATGAAAGCTCAACAAAAGAAACTAAGTGGGTGTGCATCCAACTTGCTTGCTCATGAAGACCTAGGGCATTTTGAGGAATCCCATCATTGGAATATACAAGCCAAGTTCTATAATGAAAAATTCCCACTAGTATGTGAAAGTGATAACATAGGAGACTCTCTATCATGAATATCATGGTGCTACTTTGAAGCACAAGTGTGGTAAAAGGATAGTAACATTGTCCCTTCTCTCTTTTTCTCTCATTTTTTTATTTAGGCCTTTTCTCTTTTTTATGGCCTCTTTTCTTTCTCTCCCTTTTTTTCGTTCGGAGTCTCATCCCGAATTGTGGGGGAATCATAGTCTCCATCATCCTTTTCTCACTGGGACAATCACTAGTAGAAAAAGGGTCAAATGTGAAGCACATTAGTGCCGGTTTGAATTTGAGCCGGCACTAATGTGACCATTAGTGCCAGTTCCAACGGCTAGGCGGGAGGACATCATTAGTACCGATTCGTGGGCAACCTTTAGTACCGGTTCATGCCACGAACCGGTACTAATGAGGCTGTGTCAGGCTGGGGCCCCCACGAAGACCTTTAGTACCGGTTCATGGAATGAACCGGTACTAGAGTTTCTTAGTAAGCTGATTTTTAGTCCCACCTCGTCAAGAGAGAGGTAGTATGAGCGGTTTATAAGCCGTGAGTCCAGAGACAATGACGAATAGGCGCAATGCTCACCTGCACGTTGCTTAGCTTCAAGCCTTTCGGAATAGCATAGATTGCACTGAGCTATGTGCAGTGCAGTCTACACCATTCCGAAAGGCTTGAAGCAAATTAACCAGCATTGCACCTCTTTTTTTATTTTTAATAACTTATTTGAACTCCGGACTTCTTGTGTTCAGTATGCAGCATTCAAAGCGACGTCATCAATTACCAACATGTTCTGACATCATTTGTTGTTTTTCAGTCATTTACCGAATTGTTTAGAGAGCTAAATGACCGTGAAATTGAAAATCACTACAAAATGAACTGTGAAAATGTTGAAATTTGGCATGGTATCATCATTTCACCCGCATACCATGTGCAAAAGAGTAGAGAGGGTCACGGCAAAAACTGGACACACTTCGTGTACAAACTGGACAATCTCTTTCGGAGTATCAGGGTTTCAGACGAGAACTCATCTGTTACACGGGCACTTCAATGTTTTTTAAACTTATTTGAACTCCGGACTTCTTTTGCGTTCACTATGCAGCATTCAAAGCGACGTCATCAATTTCCAACACGTTCTGACGTCATTTGCTGTTTCTCAGTCATTTACCGAATTGTTTAGAGAGCTAAGTGACCGTGAAATTGAAAATCACTACAAAATGAACTCTGAAAATGTTGAAACTTTTCATGGTATCATCATTTCACCCGCATACTATGTGCGAAAGAGTAGAGAGGGTCACGACAATAACTGGATGCACTTCGTGTACAAACTGGACAATGTCTTTCGGGGTATCAGGGTTTAGGACGAGAACTCATCTGTTACACGGGTACTTCAATGTTTTTTATACTTATTTGAACTCCGAACTTCTTTTGCGTTCAGTATGCAGCATTAAAAGTGGCGTCATCAATTTCCAACATGTTCTGACATCATTTGCTGTTTTTCAGTCATTTATTGAATTGTTTAGAGAGCTAAATGACCGTGAAATTGAAAATTACTACAAAATGAACTCCAAAAATGTTGAAATTTGGCATGGTATCATCATTTCACCCGCATGTCCGAAAAAGAATTGTATAAAAAATTACTCAAAAATAAATAGAAGAAAATAAATAATGCAGAAAAGAAAAAACTATAAAAAAATGTTGGGATGCTGCCCAGTGGGCCTGCCAGACCTAGGGTGTGCAAATTCAGGCCCAGAAGGTCCGGCAGGCTCACAGGGCAGCGCGCCATAGTTAGGCCCAGAAGCCTGATATATAGAGGAGTTCAAAGGAGCAGCCGTGGCTGGGTTTATAAACCAGTGCGGCTGCTCTTCGCTCGGTGAGGTGGGACTAAATATTATGCACCGCGGGTGGCAGCGCAACACCTTAAGTACCGGTTGGTGGCTCCAACCGGTATTAATAAGTGGGCCTTTAGTACCGGTTCGTGGCATGAACCGGTATTAAAGGGGTCCGCTTCACACCCCTTGGCCTGGCGAAAATTGGCCTTTAGTACCGGTTGATGGCTCCAACTGGTACTAAAGGTCGCTCCTATATATATGGCACTAACGAAGCGCGCCGCCCATCTTCTATCCAACTGCTTCATCGCCCGATATCGTCGCCATCGCCGATGCCGCGCCGTCGCCCATCGCGCGCCGCCCTCACCGCCCGTCGTCGCCGTCCCCGACGCGCGCCGTACGTCATCGTCGCCACCCCCGCCACTCGCCATCGCCCCCCGCCGCCCCCGCCGCTCGCCATCGCCCTCGCCGCCCCCCGTCGTCCCCGTCGTTGCCGTATCGCCCCCGCCGCCCGTACGCCGCCACCCTCGATCGTACACACACACACACAAGCACGTATACGCATGCGCACACGCACACACACACACATAGACACACATTTTTTTACTTATTTTCTGTTTCTGTTTTTTAGATTAATGCATGTCAAATTGTTAATTAGATGATCGAATTAGATGAATTAACTAGATAAGAATGTTAATGTTAGGTGAATTAGATAGAGAAGTTAAATATTAATGTCAATTGTTAGATGAATTAGCTAGATATTAATTAATTAGGTATATGAGATTATTTGAACTAGTTGAATTAATATAACTAGTTTATTTTTAGTAAATGCTTAGTTGAACTAGCTAGTTGAATTAGTACTAGTTTATTTTTAGTAAGGAAATTTAGGTATATATATATATATGAGATTTGATGATCTATTTAAAATATTACTATATATAGCTACTTTATATATTTTAGTAAGAAAATTAATAGAACTAGTTTATTTAGTTGAATTAATAGAACTAGTAAGTGTTTAATGTTTCACCTATATATGAGCATTTTACTATATAGAACTAGCTACCTTATTGCTTAGTTGAATTAGTTGAGCTACTTTATTTAGGTATATTTTTCGTAAGTGCTTAGTTGAACTAGTTAGTTGAATTAGTTGAGCTACTTTATTTAGGTATATTTTTCGTAAGTGCTTAGTTGAATTAATTAGTTGAACTAGTTGAATTAACAGAACTAGTTAAATTAGTTGAATTAATAGAACTAATAAGTGTTTAACATTTCACCTATGAACATAGGAATGTCGTCTGACGATGAACACGATTTCATTATGTGCGAATACTGCAAAGACCAGCGCGACCTGTGCGGCAGAAATTTTCTAGTTGATGATAGGCGCTTTAGCATCAAGCTGGATGAGAACTTCGAAGTGGATACAGTAAGTCAGAACGACAAGTCTTTTTTCATAATTAAGCATGACTTATGCTTCATTTGCTCCAACTTTTAATTTTAATTTTTTCACTATTCTACCAGCATATCCCCTACCATGCAAGAATTTTTGTCTTGGATAAGTTAGGTTTCAGTCCTAACAAAACTATGGAGGTAAAAAAAGTTTACTTGAAGACCGAGCATGGTTATACCTTCAACGTCAAATTATACAATGCAGACACATACACCTGTTTTGAATGCAAAACTTGGCAAGCACTATGCAAGGCTTATGCATTTGAACCTGATATGGTTATCACCTTTGATATTCGTCTGGAAGATGATATTGAAGGTAATAGAGACATCTGGGTCGATGTGCAGACGCCTCCAGTTCTACCATTATGTGAGTTTCTCAACCATATTTATGTCTTCGATATTGTTTATTCAAAAAGAGTTGACAAGTAATTTATATTGTCAGCTTATTTCAAATCAAGCAAACATGTCCGGCGCTTGGTAGACAGGACCGTCCACTGTCCCGGGGCTGAACTAAACTGCGACGAGACAAGTCATTATGTTTCATGGCTTGAGGATCTTGATGCTGTCAAGACAAATTTTTTCCTGCACTTAGAAATGTTAGTACTCAAAACGTGCGACCAATAGTGTTCGTACCGAACTACGGTCACATATATTTAGGAAAGATGGTAAGATTTCTACTATTTCTCCTCAGTGCATCTTTTGCATACATTATTTTTTAAGCAAAACTTCATTGCTAAGTATGTTACTATACGATGTTCTTCAACAGGGACTCCCGATGAATGTTGTGCCTGATTGGATCGAGATTAAAGGTACCATGAATATTGTTAGCTTACGGCCAAGATATCCTACAATGCACTTTAGTGCATTCAGGATTTCTAATAGCGAGGAATGCTTAATAGTAAAATACTGGAGCAAAATTGTGAACGATCGCAGAGAAGTACTAGGAGACAGGTCCATCTGCATGCTCCAATATGATGAATCAGGAAAGCTATACATGTTCTATGCTATTTTACCTGAGAGAGAGCAGCAGGAGTGATCAGCTAGTTCATGCTCTTAGTACTTGTCCTCTCATGTCCGTGTTCTTCGTCCCGAACTTAATCTCAAAGAGTGATTTGCTTTTGTGGTGTTATGAACGCTTATAATACCATTACCATGTTGAACTCGATGATATCTTGGCTTCTGGTACAAGTGAATGTTTCTTCTTTAAGCTAGTGTTGGTGGTGATTAGATAGCGGTAATGACTATATGATGATTAAGTAGTGGTAATGAGACGACTATTATATGATGATTTTTAGCTAGCTATGAAAACTGTTGTTGGTGATGATATATATGATGCAAGAGTTTTTATATTAATATGATGATGATGATGATGAGTTATTTTATCATTTATGAAAGAAACCGCAGATTAGTTTCAACTGGATGGATTTTAGCTAAGTGATCAAGTATATGCCATATCCATATTACCTCGATCACTTAATTAGGTGATCAAGTATATATAATATGGATATGGCATATACTTGATGACTTAGCTAGGATCCACATGCATCCAGTCAAACTAATCTGCGGTACTTTCACCTAATGATTTAACAACTCATTATAATGTAAAACAATCACTAAATTAAATTGAAAACACAAAATTAAAGTAAAACTAAAAAATAAAACCAAAACACACCCAAACATTTAGTACCGGTTGGTGTTACCAACCGGTACTAATGTCCTACACGCCCCCGGAGCTGGCTCGTGCCACGTGGTTGCCCTTTAGCACCGGTTTGTGCTGAACTGGTACTAAAGGGGGGGGGGCTTTAGTGCCCACACTTTAGTGCCGGTTACCGAACCGACACTAAAGGGCCTTATGAACCGGTGCTATTGCCCGGTTCTGCACTAGTGAATGCTCTAATAATGATGATCATCACACTTTTATTTTTCTTACAACTCAATAATTACAACTCGATACTTAGAACAAAATATGACTCTATATGAATGCCTCCGGCGGTGTACCGGGATATGCAACGAATCAAGAGTGACACGTATCAAAAAATTATGAATGGTGGCTTTGCCACAAATATGATGTCAACTACATGATCATGCTAAGCAATATGGCAATGATGGAGCGTGTCATAATAAACGGAACGGTGGAAAGTTGCATGGCGATATATCTCGGAATGGCTATGGAATTGCCATAATAGGTAGGTATGGTGGCTGTTTTAAGGACGGTATATGGTGGGTGTATGATACTGGCGAAAGGTGCGCGGTATTAGAGAGGCTAGCAAAGGTGGAAGGGTGAGAAAAGTGCGTATAATCCATGGGCTCAACATTAGTCATAAATAACTCATATACTTATTGCAAAAATCTACAAGTTATCAAAGCAAAGTATTACGCGTGTGCTCCTAGGGGGATAGATTGGTAGGAAAATAACATCGCTCGTCCCCGACCGCCACTCATAAGGAAGACAATCAAAAAATAAATCATGCTCCGACTTCATCACATAACGGTTCACCATACGTGCATGCTATGGGAATCACAAACTTTAACACAAGTATTTCCCAAATTCACAACTACTCAACTAGCATAACTCTAATATCACCATCTTCATATCTCAAAACAATTATCAAGCATCAAACTTCTCATAGCATTCAACACACTCATAAGGAAGTTCTTTTATTATTCTTGAATTCCAAGCATATTAGGATTATTTAAGCAAATTACCATGCTATTTAAGACTCTCAAAATAATCTAATTGAAGCATGAGAGATCAATAGTTTCTATAAAACGAATCCACCACCGTGCTCTAAAAGATATAAGTGAAGTACTAGAGCAAAACTATATAACTCAAATGATTTACGTGAAGCACATAGAGTATTCTAACAAATTCCAAATCATGTATGGTCTCTAAAAAGGTGTGTACAACAAAGATGATTGTGGTAAACTAAAAAGCAAAGACTTAAATCATACAAGACGCTCCAAGCAAAACACATATCATGTGGTGAATAAAAATATAGCTCCAAGTAAAGTTACCGATAGAAGTAGACGAAAATAGGGGATGCCTTCCGGGGCATCCCCAAGCTTTGACTTTTACGTGTCCTTAGATTATCTTGGGGGTGCCATGGGAATCCCCAAGCTTAGGCTCTTTCCACTCCTTGTTCCATAATCCATCAATCTTTACCCAAAACATGAAAACTTCACAACACAAAACTTAAAGTAGAAAATCTCGTGAGCTCCGTTAGCGAAAAAAAGACCACTTCAAGGTACTGTAATGAACTCATTATTTATTTATATTTGTGGTAAACCTACTGTATTACAACTTATCTATGGTTTATAAACTATTTTACTAGCCATAGATTCATCAAAATAAGCAAACAACACACGAAAAACAGAATCTGTCACAAACAGAACAGTCTGTAGTAATCTGTATCTAGCGCAAGATCTGGAACCCCAAAAATTCTAAAATAAATTTATGGACGTGTGGAATTTATCTATTAATCATCTGCAAAAAGAATTAACTAAATAGCACTTTCCAAATAAAAATGGCAGCAGTTCTTGTGAGCGCTAAAGTTTCTGTTTTTTACAGCAAGATTAACAAGACTTTCCCCAAGCCTTCCCAACGGTTCTACTTGGCACAAACACTAATTAAACACAAAAAACACAACCTAAACAGAGGCTATATAAATTATTTATTACTAAACAGGACCAAAAAGCAAGGAATAAAAATAAAATTGGGTTACCTCCCAACAAGCGCTATCGTTTAACGCCCCTAGCTAGGCATAAAAAGCAAGGATAGACCTAGGTATTGCCATCTTTGGTAGGCAATCCATAAGTGGCTCTCATAATAGATTCATAAGGTAATTTAATTTTCTTTCTAGGAAAGTGTTCCATGCCTTTCGTTAACGTAAATTGAAATATAATATTTCCTTCCTTCATATCAATAATTGCACCAATCGTTCTAAGGAAAGGTCTACCAAGAATAATAGGACATGAAGGATTGCAATCTATGTCAAGAACAATAAAATCTACGGGCACATAATTACTATTTGCAACAATAAGAACATCATTAATTCTTCCCATAGGTTTCTCAATAGTGGAATCCGCAAGGTGCAAGTTTAGAGAGCAATCATCAAAATCACAGAAACCTAACAAATCGCACAAAGTCTTTGAAATCGTGGAAACACTAGCACCCAAATCACAAAAAGCATAGCATTCATGATATTTAATTTTAATTTTAATAGTAGGTTCCCACTCATCATAAAGTTTTCTAGGGATAGAGACTTCTAATTCAAGTTTTTCTTCATAAGATTGCATCAAGGCATCAACGATATGTTTAGTGAACACTTTATTTTGACTATAAGCGTGAGGAGAATTTAGCACGGATTGCAACAAGGAAATACAATCAATCAAAGAGCAATTTTCATAATTAAATTCCTTGAAATCCAAAATAGTGGGTTTAGTAACATCTAGGGTTTTAATTTCTTCAATCCCACTTTCATCAATTTTAGCATCAAGATCTAAAAAGTCAGAATTCTTGGAACGTCTTCTAGGTAAAGGTGGATCATAATCAGTCCCATCATTATTAAGATTCATATTGCAAAACAAAGATTTAATAGGGGACACATTAATAACTTTTAGATCTTCATCTTTATTTTCATAGCAATCCGGTTTAGCGGCCATCCTATTAACTAAGGTGGCTTTCTTATCCGAAATTTTAGCGGTCAACTTCTCAAGACGAGCAATTTGGGATCTTAAACCATCAAATTCTTTAGACATATCATCGAGCTCTTTATTCATAAAACTCATAAATCTTTTTGTTCCTTAAGCTCATTTCTAAAGAAACTATTATGCTCGAATTGCAAGACCATAAAACTCCTAACGTTGTTTTCGATTTCTTCTAACCTTTTAAGGTGAAGATCACCAAATCGGGGAAGAGCCATCGAGACAAGCAAGCAAACTAACACACAAGCAAGCGGGAAAAAAGAGGCAAATAGAGAAAGAGAGGGAGGATAGAGTGAGAGAGAGAGGGCGAATAAAATGGCAAGGGTGAAGTGGGGGAGAGGAAAACGAGAGGCAAATGGCAAATAATGTAATGCGGGAGACAGGGATTGTGATGGGTACTTAGTATATTGGCTTTTGCGTAGACTCCCCGGCAACGGCGCCATAAATCCTTCTTGCTACCTCTTGTGAACTGCGTTGGTTTTCCCCAAAGAGGAAGGGATGATGCAGGAAAGTAGCGTAAGTATTTCCCCCAGTTTTTGAGAACCAAGGTATCAATCCAGTAGGAGGCTACGCGCGAGTCCCTCGTACCTGCACAAAACAAATAAATCCTTGCAACCAACGCGATAAGGGGTTGTCAATCCCTACACAGCCACTTACGAGAGTGAGATCTGATAGATATGATAAGATAATATTTTTGGTATTTTTATGATAAAGATGCAAAGTAAAATAAAAGCAAAGTAAAAAGCAAAGGAAATTACTAAGTATTGGAAGATTAATATGATGAAGATAGACCCGAGGGCCATAGGTTTCACTAGTGGCTTCTCTCAAGAGCATAAGTATTCTACGGTGGGTGAACGAATTACTGTTGAGCAATTGACAGAATTGAGCATGGTTATGAGAATATCTAGGTATGATCATGTATATAGGCATCACATCCGAGATAAGTAGACCGACTCCTGCCTGCATCTACTACTATTACTCCACTCATCGACCGCTATCCAGCATGCATCTAGAGTATTAAGTTAATGAAAACAAAGTAACGCCTTAAGCAAGATGACATGATGTAGATGGATAAACTCATGCAATATGATGAAAACCCCATCTTGTTATCCTTGATGGCAACAATACAATACGTGCCTTGCTTCCCCTACTGTCACTGGGAAAGGACACAACAAGATTGAACCCAAAGCTAAGCTCTTCTCCCATTGCAAGAAATATCAATCTAGTAGGCCAAACCAAACTGATAATTCAAAGAGACTTGCAAAGATAACCAATCATACATAAAAAAACTCAGAGAAGATTCAAATATTATTCATAGATAGACTTGATCATAAACCCACAATTCATCGGTCAACAAACACACCGTAAAAAGAAGATTACATCGAATAGATCTCCACAAGAGAGGGGGAGAACATTGTATTGAGATCCAAAAAGAGAGAAGAAGCCATCTAGCTAATAACTATGGACCCGTAGGTCTGAGGTGAACTATTCATACTTCATCGGAGGGGCTATGGTGATGATGTAGAAGCCCTCCGTGATCGATGCCCCCTCCAGCGGAGCTCCGGAACAGGCCCCAAGATGGGATCTCATGGATACAGAAAGTTGCGGCGGTGGAATTAGGGTTTTGGCTCGGTATCTGATCGTTTGGGGGTACATAGGTATATATAGGAGGAAGGAGTACGTCGGTGGAGCAACAGGGGTCCACGAGGGTGGAGGGCGCGCCTGGGGGGGGGGGGGTAGGCGTGCCCCCCTACCTCGTGGCCTCCTCTTATGTGTCTTGATGTAGGGTCCAAGTCTCCTAGATCATGTTCGGTGAGAAAATCACGTTCCCGAAGGTTTCATTCCGTTTGGACTCCGTTTGATATTCCTTTTCTTCGAAACCCTAAAATAGGCAAAAAACAGCAATTCTGGGTTGGGCCTCCGGTTAATAGGTTAGTCCCAAAAATAATATAAAAGTGGATAATAAAGCCCAATAATGTCCAAAACAGTAGATAATATAGCATGGAGCAATCAAAAATTATAGATACGTTGGAGACGTATCACATAGCCTCATAATCCAAATAAGCAGGAGGTAACTCAATATCATTTTCACGTATGGCTACCAAGAAAATTAGCTATGCGGGTTGCATAATTTCCACCAAAGAAATCTCCATTAAATCTATTAAGATGCAACCTACGTGCAACAATGGACCCCAAATTATAAGATTTATCTCCTAAGACAGCACTCCTAAGAATACTGAGGTCGGGGACACACATGTGACATGCCTCATCTTTACCATTAATGCATCTACCTATGATGAGAGCAAAATAATGTATAGCAGGAAAGTGAATGCTCCCTATAGTAGCTTGTGTTATATCTCTAGATTCCCCCACAGTTATACTAGCAAGAAAATCTCTAAATTTTGATTTGTGAGGATCCCTGATACTACCCCATTGTGGAAGTTTGCAAGCAGTGGTAAAATCCTCTAAGTCCATAGTGTAAGAATTTTCATAAAGATCAAACAGGACAGTTGGAGAATTACGTGAAGATGAAAATTCAAACCTCCTCACAAAGGAACTAGTGAGATAATGATACTGGCTGCACTTCTCTTCCTCAAAGCTCAAAAGATCAGCGTTACACAAATACGCGTTAAATTCTTCCTTAATTTCAGCTCGATCCATAAAATTTTCCGAAGGCCATTCACAAGGACGCACTCGAGCATTTCTTGGTGGCTCATCATCAGCATCACGCATTGCAAGCCTGGGCTCTTGTTTCCTTGAAGAGCCACCTTGGTACATTTTCCTAAACATATTTCTTCCTCTGAAAAATTTCTGAAATTTTTAGTAACTTCAAAATAAAAGTGAACCAAACTCAATAATATTGATAGAAACTACTCCTACAAGTGCCTAGAGCCTATATCATGCATCAAAACTACTTTTGACCATATAAATTTGACATGCAAGCTCAAGAACAGGGTCACCTAAGCGGCAAAAATTTGCAATGAATAAAGCACTAGAACAAAAACTAATTGGACCAATGGAGGAGTCACATACCAAGGAGAAATCTCCCCAAGCAGTTTTATGAGAGGTGCTTAGAGCAAGGAGAACGAAAATGGCTGCAAAATGAGCTTGGACTCGGGTATGAACTGGATATTCGTGTGTGGGTGCAAGGATGAGTGGAGGAGGGACACCATGGGCCCACGAGGCAGGGGGCCCGCCCAGGGGGGTAGGGCGCACCCTGCACCCTCGTGGCCAGGTGGATGACCCCCCTGCTGTGTTCTCAGTGCCAAATATTCTCAAATATTCCAGAAAAAATCATATTTAAATTTCAGGGCATTTGGAGAACTTTTATTTTCGGGGTATTTTTATATTGCACAGATAATCAGATAACAGACAGAAAACACTATTTTTATTTTGTTTTATATAAATAACAGAAAGTAAAAGGAGGGTACAAAAGGTTGTGCCTTCTAGTTTCATCCATCTAATGCTCATAAAAAGGAATCCATTAACAAGGTTGATCAAGTCTTGTTAACGAACTCATTCCGAATAACATGGAACCGGAGAAATTTCGAATAATACCATGTTACCTCAACGGGGATATGCACATCCCCAATAATAAGAATATCATATTTCTTCTTGATAGTAGGAAGAGGAAATTCAAAACCTCCAAATATAATCGATGGAATTTTTCCAATAGAGTTGATACTATGAACTTGAGG
Organism: Triticum urartu; assembly: GCF_056163025.1. Taxonomy (NCBI): domain Eukaryota; kingdom Viridiplantae; phylum Streptophyta; class Magnoliopsida; order Poales; family Poaceae; genus Triticum; species Triticum urartu. The sequence continues at coordinate 583,802,629 of NC_141877.1, forward strand.
TTGTTTCCTCGGAAAGTGTACCGTATGCCCATTACCATTAACATGAAAAGTGACATTGCCTTTAGTGCAATTAATAACAGCCCCTGCAGTGTTCAAAAAAGGCCTTCCAAGAATAATAGACATACTATCGTTCTCGGGAATATCAAGAATAACAAAGTCCGCTAAAATAGTAACGTTTGCAACTACAATAGGCACATCCTCATAAATACCGACAGGTATAGCAGTTGATTTATCAGCCATTTGCAAAGATATTTCAGTAGGTGTCAACTTATTCAGATCAGGTCTACAATATAAAGAGAGAGGCATAACACTAACACCGGCTCCAAGATCACATAAAGTAGCTTTAACATAGTTTCTTTCAATGGAGCATGGTATAGTGGGTACTCCTGGATCTCTAAATTTCTTTGGTATTCCACCCTTAAAAGTATAATTAGCAAGCATGGTGGAAATTTCAGCTTCCGGTATCTTTCTTTTATTTGTAACAATATCTTTCCTATACTTAGCATAAGGATTCATTTTGAGCATATCAGTTAATCGCATACGCAAAAAGATAGGTCTAATCATTTCAGCAAAGTGCTCAAAATCTTCATCATCCTTTTTCTTGGATGGTTTGGGAGGAAAAGGCATGGGTTTCTGAACCCATGGTTCTCTTTCTTTACTGTGTTTCCTAGCAACAAAGTCTTTCTTATCATAACGTTGATTCTTTGATTGTGGGTTATCAAGATCAACAACAGGTTCAATTTCTATATCATTCTCATTACTAGGTTGAGCATCATGAACATTATCATTAACATTATCACTAGTTTCAGGTTCATTACCAGATTGTGTTTCAGCATCAGAGTTAAAATATCATTTGGATTCTTAGGTGTTTCAATAACAGGTTCACTAGAAGCATGCAAAGTCCTATCATTTTTCTTTTTCTTCCTTTTAGAAGGACTAGGTGCATCTATATTATTTCTCTCAGAATCTTGCTCAATTCTCTTAGGGTGGCCTTCAGGATACAAAGGTTCCTGAGTCATTCTACCACCTCTAGTCATAACTCTAACAACATTGTCATTATCCTTACTATTCAATTCATTGAGAAAATCATTTTGAGCCTTAAGTACTTGTTATACTTGAGTGGTAACCATAGAAGCATGTTTACTAATAAGTTTAAGTTCACCTTTGACATTAGCCATATAATCACCCAAGTGTTCAAGCATATTTGAATTGTATTTCAATTGTCTACCAAAATAAGCATTGAAGTCTTCTTACTTTACCATAAATTTGTCAAACTCATCTAAACACGGGCTAGCAAACTTAGTAAATGGGATTTCAGCTTTATCAAATCTATAGAGATAATTTACCTTTACTACCTGTGTCGGGTTATCAAGACCACGAGTTTCTTCAATAGGTGAAGGATTAAGATCAAATGTTTATTAAACAGGAGGTAAATTAAGACCGTGTATTTCTTCAATAGGAGCTAAATTCTTAACATCTTCAGCTTTAATACCTTTTTCTTTCATAGATTTCTTTGCCTCTTGCATATCTACAGGACTGAGAAATAGAATACCCCTCTTCTTTGGAGTTGGTTTAGGAATAGGCTCAGGAGCTAGCTCAGGAAGTGTCCAATTATTTTCATTTGTCAACATATTATTCAATAAAATTTCAGCTTCATCCGGCGTTCTTTCCCTGAAAACAGAACCAGCACAACTATCCAGGTAATCTCTGGAAGCATCAGTTAGTCCATTATAAAAGATATCAAGTATTTCATTTTTCTTAAGAGGATGATCAGGCAAAGCATTAAGTAACTTGAGAAGCCTCCCCCAAGCTTGTGGGAGACTCTCTTCTTCAATTTGCACAAAATTATATATATCCCTTAAAGCAGCTTGTTTCTTATGAGCAGGGAAATATTTAGCAGAGAAGTAATAAATCATATCCTGGGGACTACGCACACAAACAGGATCAAGAGAATTAAACCATATCTTAGCATCACCCATTAAAGAGAACGGAAATATTTTAAGGATATAAAAGTAACGAGTTCTCTCATCAGTAGTGAACAGAGTAGCTATATCATTTAATTTAGTAAGATATGCCACAATACTTTCAGATTCATAGCCATGAAAAGGATCAGATTCAATCAAAGTAATTATATCAAGATCAACATAGAATTCATAATCCTTATCAGTAACAAAGATTGGTGAAGTAGCAAAAGCAGGGTCAGGTTTCATTCTAGCATTAAGAGATTGATGCTTCCATTTAGCTAATAACCTCTTGAGCTCGTATCTATCTTTGCAAGCTAAAATAGATAAAGAAGCTTCTTTATCAAAAACATAACCCTCGGGAATAACATGTGAGTCTTCATCATCATTTTCATCAATATTACCAGATTCAATTTTTTCATTCACTCTAACCCTAGCAAGTTGTTCATCAACAAATTCACCATGTGGCACAGTAGTATCAAGCATAGAAGTAGTTTCATTATAAGTATCATGTATAGCAGAAGTGGCATCATCAATAACATGCGAGATATCAGAACGAATAGCAGAAGCAGGTTTAGGTGTCGCAAGCTTACTCAAAACAGAAGGTGAATCAAGTGCAGAGCTAGATGGTAGTTCCTTACCTCCCCTCGTAGTTGAGGGATAAATCTTGGTTCTTGGACCTTTCAAGTTCTTCATAATGATGAGCAGATATAAATCCCAAGTGACTCAAAGAATAGAGCTATGCTCCCTGGCAACGGCGCCAGAAAATAGTCTTGATAACCCACAAGTATAGGGGATCGCAACAGTTTTCGAGGGTAGAGTATTCAACCCAAATTTGTTGATTCAACACAAGGGGAGCCAAAGAATATTCTCAAGTATTAGAAGCTGAGTTGTCAATTCAACCACACCTGGGAACTTAATATCTGCAGCAAAGTGTTTAGTAGCAAAGTAATATGATAGTAGTGGTCACGGTAGCAAAAGGTAATGATAGCAAAAGTAATGTTTTTGGTATTTTGTAGTGAGGATAGCATTGGCAATGGAAAAGTAAATAAGCGAAGAACAATATATGGAAAGCTCGTAGGCAATGGATCGGTGATGGAGAATTATGCCGGATGCAGTTCATCATGTAACATCCATAACCTAGGGTGACATAGAACTAGCTCCAATTCATCAATGTAATGTAGGCATGTATTCCAAATATAGTCATACATGCTTATGGAAAAGAACTTGCATGACATCTTTTGTCCTACCCTCCCGTGGCAGCGGGGTCCTAACGGAAACTAAGGGATATTAAGGCCTCCTTTTAATAGAGTACCGGACCAAAGCATTAACACATAGTGAATACATGAACTCCTCAAAGTACGGTCATCACCGGTAAGTATCCCGATTATTGTCACTTCGGGGTTAACGGATCATAACACATAATAGGTGACTATAGCCTTGCAAGATAGCATCAAGAACTCTCATATATTGATGAAAACATAATAGGTTCAGATCTGAAATCATGGCACTCCGGCCCTAGTGACAAGTATTAAGCATAGCAAAGTCATAGCAACATCAATCTCAGAACATAGTGGATACTAGGGATCAAACCCTAACAAAACTAACTCGATTACATGATATATCTCATCCAACCCATCACCGTCCAGCAAGCCTACGATGGAATTACTCACGCATGGCGGTGAGCATCATGAAATTGGTGATGGAGGATGGTTGATGATGGTGATGGTGACGGATTCCCCTCCCCGGAGCCCCGAACGGACTCTAGATCAGCCCTCCCGAGAGGTTTTAGGGCTTGGCGGCGGCTCCGTATCGTAAAACTCGATGAATTCTTCTCTCTGATTTTTGCTTCCCGAAACCAAATATATAGAGTTGAAGTTGAGGTTGGAGGTGTTGGGGAACGTAGCAAAAATTCAAAATTTTCTACGCATCACCAAGATCAATCTATGGAGTAATCTAGCAACGAGGGAAGGAGAGTGCATCTACATACCCTTGTAGATCGCTAAGCGGAAGCGTTCAAGTGAGCGGGGTTGGTGGAGTCATACTCGTCGTGATCCAAATCACCGATGATCCTAGTGCCGAACGGACGGCACCTCCATGTTCAACACACGTACAGCCCGGTGACGTCTCCTACGCCTTGATCCAGCAAGGGGAGAAGGAGAAGTTGAGGAAGACTCCATCCAGCAGCGGCACGACGGCGTGGTGGTGGTGGAGGAGCGCGGGACTCCAGCAGGGCTTCGCCAAGCACTACGAGAGACGAGGAAGAGAGGTAGGGCTGCGCCAAGAGGGAGAGGATCTCGTCTGTCTTGCAGCCTCCAATACCTCAAGTATATATAGGGGAAGGGGAGGGGCTGCGCCCCCACCTAGGGTTCCCTCCCTAGGGGTGGCGGCAGCCCCCAGATCCCATCTGGGTGGCGGCCACAAGGGGGAGAGGGGGAGGCGCACCTGGGGTGGGCCTTAGGGCCCATCTGCCCTAGGGTTTGCCCCCCCTTCCCTCTTGGAGGCGCCTTGGGCCTTGGTGGGAGGCGCCCCAGCCCACCTAGGGGCTGGTCCCTTCCCACTATTGGCCCGTGTAGGCCTCTGGGGCTGGTGGCCCCACCTGGTGGACCCCCGGACCCCTCCGCTGGTCCCAGTACACTATCGGTGATGCCCGGAACACTTCCGGTGGCTGAAACCATACTTCCTATATATTAATCTTTACCTCCGGACCATTCCGGAACTCCTCGTGACGTCCGGGATCTTATCCGGGACTCCGAACAACATTCGGTAACCGCGTACATACTTTCCTTATAACCCTAGCGTCATCGAATCTTAAGTGTGTAGACCCTACGGGTTCGGGAGTCATGCAGACATGGCCGAGACAACTCTCCGGGCAATAACCAACAGCAGGATCTGGATACCCATGTTGGCGCCCACATGTTCCATGATGATCTCATCGGATGAACCACGATGTCGAGGATTCAATCAATCCCGTATGCAATTCCCTTTGTCTAGCGGTACGATACTTGCCCGAGATTCGATCGTCGGTATCCCGATACCTTGTTCAATCTCGTTACCGGCAAGTCTCTTTACTCGTTCCGTAACACATCATCTCGTGATCAACTCCTTGATCACATTGTGCACATTATGATGATGTCCTACCGAGTGGGCCCAGAGATACCTCTCCGTTTACACGGAGTGACAAATCCCAGTCTCGATTCGTGCCAACCCAACAGACACTTTCGGAGATACCTGTAGTGTACCTTTATAGCCACCCAGTTATGTTGTGACGTTTGGCACACCCAAAGCACTCCTACGGTATCCGGGAGTTGCACAATCTCATGGTCTAAGGAAATGATACTTGACATTAGAAAAGCTTTAGCATACGAACTACATGATCTTGTGCTAGGCTTAGGATTGGGTCTTGTCCATCACATCATTCTCCTAATGATGTGATCCCGTTATCAACGACATCCAATGTCCATGGTCAGGAAACTGTAACCATCTATTGATCAACGAGCTAGTCAACTAGAGGCTTACTAGGGACATGGTGTTGTCTATGTATCCACACATGTATCTGAGTTTCCTATCAATACAATTCTATCATGGATAATAAACGATTATCATGAACAAGGAAATATAATAATAACCAATTTATTATTGCCTCTAGGGCATATTTCCAACAGTCTCCCACTTGCACTAGAGTCAATAATCCAGTTCACATCGATATGTGATTAACACTCAAGGTCACATCCCAATGTGACTAACACCCAAAGAGTTCTGGGTTTGATCATGTTATGCTTGTGAGAGAGGTTTCAGTCAACGGGTCTGCAACATTCAGATCCGTATGTACTTTGCAAATTTCTATGTCATCTTGTAGATGCAACTACTACGCTACATTTGGAGCCATTTCAAATAACTGTTGTACTTGGAGCTATTCTAAATTGTTGCTCCATTATACGTATCTGGTATCTCTACTCAGAGCTATCCAGATAGGTGTTAAGCTTGCATCGATGTAACTCTTTACGTCAAACTCTTTATCACCTCCATAACCGAGAAACATATCCTTATTCCTCTAAGGATAATTTAGACCGCTATCTGGTGATCTACTCCTAGATTACCTTTGTACCCTCTTGCCAGATATGTGGCAAGGCACACATCAGGTGCGGTACTCAGCATGGCACACCGTATAGAGCCTATGACAAAAGCATAGGGGACGACCTTCGTCGTTCCTCTTTCTTCTGCCGTGGTCGTGCTTTAAGTCTTAACTTCATACCTTACAACTCAGGCAAGAACTCCTTCTTTGACTGATCCATCTTGAACACCTTCAAGATCATGTCAAGGTATGTGCTCATTTGAAAGTACCATTAAGCGTTTTGATCTATCCTTATAGATCTTGATGCTCAATGTTCAAGTAGCTTAACCCAGGCTTTCCATTGAAAAACACTTTCCAAATAACCCTATATGCTTTCCAAAAACTCTACGTCATTTCTGATCAACAATATGTCCACAACATATATTCATCAGAAATTCTATAGTGCTCCCACTCACTTCTTTGGAAATACAAGTTTCTCATAAACTTTGCATACACCCAAAATCTTTGATGATCTCATCAAAGCATACATTCCAACTCCGAGATGCTTACTCCAGTCCTTAGAAGGATTGCTGGAGCTTTGCATACTTATTAGCATCTTTCAGGATTGACAAAACCTTCCGGTTGTATCACATACAACCTTTCCTCAAGAAAATCGTCGAGGAAACAATGTTTTAACATCCTATCTGCAAGATTTCATAAATAGTGCAGTAATCACTAATATAATTCCAACAGACTCTTAGCATCGCTACAAGTGAGAAAGTCTCATCGTAGTCAACTCCTTGAACTTGTCGGAAAACATCTTAACGACAAGTCGAGCTTTCTTAATGGTGATACTTACCATCATTGTCCGTCTTCCTTTTAAAATCCATATGTACCTAACAGCCTTACGACCATCAAGTAGTTCTTCCAAAGTCTACACTTTGTTTCCATATATGGATCCTCTCTCGGATTATATGGCCTCGAGCCATTTTGGAATCCAGGCCCACCATCGCTTCTCCATAGCTCGTAGGTTCATTGTTGTCTAGCAACATGACTTCCAAGACAGGATTACGTACCAATCTGAAGTAGCACGCATCCTTGTCATCCCACGAGGTTTGGTAGTGACTTGATCTGAAGTTTCATGATCAGTATCATAAGCTTCCACTTCAATTGGTGTAGGTGCCACAGGAACAACTCCCTGTGCCCTGCCACACACTAGTTGAAGAGACGGTTCAATAACCTCATCAAGTCTCCACCATCCTCCCACTCAATTCTTTCGAGAGAAACTTTTCCTCGAGAAAGGACCCGATTCTAGAAACAATCCCTTATTGCTTTCGGATCTGAGACAGGAGGTATACCCAAATGTTTTGGGTGTCCTATGAAGATGCATTTATCCGCTTTGGGTTCGAGCTTATAAGCCTGAAACTTTTTCACATAAGCGTCGCAGCCCCAAAATTCTAAGAAATGACAGCTTAGGTTTCTATAAACCATAGTTCATACGGTGTCAACTCATCGGAATTACGTGGTGCCCTATTTAAAGTGAATGTGGTTGTCTCTAATGCCTAACCCATAAACTATCGTGGTAATTCGATAAGAGACATCATGGTATGCATCATATCCAATAGGGTGCAGTTATGATGTTCGGACACACCATCACACTATGGTGTTCCAGGCTGTATTAGTTTTGAAACAATTTCCACAATGTCTTAATTCTGTGCCAAACTCGTAATTCAGATGTTCATCTCTATGATCATATCATAGATATTTTATCCTCTTTTCACGATGATCTTTCAACTTCACCCTGAAATTACTTGAACCTTTCAATAATTCAGACTCGTGATTCATCAAGTAAATGTACTCAACATCTACTCAAATCATCTGTGAAGTAAGTACATAAGGATATCCACTACACGCCTCAGCACTCATTGGACTGCACACATCAAAATGTATTACTTCCAACAAGTTGCTTTCTAGTTCCATTTTACTGATAACGAGGCTTTCAGTCATCTTGCCAATGTGGTATGATTTGCATGTCTCAAGTGATTCAAAATCAAGTGAGTCCAAACGGTCCATTTGCATGGAGTTTCTTCATGCATATACACCAATATACATGGTTCGCATGTCTCAAATTTTTCAAAAACGAGTGAGCCCAAAGATCCATCAACATGGAGCTTCTTCATGCGTTTTATACTGATATGACTTACGTGGCAATGCCACAAGTAGGTGGTACTATCATTACTATCTTATATCTTTTGGCATGAACATGTGTATCACTACGATCGAGATTCAAAAAAACCATTAATTTTAGGTGCAAGACCATTGAAGGTATTATTCAAATAAATAGAGTAGCCATTATTCTCCTTAAATGAATAACCGTATTGCGATAGACATAATCCAATAATGTCTATGCTCAACGCAAACACCAATCTCGATGGTAGAGGGAGCGTGCGATGCTTGATCACATCAAGCTTGGGAAAAACTTCCAACACATATCGCCAGCTCACCTTTAGCTAGTCTCCGTTTACTCCGCAACCTTTTATTTCGAGTTTACTAACACTTAGCAACCAAACCGGTATCTAATACCATGGTGCTACTAGGAGTACTAGTAAAGTACACATTAACACAATGTATATCCAATATACTTCTACCGACCTTGCCTGCCTTCTCATCTACCAAGTATCTAGGGTAATTCTGCTCCAGTGGCTGTTCCCCTTATTACAGAAGCACTTAGTCTTGGGTTTGGGTTCAACCTTGGGTTTCTTCACTAGAGCAGCAACTGATTTGCCATTTCATGAAGTATCCCTTCTTGCCCTTGCCCTTCTTGAAACTAGTGGTTTCACCAAACATCAACAATTGATGCTCCTTCTTGATTTCTACTTTTGTGGTGTCAAACATCGCGAATATCTCAAGGATCATCATATATGTCCCTGATATATTATAGTACATCACGAAGCTCTAGCAGCTTGGTGGTAATGACTTCGGAGAAACATCACTATCTCATCTGGAGGATCAACTCCCACTCAATTCAAATGATTGTTGTACTCAGACAATCTGAGCACAAGCTCAACAATTGAGCTTTTCTCCCTTAGTTTGCAGGCTAAGAAAATCGTCGGAGGTCTTATACCTCTTGACGTGGGCACGAGCCTGAAATCCCAATTTCAGCCCTCGAAACATCTCATATGTTTCGCGATGTTTCAAAATGTCTTCGGTGCCTCAACTCTAAACCGTTTAACTGAACTATCACGTAGTTATATAAACCGTTTAACTGAACTATCACGTAGTTATAAAAATGTGCATCTATGAAGCAATGAGGACAATCCTCAGTTTACGGACCTACTCCGCATAATTGCTACTATCATCTTTCAACTAAATTTTCTCTGGGAACATATCTAAACAATAGAACTGAAGCGCGAGCTACCACATAATTTGCGAAGACCTTTTGACTATGTTCAGGATAATTAAGTTCATCTTATGAACTCCCACTCAGATAGACATCCCTCTAGTCATCTAAGTGATTACATGATCCGAGTCAACTAGGCCGTGTCCGATCATCACGTGAGACGGACTAGTCAACATCGGTGAACATCTTCATGTTGATCGTATCTTCTATATGACTCATGTTCGACCTTTCGGTCTTCTGTGTTCCGAGGCCATGTCTGTACATGCTAGGCTCGTCAAGTCAACCTAAGTGTTTGCATGTGTAAATCTGTCTTACACCCGTTGTATGTGAACGTTGGAATCTATCACACCCGATCATCACGTGGTGCTTTGAAACAACAAACTGTCGCAACGGTGCACAGTTAGGGGGAACACTTTCTTGAAATTATTATGAGGGATCATCTTATTTAAGCTACCGTCGTTCTAAGCAAATAAGATGTAAAACATGATAAACATCACATGCAATCAAATAGTGACATGATATGGCCAATATCATTTTGCTCCTTTTGATCTCCATCTTCGAGGCTCCATGATCATCGTTGTCACCGGCATGACACCATGATCTCCATCATCATGATCTCCATCATCGTGTCTTCTTGAAGTTGTCTCGTCATCTATTACTTCTACTACTATGGCTAACGCTTTAGCAATAAAGTAAAGTAATTACATGACGTTTATGTTGACACGCAGGTCATAAATAAATTAAGACAACTCCTATGGCTCCTACCGGTTGTCATACTCATCGACATGCAAGTCGTGATTCCTATTACAAGAACATGATCAATCTCATACATCACATATATCATTCATCACATGGTTTTGGCCATATCACATCACAAGGCATATGCTGCAAAAACAAGTTAGACGTCCTCTAATTGTTGTTGCAAGTTTTTACGTGGCTGCTATAGGTTTGTAGCAAGAACGTTTCTTACCTACGCCAAAACCACAACGTGAATTGCCAATTTCTATTTACCCTTCATAAGGACCCTGTTCATTGAATCCGATTCGACTAAAGTGGGAGAGACAGACATCCGCCAGCCACCTTATGCAACTAGTGCATGTCATTCGGTGGAACCGGTCTCACGTAAGCGTACATGTAAGGTTGGTCCAGGCCGCTTCATCCCACGATGTCGCCGAATCAAGATAAGACTAGTAACGGCAAGATAATTGACAATATCGACGCCCACAACTACTTTGTGTTCTACTCGTGCATAGTAACTACGCATAGACCTAGCTCATGATGCCACTGTTGGGGAACGTAGCAGAAATTCAAAATTTTCTACGCATCACCAAGATCAATCTATGGAGTAATCTAGCAACGAGGGAAGGAGAGTGCATCTACATACCCTTGTAGATCGCTAAGCGGAAGCGTTCAAGTGAACGGGGTTGGTGGAGTCGTACTCGTCGTGATCCAAATCACCGATGATCCTAGTGCCGAACGGACGGCACCTCCATGTTCAACACACGTACAGCCCGGTGACGTCTCCTACGCCTTGATCCAGCAAGGGGAGAAGGAGAAGTTGAGGAAGACTCCATCCAGCAGCGGCACGACGGCGTGGTGGTGGTGGAGGAGCGCGGGACTCCAGCAGGGCTTCGCCAAGCACTACGAGAGACGAGGAAGAGAGGTAGGGCTGCGCCAAGAGGGAGAGGATCTCGTCTGTCTTGCAGCCTCCAATACCTCAAGTATATATAGGGGAAGGGGAGGGGCTGCGCCCCCACCTAGGGTTCCCTCCCTAGGGGTGGCGGCAGCCCCCAGATCCCATCTGGGTGGCGGCCACAAGGGGGAGAGGGGGAGGCGCACCTGGGGTGGGCCTTAGGGCCCATCTGCCCTAGGGTTTGCCCCCCCTTCCCTCTTGGAGGCGCCTTGGGCCTTGGTGGGAGGCGCCCCAGCCCACCTAGGGGCTGGTCCCTTCCCACTATTGGCCCGTGTAGGCCTCTGGGGCTGGTGGCCCCACCTGGTGGACCCCCGGACCCCTCCGCTGGTCCCAGTACACTATCGGTGATGCCCGGAACACTTCCGGTGGCTGAAACCATACTTCCTATATATTAATCTTTACCTCCGGACCATTCCGGAACTCCTCGTGACGTCCGGGATCTTATCCGGGTCCGAACAACATTCGGTAACCGCGTACATACTTTCCCTATAACCCTAGCGTCATCGAATCTTAAGTGTGTAGACCCTACGGGTTCGGGAGTCATGCAGACATGGCCGAGACAACTCTCCGGGCAATAACCAACAGCAGGATCTGGATACCCATGTTGGCGCCCACATGTTCCATGATGATCTCATCGGATGAACCACGATGTCGAGGATTCAATCAATCCCGTATGCAATTCCCTTTGTCTAGCGGTACGATACTTGCCCGAGATTCGATCGTCGGTATCCCGATACCTTGTTCAATCTCGTTACCGGCAAGTCTCTTTACTCGTTCCGTAACACATCATCTCGTGATCAACTCCTTGATCACATTGTGCACATTATGATGATGTCCTACCGAGTGGGCCCAGAGATACCTCTCCGTTTACACGGAGTGACAAATCCCAGTCTCGATTCGTGCCAACCCAACAAACACTTTCGGAGATACCTGTAGTGTACCTTTATAGCCACCCAGTTACGTTGTGACGTTTGGCACACCCAAAGCACTCCTACGGTATCCGGGAGTTGCACAATCTCATGGTCTAAGGAAATGATACTTGACATTAGAAAAGCTTTAGCATACGAACTACATGATCTTGTGCTAGGCTTAGGATTGGGTCTTGTCCATCACATCATTCTCCTAATGATGTGATCCCGTTATCAACGACATCCAATGTCCATGGTCAGGAAACCGTAACCATCTATTGATCAACAAGCTAGTCAACTAGAGGCTTACTAGGGACATGGTGTTGTCTATGTATCCACACATGTATCTGAGTTTCCTATCAATACAATTCTAGCATGGATAATAAACGATTATCATGAACAAGGAAATATAATAATAACCAATTTATTATTGCCTCTAGGGCATATTTCCAACAGGAGGAGCTCCAGGGGGCCCACGAGGTAGGGGGGCGCGCCCTAGGGGGGCAGGCGTGCCCCCACCCTCGTGGACAGGTGGTGGGCCCCCTGGCCTTCATCTTTTGCAAGGATTTTTTATTATTTCTGAATATTTGTTCCGTGAAGTTTCAGGTCATTCCAAGAACTTTTGTTTCTGCACATAAATAACACCATAGCAATTCTACTGAAAACAACATCAGTCCGGGTTAGTTCCATTCAAATCATGCAACTTAGAGTCCAAAACAAGGGCAAAAGTGTTTGGAAAAGTAGATATGGCGGAGACATATCATAGGACCCGGCTGTTAGTGTTTCTGGACGCTGGCTTCTTCGCCGGCTGCTGGGGCCCACCGCCCGATGGGCCCCGCTGACTAGTCTGGTACGGAGCCGACAGGCTCCTCCCACCACTCGCGGGTCTTGCCGGCAGCTGATCACTATAGCCGCGATGCTAATGACGCAGGCTTGGTCGGGGGAGCGTGGGTACAGTCCCGCCGCCTGGTGGGAAATTACTGTAGCCACACCGCGTCCCATCTGATTGATGGTGCACGGGGCCCGAGGGAGGGATAAGCCACTTGCTGGAAGCCGGCTTCCCTTAGGTCCGGCTGCCTTGGCTCCCTCCGTCTTCAAGGCTCTCACTACCTGGTAGGGCCCGCCGCCTGCAAGCTGTACCGACAGGCCGTCGTGGGAACAGGGCTCCGCCTGTCAGGAGTGACGTTTGGGGGGGAGGGGGAGGCAACAGTGCCGCGTCGTGCAGAGATCTCCGCCTGTACGGGGCACTGTGGCCACGTCCGGCCCTGGATTCGGGGGATGGGCTACGTTGTAGCCATACCCTGTCTTGTCTCCTTGATGAGGGCGCAGACTTTGAGGGTGCCACGTGCCGACTGCTAGGGGTCGGCCTCTCTGGAGGCCGCTCACTAGGAGTCGGCCTGTTGTGAAGCCGTCTTCTGGAACTCGGCCGCCTTCGGCCCGTCGGCTGCTCGGCCAACCGGCCGCCAGAAGGCGGAGATCTATCTTGACGCCTTGAGGGGCGCAGCCAGCCCCGTTGTCTTGAAAGGTTCAGGGGCTCGGGTAAGGCTACCTGTGGCCCATTACTCCGACAGTAGTCCCCGAAATTGGTGAGGGGCCACAGTTCGAGGAACCCGGGAGCCTCAACAGTTTCCTCCTCCGGGTGCTCTGAAGGAAGCTCCTTCCGACTTCCGGGGAGCCAGCCGGCAGGAGTCGGATACGTCCAGTCGGATCCTTCTGGGATTTCGGATGCATCGGTGGGAACCAGGTGGCGTGCTTGCTAAGCTTCTTTGCCCGTCGCCCGTCATGGGCGTGCCACATGGCGCCGGCCAGCCCAGGCGCGTGACGGGACGCGACCGTAGGCCGGGCCCGCCACCACCGGGCCTCGGGCTGCAAGCAGATCCGATGTGGCCGAGGCGGGCGGTTGGGATTCCCCATGGAGTTACTGCGCGCAGTACCCACGCGGTAAAGGCGGGAGCATGTGGTCGTGGGCACAGTTAATCCCACGAGCCCACGACCACCCCCTCGGCTTTGTAGCCCATAGTCTATAAGTAGGGGGAGGAGAGAGAGCGGTGAAGCACGCGCGCCCCTCCTCCCCACTCTCCCTCCTTCTTCTTCTTCTCACCGGAGCGCCCCGAGCCCCGCCAAAGCGCTGCCGCAGCTCGTCTCTGTCGCGTTCGTGCGTCAACCTCTCGTCCCCATGGCGCGCGCCGGAGCCTGGGACGGCTCCACAGTTCATGAAGACCACATCGACTTCCTCCACTAGACGAGGCGGCTGCCCAGCAAGGACTACGTGCGGGTTCGCCTCGCGCCGGAGCGTGAGATCTCACCGGTGCCGGAGGAGGGTGAGTGGGTCGTCTTCCGCTCGCACTGCCTGCGTGGCCTCGGCCTGCCGGTAAGCGGCTTCTTCCGGGCCTTCCTCGAATTCTACAACCTCCAGCCGCACCACCTCACCCCGAACACGGTGGTGCTGTTGTCCGCCTTCGTCACTCTGTGCGAAGGCTTCCTCGACGTCCTGCCCACTATCGAGCTTTGGGGGGAGTTTTTCTACACCAAGCTCGGCACCGTCGTCGCGGGCGTGCCGTCTCAATGCGGCGCCTTCATCGCAGTGCGGAGGCCGGGAGGCCACAATCCATTTCCTCCCATCACGCTGATCCAGTCGGTGAAGATGTGGCAGCAGTCGTACTTCTACGTGAAGAGCATCTTCACAGAAGGTGACTGGGTCAACCTGCTGACTTATGCTGCCGGCCCACCGGCCAGGAGGCGGCCCAACTGGTTGTACTGGGCCAAGACACTATCGCCTTCTGGAGCCGCCACCATTGCGCGACTCCTGGTGTTGGTACAGTCGGAGGGCCTGACCGGGCCCAACTTGATGTCCGCCTTCGTGGCGCGCCGGGTGCTCCCGCTCCAGGGCCACCCTCACATGATCTGTCAGATGAGCGGGCATCGGGACCCAAGCCGGTTGTGCACCAAGGAGATGCCTCACGCAGAGGTAGCTCATATGGTGAACTACCTTGCGAACTGCAAGCTCGCGGAAGAGTGGCGGTTCGGTAAGGTGCCGTATTCTCGCGCCAACCCCCCACCTATGGTAAATTTCATTTCCTTCTCTCTCTCTTTCTTTTTGCCGAGTTCCGTTTGTCTAACCTGACCAACCGGCTCTTCGAACAGAGCTTCCTCCTCCAGCCGGCAGCCGGCGCCGCGGGGCCGGAGCATCAATTTCTCCCCGACCAGGTGGAGAGCGGCGTGGATGACCCCGACTTGGGGGCGGCGGCCTTGGAGGATGACGCCGAGGGAGGGGGCGGCGTAGCAGGCGGCTCAGGGCTCGGAGCCGGCCTCGAGGACTGGCCAGACGACGACGCGGGGGAAGTCGTCCAGCGCCGCCAGCCGGGATTCGACCAGCAGGGCGCGAGCTCGTCTGCCGCGCCGGGAGCCCGAGGCGATGCGCATAAGCACAGGGCCGCGCCAAGCCTGTTCGGCAGCCGATCGAAGAAGCCCAGGGGCTCGGCCGCGGCAACCAAGCGGGATGAAACGGCCGTGAAAGCCATCCGCTTCCGCAAGGTGGTGAAGGAGCCGCATCTAGTTTCCGCGTAAGTACTGTCTTCCTCTTGTACTTTCTCCTTCCTTGCTGATCTTGTCTGAGTTTCTTCGCTTTGTTGCCCTTGATCTAGGGCCCCGCTCTCTATTGAGAAGTCGGCCGCCGCCTCCATCGTGGGGTCGGCGGAGACTTCCACCACCACCCGGCGGATCAATCCGGCCGCCGACCTCCGGGAGGCGACGGGGCGGGACGCACGGGAGGCGCGCGAGGAGCGGGAAGCCGCCCGCCTAGAGAAGGCGGAGGCAGACAGGGTGGAGGTCGCCGCTTTGAAGAAGCTGGTGGAGGCCGAGGCCGCAACTGCGCTGAAGAAGCCGGCTGAGGAAGCCGCGCGCCGTCTGTCGGTGATAGTCGTCACGCCCCTGAACTCCGCGCCGCCACCACCAGAGTTTGTGGCGCCGACTAGGGAAGCCGGCGATGAGCACCCGATCATGGAGAGGGACGGCGGTGACGTCGTCATGCCGGATGTAATTGTGCCCCGCCAACAACTTCTAAGGAGGCGTGAGACAAGCAGCCGTCCGACCCACCGGCGCCACCAGCCGGAAACGAGATGGTGACGGGCCCGACTCCCGGGGTCCGCACACCCTTACACCACCGGCTCGCGAAGGAGGCCTCGACGCCACGCCCGCTGGAGACTTGCACCGCAAGCTCCTCGATCCCGGACACCAAGGCGACCAGCACCGCACCCACTGGGTGGGTGCGGGGAGGCGGGACGGGCCTTTGAACAAGGAAATCCTGGACGTCCAGGCCAAGCTCCACGCAGAGGCCGACGCACTCAAGCACTGCAACAACGCGTGCCTGGAGTCACGAGCCGCCATCCGGGTAAGCTTCTTGCTACTTTTTATTTTTAACTCTTGTGCTGCTTCGTGGGGGCGCACTGGCGCACCCACTAGGTGTAGTCCCCGAGTTTCGGGCTGGCTGCCGAGCAGGCGGCTTGGATCTTTAATTGGCAAGCTCCGAGTACTAACATTTGTCTGGCATCTTTGCTGCAGGATTATCATAACCTCTGTGCAGCCGCCTTCAACTCCAAGGTCCAGGAGTTGGATCAACGTGCCGTCGACTTGTCGGAGAACTGGAGTAAGTCTTCTTCTTTCTCTGCGGGGGCGCGCTGGCGCACCCGCGGGCTGTAGTCCCCGAGATTCAGGCCGACTGCTGAGCAGTCGGGCCGGATCTTCCTGGCAACTTCATCTTTCTTTGCTGATTGTTGTTGTCCTTTCTTCTTCTTCTTTTGCAGAAGCCAACACCACCCTGCAGCGGCAACTGGGAGAAGCCAACACCGCGCTACACGCCAAGGAGGCGGACTACAACAAACTGGCCGAGGAGCGTGACCGGCTGGTCACGCAGTTGGCGGAGCAGGCGGAGCTTCTCAAGAAGGCCCAGAAGGAGGCGGACGACCAGGAGGCCGGTATCCTTGCTGAGTTCGACACTGAGCGCCCTGCCTGGACCGACAGGGAGGCAATGCTGACGGCCGGTTTTGGCGAGATCGAGGACATGGTCGACGGTAAGCCGCCTTCCTTATTCTTTCTTCAAACCACCGGCTTCCGATCAAGCCGACTTCTCGTTTCTGTTCTGACTCTTTGCTTTTTTGTCCTGGCAGGCTTCTTCCCATGTCACTCTGGTGCCGCCAACCAGGCTATTGAGGCCGACCGCGAAGGACGAAGGGCAAAAGGCGAGGAGATCGCTGCCAATTCCCCTCGCACTCTCCGCGAGCAGCTTCTCAACATCCAGCCTCGTCTTCGGCCGACTCATCGGATGTTGTGCCGCCTTCAGCGTATCGGTGCCTAGGCAATTGCCGCCCTGTGGCCCGACATGCCGGTTCCGCGCACCCCTAGCCGGACTGCCGACTAGCTGGAGGTGGCGGCCGGCCGCCTTGAGGCGTGGAAGGGCTCTTCGGCCCGGGCAGGAGCACGCCGAGCCTTGGAATTTGTCAAGGCGTGGTACCCTGGGCTAGATCTAGCCCATTTGACCATGTTTCGACTTGAAGCCCAGGAGGAGCTGGTGGCGGTGGAGGATGACCTTGTCAACCGAGCGGCGGCAATGGCCGAGTACACCAACACCAGCATCTTCATCCCGGAGTTGGCCGAGAACGTGTCGAGGCGCCACCGGAGTGGTTTGGGCTGAACCTGGACGATGGCGAGGACTCGGCCGAGGTGATCGATTCCAGCGACGAGGGAGAAGACGAAGAGGAGGAGGAAGGTGAAGAGGAGGCACCAGAGGTCGGAGCGGACGGCCAGCCTCATCTCGACCGCGCCTCCAGCAACGAGCCACGCCCAAGCGAGCCGGCTGATGCTCAGGGCGACCAAGCGGAGACTGAGCAGCCAGCTGCCCAACCAGCCGGCACCACCGACTCCGCCATTCCGCCGACACCGTCTGCTGCTTCCTATGCTGCTATTTACCTTTGCTTCTTCCTGCTTATCGGTCTCAACAACTTTGTTAACTTCGCACAATCCCACCCACTGGGTGTATTTCACACTCATGTTGAATATCGGCCAAGGGCCTTTTGATGTGTAAATATCTTATCCGAGTTCTATCTTTCCTTGCTTTCTGCTCTTTTGGCTCTTTTCCTTTGCTGCCTTCCCTTGGTTGCCGTCTTGCCAGCCAAACAGCCGTTCTGCGGACTGTGGCTGGGTCAAGTACTTAGCCACTTTCAGGACAGCAAGTACTTAGCCGACTAGAGTTTTCTGGCAAGTTAAGTAGAAGCCGGCCGGCCGGCTGCTCGACAGCCGGTCGGTGAGGCGAGAAGCCATCTTGGACTATGTGTATGCTTTAGGTCCTTAGCCATTTTTCATGCAAACGCCCTTTCGCCTTAGCTCCTACCGACTGAACAGTTGCTCTGCGAGCTGCGGCCTCTGGTAGGAGAAAGCTAAGGTGCCAACACACTACTTGTCCGCCTGCAAGAAGCATTTCATAGTACAAAGTGGCAAGTCCCTGCGTCGACTGGTCGAACCCGGTGCCAGACGGTCTAATGGGATAACACAAATGATAGGCGTAATACTTATCATATAGATAAAAGAGGGCAGTCCCTGAGCTCTTCTCGGCGGACCCGGAGTCTTCGTACTTAATACAAAAGTTGGCGTGATACATACTACTTTTAACTGTAGAACCTTCGAAGGAGATTCGCATTCCATGGTTGTTCAGTCTCCCCGGAGTCATCTCTTTTGCGTGCTCGAGGCTTTTGAGCGCCGATGAGGTAGTAGGAGTCATTTCCCAACACCTTGCTGATGATGAAGGGGCCTTCCCAAGGTGCCGAGAGCTTGAGCTGGCAGGCTGTTCGTTGGATCAGCCGGAGCACAAGGTCTCCTTCTTGGAAGGATGTTGGCTTGACCTTTCGGTTGTAGTATCGGTGCAGACTCAGCTGGTAGATGGTGGACCGGCTGAGTGCCAACAGCGGCCCTCTTCCAGTAGATCGACACCGTCTTGTCGTGCTTCTTCTGCCTCCTCTTCAGTGTAAATGGTGACTCGAGGGGAGTCGAATTCTATGTCCGTCGGGATGACGGCTTCGGCACCGTAGACGAGGAAGAAAGGAGTGAAGCCGGTTGACTTGTTCGGGGTTGTGCGCAGACTCCAGAGGATGACCGGCAGCTCGTCGAGCCAGTAGCCGGCCGAATGCTCCAGAGGCTCGACCCGTCGGGGCTTGATGCCAGACAGAATAATGCCATTTGCTCGCTCCACTTGGCCGTTTGACTGCGGATGGGCTACAGACGCTTAGTCCAGTCGGATGCCCTGCGTCGCGTAGAAACGAGCCAAGGCGCCTTTGGCGAAGTTCGTGCCATTGTCGATGATGACGCTGTGTGGTATGCCATACCGGATGGTAATGTCGGTGGTTGCCGCCCTTCTGGCGCTTGGGAGGAGGCGGCCCTTCCGGCTGCTGATCTTCAACTGTCGCCATCTGCCGGCTCATGGAAACCGGCTGCATGGCCTTGCGCTTGTTGTCGTTCGGTTGTTGTCGCCGACTGGAGTCACCAGCCGGGGTCCGAGGAGCTTGAGGGGCCACCTTGCCCGATACATTGACTTGAATCTCCGCCTTCATGGAGGAGTCGGCCGTGGCGTACTTGTCTGCTATGATTAGCAGTTCGTCGAGAGTCACCGGCTCATCACAGAGAAGTTTGTGCTTGAGGAGGGTGCCCTCTCGGCACCCAGCAGTGAAGTACTCGATGGCCTACACCTCGTGCACACCCTCGCACGAGTTGCGCAACTCGGCCCAGCGCGTAAGATAGTCATGAGTCGACTCGTTGGGGCCTTGGACGCATAAGGAGAGTTGGCGGGGCTTGGGCAGCTGCTTGTACGTGTTGGTGAAGTTGCGGATGCATGCTTCGGTGAAATCAACCCAGCTATTGATACTGTGGGGCTTCAGGCTATTCAACCACATCCGGGCCGTGCCTTGGAGCAAGAACGGGACGCACTTCACGGCAACGCGCTTGTTGCCGTTGGCAATGCTGATGGCTGTGGAGTAGTCGACGTGCCAGTCCTCCGGCTTCACGGAGCCGGTGTACTTGGGTGTGTCTCTCGGGAGAATGAATCCTTTGGGGAAGGGCTCATCTCGGATGCGGGGGCCAAAACAAGGCGGACCCAGCTCATCTTCCTCTTCTAGTGCCAGGGATCGATTGAGGCGATCGATCCGGTGGCGGCATCGTTTTGTCCGATTCCTTCTCGGCGGCCAAGGCGGTCGCCGAGTGATGGGTGATCAATAGGCGGCGAGGAAATGCGCCTCTCCCTACGGGGAGGAGGAGGCAGACAGTCGTCACGCTCGATTGTGATGTGAGTCCGGCTGCGGCTGGCAGCCGGCTCCTTGTCTCTTCTGTCGCGGACAACACCAGTCGGCATCCGTGATGTCGCACCTTGGTCTCGTCGAGGAGGTAGATCGTCATTTCACCGGTTGGGTGCTTCAGTCCGGCACCCGGCATCTTGCTGCTCAGCAGCCGCGTCGAGGAGCTGCTGAACTCGCTCCGTCATGTGGCGATGCTCGTCGCCCTCGAGCTTGTCTAACTCGTCTTCTGCCGCCTGGGCAGCTCGTATGTTCTCCGCAGGCGTGGCGTAGACGGGACGATCTGTCCCGGACATGCTGGCGATGGTCGCGCCACGCTGCCGGACCAAGCCAATGCGGCTAGGCCCACCAGGAGCCGGCGTGCCGCCGATGTCACAGTCCATTTCGCGCTGGTAGGCCTCCGAAAGGCTTCTCATGCTGGCCAGCCGGTTGGCGCACTCGACGAGCTGGACGTGGCGCGCTTCCTGTGTCTCGGCGTCGGCGTCTTACGGGATAGCCACAGCCAGGTCTTGCATTGCCGTCTACAACGAGTCCTGGCCACCTCCGCCAGAGTGCTCGCCG
This sequence comes from Triticum urartu, assembly GCF_056163025.1. Classification (NCBI taxonomy): domain Eukaryota; kingdom Viridiplantae; phylum Streptophyta; class Magnoliopsida; order Poales; family Poaceae; genus Triticum; species Triticum urartu. Next base: position 583,823,539 of record NC_141877.1, read on the forward strand.
TGGCTGATGACGAGCACCTCCGTGACCGTGCTGCCGCCGCTGTCCGCGCGAGGAAGCGGCACATCGTAGACCACCACGTTGGAGGGGAATGCGTCGAGCGACGCCGTGTCGGAGTCGACCAACATCGGGTCGGTGGAGCCAACCGACTCCAAGTCAGCAGCAGGCTCGCTGGCGACATGGAGCTGATTGACGAGACTCACGAGGTGGCTCTCAGGGCCATCGGTGCCCACATCAGACGCGGGCTCGTCGGAGATGCGAATCTCTCCAACAAGATCGGTGAGGCAGCTCGCCGCGCAGGCGACCTCCGCGCCCCACAGCGCGTTGGTGCAGATGCCGTCTGGCGTGCCAGGCTGGCTGCGCTCGCCAGGAAGGAACAAGGTTCCCATCCAGAGCAGGTCTCCGGGAGACGGTGCACCTTGCCCCATGGTGGGCGCCAAATGTCGAGGGTTGGGTGCGATATATGCTAAAGGATGGCTTATCATGGTGGGAGCGAGTAGAACGTCGCCGGTGCCTGGAAGCGGGATGAGGCGTAAACACGAACGCCGGCACACTTTACCCAAGTTCGGGGCTCTCCTAGGACATAACACCCCTAGTCCTGCTCCGCGGGGTCTCTGCGTGATCACTAAGACACTAGTGGTACAATGGTGCTCCTTGAGCTGTTTGCTAGAGGTGGAAGAAGGCAGGCACGCTCTCTCCTCCTCTCTGTGTGAGTCTAGTTCTAATAGGTTCCAACCCTTTGCATGGGTGCCCTGGGGGTTTATATAGGCCTACCCCTCCCAGGGGTACATTGGTAATCTGCTGGGTGTAAGACCCGGCTGTCAGTGTTTCTGGCCGCCGGCTTCTGCGCCGGCTGCTGGGGCCCGCCGCCCCGAGGGCCCCGCCGACTGGTCTGGTACGGAGCCGACAGGCCGCTCCCGCCGCTCGCGGGTCTTGCCGGCTGCTGATCACTGTAGTCGTGATGCTAATGACGTAGGCTTGGTCGGGGGAGCGTGGTTACAGTCCCACCGCCTGGTGGGCGATTACTGTAGCCACACCGTGTCCCATCTGATTGATGGTGCACGAGGCCCGAGGGAGGGATAAGCCGCTTGCTGGAAGCCGGCTTCCCTTAGGTCCGGCTGCCCTGGCTTCCTCCATCTTCAGGGCTCTCACTGTCGGTAGGGCCGGCCGCCTGCAAGCCGTATCGACAGGCCGTCGTGGGAACAGGGCTCCGCCTGTCAGGAGTGACGTTTGGGGGGCAGAGGCAACAGTGCCGCGTCGTGCGGAGATCTCCGACTGTATGGGGCACTGTGGCCCCGCCCGGCCCTGGATTCAGGGGGATGGGCTACGCTGTAGCCATACCCTGTCTTGTCTCCTTGAAGAGGGCGCGGACTTTAAGGGCGCCACGGGCCGACTGCTAGGGGCCGGCCTCTCTGAAGGACGCTCACTAGGTGTCGGCATGTCGTGAAGCCGTCTTCTGGAACTCGGCCGCCTTCGGCTAGTCGGCTGCACGACCAACCGGCCACCAGAAGGCGGAGATCTATCTTGACGCCTTGAGGGGTGCAGCCAGCCCCGTTGTCTTGAACGGTTTAGGGGCTTGGGTTAGGCTACCAGTAGCCCATACTCCGACAACGGCTAATCATGATTAGTTTGTACACTCTGTAGAGGTTTGCGCACTTTTCCCCACAAGACTCGATCTCCTCCGTTGGATTTCTCGCACTACATGGTGTTTGAGAAATGGATGAATGAGACACAGTCTTTTAGAAACATTAACTCTTTACTCTGGGTGGACCGTTACACCTACTTTCCCCTACATCTGCTAGCCCACCACTAAAAGAGGTCATGCAACATACTCAATTATGCTAGAGCCCATAATAGCTTGTGGCTGCACATGGAAGTTTCTATAGGGTGATCACACGGGTACTCCGGGATCCCCTTGGGCAGGCACTGGATTCTCCAAGTGCTCGGGCAAACCACTGGGTTCTCCAGGGTGCCCCAACCAATCCACCTAGAGGTGTATTAAATAGCCACCTTAAGTTAACCATTAATAATAACTCTCACATATGTCATGAATCACTCAAACCAAACCACGTCTACGAGCATAACATAGCAGTATAATCATAACGTAGTAACTCCCAGGGGTTTGATATAATTGACAATAAGTTCCTACCTCATCAACTACTTCCCAATACCCACATGTTATCACTCCTAACCATGCAATGTTTGAGGGTTGAAACTAATGCATAAAAAAATTGGGTATGAAGAGTATGATCAAAGTGTGAACTTGCCTTGTACGATTGATGAAGATGATTCACACTCATAACTCCTAATAGTTCTACTCGTCACACTCCGGTCAATCTATCGTGAGCAAGCAATATTAACCACACGTAAGTAATCACTCAAAAGATCAGAAAGAACGAAAAAGACTATTCGGAAAACATCAAAACTAAGAAAATAACTCTTGCAACATAAAACAATTTCTAACAGTGCCAAAATTATGTGAATTTGGCCTTATCGGAAAGTTTAGGTCAAGAGCTTCGATTTGCAAAAAGAATCAACCAAATCGGAGTTACGAAACTCAAGTTATGATCAAAATAAGTTTGAATATGAATCTGGACAAATTTTGAAATTTGAAAATTTCAAAATGTTGATGTGACAGGTTCACTGGATGGGTGGAAACAAGACAAAACTATAGGCGCTGGTTTCATCTAATTTGGATGAACGAATAAAAAGTTATGGCTATTTAAAAAATCAGGACCAAACTGTTTTATGGAATAAAAATAACTACGGCTAAAAGAATTCTAGGTCTAATGCATAAATACAGAGACTAATTGATAATCTAATTATTATATCGTACTAGTCTAGAAATAATAAACTACGGAACTATAAACAGCAAAAATGAAGAAAGATACCTTTATAAGGTAGAGAAAAGACGACTTCGGAGAGAGAAGACAATTTCCAAAAGTCGCGCCGGAGAGTAGAAAAATATTTTTCTTTAATGAATCTAGTCAAACGAAAATATTGATTTAATCTGAATCGGATGATTTTTAAAGGCTTTATGGATCTATATTTATATGTGGAAAAGAGGTTTAGGGGTCAAAGACTAGGCAATGTGGGACAAAACATATATATACGTAGATGAAATTTGAAAAAGATTATGGGCTAAAAGTTAGGCCCGGCCGTGCGCTGTAGGTTTTTGTTAAACAAAATTCAGTCAAATAGAAAAAAGGCTGGCTGGGCCTGGCCCATGTACGATAGAAGAAAAAACAATGATGGGGCGCCCGATGCCACTATGCTGCGCATGTGGGCAACTGTTAGTTCCAGGCGCACGTGCAGTTTTTTTAATAGAAACGGAAAAGGATAAACGGAATAGTAAAATCATATTTAGGCATATTATATATCGGAATTTTCAGAAAAAGCTTTTCTACAACATGAACATTTTTCTAACATTAAATAAAATCCGTAAAAATTTAAATAGAGCAAAGAGTGCTACTAGTGTAATAAAACCCAGTAAAAATCATTTTAAAAATACCAAAATGATTTCAACTTTATTTTTCTATAATTTACTATTATGGGGAATCATTTTACACTATTTTCCATATATTTTATTTTTGGAGAAAAATAATTTGAATAAAAGTCAAATAACTCCAAATTGAAAATAATTTACAAAAGGACTGTAAATTTGATTCTTTGAAACTCCCAACTCATATTTCATATAATCTGAAGAAGTCATTTTATCTTCTCTCATGAAAATCATTGAGTTGCATAAAGTTTCCGAGTTGGAAAAATATTTCCAAATGAAATTCAAATATTTTCAAAAATCCTTTTCATTTATTTAAATGGAAGAAGTCATGTCATCTTCTCTCTAGGATTTTATATTTAAAAAGAATTTGAATTCACGAAGATCATAAATGCAAAATGAAAGTTTGGAAAAGTCCTTTTATTCCCTCTCATTTAACTTCCAAAAAGTTTTGAATTAACTCACTTTCAGTCAATCAATCATACAACAATCAAACAAAACTATCTATTTAATATAAAATTCCTAAACTTAGAGTTTTGGGATGTTACAAACCTACCACCCTTAAAATGAATCTCGTCCTCGAGATTCGGAGAGGCTAGCAAGAAATAGGTTAGGTTTGGGGTCTTCTCAAAATCCCTAGATTGTCTCCGGGGTCTCGGGTGGTACCACCCTTAGAAGCATTGTTACGGTTCCATCAAAACTCATATACTCCGTCCTCATTGCTGGCAGTGTCGATCTTCTCAGATCTTTAGGATAATTCCTTCTCGAGGCTCTTCCGGTAGTGGCTTAACTTTTTTCCTCAATTCTTGTGTCCTTTCATCTTGGTAAGGTTCTTTCGAGACTGGGTCTTCTTAGCTGACGGGTCTAGCACCAATACTAAACAACTATCGATATCTCATGGTGGCCATCAAACAATTTGACTGGGTCCCTGCAGAAAACGGGTCTGGGCTTGAACCTCACCGTATGACCTACGGTTGGCAACAGCTGCCTTGTACAAGGGGAAAAATTGTCATACCATTCTAAGGTTCATACAAGGTTTTGATCGTCATCGCTCTACTATGGGTAAGTCACTAAGATTTACCATCCCATATAGCAAGGCGAATAATAAGAGTAAGTCGGTATGGTGATCAATCCATCCCACACCCAAATCATTACCTTGTATATGGTTTAGCGAATCTCGCATTTTAATAGTCGGTCATCCTCACAAGCATTGCAGAATTTCTCTTGTCGACAAACCAAATTCGGATAAATTCATTGATTCTGCAAGCCAAACAAACATCTATCGTTTCTTCACAACTCTCTGGTTTTGCGTAAACTCCTATAAGATCGTCTGTTGATAAAATCATAACTTCTTCCAGGGTTTTTCCTTCAGCAAGAGTGTGCTTGCTTCTTGGGAGGTCCTGGGGCCTGTGGGTTATGGCCCATCTCATCACTTGTAAACCTTGAACTCATCATCGGGGCAACTGATCATTATTCCAACATCCAGCTTCCTAGCATTCTCAAATCCATCCAATTGTACTATGTCCCTTCCTTATATTGGTACCAAACTGAGACGGGATTACTCAGACTCATCACAGAATAACAATTGCTCCATATTTCCAACATCATACCTCCTTTATATCCAATAGTACTTCATCCCTCCATATTCTTGGGGTATACCACATATCGAGATAAAACTTGTACTTATTTTGTCCGTAGTCCACTCTGTGGAATATCATTATCCTTTCCAGAGGTCAAGAGTCCTCAGAGGGTATTACCACCCTTGAAATGCACAATTCATCCATGGACCATATTTCTCATATCCTCAAAAATGGCCAAAGTCTTTCTTCATAGAGTAACAACTCATAAGCATCCAAATCAGTACCAACGATGCTAACTTTATTTATTCTCATATTCTTACAATCTCCTGCATTTCCATTATATGCATCAACTCAACACCTCAATATAAAAGAAATGTTCCCACTACTACTACTATATTCCTTCTATTGCAAACTCAACTATTTATCACAAGTCTCCCTCTCCTTGGGGCATTCTCTGGCAAAGTGCCCTGCTTCATTACAACGAAAACATATTACTTCTGACAAGTCTCGAGGTTTCCTTTTTGGGCAACTGCTGCAGTAGTGCCCCGAATCCTTGCAACTGAAACAGGTGATATGACTCAGGTCCTTCCTGAAATCCAATCTTCTTCTCTTCCTGGACTTTTCCGTTCCAATCAGGGCTTCTATTTATTGTGGGTCATACTCTACTTCCTCTGTCGGGAATTCTACTAGATCCCCATTCAGATAACTCTAGGAGATGTGTCCTTCTTCTCCACATGAATAGCAAGACTTGGTGCAGGGTTTAATTGGGTCTTCTTAGGATGTGTCCTCCACCTCTTCCTTCATCACTGGTTCTTCTAAAATTTCCATGAGGGTTCCTCCACCTCTTCCTTCAGTTGGATGGTTCTTTGAACCACGGGGTAAATGTGACACTGAGCAAGGTAGTGGGTAGTCCCTTCACATAAGAAACAAGTAATCTGCCTAGTTGGGCATTCTTCAGCTGGGTGACTTCCTTCATAATTAGGGCATTCATCCTTGTGTTCTTTATGGGTGTGTCCTATTTCTCCACAGAGCTTGCATGCACAAGGTTTCTTTATATTACTTCCATAAGGCTTCAATTTCTGGGACACAAACCGAGACTTTAGCAGAGTCACTTAAATTCTTTCCAAGTGGTTACTCCTTGCCATCCATTGATGGTTTGTTACATCCTCCACCAAGTAGTAGCACCTCTTTCAAAGCACTGAAGAGCATGCTGGGCCATATCCTTCGGGCTATAGTGTTATTCTCCATATGATCTTCCATGTTCTGAATCCATTGGTCCGTCTCCAATTGACTTATCGGTCCCGGAAATATGAGTTCATCTCCATTCATCTTCTATTGGTTCCAAGGGTTTTGGGGTGGGATAAGAGATATAGAGGGAGATGCACACAATACACACAATAGTTTTGAAAAGATAGATTTTATTTTGTGGCTGTCAGAAAAACATCAAACAAATGACTGATACGTCTCCGTCGTATCAACTTTTCCAAACACTTTTGCCCTTGTTTTGGACTCTAACTTGCATGATTTGAATGGAACTACCCCGGAGTGACACTGTTTTCAGCAGAATTGCCATGGTGTTAGTTATGTGCAGAAACAAAAGTTCTCGGAATGACCTGAAACTTCACAGAGCGTCTTTTTGGAAATAATAACAAATACTAGCAAAAGATCAAGACCAAGGGCCCCACACCCTAGCCTTGAGGGTGGGGGCACGCCTGACCCCTGGGCGCGCCCCCCTACCTCGTGGGCCCCCTGGAGCTGCTCCGACCTCAACTCCAACTCTATATATTTGCTTTCGGGGAGAAAAAAAATCAGAGAGAAGGATTCATCGCGTTTTATGATACGGAACCGCCGCCAAGGCCTAAAACCTCTTGGAGGGCTGATCTGGAGTCCGTTCGGGACTCCGGAGAGGGGAATCCGTCGCCATCGTCATCATCAACCATCCTGCATCACCAATTTCATGATGCTCACCGCCGTGCGTGAGTAATTCCATCGTAGGCTTGCTGGACGGTGATGGGTTGGATGAGATTTATCATGTAATCGAGTTAGTTTTGTTAGGGTTTGATCCCTAGTATCCACTATGTTCTGAGATTGATGTTGCTATGACTTTGCTATGCTTAATGCTTGTCACTAGGGCCCGAGTGCCATGATTTCAGATCTGAACCTATTATGTTTTCATCAATATATGAGAGTTCTTGATCCTATCTTGCAAGTCTATAGTCACCTACTATGTGTTATGATCCGGCAACCCCGAAGTGACAATAATCGAGACCACTCCCGGTGATGACCGTAGTTTGAGGAGTTCATGTATTCACTATGTGTTAATGCTTTGGTCCGGTACTCTATTAAAAGGAGGCCTTAATATCCCTTAGTTTCCATTAGGACCCCGCTGCCACGGGAGGGTAGGACAAAAGATGTTATGCAAGTTCTTTTCCATAAGCACATATGACTATATTCGGAATACATGCCTACATTACATTGATGAATTGGAGCTAGCTCTGTGTCACCCTAGGTTATGACTGTTACATGATGAACCGCATCCGGCATAATTCTCTATCACCGATCCATTGCCTACGAGCTTTCCATATATTGTTCTTCGCTTATTTACTTTTCAGTTGCTATTGTTACAATCACTACAAAATACCAAAAACATTACTTTTGTTATCACTACCTTTTGTTGCCGTTACCATTACTATCATATTACTTTGCTACTAAATACTTTGCTGCAGATATTAAGTTTCCAGGTGTGGTCGAATTGACAACTCAGCTACTAATACTTGAGAATATTCTTTGGCTCCCCTTGTGTCGGATCAATAAATTTGGGTTGAATACTCTACCCTCGAAAACTCTTGCGATCCCCTATACTTGTGGGTTATCAAGACTATTTTCTGGCGCTGTTGCCGGGGAGCATAGCTCTATTCTTTGAGTCACTTGGGATTTATATCTGCTTATCATTATGAAGAACTTGAGAGATCTAAAAACCAAGATTTATCCCTCAACTACAAGGGGAGGTAAGGAACTTCCATCTAGCTCTGCACTTGATTCACCTTCTGTTTTGAGTAAGCTTGCGACACCTAAACCTACTTCTGCTATTGATTCTGATATCTCGCATGTTATTGATGATGCCACTTCTGCTATGCATGATACTTATGATGAAACTACTTCTATGCTTGATACTACTGTGCCACTTGGTGAATTTCTTGATGAACAACTTGCTAGGGTTATAGAGAATGAAATTATTGAAACTGATAATATTGACGAAAGTGATGATGAAGACTCTCCCCCTAATAAATATGAATCGCCTGTTGTTCCTGAGGGTTATGTTTTGGAAAAAGGAGCTGCTATAGCTATTTTAGCTTGCAAAGATAGATACGATCTCAATAGGTTGTTAGCTAAATGGAAGCAGCAATCTCTTAATGCTAGAATGAAACCTGACCCTGCTTTTGCTACTTCACCTATCTGTGTTACTGATAAGGATTATGAATTCTCTGTTGGTTCTGATATAATTACTTTGGTTGAATCTGATCATTTTCATGGCTATGAATCTGAAACTGTTGTGGCACATCTTACTAAATTAAATGATATAACCACCCTGTTTACTAATGATGAGAGAACTCGCTACTTTTATATCCTTAAAATATTTATGTTCTCATTAAAGGGTGATGCTAAGATATGGTTTAATTCTCTCTATCCTGGTTGTGTGCGTAGTCCCCAGGATATGATTTATTACTTCTCTGCTAAATATTTCCCTTCTCATACGAAACAAGCTGCTTTAAGGGATATATATATAATTTTGTGCAAATTGAAGAAGAGAGTCTCCCACAACCTTTGCCTGATCATCTGCTACCTCTTGAGCACTGCGTTGGTTTTCCCCGAAGAGGAAGGGATGATGCAGCAAAGTAGCGCAAGTATTTCCCTCGGTTTTTGAGAACCAAGGTATTAATCCAGTAGGAGGCTACGTGCGAGTCCCTCGTACCTGCACAAAACAAATAAATCCTCGCAACCAATGCCATAAGGGGTTGTCAATCCCTTCACGGCCACTTACGAGAGTGAGATCTGATAGATATGATAAGATAATATTTTTGGTATTTTTATGATAAATATGCAAAGTAAAATAAAAGACAATGAAAATAACTAAGTATTGGAAGATTAATATGATGAAGATAGACCCAGGGGCCGTAGGTTTCACTAGTGGCTTCTCTCAAGAGCATATGTATTCTATGGTGGGTGAACAAATTACTGTTGAGCAATTGACAGAATTGAGCATAGTTATGAGAATATCTAGGTGTGATCATGTATATAGGCATCACGTCCGAGACAAGTAGACCGACTCCTGCCTGCATCTACTACTATTACTCCACTTATCGACCGCTATCCAGCATGCATCTAGAGTATTAAGTTCATGAAAACAGAGTAACGCCTTAAGCAAGATGACATGATGTAGAGGGATAAACTCATGCAATATGATGAAAACACCATCTTGTTATCCTCGATGGCAACAATACAATATGTGCCTTGCTGCCCCTACTGTCACTGGGAAAGGACACCGCAAGATTGAACCCAAAGTTAAGCACTTCTCCCATTGCAAGAAAGATCAATCTAGTAGGCCAAACCAAACTGATAATTCGAAGAGACTTGAAAAGATAACCAATCATACATAAAAGAATTCAGAGAAGATTCAAATATTGTTCATAGATAGACTTGATCATAAACCCACAATTCATCGGTCTCAACAAACACACCGCAAAAAGAATATTACATTGAATAGATCTCCACAAGAGACGGGGAGAACATTGTATTGAGATCCAAAAAGAGAGAAGAAGCCATCTAGCTAATAACTATGGACCCGTAGGTCTGAGGTGAACTACTCACACTTCATCGGAGGGGCTATGGTGTTGATGTAGAAGCCCTCCGTGATGGATACCCCCTCCGGCGGAGCTCTGGAACAGGCCCCAAGATCGATGGGATCTCGTGGATACAGAAAGTTGCGGCGGTGGAATTAGGGTTTTGGCTCCATTTGATATTCCTTTTCTTCGAAACCCTAAAATAGGCAAAAAATAGCAATTCTAGGCTGGGCCTCCAGTTAATAGGTTAGTCCCAAAAATAATATAAAAGTGGATAATAAAGCCCAATAATGTCCAAAACAGTAGATAATATAGCATGGAGCAATCGAAAGTTATAGATACGTTGGAGACGTATCAAGCATCCCCAAGCTTAATTCCTGCTCGTCCTCGAGTAGGTAAATGATAAAAATAGAATTTTGATGCGGAGTGCTACTTGGCATAATTTTAATGCAATTCTTCTTAATTGTGGTATGAATATTCAGATCCGAAAGATTCAAGATAAAAGTTCAAATTGACATAAAAATAATAATACTTCAAGCATACTAACAAAGCAATTATGTCTTCTCAAAATAACATGGCCAAAGAAAGTTCATCCCTACAAAATCATATAGTTTAGTCATGCTCCATTTTCGTCACACAAGAATACTCTCATCATGCACAACGCTGATGACAAGCCAAGCAATTATTTCATACCTTAGCAATCTCAAACCTATAAACTTTCACGCAATATATGAGCACGAGCCATGGACATAGCACTATGGATGGAATAGAATATGATGAGGGGGTTATGTGTAGAAGACAAAAAGGGAGAAAGTCTCACATCAACGAGGCTAATCAATGGGCTATGGAGATGCCCATCGATTGATGTTAATGCAAGGAGTAGGGATTGTCATGCAACAGATGCACTAGAGCTATAAATGTATGAAAGCTCAACAAAAGAAACTAAGTGGGTGTGCATCCACCTTGTTTGCTCACGAAGACATAGGGCACTTGAGGAGGCCCATTGTTGGAATATACAAGTGAAGTTCTATAATGAAAATTCCCACTAGTATATGAAAGTGACAAAACAAGAGACTCTCTATCATGAAGATTATGGTGCTACTTTGAAGCACAAGTGTGACAAAGGATTGTAGCATTATCCCTTCTCTCTTTTTCTCTCATCATTTTTTTATTTGGGCCTTTCTCTCTTTTTTATGGCCTTTCTCTTTTTTTCCTCACTTGGGACAATGTTCTAGAAAATGATGATCATCACACTTCTATTTATTTACAGCTCAATGATTACAACTCGATACTAGAACAAAAGATGACTCTATATGAATGCCTCCGGCGGTGTACCGGGATATGCAATGAATCAAGAGTGACATGTATGAAAGAATTATGAATGGTGGATTTGCCACAAATACGATGTCAACTACATGATCATGCTAAGCAATATGACAATGATGAATGTGTCATGATAAACGGAATGGTGGAAAGTTGCATGGCAATATATCTCGGAATGGCTATGGAAATGCCATAATAGGTAGGTATGGTGGCTGTTTTGAGGAAGATATAAGGAGGTTTATGTGTGAAAGAGCATATCATATCACGGGGTTTGGATGCACCGGCGAAGTTTGCACCAACTCTCAATGTGAGAAATGGCAATGCACGGTACCGAAGAGGCTAGCAATGATGGAAGGGTGAGAGTGCGTATAATCCATGGACTCAACATTAGTCATAAAGAACTCACATACTTATTGCAAAAATCTACAAGTCATCAAAAACCAAAGCACTACGCGCATGCTCCTAGGGGATAGATTAGTAGGAAAAGACCATCGCTCGTCCCCGACCGCCACTCATAAGGAAGACAATCAAAGAACACCCCATGTTTCAAATTTGTTACATAACGTTTACCATACGTGCATCCTACGGGACTTGCAAACTTCAACACAAGCACTTCTCAAATTCACAACTAGTCAACTAGCACGACTTTGATATTATTACCTCCATATCTCAAAACAATCATCAAGCATCAAACTTCTCTTATTATTCAAAACACTCATAGGAATTTTTTTACTAATCTTGAATAGCTAGCATATTAGGATTATTTAAGCAAATTACCATGCTATTTAAGACTCTCAAAATAATCTAAGTGAAGCATGAGATATCAATAGTTTCTATAAAACAAATCCACCACCGTGCTCTAAAAGATATAAGTGAAGTACTAGAGCAAAACTATATAACTCAAAAGATATAAGAGAAGCACATAGAGTATTCTAACAAATTCCAAATCATGTATGGCTCTCTCAAAAGGTGTGTAAAGCAAGTATGATTGTGGTAAACTAAAAAGCAAAGACTCAAATCATACAAGACGCTCCAAGCAAAACACATATCATGTGGTGAATAAAAATATAGCTCCAAGTAAAGTTACCAATAGAAGTAGACGAAAAGAGGGGATGCCTTCCGGGGCATCCCCAAGCTTTGGCTTTTAGGTGTCCTTAGATTATCTTGGGGGTGCCATGGGCATCCCCAAGCTTAGGCTCTTTCCACTCCTTGTTCCATAATCCGTCAAATCTTTACCCAAAACATGAAAACTTCACAACACAAAACTCAAAGTAGAAAATCTTGTGAGCTCCGTTAGCGAAAGAAAACAAAAGACCAATTCAAGGTACTATAATGAACTCATTGTTTATTTAAATTGGAGTTAAACCTACTATATTACAACTTCTCTATGGTTTATAAACAATTTTACTAGCCATAGATTCATCAAAATAAGCAAACAACACACGAAAACAGAATCTATCAGAAACAGAATAGTCTGTAGTAATCTGTAACTAGCGCAAGATCTGGAACCCCAAAAATTCTAAAATAAATTTATGGATGTGAGGAAGTTATGTATTAATCATATTAAAAAAGAATTAACTAAATATCACTTTCCAAATAAAAATGGCGGCAGTTATCGTGAGCGCTAAAGTTTTTGTCTTTTTTACAGCAAGATATCAAGACTTTCCCCAAGTCTAGCTAGGTATCAAAAGGCAAGGATAGATCTAGGTATTGCCATCTTTGGTAGGCAATCCATAAGTGGCTCTCATAATAGATTCATAAGGTAATTTAATTTTATTTCTAGGAAAGTTTTCCATGCCTTTCCTTAACGGAAATTGGAATCTAATATTTCCTTCCTTCATATCAATAATTGCACCAATCGTTCTAAGGAAAGGTCTACCAAGAATAATAGGACATGAAGGATTGCAATCTATGTCAAGAACAATAAAATCTACGGGTACATAATTCCTATTTGCAACAATAAGAACATCATTAATTCTTCCCATAGGTTTCTTAATAGTGGAATCCGCAAGGTGCAAGTTTAGAGAGCAATCATCAAAATCATGGAAACCTAACAAATCACACAAAGTCTTTGGAATCGTGGAAACACTAGCACCCAAATCACGTAAAGAATAGCATTCATGATCTTTAATTTCAATTTTAATAATTGGTTCCCACTCTTCATAAAGTTTTCTAGGGATAGAAACTTCCAACTTAAGTTTTTCTTCATAAGATTGCATCAAGGCATCAACGATATGTTTAGAGAACGCTTTATTTTGACTATAAGTGTGAGGAGAATTTAGCACGAATTGCAACAAGGAAATAAAATCAATCAAAGAGCAATTTTCATAATTAAATTCCTTGAAATCCAAAATAGTGGGTTTAGCAACATCTAGGGTTTTAATTTCTTCGATCCCACTTTCATCAATTTTAGCATCAAGATCTAAAAACTCCGAATTCTTGGAACGCCTTCTAGGCAAAGGTGGATCATATTCAGTCCCATCATTATTAAGATTCATATTGAAAAACAAAGATTTAATAGGGGACACATCAATAACTTTTAGATCTTCATCTTTATTTTCATAGGAACTATAAGAACACGCTCTTATAAAGGCATCTTTCTTAGCACGCATCCTAGAGGTTCTTTCTTTGCACTCATTAATGGAAATTCTCATGGCTTTGAGAGACTCATTGATATCATGCTTAGGTGGAATATACCTAAGTTTCAAAGAATCAACATCAAGAGAAATTCTATCAACGTTCCTAGCCAACTTATCAATCTTAAGCAATTTTTCTTCAATCAAAGCATTAAAATTCTTTTGCGAAGTAATAAATTCTTTAATATTAGATTCAAAATCAGAGGGCATCTTATTATAATTTCCATAAGAATTGTTGTAGAAATTACCATAATTATTAGAGGGATTACTAGGATAAGGCCTAGGATTGAAATTTCCTCTATACGCGTTGTTACTAAAATTGTTCCTACCAACAAAATTCACATCCATTGATTCATTATTATTCTCAATCAAAGTAGACAAGGGCATACCAACGGTTCTAGGTATTGCCATCTTTATCACTAAAGTTTTTGTTTTTTTACAGCAAGATATCAAGACTTTCCCCAAGTCTTGCCAACGGTTCTAGGTCTTCGAAACCCTAAAATAGGCAAAAAAAACAGCAATTCTGGGCTGGGCCTCCGGTTAATAGGTTAGTCCCAAAAATAATATAAAAGTGGATAATAAAGCCCAATAATGACCAAAACAGTAGATAATATAGCATGGAGCAATCAAAAATTATAGATACATTGGAGGCGTATCATCATCCTCTTAAGAAAAATGAAATACTTGATATCTTTTATAATGGACTAACTGATGCTTCCAGAGATTACCTGGATAGTTGTGCTGGTTCTGTTTTCAGGGAAAGAACACCTGATGAAGCTGAAATTCTATTGAATAATATTTTGACAAATGAAAATAATTGGACACTTCCTGAGCCTATTCCTAAACCAACTCCAAAGAAGAGAGGTGTTCTATTTCTCAGCCCTGAGGATATGCAAGAGGAAAAGAAATCCATGAAAGAAAAGGGTATTAAAGCTGAAGATGTTAAGAATTTACCTCCTATTGAAGAAATACATGGTCTTAATTTACCGCCTACTGAAGAAATACATGGTCTTGATAACTCGACACAAGTAGTAAAGGTTAATTCTCTCTATAGATATGATAAAGCTGAAATCCCATTTACTAAGTTTGCTAGACCATGCTTAGATGAGTTTGATAAATTTATGGTTAAGAAAGAAGACTTCAATGCTTATTTTGGTAGAGAATTAAAACGCAGTGCTGGTATGCTTGAACACTTGGGTGATTATATGGCTAATGTCAAAGGTGAACTTAAACTTATTAGCAAACATGCTTCTATGGTTACCACTCAAGTATAACAAGTACTTAAAGCTCAAAATGATTTGCTCAATGAACTGAATAGTAAGAATAATGATTATGCTGTTAGAGTGGCTACTAGAACTGGTAGAATGACTTAGGAACATTTGGATCCTGAAGCCACCCTAAGAGAATTGAGCAAGATTCTCAGAGAAATAATATAGATGCACCTAGTCCTTCTAAAAGGAAGAAAAATAAAAATGATAGGACTTTGCATGCTTCTAGTGAACCTATTCCTGGAACACCTAAGAATCCAAATGATATTTCTATTTCTGATGCTGAAACACAATCTGGTAATGAACCTGAAACTAGTGATAATGTTAATGATAATGTTCATGATGATGCTCAACCCAGTAATGATAATGATATAGAAATTGAACCTGTTGTTGATCTTGATAACCCACAATCAAAGAATCAACGTTATGATAGGGAAGACTTTGTTGCTAGGAAACACGGAAAGGAAAGAGAGCCTTGGGTTCAGAAACCCATGCCTTTTCCTCCCAAACCATCCAAGAAAAAGGATGATGAGGATTTTGAGCGCTTTGCTGAAATGATTAGACCTATATTTTTTTCATATGCGATTAACTGATATGCTTAAAATGAATCCTTATGCTAAGTACATGAAAGAAATTGTCACTAATAAAAGGAACATACTGAAAGCTGGAATTTCCACCATGCTTGCTAATTATACTTTTAAGGGTGGAATACAAAAGAAACTTGGGGATCCAGGAGTACCCACTATACCATGCTCCATTAAAAGAAACTATGTTAAAACTGCTTTATGTGATCTTGGAGCCGGTGTTAGTGTTATGCCTCTTTCTTTATATCATAGACTTGATTTGAATAAGTTGACACCAACTGAAATATCTTTGCAAATGGCTGATAAATCAACTGCTATACCTGTCGGTATTTGTGAGGATGTGCCTGTTGTGGTTGCAAACGTCACTATTTTAATGGACTTTGTTATTCTTGATATTCCTGAGGACGATAGTATGTCTATTATTCTTGGAAGACCCTTTTTGAATACTGCAGGGGCTGTTATTGATTGCAACAAAGACAATGTCACTTTTCATGTCAATGGTAATGAGCATACGGTACACTTTCCAAGGAAACAACCTCAAGTTCATAGTATCAACTCTATTGGAAAAATTCCATCGATTATTATTGGAGGTTTTGAATTTCCTCTACCTACTGTCAAAAAGAAATATGATATTCTTATTATTGGCGATGTGCATATCCCCGTTGAGGTAACATAGTGATATTCGAAATTTCTCCAGTTCCATGTTATTCGGAATGAGTTCGTTAACAAGACTTGTTCAACCTTGTTAGTGGATTCCTTTTGATGAGCGTGAGATGGATGAAACTAGAAGGCACAACCTTCTATACTCTCCTTTTACTTCCTGTTATTTATATTGAATAAAATAAAAATAAGTATTTTCCGTCTGTTATCTGATTTATCCGTGCAATATAAAAATACCCCGAAAATAAAAGTTCTCCAAATGCCTTGAAATTTAAATATGATTTTTTCTAGAATATTTGAGAATATTTGGCACTGAGAACACAACACGGGGGGCATCCACCTGGCCACGATGGTGGAGGGCGCGCCCTACCCCCTGGGCGCGCCCCCCTGCCACGTGGGCCCACGGTGGCCCTCCTCCACTTATTCCTGCACCCACACACTCCTTCCTCCCACAAACATGATTATCCAGCTCTAGCACGAGTTCTAGCTCATTTTGCTGCGATTTTTGATCTCCTTGCTCAAAGCACCTCTCACAAAACTGCTTGGGGGGATTGTTCCTTGGTATGTGACTCCTCCATTGGTCCAATTAGTTTTTCTTCTAGTGCTCTATTCATTGCAAATTTGTGCTGCCTAGGTGACCATGTTCTTGAGCTTGCATGTCAAATTTATATGGTTCCAAGTAGTTCTAATGCATGATATAAGCTCTAGGCACTTGTAGGAGTTGTTGCTATCAATTTTGTTGAGCTTGGCTCACTTTTATTTGAAGTTACTAAAAATTTCAGAATTTTTTAGAAAATAATGAAGAAGGAAAAGCTCGAAGGATTTGAAGAGATTTCATAATTTGAAGAGATTTTTTAGAAGCTCGAAGGAAAAGCAAAATGAAAAAGCAGAGAGGCCCAAATATAATCTGCCTCGCACCGCGGAGGTTCGGCCGTGTGAATTGCCTTCTGATGATTTCTTGAGAGTAGCCAGGATTTATGATGATTTTTATGAATTGACTGAGAATGCAGGCCTCACCGCCTTCCTCCATGACCAACGCGAACAGTATCTCTTACTCACCAATATCTTTGTGCAAAACTTTCATTTCAATGCTAGGAGCTCACCACCTACGGTGGAGTTTTATTTATATGATGAGCATAAGGAGATGTCACTTTATGATTTTTGTCGGGTTTGTTTGATCCCTTTCGAGGGCAGAATAGAGGAACCACACCACGGTGATGTGGATGGGTTTATTGATACCATCACTGTAGGGGAAACGAGGAAGGTTTCCGATGCATGAATAACTAGCATACATTTTCCTGTTTTACGCTACTTTGCAATATTTGCTAGTCGTTTCTTAATTGGTCGCGGAAACTGTGGAAACCTTAATGTTCCTGATATTATTATTTTGTTCCACGGTTTATTCTGTGGTAACTCTATTAGTATGGGCGGTATTATTGCTAAACGATTAAGTCTGAACCGTACAAAGGGCCCCATCTTTGGAGGCATCTACGCTTCACGCCTAGCTGCACATTTTAACATACCTAATAGGCATTATGAGAAGGAAGAAAAATTGTTGCCCCCTGTTTATTTAGATTATAAGAGTATGGTGGCACACGATTTTATTGTTAAGAATAGGGAAGGGGAGCTTAAATACAAATTGTGCTTTGATAAACATCATTTTGAGACTATTACCCTGCCCGCTCCTTCCTTGTTTGATTTATCTGCAGGCAAGTACCTTGTTTCATTAGAGGCTATTCACGCCTACCGGAACCCTACATCAGCCATAGAGCCAGAGTCGGAACCACAAGTTGATCCTCCACGACAGTCTAATTACCAGTGGGATCCGGAGATGATTGCCAACCAGTGGCAATCAGAGTCTTCTTCTTCGCAGTACGGCCCCAACTATTACTATGGATATTCGCCAGGCCAGCCGTGGCCATAGACCAACTTAGGCCAAAAACCTAAGCTTAGGGGAGTACGTATTTCTCACCGACATTACATTTATGTTCACACACTCATTGTTAGATGTTGGTGCTCATACTTTTTCATTGTATCATCCATGCTAGTTTATTTCCTTTTTATGCTTTCTTCTTGTGTGTTTAGTAAACTTTAAGAAAAACAAAAAAAATTAGTTGTAGCTTTTAGCTAGTTTTAATTTCCATGCTTATAGTAGTAATTAAAAAAAGGGGAAAACCCAAAAACATTTCCTGTTCTTCTTTTGCTTGTTGGGAGCTTTCCCGTGTAAATAGTTTTATTTCTTTTCTTTTCTTTGGGGGTCGATAGGAGAAGACCATGATTAAATTGTTGAAGTGGCTCTTATATGCATTACTATTGAACTGACAAAAGAACCCATATTGCCTTGTCTTCTCCTGTTTATTGAGTCCTTGCAGATTCCAACTTAGTCCAATGCACGTGCACTATTATTATTATCCACATTGTTCGGTCGTGCAAGTGAAAGGCAATTATGACGATATATGATGGACTGACTGAGATGAGAAAAATTGGTATGAACTCGACCTCTCTTGTTTTTGTAAATATGATTAGTTCATCGTTCCTGATTCAGCCTATTATGAATAAACATGTTTGCAATGACAACTAGAGATCATAATTTCTTGTGCCATGCTTAATTAGCTAGGAGCTTATAATGGTTTACCTTGCGTGCCAACATGCTATTAAAATGGTTATGATGTGGTATGATAGGGTGGTATCCTCTTTTGAACGATTCGAGTGGCTTGACTTGGCACATCTTCACGCATGTAGTTGAAACAAAATCAACATAGCCTCTACGATATTTATGTTCATGGTGCATTATATCCTACTCAGGCTTGCATTTGGTGTTGATTAATTTTAATGCATGTTCATTACTATTGTCGCTCTCTAGCTGGTCGCTTCCCAGTCATTTTTCTAGCCTTCACCTATACTAAGCGGGAATACTGCTTGTGCATCCAACTCCATAAACCCCAAAGTTATACCATATGAGTCCACCATACCTACCTATATACGGTATCTACCTCCTGTTCCAAGTAATTTGTATGTGCCAAACTCTAAACCTTCAAATAAATATCATGTTTTGTGTGCTCGAATAGCTCATGTATCAACTAGGGTTGTTCGTATCTTCCATGTTAGGCGGGTTATTCTCAAGAGGAGTGGACTCCGCTCCTCACTCACGAGAAAATGGCTGGTCATCGGATGCCCAGTCCCATGCTTTATGCAAATCAAATCAAAATAATTGCAAACAAAACTCCCCTGGGACTCTTGTTAGTTGGAGGCACTCGTTGTTTCGAGCAAGCCATGGATTGATCCTTGTTGGTGGAGGGGGAGTATAAACTTTACCATTCTGTTTGGGAACCACCTATAATGTGTGTAGCATGGAAGATATCGCCATCTCTTGGTTGTTATGTTGACAACGAAAGTATACCGCTCAAAATATTATTCATATCTATTTCAAAACCGAGCTCTGGCACCTCTACAAATCCTTGCTTCCCTCTGTGAAGGGCCTATCCATTTACTTTTATGTTGAGTCATCATCCTCTTATTAAAAAGCACCAGTGGTTACTCCTTGCCATCCATTGATGGTTTGGTACATCCTCCACCAAGTAGTAGCACCTCTTTCAAAGCACTGAAGAGCATGCTGGGCCATATCCTTTCCGGCTATAGTGTTATTCTCCATATGATCTTTCCATGTTCTGAATCCATTGGTCCATCTCCAATTGACTTATCGTTCCCGGAAATATGAGTTCATCTCCATTCATCTTCTACTGGTTCCAAGGGTTTTGGGGTGGGATAAGAGATATAGAGGGGGATGCACACAATACAAACAATGTTTTGAAAAGATAGATTTTATTTTGTGGGGATGCATACAATCAAACAAATGACTGATACGTCTCCGTCGTATCTACTTTTTCAAACACTTTTGCCCTTGTTTTGGACTCTAACTTGCATGATTTGAATGGAACTAACCCGGACTGACGTTGTTTTCAGCAGAATTGCCATGGTGTTATTTATGTGCAGAAACAAAAGTTCTCGGAATGACCTGAAACTCCACGGAGCGTCTTTTTGGAAATAATAAAAAATCCTTGCAAAATATCAAGACCAGGGGGCCACACCCTAGCCACGAGGGTGGGGGCGCGCCTGCCCCCCTGGGCGCGCCTCGCTACCTCATGGGCCCCTGGAGCTCCTCCGACCTCAACTCCAACTCTATATATTTGCTTTCGGGGAGAAAAAAATCAGAGAGAAGGATTCATCACATTTTACGATATGGAGCCACCGCCAAGCCCTAAAACCTCTCGGAGGGCTGATCTGGAGTCCGTTCGGTGCTCCAGAGAGGGGAATCCGTTGCCATCGTCATCATCAACCATCCTCCATCACCAATTGGATGATGCTCACCGCTGTGCATGAGTAATTCCATCGTAGACTTGCTGGACGGTGATGGGTTGGATGAGATTTATCATGTAATTGAGTTAGTTTTGTTAGGGTTTGATCCCTAGTATCCACTATGTTCTGAGATTGATGTTGCTATGACTTTGCTATGCTTAATGCTTGTCACTAGGGCCCGAGTGCCATGATTTCAGATCTGAACCTATTATGTTTTCATCAATATATGAGAGTTCTTGATCCTATCTTGCAAGTCTATAGTCACCTACTATGTGTTATGATCCGGCAACCCCGAAGTGACAATAATCGGGACCACTCCCGGTGATGACCATAGTTTGAGGAGATCATGTATTCACTATGTGTTAATGCTTTGGTCCGATACTCTATTAAAAGGAGGCCTTAATATCCCTTAGTTTCCATTAGGACCCCGCTGCCATGGGAGGGTAGGACAAAAGATGCCATGCAAGTTCTTTTCCATAAGCACGTATGACTATATTCGGAATACATGCCTACATTAGATTGATGAATTGGAGCTAGTTCTGTGTCACCCTAGGTTATGACTGTTACATGATGAACCGCATCCGGCAAAATTCTCAATCACCGATCCATTGCCTATGAGCTTTCCATATATTGTTCTTCGCTTATTTACTTTTCCGTTGCTATTTTTACAATCACTACAAAATACCAAAAACATTACTTTTGTTATCATTACCTTTTGCTACCGTTACCACTACTATCATATTACTTTGCTACTAAATACTTTGCTGCAGATATTAAGTTTCCAGGTGTGGTTGAATTGACAAATCAGCTGCTAATACTTGAGAATATTCTTTGGCCCCCCTTGTGTCGAATCAATAAATTTGGGTTGAATACTCTACCCTCGAAAACTGTTGCGATCCCCTATACTTGTGGGTTATCAATGACATCTCACAAACGTCGCATCTAACGTGGGTATATAACAGGGGTTTAGTCTTCTAGAGGTTAATAAATCTTCAAAGTTGCCAAACTCATCAAGCCTTGTTCATGTCTCCGATGGCTTCTTCCGATCGTGCTTGTCCTTCTCAAGTTCTTTTGCTAGATCAACTCTGTTGACGCGATGTATCTCGTGACGTCTTTTAATATTTTTGGAGTTGTGTTCCAAAGTTCTAGGTTTCAACTTCCTTGTCATGAACGATGGTCCTACTGTCCTTTAGTTCTTGACGAATCTTCGATATCTCAAGGTTTTGCTCCTCCAGCTTGGCTACTTTCAGCCTTTTGGGTCCTAGGTTCTTCACAAAATGCTTTCTTGTCAAAATACGGCTTCATAAAGGTCCACCCTAAACTTCTTGATGTAATACTCCAGATCTTGGTGATACACCAGTTAAGGTTAAAACTTCATATCTTGCTGATAGATACTCCATTAGTCCTTTTTGTCATCCAATCCTTTCGAAGAAATGCATGCTTAACTCAACATGGTGACAATAGCATAAGAGGGTGATTCATGGATAGCCGTGTTTATGCTCTTATCATTTCCATGAGCTATCGTTCCATAGTTGATATCTCCTGCCTTAGGGTTTTCTTGACAAAACTTTGAGTTCTAATGCTCCATGTTCCGGTCTTTCTCCAATACACCTTGATCTTGGTTATTGACAGCTTCCAATAGTCTGACAAATTCCATAAGGGTAGCCTTCCTAGGTCATACAAATCTGGGAATTCTTCAGAGCCTTCCAATTCTCCTAGTCTTTCGAGTCTTAAACCATCACAGTTTTTGTTATTGTAACACACGGTAAAATCCTCTTCATTTTGAAGTGGTCTTAGTTATCCGATATCTTGGACTTCTTGGAGTGGTCTCATCAGTCGAATCTTCGTGGTTAAAAGGGGAAAAGGGGCATAGTCTAACTAAAAGGGAATATTTGATAAAGCTCAGAAAAGAAGAGAGGTAGAAGATCTTTTTGAAAATGAGGTTGTAGAGAAAATCTTTCCTATGGGCTTGCCAGTTTCTAGGGGTCACATCCTACAGTCAACATGTGCCTTGATACCATCTTGTAGCGACCCGACCTCAGACGGTCAAGTCTCTGTGCTTAAGTATCATCCCTGGATCGGCATGCTGACACACACAGTACTCAAGGATTTATAAAAGAGGTAAATCATATGTATAAAGTAACGTAAATACTATTACCTCAATCCAAATAGCAGAAGTAACAACAAGGTTGTGGATTCCCATCAACACCAATGGCAAAGTTCAGTGTAGAAATCGTAACCCTAACGTATCACTTACTCGTCGTAAGATTCCTGCAACATGAGACGTTGCAGCCACAAAGGGTCAGTACATTGAATGTACTGGCAAATTCACACCAAAGAGCAATGATGAATAATAGCTATCACTACATGCATATTTGGCTGGTGGAAAGCTCTAAGTTTATTTTTGCATAAAGCCAATATTTCCCTACAACAAAGGAATAGATTTTATTTAATTACCAAGTTGGTGGAAAATTATTGAGAAGGTTCCTCCGACTCAATCCCAAAATAATAATTATAGCCCCACAAATTAATTAAGTAAAGTGATGAGATCAACATGATAATTCAAGAACCAGATACTCAAGATGTCCATAACCGGGGACACGGCTAATCATGATTAGTTTGTACACTCTGTAGAGTTTTGCGCATTTTTCCCCACAAGACTCGATCTCCTTCGTTGGATTTCTCGCGCTACATGGTGTTTTGAGAAACGGATGACCGAGACACAGTCTTTCCGAAACATTAACTCTTTACTCTGGGTGGACCGTTACACCTACTTTCCCCTAAATCTGCTAGCCCACCACTGAAAGAGGTCATGCAACATACTCAACTATGCTAGAGCCCATAATAGCTTGTGGCTGCACACGGAAGTTTCTAGCATGAATAATCTTATGATCCCTTTAAGCCTGGGTGGCATTCCATAGGGTGATCACATGGGTACTCCGGGATCCCCTTGGGCAAGCACTGGGTTCTCCAGGTGCCCGGGCAAACCACTGGGTTCTCCACGGTGCACCAACCAATCCACCCAGAGGTGTATTAAAGTAGCCACCTCAAGTTAACCATTAATAATAACTCTCACATATGTCATGAATCACTCAAACCAAACCACGTCTACAGGCATAGCATAGCAGTATAATCATAACGTAGTAACTCCCAGGGGTTTGATATAAAGCACAATAGGTTCCTACCTCATTAACTACTTCCCAATACCCACATGTTATCACTCCTAACCATGCAATGTTTGAGGGTTGAAACTAATGCATAAAAAATTGGGTATGAAGAGTATGATCAAAGTGTGAACTTGCCTTGTACGGTTGATGAAGATGATTCACACTCATAACTCCTGATAGTTCTACTCGTCACACTCCAGTCAATCTATCGTGAGCAAGCAATATTAACCACACATAAGCAATCACTCAAAAGACCGGAAAGAACAAAGAAGACAATTCGGAAAACATGAAAACCAAGAAAATAACTCTTGCAACATAAAACAATTTCTAACAGTACCAAAATTATGTGAATTTGGCCTTATCAGAAATTTTGGGTCAAAAGCTTCGATTTGCAAAAAGAATCAACCAAATCGGAGTTACGAAACTCAAGTTATGATCAAAAGAAGTTTGAATATGAATCTGAACAAATTTTGAAATTTGAAAATTTCAAAAAGTTGATGTGACAGGTTCACTGGATAGGTGGAAACAAGACAAAACTATAGGCGCTGGTTTCATCTAATTTGGATGAACGAGTAAAAAGTTATGGCTATTTGAAAAATCAGGGCCAAGCTGTTTTACGGAATAAAAATAACTACGGCTAAAAGAATTCTAGGTCTAATGTATAAATACAGAGACTAATTGATAATCTAATTATTCTATCATACTACTCTAGAAATAATAAACTACCAAAATATAAAAAGAAAAAAAATCAAGAAAGATACCTTTATAAGGTAGAGAAAAGACGACTTCGGAGAGAGGAGACAATTTCCAGAAGTCCCACCGGAGAGGAGAAAAATATTTTTCTTTAATGATCTAGTCAAACCAAAATATTGATTTAATTCGAATCGGATGATTTTTGAAGCCTTTATGGGTCTATATTTATATGTGGAAAAAAGGTTTAAGGGTTAAAGACTAGGCAATGTGGTACTAAACATATATGTATGTAGATGCAATTTGAAAAAGATTATGGGCTAAAAGTTAGGCCCAGCCGCGCGCACTGTAGTTTTTTTTAAAACAAAATTCGGTCAAATAGAAAAAAGGCTGGCTGGGCCTAGCCCATGTACAAGAGAAGAAAAAACAATGATGGGGCGCCTTTCCGCCACTATGCAGCGCATGCGGGCAACAGTTAGTTCCAGACGCACGCACAGTTTTTTAATAGAAATAGAAAAGGAGAAAATGGACTAACGAAAATAAAACTAAAATAATATATAGGCATATTATATATCGAAATTATATATAGGCATATTATGGGCTAAAAGCTTTTTCTACAACATGAACATTTTTCTAACATCAAATAAAATCCGCAAAAATTTAAATAAAGCAAAGAGTGCTACTGGTGCAATAAAACCCAGTAAAAATCATTTTAAAAAATACCAAAATGATTTCAAATTTATTTTTATCCAATTTTCTATTATAGCGAATCATTTTACCCTATTTTCCATATATTTTATTTTTTGAGAAAATAATTTGAATAAAAGTCAAATAACTCCAAATTGAAAATAGTTTCCAAAAGGACTCTAAATTTGATTCTTTGAAACTCCCAACTCATATTTCATATAATTTGAAGAATTCATTTTATCTTCTCTCGTGAAAATCATTGAGTTGCATAAAGTTTCTGAGTTGGAAAAATATTTCCAAATGAAATTCAAATATTTTCAAAAACCCTTTTCATTTATTTAAATGGAAGAAGTCATGTCATCTTCTCTCTAGGGTTTTGTATTTGAAAAGAATTTGAATTCACGGAGATCATAAATGCAAAATGAAAGTTTGGGAAAGTCCTTTTATTCCCTCTCATTTAATTTCCAAAAAGTTTCGAATTGACTCACTTTCAGTCAATCAATCACACAACAATCAAACAAAACTATCTATTTAATATAAAATTCCAAAGCATACATGGGCTAGACATGCTATGGACACAAATTGTAAAACTGACTTGGTTGTGAACAACATAAGTGAAGTATTCAACAAAATGATACTTGATGTGAGAGGAAAACCAATTAAAACCATGGTTAATGGCATCAGAACAAAGTTGTTAGTTAAGTTCAATGCCAATAGGACCAAGACATAGACAGCTAAGTGGCAGATATGCCCAACATATGCTGAAAAGCTGGAAGAAGCTAAACATCATTCCAGATTCTGTCAGTCAATCAAGGTTGAACCAGATCTATACCAGGTTACAAGTGGAGAAAGAAAATATGTAGTAAATCTAAAAGATCATACATGTGGGTGTAGAAAATGGGACATGACTGGAGTTCCTTGCAATCATGGTGTTTCAGCAATTAACAAGGCTAAACTACATCCAGAAGATTTTGTTAATGCTTTCTTCAAGAAACAAATGTATCAATGAGCCTACAGTCCAATTGTCTACCATGTGCCTGGGCCTGATCTATGGCCAAAGACTGGGACCCCTGACATAGAGCCACCTATTTTCAGAGACAAGCCAGGAAAGAAGCAGACAAAGAGGAGAAATAATCAGTTTGAGAAGCCAGCTCCCAAGGATACTTCTAGGATGGCATCAATCACTTGTAGCAATTGCAATTTGAGTTGGCATAAGTACACTAGCTGCCACAAAAATCTTAAGCCAGCCCTTGCAATGAGAAGGAACCAACATCAGGTTAATTGTCCAAACTTCAAAAAATCAGTTGATGATTATATTTCCTATACTATGTTCTAATCTTTGTATGTTTACACTGCAGGAAAATAGTAGAGTTGATGCAGCTCCATCAGCCCCAAGGCCAGCTCCTTCATCTCCAGCAGTACCCAGGGCAAGAACTATAGCTCCACCAGCACCTAGGCCAGCCCCATTAGCTCCAGCAGTTCCCAGGGCAAGAACTACAGCTCCACCAGCACCTAGGCCAGCTCCATCAGCTCCAGCAGTTCCCAAGGCAAGAACTACAGCTCCACCGGCACCTAGGCCAGCTCCATCAGCTCCTCCTGCAACTAGGAGAGCAACTACATCTATTGTTGCTGCTTCTAGGCCAGGTTCATCTAGTGTTGCAGCTACAAGGCCAAGTTCATCTAATGCTGGTGCTTCTAGGCCAAGTTCTTCTACTGCTGCAAAGCCAAGGGCAAAGAAAACCTTCATACCAACTAGAGCTTGAAGTACTGGAAGGCTGAGAAAAACTTCTTACAAGATGTCTGAGTGGTTCAATTGTTCTCAGGGTAGCAAGAAGAAGTAATTTCATGATGGTGATGTTGAAAACAATTTCCAATTTGTGATGTTGAAAACAACTGTGATTTTGTCATGTTGAAACCAGTTTAATTCAGCCTATTTTGGCTAGTTTGTGATGGCACTATGTAAGTTACCTAATTATGGTTGTGATCAAGGCTTTTATGCATCATTTAGACTTTGATAATGATATGTTGTCTATGATGCTGTCATTTAGACTTTCTTGCATCAAGTTGTTTATGATCTTATAGTTATGATGATGATGATGTTGTCACTTTGGGTGGCTCGGTGTCGACCAACCCCTAAGTGAAGAAAATTTGTCACTTTGGGTGGCTCGGCATCGACCAACCCTTAAATGAAGCATTTTTGTCACTTTGGGTGGCTCGGCGTCGACCAACCCCTAAGTGAACCAAATTTGTCACTTAGGGTGGCTCGGCGTCGACCAACCCCTAAGTGAACTATTTTTGTCACTTTGGGTGGCTCAACGTCGACCACCCCCGAAGTGAAGCAAATATGTCACTTTGGGTGGCTCGGCGTCAACCAACCCCTAAGTGAAAAATTTTTGTCACTTAGGGTGGCTTGGCGTCGACCAACCCCAAAGTGAAGCATTTTTGTCACTTAGGGTGGCTCGACGTCGACCAACCCCAAAGTGAAGCATTTTTGTCACTTAGGGTGGCTCGGAGTCGACCAACCCCTAAGTGAACCAAATTTGTCACTTAGGGTGGATCGGTGTCGACCAACCCCTAAGTGAAGCATTTTGGTCACTTAGGGTGGCTCGGCGTCGACAAAGAACTAAATGAAGGATCCGAACTACAAACAGACCTTTCATCACAAACCAACATAAAAATTACACTACAAACACCTTCATTAAAGGAAAGCTAAACCCATCACATGCCATGCCATACTTCACAGCTTAGTTCAACAGATTCAAATTTAGCACACATTGCAAGCCATAGTTCAATGCTTCAAAAGTAACTTAGTTCAACAGATTCAAACTTAACACATTACAAGCCATAGTCCAAAGCTACTAACTAAAGGCAATGACCCACATGGTCATATGATAACACAATTTATTCTTCACCACAAATACCCTTGATTTCCTTCAGCTTCCTCCTGTTACTTTCGCCAGCTTTCTTCATATCAGCAACAACACACTGCAAAGTACTCTTCTCAATGCTCAACTTCTCCTTCTCTTTAATCAACTCAGCAATGTAACAATCCAGCTTCTCCTTCTCTTTCTTCAGGTCAGCAAAGCTAAACTCCAAAGTACTCAGCAATGTAGTTTAAGCTTCCAAACCTGACTTGATGGCCAGGGGCGTACCTTTCGATCTGCTCCAGGTGGCCGAGCGAATTGGCCCGCAGAGCGAAGCCGCCGAAGACGAAGATCTGTCCAGGGAGAAAAGTCTCACCCTGGACCGCATCGTTGTTGATGATCAAAGGAGCCATCGGACCTAAAGGCGACGACACAGAGGAACTCTCAATGAAAGCACCAATGTCGGTGTCAAAACCGGCGGATCTCGGGTAGTGGGTCCCGAGCTGTGCGTCTAGGCCGGATGGTAACAGGAGGCAGGGAACACGATGTTTTACCCAGGTTCGGGCCCTCTTGATGGAGGTAAAACCCTACGTCCTGCTTGATTAATATTGATGATATGGGTAGTACAAGAGTAGATCTACCACGAGATCAAGGAGGCTAAACCCTAGAAGCTAGCCTATGGTATGATTGTTGTATATGGAGTTGATTACCTACGGACTACAACCCTCCGGTTTATATAGACACCGGATAGGGTTAGGGTTACATAGAGTCGGTTGCAATGGTAGGAGATCTTGAATATCCGCATCGCCAAGCTTGCCTTCCACGCCAAAAAAAGTCCCATCCGGACACGGGACGAAGTCTTCAATCTTGTATCTTCATAGTCCAGGAGTCCGGCTGAAGGTATAGTCCGGCTACCCGAACACCCCCTAATCCAGGACTCCCTCACTCCCCCATACTCCATTATGGGTGAGCCACTCTTCGAGTTGCTCCACTTGAACTTGCACACTGCAAACTTGATGACGATCACCACTTGATGTCATCCTCCATGGGTTGTATGAGATCTTCCTCTTGATGTAAGACCATGGAAACATACCTAACCCCACAAAGAACTCTCACGTAGACCATGGGTTAGTACACAAAGCGTAATGGACAATGCTTACCATACCATGGGATCACTTGATCCCTATGGGTACTTCTTCTACGCTTTGTGAGTTGATCAACTTGATTCACTCTTGACTTAGTCTTGATCAACATTGAATCTTTCCAACTCTCATTTGGATGATGTCTTGAAGGTAACCATGAATGATCACACAATCTTCTTCTTCAAGACATGCTTGCAATAAGCTCAACTCACACATGACCAATCTTTGGATAATTCCTTGAGAAGCACTTTGGCCATCTCAACCCACACATGACCAATCTTTGGATAATTCCTTGAAAAGCACTTTGGCCATCTCGTAAACTCCTTGAAACCAACACATGGACTTCAAGACAATCCTATGGACAAATCCTTCAAATATAACTCAAGGCAACCGTTAGTCCATAGAGATTGTCATCAATTACCAAAACCACACATGGGGGCACCACATGTCCTTTCAAAGGTGTTTCTCCTAATGATGAGACAAGATATAAAGCAAGGTTAGTTGCTAAAGGTTACAGTCAGATTCCAGGTATTGACTATAACGAAGTCTTTTCTCCTGTTGTGAAGCATAGCTCTATTCGCACTTTACTCAGTATTGTTGCCATGCATGATCTTGAGCTTGAACAATTGGATGTTAAAACTTCATTCTTACATGGAGAATTAGAAGATGATATTTATATGGAACAACCTGAAGGTTTTGTTATTCCTGGAAAAGAAAAGCTTGTCTGTAAGTTAAAGAAATCTCTTTATGGATTGAAGCAATCCCCGAGACAGTGGTACAAGAGATTTGACACCTTTATGCTCTCTCAAGGTTTCAAAAGGTCTAATTATGATAGTTGTGTTTATTTGAAAACTGTCAAAGGTTCAACTATTTATTTGCTCCTTTATGTTGATGATATGCTAATTGCTGCAAAGAGTATGTCAGATATTGATGAACTAAAGAAGCAATTGAGTAATGAATTTGAGATGAAGGATTTGGGTGCAGCAAAGAAAATACTTGGCATGGAAATATCCAGAGATAGACCGTCTGGAAAAGTGTATCTAAGTCAGAAGGGATATGTTGATAAAGTTCTTCGTCGTTTTAATATGCATAATGCCAAGCCAGTAAGTACTCCGTTAGCTGCACACTTCAAATTATCATCAGCTTTATGTCCTAAGTCAGGTGCCGATATTGAGTACATGTCTAAAGTGCCCTATTCAAGTACAGTTGGTTCACTTATGTATGCCATGGTTTGTTCTCGTCCGGATTGATCATATGCATTGAGTGTTGTTAGTAGATACATGGCTAATCCTGGAAAGGAATATTGGAAAGCAGTTCAGTGGATTTTCAGATACCTGCGAGGTACTTCTAATGCTTATTTACAGTTTGGGAAAACTAGAGATGGACTTGTTGGTTTTGTTGATTCTGATTTTGCTGGTGATTTGGATAAGAGAAGATCACTCACAGGTTATGTTTTCACCATTGGTGGTTGTGCTGTGAGTTGGAAAGCAACTTTGCAGTCTATTGTGGCTTGTTCCACTACTGATGCCGAGTATATGGCTATTTCTGAGGCATGCAAAGAAGCTATCTGGTTGAGAGGTTTGTACACTGAGCTTTGTGGAGACTCATCTTGCCCTATCGTATTTAGTGATAGTCAAAGTGCTATATATCTTACAAAGAATCCAATGTATCATGAGAGAACAAAGCACATTGATGTCAGATATCACTATATTCGAGATGTCGTTACTGAAGGTGATTTGAAGGTATGCAAGATAAGTACTCATGATAATCCTGCTGATATGATGACAAAGCCAGTTCCGACCAATAAGTTTGAGCTTTGCTCAGGCTTAGTTGGTATTTCTCACTAGTCCTATGGACTTTGATGCACAAAGTGTTTAAGCTGATTTGGATGGAGTTATTCACTTTCTTCGACTACTGGAGGGAATTTGGCTCAAGGTGGAGATTGTTAAATTGTGATCCAAATTCTAGTACCGGGTTGGACTAGACGTAGTACAACCGGTGTGGGCTTTTGCGTTGGCGTCGATGCGTACGAGTACAACTCGTTTACTTGTACTACAAGGACTCCTATGTGTTGCCCCTCTTATATACCCCATGTAGTCGCACCTCAGACGGCCTGTCGTCTCGTGCTTGTAATACTCCTCCTCATAGTGATTGCGCCTTCGTGCGTCCGTGATTTTCTCCTGCAAGGGTTTCCACGTAAAAATCCGTGTCTCTCGTGTCTCGTTTATTCTCGTTATTATCTAACAAGTGGTATACAGAGCCAAGTTATAGATGCGAGATTTTTTAGACGAGAGATATTAGGGTTGCGGTCTGTTCCACCGAGAACGTATCCTGTGAAACGGACGGACTCATGCACCAGGTGCACCACCAGGTTATGGGCCATTAGATTCGAAATCAAGGGGCAAGATGCATCTATAAGGGGAGCTGTTGGTACATTTGCAAAACAGACCTTCAAATCTAGCTTAATATATCGGATGGACCTCCCAAGGCTAGTTCGTCTACCTCGCTTTTCCTCTGTTCTGTACTACTACTCCAGGTCGCTCTGTACTACCGAGCTTCTGTTTTAAACAAGCTGAGGAATTTGACAAGTTGTGCTCTTGTATCAGCTAATCTAACTGTTGTGTGATTGCCCATTGCTGACTTTAGCAAAAATTACAAAAAAAAAATCAAATTGATTCTTCACGCAGTTGGAAAGCTCAACAATATTAAGAAGTACTGTATCAGATAAGCAGAGAAGCAGATGTGGCCTCTTTCCTAAAAAAAGTATCAGAGAAGCAGATGTTGTTTTGCAACTGAACCAAAGATCTTTAGAAGCTTCCATGGAAGAACATCACGTCTTTTACATTGAGACATCACAAGCATACACATCAATTGTACAGCAACCGCCCTTCTAAACTACAAACAAGCCGCATACTAAATTTTGTTACCAAGTGTACTTTCTTGCTGATTACATGGTTCCAGAAAAATCGGAGTCTGAGACAACCAGACATGATCTGTACTAGTATGGGAGGTGACATTATCAGTTTCATGAGCTGCCAACTAGGAGACATATGAAGATGACTCCTACTCTGAAGATTATCCGGTCATGCCTTCAACTAATCGATTTGAAGATCAAAGGCAAACTATTGTTGGAGCATGAAAGATGGTCCTGAATCTGAATAATCACCGAATAGTCAGTTCTGGAGCAACCATAAAAAACATGATATAGAAATATTTACCTGCCAATGAGTGGTCGCGGAAGAGGCTTATGTGGCCTGACAATATGTATGTAAGTAATCTTGATATGTCATTCTTCACTGCAGCTATATAGTATAAACAGTCGTTATTGGGAAGCAAAGGATAGCGAGATGGAGGAAGGGACAATAACTCAAAACGAAAAACAGAAGAAAAAGAGGTACAACAAGTTTGCATTCAGATTTCTGAAAAAATATGATAATCTCATATCTTTTTGTCAAAAATAGCCCCAACATATTAGATGAAAACAATAAAGTGAAAGTGTACCTAAATATTATATGAAATAAGTTGCTGTGATATTACCTCAAATTAAAATCAGTACCAATATCTAGTCATATAGTTTCTAAAACAAATCCTCCAGTACAGTGGCATGCAAATAAAGTGAGCATGAAATTCTATCCACTGAAGGAATCAATTTCGCAACCTAAATAAGATGATAATAAGGTACAAGGGTGTGCTTCCAAACCAGGGACATGCCACATATGCAACCAAGAGCAGGAAATGGCGATGCATTGTTTTATGCATAATTCTTGGATGCAACAACTTTGGCTACCTGCCTTGTCAATGTCAAAAGCAGCTTCTGATTTGCATAAGAACATGAAGAATTGCAGCCCTGTTCGCGGTCCGCATCTTCAATAGATTTACCAGCTCCAGGCAATAAGACTCCATAATGACCTTCCAACATAGTAATGAGCCAAGCCAAACTTTGGAGTGACACCCCATCTTGCAAATCCATTGAAACTAACATAGGTTATGAATCTCATAGCAATCACATAAGCAATCATAGGCAGCTCTATCCTCTATGCGAAACTAACATTGGATTGTCTTTTACTAAAAATTTGCTACCAGATAAAACAGGGATCCCAAAGTATCGCATTTATAGAATAAAAAGGTCAGTTCACTACTATATCATGTTTTTTCAAACAAATTATAGGGAACAATATGTGAGGTTTTGCAATGGATTGTAAGGAACACTGACATTCTGCAAGTCATGGTTTAGTATACATTATATATAGGAGACTGAAAAAAACCAGTTTTGTCCAAAAGATGAACTACTGTAGATAATAAAATCAGGAAGATGAACTTGTTAATGCTTTCACGAAGTTCAGTTGAACATTGTAAAGTACAAGTTCTGTTTAATATTGTTTACGAATAAAGGATCCAAACAGGGAGTGCATCCCTTGTAATTTGCATGAAGATTGTAGAAATATACTCGTAGCTCATACCTAAATATTGTGCTGACAGCGCACTATTCCAAATCTTAATCAATAAAAACATGCCTTTTGAGAAGAAGCATACAGACCTAGATCTAGATCCTTGAGCTGCTGTAGTTGGATAGTGCCACCGGCGGCGTTAGTGGTAGATTGAGTATGCCCTCACAACGAGGCGCTGCTGCGAAAGACGAAATCGAGGCACTGCTTTCAACAAATCAGATCACCCATCTGGATTTCAGTGAGACGACGCTCCATTGGTACATGATTGAGAGAGATCAAGCGAAATTTACTAACCTATTTTGCCTGTTGGAGTGGTACAGAAGAGGGAGAGAGAGAGAGAGAATACTGATTTTGGTGAAGATCTGAGATCAGTTCTTGAGCTCGCTGGACCTTAACAAAAGCACCAGGCGGCTGCACTGGTACAGAATCTGGCAAGGGGAAGAACACGATCTGGATATGGTGAGGTCAAATCGCTGCATTTAACTGCACTGCAAAGACTGTTCTGCAAATGTGCCAGCAGTCCCATCATCTCACTGAATCCTGTCCCTCTATTTTGAATCCAACGGCCCATGTATCGCTGGAGCATCTGGTGCACCAGTTTGCTCGTTTCACCAGATACGTTCTCCTGTTCCGCCGCCGCCGTCCCGAAAAGAAGCCGAGTCCGACAAGAAATTGATCTCCGCTGCTGTGCCGCCCTACAAATCCGTGCACTATCGGAGCCGCTCTTCCGATCCACCGAGTCGCTGCTGCTTCGTACAGGTTTTTAAGCCGCGAGTTGCCGCTGCTGATGCTCGTTCAAGTCCCGAGGCTGCTACGCTGCTGTTGTTTCACATCACGTCAAGCTGAACCAGATCGGATTTAAGTAGTACTAGTGGCCGATCTAGTATATCACGTGAAGTCAAGTACAATAGTATATCTTGGATTTTTTACTACGTGCAGCTTATCTGATCTACTGGTACTACTTGACTACTAGATCAGAATTGTTTTTCATCTTCAAGTGCTACGTCTATTGCCCGAAATACTAATATAGTGGTTAGGGCGCACCCTTGGTGCGCCGCCTGAAAGGAAGCTGGGGCGGTGCCAAGTGGGGTGCGCCTCTTTCACCATCTAATATGTACTAATGTATGCATCCATTTCTATAAGTATTTTCCAATTTACGTAACATAATTGCATGAGCTTAGCTTAGCTTAGTTCACTGTCCTCTTTGTACCATGCACTATCACTGTCCTATTTGTATTAGGCACTATTATAAAATCAGACTGAAAGCACATGAACATGGATCAGCTCTAAGAGAAAAGCAGTGACATCATAGATCATAGATATCAACGGAGACATCTGGTGCAACAGGCATCAGTCTTAGCTTACATACACAATCAGGTTGTTCACGAAACCCTCGGTCTCAAGCATGTCCATCTTTCATGAGTTGATAGGCAGAAAGAAGACTTTGCTTAGAATTAGGAACATGCAGAATATTGTTCAAATTCAACGACCCGGAGGGAGTAGATAAAACTGAATGGCCGATGTGTGCAATGTCCATACCTTGTCCGCTAGCAGTATGAATCTGTTCGTTGCCGGTGTAGCGGTCTCGAACAACAAGCTTTTCCAGTTCCCCGGTGATATGACCGGTCGCACCGGTGTCGAGGTACCAATTGGTATCTACGCCATATGAGTGTGCAGCGTTGGCAGCGCGATGTTGGCCACCATTGCCACCACCGCCGCCACCACTGTTGCCGCCACCACCACCTCCTGCAGGGTTGCAAACATTGTTGTTGTAGTTCTTGTCGTAGCGCTTCCTGCAGCGCCACGCTCCATGGCCTTCCTCTTTGCAGATCTGGCAGCGCTCGCGGTCACCGCGAACACCACCTTTCTTGCGCAGCGCACCACCAGAGGAGCCACCGCCAGAGTTGTCTTTGTAGCGAGGAGGGTCAGAGTTGTTGTCCTAGCCGCCACGTCCGCCGCTGCTGCCGCCTCCACGGCTGTAGTTGCCGCCGTGGCCACCACCGCGGGATGCAAGGTTGGCGGAGTGGTTGGGGGAGAAAGCCGCCAAGAGCAACGAAAAGAGCTCAGTGAGCCCGATCTGTTGATCCATGGTGGCGCGTGTGGAGATAGCGGAGACGAAACCGTTGTAGTCAGGTTCGTGTACCAGGCCTTGGAGAATTTGGTCGACGAGGTCATCTTCTCCAAGGGGCTTCCCGACGGCTGCGAGCTCTTCGGCGATGCCCTTCATCTTGGTGAAGTAGGTTGCGGCCGAGAGGTCCCCCTTGCGCGTGTTCCCCAGGGCAGAACGAAGCTGGATGGTGCGTGCCCTGGACTGCGATGAAAAACTCTGGAGCAGGGCTTGCCAGATGCTAACAGAGGTGGTGTGGTTCGAGACTTGCATGAGAACATCGCGAGAGAGAGAAGCAGCATGGTGACGGTCTCCTTCCCATCACGGATCTCCTTCTCAGAGAGGAGGACGGCGTTCGGCTCCTTGATCGACCCATCCAGGTAGCCCATCATCCATGCCGCTTTGATATGCGGCAGGACTTGTGCCTTCCACACTAGAAAATTTTCCCTGGTAAGCTTCTCGATGATGGTGTGGCCGAGCGATGCGAGGGAAGGGAAGGCCATGGTGATGGGAGAGGAGGAGGACGACATGACGTAGATGCGTTGGAAGAGAGAGGCTATGTATACCATGTAGAAAATAAGGCTAAAGCGTATGCTGCTAGCAGGGACGCGTGCGTGTTAATTATAGGCACAAAGGGCCGCGGGATTACAAGGTTGTTAGGCCATGGATTGATCTCCAAATTACAAACAAGGATAAGATCTAATCTCAACAGCCTAACTAGGAGTACAATAGTATACGGTTTATAGTTATACCGTATGTACATTGTTTAACACCGTCCTCGCCAGCCATCATGGACCAGCCTGTTGGCGAAGCCCCACGCTCCGAGTACGTACTTCCGGTTCAACGACGTGCACGAAGCTAGCACTCGACGTGCACCAAGCTAGCACCGGCAAGATGCACACTTTGGTCTATGAAAGAACTATAGTCTATGGAAGCGATGCCCTTTGGTCTCGGACTCACGTCTATTAATATTTGGATTTGCTATTTCACATCTAGATATAAATGTGAAATAGTTATCTCACATCTAAATTCAGCGTCATAAGATAAAATCAAATAACAGATTTGCTAACATGTCTAAGTGGAATCCAGTGACATCTCTTCTTAGTCCCTAGCGTAATTCTCGTGTGAACTATTGATCTCGTTTCTTTTAATCGCCCGCGTCGCTCGTTTTCTTTTAAAAAAGGAGGAGTACCCTCACCCTTCGCATCTGGACGATGCATGCGGCCACTTTATTAATTATTCTCACAAGACCTTATAAAGTCATACAAACAGTAAAAATAAAGCCACCGTCTAAGTAACAACTGTCGCTACACCTATTCAATTGATGAAGGGGCACTAGTGCAGAACCGGGCAATAGCACCGGTTCGTAAGGCCCTTTAGTGCCGGTTTAGGAACCGGCACTATTATTTCGGCACTAAAGGCCCCCCCCTTTAGTACCGGTTCAGCACGAACCGGTGCTAAAGGGAAACCACGTGGCACGAGCCAGCTCCGGGGGCCGGGAGTCCTTTAGTACCGGTTGGTAACACCAACCGGTACTAAAATGTTTGGGGGGTTTTTGGTTTTATGATTTTTTTTCATTTAATTTTGTGTTTTCCATTTTAATTCTTTTTCGTTTGTTGGTATTTTACGATACTACACATTGTACACGTTATGCATATATATATATATATATAGAATTTCTAGTAGAACCAATCATATATATATCATCAATGTCTCACAAACCACCATATTAATTTACACATACACACATGTATAGCTATATACAATTTCTCCTACATATGCATGTTGCCTTCGGAGCCAGTGGCATTAGCCTAATTGGTGCCTTCGGAGCACGATGACAATTGGAAGTGGTTCATGACCTGGTCGATGGGGGCGGTAGCGGGTAATAGTATTCTCCCTTCGGATTTATGACCTGTCGAGTAAAAATCCCGCTATTTCCTCTTGAAGTGCTTCTATGCGCTCCGTTTCTAGGAGCTTGTCCCGCACCTCTTTGAACTGTTAAGAAAGAGATCAATATGCATGTGTATTAGTTGTGTGACTAGATATTGATAATGGTGTAAAAATTGTGAATAGTGTTCTGACAAGCGTACCCATTCCTGTCTTTGAGATCTGCTCCTTTCGGACGCCATCATGCGAATGTTCTCGCAAACGCAGTATGCACACAGATTAGTCCCCTGCGCCTGCTTCAGGGCCTTTATTACGAGAATGGAATTTAATTTGATCAGATAATAATTAATCAAGCATGATAATTAAAGAGATGGCAGCTAGCTAGCTAGCTAGTACTACTTAATTACTTACCTTGGATCGAAACCATTTCAGCTGTGGTTTCCATTCGCCTTCCGTGACGCAAAAACAGAGAATTTGTAGTACAAGAAAGTGTGACTCACTCGAAGTTGTAAGGAAGTAGTATATCTTCATTGTATTTGAGGCGCTTCAAGAACTCTAGCATGCTGTCCTCTACCTGCTTTTCATAATACTTGCTCATTTTCCATGTGTATTGATTAACGGTGTTTGGGTCAATGAACCCAATGCCATAGCGTCCACCTTTTCTCATTTCATACATCTTCATCCTGCATAATACCACAGAAAAGAATATAGTGAGGATAATTACATGTAATGATTGATCAAAAGGATCACTACAGCTAGCTTGAGACTTAAATTACAGAAAGAAATCACTTACAGACAATAGCAACTGACGATAGATTTGTCGAGTGCGTCTTGATTGTATAACTGAAACAGTTCAGAATACTCAACGGTCACAGCATTCTCATGGTAGTAATGATCCTTCTTGACTTGCACCATGAGGGACTCTCGATCGGATCTCTTGGTAATGTCCACGTACCATTGATGCAATTCATACATTCTCGTTGGGAGCTTCTTGACATCTTCTGGCTCGACCAAAGGTTGGCCCCGGACATATTTCCGTTTTATTTCCTCCTCTGTAATCCTAGGCATGTCCTCGATCTCGAGGAGTTGTCCAACAGTGATCTTGAGTTCTTCAGCCTGCATTATATGCTCCTGGGTTATTACCACATCGCCCACCTCGGGAACGTAAACTGTTTGGCCACAATAATATTGGGCACGCGTACTGTCACGTGTTGTTGGCGGCACAACAAGCGGAGGGATCGATTGCGCCGCCTGTTCTCCCATCTGGGCAACGGTTTTCCCGCATTTTTCGACAGCTGCTTGTTGTTTGCTCGAGCTCGAGCTCGCCTCCTTCTGTAGACGTTGTCGATGTAACTTCTTGATGTGGCGCTCATAGTCTGTGTCAACAGGCTTACGAGCTGGTGGTTGAGCCATACGAATGAAGTGGTCAACTACTTCCACAGGCACTTTCTCCCTTGGCGGCGGTGGCGGTTTCGGTCCAAAATGGGCGTCGACTTCTGCCCGCACTATGGCATTGGTTTGCTCCTCGGTCCTGTCGTAAGCCCTCACAGGAAGAGGAGTAGTGAGGTTTGGACCATATTTATATCGCTTGCCTCCGCCTGTACTTCCTGTACTATGACCTCGACTGGTACCACTACGCACCATAGCTGCGGGGTGTCTCTTCTGCGATTGCTGATGCGGCGGAGACGGCTAACGGGGCTGAGTTGGACGAGGAGGAGTGGCCTGAAGCTGTGCCGGACTTGGAGGAGGAGTGGCCTGAGGTTGTGCCGGACTTGGAGGAGGAGTGGACGTCTGACGCTGTGTCGGACTTGGAGGAGGAGTGGCCTAACACTTTGCCGGACTTGGAGGAGGAGGAGTGGCCTCACGCGTTGGTGGACTTGGAGGAGCGGGAGTCTGCTGACTCGGTGGCGGACTTCGACGAGGAGTCGGGTGACGCGCTGTCGGTGGCCTTCGAAAAATGATGAAATCCTTTCTCCATAGGATGAGACGATGTTTGGCATCTCCGAGTGTGTGCTCCTCGTCACCTCCAGGAATGTCAAGCTCTAGCCCCGAATATTGGTCCACCACCTCATCAACCAAGACACGAGCATAGCCCGCTGGAATCGGGTTGCAATGGAAGGTTGCCTCGGGGGAATTTGAAAAAGCAACGGTGTCCGCCACCTTCATGGATATGTTCTTCATTTTGAAGTGTAGCTCGCAGTTAGTGTTCTCCATGATGTCATCCACGGGGTATCTATCCAGCACTACTGCGTCGCCCGGGGCGGAACCCACGCTGCTTCTCGGCATGGATGGGGCGGTGGTATCCAATGCTGGATCATCCACTAGCTGCTGCAGCTGCTGAGACCCCCTTTGCTGGCTAAGTGAGTCGATCTGCTCCTGCTGCCGCTGGAATTTAGCTGCCAATTCCGCTTGACTTGCTTCTAGGCCTTGAAGGCGTTCATAGTCCCGCTTCCTCTGCTCCTCCTCCATCTTCCTCTTCTTGTCCTCCGCAATCTTCTTTCTCGCACGGGTTCTATAGTCGGCGTTCCAGTCCGAAAACCCCTCATACCACGGAAGAGTGCCCTTGCCTCGTGTTCTTCCCGGGTGTTCAGGATTTCCCAGGGCACGCGTAAGCTCGTCGTTCTCTCTGTTGGGCTGGAACACCCCCGATCGAGCCTCTTCTATTGCAACAAGTAGCGCATCGTCGGCTCCGTTCAGACATGCCTTCGTCGAAACATTGCCTGTCTTCGGGTCCAACTCCCCCCCATGCGCATAGAACCAAGTCCTGCACCTGGGGGGCCAGCTCTTAGTAACCGGAGTGACACTTGCATCCTCCATCTCTTTCTCAGACTTATCCCACTTAGGCATTGCCACCGCGTAGCCACCTGGCCCCAGCTTATGGAACTTATCCTTTTTTTCGGCATTGGCCTTGTTTATTCTCGACCGTTCCTTAGCTAATTCTGAATCCTTGAATTTCATGAAATCGTCCCAATGAGCACTTTGATTCTCTAGTATCCCCTCGAATACTGGAGTCTTCCTTCCTCCCTTGACGTACTTCTCCCACGTCATTCTCTTGTGGTTCTTGAATGCAACCGCCATCTTCCTAAAAGCAGCGTCCTTGACTTTCCGCACATCTGCTTCTGTGATATTATCTGGTAGGGTGAAATGTTCCATGAGAGTATCCCAAAGCAGTTTTTTTATATTCTCATCGACAAAAGTAACATCTGGAAGTGGCTTTGCTGGCTTTCTCCATTCTTGAAGGGAGATCGGGAGTTGGTCCCTCACAAGAACTCCGCACTGACGAACGAACTTGTCCGCAATCTTCTTAGGTACTAATGGTTCGCCATTAGGTTTGAATGCCTCGATATTGTACTTTACGCCCTCCTTCAACTTTTTGTTCGGGCCTCGTTTTGTCCTTTTGCTCGATCCGGATGGCTGAAAGAAGAAAGATCGATTCGTTAATATATCTTCAACTCATTTAAAACATGCGATGATCACCAGATTCCTGCTTATATAAATATATATACCTCGCCGGTGTTTGTTGTTTCAGGATCAACATGTTCTTCGTCGTAGTTCATGACTTCATCTTCTCGGTCGTCGCGATCGAATATCATATCACCCTCTCCGGTGTTGTTTAGAAATTCGGAGCCGTCAAA
Source organism: Triticum urartu (assembly GCF_056163025.1). Taxonomy (NCBI): domain Eukaryota; kingdom Viridiplantae; phylum Streptophyta; class Magnoliopsida; order Poales; family Poaceae; genus Triticum; species Triticum urartu. The sequence goes on from NC_141877.1 coordinate 583,864,910, forward strand.
ATCTTCTTCATTCTGATCATCATCTGGCCCGCATATGATATCGAACATGGTCTGTTCTCTCTCTATGTCGGTATTGTCCGCCATAGCTTTTATTTAACTATGCCAAAAGAAATATAAAACAATTTAGTATAATCTCGAATAATAGATATAATCTCGAATACATCGTCTCGAATAATAGATATAATCTCGAATACATCGTCTCGAATAATAGATATAATCTCGAATACGTCGTCTCGAATAATAGATTTAATCTCGAATACGTCGTCTCGAATAATAGATATAATCTTGTCGAATACATCGTCTCAAATAATATATATAATCTCGAATAAATCATCTCGAATATTATATATCGAATACATCACTAGCTAGCTAGCTAGCTAATAAAGATCGAATACTAGAGAGTAATCTAGGCGGTGGACAACCAAAGTGAAGGAACCATCACTGGATCATAGCTTGGGTGATCTCCCCAAAGAACCTGCCAGGTATTGGAGAACCTGACGTCCATAGCAGCCATGTAGCGATGGACGTGCTCGTCCTCCTCCCTGACACGGTGACGTACCACCTCCGGCGGGGCCGGCTCCCTCCGCACCGAAAGTGGCCCACGCGAATGCCACCAAAGGAGATGAGGGTCGACGACGGGACCCGGGGCCGGGTTCCTCACCAAGCGTCGCGCCCCTGAAGGTAGCACCTCCCAGTGCCAGCCCGGCGGAGCCCAGTCCCGGACATGGGTCCTCTGAAGCAGGACGTCGTCGCGGACGTGTCGACGGCGAGGATGCGGGCCGGGCATCGTCGACAACAACATACTATATGCCGCAAAAGTAAAGTAACATTTTTTAAATGATGGATTGTGATGATTTCATATATGCAAATTCTAAATTTTATAACTAAAAATATAAGAAACTAAAAAAACATCGATCATCGTCTAACAATTTGAAATTAATCTAATTCATCTAGCTAGCTAAAACTAACATTTCCAAAATTTCTAACATTTCTATATAACTAACATTTCTATAACATTTGACATTATATATATTATAACTAACATTTCTACATACTATTTGACATTAATCTAATCTAATTAATTAATTCATCTAAAACTTTGTATGAAAAACAGAAAAACAGAAAAAACTAAAAGCTAAAGCCAGAAAAATTGTGTGTGTGTGCGCGTCTAGTGTGTGTGTGTAGTGTGTGTGTGTGTGCATGTAGTGTGTGTGTGTGCGCGCGCGTGTGTGTGCGCTACGGTCGGCGCCGGCGCCGGCGCTGATGTGCGCTATGATCGATTGGAGGGAGGAGAGGGGCCGGGGGAGGGGCTCACAGCGCGCGGGGGCCAGGTCGAGGCGACGGCGACGGCGAGGCGAGGTCGATCCAAAGGCGACGGCGACGGTGAAGCGAGGGGATCGGCGACCGGGATGGCGACGGGGGTGCCGCGGAGTCGACGGGGATGACGCGACGAGGACGGGGGCGTCGCGGAGTCGACGGGGACGGCGCGACGGGGGCGGCGACGGCGCGGGACGGGGCGGCGGCAGAGAGAAGTGGGAGATGAGAAACTGAAAATTTTCGAAGTGTTTCTTATATAGGGGACACCTTTAGTACCGGTTGGAGCCACCAACCGGTACTAAAGGTCTGTTTTGGCTAGCCCAAGCGGCGGGAAGCGACCCCCTTTAGTACCGGGTGGTGGCTCCAACCGGTACTAAAGGCCCCCCCCTTTAGTACCGGTTGGTGCCACGACCCGGTACTAAAGGGGGTGCGCTGCCAGGCGAGGGGTGCAGAAGTTTAGTCCCACCTCGCTAGCCGAAGGGCGCTTACACCTGCTTATAAGCCCCGCCGCCGCTGCTGTCTCGAGCTCCTCTCTAAAGCAGGCCTTCTGGGCCTACCTCTGCTACTCTGCCTTGTGGGGCCTATTGGGCTTGCGGGCCTGCATCCTGGCCCAACCACAGGTTGGGTTTCTAGTCGTATGCAGGCCGCTGTGGCCTGGTAGGTGGGCTTTTTTCATTTAGTTTTTTCTTTTCTGCTTTATTTATTTTGTTTTATTTATTTTTAGTTGTTTTTTGCTGTATTTAGAGTTTCTTTGTGAATATTTTTGATAGTTTTTAGAACTTTCAGTTAGTGCCGGTAGTTTTTAAATTTGAATAGTTTAAATTTTGAATTATTTGAAATTTGTGTGAATCACTAGTTTGTGAATAACTTAACTTTAAAAATACATTTTTCAGTGATTCTTTTTTCTTATGTTTAATATTAGTGTGTTTTATCATTATATTCAATTTGGTAATGCTTAAGTTATTTAAAAAATGAAATGCCTTTGTAACGGATGAGTTTTTGTCCGAAACCCTGATACTTCGAAACAGATTGTCCATTTTGTACACGAAGTGCATCCAGTTTTTGCGGTAACCCTCTCTACTTTTTTGCACATGCTATGTGGGTGAAATTATGATACCATGCCAACTTTCATCCTTTTCTGAGTTCATTTGAAATGCTTTTCAATTTCAGGGTCATTTAGCTGAAAAAATCAGTAAATGCATGAAAGAATTTGCTTGCACATAAAATTTCTTCGCGTTTCAAATGCCAAAACACATAACTAGCTACCCTAACTATTACAAAGATTCCCTCCTGGGTGTGAAACACAGAAGAAAGTGATGATAGTTAAGCCGATCACATCCCAGATCTTTGGGTGTGAAACTTTTTCTTCGCGTGTGTCCCTTTGCGTCGTAGCCATGGAAAATCTTCATCATTTAACGGGATGCTCGGGTCAATATTCACTGTGAATGGAGCAATTTCATCAAACTTTTCATAATCTTCTGACTTGTCTGTCTTGTCATCCACTCCCACGATGTTTCTCTTCCCAGAAAGAACTATGTGCCGCTTTGGCTCATCGTACGATGCATTCGCTTCCTTATCTTTTCTTTTTCTTGGCTTGGTAGACATGTCCTTCACATAGAAAACCTGTGCCACATCATTGGCTAGGACGAATGGTTCGTCCGCATACGCAAGATTGTTGAGATCCACTGTTGTCATTCCGTACTGCGGGTCTTCCGTTACCCCGCCTCGTGTCATATTGACCCATTTGCACTGAAACAAAGGGACCTTCAAACCACGTCGATAGTCAAGTTCCTATATGTCCTGTATATAACCATAATATGTTTCCTTTCCCGTCTTGGTTTCTGCATCAAAGCGGACACCACTGTTTTGGTTGGTGCTCTTCTTATCTTGGGCGATCGTGTAAAATGTATTACCATTTATCTCGTACCCTTTGAAAGTCATTATATTCGAAGATGGTAACTGGGACAGCAAGTACAGGTCATCTTCAATAGAGGTGTCATGCATGGTACGTGCTTGCAACCAGCTGGCGAAACTCCTGGTTTGTTCACGTGTAATCCAGTCATCAGACCGCTCCGGGTGTTTGGAGCGTAGCAAATTCTTGTGTTCATCCATATACGGAGCCACCAAGGCAGAATTCCGTAGAACTGTGTAGTGTGCTTCAGTGAGAGAATGTCCGTCCATACATATTATTTGTTCCCCTCCTAGCGTGCCTTTTCCATCCAGTCTGCCCTTATGCCGCGATTCAGGAACACCAATCGGCTTAAGGTCGGGAATAAAGTCAATACAAAACTCAATGACCTCCTCATTTTGACGGCCCTTGGAGATGCTTCCTTCTGGCCTAGCACGGTTATGAACATATTTCTTTAAGACTCCCATGAACCTCTCAAAGGGGAACATATTGTGTAGAAATACAGGACCCAAAACGTTAATCTCTTCGCATAGGTGAACTAGGACGTGCGTCATGATGTTGAAGAAGGATGGTGGGAACACCAACTCGAAACTGACAAGACATTGCACCAAATCATTCTGTAACCTTGGTATGATTTCTGGATCGATTACCTTCTGAGAGATTGCATTGAGAAATGCACATAGCTTCACAATGGCTAATCGAACGTTTTCTGGTAGAAGCCCCCTCAATGCAACCGGAAGCAGTTGCGTCATAATCACGTGGCAGTCATGAGACTTTAGGTTTTGGAACTTTTTCTCTGCCATGTTTATTATTCCCTTTATATTCGACGAGAAGCCAGACGGTACCTTAATACTGAGGAGGCATTCAAAGAAGATTTCCTTCTCTTCTTTGGTAAGAGCGTAGCTTGCATGACCCTGATGTATGCCGTCTTTTCCGTGCATACGTTGCTGGTCCTCCCGTGCCTCAGGTGTATCTTTTGTCTTCCCATACACGCCCAAGAAGCCAAGCAGGGTCACACAAAGATTCTTCGTCACGTGCATCACGTCGATTGCGGAGCGGACCTCGAGGTCTTTCCAATAGGGCAGGTCCCAAAATATAGATTTCTTCTTCCACATGGGTGAGCGTCCGTCAGCGTCATTCGGAATAGGTTGTCCACCAGGACCCTTTCCAAAGACCACCTTCAAATCCTTGACCATATCATGTACATCAGCACCAGTACGGTGGCGAGGCTTCGTCCGGTGATCCGCCTCACCTTTGAAATGCTTGCCTTTCTTTCTTACGGGATGCCTGCTCGGAAGAAATCGACGATGTCCCAGGTACACATTCTTATTAGCCAAATATATACTGTCGGTATCGTCCAAACAGTGCGTGCATGCGCGGTATCCCTTGTTTGTCTGTCCTGAAAGGTTACTGAGAGCAGGCCAATCATTGATGGACACGAACAGCAACGCCTTTAGGTCAAATTCTTCCCCCATGTGCTCATCCCACGCACGTACACCTGTTCCATTCCACAGTTGTAAGAGTTCTTCAACTAATGGCCTTAGGTACACATCAATGTCGTTGCCGGGTTGCTTAGGGCCTTGGATGAGCACTGGCATCATAATGAACTTCCGCTTCATGCACAACCAAGGAGGAAGGTTATACAAACATAGAGTCACATGCCAGGTGCTATGGTTGCTGCTCTGCTCCCCAAAAGGATTAATGCCATCTGCGCTTAGACCAAACCATACGCTCCTTGCGTCATCTGCAAACTCCTTCCCGTACTTTCTTTCGATTTTTCTCCACTGCGACCCGTCAGCGGGTACTCTCAACTTTCCGTCTTTCTTACGGTCTTCTCTGTGCCATCGCATCGCCTTGGCATGCTCTTTGTTTTGGAACAAACGTTTCAACCGTGGTATTATAGGAGCATACCACATCACCTTGGCAGGAATCTTCTTCCTGGGGCGCCGGCCCTCGACATCACCAGGGTCATCGTGGCAGATCTTATAGCGCAATGCACCACATACCGGGCAAGCGTTCAAATCCTCGTACTCACCGCGGTAGAGGATGCAATCATTAGGGCATGCATGTATCTTCTGCACCTCTAACCCTAGAGGGCAGACAGCCTTCTTTGCTTCGTACGTACTCTCGGGCAATTCATTGTCCTTTGGAAGCATATTCTTTATCATTACCAGCAACTTTCCAAATCCCTTGTCAGATACACCATTCTCTGCCTTCCATTGCAGCAATTCCAGTGTGGTGCCCAGCTTTTTCTTGTCACCTACGCAATTCGGGTACAACAATTTTTTGTGATCCTCTAACATGCGCTGCAACTTCTTCTTCTCCAAATCACTTGCGCAGTTTCTCTTTGCATCGGCAATGGCCCGACCTAGATCATCAACGGGCTCATCTGATGCCTCTTCTTCAGCTTCTTCCCGCATTGTCGGCTCAGCTTCTTCCCGCATTACCGGCTCAGCTTCTTCCCCCATTGTTGTATCATCGTATTCAGGGAACCCATGGCCAGGATAGCTGTCGTCGTCCTCTTCTTCTTCATTGTCTTCCATCATAACCCCTCTTTCTCCGTGCTTGGTCCAAACATTATAATGGGGCATGAAACCGGACTTAAACAGGTGGACGTGAATGGTTCTTGACGTAGAGTAATTGTGACCATTCTTACAGCGAGCACATGGACAAGGCATAAAACCATCCGCCCGCTTGTTTGCCTCAGCCGCAAGCAGAAAAGTATGCACGCCCTCAACGAACTGGGGAGAGCATCAGTCATCGTACATACATTGCCGGCTCATCTTCATTACACAACACCGAATAGACCAAATTAATACAAGTTCATACAATTAATACAAGTTCATACATAAAGTTCATACAACACTTAAATGCAACAAACAAATAACTCTCTAGCTAAAGCATTTAAATGCAACAACAAATATGATCAAGATCGCAACTAAGGTAACAATGGATCCAACAGCATAATGATACCAAGCCTCACTATCGATGGCATATTTTCTAATCTTTCTAATCTTCAAGCGCATTTTCTCCATCTTGATCTTGTGATCATCGACGACATCGGCAACATGCAACTCCAATTCCATCTTCTCCCCCTCAATTCTTTTCAATTTTTCTTTCAAGTACTCATTTTCTCTTTCAACTAAATTTAACCTCTCGGCAATAGGGTCGGTTGGAATTTCTGGTTCACATACCTCCTAGAAAAAATTTCTATGTCAACTTGATGGGCATAATTTGTCATAAACACGAAATGCAACTAGTTTTAAAAGAGAATATACATACCACATCCGAATCATAACAAGGACTAGGGCCGACGGGGATGGATATCAAAACCATGGCACTATATGTATAACAAACAACGTAAGGGTAAGATAATTATACGAGTAACTATATATCCAAATCACACAAACATCAATTTTTATATAAAATTTCATGAACAAGAGGCTCACCACAAGGTGGTGCCGGCAACGGGACGGTGCAGGCGATCGACGGTGGCTACGATGGAGATTTAGAAGGCACTAAGTAAACCACACCTACATATGCAAACTAAGTGTTATTTTTGACCTCAAATTGCATATAAATCAAATACTAGCACATATATATCCTCCCAAATTACTAAACTCACAAATTAATCACTATATAAACCAATGCAAGAGCTAATCTAGCAATGAGAGATGAAAGGACAAAGTTGCTAACCTTTGTGATCATTTGAATGGATGAGGGCCTTCAAATCTTGACAAATTTTGGGCAAATTTTGTGATGAACTCGAGAGGAAGAAGGGAAGAACAGAGAAGAGGGAGAGGGGAAAGGGGGAAGAACAGAGTGCTGGTGGACGAAGGGTTTATATAGGACGACCTTTAGTACCGGTTCATGGCATGAACCGGTACTAAAGGGGCTGGAGGGGCCCCAATCTGACAACATCCTGCCACCACTCTCATTAGTACCGGTTCGTGGCACGAACCGGTGCTAAAGGTTCGCCACGAACCGGTACTAATGAAAGCGGCCCGGCTAGCCGTTGGAACCGGCACTAATGTATACATTAGTGCCGGCTCAAATACAAACCGGCACTAATGTGCTTCACGTTTGACCCTTTTTCTACTAGTGGGGCGCTGGTAGCATGGGTCTAATACCAAACAGACATCACAGGCAGACCTAACATCTAAGACCTGAGGTCCCAACCAGGACGTCTGTCGGGTATGGGCACCCACTAGTCCGACGTGCTCCTCAACCAGGACGCCTGCCGGGTATGAGGCCGCCGCAGCCACTTGCCATCAATCCATCTTCAGAGTTGTACTGTTGCATCAACCTTGCCGGTCTAGCTGCCGCCGACGCCACCACGATGCCAGACAGCGTCGACCTCCTGCGTGTGTCCATCACCACACATCTGACGCCAAGCCTCCGTTGCTCCATGCCACCAAGAGCCGCCGCCATGAATATTTAGAAAGAAACACCGCTCCACCGAAGAAGCCATCTGCTGGTCCCTCGAGCCTGAGTGCATCTCCAAGAATGCCCCCTCCCAAGAGGGTAACGACACTTGAATACCGCCGTCATCCGATCAACTGATCTAGGGGTTCTCCCGGAGGTATTGGGTGGGTTTGGGATTTGTACCTCGATGATGCCTTCATGAAGGAAACGATGATAAGGACATTGTCATCACCGGCTCCGACCAACGACCGAAAACCAAGTTTTCACTCGGATCCGTCCCAAGAAATCCACCCGAGAACCTGTGCACTGTCTCGACCGCCTTCAAAGCCCCAGATCTAGCCGCCTAGATCCGGCGACCAACCACAACAGCAGTGCCACCGTAGGAGCCCTGGCACACCGGTCACTACCTGAATGCGCCACCACTGAAGCCTGGGAGGAGGACTCCCACCCCACCTCGCCAAACCGCAAGAGCCACCGAGATGGATCCCGCACGCTCATCACCGTCTCTGATCAGAACCAATCCGTGGCAAAATCACGAGATCGCCGACGCAGATCCGCCTTGGATATGGACTGCACCACGCCATGCCGCCGCGGGAGGCCCGAGCATCACCCGCCGCCGCCGTCCAGGGCCGCCGCCCCAGGATCCTGATCTGGCTAGCCCAGACCTCCACGGCGCCCTCTTCACGTCGCCGCCGCCGGCTCGCCACCAGGAAACCGCGCCGCCGCCCAAGGCCACCGCCCAGAGCACGATGTCGCGCCACCATGGATCATATCACCGCCACGCCATCGCGCGCGTGGAGGTCCCGCCCCACCCCCTCCGACGCGATCCAGGGAGGAGAGCCTCCGCCACCGCCGTCGGGCCCCGGGCTTAGCCCGGCGGCGTCCTCCAGCGGCGGCGGAGGGAAGGGAGGGAGGTGGTGGTGACCCTAGCGGCTAGGGTTTGAAGAGCCATCCGAGTCGCCCGAGACGGGGGCGACGCGGGGACGGGTGCAGGTCCTATTAAGCTTATGTCCATCAAGTGGGGGAAGGACTGGGTCTCGGCTGTTTTGTCTGCTTTCTTTTTGTGAGCAGCGCGGTGTGCAGCCTGAGGGCATCTCCAGCCGTTCGGCCCCCCAGGACGCCTAAATAGAGCGGCCTGGGGGCGTGCCGGCACTAGTTCGGCCCCTGGGGGCGACCTAGCGCCCAGTCACGCCCCCACGCGCCGGCCCCAGGATGCAGGAAATTTAAACTTGGTCATTCCCGCTCACAAAAGACGCCGCAAATCCGGCGGTCGGACGTAGTCTGGCGTTACAAAAAACAGAGTTCGCGTGCGCAATGATTCACTCGGAGGGGTCGGCTCCAGGCGTTGGCGGAGTCGGCGTGCGCGGGCTAGGCGGTGTCGGAGCTGCTTCGGTGCTGGGTTGTGTTGGCGCGGCTTCGGCACTGCTGGGCGGCGACGTAGAGGCGTCGTTTGGGATTGGCGTCCGGGTGGTCGTGGGCGTCGTCGGCGTCGTCGGCGTCGTCGGCGTTGCCGTCGGCAGCTTGTTCAGGATGAGGCCGCGCTGCACCAGGTACCATGCCTTGAGCTTCTCGTCGTTGCTCTGGAGCATGTCCGCCCCGCCCATTAGAAAAGCCATGTCGGTGTTCCTCTTCTTCGCGGCGACGTTCGTCTGGAGCAGGTCGAGTTTGATGGCGTTGTTCTTCATCAGCAACGACCACCGCGCCTCGGTCTTCTCTTCGCGCAGGACGGCCCGGGCCTGAGCGTCGGCGAGGCAATGCTCGATGGACTCCTGCACTCGCGCGGTTGCCGCGTCGGCATTTTTCCCCTTCTTCGCCAACTTGTGGCCGTCCGGCCACCCCTCTGACGCGCCCGGAGTCGGCGCGTCCGGCTTGTATGTCCCCTTGGCCTTGTTGAGGGCACGCCGGACTTCCGCCCACTTCTCGCACTTGTCAATGCGCTTGTAGACGTGGAGGTGCTTGAAGTCGGCGTCTTGGTTGTCGCCCCGATACATGGCGAACATACGCAGCAGATGATCCTCAACGCTGGCGCCGCTCTCCGGGCGAGTCGCGACCTCCTCGACGATTCCATGCCATTTGTTGCATGCCAACTGGACATGGCCTCAATGGTTCGCCATCGCCTTGGAGCCACGCTGCATGTAGACGCCTTTGAAGTAGGGGTCGACGAGCTTCCGTTCGTCGAACTCGGCCTTGATGCTGTTGGGGAACGTAGTAATTTCAAAAAATTTCCTACGCACACGCAAGATCATGGTGATGCATAGCAACGAAGGGGATAGTATGATCTACGTACCCTTGTAGATCGCAACGGAAGCGTTGACACAACGTAGAGGAAGTAGTCGTACGTCTTCTTCCCGATCCGACCGATCCAAGCACCGTTACTCCGGCACCTCCGAGTTCTTAGCACACGTACAGCTCGATGACGATCCCCGGGCTCTGATCCAGCAAAGCTTCGGGGAGGAGTTCCGTCAGCACGACGGCGTGGTGACGATCTTGATGTTCTACCGACGCAGGGCTTCGCCTAAGCACTACAACGATATGATCGAGGTGGAATATGGTGGCAGGGGGCACCGCACACGGCTAAGGAACGATCTCAATGATCAACTTGTGTGTCTAGAGGTGCCCCCTACCTCCGTATATAAAGGAGCCAAGGGGGAGGGGGCCGCCGGCCAGGAGGAGGGCGCAGGAGGAGTCCTACTCCTACCGGGAGTAGGACTCCCCCCGAATCCTAGTTGGACTAGGATTCCCCGAGGGGGAAAGAGAGAGAGGGGGGCCGGCCACCTCTCCTAGTCCTAATAGGACTAGGGGAGGGGGGAGGCGCGCGGCCACCTTGGGCTGCCCCTTTCTCCTTTCCACTAAAGCCCATTAAGGCCCATATGGCTCCCGGGGGGTTCCGGTAACCTCCCGGTACTCCGGTAAAATCCCGATTTCACCCGGAACACTTCCGATATCCAAATATAGGCTTCCAATATATCAATCTTTATGTCTCGACCATTTCGAGACTCCTCGTCATGTCCGTGATCACATCCGGGACTTCGAACTAACTTCGGTACATCAAAATGCATAAACTCATAATAACTGTCATCGTAACGTTAAGCGTGCGGACCCTACGGTTCGAGAACAATGTAGACATGACTGAGACACATCTCCGGTCAATAACCAATAGCGGGACCTGGATGCCCATATTGGCTCCTACATATTCTACGAAGATCTTTTATCGGTCAGACCGCATAACAACATACGTTGTTCCCTTTGTCATCGGTATGTTACTTGCCCGAGATTCGATCGTCGGTATCCAATACCTAGTTCAATCTCGTTACCGACAAGTCTCTTTACTCGTTCCGTAATACATCATCTCACAACTAACATATTAGTTGCAGTGCTTGCAAGGCTTATGTGATGTGCATTACTGAGAGGGCCCAGAGATACCTCTCCGACAATCGGAGTGACAACTCCTAATCTCGAAATACGCCAACCCAACATCTACCTTTGGAGACACCTGTAGTACTCCTTTATAATCACCCAGTTACGTTGTGACGTTTGGTAGCACCCAAAGTGTTCCTCCGGCAAACGGGAGTTGCATAATCTCATAGTCATAGGAACATGTATAAGTCATGAAGAAAGCAATAGCAACATACTAAACGATCGGGTGCTAAGCTAATGGAATGGGGCATGTCAATCAGATCATTCAACTAATGATGTGATCTCGTTAATCAAATAACAACTCTTTGTTCATGGTTAGGAAACATAACCATCTTTGATTAACGAGCTAGTCAAGTAGAGGCATACTAGTGACACTCTGTTTGTCTATGTATTCACACACGTATTATGTTTCCGGTTAATACAATTCTAGCATGAATAATAAACATTTATCATGATATAAGGAAATAAATAATAACTTTATTATTGCCTCTAGGGCATATTTCCTTCAGTCTCCCACTTGCACTAGAGTCAATAATCTAGATTACACAGTAATGATTCTTACACCCATGGAGTCTTGGTGCTGATCATGTTTTGCTCGTGGAAGAGGCTTAGTCAACGGGTCTGCAACATTCAGATCCGTATGTATCTTGCAAATCTCTATGTCTCCCACCTGGACTAGATCCCGGATGGAATTGAAGTGTCTCTTGATGTGCTTGGTTCTCTTGTGAAATCTTGATTCCTTTGCCAAGGCAATTGCACCAATATTGTCACAAAAGATTTTCATTGGACCCGATGCACTAGGTATGACACCTAGATCGGATATGAACTCCTTCATCCAGACTCCTTCGTTCGCTGCTTCCGAAGCAGCTATGTACTCCGCTTCACATGTAGATCCCGCTACAACGCTTTGTTTAGAACTGCACCAACTGACAGCTCCACCGTTTAATGTAAACACGTATCCGGTTTGCAATTTAGAATCGTCCGGATCAGTGTCAAAGCTTGCATCAACGTAACCTTTTACGGTGAGCTCTTTGTCACCTCCATATACGAGAAACATATCCTTAGTCCTTTTCAGGTATTTCAGGATGTTCTTGACCGCTGTCCAGTGATCCACTCCTGGATTACTTTGGTACCTCCCTGCTAAACTTATAGCAAGGCACAAATCAGGTCTGGTACACAGCATTGCATACATGATAGAGCCTATGGCTGAAGCATAGGGAACATCTTTCATTTTCTCTCTATCTTCTGCAGTGGTCGGGCTTTGAGTCTTACTCAATCTCACACCTTGTAACACAGGCAAGAACCCTTTCTTTGCTTGATCCATTTTGAACTTTTTCAAAACTTTGTCAAGGTATGTGCTTTGTGAAAGTCCAATTAAGTGTCTCGATCTATCTCTATAGATTTTAATGCCCAATATGTAAGCAGCTTCACCGAGGTCTCATTGAAAAACTCTTATTCAAGTATCCCTTTATGCTATCCAGAAATTCTATATTATTTCCAATCAGTAATATGTCATCTACATATAATATCAGAAATGCTACAGAGCTCCCACTCACGTTCTTGTAAATACAGGCTTCTCCAAAAGTCTGTATGAAACCAAATGCTTTGATCACACTATCAAAGCGTTTATTCCAACTCCGAGAGGCTTGCACCAGTCCATAAATGGATCGCTGGAGCTTGCACACTTTGTTAGCTCCCTTTGGATCGACAAAACCTTCCGGTTGCATCATATACAACTCTTCTTCCAGAAATCCATTCAGGAATGCAGTTTTGACATCCATCTGCCAAATTTCATAATCATAAAATGCGGCAATTGCTAACATGATTCTGACAGACTTAAGCATCGCTACGGGTGAGAAGGTCTCATCGTAGTCAACCCCTTGAACTTGTCAAAAACCTTTCGCGACAAGTCGAGCTTTGTAGACAGTAACATTACCATCAGCGTCAGTCTTCTTCTTGAAGATCCATTTATTCTCAATTGCTTGCCGATCATCGGGCAAGTCAACCAAAGTCCATACTTTGTTCTCATACATGGGTCCCATCTCAGATTTCATGGCTTCAAGCCATTTTGCGGAATCTGGGCTCACCATCGCTTCTTCATAGTTCGTAGGTTCATCATGATCTAGTAGCATGACTTCCAGAACAGGATTACCGTACCACTCTGGTGCGGATCTCACTCTGGTTGATCTATGAGGTTCAGTAGTATCTTGATCTAAAGTTTCATGATCATCATCATTAGCTTCCTCACTTATTGGTGTAGGTGTCGCAGAAACAGTTTTCTGTGATGTACTACTTTCCAACAAGGGAGTAGGTACAGTTACCTCGTCAAGTTCTACTTTTCTCCCACTCACTTCTTTTGAGAGAAAGTCCTTCTCCAGAAAGTTTCCGAATTTAGCAACAAAAGTCTTGCCTTCGGATCTATGATAGAAGGTGTATCCAATAGTTTCCTTTGGATATCCTATGAAGACACATTTCTCCAATTTGGGTTCGAGCTTATAAGGTTGAAGCTTTTTCACATAAGCATCGCAGCCCCAAACTTTTAGAAACGACAACTTTGGTTTCTTGCCAAACCACAGTTCATAAGGCGTCGTCTCAACGGATTTTGATGGTGCCCTATTTAACGTGAATGCGGCCGTCTCTAGAGCGTATCCCCAAAACGATAGCGGTAAATCAGTAAGAGACATCATAGATCGCACCATATCTAGTAAAGTACGATTACGACGTTCGGACACACCATTACGCTGTGGTGTTCTTGGTGGCATGAGTTGCGAAACTATTTCACAATTTTTCAAATGTACACCAAACTCGTAACTCAAATATTCTCCTCCACGATCAGATCGTAGAAACTTTATTTTCTTGTTACGATGATTTTCCACTTCACTCTGAAATTCTTCGAACTTTTCAAATGTTTCAGACTTATGTTTCATTAAGTAGATATACCCATATCTGCTTAAATCATGTGTGGAAGTGAGAAAATAACGATATCCACCACGAGCCTCAATATTCATCAGACCACATACATCTGTATGTATGATTTCCAACAAATCTGTTGCTCTCTCCATAGTACCGGAGAACAGTGTTTTAGTCATCTTGCCCATGAGGCACGGTTCGCAAGTACTAAGCGATTCATAATCAAGTGGTTCCAAAAGCCCATCAGTATGGAGTTTCTTCATGCACTTTATACCGATATGACCTAAACGGCAGTGCCACAAATAATTTGCACTATCATTATCAACTCTGCATCTTTTGGCTTCAACATTATGAATATGTGTATCACTACTCTCGAGATTTAATAAGAATAGACCACTCTTCAAGGGTGCGTGACCATAAGAGATATTACTCATATAAATAGAACAACCATTATTCTCTGATTTAAATGAATAACCGTCTCGCATTAAACAAGATCCAGATATAATGTTCATGCTCAACGCTGGCACCAAATAACAATTATTTAGGTCTAATATTAATCCCGAAGGTAGATGTAGAGGTAGTGTGCCGACCGCGATCACATCGACTTTGGAACTGTTTCCCACGCGCATCATCACCTCATCCTTAGCCAATCTTCGCTTATTACGTAGTCCCTGTTTCAAGTTGCAAATATTAGCAACAGAACCAGTATCAAATACCCAGGTGCTACTGCGAGCATTAGTAAGGTACACATCAATAACATGTGTATCACATATACCTTTGTTCACCTTGCCATCCTTCTTATCCGCCAAATACTTGGGGCAGTTCCGCTTCCAGTGACCAGTCTGCTTGCAGTAGAAGCACTCAGTTTCAGGCTTAGGTCCAGACTTGGGTTTCTTCTCTTGATCAGCAACTTGCTTGCTGTTCTTCTTGAAGTTCCCCTTTTTCTTCCCTTTGCCCTTTTTCTTGAAACTAGTGGTCTTGTTGACCATCAACACTTGATGCTCCTTCTTGATTTCTACCTCCGCAGCTTTCAGCATTGCGAAGAGCTCGGGAATTGTCTTGTTCATCCCTTGCATATTGTAGTTCATCACGAAGCTCTTGTAGCTTGGTGGTAGTGATTGGAGAATTCTGTCAATGACGCAATCATCTGGAAGATTAACTCCCAATTGAATCAAGTGATTATTATACCCAGACATTTTGAGTATATGCTCACTGACAGAACTATTCTCCTCCATCTTGCAGCTATAGAACTTATTGGAGACTTCATATCTCTCAATCCGGGCATTTGCTTGAAATATTAACTTCAACTCCTGGAACATCTCATATGCTCCATGACGTTCAAAACGTCGTTGAAGTCCCGATTCTAAGTCGTAAAGCATGGCACACTGAACTATCGAGTAGTCATCAGCTTTGCTCTGCCAGACGTTCATAACATCTAGTGTTGCTCCAGCAGCAGGCCTGGCACCCTGCGGTGCTTCCAGGACATAATTCTTCTGAGCAGCAATGAGGATAATCCTCAAGTTACGGACCCAGTCCATGTAATTGCTACCATCATCTTTCAACTTTGCTTTCTCAAGGAACGCATTAAAATTCAACGGAACAACAGCACGAGCCATCTATCTACAATCAACATAAACAAGCAAGATACTATCAGGTACTAAGTTCATGATAAATTTAAGTTCAATTAATCATATTACTTAAGAACTCCCACTTAGATAGACATCTCTCTAATCCTCTAAGTGATTACGTGATCCAAATCAACTAAACCATGTCCGATCATCACGTGAGATGGAGTAGTTTCATCGGTGAACATCATTATGTTGATCATATCTACTATATGATTCACGCTCGACCTTTCGGTCTCCGTGTTCCGAGGCCATATCTGTATATGCTTGGCTCGTCAAGTATAACCTGAGTATTCCGCGTGTGCAACTGTTTTGCACCCGTTGTATTTGAACGTAGAGCCTATCACACCCGATCATCACGTGGTGTCTCAGCACGAAGAACTTTCGCAACAGTGCATACTCAGGGAGAACACTTCTTGATAATTTAGTGAGAGATCATCTTATAATGCTACCGTCAATCAAAGCAAGATAAGATGCATAAAAGATAAACATCACATGCAATCAATATAAGTGATATGATATGGCCATCATCATCTTGTGCCTATGATCTCCATCTCCGAAGCACTGTCATGATCACCATCGTCACCAGCGCGACACCTTGATCTCCATCGTAGCATCGTTGTCGTCTTGCCAATATTATGCTTCCACGACTATCACTACCGCTTAGTAATAAAGTAAAGCATTACATCGCGATTGCATTGCATACAATAAAGCGACAACCATATGGCTCCTGCCAGTTGCCGATAACTTGGTTACAAAACATGATCATCTCATACAATAAAATTTAGCATCATGTCTTGACCATATCACATCACAACATGCCCTGCAAAAACAAGTTAGACGTCCTCTACTTTGTTGTTGCAAGTTTTACGTGGCTGCTACGGGCTTAAGCAAGAACCAAGCTCACCTACGCATCATAACCACAACGATAGTTTGTCAAATAGACTCCGTTTTAACCTTCGCAAGGACCGGGCGTAGCCACACTCGGTTCAACTAAAGTTGGAGAGAGACAGTCGCCCGCAAGCCACCTGTGTGCAAAGCACGTCGGGGGAACCGGTCTCGCGTAAGCGTACGCGTCATGTTGGTCCAGGTCGTCTCGTCCAACAATACCGCCGAACCAAAGTATGACATGCTGGTAGGCAGTATGACTTGTATCGCCCACAACTCACTTGTGTTCTACTCGTGCATATAACATCAAACCATAAAACCTAGGCTCGGATGCCACTGTTGGGGAACGTAGTAATTTCAAAAAATTGCCTACGCACACGCAAGATCATGGTGATGCATAGCAACGAAGGGGAGAGTATGATCTACGTACCCTTGTAGATCGCAACGGAAGCGTTGACACAACGTAGAGGAAGTAGTCGTACGTCTTCTTCCCGATCCGACCGATCCAAGCACCGTTACTCCGGCGCCTCCGAGTTCTTAGCACACGTACAGCTCGATGACGATCCCCGGGCTCCGATCCAGCAAAGCTTCGGGGAGGAGTTCCGTCAGCACGACGGCGTGGTGACGATCTTGATGTTCTACCGACGCAGGGCTTCGCCTAAGCACTACAACGATATGATCGAGGTGGAATATGGTGGCAGGGGCACCACACGCGGCTAAGGAACGATCTCAATGATCAACTTGTGTATCTAGAGGTGCCCCTGCCTCCGTATATAAAGGAGCCAAGGGGGAGGGGCCAGGAGGAGGGCGCAGGAGGAGTCCTACTCCTACCGGGCGTAGGACTCCCCCCCAATCCTACAAGGGGAGGAGCCAAGGGGGAGGGGCTAGGAGGAGGGCGTAGGACTCCCCCCCCCAATCCTAGTTGGACTAGGATTCCCCGAGGGGGAAAGAGAGAGAGGGGGGCCGGCCACCTCACCTAGTACTAATAGGACTAGGGGAGGGGGAGGCGCGCAGCCACCTTGGGCTGCCCCTTTCTCCTTTCCACTAAAGCCCATTAAGGCCCATATGGCTCCCGGGGGGTTCCGGTAACCTCTCGGTACTCCGGTAAAATCCCGATTTCACCCGGAACACTTCCGATATCCAAATATAGGCTTCCAATATATCAATCTTTATTTCTCGACCAATTCGAGACTCCTCGTCATGTCTGTGATCACATCCGGGACTCCGAACTAACTTCGGTACATCAAAATGCATAAACTCATAATAACTGTCATCGTAACGTTAAGCGTGCGGACCCTACGGTTCGAGAACAATGTAGACATGACTGAGACACATCTCCGGTCAATAACCAATAGCGGGACCTGGATGCCCATATTGGCTCCTACATATTCTACGAAGATCTTTTATCGGTCAGACCGCATAACAACATACGTTGTTCCCTTTGTCATCGGTATGTTACTTGCCCGAGATTCGATCGTCGATATCCAATACCTAGTTCAATCTCGTTACCGACAAGTCTCTTTACTCGTTCCGTAATACATCATCTCACAACTAACATATTAGTTGCAGTGCTTGCAAGGCTTATGTGATGTGCATTACTGAGAGGGCCCAGAGATACCTCTCCGACAATCGGAGTGACAACTCCTAATCTCGAAATACGCCAACCCAACATCTACCTTTGGAGACACCTGTAGTACTCCTTTATAATCACCCAGTTACGTTGTGACGTTTGGTAGCACCCAAAGTGTTCCTCCGGCAAACGGGAGTTGCATAATCTCATAGTCATAGGAACATGTATAAGTCATGAAGAAAGCAATAGCAACATACTAAACGATCGGGTGCTAAGCTAATGGAATGGGGCATGTCAATCAGATCATTCAACTAATGATGTGATCTCGTTAATCAAATAACAACTCTTTGTTCATGGTTAGGAAACATAACCATCTTTGATTAACGAGCTAGTCAAGTAGAGGCATACTAGTGACACTCTGTTTGTCTGTATTCACACACGTATTATGTTTCCGGTTAATACAATTCTAGCATGAATAATAAACATTTATCATGATATAAGGAAATAAATAATAACTTTATTATTGCCTCTAGGGCATATTTCCTTCAGATGCGGTCCCAGTACGTCTCCAAACTCTGGTTCGCGCCGGTGGTCGGGTCGAGGCAGACGACTTTCCATGCTTCGGTGAGGCATTCCTCCTCCTTGGACGTCCACTTGATGCGCGGTTCGCCTGACCTGGCCGCCCGCTTCTTCTTCTTCTGGCGCCCCTTCGTCGGAACAGGAGCCGGCTCCTCCTCCTCCTCCTCCTCCTCCCCCTCCTCGGGTTCCTGTGCGTCCTCGCCATAGACGTAGCCGAGCTCGGCCTCCATGTCGCCGCTGAGATCCACTACCTCGTCCTGGGTGGCGAACCCGGGAGAGGCGGCGGGCGCGGTCGATCCTGTCGCGATGATGTCGTCCATGTCGGCTCCCGTGTCGTCGGCGTCGCCGAGGTGCGAGAAGGGCAGAGGTCCACGGTAGAGATGGTGCGTCGGTGTGGACGCGTAGGAGGCGGGCGGCGAGTAGTTGTATGGAGGGTACTGCACGCCGACGAAGGCGGGCGAGGGCGTGCGCGTAGCGGGGTGACCATGAGGGAAGGTCACGTTCGGGTTGAACCCACCGTGCGCGTCGCCGTCGACGTAGCCAGGCGACGATGAACCCCATGGAGATCCGGCGCCTTGCTGTCCCCAGGGCGCGTACTGGGCGTGGCTGACGACGGGTGGATTCATCCCCGCCTGGTCGACCGATGAGGAAGACGCCGCCAAGCGCGCCGCGTTGTCGCGGGCCTTCTTGGCGATGGCCTTGTTCCGCCTGTCGGCGGTGACTGCTTTGCGCCGCTGAACTTCCACCCTCCCCTCGGCGTTCGACAGGCCCGGCGGCTTCGATGGCGGCGCCCTCGGCTTCCTCTGCTTTGGCTGGACCACGGCGCCAGTCGCGTTTGCCGCCGCGCGCGGCATGGTGTACTTCTTCAGCGGCATGGCGGCGACTGGAAGGCGAGCGGGAGGGGGTTTGGCGGGAGAAAGGGGGAGAATGGCGGGAGGAAGGCAAGCGAGCAAGAGAGATGCGAGGGAAAAGCGTCAACAAACGGCGGGAAAAAGGCCCTCGGGTCGCCTCCAGGGCGGGCCCACGCGCCTTTTTCGCTTGCGCCGGCTCCCCAAGCGCCCCCCAGGGCGCCGGGTTCGGCCTGGGTCCGCCGGCACCAGTTTTGGCCCGAGCCGGCGAAAAACGGCCTTCTAGGGGCGCGACTGGGGCCTTTTTTTGGCGCCGGCGCGGAAAAATCGCCTGGGGAGGCCCTGTTAGGGGCGCGGCTAGAGATGCCCTAACACCACGTGTTCATGTGTGTTCTCCTCACACACACAAAAAAACATGCATGTGTGTGTCCCTTTTTGTTCATGTGCGTAGTCCAAGATATTGCTGGATTTTAAATTCATGATTTAAAAAAAAAACTTTTCCTTTTTTATTTATTTCTTTAAATCCAAGAACTTTTATATCTACATGAGATTTAGCAATGTCTCGTCAAAGTTCATGGTTTGTTCGCTTTAAATGTCGTGCATATCTTGACTTGTTTTGTCGTGCGTGTTTCGTGTCGCACCATGCGTCCGGTGTCCACTTGTCGGCCCGTTCACGAGTACGTCTTTCATTGGGCCGTTTTCGTGATGCAATCGGTGTCACATTTCTTGTTTATTCTTTTTTGGCCGACCTTTTTTTCTAGTTGCATGTCCATCTCTGACATGCAACTGGGTTCAACCTTTTTTCAGTTATAAGTCCATCCTCGACATGCAACTAGGAGCCCATCCATCTTGTCCTAATTACAAGTCCATCCTCAACATGCATATGTGTCCGCCTAATTTTTTGTCCTAGTTATAAGTTCACCGTTGACACACAACCTTGTTTGACTTTTTTTTCCTAGTTGCAAGCCAACCCTTGACATGCAACTGGGACTCCTTTTGAGCTTATATCTTTTTTGTCGTAGTTGCGAGTCCACCCTCAATAAGCAACTGGGACTAGCTCAATTTTTTGTTCCAGTTTCAAGCCAACTCTCGACATGCAACTGGGTAAACCCTTTGTCCCAGTCGCAAGTCCACCCAAACACATGCAACTAGGCCAATATTTTTTTTGTCTAGTTGCGAGCCCATCCCTGTCATGCAACTGGACCTGACCCATTTTTTGTCCCAGTTGTATGTCCACCCTTGACACACAACTAGGTGCCAACCCATTTCGTCTCAGTTGCAAGCCCACCCCCAAATCCAAATGGGTTTGCCTCTTTTTTGTTCTAATTGCATGTTGCAAGTCCACCCTCGACATGCAACTGGTTGGGCGTGGGCCGAGCCTTTTTATCCCAGTTGCAAGTTCGTCCCCAACTTGCAACTCGGTTGCGCGACCCATTTTTTGTCCCAGTTGAAAGTCCACTCCCGACATGAAATTGAGGACCCATGACTAGCTACTGGGCACACCCTTTTTTGCGATTGCGAGTACATACTCAACTCGCAATTGGGTCAACGATTTTATGTTTGTCTTAGTTGCAACTCCATCCTCAACTTGCAACCGGGCCCTATTTCTTTTTGCCTCAGTAGCAAGTTCACCCTTAGACTCACAATTGGGCCTAATCTTTTCTTTTGCCTTAGTTGCAGGTCCACCATTGACTCGTAACTGGGCTCGGTCTGGGACATACCATTTTCCCTAGTAGCAAGTCCACACTTGACTCACAACTGTAGTCGGCCTTTGTTTTCCCGCCTCAGTTGCAAGTCCATCCTTGACTTGCAACTACGCCCGATATTTTTTCCCCGCCTCAGTAGCAAGTTCATCCTTGACTCGCAACTAGGCTCGACCTTTTTTTTCCTGCCCAGTTGCAAGTCCATCTTTGACTTGCAATTGCACATGATATCTTTTTCTGGCCCAATTGCAAGTCCTTTTCTTTCAGGCTCAATTGCAAGTCCACCCTCGACTCGCAACTCGGGGTCAAACTTTTTTTCCACCCCAGTTGCAAGTCCACTATGAACTTGCAACTAGGCCCAACTTTTTTTGCCTTAGTTGCAAGTCCACCAACAACTTGCAACCGGGTCGACCCTTTTTTTGCATCAATTACATGTCCACCCTCGTCTCATAACTGAGTACAAAGTTTTTTTCTGCCTCAATTGCCTAGTTGTGAGTCCACCCTTAACTTGCAACTGGGACCAACCTTTTTTTTACATTGCGTAGACATTTTTCCATAATGTCACAAACATATTTTTCAAACACTTGAACAATTTTTTTAATGGCACAAACCATTTTTTGAATGATACGAAATATTTTTGTAAATTACGCAAACTTTTCTTACATTGCTTAGACATTGTCCTGTCCGCTTTTTAAAAAAAAATGCATGAACATTTTTCAAATGTCTCATTTATTTTCTAAATGGCATGAATAAATATTTTTATTTGAAAATTTATGATGAAGAAATTAAAAGAAACAAAAGGAAAGATGCAAAAACAAATAAATTAAGATGGATGCATGAAAACACACAACAAAAACCAAAAATAACAATAAAACAAAAAGTGACCACTGTTGGCCCTGTCCTGACGTCGAATACTCACGAAAATGACGAAAGCAACAACGATAACTACGAGAGCAGAGCCGACTAGTTGCATACGAGTACAAGCTACTCCCTCCGTTTCAAAATAGATGACCCAACTTTATACTAATTTTGTACTAAAGTTAGTATAAAGTTGAGTCTTTTATTTTGAAACGGAGGGAGTAGCTACAAACAGGCTGATCGATTCTTTGACAGGACGTACTAGTACTAGTTGCTCAATGGCCGAAGCTAGCCTAGCCAAGTGATAAAGATTCTAACCGGCGGCACCTCACCTACACACGAACAACGGCAAACGACTTGATCGCCGCAAACACGTCCGATCGTGGGATTGTGGCCAGCAAGCACGTCAACAAAAAATCACCAACAAACAGGAAAATCTATATATACCCATACCCATACTAATAAAGCAAGGTGCGTTTCGCCAATTTTTTCATCCATTCACCACCCAAAATAAAAAAATTCTATCCAGGATGGTACTAAATTCTTATGCGTTCGACTGCTATAAAAAGAAAACTTTTTCAGAATTTCGGAAGTGGCCGCACGCTGTGGCCCAGCGAAGCCAGCCCACTTATTTTCTGCCCACACAGCTATGAAAATTCTATTTTTCGCGACAAATAGCTAGAGCTTCGCACAGGACAACCAATAATGGGCTGTCCATTTTTCTTTGTTTCTGTGTTTTTTCTATTTTTATTCTCCTTCCCTTGCTCCTTTTCCACTTTCAAGTTTACTTTTCTTAGAGAATTTATTTAATAAATTCAAAATTCTTAGAAACGCTCAGAATTAAAAAACAAAATCAAATTATAGAAAATGTTCAGAATTCATTATTTTCCTATTTTGAAATATATACAGCACTTGAAAAAGTTTCCCATTTTTTCGAAAACTTTTATTCTTTTCAAAATTGTTGATATTTCTAAAAAGAAAATGACAATTTAGAAAATGGTCCAAATTTGAAAAGAAATAGTGAAATTTTCACAATTCAAAATAATGTTAAAAGATGCACATTTTCGAAAAATGTTATGAATTTTTAACACATGTTACTGTTCTAAAAAAATGTTCACACTTCTGTCTCATAAAAATTGTTTGTTACGTCAGAACCTGAAGAAACTAATTCTCTCGCAGTGCCCCCCCCCCCCCCACCGAATGATCGGTGCGGCGGCCATTCTCTAGAGGAGAGTTCCGAGAATGAATTCCAATCTGGTACCAATCGTAAAAATCGTATTGTAGAGTTCTTCTCTCGCTTAGCACAACTACAAGCATTCCTCGAATGCAGAGACAAGACGGAGGATATCCGATTCCGCGGAACATCTGCTACCAACTACGGATTACCTTGATTCAAATACTGTTCATGTTTTTATGAAAAAAAGGTTGGTGTTTGCAAAAGAATGTTTGTGAATTTTAAAAGATGTTCCTATTTCAAATTTTGTTCATGTTTTTCTAAAAGTGTACATAATTTTCAGAAATCTTTAAAAAATGGTTCATGTTTCCAACAATATTCAGAAACTTCATACCTTAAAATCTCCTCGATTGAAAGGAAAAGTACTGAATAATTCGTGGGCCTTCTCCGGCGTACGATGGCGTAACAAAACTCTTAAATGCCCTCATTCATATGAATGAAAAATTAGCGGATTGATTACTCTATACCCGGCGAAACCGAGAAGGTAGATGTTCCTTTTTCACATGTGCACAAGGTTTTGCTTGCACATATAATTCTCACTAACTTTAAATACATACCAATTTTTGTCTCGTTGCAATGCACGGCCATATGTGCTAGTTAATAGAAAAATGAGGTGGCACTGACATCATATTTAGATGTGAGATATTATCTCACATCTAGATGTGACATACACAGAGCAAAAGAGATCGATCCGGCTTCGGGACAAGACCGTATACATCTTGCGTCTGTCTAGGACACATGTAGATGTGACATAGTTATGTCACATCTAACCTGATGTCCACTCTGTTTGTGGTCTATCTTTTTTGTCCTTGTTTTTTTATTTCTTGTTCTGCATTATCTATTTGTGAAAGCTTAGATGTGACATCCTTAAAAACATCTAGATGTCAATTAAACAAACAGATACATCTTGACTTATATACATAAAAAAGAAAGAAATCACACGAGATACGGTTTATAAATCACCGTGTACAATATCTGGAAGGTTGTAGGACTATCTCGAACAGACCCGGCTACGGGAAAAACTTGTGGGGGTAGGCGGCGGCCTCGCTGGTGAGATTGGGCAGTAGTAGGTCCGAGCGATGTGGGGCTCATCTCGCATGGATCCATGGCTGGAGGTTGAAGAAAGAGGAAATGAGAAGAGCAGTTTCACGCACAGGCCCCACTATCTACACATGTCTCGTGCGGAATGGGTGTTTCGTGGGTGGGTGAGCCAGCGTGGCTTTGGAGCCAGCTGAGGGAGTCCTCGATTAGGGAGTCCTCGGACAGCCGAACTATATACTTTGGCCGAATTGTTGGACTATGAAGATACAAGATTGAAAACTTCGTCCCGTGTCCGGGTGGGACTCTCCTTTGCGTGGAAGGCAAGCTTGGCAATTCGGATATGTAGATCTCCTCCCTTGTAACCGACTCTGTGTAACCCTAGCCCCCTCCGGTGTCCATATAAACCGGAGGGTTTAGTCCGTAGGACAACAAGAATCATGATCATAGGCTAGCTTTTAGGGTTTAGCCTCAACGATCTCGTGGTAGATCAACTCTTGTAATACTCATATCATCAAGATCAATCAAGAAGAAGTAGGGTATTACCTCCATCGAGAGGGCCCGAACCTGGGTAAACATTGTGTCCCCCGCCTCCTGTTACCATCCGCCTTAGACGCACAGTTCGGGACACCCTACCCGAGATCCGCCGGTTTTGACACCGACATTGGTGCTTTCATTGAGAGTTCCACTGTGCCGTCACGATAAGGCTTCATGGCTCGTATTGTTGTCAAGGACAACATTACCTCTGGGGGAGCCCTGGCTGTAGGCCAAACTCTCCGACTAGGTGATAACCCACAAGTATAGGGGATCACAACCGTTTTTGAGGGTAGAGTATTCAACCCAAATTTATTGATTCGACACAAGGGGAGCCAAAGAATATTCTCGAGTATTAGCAGCTGAGTTGTCAATTCAACCACACCTGGAAACTTAGTATCTGCAGCAAAGTCTTTAGTATCATAGTAATATGATAGTGGTGGTAACGGTAACAAAAGAGTAGTGCAAGCAATAGTAAATATTTTTGGTATTTTGTAGTGATTGTAACAATAGCAACGGGAAAGTAAATAAGCGGAAACCAGTATATGGAAAGCTCGTAGGCACCGGATCAGTAATGGATAATTATGCCGGATGCGGTTCATCATGTAACAGTCATAACATAGGGTGACACAGAACTAGCTCCAATTCATCAATGTAATGTAGGCATGTATTCCGAATATAGTCATACGTGCTTATGGAAAAGAACTTGCATGACATCTTTTGTCCTACCCTCGCGTGGCAGCGTGGTCCTAATGGAAACTAAGGGATATTAAGGCCTCCTTTTAATAGAGAACCGGAACAAAGCATTAGCACATAGTGAATACATGAACTCCTCAAACTATGGTCATCACCGAGAAGTATCCTGATTATTGTCACTTCGGGGTTGTCGGATCATAACACATAATAGGTGACCATAGACTTGCAAGATAAGGTCAAGAACACACATATATTCATGAAAACATAATAGGTTCAGATCTGAAATCATGGCGCTCGGGCCCTAGTGACAAGCATTAAGCATAGCAAAGTCATAGCAACATCAATCTCAGAACATAGTGGATACTAGGGATCAAACCCTAACAAAACTAACTCGATTACATGATAAATCTCATCCAACCCATCACCGTCCAGCAAGCCTACGATGGAATTACTCACGCACGGCGGTGAGCATCATGAAATTGGTGATGGAGGATGGTTGTGATGACGGCGGCGACGAATCCCCCTCTCCGGAGCCCCGAACGGACTCTAGATCAGCCCTCCCGAGAGGTTTTAGGGCTTGGCGGCGGCTCCGTATCGTAAAACGCGATGATTTTTCTCCTCTATTTTTTTCTCCCCGAAACCCAATATATAGAGTTGGAGTTGGCGTCGGAAGGTGTCTAGGGGGCCCACGAGGTAGGGGGGCGCGCCCTAGGGGGGGCGCCCCCCACCCTCGTGGACAGGGTGTGGGCCCCCTAGTCTTCATCTTTGGCGAGGATTTTTTATTATTTATTCTAAGGTATTCCGTGGAGTTTCAGGTCATTCCAAGAACTTTTGTTTTCTACACATAAAACAACATCATGGCAATTCTGCTGAAAACAACATCAGTCCGGGTTAGTTCCATTCAAATCATACAAGTTAGAGTCCAAAACAAGGGCAAAAGTGTTTGGAAAAGTAGATACGACGGAGACGTATCAACTCCCCCAAGCTTAAACCCTTGCTTGTCCTCAAGCAATTCAGTTGACAAACTGAAAGAAAGAAAGATAAACTTTTACAAACTCTGTTTGCTCTTGTTGTTGTAAATATGTCAAGCCAGCATTCAAATTTTCAGCAAAGATCATAACTAACCACATTTGCAATAATTCCCAGGTCTCATAATTACTCATATCAATAGCATAATCAACTAGCAAGCCATAATAATAAATCTCGGATGACAACACTTTCTCAAAAGAATCATAATATGATATAACAAGATGGTATCTCGCTAGCCCTTTCTGAGACCGCAAAACATAAATGCAGAGCACCTTTTAAAGATCAAGGACTGACTAGACATTGTAATTCATGGTAAAAGAGATCTGATCATAGTCACACCCAATATAGATTAATAGTGATGAATGCAAATGACAGCTGCGCTCTCCAGCTAGTGCTTTTTAATAAGAGGGTGATGACTCAACATAAAAGTAAATGGATAGGCCCTTCGCAGAGGGAAGCAGGGATTTGTAGAGGTGCCAGAGCTCGGTTTTGAAATAGAGATAAATAATATTTTGAGCGATATACTTTCATTGTCAACATAGCAACTAAGAGATGGCGATATCTTCCATGATACACACATTATAGGCGGTTCCCAAACAGAATGGTAAAGTTTATACTCCCCCTCCACCAACAAGCATCAATCCATGGCTTGCTCGAAACAACGAGTGCCTCCAACATACATCAGGTCCCAGGGGGAGTTTTTTTTGCAATTATTTTGATTTAGTTTGCATAAAGCATGGGACCGGGCATCCCGGTGACCATCCATTTCCTCGTGAGTGAGGAGCGGAGTCCACTCCTCTTGAGAATAACCCGCCTAACATGGAAGATAAGGGCAGCCTTGGTTGATACATGAGCTAATCGAGCATACAAAACAGAATGTTCGTTTGAAGGTTTAGAGTTTGGCACATACAAATTTACTTGGAACGGCAGGTAGATACCACATATAGGAAGGTATAGTGGACTCATGTGGAATAACTTTGGGGTTTAAGGGATTGGATGCACAAGCAGTATTCCCGCTTAGTACAAGTGAAGGCTAGCAAAAGACTGGGAAGCGACCAACTAGAGAGCGACAACAGCCATGTACATGCATTAAAATTAATAAACATTGGATGCAAGCATGAGTAGGATATAATCCACCATGAACATAAATATCGTGAAGGCTATGTTGATTTGTTTCAACTACATGTGTGAACATGTGCCAAGTCAAGTCACTTAAATCATTCAAAGGAGGATACCACCTGTCGGATTTCGGTTTCCGGCAGACCCTTAAGGTTCGAACACTGGGGTGCACGCGGAGATTGCGCCTCCAACCTCTCCGTCTCACAAGGATCTAAGCTACTGAAAGAAACGCACAAGAGACACGAGATTTATACTGGTTCGGGCCACCGTTGTGGTGTAATACCCTACTCCAGTGTGTGGTTTGTGGATTGCCTCTTGGGGTCGGTGAGGATGAACACTACAAGGAAGAACAGCCTCGCGAGGGTCTGTTCTTGGCTGGTGGATGAACTGCCAAGGGGAGTGCAGCTACCCTTCACTCTCTCTCTCTCTCTCGTGCCCTTGCCGATGGTCTGGAGCCGAACCCTTTGCCGCGTGAGTGGCTAGTCCTATTTATAGAGGCCCTGGTCCTCTCCCCAAATATTGAGCGGGAAGGGATCCAACAATGGCGGGCTAATTTGAAGGGGGACAGCTAGTACATCTATCCTGTCAAAAGTAGTCTTCGCCTGCCAAAGGCTCTGGTGATGACGCCGCGCTGGGCTCCATGGTGACCTCCATCTCATAGTCCGCTTGGTCCTGGTCTTGTTTCACCGAAGTGGCAACCTTTGCCTGATGCCTCGGTACCCCGCGGCTGCGCTTGTCCCGTTTGCACCGAAGAGGAAAGAAGGACGCTGCGTGCGCTGGCACCCGCCTGGTATCCTGGGTCGTCATGGCTCACGTCATGGGCACCTCACGAGGTACCCCGCCTTGATATCTCCGCCTCCTCACGAGCCTGCCTGATGAGGCTTGGCCTGAGGAAGTGCCGTGTCGTCTGATGGGGAACGTTGCAGAAAACAAAAAATTTCCTACGGTTTCACCAAGATCCATCTATGAGTTCATCTAGCAACGAGTGATCGGATGCATCTACATACCTTTGTAGATCGCGAGCGGAAGTGTTCAAAGAACGGGGATGATGTAGTCGAACACGACGTGATCCAAATCACCGGAGATCCTAGCACCGAACGGACGGCACCTCCGCGTTCAACACACGTACGGTTAGCGCAACGTCTCCTTCTTCTTGATCCAGCAAGGGGGAAGGAGAGGTTGAGGAAGATGGCTCCGGCAACAGCACGACGGCGTGGTGATGGTGGAGCTGCAGTACTCCGTCAGGACTTTGCCAAGCACTATGGAGGAGGAGGAGGTGTTGGAGAGGGAGAAGGAGGCAACCAAAGGCATAGATGAAGAGCCCTCCTTCCCCCACTTTATATAGGATGGCCAAGGGGGGGCGCCGGCCCTAGGAGATCCAATCTCCTAGGGGGGCGGCGGTCAGGGAGGTTTCCCTCCCCCCCAAGGCACCTACGGGTGCCTTCCACTAGTGGGACTCTTCCCCTTTGGAAACCCTAGGCGCATGGGCCCCTTGGGGCTGGTGCCCTTGGCCCATATAGGCCAAGGCGCACCCCTTACAGCCCATGTGGCCCCCCGGGGCAGGTGGCCCCACCCGGTGGGCCCCCGGGACCCTTCCGGTGGTCCCGGTACAATACCGATGACCCCGAAACTTGTCCCGATGGCCGAAACAGCACTTCCTATATATAATTCTTTACCTCCGGACCATTCCGGAACTCCTCGTGACGTCCGGGATCTCATCCGGGACTCCGAACAACATTCGGTTTACTGCATATACATATCCCTACAACCCTAGCGTTACCGAACCTTAAGTGTGTAGACCCTACGGGTTCGGGAGATATGTAGACATGACCGAGATGACTCTCCGGTCAATAACCAACAGTGGGATCTGGATACCCATGTTGGCTCCCACATACTCCACGATGATCTCATCGGATGAACCACGATGTTGAGGATTCAAGCAACCCCCGTATACAATTCCCTTTGTCAATCGATATGTTACTTGCCTGAGATTCGATCATCGGTATCCCAATACCTCGTTCAATCTCGTTACCGGCAAGTCACTTTACTCGTACCGTAATGCATGATCCCGTGACCAGACACTTGGTCACTTTGAGCTCATTATGATGATGCATTACTGAGTGGGCCCAGTGATACCTCTCCGTCATACGGAGTGACAAATCCCAGTCTTGATCCGTGTCAACCCAACAGACACTTTCGGAGATACCCGTTGTATACCTTTATAGTCACCCAGTTACGTTGTGACGTTTGGTATACCCAAAGCACTCCTACGGTATCCGGGAGTTACACGATCTCATGGTCCAAGGAAAGGATACTTGACATTGGAAAAACTCTAGCAAACGAACTACACGATCTTATGCTATGTTTAGGATTGGGTCTTGTCCATCACATCATTCTCCTAATGATGTGATCTCATTATCAATGACATCCAATGTCCATAGTCAGGAAACCATGACTATCTGTTGATCAACGAGCTAGTCAACTAGAGGCTTACTAGGGACATGTTGGTGTTTGTTATTCACACATGTATTACGATTTCCGGATAACACAATTATAGCATGAATAGAGACAATTATCATGAACAAGGAAATATAATAATAATGCTTTTATTATTGCCTCTAGGGCATATTTCCAATAGTCTCCCACTTGCACTAGAGTCAATAATCTAGTTACATTGTGATGAATCGAACACCCATGGAATTCTGGTGTTGATCATGTTTTGCCCTAGGGAGAGGTTTAGTCAACGGATCTGCTACATTCAGGTCCGTATGTACTTTACAAATATCTATGTCTCCATCTTGAACATTTTCACGAATGGAGTTGAAGCGACGCTTGATGTGCCTTGTCTTCTTGTGAAACCTGGGCTCCTTGGCAAGTGTAATAGCTCAAGTGTTGTCACAGAAGAGTTTGATTGGCCCCGACGCATTGGGTATGACTCCTAGGTCGGTGATGAACTCCTTCACCCAAATTGCTTCATGTGCTGCCTCCGAGGCTGCCATGTACTCCGCTTCACATGTAGATCCCGCCACGACGCTCTGCTTGCAACTGCACCAGCTTACTGCCCCACCATTCAAAATATACACGTATCCGGTTTGTGACTTAGAGTCATCCAGATCTGTGTCGAAGCTAGCGTCGATATAACCCTTTACGACGAGCTCTTCGTCACCTCCATAAATGAGAAACATTTCCTTAGTCCTTTTCAGGTACTTCAGGATATTCTTGACCGCTATCCAGTGTTCCTTGCCGGGATTACTTTGGTACCTTCCTACCAAACTTACGGCAAGGTTTACATCAGGTCTGGTACACAGCATGGCATACATAATAGAGCCTATGGCTGAGGCATAGGGGATGACACTCATCTCTTCTATATCTTCTGCCGTGGTCGGACATTGAGCTGAGCTCAATTTCATACCTTGTAACACAGGCAAGAACCCCTTCTTAGATTGATCCATACTGAACTTCTTCAATATCTTATCAAGGTATGTGCTTTGTGAAAGACCTATGAGGCGTCTTGATCTATCTCTATAGATCTTGATGCCTAATATATAAGCAGCTTCTCCAAGGTCCTTCATTGAAAAACTTTTATTCAAGTAGGCCTTGATGCTGTCCAAAAGTTCTATATCATTTCCCATCAAAAGTATGTCATCTGCATATAATATGTGAAATGCTACAGAGCTCCCACTTACTTTCTTGTAAACGCAGGCTTCTCCATAAGTCTGCGTAAACCCAAACGCTTTGATCATCTCATCAAAGCGAATGTTCCAACTCCGAGATGCTTGCACCAGCCCATAAATCGAGCGTTGGAGCTTGCACACCTTGTCAGCATTCTTAGGATCGACAAAACCTTCCGGCTGCATCATATACAATTCTTCCTTAAGGAAACCATTAAGGAATGCTGTTTTTGACGTCCATTTGCCATATCTCATAATCGTAGAATGCGGCAATTGCTAACATGATTCAGACGGACTTTAGCTTTGCTACCGGTGAGAAAGTCTCATCGTAGTCAACCCCTTGAACTTGTCGATAACCCTTAGCGACAAGCCGAGCTTTATAGATGGTCACATTACCATCCGCGTCTATCTTCTTCATAAAGATCCATTTATTTTCTCTGGCTCGCCGTTCAACGGGCAAGTCAGTCAAAGTCCATACTTCGTTTTCATACATGGATCCTATCTCGGATTTCATGGCTTCTAGCCATTTGTCGGAATCCGGGCCCGCCATCGCTTCTTCATAGTTCGAAGGTTCACCGTTGTCTAACAACATGATTTCCAAGACAGGGTTGCCGTACCACTCTGGTGCGGAACGTGTCCTTGTGGACCTTCGAATTTCAGTAGGAGCTTGATCAGAAGTATCTTGATCATTATCATTAACTTCCTCTCTCGTCGGTGCAGGCACCTCAGGAACATTTTCTTGAGTTGCGCCATTTTCCGGTTCAAGAGGTAATACTTCATCAAGTTCTACTTTCCTCCCACTTACTTCTTTCGAGAGAAACTCTTTCTCTAGAAAGAATCCATTCTTGGCAACAAAGATCTTGCCTTCGGATCTGAGGTAGAAGGTATACCCAACAGTTTCTTTAGGGTATCCTATGAAGACGCATTTTTCCGACTTGGGTTCGAGCTTTTCAGGTTGAAGTTTCTTGACATAAGCATCGCATCCCCAAACTTTTAGAAACGACAACTTAGGTTTCTTCCCAAACCATAATTCAAACGGTGTCGTCTCAACGGATTTCGACGGAGCCCTATTTAAAGTGAATGCGGCAGTCTCTAAAGCATAGCCCCAAAAAGATAGCGGTAAATCGGTAAGAGACATCATAGATCGCACCATATCTAATAGAGTACGATTACGACGTTCGGACACACCATTACGCTGAGGTGTTCCAGGCGGCGTGAGTTGTGAAACTATTCCACATTTTCTTAAGTGTGTGCCAAATTCGTGACTCAAGTATTCTCCTCCATGATCTGATCGTAGGAACTTGATTTTCCTGTCACGTTGATTCTCAACCTCACTCTGAAATTCCTTGAACTTTTCAAAGGTTTTAGACTTGTGTTTCATTAAGTAGATATACCCATATCTACTCAAATCATCAGTGAGGGTGAGAACATAACGATAGCCACCGCGAGCCTCAACACTCATTGGACCGCACACATCAGTATGTATGATTTCCAATAAGTTGGTTGCTGGCTCCATTGTTCCTGAGAACGGAGTCTTGGTCATCTTACCCATGAGGCATGGTTCGCACGTGTCAAATGATTCGTAATCAAGAGACTCTAAAAGTCCATCTGCATGGAGCTTCTTCATGCGTTTGACACCTATGTGACCAAGGCGGCAGTGCCACAAGTATGTGGGACTATCATTATCAACTTTACATCTTTTGGTACTCACACTATGAATATGTGTAGCATTACGCTCGAGATTCATTAAGAATAAACCATACACCATAGGAGCATGACCATAAAACATATCTCTCATATAAATAGAACAACCATTATTCTCGGATTTAAATGAGTAGCCATCTCGAATTAAACGAGATCCCGATACAATGTTCATGCTCAAAGATGGCACTAAATAACAATTATTAAGGTTTAAAACTAATCCCGAAGGCAAATATAGAGGTAGCGTGCCGACGGCGATCACATTGACCTTGGAACCATTCCCGACGCGCATCGTCACCTCGTCCTTTGCCAGTCTCCGCTTATTCCGCAGCCCCTGCTTTGAGTTACAAATGTGAGCAACTGCACCGGTATCAAATACCCAGGAGCTACTACGGGTACTAGTAAGGTACACATCAATTACATGTATATCATATATACCTTTTGTTTTGCCGGCCTTCTTGTCCGCTAAGTATTTGGGGCAGTTCCGCTTCCAGTGACCACTTCCCTTGCAATAAAAGCACTCAGTCTTGGGCTTGGGTCCATTCTTTGGCTTCTTCCCGGCAGCTTTCTTGCCAGGCGCGGCAACTTCCTTGCCGTCCTTCTTGAAGTTCTTTTTACCCTTGCCCTTCTTGAACTTAGTGGTTTTATTTACCATCAACACTTGATGTTCCTTCTTGACTTCTACCTCTGCTGATTTCAGCATTGCAAATACCTCGGGAATGGTCTTTTGCATCCCCTGCATATTGAAGTTCATCACAAAGCTCTTGTAGCTTGGTGGAAGCGACTGGAGGATGCTGTCAATGACCGCATCATCCGGGAGATTAACTCCCAGCTGAGTCAAGCGGTTATGTAACCCAGACATAGTGAGTATGTGCTCACTGACAAAACTATTTTCCTCCATCTTACAGCTAAAGAATTTGTCGGAGACTTCATATCTCTCGACCCGGGCATGAGCTTGAAAAACCAATTTCAGCTCTTCGAACATCTCATATGCTCCATGTCTCTCAAAACGCTTTTGGAGCCCCGGCTCTAAGCTGTAAAGCATGCCGCACTGAACGAGGGAGTAGTCATCAGCACGTGTCTGCCAAGCGTTCATAACGTCTTGGTTCTGTGGGACGGGTGGATCACCTAGCGGTGCTTGTAGGACATAATATTTCTTGGCAGCTATGAGGATGATCCTCAGGTTTCGGACCCAGTCTGTATAGTTGCTGCCATCGTCTTTCAGCTTGGTTTTCTCTAGGAACGCGTTGAAATTGAAGACAACGTTGGCCATTTGATCTACAAGACATATTGTAAAGATTTTAGACTAAGTTCATGATAATTAAGTTCATCTATTCAATGAACTCCCACTTAGATAGACATCCCTCTGCTAGTCATCTAAGTATAACATGATCCGAGTCAACTAGACCGTGTCCGATCATCACGTGAGACGGACTAGTCAACGTCGGTGAACATCTTCATGTTGATCGTATCTTCTATACGACTCATGCTCGACCTTTCGGTCTTCTATGTTCCGAGGCCATGTCTATACACATGCTAGGCTCGTCAAGTCAACCTAAGTGTTTGCATGTGTAAATCTGTCTTACACCCATTGTATGTGAACGTTTGGATCAAACACCCGATCATCACGTGGTGCATTGAAACAACGAACTGTCGCAATGGTGCACAGTTAGGGGAAACACTTTCTTGAAATTATTATGAGGGATCATCTTATTTACTACCGTCGTTCTAAGTAAACAAGATGCAAAACATGATAAACATCAAATGCAATCAAATAATAATAGTGACATGATATGGCCAATATCACATAGCTCCTTTGATCTCCATCTTGGGTCTCCATGATCATCTTGTCACCGGCTTGACACCATGATCTCCATCATCATGATCCCCATCATCGTGTCTCCATGAAGTTGCTCGCCAACTATTACTTCTACTACTATGGCTAACGCGTTTAGCAATAAAGTAAAGTAATTTACATGGCATTTCTCAATGACACGCAGGTCATACAAAAAATAAAGACAACTCCTATGGCTCCTGCCGGTTGTCATACTCATCGACATGCAAGTCGTGATTCCTATTACAATAGCATGAAGAACTCATACATCACATATATATCATTCATCATTCATCACAACTTTGGCCATATCATATCACAAAGCACTTGCTGCAAAAACAAGTTAGACGTCCTCTAATTGTTGTTGCAAGTTTTACGTGGCTGAAGTAGGGTTCTAGCAAGAACGTTTTCTTACCTACGTGAAAGCCACAACGTGATTTGTCAACTTCTATTTACCCTTCATAAGGACCCTTTTCATCGAATCTGCTCCAAGTAAAGTAGGAGAGACAGACACCCGCCAGCCACCTTATGCAACTAGTGCATGTTAGTCGGTGGAACCGGTCTCACGTAAGCATACGTGTAAGGTTGGTCCGGGCCGCTTCATCCCACAATACCGTTGAAGCAAGATAAGAGTAGTAGCGGCAAGAAAGTTGACAACATCTACGCCCACAACAAATTGTGTTCTACTCGCGCAAGAAGAACTACGCATAGACCTAGCTCATGATGCCACTAATGGGGAACGTTGCAGAAAACAAAAATTTTCCTACGGTTTCACCAAGATCCATCTATGAGTTCATCTAGCAATGAGTGATCGGATGCATCTACATACCTTTGTAGATCGCGAGCGGAAGCGTTCAAAGAACGGGGATGATGTAGTCGAACATGACGTGATCCAAATCACCAGAGATCCTAGCACCGCACGGACGGCACCTCCGCGTTCAAAACATGTACGGTTAGCGCAACGTCTCCTTCTTCTTGATCCAGCAAGGGGGAAGGAGATGTTGAGGAAGATGGCTCCAGCAACAGCACGACGGCGTGGTGATGGTGGAGCTGCAGTACTCCGTCAGGACTTTGCCAAGCACTATGGAGGAGGAGGAGGTGTTGGAGAGGGAGAAGGAGGCAACCAAAGGCATAGATGAAGAGCCCTCCTTCCCCCACTTTATATAGGAGGGCCAAGGGGGGGGGCACCGGCCCTAGGAGATCCAATCTCCTAGGGGGGCGGTGGCCAGGGAGGTTTCCCTCCCCCCCAAGGCACCTAGGGGTGCCTTCCACTAGTGGGACTCTTCCCCTTTGGAAACCCTAGGCGCATGGGCCCCTTGGGATGGTGCCCTTGGCCCATGTAGGCCAAGGCGCACCCCTTACAGCCCATGTGGCCCCTCGGGGCAGGTGGCCCCACCCGGTGGGCCCCCGGGACCCTTCTGGTGGTCCCGGTACAATACCGATGACCCCGAAACTTGTCCCGATGGCCGAAACAGCACTTCCTATATAATTCTTTACCTCCGGACCATTCCGGAACTCCTCGTGACATCCGGGATCTCATCCGGGACTCCGAACAACATTCGGGTTACTGCATATACATATCCCTACAACCCTAGCGTTACCGAACCTTAAGTGTGTAGACCCTACGGGTTCGGGAGATATGTAGACATGACCGAGACGAATCTCCGGTCAATAACCAACAGCGGGATCTGGATACCCATGTTGGCTCCCACATACTCCACGATGATCTCATCGGATGAACCACGATGTCGAGGATTCAAGCAACCCCCGTATACAATTCCCTTTGTCAATCGATATGTTACTTGCCCGAGATTCGATCGTCGGTATCCCAATACCTCGTTCAATCTCGTTACCGGCGAGTAACTTTACTCGTACCGTAATGCATGATCCCGTGACCAGACACTTGGTCACTTTGAGCTCATTATGATGATGCATTACCGAGTGGGCCCAGTGATACCTCTCCGTCATACGGAGTGACAAATCCCAGTCTTGATCCGTGTCAACCCAACAGACACTTTCG
The DNA here is from genome assembly GCF_056163025.1 of Triticum urartu. NCBI lineage: Eukaryota > Viridiplantae > Streptophyta > Magnoliopsida > Poales > Poaceae > Triticum > Triticum urartu. Next base: position 583,901,835 of record NC_141877.1, read on the forward strand.
GAGATACCCGTAGTATACCTTTATAGTCACCCAGTTACGTTGTGACGTTTGGTATAACCAAAGCACTCCTACGGTATCCGGGAGTTACACGATCTCATGGTCCAAGGAAAGGATACTTGACATTGGAAAAACTCTAGCAAACGAACTACACGATCTTATGCTATGTTTAGGATTGGGTCTTGTCCATCACATCATTCTCCTAATGATGTGATCTCGTTATCAATGACATCCAATGTCCATAGTCAGGAAACCATGACTATCTGTTGATCAACGAGCTAGTCAACTAGAGGCTTACTAGGGACATGTTGGTGTCTGTTATTCACACATGTATTACGATTTCCGGATAACACAATTATAGCATGAATAAAGACAATTATCATGAACAAGGAAATATAATAATAATGCTTTTATTATTGCCTCTAGGGCATATTTCCAACATCGTCCGCCTCGCGAGGCTTGGCCCCTCACGAGGGTTTTGAGTCTTGCGCTGATGAAGATGGGCCATGTTGGGCCCCCACTTGAGCCACGCCGCAGGCCGCAGGCAAGCAAGTCTGGGGACCCCCGTTCCCAGAACGCCGACAGTAGCCCCCGGGCCCAAGGCGCGCCTGGACTGGGCCGTGCCGAGAGGCGAAAGGGCAAGGGCGAAGCGCCACGGGCCCTAACAGCCTACGGCCTTGGGCGCCGCGTGGCGGTTGATTGGACGTGGCGTCTCCACTTCCCATGACGCCTTGGTGATCGTGCGAGTTGGACGAGTCCCTGCATGCGGATCGTGTTATGATTACCTGCGATCATGGAGGCCGGCGGTTGGCCTTCGCCGGCTATAAGTACGGCACCGCGCGTGCCCTTCCAGTCCATCTCTTCCCGCTCTCTTCTCTTGCTCCGTCTTGGCGTGATGGCCCCGTCAAGGAAGTACTCAGCTGCCGAAAAGGGGAAGGCCCCTCTGGCTGGTCCTGCCTCTCCCCCGCCCAAGCGCGGTCGTGGGCGTCCCCAGAAGCACCCAGTGGCCGCCCCGGCAGCATCTGGTGGTCATAGGAGCGGCTCCCAGCGCGGCGGCGGGCGCGCCGCCGCGGCTGAGGGACACGCCTGGGCCGCGTGCTCCCCCAGGCCGCGCTTCCGCGCTGTGCAGGCACCGCCGGAGTTCGTCGTCTGGGTGGCGGAGCCAACTTGTGCCCGACTCCCGCTCCCTCGCTTCCTCCTCGGTGAACTCCCGGCCGGCGCTCCTGGTGGCCTCTGGCTCCAGGCGGAGGGCTGCTGCAGCAGGTCTTCGTGGGTTGCGCTGGAGGTCTCCGCCAGCGGGGGCTTGGCCCTCACCCGTGGCTGGCAGGCGTTCGCCCGTGCCCGCGACCTGGAGCGTCGGTGCACCTTGCACTTCAGGTTCGACGGCGACGCCACCCTCTACGTGAGGGTGTTTGGGGAAGATGGTCGTCGCGCGGGGTGCTGCCCGGAGGACGACGACCGCGTCCGCGGGCCTCGCCCTGGTGGCGATGAAGGAGATTGCGCCCATGCGGATGGCGTCGTCCGCGGCTCCCCAAGCTTCGTCAGCACCTCCTCGAGCGACTCCTCCAGCGGTGGCAGCAGTCCTCCCCCGCACTGCCGAGTTTGCTTGGGGGGTGGCGGTTCGTCCGCTCGCCGTCGCGCCCCAGTGGAGCGCGAGAGGGAGTCCGCCTGAGGCCCTGAGGCAGCCCGCGCTGCCTCTTCAAGCTGATGCGAGGAGGGTTACGCCGAGCTCGTCTCTTTTTTTTCTTTCCCTTTTGTTTCCTGCGTCAGACAGAACAGTTGCATGGAGCCCCGCTGGGGCGTGTTGGAAATATCGTCGTTTCAGTTGTTACCTTGATCTTTTCCTTGCGCCTCTGGACCACTCACCCGTATGTAGATAGTCCTTGACCCCTGCCTGGGGGGGGGGCGACCGACCCAGGCCCTGCATGCGCGTTGCGGTGCCCGAGGGACACGGACTAGGAGGGGTGCTCCTGTAATGCGCCAGGGCCATGAAAACCTTCCCGCGGCTAGGGCAGAAACGCTCGCGAGGACGCCTGAACACCATCCCTCGCGAGGTCGTTTGTGAGAGAAACCAAAGCGAGGAGCGAAAATCGATAAACCACAAATCAGCAACAGCGATAACTCCAATAAGACTCCAAACGCAAACAAACACGTCAGCTGCGGAAAGCAAATGAAAAAGCCGCGTCCGGCACCTAATCTAGTCTTCGACCTCTTCTCACCAGCGCGGAGCTAAGTGCTGCCACTGGGCATGGGAGGGAGGCCCAGGGCCTGAGGCCGGCGCTCCTGAGACTCCGGGGCATGTACAGCCCCACTCATTATTACGTGAGAGTGTCACGGGGCGGCGAGCTTCACAGGCATTGGCCTTGCTTCACAGGCTCCGGGCCTTTTCCAAAACGCGATGGCTTCACAGGCACTCGCCTTGCTTCACAGGCTCCGGGCCTTACAAAAAGGGATGATCTTCACAGGCACTCGCCTTGCTTCACAGGCTCCGGGCCTTACAAAAAGGGATGATCTTCACAGGCACTCGCCTTGCTTCACAGGCTCTGGGCCTTACAAAAAGGGATGATCTTCACAGGCACTCGCCTTGCTTCACAGGCTCCGGGCCTTACAAAAAGGGATGATCTTCACAGGCACTCGCCTTGGTTCACAGGCTCCGAGCCTTACAAAAAGGGATGATCTTCACAGGCACTCGCCTTGCTTCACAGGCTCCGGGCCTTTTTAGGGGTAGAACCTCCGGAGGTGCTGGATGTTCCACGCATTCTGGATCGGCACTCCCTCCTGAGTCTCCAAGCGCGCGGAGCCGGGCCTGGAAACATGGACAACCTTGAACGGGCCCTCCCACATGGGAGAGAGTTTGTGCAATCCTTCCCTGGAGAGGACCCGCCTGAGCATGAGGTCTCCTACCTCAAGAGTCCTGGGGCGGATGTTGCAGTAGTGATATCGCCGCAACGCTTGTTGATACCGTGCGGCTCACAGCGCGGCTTCCCGGCGGCGTTCCTCCCCCAACACGAGGTCCATCCCCCGCATGGCGTCCTGCTGCGCCTCGTCAAACGCCAGGACCCGCGCGGAGCGACGTCTGACCTCGTGAGGGAGGACTGCTTCCGCTCCGTAGACCAGGAAGAATGGGGTCTCCCCAGTTGGCTTGGTCGTGGTGGTGCGGATGGACCACAGCACGGACGGAAGCTCGTCGTACCAACCTCTGCCGCAGGCCTCCAGCTTCTTCTTGAACGTCCTGGTCTTGAGGCCCCTCAGGACCTCTGCGTTGGCTCGCTCGGCCTGGCCGTTGCTTCGGGGGTGCGCCACCGAAGCGTAGCATATCTGCGTTCCAAGGTTAGCACAATATGTTTTGAAGAGGTTACTGGTAAACTGCGAACCGTTGTCGGTGATGATGCGGTTCGGCACCCCAAACCGGCTCACGATGCCCTTGATGAACTTGACCACGGAACCCGCGGGGATGGTGCGGACGGCCTCTACCTCGGCCCACTTGGTGAACTTGTCCACGGCGACGTAGAGGAAGCGGTAGCCCCCTGGCGCCCGGGGAAACGGGCCTAGGATGTCCAGCCCCCAGACCACGAATGGCCACGAGAGGGGTATAGTCTGCAGGCCTCCCGCCGGCTGATGGATTTGCTTGGCGTGGAACTGGCAGGCCTTACAAGCTTTTACCAGTTCGACGGCGTCATTGAGTGCGGTCGGCCAATAAAACCCACTGCGGAACGCCTTGCCGACGAGGGTCCGCGGTGATGAATGATGTCCACAATCCCCGCCGTGTATATCTTCCAGCAGTTCCTTTCCTTGCTCCCTAGAGATGCAGTGCAGGGATACATCGTTTGGTCGCTTCCAGTAGAGCTCTCCATCCCTGATGCAGTATGCCGTGGCCTGCCGCGCCACACGCTCCGCTTCCTCCTCCTTCTCCGGCAAGGTCCCCTGTGTCAAGTAGCTCCGGAGCTCCGTGATCCAGCACCCCTCCTGTGGTTCCATCATCAGGAGCAGTCGAGCCCCCGAGGCCGAGCCACAGACCGGGGCTCCTGAGGCAGGTGGTGGGGGGAGCTCCTCCCGAGGCTGAGCCGTATTTGATAGTAACGGCTGTGCTGAGGGCTTGAAGAGCCGCTCCTCGAAGACGCCAGGCTCCTGAGGTAACCGCCTGGACGCTCGTTTGGCGATGTCGTCGGCCTCCTGATTGGTGCCGCGGGGCACATGCTGTAACTCCAGCCCCCAGAACTGCTTCTCCATCCTGCGGACCTCCGCATGGTAGGCTTCCATGTGCTCGTCCTTCGGCTCATACACCTTGTTGGAGAAATTGACGAGGAGCTGCGAGTCGCCCTTGATGGTCAAGCGCTTCACCCCCAGGGCAGCTACGGCCTTCAAGCCAGCTATCAAACCTTCATACTCCTCTATGTTGTTGGAGACCTTTTCGCCGTGCTGGAAACAGAGCTGTACAGCGTAGTAGAGCTTGTCTTGAGTGGGTGATACAAGCACTGCCCCAGCCCCGGCGCCATGCCTGGAGAATGCCCCGTCGAAGTGCATGACCCAGCCTTCGGGCGCTTTGCTCCCCGGGGAGAGGGACCGATCCTCTTCTGCCTTGAGGCCTGGTGCCTCAGTCCATTCCGCCACAAAATCTGCCAATGCTGCTCCTTTGATGACCCTGGTTGTGCTGAACTCGAGCTGAAACGCCTACAGCTCTATGTTCCACTCTGCGACCCTTCCGGCTGAGTTAGGGCTCCTGAGCACTCTCTCCAGGGGGTATGATGAGACGACCTTGATGGGATGGGCCTGGAAGTAATGACGCAGCTTGCGCGAGGCTACCAGCAGCGCGAGGAGGAGCTTCTGAGGCATCGGGTACTGCGCCCTCGCGTCCCGTAGCACCGTGCTAACAAAGTAAACTGGGTGCTCGACTTGGCTGGGAGCATCAGGGGTTGCTGCGCCCTCGGGAGGTAAGGGCGCCTCACGAGGTGACGTGGCATCGGGAGATGGGCCTTCCGGTCGGGTTGCCTCTCCTCCCTCCGGTGCATTCCTCAGCTGCTGGCCCTCCTCAGCTGCGGTTGTGGCTTCTACAGGCTTTCCTTGTTCCCGCTTTGTCCTGCCTCATGCCGTCGCTGCGGCCTTGACTTGGCGCTCCTCCCTAACTGCCACCAAGGCCGCGCTGGCTGAGTATGGTGTGGCGGCGAGGTACAGCAGTAGGGCCTCCTGAGGGCGCGGAGCCACCATGACTGGGGGACTGGTCAGGTACCTCTTCAGGTCTTGAAATGCCTTATCTGCCTCTTCAGTCCACTCAAATGGCCCCTTTTTCTTCATCAGCTGGAAGAAAGGCAACGCTCGCTCCCCTAGTTTGGAGATGAAGCGCCCTAGCGCGGTCACGTGCCCAGTGAGCTTCTGCATTTCTCTGAGGGTCCTTGGTGGACTCATGTCCTCGACAGCTTTGACCTTCTCGGGGTTGGCCTCGATGCCACGATGGGACACGAGGAATCCCAAGAGCTTGCCCGAGGGGACGCCAAACACACATTTCTCTGGGTTGAGCCGCAGGTTTACTGCGTCGAGGCTCGTGAAGGTCTCCTCCAGGTCTTGTATCAGGGTCTTGGCCTCCCGAGATTTTACTACAATGTCGTCAACGTAGGCTTCGACATTCCTTCCAAGTTGCTGGCCCAAGGTGATGTGCATCAGTCGCGGAAAGGTTGCCCCTGCGTTAGGCAGCCCGAACGGCATGCATGTATAGCAATATACCCCGCACGGGGTCAAGAAGGCGGTCTTCTCAACGTCCTCCATGGCCATCTTGATCTGGTGATACCCGGAGAAGGCGTCCAGGAAGCATAGCAGGTCGCATTCCGCAGTGGAATCGACAATCTGGTCGATGCGGGGAAGCGGGAACGGATCTTGCGGGCATGCCTTGTTGAGGTTGGTGAAGTCGACACACATGCGCTCTTTCCCCCCCTTCTTGGGCACAATGACGGGGTTGGCCAACCAATCAGGGTACCGGACCTCGCGAATGACCCCGGCAGCTTCGAGCTTGTGGGTCTCTTGGGCAATGAAGGCCTGCTTCTCCGTGGACTGCCGCCTGGCCTTTTGCTTCACTGGGCGCACATTTGGGCACAAGTTGAGGTGGTGCTCGATGACACTCATGGGGATCCCCGCCAGCTAATCTGGCTCCCAAGCAAATACCTTCTTGTTCGCGCGCAGGAACTTGACCAAGGCCTCCTCCTGCTCGGGCTCGAGGTTGGCGCCTATGGTGAAAGTGGCACTGGAGGACCCATCCTCGTCGACTGGTATCTACTTGGTTTCCGCTTTGTCCTGGGTAAACAGCTGCTTCTTCTTGGCTGGCGCAGCCCCCTTGGGCTCGGGGGTCTCCGCGCCAACGGGCCGCGCTGATGCCGCCGTCTTGAAGGCGAGCTCGAGTGCTTGCAGGGCGTCCCCGGTGTCTCCGTGCACAGCGAGGGTACCACTGCTCCCGGGCATCTTCATGAGGTTGTACGCCGGGTGCGTGGCGGCCTTGAACTGGGCCAGTGCTGGATAGCCCAGGATGGCGTTGTAAGGGAGGCCGATGGGGGCGATGTCGAAGTCGACCATCTCCGTGCGGAAGTTGTCGTAGGTGCCGAAAGTTACCGGGAGCCGGATCTGGCCTAGGGAGTCGGACGATCCGCCCCCGACGCCTGAGAAGGGTCGACTAGGCCGCAGCCGCTCCCGAGGTATGCGAAGGAGGCTGAAAGTCTCGACCGAGAGCACACTGAGGCCCGCACCGCCATCAACGAGGGTCCTGGTGACGGCCACCTAGCAGATAGTGGGGGTGCACAGCAGGGGGAGTGCGCCCGAGCCGACCGGGTTGGCGGGGTGGTCCTCCGAGCTGAAGGTCAAGCCGTCCTCGTGCGCCGCCCGGTCCGAGGGAGCCCCCTGCCGTGCAGAAACGGTGTTGACCCGGCGGGCAAAAGGCTTGACGTGGCGACTTGTGGGCGGCGCCTGCGAGCCGCCCAAGAGGGCCGCAACGACCGGAGGCGCCGATGTTGCGGTACAGTCACTCCGCCGTGCGGGCGGATGCTGGGGTGGTGCTCGCCACTCGTCTCCCGCCGGGCCGGTGGCAGTGTCGATGGCGGACGACGGGGAACGACGAGGGCGCCCACCGACGGGGGCCGTCTGGGCGACACGAGAGGCGATGGCGGCCCGGCGCTCGGCGCGGGCCCGACGAGCATCGAACATGGTGGTGACGGTCGAAGGAGAACAGAGCGATGGAAGACGAATTCCGGCGCACCCCTACCTGGCGCGCCAAATGTCGGATTTCGGGTTCCGGCAGACCCTTAAGGTTCGAACACTGGGGTGCGCGCGGAGATTGCGCCTCCAACCTCTCCGTCTCACAAGGATCTAAGCTACTGAAAGAAACGCACAAGAGACACGAGATTTATACTGGTTCGGGCCACCGTTGTGGTGTAATACCCTACTCCAGTGTGTGGTTTGTGGATTGCCTCTTGGGGTCGGTGAGGATGAACACTACAAGGAAGAACAGCCTCGCGAGGGTCTGTTCTTGGCTGGTGGATGAACTGCCAAGGGGAGTGCAGCTACCCTTCACACTCTCTCTCTCTCTCTCTCTCGTGCCCTTGCCGATGGTCTGGAGCCGAACCCTTTGCCGCGTGAGTGACTAGTCCTATTTATAGAGGCCCTGGTCCTCTCCCCAAATATTGAGCGGGAAGGGATCCAACAATGGCGGGCTAATTTGAAGGGGGACAGCTAGTGTCAAAAGTAGTCTTCGCCTACCAAAGGCTCTGGTGATGACGCCGTGCTGGGCTCCATGGTGACCTCCATCTCGTAGTCCGCTTGGTGCTGGTCTTGTTTCACCGAAGTGGCAACCTTTGCCTGATGCCTCGGTACCCCGCGGCTGCGCTTGTCCCGTTTGCACCGAAGAGGAAAGAAGGACGCTGCGCGCGCTGGCACCCGCCTGGTATCCTGGGTCGTCATGGCTCACGTCATGGGCACCTCGCGAGGTACCCCGCCTTGATATCTCCTCCTCCTCACGAGCCTGCCTGATGAGGCTTGGCCTAAGGAAGTGCCGTGTTGTCCGCCTCGCGAGGCTTGGCCCCTCGCGAGGGTCTTGAGTCTTGCGCTGATGAAGATGGGCCATGTTGGGCCCCCACTTGAGCCACGCCGCAGGCCGCAGGCAGGCAAGTCTGGGGACCCCCGTTCCCAGAACGCCGACACCACCCCATCATACCACATCATAACCATCTCAATAGCATGTTGGCACGCAAGGTAAACCATTATAACTCATAGCTAATCAAGCATGGCATAAGCAACTATAATCTCTAATTGTCATTGCAAACATGTTTATTCATAATAAGCTGAATCAAGAACGATGAACTCATCATATTTACAAAAACAAAAGAGGTCGAGTTCATACCAGCTTTTCTCATCTCAGTCAGTCCATCATATATCATCATAATTGCCTTTCACTTGCACGACTGAACGGTGTGAATAATAATAAGAGTGCACGTGCATTGGACTAAGCTGGAATCTGCTGTTGGGGAACGTAGTAATTTCAAAAAAATTCCTATGCACATGCAAGATCATGGTGATGCATAGCAACGAGAGGGGAAAGTGTTGTCTACGTACCCTCGTAGACCGCAACGGAAGCGTTGACGCAACGTAGAGGAAGTAGTCGTACGTCTTCCCGATCCGACCGATCCAAGCACCGTTACTCCGGCACCTCCGAGTTCTTAGCACACGTACAGCTCGATGACGCTCCCCGGGCTCCGATCCAGCAAAGCTTCGGGGATGAGTTCCGTCAGTACAACGGCATGGTGACGATGATGATGTTCTACCGACGTAGGGCTTCGCCTAAGCACTACAACGATATGATCGAGGTGGAATATGGTGGCAGGGGCACCGCACACGGCTAAGGAACGATCACGTGGATCAACTTGTGTGTTTAGAGGTGCCCCCTGCCCCCGTATGTAAAGGAGCCAGGGGGAGGAGGCCGGCCCTAGGAGAGGCGCGCCAGGTGTGGAGTCCTACTAGGACTCCAAGTCCTAGTAGGAGTCCACCAAGAGGGGAGGAAGGGAGAAGGAAGTGGAGGAGAAGGAAAGGTGACCGGCCCCCTTTTCCCTAGTCCAATTCGGACTAGAGGGGAGGGGGGCGCAGCAGCCCCTTGGCCTTTCTCCTCTTCCCACTAAAGCCCATCAAGGCCCATTGCTTCTCCCGTAACTACCCGGTACTCCGAAAAATACCCGAATCACTCGGAACCTTTCCGATGTCCGAATATAGTCGTCCAATATATCGATCTTTACGTCTCGACCATTTCGAGACTCCTCGTCATGTCCCCGATCTCATCCGGGACTCCGAACTCCTTCGGTACATCAAAACTCATAAACTCATAATATAACTGTCATTGAAACCTTAAGCGTGCGGACCCTACGGGTTCGAGAACAATGTAGACATGACCGAGACACGTCTCCGGTCAATAACCAATAGCGGGACCTGGATGCCCATATTGGCTCCTACATATTCTACGAAGATCTTTATGGGTTAGACCGCATAACAACATACGTTGTTCCCTTTGTCATCGGTATGTTACTTGCCCGAGATTCGATCGTCGGTATCCAATACCTAGTTCAATCTCGTTACCGGCAAGTCTCTTTACTCGTTTCGTAATACATCATCTCGCAACTAACTCATTAGTTGCAATGCTTGCAAGGCTTATGTGATGTGCATTACCGAGAGGGCCCAGAGATACCTCTCCGACAATCAGAGTGACAAATCCTAATCTCGAAATACGCCAACCCAACATTTACCTTTGGAGACACCTATAGAGCTCCTTTATAATCACCCAGTTACGTTGTGACATTTGGTAGCACACAAAGTGTTCCTCCGGCAAACGGGAGTTGCATAATCTCATAGTCATAGGAACATGTATAAGTCATGAAGAAAGCAATAGCAACATACTAAACGATCGGGTGCTAAGCTAATGGAATGGGTCATGTCAATCAGATCATTCACCTAATGATGTGATCTCGTTAATCAAATAACAACTCTTTGTCCATGGTTAGGAAACATAACCATCTTTGATTAACGAGCTAGTCAAGTAGAGGCATACTAGTGACACTCTGTTTGTCTATGTATTCACACATGTATTATGTTTCCGGTTAATACAATTCTAGCATGAATAATAAACATTTATCGTGATATAAGGAAATAAATAATAACTTTATTATTTCCTCTAGGGCATATTTCCTTCAGTCTCCCACTTGCACTAGAGTCAATAATCTAGATCACATCACCATGTGATTAACATCGATAGTTCACATCATCATGTGATTAACACCCATAGTTCACATCGCCATGTGACCAACACCCAAAAGGTTTACTAGATTCAGTAATCTAGTTCACATCGCTATGTGATTAACACCCAAAGAGTACTAAGGTGTGATCATGTTTTGCTTGTGAGAGAATCTTAGTCAACGGGTCTGCCACATTCAGATCCACATGTATTTTGCAAATTTCTATGTCAACAATGCTCTGCATGGAGCTACTCTAGCCCACTTTCAATATGTATCTAGACCAAGACTTAGAGTCATCTAGATTAGTGTCAAAACTTGCATCGGCGTAACCCTTTACGACGAACCTTTTTGTCACGTCCATAATCGAGAAACATATCCTTATTTCACTAAGGATAATTCTGACCGCTGTCCAGCGATCTACTCCTAGATCACTATTGTACTCCCTTGCCAAATCAGTGCAGGGTATACAATAGATCTGGTATACAGCATGACATACTTTATAGAACCTATGGCCAAGGCATAGGGAATGACTTTCATTCTCTTTCTATCTTCTGCCGTGGTCGGGCTTTGAGTCTTACTCAACTTCACACCTTGTAATACAGGCAAGAACTCTTTCTTTGACTGCGCCATTTTGAACTACTTCAAAATCTTGTCAAGGTATGTACTCATTGAAAAAACTTATCAAGCGTCTTGATCTATCTCTATAGATCTTGATACTCACAATGTAAGCAGCTTTACCGAGGTCTTTCTTTGAAAAACTCCTTTCAAACACTCCTTTATGCTTTGCAGAATAATTCTACATTATTTCCGATCAACAATATGTCATACACATATACTTATCAGAAATGCTGTAGTGCTCCCACTCACTTTCTTGTAAATACAGGCTTCACCGCAAGTCTGTATAAAACTATATGCTTTGATCAACTTATCAAAGCGTATATTCCAACTCCGAGATTCTTGCACCAGTCCATAGATGGATCGCTGGAGCTTGCACATTTTGTTAGCACCTTTCGGATTGACAAAACCTTCTGGTTGCATCATATACAACTCTTCTTTAATAAATCCATTAAGGAATGCAGTTTTGTTTATCCATTTGCCAGATTTCATAAAATGCGGCAATTACTAACATGGTTCGGACAGACTCAAGCATAGATATGAGTGAGAAGCTCTCATCGTAGTCAACACCTTGAACTTGTCGAAAACCTTTTGCGACAATTCTAGCTTTGTAGATAGTAACACTACTATCAGCGTCCGTCTTCCTCTTGAAGATCCATTTATTTTCTATGGCTTGCCGATCATCGGGCAAATCCATCAAAGTCCATACTTTGTTCTCATACATGGATCATATCTCAGATTTCATGGCCTCAAACCATTTCGCGGAATCTGGGCTCATCATCACTTCCTCATAGTTTGTAGGCTCGTCATGGTCAAGTAACATGACCTCCAGAACAGGATTACCGTACCACTCTGGTGCGGATCTCACTCCGGTTTACCTATGAGATTTGGTAGTAACTTGATCTGAAGTTACATGATCATCATCATTAGCTTCCTCACTAATTGGTGTAGTAGTCACAAGAACAGATTTTTGTGATGAACTACTTTCCAATAAGGGAGAAGGTACAATTACCTTATCAAGTTTTCTACTTTCCTCCCACTCACTTCTTTCGAGAGAAACTCCTTCTCTGGAAAGGATCCATTCTTAGCAACGAATGTCTTGCCTTCGGATCTGTGATAGAAGGTGTACCCAACAGTTTCCTTTGGGTATCCTATGAAGACATATTTCTCCGATTTGGTTTTGAGCTTATCAGGATGAAACCTATTTCATATAAGCATCACAATCCCAAACTTTAAGAAACGACAACTTTGGTTTCTTGCCAAACCACAGTTCAGATTGTGTCGTCTCAACGGACTTAGATGGTGCCCTTTTAAACGTGAATGCAGTTGTCTTTAATCTATAACCCCAAAACGATAGTGGTAAATCGGTAAGAAACATCATAGGTCGCACCATATCTAATAAAGTACGGTTATGACGTTCGGACACACCATTACATGGTGGTGTTCCAGGTGGCGTGAGTAGTGAAACTATTTCACATTGTTTTTAACTGAAGACCAAACTCGTAACTCAAATATTTGTCTCTGCGATCAGATCGTAGAAACTTTATTTTCTTGTCACGATGATTTTCCACTTCACTCTGAAATTCTTTGAACTTTTCAAATGTTTCAGACTTATGTTTCATCAAGTAGATATACCCATATCTGCTCAAATCATCTGTGAAGTTCAGAAAATAACGATACTTGCCGTGAGCCTTAACACTCATCGGACCGCATACATCAGTATGTATTATTTCCAATAGGTCAGTTGCTCGCTCCGGAGAACGGAGTCTTAGTCATCTTGCCCATGAGGCATGGTTCGCAAGCATGAACTGATTCATAATCAAGTGATTCTAAAAGTCCATCAGCATGGAGTTTCTTCATGCGCTTTACACCAATATGACCTAAACGGTAGTGCCACAAATAAGTTGCACTATCATTATTAACTTTGCATCTTTTGGTTTCAATATTATGATTATGTGTATCACTACGATCGAGATCCAACGAACTATTTTCATTGGGTGTGTAACCATATAAGGTTTTATTCATGTAAACAGAACAACAATTTATTCTCTTACTTAAATGAATAACCGTATTACAATAAACATGATCAAATCATATTCATGCTCAACGCAAACACCAAATAACACTTATTTAGGTTCAACACTAATCCCGAAATTATAGGGAGTGTGCAATGATGATCATATCAATCTTGGAACCACTTCCAACACACATCGTCACTTCACCCTTAACTAGTCTCTGTTTATTCTGCAACTCCCGTTTCGAGTTACTAATCTTAGCAACTGAACTAGTATCAAATACTTAGGGGTTGCTATAAACACTAGTAAAGTACACATCAATAACATGTATATCAAATATACTTATGTTCACCTTGCCATCCTTCTTATCCTCCAATCACTTGGGGTAGTTCCGCTTCCAGTGACCAGTCCCTTTGCAGTAGAAGCACTTAGTCTCAGGCTTAGGACCAGACTTGGGCTTCTTCACTTGAGCAGCAACTTGCTTGCTATTCTTCTTGAAGTTCCCCTTCTTTCCTTTGCCCTTTTCTTGAAACTAGTGGTCTTGTTAACCATCAGCACTTGATGTTTTTTCTTGATTTCTACCTTCGTCAATTTCAGCATCACGAAGAGCTTGGGAATTGTTTCCGTTATCCCTTGCATATTATAGTTCATCACGAAGTTCTACTAACTTGGTGATGGTGACTAGAGAATTCTGTCAATCACTATCTTATCTGGAAGATTAACTTCCACTTGATTCAAGCGATTGTAGTACCCAGACAATCTGAGCACATGCTCACTAGTTGAGCGATTCTCCTCCATCTTTTAGCTATAGAACTTGTTAGAGACTTCATATCTCTCAACTCGGGTATTTGCTTGAAATATTAACTTCAACTCCTGGAACTTCTCATATGGTCCATGACGTTCAAAACATCTTTGAAGTCCCGATTCTAAGCCGTTAAGCATGGTGCACTAAACTATCAAGTAGTCATCATATTGAGCTAGCCAAACGTTCATAACGTCTGCATCTGCTCCTGCAATAGGTCTGTCACCTAGCGGTGCATCAAGGACATAATTCTTCTGTGCAGCAATGAGGATAAACCTCAGATCACGGATCCAATCCGCATCATTGCTACTAACATCTTTCAACACAATTTTTCTCTAGGAACATATCAAAATAAACATATGAAAGCAACAACGCGAGCCATTGATCTACAACATAGATATGCTAATACTACCAAGACTAAGTTCATGATAAATTAAAGTTCAATTAATCATATTACTTAAGAACTCCCACTTAGATAGACATCCCTCTAATCCTCTAAGTGATCACGTGATCCAAATCAACTAAACCATGTCCGATCATCACGTGAGATGGAGTAGTTTCATTGGTGAACATCACTATGTTGATCATATCTACTATATGATTCACGCTCGACCTTTCGGTCTCCGTGTTCCGAGGCCATATCTGCATATGCTTGGCTCGTTAAGTATAACCTGAGTATTCCGCGTGTGCAACTGTTTTGCACCCGTTGTATTTGAACGTAGAGCCTATCACACCCGATCATCACGTGGTGTATCAGCACGAAGAACTTTCGCAACGGTGCATACTCAGGGAGAACACTTCTTGATAATTTAGTGAGAGATCATCTTATAATGCTACCGTCAATCAAAGCAAGATAAGATGCATAAAAGATAAACATCACATGCAATCAATATAAGTGATATGATATGGCCATCATCATCTTGTGCCTGTGATCTCCATCTCCGAAGCACCGTCATGATCACCATCGTCACCGGCGCGACACCTTGATCTCCATCGTAGCATCGTTGTCGTCTCGCCAATATTATGCTTCCACGACTATCGCTACCGCTTAGTGATAAAGTAAAGCATTACAGCGTGATTGCATTGCATACAATAAAGCGACAACCATAATGCTCCTGCCAGTTGCCGATAACTCGGTTACAAAACATGATCATCTCATACAATAAAATTCGGCATCATGTCTTGACCATATCACATCACAACATGCCCTGCAAAAACAAGTTAGACGTCCTCTACTTTGTTGTTGCAAGTTTTACGTGGCTGCTACGGGCTTAAGAAAGAACCAATCTTACCTACGCATCAAAACCACAACGATAGTTTGTCAAGTTGGTGCTGCTTTAACCTTCGCAAGGACCGAGCATAGCCACACTCGGTTCAACTAAAGTTGGAGAAACTGTCACCCGCAAGCCACCTATGTGCAAAGCACATCGGGAGAACCGGTCTCGCGTAAGCGTACGCGTAATGTCGGTCCGGGCCGCTTCGTCCAACAATACCGCCGAACCAAAGTTTGTCATGCTGGTAAGCAGTATGACTTATATCGCCCACAACTCACTTGTGTTCTACTCGCGCATATAACATCAACACATAAAACCTAGGCTCGGATGCCACTGTTGGGGAACGTTGTAATTTCAAAAAATTTCCTACGCACACGCAAGATCATGGTGATGCATAGCAACGAGAGGGGAAAGTGTTGTCTACGTACCCTCGTAGACTGCAACGGAAGCGTTGGCGCAACGTAGAGGAAGTAGTCGTACGTCTTCCCGATCCGACCGATCCAAGCACCGTTACTCCGGCACCTCCGAGTTCTTAGCACACGTACAGCTCGATGACGCTCCCCGGGAGCCGATCCAGCAAAGCTTCGGGGATGAGTTCCATCAGCACAACGGCGTGGTGACGATGATGATCTACCGACGCAGGGCTTTGCCTAAGCACTACAACGATATGATCGAGGTGGAATATGGTGGCAGGGGGCACCGCACACGGCTAAGGAACGATCACGTGGATCAACTTGTGTGTTTAGAGGTGCCCCCCTGCCCCCGTATATAAAGGAGCCAGGGGGAGGAGGCCGGCCCTAGGAGAGGCGCGCCAGGTGTGGAGTCCTACTAGGACTCCAAGTCCTAGTAGGAGTCCACCAAGAGGGGAGGAAGGGAGAAGGAAGTGGAGGAGAAGTAAAGGTGGCCGGCCCCCTTTTCCCTAGTCCAATTCGGACTAGAGGGGAGGGGGGCGCAGCAGCCCCTTGGCCTTTCTCCTCTTCCCACTAAAGCCCATCAAGGCCCATTGCTTCTCCCGTAACTACCCGGTACTCCAAAAAATACCCGAATCACTCGGAACCTTTCCGATGTCCGAATATAGTCGTCCAATATATCGATCTTTACGTCTCGACCATTTCGAGACTCCTCGTCATGTCCCCGATCTCATTCGGGACTCCGAACTCCTTCGGTACATCAAAACTCATAAACTCATAATATAACTGTCATTGAAACCTTAAGCGTGCGGACCCTACGGGTTCGAGAACAATGTAGACATGACCGAGACACGTCTCCGATCAATAACCAATAGCGGGACCTGGATGCCCATATTGGCTCCTACATATTCTACGAAGATCTTTATCGGTTAGACCGCATAACAACATACGTTGTTCCCTTTGTCATCGGTATGTTACTTGCCCGAGATTCGATCGTCGGTATCCAATACCTAGTTCAATATCGTTACCGGCAAGTCTCTTTACTCGTTTCGTAATACATCATCTCACAACTAACTCATTAGTTGCAATGCTTGCAAGGCTTATGTGATGTGCATTACCGAGAGGGCCCAGAGATACCTCTCCGACAATCGGAGTGACAAATCCTAATCTCGAAATACGCCAACCCAACATTTACCTTTGGAGACACCTGTAGAGCTCCTTTATAATCACCCAGTTACGTTGTGACGTTTGGTAGCACACAAAGTGTTCCTCCGGCAAACGGGAGTTGCATAATCTCATAGTCATAGGAACATGTATAAGTCATGAAGAAAGCAATAGCAACATACTAAACGATCGGGTGCTAAGCTAATGGAATGGGTCATGTCAATCAGATCATTCACCTAATGATGTGATCCCGTTAATCAAATAACAACTCTTTGTCCATGGTTAGGAAACATAACCATCTTTGATTAACGAGCTAGTCAAGTAGAGGCATACTAGTGACACTTTGTTTGTCTATGTATTCACACATGTATTATGTTTTCGGTTAATACAATTCTAGCATGAATAATAAACATTTATCATGATATAAGGAAATAAATAATAACTTTATTATTGCCTCTAGGGCATATTTCCTTCATCTGCGAGCATTCAATAAACAGGAGAATACGAGGCAATATGGGCTCTGGGTTAATTCAACAATAAATCATATAAGAGCCACTTCAACAATTTAATCATGGTCTTCTCCTACTGACCCCCAAAGAAAAGAAAAGGAATAAAACTATTTACATGGGAAAGCTCCCAACAAGCAAAAGAAGAACGGGAAATATTTTTGGGTTTTTTTCTTTTTAATTACTACTACTGCAAAAAAATAAACTACTACTATTTTTTTGTTTTTCTTAAGGTTTATCAAACACACAAGAAGAAAGCAGGAAAAATAAAATAAACTAGCATGGATATTACAGTGAAAGAGTATGAGCACCGACATCTAGCAATGAGTGTGTGTGAACATAAGTGTAATGTCAGTGAGAAATACGTACTCCCCCAAGCTTAGGCTTTTGGCCTAAGTTGGTCCATTGCCAGGGATAGCCTGGCGGATACCTGTATGTGTAGCTAGGGTCGTACTGCGACGAAGAATAGCTGGGATCATACTGTGATGCAGCGGTTATCGCCTGCTGAGCTGCAGCCTGGAGTCGGGCTGCCTCCGCTCTCCTCTCGTACTCATCTGCCTCCTCTCTGGTAATAGTATATCTTCCGTTCGCTTGGTAATCAAAGAAGGCAGGTGCAGGGAGAGTAATACGGACAACACGCCATTTATCAAAGGTTAGTCGATATAAGAGAGGTGATTCAGGTCTCTCGACAAACTAGTGCAAAGCCATAGAGTTATAATCTAAATATGCAGGAGGCAACTCCGTATCACCCTCACGAATGTCTATCTCAAGAAAATTAGCTAAGCAGGTTGCATAAATTCCTCCAAAGAAATCTCCATTATATCTATTATGATGCAACCTACGAGCCACAATGGCTCCCATATGATAAGATTGGTCTCCTAACACAGCACTCCTAAGAATGCTAAGGTCAGGGACACACATGTGACATGATTCATCCTTAGCATTTATCCATCTACCTATGAATAGAGAAAAATAATGTATAGCAGGAAAGTGAATGCTTCCAATGGTAGCTTGCGTTATATCTCTAGATTCCCCTACAGTTATACTAGCAAGAAAGTTTCTAAATTCAGATTTAGGGGGATCTCTAACACTACCCCTGATGGAAGTTTGCAAGCAAAAGTGAAATCCTCTAAGTCCATGGTATAAGATTTTTCATAAAGATCAAACATGACTGAAGGAGAATTACACGAAGATGAATACTCAAACTTCCTCACAAATGAACTTGTGAGATCATGATACTGGGGGCATTTGTCAGCCTCAAAGTCCTCAAGACCGGCATTACGCAAATATGCTTTAAATTCTTCTTTCATTCCCGCACGATCCATAAAATTTTCCGACGGCCATTCACAAGGCCGCACTAGAGCGTCTCTTGGTGGTTCCTCGTCAGCATCACGCATAGCAAGCCTGGGTCCTTGCTTCTTAGAGGAACCACCTTGGAGCATCTTCCTAAGAATATTGCTTTTCTCTGAAAAATTTCTGAAATTAATAGTAACTTCAAACAAAAGTGAACCAACTTCAATAAAACTGATAGCAACTACTCCTACAAGTGTCTAGAGCCTATATCAAGCATTAGAACTACTTGGAACCATATAAATTTGACATGCAAGATCAAGAACATGGTCACCTATGCAGCAAAAATTTGCAATGAATAAAGCACTAGAACAAAAACTAATTGGACCAATGGAGGAGTCACATACCAAGGAACAATCTCCCCAAGCAGTTTTGCGAGAGGTGCTTTGAGCAAGGTGATCGGAAATCACAGCAAAGGTGGCTGAAACTCGTGCTTGAGTTGGTTTTTCGGGTTTGTGTGAGGAAGAGGAAGAAGATGGGTGCAGGGATAAGTGGAGGAGGGCCACCGTGGGCCCACAAGGCAGGGGGCGCGCCCAGGGGGTAGGGCGCGCCCTCCACCCTCGTGACCAGGTGGAAGCTCCCCCCGCGGTAATTTTTGCACAGAAAATCCTCAAATATTCCCGAAAAAATCATATTAAATTGGCATGTCATTCTGAGGACTTTTATTTTCAGGATATTTTTATATTGCACGGATAAATCAGGAAACAGACAGAAAAATATATTTTTACTTTATTTCAACTAAATAACAGAAAGTATAGAGAGGGTACAGAAGGTTGTGCTTCTAGTTTCATCCATCTCATGCTCATCAAAAGGAATCCACTAACAAGGTTGATCAAGTCTTGTTAACAAACTCATTCCGATAATCATGAAACCGGAGAAATTTCGAATAACACTAGGTTACCTCAACGGGGATATGCACATCCCCTATAATAAGTATATCATATTTCTTTTTGACAGTAGGAAGAGGAAATTCAAAACCTCCAAATATAATTGATGGAATTTTTCCAATAGAGTTGATACTATGAACTTGAGGTTGTTTCCTTGGAAAGTGTACCGTATGCTCATTACCATTAACATAAAAAGTGACATTGCCTTTGTTGCAATCAATAACAGCGCCTACAGTGTTAAGAAAAGGTCTTCCAAGAATAATAGACATACTATCATCCTCGGGAATATCAAGAATAACAAAGTCTGTCAAAATAGTAACATTTGCAACCACAACAGGCACATCCTCACAAATACCGACAGGTATAGCAGTTGATTTATCAGCCATTTGCAAAGATATTTCAGTAGGTGTCAACTTATTCAAGTCAAGTCTACGATATAAAGAGAGAGGCATAACACTAACACCAGCTCCAAGATCACATAAAGCAGTTTTAATATAATTTCTTTTAATGGAGCATGGTATAGTAGGTACTCCTGGATCTCCAAGTTTCTTTGGTATTCCACCCTTAAAAGTGTAATTAGAAAGCATGGTGGAAATTTCAGCTTCCGGTATCTTTCTTTTATTAGTAATGATATCTTTCATATATTTAGCATAAGGATTAGTTTTGAGCACATCAGTCAATCGCATACGCAAAAAGATAGGTCTAATCATTTCAGCAAAGCGCTCAAAACCCTCATCATCCTTTTTCTGTGATGGTTTCGGAGGAAAAGGCATGGGTTTCTGAACCCAAGGTTCTCTTTCCTTACCATGTTTTCTAGCAACACAGTCTCTTTTATCATAACGTTGATTCTTTGATTGTGGGTTATCAAGATCAACAGCAGGTTTAACTTCTACATCATTATCGTTACTAGGTTGAGCATCATCATGAACATCATCATTAACATTTTCACTAGGTTCATGTTCATTACCAGATTGTGTTTCAGCAGCAGACATAGATATATCATTTGGATTATCAGGTGGTTCAGCAATAGGTTCACTAGAAGTTTGCACAGTTCTATCATTTTTCTTTTTCTTCCTTTTAGAAGAACTAGGAACATCAATATTATTTCTCTGAGAATCTTGCTCGATTCTCTTAGGGTGGCCTTCAGGATACAAAGGTTCCTGAGTCATTCTACCAGTTCTAGTAGCCACTCTAACAGCATAATCATTTTTCTTACTATTCATTTCATCAAGCACTTCTTTTTGAGCTTTGAGTACTTGTTCTACTTGAGTGCTAACCATAGAAGCATGTTTTCTAACAAGTTTAAGTTCACCTCTAATATTAGCCATATAATCACCCAAGCATTTAATCATATCGGAATCATATTTCAATTGTCTACCAAAATAAGCATTGAAATTTTCTTGTTTAAACATAAAGTTATCAAACTCATCCAACCACTGACTAGCAATTTTAGTAGGAGGGACTTCAGCTTTATCATATCTATAGAGAGAATTTACCTTTACTACCTGTGTCAGGATATCGGGGTCTGGCGGTTCTTCAATAAATAAAGGATTAAGATCATATGTTTCTTCAACAGGCGGTAAATTAAGACCATGTATTTCTTCAATAGGAGGTAAATTCTTAACATTTTTAGCTTTAATACCTTTTTCTTTCATAGATTTGTTTGCCTCTTGCATATCTTCGGGACTGAGAAATAGAACACCTCTCTTCTTCGGAGTTGGTTTAGGAATAGGCTCATTAATTGGAGCAGGAGTTGGCTCAGGAGATGCCCAATTATATTCATTTGTCAACATATTATTCAATAGAATTTCAGCTTCATCCGGTGTTCTTTCCATGAAAAGAGAACCAGCACAACTATCCAGGTAATCTCTGGAAGCATCGGTTAGTCCATTATAAAAGATATCAAGTATTTCATGTTTCTTAAGAGGATGATCAGGCAAAGCATTAAGTAACTTGAGAAGCCTCCCCCAAGCTTGTGGGAGACTCTCTTCTTTAATTTGCACAAAGTTGTATATTTCCTTTAAAGCAGCTTGTTTCTTATGAGCAGGGAAATATTTAGCAGAGAAGTAATAAATCATATCCTGGGGACTACGCACACAACCAGGATCAAGAGAATTAAACCATATCTTAGCATCACCCTTTAACGAGAACGGAAATATTTTGAGTATATAAAAGTAGTGAGATCTCTCATCATTAGTGAACAGGGTGGCTATATCATTTAATTTAGTAAGATGTGCCACAACAGTTTAAGATTCATAGCCATGGAAAGGATCAGATTCAACCAAAGTAATTATGTCAGAAAATTCATAATCCTTATCAGGAACACATATAGGTGAAGTAGCAAAAGCAGGATCAGGCCTCATTTTATCTCTAAGTGATTCTTTGTTCCATTTAGCTATTAACCTTCTAAGCTCATCATTGTCATTGCAAGCTAAAATAGCAGCAGAAGCTTCTCTATTAAAAATATAACCTTCAGGAATAATAGGCCTATCCTCATCGTCATTTTCATCAATATTATCAAATTCAATAATTTCTTTCTCTCTAGCCCTAGCAATTTGTTCATCAAGAAATTCATTAAGGGGCACAGTAGTATCAAGCATAGAAGTAGTTTCATCATAAGTATCATGCATAGCAGAAGTGGCATCATCAATAACATGCGACATATCAGAACGAATAGCAGAAGCAGGTTTAGGTGTCGCAAGCTTACTCAAAACAGAAGGTGAATCAAGTGCAGAGCTAGATGGCAGTTCCTTACCTCCCCTCGTAGTTGAGGGATAAATTGTTGTCTTAGCGTCTTTCAAGTTCTTCATAGTGTCCAGCAGATATAAATCCCAAGTGACTCAAAGAATAGAGCTATGCTCCCCGACAACGGCACCAAAAAAAGGTCTTGATAACCCACAAGTATAGGGGATCGCAACAGTTTTCGAGGGTAGAGTATTCAACCGAAATTTATTGATTTGACACAAGGGGAGCCAAAGAATATTCTCAAGTATTAGCAGCTGAGTTGTCAATTCAACCATACCTGGAAACTTAGTATCTGCAGCAAAGTGTTTAGTAGCACAGTAATATGATAGTGGTGGTAACGGTAACAAAAGAGTAGTGCAAGCAATAGTAAATATTTTTGGTATTTTGTAGTGATTGTAACAATAGCAACGGGAAAGTAAATAAGCGGAAACCAGTATATGGAAAGCTCGTAGGCACCGGATCAGTGATGGATAATTATGCCGGATGCGGTTCATCATGTAACAGTCATAACATAGGGTGACACAGAACTAGCTCCAATTCATCAATGTAATGTAGGCATGTATTCCGAATATAGTCATATGTGCTTATGGAAAAGAACTTGCATGACATCTTTTGTCCTACCCTCCCGTGGCAGCGGGGTCCTAATGGAAACTAAGGGATATTAAGGCCTCCTTTTAATAGAGAACCGGAACAAAGCATTAGCACACAGTGAATACATGAACTCCTCAAACTATGGTCATCACCGAGAAGTATCCTGATTATTGTCACTTCGGGGTTGTCGGATCATAACACATAATAGGTGACTATAGACTTGCAAGATAGGGTCAAGAACACACATATATTCATGAAAACATAATAGGTTCAGATCTGAAATAATGGCACTCGGGCCCTAGTGACAAGCATTAAGCATAGCAAATTCATAGCAACATCAATCTCAGAACATAGTGGATACTAGGGATCAAACCCTAACAAAACTAACTCGATTACATGATAAATCTCATCCAACCCATCACCGTCCAGCAAGCCTACGATGGAATTACTCACGCACGGCGGTGAGCATCATGAAATTGGTGATGGAGGATGGTTGTGATGACGACGGCGACGAATCCCCCTCTCCGGAGCCCCGAACGGACTCCAGATCAGCCCTCCCGAGAGGTTTTAGGGCTTGGCGGCGGCTCCGTATCATAAAACGCGATGATTTTTTCTCCTCTATTTTTTGTCCCCGAAAGCCAATATATAGAGTTGGAGTTGGCGTCGGAAGGTGTCCAGGGGGCCCACGAGGTAGGGGGGCGCGCCCCCCACCCTCGTGGACAGGGTGTGGGCCCCCTGGTCTTCATCTTTGGCGAGGATTTTTTATTATTTATTGTAAGGTATTCCGTGGAGGTTCAGGTCATTCCGAGAACTTTTGTTTTCTGCACATAAAACAACATCATGGCAATTCTGCTGAAAACAGCGTCAGTCCGGGTTAGTTCCATTCAAATCATACAAGTTAGAGTCCAAAACAAGGGCAAAAGTGTTTGGAAAAGTAGATACAGCGGAGACGTATCACTAGGCGGCTTCGTCATGACCGCCCGTTCGGCCGTCGCGCCGACGATGACTTCTCGGGTCATCAAAAACAACCTCCACGTTGGCTCGGGATTCGCCGAGCAGATGGATCCAATGGAGATCTCTTCCTTGAACGAGCTCTTGGATCGCATCGCTGCCCTAGGAGTCTCTACGGACTATGATCGGATCGGGCTTAAACCCGACCAAAGGGAGATTAACTCTCTGCCAGTCACCCATCAGATAGCGGTGGTGGAGGAGAAATGTAGCGATTCTTCCTCTATTTTGAGGACAAACTATGTCTGGATCCCCGAGCTCTCCGAGCCGGATACCCGTCTACGGGAGGACATGGCCCAAGCTTCGAACCTAGAATCATATAGCGGGCTAGAACTATTGGGCAACATCCCGGAGCCCAAACTGCCAAGCTCGGAAACTCCTTCGCCCCTGGGTCTCAGATCGGATCAGGGTTTGGACCTAAATCTACCCACCCACCCAGACATAAGTGATCTTTCCCACATTATACAAGAGCCCCAAGAGACAGTACATCACTATTGGGCCAGATTCCTCCTTGTAATGAGCAAGGGCAAGGACTGCCGCGAGGAAGACGTAATTTCATTCTTTTGCAAAAATTGCACGAACAAGGGAATCCTAAACGCCATAAGTTGCCATGACATAGCACACTTCGCTGACTTGGCGGCCATAGTACAGAAGTACTGTGCGATGGAAAGCACCTGGAAAACCCAAACAAAATTTTGGGATCCTCCGGCTCTCACTAAACCCCCCGTCCGAACTAAAAGGGTGTACTCTCGTAAGTCACCCGATCCAATTACAGAGAAACCAAAGCCCACCACAGGGCGTGGAACTGTGTTGGAGGGATGGCTCAATGGGCCATGCAAAATTCACAGTACATCGGATACCATGCCAACACACAGCCTTAGAGCATGTTGGATACTCCAGCAGGTGGCCAAGAGCGGCAGGGACCTCCTCATCAACAATACCACAGAGCACCATCCCGTGGAAAATAATAATATAGTATTGAAAGTCTTCGAGACCTTCGCCTCAAATAATAGGCGCAAGCGAGCACTCCGCAGCCTTGCCGAAGTCTGCCACGTTGCAGCAGTAAATCCATGGAACGATACGGCCATAACCTTCAATGCCAGTGACAAACCTATTGGAAATATGCCCTAGAGGCAATAATAAATTATTATTATTATATTTCCTTGTTCATGATAATCGTTTATTATCCATGCTATAATTGTATTGATAGGAAACTCAGATACATGTGTGGATACATAGACAACACCATGTCCCTAGTAAGCCTCTAGGTGACTAGCTCGTTGATCAATAGATGGTTACGGTTTCCTGACCATGGACATTGGATGTCATTGATAATGGGATCACATCATTAGGAGAATGATGTGATGGACAAGACCCAATCCTAAGCATAGCACTAGATCGTGTAGTTCGTATGCTAAAGCTTTTCTAATGTCAAGTATCATTTCCTTAGGCCATGAGATTGTGCAACTCCCGGATACCGTAGGAGTGCTTTGGGTGTACCAAACGTCACAATGTAACTGGGTGACTATAAAGGTATACTACCGGTATTTCCGAAAGTGCTTGTTGGGTTGGCACGAATCGAGACTGGGATTTGTCACTCTGTGTAAACGGAGAGGTATCTCTGGGCCCACTCGGTAGGACATCATCATAATGTGCACAATGTGATCAAGGAGTTGATCACGGGATGATGTGTTATGGAACGAGTAAAGAGACTTGTCGGTAACGAGATTGAACAAGGTATCGGGATACCGACGATCGAATCTCGGGCAAGTACAATACCGCTAGACAAAGGGAATTGCATACGGGATTGATTAAGTCCTTGACATCGTGGTTCATCCGATGAGATCATCGTGGAACATGTGGGAGACAACATGGGTATCCAGATCCCGCTGTTGGTTATTGACCGGAGAGTCATCTCGGTCATGTCTGCATGTCTCCCGAACCCGTAGGGTCTACACACTTAAGGTTCGGTGACGCTAGGGTTATAGAGATATTAGTATGCGGTAACCCGAAAGTTGTTCGGAGTCCCGGATGAGATCCCGGACGTCACGAGGAGTTCCGGAATGGTCCGGAGGTAAAGAATTATATATAGGAAGTGCTATTTCGGCCATCAGGACAAGTTTCGGGGTCACCGGTATTGTACCGGGACCACCGAAAGGGTCCCGGGGGTCCACCGGGTGGGGCCACCTGCCCCGGGGGGGCACATGGGCTGTAGGGGGTGTGCCTTGGCCTATATGGGCCAAGGGCACTAGCCCCAAGAGGCCCATGCGCCAAGAGAAGAGGAAAAGGGGAGAGTCCTAAAGGGGGAAGGCACCTCCGAGGTGCCTTGGGGAGGATGGACTCCTCCCCCCCCTTGGCCGCACCCTTCCTTGGAGGAAGGGGCAAGGCTGCGCCCTCCCCCTCTCCCTTGGCCCTATATATAGTGGGGGGAAGGGAGGGCAACCACACCTAAGCCCTGGCGCCTCCCTCTCCCTCCCACGACACATCTTCCTCCTCCCGCAGCGCTTGGCGAAGCCCTGTTGGAATCCCGCTACTTCCACCACGCCGTCGTGCTGTTGGATCTCCATCAACCTCTCCTCCCCCCTTGCTGGATCAATAAGGAGGAGACGTTGCTGCTCCGTACGTGTGTTGACCGCGGAGGTGCCGTCCGTTCGGCGCTAGGATCATCGGTGATTTGGATCACGACGAGTACGACTCCATCAACCCCGTTCTCTTGAACGCTTCCGCGCGCGATCTACAAGGGTATGTAGATCCACTCCTCCCTCGTTGCTAGATGAATCCATAGATAGATCTTGGTGACACGTAGGAAAATTTTGAATTTATGCTACGTTCCCCAACAGTGGCATCATGAGCTAGGTTTATGCGTAGTTTCTATGCACGAGTAGAACACAAAGTAGTTGTGGGCGTTGATTTTGTTCAATATGCTTGCCGTTACTAGTCTTATCTTGATTCGGCGGCATCGTGGGATGAAGCGGCCCGGACCAACCTTACACGTATTCTTACGTGAGACTGGTTCCACCGGCTGACATGCACTAGTTGCATAAGGTGGCTAGCGGGTGTCTGTCTCTCCTACTTTAGTCGGGTCGGATTCGATGAAAAGGGTCCTTATGAAGGGTAAATAGCAATTGGCATATCACGTTGTGGTTTTGCGCAGGTAAGAAACGTTCTTGCTAGAAACCCATAGCAGCCACGTAAAACATGCAAACAACAATTAGAGGACGTCTAACTTGTTTTTGCAGGGTATGCTATGTGATGTGATATGGCCAAAGGATGTGATGAATGATATATGTGATGTATGAGATGATCATGTTCTTGTAATAGGAATCACGACTTGCATGTCGATGAGTATGACAACCGGCAGGAGCCATAGGAGTTGTCTTAATTTATTTATGACCTGCGTGTCAACATAAACGTCATGTAATTACTTTACTTTATTGCTAACCGTTAGCTGTAGTAGTAGAAGTAATAAGTTGGCGAGACAACTTCAAGGAGACACAATGATGGAGATCATGATGATGGAGATCATGGTGTCATGCCGGTGACGATGATGATCATGGAGCCCCGAAGATGGAGATCAAAAGGAGCAATATGATATTGGCCATATCATGTCACTATTTGATTGCATGTGATGTTTATCATGTTTATACATCTTATTTGCTTAGAACGACGATAGTAAATAAGATGATCCCTTACAACAATTTCAAGAAGTGTTCTCCCCTAACTGTGCACCATTGCTAAAGTTCGTCGTTTCGAAGCACCACGTGATGATCGGGTGTGATAGATCCTTACGTTCACATACAACGGGTGTAAGACAGTTTTACACATGCAAAACACTTAGGGTTAACTTGACGAGCCTAGCATGTACAGACATGGCCTCGGAACACAGAAGACCGAAAGGTCGAGCATGAGTCGTATGGTAGATACGATCAACATGAAGATGTTCACCGATGATGACTAGTCCGTCTCACGTGATGATCGGACACGGCCTAGTTGACTCGAATCATGTAATCACTTAGATGACTAGAGGGATGTCTATCTGAGTGGGAGTTCATAAGATGAACTTAATTATCCTGAACATGGTCAAAAGGTCTTCGCAAATTATGTCATAGCTCGCGCTTCAGTTCTACTGTTTAGATATGTTCCTAGAGAAAAATTTAGTTGAAAGTTGAAAGTAGCAATTATGCGGACTAGGTCCGTAAACTGAGGATTGTCCTCATTGCTTCTTAGAAGGCTTATGTCCTTAATGCACCGCTTAGTGTGCTGAACCTCGAACGTTTTCTGTGGATGTTGCGAACATCTGACATACACGTTTTGATAACTACGTGATAGTTCAGTTAAACGGTTTAGAATTGAGGCACCGAAGACATTTTTGAAATGTCGCGAAACATATGAGATGTTTCGAGAGCTGAAATTGGGATTTTAGGCTCGTGCCCACGTCAAGAGGTATAAGACCTCCGACGATTTTCTTAGCCTGCAAACTAAGGGAGAAAAGCTCAATTGTTGAGCTTGTGCTCAGATTGTCTGAATACAACAATCGCTTGAATCAAGTGGGAGTTGATCTTCCAAATGAAATAGTGATGTTTCTTCGAAGTCATTACCACCAAGCTGCTAGAGCTTCGTGATGAACTATGATATATCAGGGACATATATGATGATCCTTGAGATATTCGCAATGTTTGACTCCGCGAAAGTAGAAATCAAAAGGGAGCATCAATCGTTGATGGTTAGTAAAACCACTAGTTTCAAGAAGGGCAAGGGCAAGAAGGGATACTTCATGAAACGGCAATTCAGCTGCTGCTCTGGTGAAGAAACCCAAGGTTGAACCCAAACCCGAGACTAAGTGCTTCTGTAATAAGGGGAACAGCCACTGGAGCAGAATTACCCTAGATACTTGGTAGATAAGAAGGCTGGCAAGGTCGATAGAAGTATATTGGATATACATTGTGTTGATGTGTACTTTACTAGTACTCCTAGTAGCACCAGGGTATTAGATACCGGTTCGGTTGCTAAGTGTTAGTAACTCGAAATAAAAGCTACGGAATAAACGGAGACTAGCTAAAGGTGAGATGACGATATGTGTTGGAAGTATTTCCAAGGTTGATCAAATATCGTACGCTCCCTCTACCATCGAGATTGGTGTTTGCGTTGAGCATAGACATGATTGGATTATGTCTATCGCAATACGGTTATTCATTTAAGGAGAATAATGGTTACTCTGTTTATTTGAATAATACCTTCAATGGTCTTACGCCTAAAATGAATGGTTTATTGAATCTCGATCGTAGTGATACACATGTTCATGCCAAAAGATAGTAATGATAGTACCACCTACTTGTGGCACTGCCACGTTAAGTCATATCGGTATAAAACGCATGAAGAAGCTCCATGTTGATGGATCTTTGGACTCACTCATTTTTGAAAAGTTTGAGACATGCGAACCATGTCTATTGGTGTATATGCATGAAGAAACTCCATGCAAATGGATCGTTTGGACTCACTTGGTTTTGAATCACTTGAGACATGCAAATCATACCACATGGGCAAGATGACTGAAAGCCTCGTTTTCAGTGAAATGGAACTAGAAAGCAACTTGTTGGAAGTAATATATTTTGATGTGTGCAGTCCAATGAGTGCTGAGGCATGTAGTGGATATCGTTATGTTCTAACTTCACAGATGATTTGAGTAGATGTTGAGTATATTTACTTAATGAATCACGAGTCTGAATTATTGAAAGGTTCAAGTAATTTCAGGGTGAAGTTGAAAGATCATCGTGACAAGAGGATAAAATATCTATGATATGATCATAGAGATGAATATATGAATTACGAGTTTGGCACAGAATTAAGACATTGTGGAAATTGTTTCACAACTAATACAGCCTGGAACACCATAGTGTGATGGTGTGTCCAAACATCATAACTGCACCCTATTGGATATGATGCATACCATGATGTCTCTTATCGAATTACCACGATAGTTTATGGGTTAGGCATTAAAGACAACCACATTCACTTTAAATAGGGCACCACGTAATTCCGATGAGATGACACCGTATGAACTATGGTTTAGAGAAACCTAAGCTGTCATTTCTTGAAAGTTTGGGGCTACGACGCTTATCTGAAAAAGTTTCAGGCTGATAAGCTCGAACCCAAAGTGGATAAATGCATCTTCATAGGACACCCAAAACAGTTGGGTATACCTCCTGTCTCAGATCCGAAAGCAATAAAGGATTGTTTCTAGAATCGGGTCCTTTCTCGAGGAAAAGTTTCTCTCGAAAGAATTGAGTGGGAGGATGGTGGAGACTTGATGAGGTTATTGAACCGTCTCTTCAACTAGTGTGTGGCAGGGCACAGGAAGTTGTTCCTGTGGCACCTACACCAATTGAAGTGGAAGCTTATGATAGTGATCATGAAACTTCAGATCAAGTCACTACCAAACCTCGTGGGATGACAAGGATGCGTACTACTTCAGAGTGGTACGTGATCCTGTCTTGGAAGTCATGTTGCTAGACAACAATGAACCTACGAGGTATGGAGAAGCGATGGTGGGCCCAGATTCCGATAAATGGCTCGAGGCCATAAAATCCGAGATAGGATCCATGTATGAAAACAAAGTGTAGACTTTGGAAGAACTACTTGATGGTCGTAAGGCTGTTAGGTACATATGGATTTTAAAAGGAAGACAGACAATGATGGTAAGTGTCACCATTGAGAAAGCTCGACTTGTCGTTAAGATGTTTTCCGACAAGTTCAAGGAGTTGACTACGATGAGACTTTCTCACTCGTAGCGATGCTAAGAGTCTGTTGGAATTATATTAGCGATTACTGCATTGTTTATGAAATCTTGCAGATAGGATGTCAAAACATTGTTTCCTCGACGATTTTCTTGAGGAAAGGTTGTATGTGATACAACAGGAAGGTTTTGTCAATCCTGAAAGATGCTAATAACTATGCAAAGCTCCAGCAATCCTTCTGAGGACTGGAGTAAGCATCTCGGAGTTGGAATGTATGTTTTGATGAGATGATCAAAGATTTTGGTATATACAAAGTTTATGAGAAACTTGTATTTCCAAAGAAGTGAGTGGGAGCACTATAGAATTTCTGATGAGTATATGTTGTTGACATATTAAGGATCGGAAATGATGTAGAATTTCTGGAAAGCATATAGGGTTATTTGGAAAGTGTTTTTCAATGGAAAGCCTGGATTAAGCTATTTGAACATTGAGCATCAAGATCTATAAGGATAGATCAAAACGCTTAATGGTACTTTCAAATGAGCACATACCTTGACATGATCTTGAAGGTGTTCAAGATGGACCAGTCAAAGAAGGAGTTCTTGCCTGAGTTGTAAGGTATGAAGTTAAGACTTAAAGCTCGACCACGGCAGAATAGAGAGAAAGGACGAAGGTCGTCCCCTATGCTTAAGCCATAGGCTCTACTGTATGCTATGCTGTGTACCGCACCTGAAGTGTGCCTTGCCATGAGTCAGTCAAGGGGTACAAGAGTGATCCAAGAATGGATCACAGTACAGCGGTCAAAGTTATCCTTAGTAACTAGTGGACTAAGGAATTTTCTCGGTTATGGAGGTGATGAAGAGTTCGACGTAAAGAGTTACGACGATGCAAGCTTAACACCTATCCGGATAGCTCTGAGTAGAGATACCGGATACGTATAATGGAGCAACAATTTAGAATAACTCCAAGTAGAACAGTTATTTGAAATGGCTCCAAATAGAGCGTGGTAGCTGCATCTAGGAGATGACATAAAGATTTGTAAAGCGCACATGGATCTGAAAGGTTCAGACCCGTTGACTAAAACCTCTCTCACAAGCAACATGATCAAACCCAGAACTCATTGAGTGTTAATCACATAGTGATGTGAACTAGATTATTGACTCTAGTAAACTCTTTGGATGTTGGTTACATGGTGATGTGACCTGTGAGTGTTAATCACATGGCGATGTGAACTAGATTATTGACTCTAGTGCAAGTGGGAGACTGTTGGAAATATGCCCTAGAGGCAATAATAAATTAGTTATTATTATATTTCCTTGTTCATGATAATCGTTTATTATCCATGCTATAATTGTATTGATAGAAAACTCAGATACATGTGTGGATACATAGACAACACCATGTCCCTAGTAAGCCTCTAGTTGACTAGCTCGTTGATCAATAGATGGTTACGGTTTCCTGACCATGGACATTGGATGTCGTTGATAACGGGATCACATCATTAGGAGAATGATGTGATGGACAAGACCCAATCCTAAGCATAGCACTAGATCGTGTAGTTCGTATGCTAAAGCTTTTATAATGTCAAGTATCATTTCCTTAGACCATGAGATTGTGCAACTCCCGGATACCGTAGGAGTGCTTTGGGTGTACCAAACGTCACAACATAACTGGGTGACTATAAAGGTATACTACAGGTATTTCCGAAAGTGCTTGTTGGGTTGGCACGAATCGAGACTGGGATTTGTCACTCCATGTAAACGGAGAGGTATCTCTGGGCCCACTCGGTAGGACATCATCATAATGTGCACAATGTGATCAAGGAGTTGATCAAGGGATGATGTGTTACGGAACGAGTAAAGAGACTTGCCGGTAACGACATTGAACAAGGTATCGGGATACCGACGATCGAATCTCGGGCAAGTACAATACCGCTAGACAAAGGGAATTGCATACGGGATTGATTAAGTCCTTGACATCGTGGTTCATCCGATGAGATCATCGTGGAACATGTGGGAGCCAACATGGATATCCAGATCCTGCTGTTGGTTATTGACCGGAGAGTCATCTCGGTCATGTCTGCATGTCTCCCGAACCCGTAGGGTCTACACACTTAAGGTTCGGTGACGCTAGGGTTATAGAGATATTAGTTTGCGGTAACCCGAAAGTTGTTCGGAGTCCCGGATGAGATCCCGGACGTCACGAGGAGTTCCGGAATGGTCCGGAGGTAAAGAATTATATATAGGAAGTGCTATTTCGGCCATCGGGACAAGTTTCGGGGTCACCGGTATTGTACCGGGACCACTGAAAGGGTCCCGGGGGTCCACCGGGTGGGGCCACCTGCCCCGGGGGGCCACATGGGCTGTAGGGGGTGCGCCTTGGCCTATATGGGCCAAGGGCACCAGCCCCGAGAGGCCCATGCGCCAAGAGAAGAGGAAAAGGAAGAGTCCTAAAAGGGGAAGGCACCTCCGAGGTGCCTTGGGAAGGAGGGACTCCTACCTGGCCGCACCCTTCCTTGGAGGAAGGGCCAAGGCTGCGCCCCCCCCTCTCCCTTGGCCCTATATATAGTGGGGGGAAGGGAGGGGAGCACCACCCCCAAGCCCTGGCGCCTCCCACTCCCTCCCATGACACATCTTCCTCCTCCCGCAGTGCTTGGCGAAGCCCTGTTGGAATCCCGCTACTTCCACCACGCCGTCATGCTGTTGGATCTCCATCAACCTCTCCTCCCCCCTTGCTGGATCAAGAAGGAGGAGACGTCGCTGCTCCGTACGTGTGTTGAACGCGGAGGTGCCGTCCGTTCGGCGCTAGGATCATCGGTGATTTGGATCACGACGAGTACGACTCCATCAACCCCGTTCTCTTGAACGCTTCCGCGCGCGATCTACAAGGGTATGTAGATCCACTCCTCCCTCGTTGCTAGATGACTCCATAGATAGATCTTGGTGACACGTAGGAAAATTTTGAATTTATGCTACGTTCCCCAACAAAACCTCAATTCCGAACAGCCCGAGCACCAGCCGCTTTGGTCCTTAGTCCAATTGTGGACGGCTTCCGGCTTACTAAAGTGCTCATGGACGGTGCCAGCGGATTAAACCTCATCTACAAGGAGACTCTTAGCAAAATGGAAATAGACAAGAGCCGCATTGAGTATAGCAGCACGACCTTCAGACGAATCATCCCTAGTCGGGAGGCACGATGTGCGGGAAAAATCACACTAGATGTGGTATTCGGCACGCCGGAGAATTATAGGTCCGAAGAAATCACATTCCAAGTGGCCCCGTTCAGTAGCGGATACCACGCCCTTTTTGGGCGGGAG
Organism: Triticum urartu; assembly: GCF_056163025.1. Lineage (NCBI taxonomy): Eukaryota > Viridiplantae > Streptophyta > Magnoliopsida > Poales > Poaceae > Triticum > Triticum urartu. Next base: position 583,935,499 of record NC_141877.1, read on the forward strand.
GCATTCACGATCTTCCAAGCTATACCCCATTACGGGTACATGAAGCTCAAAATGCCCGGGCCCAATGGAATCATCACTCTAGCTAGTGATCCGGACGCACTCCGCACCGAAAAAAGAACCGCCGCACTGGCCCTCGAGGCGTTATCTGGAGCCCTTGCAGCCGAAGAACTAACTACGCTGCGCTCCACAGTGGACAGGGACGACGTGATACTCGAAAAAAGACCCAAGTCCACCTCTTTTAAACCAGCGGACGAAATAATCAAATTTCAGGTCCACCCAGCCGACCCTAAAAAACAGCATCCATCGGGGCACAGCTGAACCCCACAACAGATGCCGCACTGCGGGAGTTCTTGCGCGAGAATTGGGACATCTTCGCCTGGCATCCTTCATACATGCCAGGAATCCCATGCAGGCTGGCCGAGCATAGCCTAAACATTCTAAAGGGATACAAGTCGGTCAAGCAGACTCTTCGGTGTTTCTCAGAGCCTAAGCGACAAGCCATGGGAGAGGAGCTAGCCAAGTTACTCGAGGCCGGATTCATTAGAGAAATAAAACATCCGGACTGGCTAGCAAACCTGGTAATGGTACCAAAGAAGGACAAATTCTGGCGCCTATGTGTCGATTTCAAGGACCTTAACAAGGCTTGCCCCAAGGATCCCTTCCCCCTCCCCCGCATCGATCAAATTATCGATGCTACCGTAGGACACAACTCATTGTGTTTCCTCGACACATACTCCGGATACCATCAAATTAAGATGGTGGAGTCCGATCAAGCTGCAACTGCAATCATCACTCCATACGGCCCCTTCTGTTTTAACACCATGCCTTTCGGGCTCAAAAACGCTGGTGCAACCTATCAACGCATGATTCAGACATGCCTGGAAACACAAATCGGCAAAACAGTGGAGGCATACATAGACGATGTGGTCATTAAAACCAGACACGTCGAATCCTTAATAGACGACTTGAGGCTCACGTTCGACAATCTCCGAACATATGACATCAAGCTCAATCCGGAAAAATGCGTTTTCGGCGTGCTCGACGGAAAGCTCTTGGGCTTCATCGTTTCCAATAGAGGAATTGAAGCAAATTCGGCTAAAATCCGTGCTCTGTCACAGTTGTCTATCCCAACAGACCTCAAGCAAATCCAGAAATTAACTGGATGCGTGGCTGCCTTAAGCCACTTTATCTCCCGATTCGGAGAAAAGGCACTACCTCTTTATCACCTTCTTTGACGCACCGAACACTTCGAGTGGACGGATGCGGCCACAGACGGATTGGAAGAAATAAAAGCCATCTTGGCCAGCAAACCAATCTTGGCCGGGCCAAATATCGTCGAACCAATGATGTTATATATAGCGGAAACACACCAAGTTGTAAGCGCAGTGCTCATCGTCGAACGAGAGACAGGCGGACATAAGTTCCCGCTTCAAAAGCCGGTATACTATGTATCCACTGTCCTCACTCCATGCAAATCACGGTACCCACATTATCAAAAGATAGCATACGCGGTCTTCATGGCATCCCGGAAACTATGACACTACTTTCAAGAGTGTTCAATTACGGTGGCCTCTGAAGTACCACTCAACGACATAATAAATAACCGCGATGCCACGGGCCGGATTGCTAAATGGGCTATTGAGCTCCTCCCGTTTGACATAACATACAAACCACGGCGAGCCATTAAGTCACAAGTACTGGCTGATTTCATCGCCGAATGGACAGAAGCCGAACTCCCTAAAGAGTACGGCGCATACTCTAATTGGATCATGCACTTTGACGGCTCTAAGATGCTGGCTGGTCTGGGGGCAGGCGTCGTCCTGACATCCCCCACCGGAGATACAGTCCAATACATACTCCAAATATTATACACAAACTCCAACAATGCAGTAGAATATGAGGCCCTGTTGCATGGTCTCCGGATGGCAGTCTCCATGGGCATTCAATGCCTAGAGGTGCGTGGGGATTCGAACCTCGCAATATCTCAAATAAATGGAGACTTTGACGCCAAGGACCCAAAAATGGCGGCTTATCACAACGCCATCCTCAAAATGTCAGCTCGGTTCGAGGGGCTCGAATTCCACCATGTGGTCCGAGAAAACAATCAAGCGGCGGATATACTCGCCCGCATCGGCGCTAAGCGCGACCCTGTCCCACCTAATATCTTCTTGGAAAGGCTGTTTAAGCCATCCATGGTGTGGGAAGGGGAGACCGGCAACAACAGTCCGGATCCGGCCACAATGCCAGATCCCAAACACTCTGACGTAATCGGAGGCTCTGCCACCGAAATAACACCTTTCGGCCCACGTGATTATGGCTGTCATCGCCCTGTGGACAGAACCCTTCTTGGCTTACCTAACTAGGCAAGAACTCCCTGAGGACCCAAACGAGGCATGTTGCATTGTGCGGCGGTCTAAAGCCTACAAGGTCCACGAGGGAGAGCTTTATAAGAAAAGCGCTACCGGAGTACTTCAAAGGTGCATCTCCGAAGAGGAAGGACGGCAACTTTTGGCAGAAATTCATGCTGGACTCGGCGGCCACCACGCCGCAGCTCGGGCCCTTGTAAGCAAGGCCTTCCGTACAGGTTTTTACTGGCCGACGGCCCGAGCAGACGCACAGGACCCCGTCCAACGTTGCGTCGGTTGCCAACTTTTTGCAAACCAAAGCCATCTGCCACCTACCGCTCTCCGAACAATCCCCATTACTTGGCCCTTTGCAGTCTGGGGGCTTGATATGGTCGGACCCCTTAAAGGCGGAAGCCATAAGAAAATGTACCTATTGGTCATGGTGGATAAATTCACCAAATGGGTAGAAGCCAAACTAGTTAAAACGGCCGAGTCCGAACCAGTGATAGACTTCATATCCGGGGTTGAACACCGTTATGGTGTCCCCCATAGCATCATCACCGATAATGGCTCGAACTCTATAGCCGACGAGGTAAAAACTTGGTGCGGCAACATGGGCATTAAGCTAGATTATGCCTCCGTCTATCACCCCCAAACAAATGGTCAAGTCGAGCGACCAAATGGTCTTATTATGAGCGGCATCAAACCCAGATTAGTGCGATCCTTAAAGGAATCAGATACGCACTAGGTTGAGGAGCTCGACTCCGTACTATGGGGGCTGCGGACCACGCCGAATCGCACTACCGGATACACACCATTTTTTATGGTGTACGACGCAGAGGCGGTACTGCCCTGTGACATCATTCATGACTCACCTCGAGTGCGCATGTATGAAGAGAAAGAAGCCGAGCTTGATCGGCAGGACAGTTTTGATCGGCAGAGAAAAAAGCCCACTCCGCATTCTATCAGCAACAGGCTCGACGGTATCAAAGCAGAGAAGTACGGGCCAAAACTTATAACGTTGGTGAACTCGTTCTACGCCTACCAGAGAAGAAAAAGGACAAGCTCAAGCCCAAATGGGAAGGTCCCTTCGTTATTGACAAAGTTCTAACCGGTGGAGCGTACCGTCTGCGGGATGCATCGGACAATTGACTCGAGCCAAACCCATGGAATGCGGCCAGACTCCGAAGGTTCTACGCCTAGTGCCGGACTCTGTGTTCTTCTCCTTACCTCCGTCCCTTTTTTTATATACATATCCTCTATCTGTCTTTCTTTCTTTCTTCCTTTTTTCTTTTCACGGCCTTAAAAGGTCAAAATGTGTCTTGACTACACAATCTTGACACGCCAGGCGTGCTCATTATACCTGGGGGCTTCTTATACAGAAGCCTAATATAATTATGTTCCGGGCTCTATGCCCCCTGCACACGTGTTACTTTTCCACATGTACATTTTCTTCGCCATTATATGCATCGATATGAATTAAGTTTTGGCCAAGCTGGTTGCCTGGCTCTTGTGTTTATGCCCTACATTCCCGTTAATTCGGCTAGGGCATAAGGGGAGCACCTCTTCGATTGTTACTGCCGGGTCAGCCGGATGTGTACCTCAGACTGGGTGAAGCCGAAAGCTAGCGTTCTTAAGGGAATATTCGTTCGGTGAACAAAAGATGACTTTTACTTATTACAATACATGCCCCCAGATGTTTATATCCTGCGTCTCTTTTCGCAGTTCGGACATGCACATTAATGCATGCGTACCCAGGGAAAGGAACCCTTAACGGAACTATTCTCCCTGGAAGATGTTTCTTACTATCCATGTAATATAACATAGCTTGTTGGGTACTTGTCTGTTCAAGCACTTATGACCCCTACGCCTGGTCTCCACGAGTACCCCGGTTTTTACATAACTGAGCGGGTATTCGGATACACTCCGGACTGTCGAGTCCGGAGGTTGAAGCGAAAAGGTCTGCCATGACAAATGATTTACAATCCGGCTAGGGACAATATATGTCACTTGAAGTACACAGTCACTTAGACTAACTAAATTCTTCTTCTATACCATCCATGTTTGGATGGCTCCTTTTCTCAAAGCATGTTGGCCTATCATCAAGCATGATTTCTATGACCTTTGCGCTCAATTTTATGATGGCACCCTGGACATTAACAGCATCAATGACGGACTCATCACGTTGATCCCTAAAGTTAACTCCCCAGAAACTGTAAATGATTACAGACCGATCACGCTTTTGAACTGCTGCCTCAAGCTGATTACAAAACTTCTAGCAGATCGGCTACAATCAAAGATTTTGGACTTAGTTCATCGCAATCAGTATGGCTTCATTAAGGGGAGGACTATCCAAGATTGCCTTGCCTGGGCTTACCAGTATCTACACCAATGTCAAAGCTTGGGCAGACAGATTATTTTGCTCAAACTTGACTTTGCAAAGGCCTTCGACACGATCGCCCATGACCCAATGATCCAGATTATGCATCATATGGGTTTCAACGACAAATGGATTTCCTGGATCCAATGATTATTCTCCTCTGGGCGCTCTTCTGTCCTCCTCAACGGGGTGCCAGGCCGCCAATTCCAATGCCGCTGTGGTGTCCGACAGGGGGACCCTTTGTCCCCCCTCATTTTTGTGCTCGCTGCGGATTTATTACAGTCGGCCATAAATGACGCTTTCAGACATGGTAAAATCGAGCTCCCCTTCCCTTGTGTTGGGCAAACCGACTACCCTGTTATTCAATACGCCGACGACACGTTGATAGTCCTACCTGCATGTATCCGTCAAGCTTCTTTGATCAAGGAGATCCTATCGGATTACGCCACCTCTATTGGTTCGAAAATCAATTTTCACAAATCCACTTTGATTCCGATCAACCTCGACCTCTCCTCTGCGGATGTTCTTGCAAGGGTTTTTGGCTGTAATGTTGGCACGCTGCCTTTCACTTATCTTGGCCTGCCTCTGGGTACCACTCGGCCTATAGTGCAAGACCTCATGCCTCTTGTTTGCCGATTGGAAAGGCGTTTAACGTCAACCATTGCTATGATGACCTATGGTGGCAGATTATCCTGGCTGAATGCTTCAGTCACGTCTCTTCTTATATTTGCCATGTGTACACTCAAATTTCCGCCCAAACTTCTTGAGATCCTAGACAAAATCAGAAGGCGCTGTCTCTGGACTAAGAAAACCGAGCAGGATGACAAATGCTCCTCTCTTGCGGCTTGGAACATGGTTTGTCGTCCCAAAGATAAAGGTGGGCTAGGGGTGATCGATCTTAAAATACATAACGAAGCCCTGCTCCTAAAATTCCTCCATAAATTCTACAATAAAATGGATGTGCCCTGGGTTCATCTATTATGGGACAATCTCTACGTCAACAAAATACCTCATGCAGTGGACCAGGCCGGATCCTTCTAGTGGCGCGATATTCTAAAACTGACACCAACCTTCAGGGGCGTTTCTCTTGTTCAGTTGGTGGATGGTAGGACCACCTTGCTTTGGAAAGATCTTTGGGCGCGTGATGTGCTGCTTGACTCCCGCCCACGTGCCTTCTCTTTTGCGCTGCATGAAGACATCTCGGTTGCTGACTTCTGGGCCTCTAATGATCTGCATGAAACCTTTCAACTCCCTGTATCTCCAACTGCGCTGGACGAAATCCGAGATATGCAGCTAACATTGGCCCAGATTTGCCCCTCCACGTCAAATACTGATGTTTGGCACTACGTGTGGGGCGCGACTGAGTTTCGACCTAAGGATTACTACTCTTTCTTCTTTCGAGATGCTCATGCCGATCCCATATTCAAGCATCTGTGGAAATCAAGATGTACAATGAAGTTGAAGGTGTTTGGATGGCTCCTTTTTGTGGACAGGCTCAATACGCGCAATATGCTGAAACGGAGGCACTACAACATTGGTGACGATTTTAACTGCCTTCTTTGCGGGCTGCCAATTGAAGAAACGGTGGACCACATGATCTTCACCTGTGATTTTAGCAAGATCTGCTGGACCAAGCTTAGCATCCACTGGCCCGCTTTTGATAACCGTCTCACTGCCATCAGATTAAACAGAGACTCATGGCCTGACCCGTTCTTCATGGAAGTTTTTCTCACTGCTGCATGGAGCATATGGAAGGAGAGGAATAACAAGCACTTCCGAGGAGTCGACCCCACAATTGGGTCTTGGCTGTCACTCTTCAAAAATGACCTCGGTCAGCTATAATATAGAATCAAGGAGGCCCATAGGGGCCCATTTGTAAATCTTTGTAACACTCTAGGTTAATCCTTGTTGTCTCTCTTCTCTCTCGGATCCCCCCGAGGAGGACTAGTAGTTTGCCTCTCCCCTAGACCATGGGGAGGGGGGGTAGTTGATCGACCGTGTTTGGCGTTGTATATGTCTATGTAAACACCCCATTTATATAGATATATATAAAATCACAGTGGGAGTGCTCTCCCACTGTCAATTGTCTCAAAAAAAATAGGCTGTCTAGCCTACAATCCTGTTGGGAATACTTTGTGGCTAATTTTACCTGGTCATACACCAAACTGACGGGGATCTCTTTCCCATCAGACCCCACAGGTCCGACCTCGGCCATGTGGTTCGGGTCATCCTTGGTATATCGAGTCTTCACCATGGCCCAGGCTTCCCTTGCACCTTGTCGGCAGGCAGATATCTTCCAGAATCGGAAGCGCCGCCGCACTCCCTTGAGCATCTCTACGAGCTCCCTCATGCCTCCTGGCAGGGAGGCGGATGGCCACAAGGCCTGGGCAATGCCCTGCATTACCTGTCGAACTTGTTCATGCAGTTGTGAGAGCTCTGGTAGAAGATCACTCGCAGAGCCGGGCATGTCCTCTCCGGGACGACCCGTCAGCATACCTACAGATATAACTCTGTTAGCCGGTTTCTTTGCCGAACTATATAAAAGTTCGTTCAAGCACTTACTAAAAATGCCGAGTCGAACCTCCTTATTCTCCTTTACGGAGTCAGCTAGCTGGGCCCGAACATCTTTTAGTTCAACACCCAGCCGGCTATTGGCATCTTGGAGATCGTTTTTCTCCTGCCTAACCTGCGTAAGCACGCGCTTGCCAGCCTCTAACTGTCGTTGAGCATGTTGCCCATCCCCTCGCACGACCTTCGGATTCACTCCGGGATCATCTGCAGAATCTACTGTTAGATTTGCATGCATGCCGAATACTAACTGGTATATGTCATTCTTTTCGATAGGAACAAGTGTTACCAGATGGGGCCTTCTTGGACTCCTTCATTGCGGCAACTGCGGCCTGTAGCTGGGCTTTGCACTCCTCCAGCTCCTGAGACAACTGGGTATTTTTCTTCGTAAGAACCTACGCAAATAATGATCCTTAAATCAGTTGTGCCAACTGTTTCAAGTCTCAGGGGCTACTGATATACATAATTATCAGATTTTCTTACCCGTATATCCTTTACATACTGGTCCGCGGCTCTGGCAAGACCATTTTGAGTAGCTCGGATGTACGCGTCTCCTGAGTTGAAGGCATCGAACGCCTCTTCAGAGAAACCAGGGTCGCGGAGTACGGCCCGGCGACGCCTGTGATTCATGGCACTCTCCACTTCGGAATTCATAGCGGACAGCCTATCCGCATCCTCTGTAGGAGGAACATCCGGTGTTGTCCCCACGTTAGCATCTGCCTCTAAGTCCGGCTCTAGAGCCCGGCTGGTGGAGGTGTGGCCGGTAGGCTCTCCGGATACGGTCCGGCGAACGTTTTTCCTGCCAGGAACCATGGACGTTATTATATTTTAAAGACGGCAACCTCGGAGCAGGGTTCTTTTTCATACCTCTGCGACGGCGTCTCAGTCCTGACCGCCTTCCTTTTAAGCCTACCCGACTTCGGTGCCCCTTGTTGGTGAGACACCGTGGGTTCGGCATGGCGTCCCGAGGGCCTTCACTGTAAGACACCATATGTGTGCGGTGGGTGAAGTGCAAAAAAGGGATCCTTCTCGGAAGTTGGGACTCCGGTTTTACTTACATGCGATGCAGGGAGCAGTCCAGGATAATCGGCTATGATGGCCACCAAGGCACCGTCGTAGCTTAACTGGTAGAACGTCCTGTCGATAAGCTCCAGAAATATGTCCGGATCTTCTTCGAGTCCGGGGTCGAGGGCCCGATCAGGGTCCTTTGGCTGTGGAGACGGGTTGTGGACCTCCCTCACGGCTTTTCACAGTTCCTGCTATGAAATAGCAAGGTAAATATTTATGACGAAGAATGCGGGAAGGTCTGGAGTAAAAAGTAGCAGCTCACCCAGTTTGAGGGGTTGTACATAGAGAATCCATCCCGTGGCTTAATGCGAATGAACTCCTCTTCCTCTCCTTTATATAAATCGGACAGTATTTTTGCTAGAGCAGCGGCGGAGTCCGAACCTTTATGGCCGCAGCGGGTGGCATCGTATTCTCCATTGAAGTGCCACATGGGTTGTCCCCGATATTGAAGTGGATGCACCCCCTGCATTATACATATTGACATAACCTCGATTATTGTCAGTACTGATTTGGCCAACATTTTTATCCGGCCCATCAAGTAAAGGACCTCTCTTTTATCTTCCTCCTGGGGGCTCCGAGGGCGCCAGCTGCGGCGTTTCTTCAAAGGGGCATTATTAAACTCAGGAAGGCCCATCCGAATAGGGTCCAGAAGGGGGACGTCCTCCGTATAAAACCATTTCGAAGGCCAGTCTTCGGATGTCTTCTTCGGAGTACCGGACAGGTATCCGGTCCCGGCGATGCGCCATATTTCGGCTCCGCCCACTTGATATATTGACCCCTCCTGTGTACGGGGTACGAGGCAGAATAGCCTCTTCCATAGCTCGAAATGAGCTTCGCAGCCCAGAAACAGCTCGCAAAAGGCGATGTAGCCAGCGATGTGTAATATGGAGGCGGGAGTAAAGTTATGCAGCTGGAGACCGTAGAACTCCAGGAGCCCGCGGAGGAACGGATGGATTGGAAATCCGAGTCCCATTAATAAGTAAGGGACAAGGCATACCCGCTCCCCCATGGATGGGTTGGGAAAGCTCTCCGCTTGCTCCCCACCATTGTAAGTGGCTAGTCTGGCTCAGACGGAGACCATATACGTAGGAGGGAGAAACCCATGGGTCTGTAACTCTACTAATTGGCTGTGGGGGGCGGAACACTTCTCCCAATTGCCTGGCTTAGTGCTACGGGAGCGAGAGGAGGAGCTGCGATGGCCGGCCATGATGGGATGGGCTTTTCCGGGCGTGCTCCAATGGATACTCGATGTGGGAAGATGGTTTGATATGGATCTGAGGATCCCCGGGTCTTTAAATAGACGATTTACTCACATGGTTAGGGTGGCAAGTGTAAAAATGCCCCGACTTCTCGCATTCGCTCGACACGTGGAAGATAGCCATTATTAGGCGCAGAAGCCGAGGAGTGCAACATTCATGGGAAGTCGGACACTACTCGACAGGTACTCGGAATTTGGAGAAGAACCCGCCTTGCAAGGCTGAAGACAATCTGCGCGCCGGACTCATCGTCATTGAAGCCTGGTTCAGGGGCTACTGAGGGAGTCCTGGATTAGGGGGTCCTCGGACAGCCGGACTATATACGTTGGCCGGACTATTGGACTATGAAGATACAAGATTGAAGACTTCGTCCCGTGTCCGGGTGGGACTCTCCTTTGCGTGGAAGGCAAGCTTGGCAATTCGGATATGTAGATCTCCTCCCTTGTAACCGACTCTGTGTAACCCTAGCCCCCTCCGGTGTCTATATAAACCGGAGGGTTTAGTTCGTAGGACATCAACAATCATAATCATAGGCTAGCTTCTAGGGTTTAGCCTCAACGATCTCGTGGTAGATCAACTCTTGTAATACTCATATCATCAAGATCAATCAAGCAGGAAGTAGGGTATTACCTCCATCCAGAGGGCCCGAACCTGGGTAAACATTGTGTCCCCCGCCTCCTATTACCATCCGCCTTAGACACACAGTTCGGGACCCCACACATTCAGATGTTGATCAACTCCAAGGTTGGGACTGGGACGTATCTGCTTGACAAAGAGCATCTTCCTCTTAGGCCTGATTTTGAGGACAACGATGTTGTTATGGATGCATCACATCCTACATGTGCAGAGGCCCAGGAGAAGATCGAGAAAGCAAAGGCTGCAAAAGCAGCAAAGGCAGCAAGTGCCCCAGATGCTTCTATAGTGAATCTCAAGACCAAGCAAGATCAGCTCAGTTATCTGCTTGAGGACCGTGAGGATTGAGAAGAGCCTGGCCACGTTGACTCAGAATCAGGAGAGTCTTGAAAGGATCATTGAGACTAAAATGTATGACCTAGATGTGAAGGTCACTGAGATTCAGACCATTATGGAGAAGCTTCAAGATGATGCTGAGGACAATGATGATAGACCAACTATAGACAGATTTCAGTCAGTGCCAAGGGCACAGAGGTCTTCTGCTGAGCCAGTTGCAGACGTGAGACCTGCTCATTCTGCTCCTGCCACCACAGCCACAGTTGCCCCTCCAGTATCCACTCCACCATCTCCATAGACTTCAGCAGAGGCATTTGTAGATGGACTCCTCTCCATGCTGTCTACGCACACCAGAGCTACAAGCCAGAGGACCCCTTCAGGAGCTCCCGGAGATCGTGCCTAGAGTGTCGCATAGCACTATATGTTTTCAAACTTTTTGGTAACTTGTTGCCAAAGGGGGAGAAAATGTATAGATCATAGGCTTCGAGAGAGAGTGCCTTTTGCCTTTTGTTGGTTTTATTTGCCTTGCTACTTTGGTTTTTTTGGTTGTTGCTACTTATGCTACTACCTGCGTTATGCTCGTGAGATACTTGTGTGATCATGTGTTTGAGCATACTATGCTTAATGTGTGCTTGCATGTCTATCTCTATGATTATTTGTGTATGATCAATCACTTGTATCCTTGGTGATGAGTGCATGTGATCCTATTCTTATCATTTTGTGCGCTCCACCAAGATGTATGTGACATGAAAGAGTGATCCATGATCCTAATCGATTGTGCATTTGCATTCAAACGTAAATTTTAAATAATGCACAAATTTAGGGGGAGCTCTTGCTTATCACATACTTCTCAAAGCATTCGATGTATTTCATTCATATTATCATTTGTCAAAGCTTTGATCTATATGTTGTCATTAATTTCCAAAAGGGGGGAGATTGGAAGTGCAACTAATCCCCGGGTGGTTTTGGTAATTCATAACAACATATCGGGTGGTTTTGGTAATTCATAACAACATATAGCTCATTGAACTAATATCCACTCAAGTTTCATATTTCAGAAAGTTCAACGAATGGCATGGCATGGACTAGGAATGTGGACCCCTCAAAATGCTAAGGACACAAATTGGCAAAAGCTCAAGACTCTTCATTTCTATTTTAGTGATCCAAGATCACATTGAGTCCATAGGAAAGCCAATACTATTAAAAGGGGATGAGGTGTTGCTTAATGGTCTACTTGCTCAAGTCCTTAGTGATATTGCTTCAAAGCCCTCAACCACTTTCTCATTCCAAATATGTCCAAAACCCAAAGTCAAACTCAGCTCCACCGATTCTTCCTATCCGCAGCCACCGAGTTCATACGACATAGCCACTACCAGAAACCCTAAAAGTTCAGTCACACCGATACGGATCTTGGTCTCACCGAGATGGCCCTGCCAGCGCTCTGTGACTTCCTGCATTCATTTCGGTCTCACTGAGTTATGCAATCGGTCACACCGAGTTCGCTTGACATTCGCTCTGTTTCTTATTGCTTCACTTTGGTCTCACCGAGTTGATGCAATCTGCGCCACCGAGTTGATGTTTGCCCTAAGCCCTAGCACATCGGTCCCACCGAGTTGTTCCAGTCGGTCCCACCGAGATTCCTAACGTTCACATTTTGAACTGAATCAGTCTCACCGAATTCTTCTATTCGGTCTGACCGAGTTGGGTCAAATGTGTGTAACTGTTGAATTTGGTGTGGAGGCTATATATACCCCTCCACCCTCTTATTCATATATGAGAGAGCCATCAGAACGTGCCTACACTTCTAGCATACATTTTATGAGAGAGAACCACCTACTCATGTGCTGAGATCAAGATATTCCAATCCTACCACAAGAATCTTGATTTCTAGCCTTCCCCAAGTTGCTTTCCACTCAAATCATCTTTCCACCATATCCAAATCAGTGAGAGAGAGTTGAGTGTTGGGGAGACTATCATTTGAAGCACAAAAGCAAGGAGTTCATCATCAACGCGCCATCTATTACCTTTTGGAGAGTGGTGTCTCCTAGATTGGTTAGGTGTCGCTTGATTGTGGTTGAACCAAGAAGTTTGTAAGGGCAATGAGATCGCCTACTTCATGAAGATCTACCCGAGTGAGGCAAGTCCTTCGTGGGCGATGGCCATGGTGGGATAGACAAGGTTGCTTCTTCGTGGACCCTTCATGGGTGGAGCCCTCCGTGGACTCGCGCAGCCATTACCCTTCGTGGGTTGAAGTCTCCATCAACGTGGACGTACGATAGCATAAACTATCGGAACCACGCCAAAAATCTCCGTGTCTTCATTGTGTTTGCACTCTCCAAACCCTTCCCTTTTACCTCGATATGCAATGTTTTACTTTCTGCTGCTACACTCCTAGAGTTGCATGTGTAGGTTGATTGCTTGACTTGTGCTAAGCTGCTAAATCTGCCCACAACTAAAATTAAGAAAAGGTTAGATTTTTATTTGGTCAAGTAGTCTAATCACCCCCCCCCTCTAGAACTACTTTCGATCCTACAAGTAGTATCAAAGCTTTGGTCTTCATTTGCCTTGATTTCCATAGCGTTGGTGATCATAGCCTTGATTTCACAACCTAGGAGAGTATGGCGTCTAGCGAGGGAATTTAACACCGTAGAGGTCCTTACTTTGATGGTACTAATTTTGCTAGTTGGAAGTATAAGATGAAAATGCATATTCTTGGTCATAACACGGCTTTTTGGGCTAGTGTTCGTATTGTCTTGCAAGCTGAATACTTCGAGGATGGAAGAGAACCGGATCGTGAAGCCACGACGGATGAATTGAAGATGTTGCAATACAATGATCAAGCTTGCGATATTCTTTTCAATGGATTGTGCCCCAAAGAATTCAACAAAATCAGTCGCCTTGAGAATGCAAAAGAAATTTGGGATACTTTGGTTGATATGCACGAAGGTACCGAGTCCGTCAACGAATCCAAATTGGATGTGCTTCAAAGTGAACTGGACAAGTTCAAGATGATGGATGGTGAAGGAGTCGTCGAGATGTACTCTAGGCTTGCTCTCATCACAAATGAGATTGTCGGCTTAGGAAGCGAAGAAATGACCAAAAAAATCATCATCAAGAAGATCCTAAGAGCCTTGGATGGAAAATATGATACCATGTGCACTTTGATCCAAATGGTGCCCAACTACAAAGATCTCAAGCTAACGGAAGTCATTGGTAGAATTGTTGCTCATGAGATGTCACTCAAGGATAAGGATGAGCTCCACAACAAGTCAAGTGGTGCTTACAAAGCTTCAAGTGATGCTCCTACAACATCAAGTGACAAGCTAGTCTCCAATGAAGAATTGAGCTTAATGGTGAAGAACTTCAACAAATTTTACAAGAATAGAAGCAAAGAGAGAAGCTCCAAGTCAAGGTCCCACAATGACAAAAAATCTTCTAGTCGTGATCGTAATTGCTGTAATTGTGGAAGACCCCGACACTACTCCAATGAGTGTACGGCTCCCTACAAGAAAATAGAAGACTCACCAAAAAGGAGGAATAGAAGAGATGAATCACCTCCAAGAGAGAGGAGTAGAGTTGATCGGTATGAATGAAGACCCTCACATAGAAGCAAGGATTCAGAAAGGAAGGACACGTAATCAAAGAGCTACACAAGACGAGGCGATCAAGGTCGGTGAATGAGTTTTCGGTTCCGACTCTGACAACTACTCCGAGAGAAGCTATCACTCCGACCCCGAATATACTCAAGATGAAAGTGTTGCCGGTCTTACACTTGTGTCATCCAACTCCTACGACATATTTGATTCACCAAATGAAGGAATTGGAAGATGCTTCATGGCTAAAGGCCCTAAGGTATCACACCCCGAGTATGTTGATATCAATAGTGATGAAGATGATTTGTTAGGTGATGATGATTTACTGGTTGACAACACTAGTGATGAAAACCATGATGAACTTGCTAATAATCATGCTAATCAAGATGAAACGAATGACAATTATGAGAAGGAGATTGAGCGTCTAACTAAAGAACTAAACACTCGTAAGTTAACTCATGAAACAACTCTAGAGGATTATAGAGAGCTCCTAAGAACTCATGAGAAGCTACGCTTCAAGAAGCTAAATTTAGAGCAAGAGCATGAGTTCCTAAAAGCTATCAATGATGATCTTCGAAAGAAGAGTTCTGCTTACATTGCCAAGCGTTTACTCTTGTCTGCTTATATGCCACAGGTAAAATCTAGCAACAAAAGCAAGAAATGTTCTTCTTCTAGTAGTAACAATAACAATGTTAAATCCAATGTTGTTGCTTCTAGTAGTTCTCTTGATTCCACTAATGATTCTCTTAGCCAAGTTACACTTGAGAAGGAAAATAGCTTATTGAAGGGAATTATAGAGAAAGGTGTTTACAAGAGCATTGCCGGAAGTAAGCAATTTGAGGAAATTGTACGCAAGCAAGGAAGGCACCGGAAGAATCAAGGTGTTGGTTTTGAACGAAAGTTCAATGCCAATGGAGTTGAGTGGGATGAAGATCAATACCCCAAGATGAAGTTCATTCCTCGACAAGAGAAGTATGATCCCACTTCTTTCAATGGAACACAAGCTCAAGATGATCTTACACCACAAGCTAAAAGGCAAGGACAACCTTCAAGAAGAGATTGATTCATTTTAAGAAGCTCCTAAGGCCATGGTGAAGTGGTTTCCCAAGACTACGTCTAGTTCCACTTCATCAAGTATGACTACAACTCCAAGGATTCCCATCAAGTTGATGTGGGTACCAAAGAAAAAGAACTAGAGTGTTCTTGAGGGTGACTTGATGTCTACTGCGCAACCTTCTTCTTGTAGATGTTGTTGGGCCTCCAAGTGCAGAGGTTTGTAGGACAATAGCAAATTTCCCTCAAGTGGATGACCTAAGGATTATCAATCCGTGGGAGGCGTAGGATGAAGATGGTCTCTCTCAAGCAACCCTGCAACCAAATAACAAAGAGTCTCTTGTGTCCCCAACACACCCAATACAATGGTAAATTGTATAGGTGCACTAGTTCGGCGAAGAGATGGTGATACAAATGCAATATGGATGGTAGATATAGGTTTTTGTAATCTGAATTTATAAAAACAGCAAGGTAACAAGCGATAAAAGTGAGCGTAAATGGTATTGCAATGCATTGAAACAAGGCCTAGGGTTCATACTTTCACTAGTGCAAGTTCTCTCAACAATCATAACATAATTGGATCATATAACTATCCCTCAACATGCAACAAAGAGTCGCTCCAAAGTCACTAATAGCGGAGAACAAATGAAGAGATTATTGTAGGGTACGAAACCACCTCAAAATTATTCTTTTGGATAATTCTATCATAGAGTTCGTACTAGAATAACACCTTAAGACACAAATCAACCAAAACCCTAATGTCACCTAGATACTCCAATGTCACCTCAAGTATCCGTGGGTATGATTATACGATATGCATCAAACAATCTCAGATTCATCTATTCAACCAACACATAGAACTTCAAAGAGTGCCCCAAGGTTTCTACCGGAGAGTCAAGACGAAAACGTGTGCCAACCCCTATGCACAAGTTCACAATCGGAACCCACAAGTTGATCACCAAAACATACATCAAGTGGATCACGTGATATCCCATTGTCACTACAGATAAGCACATGCAAGACATACATCAAGTGTTCTCAAATCCTTAAAGACTCAATCCGATAAGATAACTTCAAAGGGAAAACTCAATCCATTACAAGAGAGTAGAGGGGGAGAAACATCATAAGATCCAACTATAATAGCAAAGCTCGCGATACATCAAGATTGTACCACATCAAGAACATGAGAGAGAGAGAGATCAAACACATAGCTACTGGTACATACCCTCCGCCCCGAGGGTGAACTACTCCCTCCTCGTCATGGAGAGCGTCGGGATGATGAAGATGGCCACCGGTGAGGGATCCCCCCCCTCCGGCAGGGTGCCGGAACAGGGTCCCGATTGGTTTTTGGTGGCTACATAGGCTTGCGGCGGCGGAACTCCCGATCTATTGTGTTCTTCGATGTTTTTAGGGTATATGGATATATATGGGCGAAATAAGTCGGTCAGGGGAGCCACGAGGGGCCCACGAGGGTGGGGGCGCGCCCAGGGGGTAGGGCGCGCCTCCCTACCTCGTGGCTTCCTCGAAGCTTCCCTGACGTCTACTCCAAGTCTCCTGGACTGCTTCCGTTCCAAAAATAACTCTCCCGAAGGTTTCATTCCGTTTGGACTCCATTTGATATTCCTTTTCTTCGAAACACTGAAATAGGCAAGAAAACAACAATTTGGGCTGGGCCTCTAGTTAATAGGTTAGTCCCAAAAATAATACAGAAGTGTTTAGTAAAGCCCATAAACATCCAAAATAGATAATGTAATAGCACGAATACTTCATAAATTATAGATATGTTGGAGACGTATCAGCATCCACAAGCTTAATTCCTGCTCGTCCTCGAGTAGGTAAATGATAAAAGAAATAATTTATGAAGTGTGAATGCTAGCAGGTGCACAAGTTTGATCAATGATAATTTCAATCACCTTTTCTAGCATCATTATATATCATAACAGTAGCTCAACTCATAAGACTTTTTATGATCAAGTAACAAACTATTCACATGTTAAAGTATAGATCATAAACTTTCTTGAAAACTAACAAACCGTGTTATTAGTCATCAAACAATTACAATTCATCTTATTTTCAGGAAGGGTTTATGTCAGAGCTTTGATTCAGCAAACTTCACATACTCAACTATCATTTAATCTTTCACAATTGCTAACACTCACGTGATATTTATGGGTTCAAAGTTTTAATCAGACATAGAGAAAGATAAGGGCTTATAGATTCGCCTCCCAACCTTTTACCTCAAGGGTAATGTCAACAATAATAGTTCATGATGCCTCACATCCAATTGGATATATATATCAGGATCTTTCCAACACAATGTGCTTGCCAAAGGATAAAATGTAAAAGGGAAAGGTGAAGATCACCATGACTCTTGCATAAGGTATAAGACAAGAATAAAAGATAGGCCATTCACAGAGGGGGCAAAATTTCATGTTTTGACCCTTTTCACGTCTAAAATCGAGATCTGACCCCGGTTTGAAATTATTTCGACATTTGACCCTTTTAGCTACCGCCGTTCGCCGTGGCGGTAGATGTGTACAGGCTATTGCCGTCCTCCCTGGCGGTAGGGTGCTTTGACGGCCGCCTGGCCATTAACGGGGGCTGACGTGGCAAAGGGACCTACCGCCGCACCCCTCGGCGGTAGGCTCCAACACCCTACCACCGAGGTCTCCGGCGGTAGGGTCCTGGAGATAAGGTTCGGTGGGGTCCACTCACCACCCACTCACTCCACTCATCTTCTTCCTCCCCGAGCTCACACTCTCTCCCCCTTTTCTCCCCCACCCAAGCACCCACTAGATCCACCTCCATTGCTTGAGATTTGTCCCGTGGATCAAGGCCATTTGCATCACCCAAGGTACCTCCCCCATCCCCCCTTCATTTGGTTGGTTCAAATCATCTAGTTTTTTTGGAATGAACTAGTTTTGCAACCCCCTAGTTCTTCCTCTATTTTAGCATTTATTGTGCATTTATGGCACATTTATGGGGCATTTATGGTGTATTCATGGTTGATCTATGTAATATGTGTCACTCTTTGTTGTGGCAAGCTAGCTTAAGAGTAAGGGTTAGGGGTTTAGTTAGGTTAGGGTTAGGGTTAGGGTTAGGGTTAGTGCTATGATTAAGGTAAACTAGTTGTTAGATTCAAAACCTTATATTTTAGATAGTTCATCCATATGAAATGACCGGTCCATGGATGACTCAATTTTGTTCCGTTGTTTTTAGATGGATAAACTAGTGAATGTGCATTATTTGGACAAGGCGGCTTTCATGGATGGAAATGCCGACGAAGGGGAGGAGGCCATGTGTTTTTGACACAAGCCCGAGCTATGATGATATTGTCATGAAAGTGAGAAACGTCCTCAATTGGATTAACCCAAGTGATGGTGTGAAGCCTATTGGACGTTATGATGTGGGAGTGGGAGTAAGATCCCGATTAAAGAGTATTCCCATCACCTCTCAATTGCATTGGGATGTGTATAAGGAGAAAGTTGAGGGATCACAAGACAAGTCACTTGAGTTATTTGCCACAAGACAATTCAAGGTTGAAGTTCCTCGGCCACTACTTGACTTGAACCGGAATGTGTCCTCCCCAATACATGATGCTGTCGTGGTGTATGACCACAATGCGGCTAGCCAACCACCAAGTAGCCAGCCAAATGAAGAGGACATCAATGCTAGAGCAATAGTTCTTGTAGGTGATGATCATGTTGAAGATGAGGCCGTTGCTCATGTTGATGAACATGCAAATGCTCATGTTGATGAAGATGCCATTGCTCATGTTGATGGAGATGCTATTGCTCAAGATGATGTGTATGCGGAAGAAGAAGAGATTCATTACAATCCCATTGGTGACTTGGATGTCATTGTGCATCACCAAGACATGGACCGGAACCTACCTTATAGACGTATGTGTAGGTATGAGTCGGATGATGAGGGTCCACCGGAAGAATTGGATGAGGATGGATTCACGCTGCAAGAAAATCAAATTTACAAGAAGGTCAATGGCAAGGAAAGAGGACCCTCTTTGTTTCGTGATCTTAGCCTTGCCGACAAGGCCGTTGTTGATAGTGGAATGAGGTTGGGCTTGGTTGAACCATCGCCTTGCCCGAGGATGGGTGATCCAAGGCCACCGGGTGAGGACGAGAATGCTCATTTGAAGAAAGGGATCAAGTTTGGTTGTTTGCAAGAGTTCAAGATATGGTTGAGTGACAATGCCATTCGGAACCATAGGCCATTCGTTGTTGGTCATTCCAACAAAAAATTGCGCTACACAATCAAATGTGACAAAGAAGGTTGCCCATGGAAGGTCCGTGGAAGAAAGATCAAGGAAACCGGGCAATGGGAGTTGAAGAGTTGTGTGGCCACCCACAAGTGCATACCGCCGGAGAAAGCGGACCGAAGCAAGGGACACCGCCAACTCACGTCCAAGTATCTAGGCTATAAATTGTTGAATGAGATATCCCATGATCCAACCGTGAAGGTGAAGTTCCTCATGAGTTCGGTCTTCGAAACATTCGGGTACCCGGTCAAGTATGGAAAGGCGTCGATGGCGAAGGCAAATGCTATAAGGATGTTGCATGGTGATTATGAGGCCGCATATAACATTCTTCCCAAGATGTTGGCAGCCATTGCTCATCGGAACCCGGGAATGTGCCATCGGGTGGAGTCAATTGAGGGAGTGTTTCATCGAGCTTTTGGAGCTTTGGTTAATGCATCGATGCATTTAGGCATTGCCGACCCGTATTGTCAATTGATGGCACGTTCTTGACCGGAAAGTACAAGGGCACGTTGATGGTAGCAATGGCCCACTCGTCCAATGACAATGTGTTGCCGGTGGCATTTGCGTTGGTGCCTTCCGAGCACGATGATAATTGGCAGTGGTTTATGGATCATGTGAGGACGAAGGTGATTGGCCCCAAAAGAGAGGTGTGCATCATATCGGATCGCCATCATGGGATTCTCAAAGCAACAGAAGTTGATATTCCATGCTATCCAAAGCTCCAACACCGTTGGTGCATGAGGCATTTCGTGGCAAACTTTTACCGTGCATGCAAGAGTAAGGAGTTTTGCAAAGATCTTACCCATGTTTGTGTGGCATTCAACACCGCCACATTCCAAAGCCGCTATGATAAGCTATTCCAGGCGTTGGAGAAGAACAAAGGAGGGAGACAATTCTTGACAAGGAATTTTCCGAAGAAGCATAAGTGGTCACGTGCTTACGACGAAGGAGGTTTCCGATATGGAGACATGACAAGTAACATGGTGGAATGCTTCAACAATGTGCTCAAGGGTGTCCGTTCTTTGCCGGTCACTGCAATAGTGAAATATACCTTCTTCAAGCTCAACGAGTATTTTCTGAGGCATTCCGAAGAGACGGCCAAATGGATAGGTGGGAAAATGGAATTTCCCTTCAAAGTTGAGGATTGGTTGAAGCATCAAGCACGCAAGTCTTGGCGTCAACAAATCATTAGTTTCAATGAAAAAGAACAAATCTACCAAGTCGATGAGCCGGATGGCACAACAAGGGACGCCATGACATACGGTGGAGTAGCATATGAGGTGCGCCTCAAGACCCGGTGGTGTCAGTGCGAGAGACCTCACAAGTATCATTGGCCTTGCTCGCATGTGATGACCGCCGCAAGGTTCAGAAACTTGAAAGTATCCGATAGTACCACCTTGCGGTTGCATGAGTTCACATTGGAACGAACGAGGTTGACATGGGCTCCTAGGTTTCATCCCTTCCTAGATCAGTCACAGTGGCCTGAGTATCATGGGCCACACATCGTCCCCGACCCCGAACTCATGGTGCCTACAAAGGGAAGAAGAAGAAAGAAGAGGTTTAGGGGTGACATGGATGACCTAGCTGGATACACCGGAATGAAACAATTTGGTAGCGGCCATTTCATGGAGGCACCGGACATCAACAGTTGTGGTAAATGTGACGAGCCGGGACACAATGTTAGGAAATGCACCAAAAAGCCATGGACCGATGCCAACACTCCGGATCCTAGTCAAAGTGGTGCCCGAAGAGGAGGTACCGGTGGCACACGAGGAGGTAGGAGTGGTAGTGGACGGGGAGGCAGGAGTGGTGCGCGTGGAGGACGGACGAATCTTGGCGGTAGTGGACGAGGAGACAGTATTAGAGGGCGTGGGGGCGGTCGGGTACCGGTGGCCGTGGTCGTAGGACGAGAAGGGTTGATAGAGGAAGGCCTACTGACATATTGCTTAACCCAGATGATTGAAATAAGGTGAATGGTACTTGTTATTTGGTCTTGTTTATTTGTTTTTTTGCATACATACATGTTTTTTACTTTACTAACTACCAAATTTGTCTTTATAGGCATGGCTTCTTCCGGTTCCGTGACGAGGCCACCGTGTGCTAACCGCGAGGATATGCCGGACAAGTGGATAGACGCCAAGTTGGATAAGGTGAAGGTCAAAGATATTTGAACTCCATCATGTTGGTGTGGGGATGTTTGCAAAGTTAAGGTATCCACCGACCGCAAGAAATCATGGATGGAAGGAAGAAGATATTTTGTTTGTCCCAACTATGCCTAAGATCTTCCTCGTCTAGCTCACGCCTATGATGTACCGCCGGTAAGTTGTTCAAGTTCAAATATGTCGTCAACCATTGAATCTATCTTACTAATGACCACATTTGTTCTTTATTCGTACCTAGTTGCCGCCTCCACTTTGTAAGTACATCACATGGATAGATCAAGATGTGCCAGAAGATGTTAAGAAAGATCAACATCGAGATTGTCTAAGGAGGCAGCGGTTGTTTGAATAAGCATTTCAGAGAGGCTTGGATGAAGAGCATCGTGAAAAGGAGAGGATGTAGCGCAAGAAGCGTGAAGAGGAGAGGGCACGCAAGGAGAAGATTGCTCGTCAAGAGGAGAGAGCAAGAAAGCTTGAAAGGGCTCGTGAAGCCCAAGAGGAGGATGAGGCACACGACAAAAAAGGAAAATGGCCTCGTGTGACTCAATAAGGCCTTCGTTTCAAAAAACTAGTCATGAACTATGCCTTCGATTCGAGAAACATGTGATGAACTATGTCTTTGATTTGTGATACCTATCATGAACTATGTGCTTTATTTCTTAAACCTGTCATGAACTACGTCTTCGGTTTGTGAAACTTGTGATGAACTACGTCTTCGATTTGATTAAACTATGTCATGAACTATGTTTGTTTTGCTGTTGTTGTGACTTGATTTGTCTTGAAGTGATGAAGAAGAAAAACAGAGCAAACTCTGCTCTGCTTTGCACCCTACCGCCAGACCACATGGTGGTAGGATATGAAACCTTACCGCTGGAGGTTATGGCGGTAGGTTGGCGAAATGTTCTGTGACTGAAACGGTCCCCTGTTCTGCGGTAGGGTTGGCCACCCTACCGCCGGCGCTTATGGCGGTAGGGTTGGGCACCCAAACGCATGCTCTGCTGCTTCTTCTATGGCCAAATCGGGCATCTTGGGGGCGGTAGGGTTGGGCACCCTACCACCGGAGCTTATGGCGGTAGGGGTGGCCACCCAAACGCCTGCTCTGCTGCTTCTTCTGTGGCCAAATCGGGCAATTTGTTGACGGTAGGCTTGGTCACTCTACCGCCAGGGCCTATGGCGGTAGGGGTGGCCACCCAAACGCCTGCTCTGTTGCTTCTTCTGTGGCCAGATCAGGCATCTTGGGGGCGGTAGGGTTGGGCACTCTACCGCTGGCGCTTATGGTGGTAGGGGTGGCCACCCAAACGCCTGCTCTGCTGCTTCTTCTGTGGCCAAATCGGGCAATTTGTTGACGGTAGGCTTGGTCACCCTACCGCCAGGGCCTATGGCGGTAGGGTGATGTTCCTTTTCCCTCTTCCTATCTTTTTTAGCCCTTTGCCTTTGCATTTCTTACAAATTTCTATGAACTAAGCATCCAAAATGACATGCAAAAATGATGGAGTAGCGAAGACATACATAACTGAGCATAGTTCATTACATCCACAAATGACACTAGTTCAACTGGCTTAAAACATCTAGAGACTCGAATGACATGAGTTCAAAGTACAAAGCTCAAGCTCGATCATACACTTTCTACTTCGGAAATGTTCAATTTGTGCGTCACGATCAGGATTAGGCTTCAGTTGATAATCCGACGATCCCACCCAATTCTCCAACACACCTTTCGTTTCGCCGAACCAGGCCCATCGAGCACGGCGTTCCGGAATCTCTGACTTGCCTTGTCTGATTGCCCATCCAATGACCTGTCCGGGTTATCTCAAGTCCAGCTCGCGAAATTCTTCTACGTTCACAGAGAAAAAGATCTCCGTTGCCACAGAATGTCTGCAAGCATATGCCTTCTCATGCAGCTCATCAAGTATCTTCTGTTTTTCTTTTACAAGCCTACGGAAAACTTTTCTATCCTTAAGATCAGAAGGTTCCTCCATGAATGGATACTTGTTGAAATCCATCATGGAAGCAAACTCCTCATCATTGCTCTTGAACCATGCTTCAAGCTCCCTCTTGATAGCAAGTTGTCGCTCCGGTACAATCTTCTTAGATGCTGCCGCCAAACTCTTAGATGCAATGCCACGACACTTCTCATATACTTTCTTCAACTGCTCCGGGGTCATGTTTTCCATGCTACATGAAATGGAACAAACCATAACTCAAATCAAATGATAAAATACAAACACAAACCATAACTTATTTATAATGACCTAGGTTACATAATGTTCTCACTGGTTCAAAATGACATAGGTTGCATAAATGATAAGGGTACATGCCATTACAGTCCAAATGACACTACAGCATCATTTGTTTCAACCCCCTCTACTACTCCATCAACAAGACATCTTTGTCGTACAGCCCAGGGTTGCAACAAATGACATCATTTCTTTCACGGACCCAAGCCCAACGAGTTGCCCGACTAAGTATCGCCGATGATGCTTGCCTAACTAGCCAATCAATGATCTGGCTAGGGTTGTTAAAGTCCATCTCATTCACTTCATCCCTTGTTCCACACAATGCAATTTGCCTTGCAAGAGCGCGTCTATGATTTTTCTCTTCATTCTTGAGTTTGCTTATGTTTTTCTCTTTAGCTTGGTATAACTTAACTCTGGCATCGTCGCACTTTGACACATAATACTTTGAAAAATCTTTACGAGACGCATTCAATGCATCAACGGCTTTGACCCACAAGTCCATCTTTTCCTCAATGACTGCACGTTCACGCTTCGCCGCCGCCTCCGCGGAAGTCTCAACAAAGATGATCGATCCCATCCTACAAGTCGAGGGATTACTATAACGGTCATCCAAGGCAAAAATCCTAACCGTGTCTCGACAAAAACTTGAACCCTAGGAGTAGATCGAGCTATAATTCAAGAGGTACCTACTCTAACAAAACCCTAATTAAACTATAACCATAACGTTCGTCATATAGGCATTTACTTAAGCATAACCATAAACACAACCTTAACCCTAACCATGTCATTAACCCTAACAAAACCCTAAATGATATTTCTTACTACCCAAACAATGCTAGTGACACAATACATTGTCAAAGCACAAATATTACCCTAAATGCATCATATACATTGATTTCACCACAACAAAACCATGAACTAGTGATTCCAACAAAATGAGAAAAATGCATGATTTGAACCAACCAAATGAAGGGGGGATGGGGGAGGTACCTTGGGTGATGCAAATGGGCTCGATCCACCGGCCAAATCTCAAGCAATGGAGGGGGATCTAGTGGGTGATTTGGTGGGGGCGAAGAGGGGGAGAGAGCTTCAGCTCGAAAGAAGAGTGGGGTGACTGAGTGGGTGGGGGAGCAGCACAGCCCCCTCCTTCACAACCTTATCCAGGAACCTACCGCCAGACAACCCGGCGGTAGGTTGCAACAGCCTACCACCATAGAGGGTGGCGGTAGGTCCCTTTGCCACATGTACACGGCCGTTAACGGCCAGACGGCGTCAGGGAACCTACCGCCACGAGGGGCGGCGGTAGCCTGCACAAATCTACCACGGGGGACCCCGGCGGTACCAAAAGGGTCAAATGTCGAAATAATTTCAAACCGGGGTCAGATCTCGATTTTAGACGTGAAAAGGGTCAAAACACAAAATTTTGCCCACAGAGGGAAGCAGAGGTTGTCATGCGCTTTTATAGTTGGATGCACAAATCCTTAATGCGAAAGAACGTCACTTTATATTGCCACTTGTGATAGGGACCTTTATTATGCAGTCCGTCGCTTTTATTGCTTCCACATCACAAGATCATACAAAGCTTATTTTCTCCACACTAATAGATCATACATATTTAGAGAGCAATTTTTATTGCATGCACCGATGACAACTTACTTGAAGGATCTTACTCAATCCATAGGTAGGTATGGTGGACTCTCATGGCAATACTGGTTTAAGGGATGTTTGGAAGCACAAGTAGTATCTCTACTTGGTGCAAAGAATTGGCTAGCATGAGGGAGAAAGGCAAGCTCAACATGTTGGATGATCCATGACAATATACTTTATTTCAGATATAAGAAAACATAACCCATTACGTTGTCTTCCTTGTTCAACATCAACCTTTTAACATGTCATATTTTAATGAGTGCTCACAATCATAAAAGATGTCCAAGATAGTATATTTATATGTGAAATCTCTCTTCCCTCAATATTCTTTCATAAATTGTTCAAGTGACCAATACAATGTTTGCTAACCTTCAATAAATTTACCACCTCTACTTCTTATATGTGAAGTCATTACTCCCCATGGGATAAGCATATAAAACATATATAATTTCAGATTTATGATATTCAAATCATTCAACTATTTACCCATAGGATATAAGTGAACCACACGAGTAAATGACAAACTACTCCAAAAAGACATAAGTGAAGATCAATGAGTAGTTAAATAATTATTTAGCTATGTGAAGACTCTCTCGTTTAATAATTTCAGATCTTGATAATTTATTCAAACAGCAAAACAAAATAAAATTACATTCTAAGAATAGCAAACATCACGTGAAGAAGCAAAAACTTAGGATCAACCGATACTAAACGATAGTTGTCGAAGAAGAAAGGTGGGATGCCAACCGGGGCATCCCCAAGCTTAGACGCTTGAAACTTCTTGAAATATTATCTTGGGATGCCTTGGGCATCCCTAAGCTTGAGCTTTTGTGTCTCCTTAATTCCTCTCATATCACGGTCTCCCTAAATCTCAAAAGCTTCATCCACACAAAACTCAACAAGAACTCGTGAGATAAGTTAGTATAAACCAATGCAAAAACCTTATCATACTCTACTGTAGCAAATCACTAAAATTATTATTCAACATTGCATACTAAATGCCTCTGCATATTTAATAGCCATATCCTCAAATATAATCATTAAATAAGCAAACATATGCAAACAATGCAAACATAACAGCAATCTGCCTAAACAGGACAGTCTATAAAGAATGCAGAAAGATCCATACTTACCTAGCTCCAAAAATTATGAAAGAAAATTCCCACTGTATTAAATTTATCAGAGCTTGTTATGCAAAAGGTTTCAAAATTTTATCACATTCTGACTTTTCTAGGGAATTTTTGCAACAGCGGTAAACTTTCTGTTTTCAAACAGCAACATGAAGACTTGTAAAATAGGCATAGTAAAGGCTATCAATGCCACTTTTATTGAAATAAAAGATGCAAAACATTGTTCTAAATAACAGCAAGCAAATCCTAATAAAATAAATTGACGCTCTAAGCAAAACACATATCATGTGGTGAATAAAAATATAGCTCCAAGTAAAGTTACCGATGAATGAAGACGAAAGAGGGGATGCCTTTCGGGGCATCCCCAAGCTTAGGCTCTTGGTTGTACTTGAATGTTACCTCGGAGTGCCTTGCGCAAACCCAAGCTTAGGCTCTTGCCACTCCTTATTCCATAGTCCATCGAATCTTTACCCAAAACTTGAAAACTTCACAACACAAAACTCAACAGAAAACTCGTAAGCTCCGTTAGTATAAGAAAATAAATCACCACTTAGGTACTGTTTTGAAATCATTATAAATTCATATTGGTGTAATATATATTGTATTCCAACTTCTCTATGGTTGATACCCTCCGATACTACTCATAGATTCATCAAAATAAGCAAACAACACATAGAAAACAGAATCTGTCAAAAACAGAACAGTCTGTAGTAATCTGTATCAAACGTATACTTATGTAACTCCAACAATTATGAAATAAATTGGTGGACATGAGGAATGTATCTATTAATCATCTGCAAAAAGAATCAACCTAAAAGCACTCTCCAGTAAAAAATGGCAGCACATCTCGTGAGCGTTAAAGTTTCTATTTTTTACAGCATGATCATAAAGACTTCACCCAAGTCTTCCCAAAGGTTCTACATGTGTGTGCGATGTAGGGCACATGGTTAATCCATTCGAACTATTTGCGATGAGGTAGAACAACATAAACGGGCAGCCATATCAATGTGTGTGCGATATACGGCATATGGTTCATTCGGACGAACTGTTTTCGATTAGGGAACACAGCAGAAACGGTTCAACTTAACAAGATGTGTGTGATATGCGACATACAGTTCACATGGATGAACTGTTTGCGATGAGCCAAAAGAACACAAACGAGTCGTGTAAACAAGATGTGTGTGATATGTGGCAAACAGCCGACTCGGATGAATTGTTTGCAATGAGAAATTACAACACAGACGGTCAATACAGTTAGTTCGTGTGCGATTCTGTGTGTACAAAAAACTTTGAAAAATGCAAACTAGTTGCTTGCGGTGGCTAGAAGTATCACACACGATGCGTGTGCGAGTACTCATGTGCAATGATTAGTATGTTACACATACGTTTCCTTATTTTAACATGTGTGTGAATTTGCAATATGGACAATTAGTATGCAAATGCCTTCTGGACATCAGGCACACGCTTAAACTCAATCAACTGTGTATGATACTAATACTTTCCATGAAAATTTATGAACTTGGGTAATAGCATTTGAGTAACATATATATAGTGGTTACACTATCCGACAAAAGGAGGATCTTCGTAACACAGTTTTGACAACCATATGGTCCCTATCTACATACTTAACATAGTAATAACTATCACATTTTAAGAGGCTAAGGACCAACAACCATATGGTCCATATCTACATACTTAACATATATAGTAACAGCTAGCACATTTTAAGAGGCTGAGGGCCAACAACCACAACTATCCGCTGGAAGCAGCTTGATCACGGCGACTTGGCATCTCGTCAATGAAAAGGAAGAGCCCTCCTATGCCTTGGTATAGCATGAGTAGAACAGTGTCTCCAATTTTCCAATATGGATGCATTGCCACGAGAAGCGAGAACTTGTTAATTTGAATGGTTCCATTTCTGCGGGAAATGCAGTATCTTGCAATCACTTTGGCATTATTAGCAGGCACAAGTGTAATTCGACCACGCCGGGAAATCGATCCAGGAACTGCTACAGGGGGCAATTTTTGTTGACATGTAGAATAAAAACCAATTGTAACATATCATTGAAGATATATATAGTTTACGAGCATCAACATTAAAATAAGACTTTTTACCAGCATTTTGTGCACATAATTGGTCTTGTTCAGTGTGTGCACCATAGGTCTAATTAATCCCATCCAAAATCTAGCGTTCATACGTTGTGCTATCTCTGTCAGATTATCAACAAAGTTTATGACATGCGTCAAGTCCTTCCAGTGAAATTTGGTATGCTTAGTAACATACAGATCGTTCACTATGCATCCAACATATCCTGCTTAAAAGGTGGAAAGGTATTATTTATTCATAACATGGCAGAAGAATATATAGTGTGCATAAATTGGTAAATAGAGTTTGTTACTGCCTAGGAATGGAGTCAGAATGTGAAATCACAATTGGTTGCTTAAATAGTGATCAATTAGTTAGAACAAATACCCCGATTTTGCTAAGTAATATGACAGCATGGAGACAGTTAAAAGGACACTAACCTTGATCAAACTTTGATCGGCTGATGACGTTGGGGAAGTAAACATCCATGTTAATGAGACCAGGCTGTGGTGCACGCACTAGAATTTATTGCCAGCTTTCAGTTCATAACACTTAGACATTTTTCTCCAAAGGTCCGCATTAAAATAGGAATGACCATCTTTATCAAGTATTACACTAACCATCATTGTAAATCCATGATGCGTTGTCAATATGACATCCTGGGAGTCGTCAACAAAGTAAAGCCCAAGATTTCCTTCTACTCCTGTTCTTGCAAAGCAAGGGATGTACTACTTGAAATGAAAATTAAGATCATAAATTATATATATTAAAATAACAGAGCAAGATGCAAATATGGGAGTAACTGATAGAACAGATCAATATACAGATGAAAGCAAAGTACAAAAATATAGGATTAAAAATAGATAATGTAACAAAGATTTGATGCAAATATATAGATAATATAGCAACAGATGGTATATGTTCACAAATTTAGGCCATGCCGACAGTGGTAGGTTGAGATTGAACATACCGAGCGCTCCCTGAAGTCATCCGGAATGGTGAGATAGAACTTCGTTTCCGACTGGCCACGACCATAGTTGCCCGATTTGTGCTCGCACTGTGGACACATGAATGTACACCCACTAATCAGCTAGAACAAAAATGATTCCACGGCGATTTCCGTCGGTTGATTAACAGCGACGGACGGAGTGCGATAAGAGATGAGTGAATATTTCGCTAAGTTGATTACCTTCTCCATGAGAAAAATCCTCAGCCCAATCCCGCAGAAAACCCCAGTCGACCAGAGTCTAGAATGTCGGTGCAGATAGGCGGCGGAAAGCGGTAGGGGCGAAATCCCGTGCCGTTTGGAGCGCGACCTACGCCCGCCGCCAACAGCCGTCGAGCTTACGGTGCAGAGTTGCGGAGGAGTCCGCAGCGAGTGAGTGGGGACGAAGTGGGTGAGGGTTTTCTTTTTTCCTTTTGCATGTGTGAGTAAACACACACGGTTCACAGAGGCGACGGAGATGAATCGTGTGCGATAATAAATCACCAAATTTCCTTTGTCCTTCATACATGAGTTTTTTTCTATGATGAACATAAATCCTGCTAATCACCGTGTTCAAATTTCACACTTTTCTGGGTTCATTTACAATATTTAGGGGATTATGTGCATTTTGTAGGCATTAATGCACATAATTCAAATTCAAACAACTAGTGCTTGAAAAGGTGCATAAGAACGGTCTGGAAAAACCATACTCGTGGTATTTAGTTATTTCTCAAGCCTTTTACAAGGAATGGGCAAAGATTTTAATGTAATGTGTGGCAATAGTCAACGATAAACGCGTCATTTACTGGGTTATCAACTATAGAACAATGAAATACGTGCTTGAAAGACATGACGCCTGGCATGGTGCCATGGTATGGCCTCACCGTGCCCTGGTTAAAAGCTGAGAAGGTTTGATTTATGTCGTCATGCACACCCTTCATAAATCGAACCATCACCGAGGAAGTTCAATGCTTTCGAGAGGGAAATCACCAAGATTGAAGGGGAATCCAAATTTCCGTCCTAGTTTGTCATCCAATTTTTTTTCCAATGATCAACATACAGCCTCAAATGCAACATGTTCAAATTTGAAATTTTTCCGAACTCATTTACCATATTTAGGGGATTATGTACATTTTCTAGGCATTAATAATGCACATATTTCAAATTCGAACAATCGGTGCATGAAAAGGTGCACAAGAACAGTCTGGAAAACCATGCTCGTGCTATTTAGTACATTCTCATGCCTTTTACAAGGAATGGGCAGATATTTCAAGGAAATGTGTGGCAATAGTCAACCATAAACGCGTCGTTTACTGGGTTAACAACTATACAAAAAATGAAATGCATGCTTGGAAAACATGACACCTGGTGTGGTGCCGTGGTATGGCCTCATCGTGCCTTGGTAAAAATGTCGTCATGCATGCCTTTCATAAATCAAACCATCACCGAGGAAGTTTCATGATTTCGAGGGGGAAATCACCAAGATTGAAGGGGGGTCCAAATTTACTTTGTCCTTTGTCCATGAGTTTTTTCTATGATGAACATACAACCTGCAAATCACCGTGTTCAAATTTGGCACTTTTCCGGGTTCATTTGCCATATTTAGGGGATTATGTGCATTTCCTAGGCATTAATGCGCATAATTCAAGTTCAAACAATCGGTGCATGAAAGGGTGCACAAGAACGGCCTGGAAAACCATGCTCGTGCCATTTAGTAAATTCTCATGCCTTTTACAAGGAATGGACAGATATTTCGATGAAATGTGTGGCAATAGTCAACCACAAATGTTTGTTTGTTGGGTTTTCAACTATAGACAAAATGAAATAAATGCTTGAAAAACATGACACTTGGCATGGTGCCATGGTATGACCTCATGATGTCGCTTGAAGCTACGTCGGTATTTCCCCAAAGAGGAAGGGATGATGCAGCACAGCGGCGGTAGGTATTTCCCTCAAATATGAAACCAAGGTTATCGAACCAATAGGAGAACCAAACAACACAATGTAAACAGCCCCTACACACAAATAATAACACCTCGCAACCCGACGTGTTAAAGGGGTTGTCAATCCCTTTCGGGGTACGGCGCCAGAAACGGTGCGTGGACAGGAGAAAGTTGTAATAGATTGAAATAATAGATCACAAATAAAATAAATTGGAGCAAAGTATTTTTTGTATTTTTGGTTTAATAGATCTGAATAAAAAGAGCAAATAAAATAGATCGCAAAGTAAATATATGATAAAGAAGACCCGGGGGCCGTAGGTTTCACCAGTGGCTTCTCTCGAGAAAAATAGCAAACGGTGGGTAAACAAATTACTGTTGGGCAATTGATAGAACCTCAAATAATTATGACGATATCCAGGCGATGATCATTACATAGGCATCACGTCCAAGATTAGTAGACCGACTCCTGCCTTCATCTACTACTATTACTCCACACATCAACCACTATCCAGCATGCATCTAGTGTATTAAGTTCATGGAAAAACAGAGTAATGCAATAAGAATGATGACATGATGTAGACAAGATCCGTTAATCTATGGCGGTAGATATAGATCTCGGCTTTTTATCCTTAGTGGCTACGATACATATATACGTGTCGGTTCCCTTTCTGTCACTGGGATCAAGCACCGTAAGATCGAACCCACTACCGGGCACCTCTTCCCATTGCAAGATAAATATATCAAGTTGGCCAAACAAAACCCAAATATCGAATACGAGGCTATAAGAGATCATGCATATAAGAGGTCAAAGAAACTCAAATAACTTTCATGGATATAAAAAGGTATGACTGATCATAAACTCAAAGTTCATCAGATCCCAACAAACACACCACAAAAAGAGTTACATCATATGGATCTCCAAGAGACCATTGTATTGAGAATTCAACGAGAGAGAGAAATCCATCTATCTACTAACTACGAGCCTGAAGGGCTACAAAGAACTACTCACGCATCATCGGAGAGGCACCAATGGAGGTGGTGAACCCCATCCGAGATTGTGTCTAGATTGGATCAGGTGGTTCTGGACTCTGTGGTGGCTGGATGAATATTTCATCGATGCTTCTAGGGTTCTGGTATTTTTGGGGTATTTACAGAGCAAAGAGGCGGTCCGGGGGGCACCCGAGGTGGGCACAACCCACCAGGGCGCGCCTAGGCCTCCTGGCGCGCCCTGGTGGGTTGTGCCCCCCTTGGGGCACCCCCCCAGGTGCAACCAGGGCCCATTGCCTTCCTTCTGGCCCATAAAAAATCATCGCGGAGTTTTGTGGCATTTGGACTTCGTCTGATATTGATTTCCTGTGATGTAAAAAACATGGAAAAAACAGCAACTGGCACTTGGCACTATGTCAATAGGTTGGTACCAAAAATGATATAAAATGACTGCAAAATGATTATAAAAAATCCAAGATTGATAATAAAACATCATGGAGCAATCAAAAATTATAGATACGTTGGAGATGTATCAGCATCGCCAAGCTTAACTCCTACTCGTCCTCAATTAGGTAAGTGATAAAAACAGAATTTTTGATGTGGCGTGTTGTTCATCATGTCATTCATATTTTTTTTCTTTATAGCATGGACATTTGGACTTTTATGTAATTCAAAGAAATAGTCTAGTTTTGACATAATAATTTAGATACTCAAGCATATCAACAAGCAACCATGTCTTCCAAAATATCAACGCTAAAATAAGTTATCCCTAGCCCACCATGCTCAAACATTGATCCATTCATGAAACACACTCGAATATTAACTACACCCAATACTTAAGTACGATCATATTGCCTCCTAGTTGGTGCTTTTTATGAGAGAATATGGAGACTCAAATTTCAAAATAAAAATTGCATAAAGTAAAAGAAAGGCCCTTCGCAGAGGGAAGTAGGGATTTGTAGAGGTGCCAGAGCTCAAAGCTAAAAATTAGAGATAAAAACTTTTTGGGAGGTGTATCCATCCCACCAACGGAAACGACTTAGAGTTCCCAACACTTTCCATGCTAGATATGCCATAGGCAGTCCCCAAACAGAAAATAAAGTTTATTCCTTTTTCCACCATTCTTTCACTTTCCATGGCTAACCGTATCCACGGGTGCCCTCCATACCAACACTTTCCAAGGAATTTATTATTTGACAACATAAAGTAAATTCATTTTTGCATTTTGGGACTGGGCATCCCTAAAACTTTTGCCTTACTCTCGTGCAATCACAAGTGAATAAACACTCATCTTGAGAATAACACATCCAACATGGAAAATATTAGCCACCCGTTACCGTTCCACGAGCGAAACAAACACACAAAAGAGAAGTTTATTTTGAAAATTAGAGATGGCACATGCAAATTTTCTTAGAACGGCAAAAGAATACCGCATATAGGTAGATATAGTGGACTCATGTGGCAAAAGTGGTTTAAAGGATTTTGGATGCACAAGTAGAGATCATACTTAGTGCAAAATGAAGGCTAGCAAAAAGATTGAGAAGCGACCAACCAAGAAACGAATAATCCCATAAGCAAGCATTAAGCATAATTAACACCGAATAATGCACCACAAGTAGGATATAATTTTCATTGCATGATTATTGACTTTTGTGCATGCATAGGGAATCACAAACCTTAACACTAATATTCTTACTAGAGCACAATTACTCATCAACATAACTCACATATCACATCATCATATCTCAAAACTATTATTAAGAATCAAGTTTATTTTGTCCAATGATCTTCATGATTTTTTTCTCTTTATCCTTCTTGGATATCTATCACTTTGGGATTAATTTTCATGTGTTGCTTTTCATAAGCTCAAACAAATATAAGTGAAGATCATGAGCATAAGAAATTTTCTTTCTCTCAAAATAATTTAAGTGAAGCAAGAGAGAATTTCTTCAAAATTAACAAAGCACATCGTGCTCAAAAAGATGCAAGTGAAGCACTAGAGCAAGTCCTAGCTCATAAAAGATTTAAGTGAAGCATAGAGAGCAATCCTAACAAGTCATGATATAATGTTGGCTCTCTCAAATAGGTGTGTCCAGGAAGGATTGATGACTTAAAACACAAAATAAAACAAGCAAGGACACTTATCATACAAGATGCTCCAAGCAAAACACATGTCATGTGACGAATAAAAATATAGTCTCGAGTAAAATACCGATAATTGTTGGAAGAAAGCGGGGACGCCACTCGAGGGCATCCCCAAGCTTAGCTGGTTGCTCATTCTTGGATAATAGCTTGGGATGCTGGGGCATCCCCAAGCTTAAGCTCTTACATCCTTCCTTCATCCATCGTAAGATAACTCAAAACTTGAAAACTTCAATCACACAAAACTCAACAAAACCTTCATGAAATCCGTTAGTATGAGAAAGCAAACCACTACTATAAGTGTTGTATCAAACCAATTCATATTTTGTTTTTGTATTATATCTACCGTATTCCAACTTTTCTATGGCAAAACTCATCAAAGAAAACCATAGAGCCATCAAAATAAGCACACAACACAAAGAAAACAGAATCTATCAAAACAGAACAGTCTGTAGTAATCTGAATTTTACGAATACTTCTAGACCTCCAAAACTTCTACTCCCTCCGTCCCAAAATACTTGTCGAAGTGATGGATAAAATTGGACATATCTATAACTAAAATACGTCTAGATTCATCCATTTCCCCGACAAGTATTTCCGGACGGAGGGAGTACAAAATTAGGATGACCAGGGCAATTTGTATATTAATCTTCTGCAGAAAGAATCAAAGCAAAAGATATTTTCTGTTATTTTTGAAAATTATTTTCGTGAGCACAGAGTTTCTGTCTTTTTCAGCAAGATCAAACAACTATCACCCAAGAAGATCCTATTGGTTCTACTTGGCACAAACACTAATTAAAACACACAAAAAACACAATCATAACAGTAACATAATTGTGTAAACACACAAGAGCAGAAAGCAAAAAGCAAAAATAAACTTTATTTATTGGGTTGCCTACCAACAAGCGCTATAGTTTTATGCCCTTAGCTAGGCACAAGATTTCAATGATGCTCACATAAAAGATAGTAGTTGAAACACAAAGAGAGCATCATCAAACATGTGGCAAACACATTTAAGTCTAACATATTTCCTACGCATAGGAATTTTATAGAAAAACAAATTATCAAGACAAGAAATATCTAGCATATATGCAAAGGAGAGGAATAAAACATTGACAAGCTCAAAACAACGAGAGGAAATTTAATAACATGAAAAATTCTACAACCATATTTTCCTATCTCATAATAATTATATGAAGGATCATAACCAAATTCAATAATATAACTATCATATAAAATTTTCTCTTTATGATCCACATGCATGCAAAGTTGACACTCTTCCAAAATAGTGGGATTACCATTAAATAAAGTCATGACCTCTCCAAACCCACTTTTATAAAAAAAATCACAAGACTGAACACTCTCCGTGTATGTGGGATTCTTATTTCCTAAAGTTGACACTCTTCCATACCCACTTTCGATATTATTGCAAACATATTCATCATGATGCTTAAATAAATTTTCAAGATCATAAAAATAATCACCCCAATCATGATCATTGCAACAAGTAGTGGACATAGCAAAATTAGCATCCCCAAGCTTGGGGTTTTGCATATTATTAGCACAATTGACATTAATATAATTGATAGTAAAATCATTGCAACCATGCTTTTCATTCAAGGAGCTATCATGAATAACTTCATAAATTTCTTCATCACAATTTTCAGATTCGCAATTCTCAAGCAAAACTTCATAAAGATAATCTAGTGCACTCAAATCACTAGCAATGGGTTCATCATAATTGGATCTCTTGAAAAGATTAGCAAGTGCATGAGGATCCATATCAATAAATTTGTCGCAAGCGAAGATGCAAGCAAATAGAAGGCACATGGCAACACAAGCAAACATGAGATCTGATGAGAAAAAACCAAACGAAAAAGAGGGCGAATAAAACGGCAAATTTTTGTGAAGTGGAGGGAGAGGAAAACGAGAGGCAAATGGCAAATAATGTAGATTGCGAGGAGATGAGATTTGTGATTAGGAACCTGGTTATGTTGAAGATCCTCCCCGGCAACGGTGCCAGAAATTCCTTTTGATGTCACTTGAAGCTACGCCGGTATTTCCCCAAAGAGGAAGGGATGATGCAGCATAGCGGCGGTAAGTATTTCCCTCAGATATGAAACCAAGGTTATCGAACCAGTAGGAGAAC
This sequence comes from Triticum urartu, assembly GCF_056163025.1. NCBI lineage: Eukaryota > Viridiplantae > Streptophyta > Magnoliopsida > Poales > Poaceae > Triticum > Triticum urartu. The sequence goes on from NC_141877.1 coordinate 583,972,472, forward strand.
CAAGCAACACAACGTAAACAGCCCCTGCACACAAATAACAACACCTCGCAACCTGACGTGTTAAAGGGGTTGTCAATCCCTTTCGGGGTACGGCACCAGAAACGGTGTGTGGACGGGAGAAAGTTGTAATAGATTGAAATAATAGATCGCAAACAAAATAAAGTGCAGCAAAGTATTCTTGTATTTTCGGTTTAATAGATCTGAATAAAAAGAGCAAATAAAATAGATCGCAAAGTAAATATATGAGAAAGAAGACCCGGGGGCCGTAGGGTTCCCTAGTGGCTTCTCGAGAAAAATAGCAAACGGTGGGTAAACAAATTACTGTTGGGCAATTGATATAACCTCAAATAATTATGACGATATCCAGGCAATGATCATTACATAGGCATCACGTCCAAGGTTAGTAGACCGACTCCTGCCTACATCTATTACTATTACTCCACACATCGACCGCTATCCAGCATGCATCTAGTGTATTAAGTTCATGGAAAACGGAGTAAAGCAATAAGAACGATGACATGATGTAGACAAGATCCGCTTATCTATGGCGGTAGATACAGATCTCGTCTTTTTATCCTTAGTGGCAATGATACATACGTGTCGGTTCCCTTTCTGTCACTGGGATCAAGCACGGTAAGATCGAACCCACTACCGGGCACCTCTTCCATTGCAAGATAAATATATCAATTTGGACAAACAAAACCCAAATATCGGAGAAGAAATACGAGGCTATAAGAGGTCATGCATATAAGAGATCAAACAAACTCAAATAACTTTCATGGATATAAAAAGGTATGACTGATCATAAACTCAAAGTTCATCAGATCCCAACAAACACACCACAAAAAGAGTTACATCATATGGATCTCCAAGAGACCATTGTATTGAGAATTCAACGAGAGAGAGAAATCCATCTATCTACTAACTACGAGCCTGAAGGGCTACAAAGAACTACTCACGCATCATCGGAGAGGCACCAATGGAGGTGGTGAACCCCATCCGAGATTGTGTCTAGATTGGATCAGGTGGTTCTGGACTCTGCGGTGGCTGGATGAATATTTCATCGATGCTTCTAGGGTTCTGGTATTTTTGGGGTATTTATAGAGCAAAGAGGTGGTCTGGGGGGCACCCGAGGTGGGCACAACCCACCAGGGCACGCCTGGGCCTCCTGGCGCGCCCTGGTGGGTTGTGCCCCCCTCGGGGCACCCCCCAGGTGCAACCAGGGCCCATTGCCTTCCTTCTGGCCCATAAAAAATCATTGTGGAGTTTCATGGCATTTGGACTCTGTCTGATATTGATTTCCTGCGATGTAAAAAACATGGAAAAACTGCAACTGGCACTTGGCACTATGTCAATAGGTCAGTACTAGAAAATGATATAAAATGATTATAAAACATCCAAGATTGATAAAAACAACATGGAACAATCAAAAATTATAGATATGTTGGAGACGTATCACCTCACCATGCCCTGGTAAAAATTTGAGAAGGTTTGGCTTATGTCGTCATGCACGCCCTTCATAAATCGAACCATCACCGAGGAAGTTCCATGCTATCGAGAGGGAAATCCCCAAGATTGAAGGGGAATCCAAATTTTCTTCCTAGTTTGTCATTCGGTTTTTTTTCCAACGATCAACATACCGCCTCAAATGCAACGTGTTCAAATTTGACATTTTTCTGGGCTCATTTACCATATTTATGGGATTATGTGCATTCTCTAGGCATTAATGCACATAATTCAAATTCGAACAATCGGTGCATGAAAAGGTGCACAAGAACAGTCTAGAAAACCATGCTTGTGTTATTTTGTACATTCTCATGCCTTTTACTAGGAATTGGCAGATATTTCAGGGAAATGTGTGGCAATAGTCAATCATAAATGCGTTGTTTACTGGGTTAACAACTATACAAAAAATGTAAAACATGGTTGGAAAACATGATGCCTGGCGTGGTGCCATGGTATGGCCTCACCATGCCCTGGTAAAAATTGGAGAATGTTTTCCTTATGTCGTGATGCACGCCTTTCATAAATCGAACCATCACTTAGGAAGTTTCATGGTTTCAAGGGGGAAATCACCAAGATTGAAGGGGGATCCAAATTGTTGGGGAACGTAGTAATTTCAAAAAAAATCCTACGCACACGCAAGATCATGCTGATGCATAGCAACGGGAGGGGAGAGTGTTTTCCACGTACCCTCGTAGACAGAAAGCGGAAGCGTTAGCACAACGCGGTTGATGTAGTCGTACGTCTTCACGATCCGACCGATCAAGTACCAAACGCACGGCACCTCCGAGTTCAGCACACGTTCAGCCCGATGACATCCCTCGAACTCCGATCCAGCCGAGTGTTGAGGGAGAGTTTCGTCAGCACGACGGCGTGGTGACGATGATGATGTTCTACCGACGCAGGGCTTCGCCTAAGCACTGCTACAGTATTATCGAGGTGGACTATGGTGGAGGGGGGCACCGCACACGGCTAAAACATCAAACGATCAATTGTTGTGTGTCTCTAGGGTGCCCCCCTACCCTCGTATATAAAGGAGCAAGGGGGAGGTGCGGCCGGCCAGGAGGGGGCGCGCCAGGAGGAGTCTTACTCCCACCGGGAGTAGGACTCCCTCCCTTTTCCTTGTTGGATTAGGAGTGGAGGGGGAAAGAGGAGGGAGAGAGGAAGGAAAGGGGGGCGCCGCCCCCCTCTCCTTGTCCTATTCGGACTAGGTGGGGAGGGGTGCACGGCCCTGCCCTAGCCGCCTCTCCTCTTCTCAACAAAGGCCCACTATGGCCCATTAAGCCCCCGGGGGGTTCCGGTAACCCCTCGGTACTCCGGTAAAATCCTGATTTCACCCGGAACACTTCTGATATCCAAATATAGGCTTCCAATATATCAATCTTCATGTCTCGGCCATTTCGAGACTCCTCGTCATGTTCGTGATCACATACGGGACTCCGAACAACCTTTGGTACATCAAAACTCATAAACTCATAATATAACCGTCATCGAAACTTTAAGCGTGCGGACCCTACGGGTTCGAGAACTATGTAGACATGACCGAGACACGTCTCCGGTCAATAACCAATAGCGGAACCTGGATGCTCATATTGTCTCCCACATATTCTACGAAGATCTTTATCAGTCAGACCGCATAATAACATACGTTGTTCCCTTTGTCATCGGTATGTTACTTGCCCGAGATTCGATCGTTGATATCTCAATACCTAGTTCAATCTCGTTACCGACAAGTCTCTTTCCTCGTTCTGTAATACATCATCCTGCAACTAACTCATTAGTTGCAATGCTTTCAAGGCTTAAGTGATGTGCATTACCGAGAGGGCCCAGAGATACCTCTCCGACAATCGAAGTGACAAATCCTAATCTCGAAATACGCCAACCCAACAAGTACTTTCGGAGACACCTGTAGAGCACATTTATAATCACCCAGTTACGTTGTGACGTTTGGTAGCACACAAAGCGTTCCTCCGGTAAATGGGAGTTGCATAATCTCATAGTCATAGGAACATGTATAAGTCATGAAGAAAGCAATAGCAACATACTAAACGATCGAGTGCTAAGCTAACAGAATGGGTCAAGTCAATCACATCATTCTCCTAATGATGTGATCCCGTTAATCAAATGACAACTCATGTCAATGGCTAGGAATCATAACCATCTTTGATCAATGAGCTAGTCAAGTAGAGGCATACTAGTGACACTCTGTTTGTCTATGTATTCACACAAGTCTTATGTTTCCGGTTAATACAATTCTAGCGTGAATAATAAACATTTATCATGATATAAGGAAATAAATAATAACTTTATTATTGCCTCTAGGGCATATTTCCTTCAGTCTCCCATTTGCAGTAGAGTCAATAATCTAGATTACACGGTAATGATTCTAACACCCATGGAGCCTTGGTGCTGATCATGTTTTGCTCATGGAGGAGGCTTAGTCAACGGATCTGCAACATTCACATCCTATGTATCTGGCAAATTTCTATGTCTCCCACCTGGACTAGATCCCGGATGGAATTGAAGCGTCTCTTGATGTGCTTGGTTCTCTTGTGAAATTTGGATTCCTTCGCCAAGGCAATTGCACCAGTATTGTCACAAAAGATTTTCATTGGACCCGATGCATTAGGTATGACACCTAGATCGGATATGAACTCCTTCATCCAGACTCCTTCATTTGCTGCTTCCGAAGCAACTATGTACTCCGCTTCACACGTAGATCCCGCCACGACGCTTTGTTTAGAACTGCACCAACTGACAGCTCCACCGTTCAATGTAAACACGTATCCGGTTTGCGATTTAGAATCGTCCGGATCAGTGTCAAAGCTTGCATCGACGTAACCATTTACGACTAGTTCTTTGTCACCTCCATAAACGAGAAACATATCCTTAGTCCTTTTCAGGTATTTCAGGATGTTCTTGACCGCTGTCCAGTGATCCACTCCTGGATTACTTTGGTACCGTGGATCAAGGCCATTTGCATCACCCAAGGTACCTCCCCCATCCCCCCTTCATTTGGTTGGTTCAAATCATCTAGTTTTTTTGGAATGAACTAGTTTTGCAACCCCCTAGTTCTTCCTCTAGTTTAGCATTTATTGTGCATTTATGGCACATTTATGGGGCATTTATGGTGTATTCATGGTTGATCTATGTAATATGTGTCACTCTTTGTTGTGGCAAGCTAGCTTAAGAGTAAGGGTTAGGGGTTTAGTTAGGTTAGGGTTAGGGTTAGGGTTAGTGCTATGATTAAGGTAAACTAGTTGTTAGATTCAAAACCTTATATTTTAGATAGTTCATCCATATGAAATGACCGGTCCATGGATGACTCAATTTTGTTCCATTGTTTTTAGATGGATAAACTAGTGAATGTGCATTATTTGGACAAGGCGGCTTTCATGGATGGAAATGCCGACGAAGGGGAGGAGGCCATGTGTTTTTGACACAAGCCCGAGCTATGATGATATTGTCATGAAAGTGAGAAACGTCCTCAATTGGATTAACCCAAGTGATGGTGTGAAGCCTATTGGACGTTATGATGTGGGAGTGGGAGTAAGATCCCGATTAAAGAGTATTCCCATCACCTCTCAATTGCATTGGGATGTGTATAAGGAGAAAGTTGAGGGATCACAAGACAAGTCACTTGAGTTATTTGCCACAAGACAATTCAAGGTTGAAGTTCCTCGGCCACTACTTGACTTGAACCGGAATGTGTCCTCCCCAATACATGATGCTGTCGTGGTGTATGACCACAATGCGGCTAGCCAACCACCAAGTAGCCAGCCAAATGAAGAGGACATCAATGCTAGAGCAATAGTTCTTGTAGGTGATGATCATGTTGAAGATGAGGCCGTTGCTCATGTTGATGAACATGCAAATGCTCATGTTGATGAAGATGCCATTGCTCATGTTGATGGAGATGCTATTGCTCAAGATGATGTGTATGCGGAAGAAGAAGAGATTCATTACAATCCCATTGGTGACTTGGATGTCATTGTGCATCACCAAGACATGGACCGGAACCTACCTTATAGACGTATGTGTAGGTATGAGTCGGATGATGAGGGTCCACCGGAAGAATTGGATGAGGATGGATTCACGCTGCAAGAAAATCAAATTTACAAGAAGGTCAATGGCAAGGAAAGAGGACCCTCTTTGTTTCGTGATCTTAGCCTTGCCGACAAGGCCGTTGTTGATAGTGGAATGAGGTTGGGCTTGGTTGAACCATCGCCTTGCCCGAGGATGGGTGATCCAAGGCCACCGGGTGAGGACGAGAATGCTCATTTGAAGAAAGGGATCAAGTTTGGTTGTTTGCAAGAGTTCAAGATATGGTTGAGTGACAATGCCATTCGGAACCATAGGCCATTCGTTGTTGGTCATTCCAACAAAAAATTGCGCTACACAATCAAATGTGACAAAGAAGGTTGCCCATGGAAGGTCCGTGGAAGAAAGATCAAGGAAACCGGGCAATGGGAGTTGAAGAGTTGTGTGGCCACCCACAAGTGCATACCGCCGGAGAAAGCGGACCGAAGCAAGGGACACCGCCAACTCACGTCCAAGTATCTAGGCTATAAATTGTTGAATGAGATATCCCATGATCCAACCGTGAAGGTGAAGTTCCTCATGAGTTCGGTCTTCGAAACATTCGGGTACCCGGTCAAGTATGGAAAGGCGTCGATGGCGAAGGCAAATGCTATAAGGATGTTGCATGGTGATTATGAGGCCGCATATAACATTCTTCCCAAGATGTTGGCAGCCATTGCTCATCGGAACCTGGGAATGTGCCATCGGGTGGAGTCAATTGAGGGAGTGTTTCATCGAGCTTTTGGAGCTTTGGTTAATGCATCGATGCATTTAGGCATTGCCGACCCGTATTGTCAATTGATGGCACGTTCTTGACCGGAAAGTACAAGGGCACGTTGATGGTAGCAATGGCCCACTCGTCCAATGACAATGTGTTGCCGGTGGCATTTGCGTTGGTGCCTTCCGAGCACGATGATAATTGGCAGTGGTTTATGGATCATGTGAGGACGAAGGTGATTGGCCCCAAAAGAGAGGTGTGCATCATATCGGATCGCCATCATGGGATTCTCAAAGCAACAGAAGTTGATATTCCATGCTATCCAAAGCTCCAACACCGTTGGTGCATGAGGCATTTCGTGGCAAACTTTTACCGTGCATGCAAGAGTAAGGAGTTTTGCAAAGATCTTACCCATGTTTGTGTGGCATTCAACACCGCCACATTCCAAAGCCGCTATGATAAGCTATTCCAGGCGTTGGAGAAGAACAAAGGAGGGAGACAATTCTTGACAAGGAATTTTCCGAAGAAGCATAAGTGGTCACGTGCTTACGACGAAGGAGGTTTCCGATATGGAGACATGACAAGTAACATGGTGGAATGCTTCAACAATGTGCTCAAGGGTGTCCATTCTTTGCCGGTCACTGCAATAGTGAAATATACCTTCTTCAAGCTCAACGAGTATTTTCTGAGGCATTCCGAAGAGACGGCCAAATGGATAGGTGGGAAAATGGAATTTCCCTTCAAAGTTGAGGATTGGTTGAAGCATCAAGCACGCAAGTCTTGGCGTCAACAAATCATTAGTTTCAATGAAAAAGAACAAATCTACCAAGTCGATGAGCCGGATGGCACAACAAGGGACGCCATGACATACGGTGGAGTAGCATATGAGGTGCGCCTCAAGACCCGGTGGTGTCAGTGCGAGAGACCTCACAAGTATCATTGGCCTTGCTCGCATGTGATGACCGCCGCAAGGTTCAGAAACTTGAAAGTATCCGATAGTACCACCTTGCGGTTGCATGAGTTCACATTGGAACGAACGAGGTTGACATGGGCTCCTAGGTTTCATCCCTTCCTAGATCAGTCACAGTGGCCTGAGTATCATGGGCCACACATCGTCCCCGACCCCGAACTCATGGTGCCTACAAAGGGAAGAAGAAGAAAGAAGAGGTTTAGGGGTGACATGGATGACCTAGCTGGATACACCGGAATGAAACAATTTGGTAGCGGCCATTTCATGGAGGCACCGGACATCAACAGTTGTGGTAAATGTGACGAGCCGGGACACAATGTTAGGAAATGCACCAAAAAGCCATGGACCGATGCCAACACTCCGGATCCTAGTCAAAGTGGTGCCCGAAGAGGAGGTACCGGTGGCACACGAGGAGGTAGGAGTGGTAGTGGACGAGGAGGCAGGAGTGGTGCGCGTGGAGGACGGACGAATCTTGGCGGTAGTGGACGAGGAGACAGTATTAGAGGGCGTGGGGCGGTCGGGTACCGGTGGCCGTGGTCGTAGGACGAGAAGGGTTGATAGAGGAAGGCCTACTGACATATTGCTTAACCCAGATGATTGAAATAAGGTGAATGGTACTTGTTATTTGGTCTTGTTTATTTGTTTTTTTGCATACATACATGTTTTTTACTTTACTAACTACCAAATTTGTCTTTATAGGCATGGCTTCTTCCGGTTCCGTGACGAGGCCACCGTGTGCTAACCGCGAGGATATGCCGGACAAGTGGATAGACGCCAAGTTGGATAAGGTGAAGGTCAAAGATATTTGAACTCCATCATGTTGGTGTGGGGATGTTTGCAAAGTTAAGGTATCCACCGACCGCAAGAAATCATGGATGGAAGGAAGAAGATATTTTGTTTGTCCCAACTATGCCTACGATCTTCCTCGTCTAGCTCACGCCTATGATGTACCGCCGGTAAGTTGTTCAAGTTCAAATATGTCGTCAACCATTGAATCTATCTTACTAATGACCACATTTGTTCTTTATTCGTACCTAGTTGCCGCCTCCACTTTGTAAGTACATCACATGGATAGATCAAGATGTGCCAGAAGATGTTAAGAAAGATCAACATCGAGATTGTCTAAGGAGGCAGCGGTTGTTTGAATAAGCATTTCAGAGAGGCTTGGATGAAGAGCATCGTGAAAAGGAGAGGATGTAGCGCAAGAAGCGTGAAGAGGAGAGGGCACGCAAGGAGAAGATTGCTCGTCAAGAGGAGAGAGCAAGAAAGCTTGAAAGGGCTCGTGAAGCCCAAGAGGAGGATGAGGCACACGACAAAAAAGGAAAATGGCCTCGTGTGACTCAATAAGGCCTTCGTTTCAAAAAACTAGTCATGAACTATGCCTTCGATTCGAGAAACATGTGATGAACTATGTCTTTGATTTGTGATACCTATCATGAACTATGTGCTTTATTTCTGAAACCTGTCATGAACTACGTCTTCGGTTTGTGAAACTTGTGATGAACTATGTCTTCGATTTGATTAAACTATGTCATGAACTATGTTTGTTTTGCTGTTGTTGTGACTTGATTTGTCTTGAAGTGATGAAGAAGAAAAACAGAGCAAACTCTGCTCTGCTTTGCACCCTACCGCCAGACCACATGGCGGTAGGATATGAAACCTTACCGCTGGAGGTTATGGCGGTAGGTTGGCGAAATGTTCTGTGACTGAAACGGTCCCCTGTTCTGCGGTAGGGTTGGCCACCCTACCGCCGGCGCTTATGGCGGTAGGGTTGGGCACCCAAACGCATGCTCTGCTGCTTCTTCTGTGGCCAAATTGGGCATCTTGGGGGCGGTAGGGTTGGGCACCCTACCACCGGAGCTTATGGCGGTAGGGGTGGCCACCCAAACGCCTGCTCTGCTGCTTCTTCTGTGGCCAAATCGGGCAATTTGTTGACGGTAGGCTTGGTCACTCTACCGCCAGGGCCTATGGCGGTAGGGGTGGCCACCCAAACGCCTGCTCTGTTGCTTCTTCTGTGGCCAGATCAGGCATCTTGGGGGCGGTAGGGTTGGGCACTCTACCGCTGGCGCTTATGGTGGTAGGGGTGGCCACCCAAACGCCTGCTCTGCTGCTTCTTCTGTGGCCAAATCGGGCAATTTGTTGACGGTAGGCTTGGTCACCCTACCGCCAGGGCCTATGGCGGTAGGGTGATGTTCCTTTTCCCTCTTCCTATCTTTTTTAGCCCTTTGCCTTTGCATTTCTTACAAATTTCTATGAACTAAGCATCCAAAATGACATGCAAAAATGATGGAGTAGCGAAGACATACATAACTGAGCATAGTTCATTACATCCACAAATGACACTAGTTCAACTGGCTTAAAACATCTAGAGACTCGAATGACATGAGTTCAAAGTACAAAGCTCAAGCTCGATCATACACTTTCTACTTCGGAAATGTTCAATTTGTGCGTCACGATCAGGATTAGGCTTCAGTTGATAATCCGACGATCCCACCCAATTCTCCAACACACCTTTCGTTTCGCCGAACCAGGCCCATCGAGCACGGCGTTCTGGAATCTCTGACTTGCCTTGTCTGATTGCCCATCCAATGACCTGTCCGGGTTATCTCAAGTCCAGCTCGCGAAATTCTTCTACGTTCACAGAGAAAAAGATCTCCGTTGCCACAGAATGTCTGCAAGCATATGCCTTCTCATGCAGCTCATCAAGTATCTTCTGTTTTTCTTTTACAAGCCTACGGAAAACTTTTCTATCCTTAAGATCAGAAGGTTCCTCCATGAATGGATACTTGTTGAAATCCATCATGGAAGCAAACTCCTCATCATTGCTCTTGAACCATGCTTCAAGCTCCCTCTTGATAGCAAGTTGTCGCTCCGGTACAATCTTCTTAGATGCTGCCGCCAAACTCTTAGATGCAATGCCACGACACTTCTCATATACTTTCTTCAACTGCTCCGGGGTCATGTTTTCCATGCTACATGAAATGGAACAAACCATAACTCAAATCAAATGATAAAATACAAACACAAAGCATAACTTATTTATAATGACCTAGGTTACATAATGTTCTCACTGGTTCAAAATGACATAGGTTGCATAAATGATAAGGGTACATGCCATTACAGTCCAAATGACACTACAACATCATTTGTTTCAACCCCCTCTACTACTCCATCAACAAGACATCTTTGTCGTACAGCCCAGGGTTGCAACAAATGACATCATTTCTTTCACGGACCCAAGCCCAACGAGTTGCCCGACTAAGTATCGCCGATGATGCTTGCCTAACTAGCCAATCAATGATCTGGCTAGGGTTGTTAAAGTCCATCTCATTCACTTCATCCCTTGTTCCACACAATGCAATTTGCCTTGCAAGAGCGCGTCTATGATTTTTCTCTTCATTCTTGAGTTTGCTTATGTTTTTCTCTTTAGCTTGGTATAACTTAACTCTGGCATCGTCGCACTTTGACACATAATACTTTGAAAAATCTTTACGAGACGCATTCAATGCATCAACGGCTTTGACCCACAAGTCCATCTTTTCCTCAATGACTGCACGTTCACGCTTCGCCGCCGCCTCCGCGGAAGTCTCAACAAAGATGATCGATCCCATCCTACAAGTCGAGGGATTACTATAACGGTCATCCAAGGCAAAAATCCTAACCGTGTCTCGACAAAAACTTGAACCCTAGGAGTAGATCGAGCTATAATTCAAGAGGTACCTACTCTAACAAAACCCTAATTAAACTATAACCATAACGTTCGTCATATAGGCATTTACTTAAGCATAACCATAAACACAACCTTAACCCTAACCATGTCATTAACCCTAACAAAACCCTAAATGATATTTCTTACTACCCAAACAATGCTAGTGACACAATACATTGTCAAAGCACAAATATTACCCTAAATGCATCATATACATTGATTTCACCACAACAAAACCATGAACTAGTGATTCCAACAAAATGAGAAAAATGCATGATTTGAACCAACCAAATGAAGGGGGGATGGGGGAGGTACCTTGGGTGATGCAAATGGGCTCGATCCACCGGCCAAATCTCAAGCAATGGAGGGGGATCTAGTGGGTGATTTGGTGGGGGCGAAGAGGGGGAGAGAGCTTCAGCTCGAAAGAAGAGTGGGGTGACTGAGTGGGTGGGGGAGCAGCACAGCCCCCTCCTTCACAACCTTATCCAGGAACCTACCGCCAGACAACCCGGCGGTAGGTTGCAACAGCCTACCACCATAGAGGGTGGCGGTAGGTCCCTTTGCCACATGTACACGGCCGTTAACGGCCAGACGGCGTCAGGGAACCTACCGCCACGAGGGGCGGCGGTAGCCTGCACAAATCTACCACGGGGGACCCCGGCGGTACCAAAAGGGTCAAATGTCGAAATAATTTCAAACCGGGGTCAGATCTCGATTTTAGACGTGAAAAGGGTCAAAACACAAAATTTTGCCCACAGAGGGAAGCAGAGGTTGTCATGCGCTTTTATAGTTGGATGCACAAATCCTTAATGCGAAAGAACGTCACTTTATATTGCCACTTGTGATAGGGACCTTTATTATGCAGTCCGTCGCTTTTATTGCTTCCACATCACAAGATCATACAAAGCTTATTTTCTCCACACTAATAGATCATACATATTTAGAGAGCAATTTTTATTGCATGCACCGATGACAACTTACTTGAAGGATCTTACTCAATCCATAGGTAGGTATGGTGGACTCTCATGGCAATACTGGTTTAAGGGATGTTTGGAAGCACAAGTAGTATCTCTACTTGGTGCAAAGAATTGGCTAGCATGAGGGAGAAAGGCAAGCTCAACATGTTGGATGATCCATGACAATATACTTTATTTCAGATATAAGAAAACATAACCCATTACGTTGTCTTCCTTGTTCAACATCAACCTTTTAACATGTCATATTTTAATGAGTGCTCACAATCATAAAAGATGTCCAAGATAGTATATTTATATGTGAAATCTCTCTTCCCTCAATATTCTTTCATAAATTGTTCAAGTGACCAATACAATGTTTGCTAACCTTCAATAAATTTACCACCTCTACTTCTTATATGTGAAGTCATTACTCCCCATGGGATAAGCATATAAAACATATATAATTTCAGATTTATGATATTCAAATCATTCAACTATTTACCCATAGGATATAAGTGAACCACACGAGTAAATGACAAACTACTCCAAAAAGATATAAGTGAAGATCAATGAGTAGTTAAATAATTATTTAGCTATGTGAAGACTCTCCCATTTAATAATTTCAGATCTTGATAATTTATTCAAACAGCAAAACAAAATAAAATTACATTCTAAGAATAGCAAACATCACGTGAAGAAGCAAAAACTTAGGATCAACCGATACTAAACGATAGTTGTCGAAGAAGAAAGGTGGGATGCCAACCGGGGCATCCCCAAGCTTAGACGCTTGAAACTTCTTGAAATATTATCTTGGGATGCCTTGGGCATCCCTAAGCTTGAGCTTTTGTGTCTCCTTAATTCCTCTCATATCACGGTCTCCCTAAATCTCAAAAGCTTCATCCACACAAAACTCAACAAGAACTCGTGAGATAAGTTAGTATAAACCAATGCAAAAACCTTATCATACTCTACTGTAGCAAATCACTAAAATTATTATTCAACATTGCATACTAAATGCCTCTGCATATTTAATAGCCATATCCTCAAATATAATCATTAAATAAGCAAACATATGCAAACAATGCAAACATAACAGCAATCTGCCTAAACAGGACAGTCTATAAAGAATGCAGAAAGATCCATACTTACCTAGCTCCAAAAATTATGAAAGAAAATTCCCACTGTATTAAATTTATCAGAGCTTGTTATGCAAAAGGTTTCAAAATTTTATCACATTCTGACTTTTCTAGGGAATTTTTGCAACAGCGGTAAACTTTCTGTTTTCAAACAGCAACATGAAGACTTGTAAAATAGGCATAGTAAAGGCTATCAATGCCACTTTTATTGAAATAAAAGATGCAAAACATTGTTCTAAATAACAGCAAGCAAATCCTAATAAAATAAATTGACGCTCTAAGCAAAACACATATCATGTGGTGAATAAAAATATAGCTCCAAGTAAAGTTACCGATGAATGAAGACGAAAGAGGGGATGCCTTTCGGGGCATCCCCAAGCTTAGGCTCTTGGTTGTACTTGAATGTTACCTCGGAGTGCCTTGCGCAAACCCAAGCTTAGGCTCTTGCCACTCCTTATTCCATAGTCCATCGAATCTTTACCCAAAACTTGAAAACTTCACAACACAAAACTCAACAGAAAACTCGTAAGCTCCATTAGTATAAGAAAATAAATCACCACTTAGGTACTGTTTTGAAATCATTATAAATTCATATTGGTGTAATATATATTGTATTCCAACTTCTCTATGGTTGATACCCTCCGATACTACTCATAGATTCATCAAAATAAGCAAACAACACATAGAAAACAGAATCTGTCAAAAACAGAACAGTCTGTAGTAATCTGTATCAAACGTATACTTATGTAACTCCAACAATTATGAAATAAATTGGTGGACATGAGGAATGTATCTATTAATCATCTGCAAAAAGAATCAACCTAAAAGCACTCTCCAGTAAAAAATGGCAGCACATCTCGTGAGCGTTAAAGTTTCTATTTTTTACAGCATGATCATAAAGACTTCACCCAAGTCTTCCCAAAGGTTCTACATGTGTGTGCGATGTAGGGCACATGGTTAATCCATTCGAACTATTTGCGATGAGGTAGAACAACATAAACGGGCAGCCATATCAATGTGTGTGCGATATACGGCATATGGTTCATTCGGACGAACTGTTTTCGATTAGGGAACACAGCAGAAACGGTTCAACTTAACAAGATGTGTGTGATATGCGACATACAGTTCACATGGATGAACTGTTTGCGATGAGCCAAAAGAACACAAACGAGTCGTGTAAACAAGATGTGTGTGATATGTGGCAAACAGCCGACTCGGATGAATTGTTTGCAATGAGAAATTACAACACAGACGGTCAATACAGTTAGTTCGTGTGCGATTCTGTGTGTACAAAAAACTTTGAAAAATGCAAACTAGTTGCTTGCGGTGGCTAGAAGTATCACACACGATGCGTGTGCGAGTACTCATGTGCAATGATTAGTATGTTACACATACGTTTCCTTATTTTAACATGTGTGTGAATTTGCAATATGGACAATTAGTATGCAAATGCCTTCTGGACATCAGGCACACGCTTAAACTCAATCAACTGTGTATGATACTAATACTTTCCATGAAAATTTATGAACTTGGGTAATAGCATTTGAGTAACATATATATAGTGGTTACACTATCCGACAAAAGGAGGATCTTCGTAACACAGTTTTGACAACCATATGGTCCCTATCTACATACTTAACATAGTAATAACTATCACATTTTAAGAGGCTAAGGACCAACAACCATATGGTCCATATCTACATACTTAACATATATAGTAACAGCTAGCACATTTTAAGAGGCTGAGGGCCAACAACCACAACTATCCGCTGGAAGCAGCTTGATCACGGCGACTTGGCATCTCGTCAATGAAAAGGAAGAGCCCTCCTATGCCTTGGTATAGCATGAGTAGAACAGTGTCTCCAATTTTCCAATATGGATGCATTGCCACGAGAAGCGAGAACTTGTTAATTTGAATGGTTCCATTTCTGCGGGAAATGCAGTATCTTGCAATCACTTTGGCATTATTAGCAGGCACAAGTGTAATTCGACCACGCCGGGAAATCGATCCAGGAACTGCTACAGGGGGCAATTTTTGTTGACATGTAGAATAAAAACCAATTGTAACATATCATTGAAGATATATATAGTTTACGAGCATCAACATTAAAATAAGACTTTTTACCAGCATTTTGTGCACATAATTGGTCTTGTTCAGTGTGTGCACCATAGGTCTAATTAATCCCATCCAAAATCTAGCGTTCATACGTTGTGCTATCTCTGTCAGATTATCAACAAAGTTTATGACATGCGTCAAGTCCTTCCAGTGAAATTTGGTATGCTTAGTAACATACAGATCGTTCACTATGCATCCAACATATCCTGCTTAAAAGGTGGAAAGGTATTATTTATTCATAACATGGCAGAAGAATATATAGTGTGCATAAATTGGTAAATAGAGTTTGTTACTGCCTAGGAATGGAGTCAGAATGTGAAATCACAATTGGTTGCTTAAATAGTGATCAATTAGTTAGAACAAATACCCCGATTTTGCTAAGTAATATGACAGCATGGAGACAGTTAAAAGGACACTAACCTTGATCAAACTTTGATCGGCTGATGACGTTGGGGAAGTAAACATCCATGTTAATGAGACCAGGCTGTGGTGCACGCACTAGAATTTATTGCCAGCTTTCAGTTCATAACACTTAGACATTTTTCTCCAAAGGTCCGCATTAAAATAGGAATGACCATCTTTATCAAGTATTACACTAACCATCATTGTAAATCCATGATGCGTTGTCAATATGACATCCTGGGAGTCGTCAACAAAGTAAAGCCCAAGATTTCCTTCTACTCCTGTTCTTGCAAAGCAAGGGATGTACTACTTGAAATGAAAATTAAGATCATAAATTATATATATTAAAATAACAGAGCAAGATGCAAATATGGGAGTAACTGATAGAACAGATCAATATACAGATGAAAGCAAAGTACAAAAATATAGGATTAAAAATAGATAATGTAACAAAGATTTGATGCAAATATATAGATAATATAGCAACAGATGGTATATGTTCACAAATTTAGGCCATGCCGACAGTGGTAGGTTGAGATTGAACATACCGAGCGCTCCCTGAAGTCATCCGGAATGGTGAGATAGAACTTCGTTTCCGACTGGCCACGACCATAGTTGCCCGATTTGTGCTCGCACTGTGGACACATGAATGTACACCCACTAATCAGCTAGAACAAAAATGATTCCACGGCGATTTCCGTCGGTTGATTAACAGCGACGGGCGGAGTGCGATAAGAGATGAGTGAATATTTCGCTAAGTTGATTACCTTCTCCATGAGAAAAATCCTCAGCCCAATCCCGCAGAAAACCCCAGTCGACCAGAGTCTAGAATGTCGGTGCAGATAGGCGGCGGAAAGCGGTAGGGGCGAAATCCCGTGCCGTTTGGAGCGCGACCTACGCCCGCCGCCAACAGCCGTCGAGCTTACGGTGCAGAGTTGCGGAGGAGTCCGCAGCGAGTGAGTGGGGACGAAGTGGGTGAGGGTTTTCTTTTTTCCTTTTGCATGTGTGAGTAAACACACACGGTTCACAGAGGCGACGGAGATGAATCGTGTGCGATAATAAATCACCAAATTTCCTTTGTCCTTCATACATGAGTTTTTTTCTATGATGAACATAAATCCTGCTAATCACCGTGTTCAAATTTCACACTTTTCTGGGTTCATTTACAATATTTAGGGGATTATGTGCATTTTGTAGGCATTAATGCACATAATTCAAATTCAAACAACTAGTGCTTGAAAAGGTGCATAAGAACGGTCTGGAAAAACCATACTCGTGGTATTTAGTTATTTCTCAAGCCTTTTACAAGGAATGGGCAAAGATTTTAATGTAATGTGTGGCAATAGTCAACGATAAACGCGTCATTTACTGGGTTATCAACTATAGAACAATGAAATGCGTGCTTGAAAGACATGACGCCTGGCATGGTGCCATGGTATGGCCTCACCGTGCCCTGGTTAAAAGCTGAGAAGGTTTGATTTATGTCGTCATGCACACCCTTCATAAATCGAACCATCACCGAGGAAGTTCAATGCTTTCGAGAGGGAAATCACCAAGATTGAAGGGGAATCCAAATTTCCGTCCTAGTTTGTCATCCAATTTTTTTTCCAATGATCAACATACAGCCTCAAATGCAACATGTTCAAATTTGAAATTTTTCCGAACTCATTTACCATATTTAGGGGATTATGTACATTTTCTAGGCATTAATAATGCACATATTTCAAATTCGAACAATCGGTGCATGAAAAGGTGCACAAGAACAGTCTGGAAAACCATGCTCGTGCTATTTAGTACATTCTCATGCCTTTTACAAGGAATGGGCAGATATTTCAAGGAAATGTGTGGCAATAGTCAACCATAAACGCGTCGTTTACTGGGTTAACAACTATACAAAAAATGAAATGCATGCTTGGAAAACATGACACCTGGTGTGGTGCCGTGGTATGGCCTCATCGTGCCTTGGTAAAAATGTCGTCATGCATGCCTTTCATAAATCAAACCATCACCGAGAAAGTTTCATGATTTCGAGGGGGAAATCACCAAGATTGAAGGGGGGTCCAAATTTACTTTGTCCTTTGTCCATGAGTTTTTTCTATGATGAACATACAACCTGCAAATCACCGTGTTCAAATTTGGCACTTTTCCGGGTTCATTTGCCATATTTAGGGGATTATGTGCATTTCCTAGGCATTAATGCGCATAATTCAAGTTCAAACAATCGGTGCATGAAAGGGTGCACAAGAACGGCCTGGAAAACCATGCTCGTGCCATTTAGTAAATTCTCATGCCTTTTACAAGGAATGGACAGATATTTCGATGAAATGTGTGGCAATAGTCAACCACAAATGTTTGTTTGTTGGGTTTTCAACTATAGACAAAATGAAATAAATGCTTGAAAAACATGACACTTGGCATGGTGCCATGGTATGACCTCATGATGTCGCTTGAAGCTACGTCGGTATTTCCCCAAAGAGGAAGGGATGATGCAGCACAGCGGCGGTAGGTATTTCCCTCAAATATGAAACCAAGGTTATCGAACCAATAGGAGAACCAAACAACACAATGTAAACAGCCCCTACACACAAATAATAACACCTCGCAACCCGACGTGTTAAAGGGGTTGTCAATCCCTTTCGGGGTACGGCGCCAGAAACGGTGCGTGGACAGGAGAAAGTTGTAATAGATTGAAATAATAGATCACAAATAAAATAAATTGGAGCAAAGTATTTTTTGTATTTTTGGTTTAATAGATCTGAATAAAAAGAGCAAATAAAATAGATCGCAAAGTAAATATATGATAAAGAAGACCCGGGGGCCGTAGGTTTCACCAGTGGCTTCTCTCGAGAAAAATAGCAAACGGTGGGTAAACAAATTACTGTTGGGCAATTGATAGAACCTCAAATAATTATGACGATATCCAGGCGATGATCATTACATAGGCATCACGTCCAAGATTAGTAGACCGACTCCTGCCTTCATCTACTACTATTACTCCACACATCAACCACTATCCAGCATGCATCTAGTGTATTAAGTTCATGGAAAAACAGAGTAATGCAATAAGAATGATGACATGATGTAGACAAGATCCGTTAATCTATGGCGGTAGATATAGATCTCGGCTTTTTATCCTTAGTGGCTACGATACATATATACGTGTCGGTTCCCTTTCTGTCACTGGGATCAAGCACCGTAAGATCGAACCCACTACCGGGCACCTCTTCCCATTGCAAGATAAATATATCAAGTTGGCCAAACAAAACCCAAATATCGAATACGAGGCTATAAGAGATCATGCATATAAGAGGTCAAAGAAACTCAAATAACTTTCATGGATATAAAAAGGTATGACTGATCATAAACTCAAAGTTCATCAGATCCCAACAAACACACCATAAAAAGAGTTACATCATATGGATCTCCAAGAGACCATTGTATTGAGAATTCAACGAGAGAGAGAAATCCATCTATCTACTAACTACGAGCCTGAAGGGCTACAAAGAATTACTCACGCATCATCGGAGAGGCACCAATGGAGGTGGTGAACCCCATCCGAGATTGTGTCTAGATTGGATCAGGTGGTTCTGGACTCTGTGGTGGCTGGATGAATATTTCATCGATGCTTCTAGGGTTCTGGTATTTTTGGGGTATTTATAGAGCAAAGAGGCGGTCCGGGGGGCACCCGAGGTGGGCACAACCCACCAGGGCGCGCCTAGGCCTCCTGGCGCGCCCTGGTGGGTTGTGCCCCCCTTGGGGCACCCCCCCAGGTGCAACCAGGGCCCATTGCCTTCCTTCTGGCCCATAAAAAATCATCGCGGAGTTTCGTGGCATTTGGACTTCGTCTGATATTGATTTCCTGTGATGTAAAAAACATGGAAAAAACAGCAACTGGCACTTGGCACTATGTCAATAGGTTGGTACCAAAAATGATATAAAATGACTGCAAAATGATTATAAAAAATCCAAGATTGATAATAAAACATCATGGAGCAATCAAAAATTATAGATACGTTGGAGATGTATCAGCATCGCCAAGCTTAACTCCTACTCGTCCTCGATTAGGTAAGTGATAAAAACAGAATTTTTGATGTGGCGTGTTGTTCATCATGTCATTCATATTTTTTTTCTTTATAGCATGGACATTTGGACTTTTATGTAATTCAAAGAAATAGTCTAGTTTTGACATAATAATTTAGATACTCAAGCATATCAACAAGCAACCATGTCTTCCAAAATATCAACGCTAAAATAAGTTATCCCTAGCCCACCATGCTCAAACATTGATCCATTCATGAAACACACTCGAATATTAACTACACCCAATACTTAAGTACGATCATATTGCCTCCTAGTTGGTGCTTTTTATGAGAGAATATGGAGACTCAAATTTCAAAATAAAAATTGCATAAAGTAAAAGAAAGGCCCTTCGCAGAGGGAAGTAGGGATTTGTAGAGGTGCCAGAGCTCAAAGCTAAAAATTAGAGATAAAAACTTTTTGGGAGGTGTATCCATCCCACCAACGGAAACGACTTAGAGTTCCCAACACTTTCCATGCTAGATATGCCATAGGCAGTCCCCAAACAGAAAATAAAGTTTATTCCTTTTTCCACCATTCTTTCACTTTCCATGGCTAACCGTATCCACGGGTGCCCTCCATACCAACACTTTCCAAGGAATTTATTATTTGACAACATAAAGTAAATTCATTTTTGCATTTTGGGACTGGGCATCCCTAAAACTTTTGCCTTACTCTCGTGCAATCACAAGTGAATAAACACTCATCTTGAGAATAACACATCCAACATGGAAAATATTAGCCACCCGTTACCGTTCCACGAGCGAAACAAACACACAAAAGAGAAGTTTATTTTGAAAATTAGAGATGGCACATGCAAATTTTCTTAGAACGGCAAAAGAATACCGCATATAGGTAGATATAGTGGACTCATGTGGCAAAAGTGGTTTAAAGGATTTTGGATGCACAAGTAGAGATCATACTTAGTGCAAAATGAAGGCTAGCAAAAAGATTGAGAAGCGACCAACCAAGAAACGAATAATCCCATAAGCAAGCATTAAGCATAATTAACACCGAATAATGCACCACAAGTAGGATATAATTTTCATTGCATGATTATTGACTTTTGTGCATGCATAGGGAATCACAAACCTTAACACTAATATTCTTACTAGAGCACAATTACTCATCAACATAACTCACATATCACATCATCATATCTCAAAACTATTATTAAGAATCAAGTTTATTTTGTCCAATGATCTTCATGATTTTTTTCTCTTTATCCTTCTTGGATATCTATCACTTTGGGATTAATTTTCATGTGTTGCTTTTCATAAGCT
The DNA here is from genome assembly GCF_056163025.1 of Triticum urartu. Classification (NCBI taxonomy): domain Eukaryota; kingdom Viridiplantae; phylum Streptophyta; class Magnoliopsida; order Poales; family Poaceae; genus Triticum; species Triticum urartu. Next base: position 583,993,422 of record NC_141877.1, read on the forward strand.
CAAACAAATATAAGTGAAGATCATGAGCATAAGAAATTTTCTTTCTCTCAAAATAATTTAAGTGAAGCAAGAGAGAATTTCTTCAAAATTAACAAAGCACATCGTGCTCAAAAAGATGCAAGTGAAGCACTAGAGCAAGTCCTAGCTCATAAAAGATTTAAGTGAAGCATAGAGAGCAATCCTAACAAGTCATGATATAATGTTGGCTCTCTCAAATAGGTGTGTCCAGGAAGGATTGATGACTTAAAACACAAAATAAAACAAGCAAGGACACTTATCATACAAGATGCTCCAAGCAAAACACATGTCATGTGACGAATAAAAATATAGTCTCGAGTAAAATACCGATAATTGTTGGAAGAAAGCGGGGACGCCACTCGAGGGCATCCCCAAGCTTAGCTGGTTGCTCATTCTTGGATAATAGCTTGGGATGCTGGGGCATCCCCAAGCTTAAGCTCTTACATCCTTCCTTCATCCATCGTAAGATAACTCAAAACTTGAAAACTTCAATCACACAAAACTCAACAAAACCTTCATGAAATCCGTTAGTATGAGAAAGCAAACCACTACTATAAGTGTTGTATCAAACCAATTCATATTTTGTTTTTGTATTATATCTACCGTATTCCAACTTTTCTATGGCAAAACTCATCAAAGAAAACCATAGAGCCATCAAAATAAGCACACAACACAAAGAAAACAGAATCTATCAAAACAGAACAGTCTGTAGTAATCTGAATTTTACGAATACTTCTAGACCTCCAAAACTTCTACTCCCTCCGTCCCAAAATACTTGTCGAAGTGATGGATAAAATTGGACATATCTATAACTAAAATACGTCTAGATTCATCCATTTCCCCGACAAGTATTTCCGGACGGAGGGAGTACAAAATTAGGATGACCAGGGCAATTTGTATATTAATCTTCTGCAGAAAGAATCAAAGCAAAAGATATTTTCTGTTATTTTTGAAAATTATTTTCGTGAGCACAGAGTTTCTGTCTTTTTCAGCAAGATCAAACAACTATCACCCAAGAAGATCCTATTGGTTCTACTTGGCACAAACACTAATTAAAACACACAAGAGCAGAAAGCAAAAAGCAAAAATAAACTTTATTTATTGGGTTGCCTACCAACAAGCGCTATAGTTTTATGCCCTTAGCTAGGCACAAGATTTCAATGATGCTCACATAAAAGATAGTAGTTGAAACACAAAGAGAGCATCATCAAACATGTGGCAAACACATTTAAGTCTAACATATTTCCTACGCATAGGAATTTTATAGAAAAACAAATTATCAAGACAAGAAATATCTAGCATATATGCAAAGGAGAGGAATAAAACATTGACAAGCTCAAAACAATGAGAGGAAATTTAATAACATGAAAAATTCTACAACCATATTTTCCTATCTCATAATAATTATATGAAGGATCATAATCAAATTCAATAATATAACTATCATATAAAATTTTCTCTTTATGATCCACATGCATGCAAAGTTGACACTCTTCCAAAATAGTGGGATTACCATTAAATAAAGTCATGACCTCTCCAAACCCACTTTTATAAAAAAAATCACAAGATTGAACACTCTCCGTGTATGTGGGATTCTTATTTCCTAAAGTTGACACTCTTCCATACCCACTTTCGATATTATTGCAAACATATTCATCATGATGCTTAAATAAATTTTCAAGATCATAAAAATAATCACCCCAATCATGATCATTGCAACAAGTAGTGGACATAGCAAAATTAGCATCCCCAAGCTTGGGGTTTTGCATATTATTAGCACAATTGACATTAATATAATTGATAGTAAAATCATTGCAACCATGCTTTTCATTCAAGGAGCTATCATGAATAACTTCATAAATTTCTTCATCACAATTTTCAGATTCGCAATTCTCAAGCAAAACTTCATAAAGATAATCTAGTGCACTCAAATCACTAGCAATGGGTTCATCATAATTGGATCTCTTGAAAAGATTAGCAAGTGCATGAGGATCCATATCAATAAATTTGTCGCAAGCGAAGATGCAAGCAAATAGAAGGCACATGGCAACACAAGCAAACATGAGATCTGATGAGAAAAAACCAAACGAAAAAGAGGGCGAATAAAACGGCAAATTTTTGTGAAGTGGAGGGAGAGGAAAACGAGAGGCAAATGGCAAATAATGTAGATTGCGAGGAGATGAGATTTGTGATTAGGAACCTGGTTATGTTGAAGATCCTCCCCGGCAATGGTGCCAGAAATTCCTTTTGATGTCGCTTGAAGCTACGCCGGTATTTCCCCAAAGAGGAAGGGATGATGCAGCATAGCGGCGGTAAGTATTTCCCTCAGATATGAAACCAAGGTTATCGAACCAGTAGGAGAACCAAGCAACACAACGTAAACAGCCCCTGCACACAAATAACAACACCTCGCAACCTGACGTGTTAAAGGGGTTGTCAATCCCTTTCGGGGTACGGCACCAGAAACGGTGTGTGGACGGGAGAAAGTTGTAATAGATTGAAATAATAGATCGCAAACAAAATAAAGTGCAGCAAAGTATTCTTGTATTTTCGGTTTAATAGATCTGAATAAAAAGAGCAAATAAAATAGATCGCAAAGTAAATATATGAGAAAGAAGACCCGGGGGCCGTAGGGTTCCCTAGTGGCTTCTCTCGAGAAAAATAGCAAACGGTGGGTAAACAAATTACTGTTGGGCAATTGATATAACCTCAAATAATTATGACGATATCCAGGCAATGATCATTACATAGGCATCACGTCCAAGGTTAGTAGACCGACTCCTGCCTACATCTATTACTATTACTCCACACATCGACCGCTATCCAGCATGCATCTAGTGTATTAAGTTCATGGAAAACGGAGTAAAGCAATAAGAACGATGACATGATGTAGACAAGATCCGCTTATCTATGGCGGTAGATACAGATCTCGTCTTTTTATCCTTAGTGGCAATGATACATACGTGTCGGTTCCCTTTCTGTCACTGGGATCAAGCACGGTAAGATCGAACCCACTACCGGGCACCTCTTCCATTGCAAGATAAATATATCAATTTGGACAAACAAAACCCAAATATCGGAGAAGAAATACGAGGCTATAAGAGGTCATGCATATAAGAGATCAAACAAACTCAAATAACTTTCATGGATATAAAAAGGTATGACTGATCATAAACTCAAAGTTCATCAGATCCCAACAAACACACCACAAAAAGAGTTACATCATATGGATCTCCAAGAGACCATTGTATTGAGAATTCAACGAGAGAGAGAAATCCATCTATCTACTAACTACGAGCCTGAAGGGCTACAAAGAACTACTCACGCATCATCGGAGAGGCACCAATGGAGGTGGTGAACCCCATCCGAGATTGTGTCTAGATTGGATCAGGTGGTTCTGGACTCTGCGGTGGCTGGATGAATATTTCATCGATGCTTCTAGGGTTCTGGTATTTTTGGGGTATTTATAGAGCAAAGAGGTGGTCTGGGGGGCACCCGAGGTGGGCACAACCCACCAGGGCACGCCTGGGCCTCCTGGCGCGCCCTGGTGGGTTGTGCCCCCCTCGGGGCACCCCCCAGGTGCAACCAGGGCCCATTGCCTTCCTTCTGGCCCATAAAAAATCATTGTGGAGTTTCATGGCATTTGGACTCTGTCTGATATTGATTTCCTGCGATGTAAAAAACATGGAAAAACTGCAACTGGCACTTGGCACTATGTCAATAGGTCAGTACTAGAAAATGATATAAAATGATTATAAAACATCCAAGATTGATAAAAACAACATGGAACAATCAAAAATTATAGATATGTTGGAGACGTATCACCTCACCATGCCCTGGTAAAAATTTGAGAAGGTTTGGCTTATGTCGTCATGCACGCCCTTCATAAATCGAACCATCACCGAGGAAGTTCCATGCTATCGAGAGGGAAATCCCCAAGATTGAAGGGGAATCCAAATTTTCTTCCTAGTTTGTCATTCGGTTTTTTTTCCAACGATCAACATACCGCCTCAAATGCAACGTGTTCAAATTTGACATTTTTCTGGGCTCATTTACCATATTTATGGGATTATGTGCATTCTCTAGGCATTAATGCACATAATTCAAATTCGAACAATCGGTGCATGAAAAGGTGCACAAGAACAGTCTAGAAAACCATGCTTGTGTTATTTTGTACATTCTCATGCCTTTTACTAGGAATTGGCAGATATTTCAGGGAAATGTGTGGCAATAGTCAATCATAAATGCGTTGTTTACTGGGTTAACAACTATACAAAAAATGTAAAACATGGTTGGAAAACATGATGCCTGGCGTGGTGCCATGGTATGGCCTCACCATGCCCTGGTAAAAATTGGAGAATGTTTTCCTTATGTCGTGATGCACGCCTTTCATAAATCGAACCATCACTTAGGAAGTTTCATGGTTTCAAGGGGGAAATCACCAAGATTGAAGGGGGATCCAAATTGTTGGGGAACGTAGTAATTTCAAAAAAAAATCCTACGCACACGCAAGATCATGCTGATGCATAGCAACGGGAGGGGAGAGTGTTTTCCACGTACCCTCGTAGACAGAAAGCGGAAGCGTTAGCACAACGCGGTTGATGTAGTCGTACGTCTTCACGATCCGACCGATCAAGTACCAAACGCACGGCACCTCCGAGTTCAGCACACGTTCAGCCCGATGACATCCCTCGAACTCCGATCCAGCCGAGTGTTGAGGGAGAGTTTCGTCAGCACGACGGCGTGGTGACGATGATGATGTTCTACCGACGCAGGGCTTCGCCTAAGCACTGCTACAGTATTATCGAGGTGGACTATGGTGGAGGGGGGCACCGCACACGGCTAAAACATCAAACGATCAATTGTTGTGTGTCTCTAGGGTGCCCCCCTACCCTCGTATATAAAGGAGCAAGGGGGAGGTGCGGCCGGCCAGGAGGGGGCGCGCCAGGAGGAGTCTTACTCCCACCGGGAGTAGGACTCCCTCCCTTTTCCTTGTTGGATTAGGAGTGGAGGGGGAAAGAGGAGGGAGAGAGGAAGGAAAGGGGGGCGCCGCCCCCCTCTCCTTGTCCTATTCGGACTAGGTGGGGAGGGGTGCACGGCCCTGCCCTAGCCGCCTCTCCTCTTCTCAACAAAGGCCCACTATGGCCCATTAAGCCCCCGGGGGGTTCCGGTAACCCCTCGGTACTCCGGTAAAATCCCGATTTCACCCGGAACACTTCTGATATCCAAATATAGGCTTCCAATATATCAATCTTCATGTCTCGGCCATTTCGAGACTCCTCGTCATGTTCGTGATCACATACGGGACTCCGAACAACCTTTGGTACATCAAAACTCATAAACTCATAATATAACCGTCATCGAAACTTTAAGCGTGCGGACCCTACGGGTTCGAGAACTATGTAGACATGACCGAGACACGTCTCCGGTCAATAACCAATAGCGGAACCTGGATGCTCATATTGTCTCCCACATATTCTACGAAGATCTTTATCAGTCAGACCGCATAATAACATATGTTGTTCCCTTTGTCATCGGTATGTTACTTGCCCGAGATTCGATCGTTGATATCTCAATACCTAGTTCAATCTCGTTACCGACAAGTCTCTTTCCTCGTTCTGTAATACATCATCCTGCAACTAACTCATTAGTTGCAATGCTTTCAAGGCTTAAGTGATGTGCATTACCGAGAGGGCCCAGAGATACCTCTCCGACAATCGAAGTGACAAATCCTAATCTCGAAATACGCCAACCCAACAAGTACTTTCGGAGACACCTGTAGAGCACATTTATAATCACCCAGTTACGTTGTGACGTTTGGTAGCACACAAAGCGTTCCTCCGGTAAATGGGAGTTGCATAATCTCATAGTCATAGGAACATGTATAAGTCATGAAGAAAGCAATAGCAACATACTAAACGATCGAGTGCTAAGCTAACAGAATGGGTCAAGTCAATCACATCATTCTCCTAATGATGTGATCCCGTTAATCAAATGACAACTCATGTCAATGGCTAGGAATCATAACCATCTTTGATCAATGAGCTAGTCAAGTAGAGGCATACTAGTGACACTCTGTTTGTCTATGTATTCACACAAGTCTTATGTTTCCGGTTAATACAATTCTAGCGTGAATAATAAACATTTATCATGATATAAGGAAATAAATAATAACTTTATTATTGCCTCTAGGGCATATTTCCTTCAGTCTCCCATTTGCAGTAGAGTCAATAATCTAGATTACACGGTAATGATTCTAACACCCATGGAGCCTTGGTGCTGATCATGTTTTGCTCATGGAGGAGGCTTAGTCAACGGATCTGCAACATTCACATCCTATGTATCTGGCAAATTTCTATGTCTCCCACCTGGACTAGATCCCGGATGGAATTGAAGCGTCTCTTGATGTGCTTGGTTCTCTTGTGAAATTTGGATTCCTTCGCCAAGGCAATTGCACCAGTATTGTCACAAAAGATTTTCATTGGACCCGATGCATTAGGTATGACACCTAGATCGGATATGAACTCCTTCATCCAGACTCCTTCATTTGCTGCTTCCGAAGCAACTATGTACTCCGCTTCACACGTAGATCCCGCCACGACGCTTTGTTTAGAACTGCACCAACTGACAGCTCCACCGTTCAATGTAAACACGTATCCGGTTTGCGATTTAGAATCGTCCGGATCAGTGTCAAAGCTTGCATCGACGTAACCATTTACGACTAGTTCTTTGTCACCTCCATAAACGAGAAACATATCCTTAGTCCTTTTCAGGTATTTCAGGATGTTCTTGACCGCTGTCCAGTGATCCACTCCTGGATTACTTTGGTACCTCCCTGCTAAACTTATAGCAAGGCACACATCAGGTCTGGTACACAGCATTGCATACATCATAGAGCCTATGGCTGAAGCATAGGGAACATCTTTCATCTTCTCTCTATCTTCTGCAGTGGTCGGGCATTGAGTCTTACTCAACTTCACACCTTGTAACACAGGCAAGAATCCTTTCTTTGCTTGATCCATTTTGAACTTCTTCAAAACTTTGTCAAGGTATGTGCTTTGTGAAAGTCCAATTAAGCGTCTTGACCTATCTCTATAGATTGCCCAATATATAAGCAGCTTCACCGAGGTCTTTCATTGAAAAACTCTTATTCAAGTATCCCTTTATGCTATCCAGAAATTCTATATCATTTCCAATCAACAATATGCCATCCACATATAATATCAGAAATGCTACAGAGCTCCCACTCACTTTCTTGTAAATACAGGCTTCTCCAAAAGTCTATATAAAACCAAATGCTTTAATCACACTATCAAAACGTTTATTCCAACTCCGAGAGGCTTGCACCAGTCCATAAATGGATCGCTGGAGCTTGCACACTTTGTTAGCTCCCTTTGGATCGACAAAACCTTCTGGTTGCATCATATACAAATCTTCTTCCAGAAATCCATTCAGGAATGCAGTTTTGACATCCATTTGCCAAATTTCATAATCATAAAATGCGGCAATTGCTAACATGATTCGGACAGACTTAAGCATCGCTACGGGTGAGAAAGTCTCATCGTAGTCAATCCCTTGAACTTGTCGAAAACCTTTCGCAACAAGTTGAGCTTTATAGACAGTAACATTACCGTCAGCGTCAGTCTTCTTCTTGAAGATCCATTTATTTTCAATGGCTTGCCGATCATCGGGCAATTCAACCAAAGTCCATACTTTGTTCTCATACATGGATCCCATCTCAGATTTCATGGCCTCAAGCCATTTTGAGGAATCTGGGCTCACCATCGCTTCTTCATAGTTCGTAGGTTCGTCATGGTCTAGTAACATAACCTCGAGAACAGGATTACCGTACCACTCTGGTGCGGATCTTACTCTGGTTGACCTACGAGGTTCAGTAACAACTTGATCTGAAGTTCCATGATCATCATCATTAACTTCCTCACTAATTGGTGTAGGCGTCACATGAACCGGTTTCTGTGATGAACTACTTTCCAATAAGGGAGCAGGTACAGTTACCTCATCAAGTTCTACTTTCCTCCCACTCACTTCTTTCGAGAGAAACTCCTTCTCTAGAAAAGATCCATTCTTAGCAACGAATGTCTTGCCTTCGGATCTGTGATAGAAGGTGTACCCAAAAGTCTCCTTTGGGTATCCTATGAAGACACATTTCTCCGATTTGGGTTCGAGCTTATCAGGTTGAAGCTTTTTCACATAAGCATCGCGGCCCCAAACTTTAAGAAACGACAACTTTGGTTTCTTGCCAAAACCACGGTTCATAAGGCGTCATCTCAACGGATTTCGATGGTGCCCTATTTAACGTGAATGCAGTCGTCTCTAAAGCATAACCCCAAAACGATAGCGGTAAATCAGTAAGAGACATCATAGATCGCACCATATCTAGTAAAGTACGATTACGACGTTCGAACACACCATTACGCTGTGGTGTTCCGGGTGGCGTGAGTTGCGAAACTATTCCGCATTGTTTCAAATGTAGACCAAACTCGTAACTCAAATATTCTCCTGCACGATCTGATCGTAGAAACTTTATTTTCTTGTTACGATGATTTTCAACTTCACTCTGAAATTCTTTGAACTTTTCAAATGTTTCAGACTTATGTTTCATTAAGTAGATATACCCATATCTGCTCAAATCATCTGTGAAGGTGAGAAAATAACGATATCCGCCACAAGCCTCAATATTCATCGGACCACATACATCTGTATGTATGCTTTCCAACAAATCTGTTGCTCTCTCCATAGTTCCGGAGAATGGCGTTTTAGTCATCTTGCCCATGAGGCACGGTTCGCAAGTACCAAGTGATTCATAATCAAGTGGTTCCAAAAGTCCACCAGTATGGAGTTTCTTCATGCGCTTTACACCGATATGACCTAAACGGCAGTGCCACAAATAAGTTGCACTATCATTATCAACTCTGCATCTTTTGGCTTCAACATTAGGAATATGTGTATCACTACTATCGAGATTCATCAAAAATAGACCACTCTTCAAGGGTGCATGACCATAAAAGATATTACTCATATAAATAGAACAACCATTATTCTCTGATTTAAATGAATAACCGTCTCGCATCAAACAAGATCCAGATATAATGTTCATGCTCAACGCTGGCACCAGATAATAATTATTTAGGTCTAATACTAATCCCGAAGGTACATGTAGAGGTAGCGTGCCGACGGCGATCACATCGACTTTGGAACCGTTTCCCATGCGCATCGTCACCTCGTCCTTGGCCAGTGTTCGCTTAAACCGTAGTCCCTGTTTTGAGTTGCAAATATTAGCAACAGAACCAGTATCAAATACCCAGCTGCTACTGCGAGCTCTAGTAAGGTACACATCAATAACATGTATATCACATATACCTTTGTTCACCTTGCCATCCTTCTTATCCGCTAAATACTTGGGGCAGTTTCGCTTCCAGTGACCAGTATGTTTGCAGTAGAAGCACTCAGTCTCAGACTTAGGTCCAGACTTGGGTTTCTTCTCTTGAGCAGCAACTTGCTTGCTGTTCTTCTTGAAGTTCCCCTTCTTCTTCCCTTTGCCCTTTTTCTTGAAACTGGTGGTCTTATTGACCATCAACACTTGATGCTCCTTCTTGATCTCTACCTCCGCAGCCTTTAGCATTGCGAAGAGCTCGGGAATTGTCTTATCCATCCCTTGCATGTTATAGTTCATCACAAAGCTCTTGTAGCTTGGTCGCAGTGATTGAAGAATTCTGTCAATGACGCTATCATACGGAAGATTAACTCCCAGTTGAATCAAGTGATTGCAGTACCCAGACATCTTGAGTATATGCTCACTGACAGAACTATTCTCCTCCATCTTGAGTATATGCTCACTGACAGAACTATTCTCCTCCACCTGTGTGCAAAGCACGTCGGTAGAACCAGTCTCGCATAAGCGTACGCGTAATGTCGGTCCGGGCCGCTTCATCCAACAATACCGCCGAACCAAAGTATGACATGCTGGTAAGTAGTATGACTTATATCGCCCACAACTCACTTGTGTTCTACTCATGCATATGACATCTACGCATAAAACCTGGCTCGGATGCCACTGTTGGGGAACGTAGTAATTTCAAAAAAAAATCCTACGCACACGCAAGATCATGGTGATGCATAGCAACGAGAGGGGAGAGTGTTCTCCACATACCCTCGTAGACCAAAAGCGGAAGCGTTAGCACAACGTGGTTGATGTAGTCGTACGTCTTCACGATCTGACCGATCAAGTACCGAACGCACCGCACCTCCGAGTTCAGCACACGTTCAGCCCGATGACGTCCCTTGAACTCTGATCCAGCCGAGTGTTGAGGGAGAGTTTCGTCAGCACGACGGCGTGGTGACGACGATGATGTTCTACCGACGCAGGGCTTCGCCTAAGCACCGCTACAGTATTATTGAGGTGGACTATGGTGGAGGGGGCACCGCACACGGCTAAAAGATCAATAGATCAATTGTTGTGTGTCTCTAGGGTGCCCCCCTGCCCCCGTATATAAAGGAGCAAAGGGGGAGGTGCGGCCAGCCAGGAGGGGGCGTGCCAGGAGGAGTCCTACTCCCACCCGAAGTAGGACTCCCTCCCTTTTCCTTGTTGGATTAGGAGTGGAGGGGGAAAGAGGAGGGAGAGAGGAAGGAAAGGGGGGCGCCGCCCCCCTCTCCTTGTCCTATTCGGACTAAGGGGGAGGGGCGCGCGGCCCTGCCCTGGCCGCCTCTCCTCTTCTCCACAAAGGCCCACTATGGCCCATTAAGCCTCCGGGGGGTTCCGGTAACCGCTCGGTACTCCGGTAAAATCCCGATTTCACCCGGAACACTTCCGATATCCAAATATAGGCTTCCAATATATCAATCTTCATGTCTCGACCATTTAAAGACTCCTCATCATGTCTGTGATCACATCCGGGACTCCGAACAACCTTCGGTACATCAAAACTCATAAACTCATAATATAACCGTCATCGAAACTTTAAGCGTGTGGACCCTACGGGTTCGAGAACTATGTAGACATGACCGAGACACGTCTCCGGTCAATAACCAATAGCGGAACCTGGATGCTCATATTGGCTCCCACATATTCTACAAAGATCTTTATCGGTCAGACCGCATAACAACATACGTTGTTACCTTTGTCATCGGTATGTTACTTGCCCGAGATTCGATCGTCGGTATCTCAATACCTAGTTCAATCTCGTTACCGGCAAGTCTCTTTACTCGTTCTGTAATACATCATCCTGCAACTAACTCATTAGTTGCAATGCTTGCAAGGCTTAAGTGATGTGCATTACCGAGAGGGCCCAGAGATACCTCTCCGACAATCAGAGTGACAAATCCTAATCTCAAAATACGCCAACCCAACAAGTACCTTCGGAGACACCTGTAGAGCACCTTTATAATCACCCAGTTATGTTGTGACGTTTGGTAGCACACAAAGCGTTCCTTCGGTAAATGGGAGTTGCATAATCTCATAGTCATAGGAACATGTATAAGTCATGAAGAAAGCAATAGCAACATACTAAACGATCGAGTGCTAAGCTAACAGAATGGGTCAAGTCAATCACATCATTCTCCTAATGATGTGATCCCGTTAATCAAATGAAAACTCATGTCAATGGCTAGGAATCATAACCATCTTTGATCAATGAGCTAGTCAAGTAGAGGCATACTAGTGACACTCTGTTTGTCTATGTATTCACACAAGTCTTATGTTTCCGGTTAATACAATTCTAGCATGAATAATAAACATTTGTCATGATGTAAGGAAATAAATAATAACTTTATTATTGCCTCTAGGGCATATTTCCTTCAGTCTCCCACTTGCACTAGAGTCAATAATCTAGATTACACGGTAATGATTCTAACACCCATGGAGCCTTGGTGCTGATCATGTTTTGCTCATGGAAGAGGCTTAGTCAACGGGTCTGCAACATTCACATCCGTATGTATCTTGCAAATTTCTATGTCTCCCACCTGGACTAGATCCCGGATGGAATTGAAGCGTCTCTTGATGTGCTTGGTTCTCTTGTGAAATTTGGATTCCTTCGCCAAGGCAATTGCACCAGTATTGTCACAAAAGATTTTCATTGGACCCGATGCATTAGGTATGACACCTAGATCGGATATAACAAATGACAAGTAACAATAGTAACAAAGGTGCAGCAAAGTAACCAATCCTTTGTATAGCAAAGGACAGGCCGGAACTTTCTCTTATAGCAAGCAAAGCATTCTTGAGGACACATGGGAATTCATCTAGTCACTTTCATCATATTTATTTGATTCGCGTTCGCTATTTTGATAATTTGATATGTGGGAGGACCGATGCTTGGGTGTTGTTCTTACTTGAACAAGCCTCCCACTTAGGATTACCCCTCTCGTAATCATCCGCAACTATGAAAGAAGAATTAGGATAAATCTAACCGTAGTATGAATCATATGGATCCAAATCAGCCCATTACGGAATAGCGCATAAACTAGGATTTGAGCTTCTGTCACTCTAGCAACCCATCATCTAATTACTACTTGATACGTCTCCGATGTATATACAAATTTTTATTGTTTCATACTATTATAGTATCAATCTTGGATGCTTTATTTTCATTTACAAAAAACTTTATATCATTTTTTGGACTAACCTATTAACTTAGTGCCTAGTGTCAGTTGTTGTTTTTGACTTTTCAGAAAATCAATATCAAAGGGAGTCCAAACGAAGAAAAAATCTTTGGATTATTTTTTTCTAGACCAGAAGAGACCCTGGAAGGTTCGGGGGAGACCAGATGGCCCACGAGGGAGCGACAAGCTTGGGGGGCGCTCCCGGGGGGGGCATGGGCTTATGGGCCCCTCATAGATCATCTTGACCTAATTTTTCATCTATAAATACCCAAAAATTCCTCTCAAATCACAGAGCGCCATGAAATACTTTTTCCACCGCCGCGAGTTTATGTTCTCGTGAGATCCCATCTGGAGGCCTCCGCCGACACTCCACCCGGGGGGGATTAATCACGGAGGGGCTCTACATCAACCTTATTGCCATTCCGATGATGCATGAGTAGTCTACCACAGACCTATGGATCCATAGTTAGTAGCTAAATGGCTTCTTCTGTCTAAATGTTCTTCAATACAATGTTCTCCTTGATGTTCCTGGAGTTCTATCCGTTGTAATTCTTTTTTTGTGGTGTGTTTGTTGGGATCCAAAGAATTGTATTTATGATCTGATTATCCATGAATATTATTTGAGTTTTCTTTGAACTCTTTTATGCATGATTGTTATAACTCCGTATTTCTTCTCCGATCTATTGATTTAGTTTGGCCAACTAGATTGATTTATCTTGAAATGGGAAGAGGTTCTTAACTTTTGGCTCAGTTCCGAAAGACTGTTGAAACATCTTACGCAAATCTTCCCTTAGTTTGGCTAAAATTGGATCTGGGGTAGATGAAGATGCTTGTGGCAATGACATAGCTACAACATGAGTATTAGCTAGTGATGCAATTTGTGGTACTGGCATCGAACCATAATTTGGCGGAAGACTAAACATGCTTGTGCTTATGGGTGGTGTGACGAGGTGATTCGGCGTCAACGCCGAATTGGGTACACTCATAAGAGGACTAGGGGACGCAGGTGGAGCCATAAGTTGATTAGTTGGCCTATGATATATATTCAATGGCAAATTGTATTGTTGTTGTATGGGTTGTTGTTGTATGGGTTGTTGTTGTATGGGAGGTGTTGTTGGAAATATGCCCTAGAGGCAATAATAAAATGGTTATTATTATATTTCCTTGTTCATGATAATTGTCTATTGCTCATGCTATAATTGTGTTATCCGGAAATCGTAATACATGTGTGAATACATAGACCACAACATGTCCCTAGTGAGCCTCTAGTTGACTAGCTCGTTGATCAACAGATAGTCATGGTTTCCTGACTATGGACATTAGATGTCATTGATAACAAGACCACATCATTAGGAGAATGATGTGATGGACAAGACCCAATCCTAAGCATAGCACAAGATCGTGTAGTTCGTCTGCTAGAGCTTTTGCAATGTCAAGTATCATTTCCTTAGACCATGAGATTGTGCAACTCCCGGATACCGTAGGAATGCTTTGGGTGTACCAAACGTCACAACGTAACTGGGTGGCTATAAAGGTGCACTACAGGTATCTCCGAAAGTGTCTGTTGGGTTGGCACGAATCAAGACTGGGATTTGTCACTCCGTATGACGGAGAGGTATCTCTGGGCCCACTCGGTGATGCATCATCATAATGAGCTCAACGTGATCAAGTGGTTGATCACGGGATCATGCATTACAGTACGAGTAAAGAGACTTGCCAGTAACGAGATTGAACGAGGTATCGGGATACCGACGATCGAATCTCGGGCAAGTATCGTACCCATAGACAAAGGGAATTGCGTACGGGATTGATTGAATCCTCGACATCGTGGTTCATCCGATGAGATCATCGTCGAACATGTGGGAGCCAACGTGGGTATCCAGATCCCGTTGTTGGTTATTGACCGGAGAGTCGTCTCGGTCATGTCTGCGTGTCTCCCGAACCCGTAGGGTCTACACACTTAAGGTTCAGTGACGCTAGGGTTGTAGAGATATTAGTATGCGGTAACCCGAAAGTTGTTCGGAGTCCTGGATGAGATCCCGGACATCACAAGGAGTTCCGAAATGGTCCGAAGGTGAAGATTTGTGTATAGGAAGTCCAGTTTCGGCCATCGGGAAAGTTTCGGGGGTCACCGGTATTGTACCGGACCACCGGAAGGGTCCCAGGGGTCCACCGGGTGGGGCCACCTATCCCGGAGGGCCACATGGGCTGAATGAAGGAAATATGCCCTAGAGGCAATAATAAAGTTATTATTTATTTCCTTATATCATGATAAATGTTTATTATTCATGCTAGAATTGTATTAACCGGAAACATAATACATGTGTGAATACATAGACAAACAGAGTGTCACTAGTATGCCTCTACTTGACTAGCTCGTTAATCAAAGATGGTTATGTTTCCTAACCATGGACAAAGAGTTGTTATTTGATTAACGGGATCACATCATTAGTTGAATGATCTGATTGACATGACCCATTCCATTAGCTTAGCACCCGATCGTTTAGTATGTTGCTATTGCTTTCTTCATGACTTATACATGTTCCTATGACTATGAGATTATGCAACTCCCGTTTGCCGGAGGAACACTTTGTGTGCTACCAAACGTCACAACATAACTGGGTGATTATAAAGGAGTACTACAGGTGTCTCCAAAGGTAGATGTTGGGTTGGCGTATTTCGAGATTAGGATTTGTCACTCCGATTGTCGGAGAGGTATCTCTGGGCCCTCTCGGTAATGCACATCACATAAGCCTTGCAAGCACTACAACTAATATGTTAGTTGTGAGATGATGTATTACGGAACGAGTAAAGAGACTTGCCGGTAACGAGATTGAACTAGGTATTGGATACCGACGATCGAATCTCGGGCAAGTAACATACCGATGACAAAGGGAACAACGTATGTTGTTATGCGGTCTGACCGATAAAGATCTTCGTAGAATATGTAGGAGCCAATATGAGCATCCAGGTCCCGCTATTGGTTATTGACCGGAGATGTGTCTCGGTCATGTCTACATTGTTCTCGAACCATAGGGTCCGCACGCTTAACGTTACGATGACTATTGTTATGAGTTTATGCATTTTGATGTACCGAAGGTTATTCGGAGTCCCGGATGTGATCACGGACATGACGAGGAGTCTCGAAATGGTCGAGACATAAAGATTGATATATTGGAAGCCTATGTTTGGATATCGGAAGTGTTCCGGGTGAAATCGGGATTTTACCGGAGTACCGGGAGGTTACCGGAACCCCCCGGGGACCATATGGGCCTTAGTGGGCTTTAGTGGAAAGGTGAATGGGGAAGCCCAAGGTGGCTGCGCGCCTCCCCCCTCCCCTAGTCCTATTAGGACTAGGAGAGGTGGCCGGCCCCCCTTCTCTCTCTCCCCACTTGAGGATTCCTATTCCAACTAGGATTGGGGGGGAGTCCTACTCCCGGTAGGAGTAGGACTCCTCCTGCGCCTCCATAGGGCTGGCCGCACCCCTCCCCCTTGGCTCCTTTATATACGGAGGCAGGGGCACCTCTAGACACACAAGTTGATCCTTGAGATCGTTCCTTAGCCGTGTGCGGTGCCCCCTGCCACCATATTCCACCTCGATCATATCGTTGTAGTGCTTAGGCGAAGCCCTGCGTCGGTAGAACATCAAGATCATCACCACGCCGTCGTGCTGACGGAACTCCTCCCCGAAGCTTTGCTGGATCGGAGCCCGGGGATCGTCATCGAGCTGTACGTGTGCTAAGAACTCGGAGGTGCCGGAGTAACGGTGCTTGGATCGGTCGGATCGGGAAAACGTACGACTACTTCCTCTACGTTGTGTGATCGCTTCCGCAGTCGGTCTGCGTGGGTACGTAGACAATACTCTCCCCTCTCGTTGCTGTGCATCACCATGATCTTGCGTGTGCGTAGGAAATTTTTTGAAATTACTACGTTACCCAACACTGAAGTGGGAAGGGAACCAGCCCCTGGTGCGCTAGTGCACCCCCCATGGGCCTCCCTTGCGCCTAGGATTGGGAAACCCTGGGGGTGGGGGCGCCCCACTTGGCTTGGGGGGCAAGTCCCCCCTTGGCCACCCCCCCCCTTGAGATTCAATTTCTAGGGGGCCGGCGCCCCCCCCCCCCAGGGCCCCTATATAAAGAGGGGGGAGGGAGGGTTGCGCACCCCAAGTCCCTGGCGCCTCCCTCTCCCCTCGTAACACCTCTCCCTCTCGTTGGAGCTTGGCGAAGCCTTGCCGAGATCACCGCTGCTTCCACCATCACGCCGTCGTGCTGCTGGATCTCCCTCAACCTCTCCTTCCCCCTTGTTGGATCAAGAAGGAGGAGACGTCTTCCCCAACCGTACGTGTGTTGAACGCGGAGGTGCCGTCCGTTCGGCGCTCGGTCATCGGTGATTTGGATCACGACGAGTACGACTCCATCAACCCCATTCTCTTGAACGGTTCCGCTCGCGATCTACAAGGGTATGTAGATACACTCCCCTCTCCCTCATTGCTAGATGACTCCATAGATTGATCTTGGTGATGCGTAGAAAATTTTAAAATTCTGCTACGTTCCCCAACAGGTGCCGATGATTGAGGCATGTTTTTCTGAGTAGTAGTATTCTCTAATAAAGTTTGATAGAGAATATTATTACCATCAGCAATATGACTTTCACTTTCAACCCATTGCTCAGGAGAAAAGGTAGTACTCACAGAGGGTTTAACCTGCTCGGCCTGAAGAGGAGGAAACTTGATTTCTCCCAAGGGAGTGATGTTGCCTTGATGATCCTTCTTGAACTTTCCAAGGAACTCATGCAACTCCTTCACTTCACGCGCCTTCTTATACTCCTCATGAGCCTGGCGATGCTCAGTCGGTAACTCCTCAAGATTGGGTTTAATGATGTTATCAGCATCCACTTCAGATGGCTTGTGAAGATCAAATATGATGGATGATGTTGATGATTGATCGTTTGTCCCCAGCGGAGTCGCCAAAAAGTGTGTTGACACACGAACACGTCATGTATACCCTCGACGCAGGGGGTGATGCACCGCACCTCGCGTCAAAGGAGATCCGACCGGCATTGCGATACGCAAGACAAACAGCGAATGCTTTTTGTAGGCCCGAAACCTCACACGCGCGGGAGAGACCACTTCAAGGTGTGCGGCAGCTATAGGCTGCCCTAAGTTGATTCACTTGCCCCTAGAGCCCCGGGATTCGCAGCTCTAAATCTCGAGGAACATCGAAGAACCATAGAGAAAACAATGGAGAGATAAAACATAGATGAAAAGGTAGTAGATTGGTATTTCTATTGTGTGTTGTTCAATCTGCCATCACCTCCAACATATATAAGAGGCGGCTGGACTTCCCGTACAAGAAAAGGACTCTAAACCTCGCCCAAAATCTTCCAACTTAACCGAACTCGGATCTAGGTATGTCTGAGACAATTGTTCGGTTTTTGATTTCTACAGCCATATACTATCTCGGATGGAGACGTGCCCAAAAGAAACTTTAAATGTTTCAATGAGACGAACAACCTCCGTGTTGAACACTTTTTCATCTGAGGTCATCTGGATATCTTCACATGCCCATCTTTAGCTTCTGGTCAGATTAGTCGACATAGTCGGGCTAAGAATTCTATGTTACCTCCCTAGTTTTCCTGACCTCGGATTTTGAGTCCTCGGATTGAGTCCTCAGATTGGGTCTTCGGATTGGGACATCGGATTGCATATGACCTCAGATTGAGTCCTTGGATTGGGACATCGGATTGAGTCCTCAGATTGGGTCTTTGGATTGCATATGACCTAGATTTCATATGATCTCAGATTGCATATGTCCTCGGATTGCGTCCTCGGTTGGGTCCTCGGATTGAATGTGACCTCAGGATTACCTAGGACCTCTGATTGCGCGACGGGATTTTTCAGCCAGATCTTGTTTTGGCTCCACAGGTCGCATATGACCATAGATTGAGATGATGTATATATCATAATCGAGACAAAGACATTTCATTCAGAATACTCTTTCATTCGAGGTCATCTTGAAGGGGTAATCGGCTGAACAATACTCCAAAACCCTGAATCTCAATATATCGAGCTTAGTTACCAGTAGTACTTTAAGTTTGCAGTATTAACATACAATGTCGGTAAGAGCATCCTATGAGGGCTTTGAGCATCGATTAGCATGTGTGCCTGTGTATGTTTTTTTTGCGTTAATCATTAGAAGATCACAAAACACATGGTTTCTATGTCGTACCCGTCTACATTTTTTGCGTTAATGATCCATAAGTCAGTTACCTGTGCGATGTTTCCTAATAAACCAGGCGTACCATTGACCAAAAAAATCAACTACACGTGTACATTTTTTTGGAGACGGGATCTGCCAACTTTCTTTTTTTCTCGCACACGAGTATTTTACGCGCTTCGTCTGCGTTGTGTGTTTCCCCCACCCAAGTTTCAAGTTTCGTAGCAAAATTTTCATTAGGCGCGCGATGTCAGAATTTATTCCCCTGACCACATCCCCACCCTCAGTATCCCCCCCCCCCGCGCCTCCCCCTACCGGCATCTCAAACCACCGCCGCCACAACCAGAGCTTCAACCACATCTACGTTCTGCTCGGATCCAGTCAGGTAACCCACCAATCTCTATCATGACCCCGGCCTGATTGCTTAAATGGCGCCTGCGAAACATCCTCATGCCTCCAAATCCCCACCTCCAGGAGCTGATGGCGGTCCATGGCGCGATGGCCGTTGTGCATGTTGGCCCGGAGGAACACGTCGCCTCCGCCGCGGCCGCCGACATGGTGCAGGCTCTGGCCTAGATGAAGTGCTCCAGCGACTACCCCCCAGGACTTAAGAGGTAAGATCTGACCAGCTAAATCTTACCAATACCACTTACAACGGCTATGATTTGTACGGATGATGTATTAAGCATGTTCATGCCTTGTTTATTTCAGTAGTTAACACTGTGTGATGTTCAAATATTACCATGTCCAGCTCAATTTCACCAATACCAGCAATAAATTTACAATACATGGCTCATGATATCACTAGAGATGCTGCCCATTTGCTATTTTTAGTGGATGCTAACCCTGTTGTGCTTGACATGCATGTCCATGTACTTACGCAGGGTCATAACGGCCGATGATGTTGTTTGCCGTCGAGGTTAGCTGCATCCCATGTCTTACAGTATTTCACATCATTTGTGCAATTGCAGTTTAACTTTTACCATTTACTGGTTGCCTGTAGGTACAAATGTCAGTGGCACTGATCAACGCTTCGACCCTGAGGAACAGCTCGCTTCCACCGTCGCTGACTTTGGGCGGGCTCTGGCCAATATGAAGTTCCCCAGCAAATACCTCTCAGGACTTACCAAGTATGTACTCACCAGTTCAATCTTACCAATACCAGTTGCAATGAATGGCTATGTTCTGTACGGTCGATGTATTAAGCATGTTGTAGTAAACATGCCGAACACATTTTAGCTACTTTTCCTACCTTTTTATAGACATATGGGCCATTCTCTGCCCTAGCAGCACCTGCCTTGTGATGTTTAACTATCCCAATTGCATTTTTATCAGTACCGGTTTCAATGTCTATTAAGTCTGTTGCAATTAACAGTTGAATCCATTTTTAAACAATTGTATTTCAATGGGTACCAACTTACGAAACATGACTTAGGATGTTGTTAAGCCTGTTGCAATTAGCAGTTATATCCATTTTTTAATCTGTCCATTTGCTACCATCCTACTCTCCGCAATGAATATATACTAGAGATGCTGCACATTTGCTATTTTTGGTGGATGCTAACCCTGTTGTACTTAACATGCATGTCCATGTACTTACGCAGGGTCATAACGGCCGATGCTATTGTTTGCCGTCGAGGTTAGCTGCATCCCATGTCTTACAGTATTTCACGTCATCATTTGTGCAATTCCAGTTTAACTTCTACCATTTACTGGTTGCCTGTAGGTACACATATCAGTGGCACTGATCCATGCTTCGACCCAGAGGAATAGCTCGCCTCCGCCGCCGCTAAGTTTGGGCGGGCTCTCGCCAAGATGGAGTTCCCCATCAACTACCTCTCAGGACTTACCAAGTATGTACTCACCAGTTCAATATTACCAATACCAGTTGCAATTAATAGCTATGTTTTGTACGGGCGATGTATTATGCATGTTGTAGTAAACATGCCTAAAATGTTTTAGCTATTTTCTCTACCTTTTTATAAACAATTGGGTCATTATCTGCTCTGGCAGCACCTGCCCTATGATGTTTAGCTCTGCCAATTGCATTTTTATCAGTACCAGGTTCAATGGCCATTAAGCCTATTGCAATTAACAATTGTATCCATTTCTAAAGAGTTGTATTTCAATGTGGCTACAAACTTACAAAACATGAATTACGATGTTGTTAAGCCCCCTCCCGGTCCATTTTTTAATTCGTCCCTTTGCTACCATGCTACTCTTTCGCAATGAAGATATTACTACAGATGCTCCGTTTTATTACCATTTGCTATTTTTGGTGGATGTTAACCCTGTTGTAGTTAACATTGGCATTCCATGTACTTACATAGGGCTAGAATGGGCGATGTTGTTGTTTGCCATCGAGGTTAGCCGCATCCCATGTCTTATACACCATCTATTCCTAAATATAAGTATTTTTAGAGATTCCAATATAGACTACATAAGGAGCAAAATGAGTGAATCTAGATTCTAATCTAAACTATATCTATAGTTCTATATACATCCGTATGTAGTTCATATTGAAATCTCAAAAAAAATACTTGTACTTAGGAACATAGGTAGTTGTATTTTACATCATTTGTGCAATCTCAGTTTAGCTTCTAACATTTACTGGTTGCTTGTAGGTACATATATGAGCGGTACTGATCCACGCTTCGATCCCTTTTGCGTATGGGGCAATGAGATATTCATGAACAAGCGTCAAGTGAGGAAACTAAAAAAGATTGTTAGGCGAAAGAAACAGGTGATTGGAATTAAGCTCTTTATTTACACTTTGTCCAAGACAACAGTGAACTTTAGGATGGCAAGTGATGTGTTGCCTTTTCCCTTGCCCACAACAAGTTACTTTATTAGACCTCAATATCTGATATTTTTCTCTTTTCAGTGGTTTCCGAAGCTATTCACTGATGATTACCTTGCAAGCTACATGACCGGAGTGGAGGCAACTAAAGTTAAAGTATATAATTCATGCTACCTTGATAATGCTCTAGAAGTCTTCCTGAAGGCGGTGAAGGATGGGCGGGCGATCATCACAAGGGGTTGGACAAAAGTGGTCCGTGCCTATGGCATGCAGGAAGGTACATTATGGGCATTCCACTTCTTTAACACCATCAGCACTCAAAATGATTTACACTTGTCTCTTCACCTTTACCGCCTTTAAATATTTTGGTTCATCATAGTTAATGTCTGCCTAATCCTGTAATTATTGAACATATTGTAGTGGCAATTTTATTTATGGATTCGTTGTTGAACCATTGTGCTGAGAATTTGAATTGCACATTTCATATTTAAAAATTTCCAATTCGAATAATAAATTACAGGCAAAAATAAAAATATATAGGAGCTAATAAAATAATGTGCACACGGTTAGAAAAAATACAGCTTGTGTGATGTAAAAAGAGAACAGACGGTCATGGAACTTTGCAAATGGTTCTGGCAATAAAAGCGCTTGTGATGGATAGCTCAATGCCACACAGTTTTCTACATCAAATTGTGTGTGATGTAGTTGATAAAAGCAAACAATTAACCAAGGTAGAGCGTGTGTGATAGTTACACCTTTCACACACAAGCGTATACATAAAACTGTGTGGGATGTACATACGAACGGAAACGTTTTCCCTGGATTGACTGTGTGGGATGTACATAAGAACGAAAATGTATTCCTTGGATTGACTGTGTGTGATATACATACGATGTTTTTCTGGGATTCACCGTGTGGGATGTACATACGAACAGAAATGATTGGGTTTCGATGCCTCGCCCGATCGCACACGAGCTTATTTGGCCCCGGCCTATGTCCCAGGAGGGCCTATCCCTGACGATTTCTGGGTCATGTGGGAAGGACCCCCCTATCGCCCACACTCACTTGGCGACGGTTCCAAATGCCGTCGTGGAAAGGGGTTAAAAACCGTTTGTATAGCACCGACGCGTACCAGTGTCTCACCGAGATTCAAATCGGTAGCTCTGAAATGCTTTCTGCAGAAAACTAAAATTAAGATTTTGGATCATTTTTTGCAAAAAGCAGCTGTCTTTTGTGATGCTCATCCACTCTACCCAAACCCATCTATTCACAGGGTCAGCTGCGGAGATGTCAGAAGCCAGTGACAGCCAGAAGAGCAAGTCAACCTCAGTAAGGGCACTAGTCCCTCTGGTAGCTATGATGAGGGAAGCAGAAGCACTCCCAGCAACTTGCCTAAGGCAGCTACTAGGCATAGAAAGAAGAGGAATTCAGACAATGAAGATAATGACTTTGTGATTGAGGAGGAAGTGACCTCCAAGAAGAAAGTTGTGAAGAAAGAATATGTTGGTGCTGCTGTTGCTACCAAGCCTGGACTACAGAAGAAAGCTCCACCTAGAAGAGCTCCAGTGTCCAAAGTTAGAGCCTCAACTCAAGAAACCATCAAGTTCACATTGGAACAATCTGAAGATGATGAAGCTATTGAAGGAAAGAAGAAAAGGGCTAGAACAACCACTACAAAAGTGCTTGGGAGACCATCTATGAGGAGATATGAAGAAGAGGAGGAGGAGGAGGAAGAGCTTGTTGCACCTCCTGCCAAGTCACAAAAGTTGATGGCACATGCTATCAAGACAGGTGTTGCTCCTTCCAAGCCCAAGTCAGCGCCCAAACCTGTTGCACCCAAGCCTAAAGCTCCAGCTCAAATATCCAAGTCAATAGCTCCAAAGAGATCTACTAGGAACTTTCCAGCTGCAGAGAAAAACAAGGCCCCAGTGCCTGAGGTCCAAGAAGATGATGAGCCACTAGTGCTCAGGAAATTGAAGCCCAAGATCCCAGATCATAATGATGATCATCCAGTGGCTGAAAACATGAATTTGAGGAAGGATCATGGTCTGAGACTATGGAGACAGACAGATCCATATGCCACAAGGAGGAGGACTGTTGTGGACTATCGTTTCCATACCAAAGAACAGCAGGATTTCTATGAGACTGTGCTACTTGACAAGAAGCCCATAGTTTGTGATATGAAATGGGTTGATTGGGATTATATTGATGAGAATGAAGATTATTTTCCTTATGTGCATGAAAGCTTCAGGATGAATGAAGTTGATAAGTTTGTTGGACAGAAACTGATAAAGTGGAACGATGAGATGATTATGCAATTCTATTCCACTCCCCACTTCTACCCAGATGGGAAGATTGTCCGGATGACTGAGGGAACCAGATACCAGTCAACAATTTCTGAATGGGCCAAGCTTATCAATGCCCCAAAGGAATAAGAAAATGATCTTGATGTGTATAGCAAGCCCAGGAAGGATCACAACTCAATGCATAACATGTACATGTCTATACCTGATGCAGCTCTGGAGACACACAAGCTGTTGGGGAACGTTGCAGAAAACAAAAATTTTCCTACTCGTTTCACCAAGATCCATCTAGGAGTTCATCTAGCAACGAGTCATCGGATGCATCTACATACCTTTGTAGATCGCGTGCGGAAGCGTTCAAAGAACGGTGATGATGTAGTCGAACACGACGTGATCCAAATCACCGATGACCAAGCGCCGAACGGACGACACCTCCGCGTTCAACACACGTACGGGACGGGAGACGTCTCCTCCTTCTTGATCCAGCAAGGGGAAAGGAGAGGTTGATGAAGATCCAGCAGCACGACGGCGTGGTGGTGGATGCAGGGCGTCACAGTAGCAGGGCTTCGCCTATACTACGAGAGAGAGACGTAACGGGGAGAGAGGGAGGCGCCAGGGGCTGGTGTGTCAAGTCCCTCCTCTCCCCCACTATATATAGGGGTGCTAGGGGGGCGCCGGCCCTAGGAGATGGAATCTCCTAGGGGGCGGCGGCCAAGGGTGGGGGGCTTGCCCCCCAAGCAAGGGGGCGCCCCCTTTAGGGTTTCCCCTCAACCCTAGCCGCATGGGCCCTAGGGGAGTGGCGCCCCAGCCCACTTTGGGCTGGGTTCCCTCCCACTTCAGCCCATGGGGCCCCCCGGGATAGGTGGCCCCACCCGATGGACCCCCGGGACCCTTCCGGTGGTCCCGGTACAATACCGGTGACCCCGAAACTTGTCCCGATGGCCGAAACATCACTTCCTATATATAATTATTTACCTCCGGACCATTCCGGTACTCCTCGTGACGTCCGGGATCTCATCCTAGACTCCGAACAACATTCGGGTCACTGCATATACATATCTTCACAACCCTAGCGTCACCGAACCTTAAGTGTGTAGACCCTACGGGTTCGGGAGACAAGCAGACATGACCGAGACGACTCTCCGGTCAATAACCAACAGCGGGATCTGGATACCCATGTTGGCTCCCACATGCTCCACGATGATCTCATCGGATGAACCACGATGTCGAGGATTCAATCAACCCCGTATGCAATTCCCTTTGTCAATCGATATGTTACTTGCCCGAGATTCGATCGTCGGTATCCCAATACCTCGTTCAATCTCGTTACCGGCAAGTCACTTTACTCGTACCGTAATGCATGATCCCGTGACCAGACACTTGGTCACTTCGAGCTCATTATGATGATGCATTACCGAGTGGGCCCAGTGATACCTCTCCGTCATACGGAGTGACAAATCCCAGTCTTGATCCATGTCAACCCAACAGACACTTTCGGAGATACCCGTAGTCTACCTTTATAGTCACCCAGTTACGTTGTGACGTTTGGTATACCCAAAGCACTCCTACGGTATCCGGGAGTTACACGATCTCATGGTCTAAGGAAAAGATACTTGACATTGGAAAAACTCTAGCAAACGAACTATACGATCTTGTGCTATGTTTAGGATTGGGTCTTGTCCATCACATCATTCTCCTAATGATGTGATCTCGTTATCAATGACATCCAATGTCCATAGTCAGGAAACCATGACTATCTGTTGATCAACGAGCTAGTCAACTAGAGGCTTACTAGGGACATGTTGGTGTCTATTATTCACACATGTATTACGATTTCCGGATAACACAATTATAGCATGAATAAAGACAATTATCATGAACAAGGAAAAATAATAATAATGCTTTTATTATTGCCTCTAGGGCATATTTCCAACACAAGCTAGGATCGATATATTATCTGCTTGCTGGACTGACCACTATGAACACTATCTTGAGGCATACTATGTTGCCCAAGTCTGGAGATCACCGGATGATACGTGGTCACTCCATCAACTTGCTTCATTTGTTTGATGTGCCTCAGAAATTCAAAGTCATGAGCTTGATTGTTGAAACTGTAAAGAGGATAGCAGCTGACCAGAAGAGGTCTTGTGGATATGGCCCACACATTCAGATGTTGATCAACTCCAAGGTTGGGACTGGGACGTATCTGCTTGACAAAGAGCATCTTCCTCTTAGGCCTAATTTTGAGGACAACGATGTTGTTATGGATGCATCACATCCTACATGTGCAGAGGCCCAGGAGAAGATCAAGAAAGCAAAGGCTGCAAAAGCAGCAAAGGCAGCAAGTGCCCCAGATGCTTCTATAGTGAATCTCAAGACCAAGCAAGATCAGCTCAGTTATCTGCTTGAGGACCGTGAGGATTGAGAAGAGTCTGGCCACCTTGACTCAGAATCAGGAGAGTCTTGAAAGGATCATTGAGACTAAAATGTATGACCTAGATGTGAAGGTCACTGAGATTCAGACCATTATGGAGAAGCTTCAAGATGATGCTGAGGACAACGATGATAGACCAACTATAGACAGATTTCAGTCAGTGCCAAGGGCACAGAGGTCTTCTGCTGAGCCAGTTGCAGACGTGAGACCTGCTCATTCTGCTCCTGCCACCACAGCCACAGTTGCCCCTCCAGTATCCACTCCACCATCTCCATAGACTTTAGCAGAGGCATTTGCAGATGGACTCCTCTCCACGCTGTCTACGCACACCAGAGCTACAAGCCAGAGGACCCCTTCAGGAGCTCCCGGAGATCGTGCCTAGAGTGTCGCATAGCACTATATGTTTTCAAACTTTTTGGTAACTTGTTGCCAAAGGGGGAGAAAGTGTATAGATCATAGGCTTCGAGAGAGAGTGCCTTTTGCCTTTTTTTGGTTTTATTTGCCTTGCTACTTTGGTTTTTTTGGTTGTTGCTACTTATGCTACTACTTGTGTTATGCTCGTGAGATACTTGTGTGATCATGTGTTTGAGCATACTATGCTTAATGTGTGCTTGCATGTCTATCTCTATGATTATTTGTGTATGATCAATCACTTGTATCCTTGGTGATGAGTGCATGTGATCCTATTCTTATCATTTTGTGCACTCTATCAAGATGTATGTGACATGAAAGAGTGATCCATGATCCTAACCGATTGTGCATTTGCATTCAAACGTAAATTTTAAATAATGCACAAATTTAGGGGGGAGCTCTTGCTTATCACATACTTCTCAAAGCATTCGATGTATTTCATTCATATTATCATTTGTCAAAGCTTTGATCTATATGTTGTCATTAATTTCCAAAAGGGGGGAGATTGGAAGTGCAACTAATCCCCGGGTGGTTTTGGTAATTCATAACAACATATAGCTCATTGAACTAATATCCACTCAAGTTTCATATTTCAGAAAGTTCAACGAATGGCATGGCATGAACTAGGAATGTGGACCCCTCAAATTGCTAAGGACACAAATTGGCAAAAGCTCAAGACTCTTCATTTCTATTTTAGTGATCCAAGATCATATTGAGTCCATAGAAAAGCCAATTGAACATATAAACCCTCCTAGACTCATACTCACGACCGTTGCCTCCACGTCGCCTTTAAATCGCTATGCCACTGCCTGTAAATTCCGTGCCCCGCCAAGGGCATTTAGTCATTTCACGCGCAGGCATGTAAAAGGCAGCCCGCCCGTGGAGAAACCTAGCCGCTGCCTCCGCCCGCACTCGCGGCCCCCACCCACCCACGCTGCTCTCTTCCCCGACCCCCTCCCACGAACCCTAGCCTCCTGACTGACCTGGTGACGCCGCCCCTTCCTTCCCCCGTCCCCCCCCCCCCCCCCCACCCCGTGCGCCGCGAGCCCCTCCCTCCTCTTCGCGTTCCGGGCGGCCATGGACGAATGGACGACTCCATGAGCGGGGCCACCGCCGTCGCGGCGCTCGTGGCCGGCGGCGCACTCCACGGGGCTCGGGACGTCCGCGGCGGCGCGGGCTGTGGACTGAGAGGCAGGGCTCAGGACGTCCGCGGCGGCGCGGGCTGTGGACCGAGAGGCAGGGCTCGGGACGTCCGCGGAGGCGCGGGCTGTGGACCAAGAGGCAGGGCCCGTGATGCATTCCGTTCGAGGGGCTGGTCGGGTTGTTGCTTTGGATTCGGTACGATCCCCATCTCTCTCTCTCTCTCTCTCTCTCTCTCTCTCTCTCTCCGAGACTCAACCAGGCACTCACTCGCTCACTCTGTTTGTGCGCGCGCGTGTGCGCAGTTTCACATCCCTGAACCCCTAGGACTTAGTTCTGAAATATTCAGATGCTCATGTACTGTTCCAACTTGTCATCTTTGTTACTCATGGCTTGGTTCTGCATAATTGGTAGGAGCAGCAAATGTGCTCATGTAAGCTCATTAGCTTGATTAGGTAAAATTGTTATGATTTTGTTTCATATATGAATAGCTAAATGCAGAGTGTTTTCGTATAGTTCATATCGTTCTAGATTTTGGACAAAGTACATGCCTATTTTCCTTTCTTCGGGTAGTAAAGCCAGGTTGATTTCTAGACCCATGAAGATCTATGATCTTAGATGAAGCCTTCAGACTTTTAATTGTGTGTTGGCTTCGTCCCTTCTGCGCCACAGCGATGGCGCTCCTCCTCCTCATGGCCACGGGTGCAGCAGTAAGAATGCCCATCTCAAGGTGCTAGAAGGTGCCGAAGAAAGGTTGCAGCTCGTCAAGGCTGACCTGCTGGACTATCACAGCGTAGCGTCGGCGATTGCCGGCTGTGACGGCGTCTTCCATGTCGCCTGCCCTGTCCCCTCCGGCCGATCAACCGACCACGAGGTGAATTGTCAAGAACTGTCTCACAGAGTTAATTTCTAGAAATAAGTATCTTTTTTGATGATGTATTCTTGCTGCTTTGTAGGCAGAGATCATAGCTCCTGCTGTAACAGGCACACTGAACGTGCTGAAGGCCTGCCATGAGGCGAAAGTTAAGCGAGTAGTCATGGTGTCTTCAGGTGCTGCAGTGGTCGCTAATCCTAACTGGCCCAAGGGCAAAGCCTGTGACGAAGAGAGCTGGTCAGACGAGGGCTACTGCAGAAAGAATGGGGTAAGTAACCCAACACCTGTACGGCTGTATGACTGCTTAGCACTTTAGCCTACGTGGTCTATTACATTACACAGGCTCCTACTCAATGTTTCACTTGGAATGTATAGGATTTAGAGTTGATTTTAAGGACGACATTTGCCGCTGTTTTAGATCAAACTTTTTTATTCGAGAGAAACCAGCAAGCTCAATGTAGGACACAAGTGTATAGCTGCAAAAACACTGCAAAAATCCCGTTAAGCTCACATGCCTATTACAACACCAAATCCCAGCATGAGAACACATGTCCAAAAAGAATCTTATCTGGTCATTGACTTGCTTGCTCGCCTTGATCACCCTAGATCTGCATCATTTAGCGAGGTTTGGTACACCTTGTGCTGATCATCAGAGTCTAAAGTCCATTTGAACACTGACTGTCTTTTCCGGTTAAATATTTCATTGATGGAACTCCTTTTTATGTCTTGAGCCCACCCTATTCTTTGTGTCGGTGGGATACTATTGATCTGAGCCATGCATACATGTCTCATCGGCAGTTCACGATTTGAACTAGACCCTTGAAATTACTTATTATTAACAAAACTTATGGCCAAGAAGGCGCAAAAGTTGCAAAGCAAACCAGCCAAAACCAGTTAGAATTTTTTTTTACAAGGTCTAGGCTAGCCAAGACCTATAAACTAACCAAGTAGGAAGAATGCCAAAACAAAAAAAAGCAAAACAGAGCAAAACCCCACTGGTAGTTGGCATTGACTGAAATTTTAGTTTTGACTCATAGGTTGGCTCTTACTCAAAACAGGCAAAAAATTGGTTTTGACTCAAAGTCACTTTTTATTAATGCACTCTGTTACTATTTTTCGCTCTGTTTTCGAAGAGACAGAATTTGCTAAACCATGGTTCAGCTTGTCCATGTCTCTAGACCACACAAGAGAGGATTTTCCAAAAGGGAAGCATCATCAACAGTTTGGTTTCAGCTTTCAGTTAATGCAAAATTCTTCCGCTAACCACACAAGATATTGCTCCTGTCTTGTTATTCTTATAGAAGATAATTGTTTTTTCTGCATCACCCATTCAAATAACAAAACAAACATGTGTTGTTATTTGGCAGGATTGGTATTACCTTTCCAAAACACTAGCGGAGCGCGAGGCTTTTGCTTATGCAGCAAAAACTGGGTTGGACATTGTAACTATTTGCCCATCATTGGTAATTGGACCCTTGATGCAGTCTACAGTAAATTCGAGCAGTAAAGTTCTCCTTAATTATTTGAAAGGTGGGTGTGTTATGTTAGACTTCTCTTTGTTTTCATTATATAAAATTATGGACATCAAAAAGGATCTCTGCACTTGGTTGCACGTTTCCAACTGAACAAAAGATACTATATAATCACAAAACAACCTGCATATCACTAAAATGAAGGCTGTTCACGCTCCTTCTCTCTTTTTCTCTCTTCCACGGATCCTCTATTTTTTTTCTTCGACGGGTCCTCTCTTCCTCACAAACCCTCCTCATGTACAATATATATTCTGTAAATTTGGCTGTACCAATATTTAGGTATATGCTCATAACAAAGGGGTTGGAGTGGTGCCCTCGGGTGACAGCCGACAGTGGAGAAAGATGTGAGCGCCCACCTCTTCGAACTATGGTTATACTTATATACGCAGGTTCCTGTTGTAGCACTTGAACTAAGGTACTTCTAGCAATGTTTTGGTCTATTTGGTGATTTTTGTACTCATGAATCGTGAATGGCATTACAAAGATGGAGCTTTTCGAATATTTTCAAACCTCCAAGAGAATCAGATTTCAGTTTAGTATTACAAGGATAGGAATGATAAATGCATTAGTACTGTTGGGCTTTCTTAAATGTTGTTGGGTTTTCTTAAATGTTGTTTGGGGTTCGGTGGTGGTAGCGAAAAAACACGATATATTTTAATTTTATGTTCCTCTTAACACAGGAAAACTAGGAGAGATGGTGCAAACTGATGGCCAAAGTTGTGGTGCTTTGCAAGGTAACACATATGTCCCTGGCCTATCTTTATGTATCATGATGTTTCTATTTGTATACAAATGCAGTAATGCTTATTACAAAGCCAGTGCCCTTTTTAGGCAACCAAATCAAATGATCTTGTGTATCATGGTTTTTTTCCAACAAAGCATCCTAGATCAAATAGTTCTGTGAATAAGCGAATGATACAAGTATTAAGCTTTACAGATCTGTTCAAGCGTGTACCTTTTCTTTTACATTTGCTTGCTCCTTTTGTCATTTGAAACTGGCAGTGAACATGTAAAGTAATTCAAAAGGGACAATTCTTCTGATTTGTATATCTATCTCAGCCCTTGCTTGAAAACCTAAAAATTGACTTGCATCCTTATCAGACGACACTTTCTCTTCCTTATTTCATAGAACAAAGCAATTGAAATTGGATATAGAACAAGTCAAACAAATGCACTTCATATATAGTCTAGGGTGATTAGAATCTTACCAATCCTAACGGAAATGACTAATAGGTTTATTCATCCAGACCCACATTTAAGACCATAGGGAAGATATTTGATATTCATAATCTGCATGTCTTACAGATTCACTTAAAATATTCAAAGTGCAAAGTACCTAGGAGTTGGTATCTTCTTGTAGCTTCATGTGCTCATATCAATGTTGGATTTTTTTTCAATTTTTAGGTACCTAATATGGCTAAATGCGTAATGAAAAGGTCTGTCTTCCTAGCCTCCTAGATCCAAGAGTTGCACGAATAAGCGAAGGATATTTGTTTCAAAGCCTCTGTTACGAGTGAAAAATGTGGCAATGGAAGTAAGGAGTCACGGCTTACTTCTATTCGGATTCCATCTCTACTAGGACAATCCTGATATCCTTATCATCATTTATATTCAATTCCTTGGAGATTCATAAAGAAGGCATGTGCAAAATATCTGAATCTGGAACAGATCTACACTTGAGGTTTTTTATTGCATTTTCTGTATCTTATTCTTTTGTAGGAATGCATCCATAATTTCGGTTTAAAATTTGTTTGGATGGTTCAGAATCTTCAGATGGCATGGATGAGACATAATTTGTTGTATTCGGATATTTTTCATGGTTACAAGTTAGGAAATTTTGGTTCTATTGCCAGAGCATACTTTATCTTTCCATTTCCATCAATCCATCTTGATGTGTGATCGGGTCGCTGTGTGATGCTGTTAGCTATTGATATGGTGTCTGTTTACATCTGTTCATAAGTACACTCTTTGACTATTGTTTATTTGAGACATATAGCAAGCACAAGAAAAATCTGCTGGTGAATTCCTAGATAGCTTTTGATATTTTAGTCGTCTGGCCTTGTTCACACATAGTGACTAACAGCCTTGGAAAATTGGATGGTCCTTGTGTCGGTACTTTACCAGATTATCGCAGATAAATTGCAAGAACCGGAAATATGTAGCTCCAGAATTAGGGAACTAGAAATAACTGATTATTTTCGCCAGAAAATAGCTAGGTTTTTATAGACCTTCATTATTATATACTTTTGCATTTGCTGCATTCTTTCTTTCAAGTTGTTTCATTATTTTTCCATGTTATCATTAGGATGCCCAGTGTATTTCAGTTCATATGTACATGCATTGTGTATGGTTTATTTGTCCTATCTGCCAGTGTCTAAGCGTGACAAGCAGCAAAGAGGGAGGGGGTATTTCAAATACAAAGCAAAATGTGCACAAAATAGATGCGCCTCACACTGTCATAGTATAGACTGGAACAAAATACACATTGTATATATATAATTACTACTATTATCCAGTGCTCATGATTTATGTTCACATAGATACATGGTAACAACAACATACCTGGTATTATGGACAATGACTACTCCATTGCCACAACTGTAGAATACACCAGACTGGCCAAAAGTGCTCCACTGCCTCAACTGTAGAATACACCGGACTGGCCAAAAGTTGTCCATAGCCACAACTATAGAACACACTGGACCGACCAAAAGATGCCTACATATGACCAATAACTACAGATATGCTCTCCTGGACCATGGTTTGTTGTTTAACCACTGTTACCTGACCAAAAATTCAAAAACCACTGTCACCTCTTTTCTGAATCAGAAGATGGCTGACTCTCTGATATACTACTAGAAAAAAGCATAGCCCAAAAAGCATGAATGAATGATGGATCTGAACATGTACTTCATTAGTGATGTGCATAGCACAAAAAATATGGATGGCAATACATGGCTGACGGAAATGGTAACTTCAAAAATTACACGACAACCAAAACTTTATGCAAGTCTATGAAGAAAATCATTGTATCATTTTTCTTTAATTAATTTCGAAACATACCTTCCTCTTGCAGCAGTCTTGCTCATTCGGCCCTTCAACAGCAGTTCACCGATTAGTTTATCAGTCGGCGGCAGCAGCAGTGGTCTTCAGCACGGCAGCAGGCAACACGAGCGGAGAAGGTAGTGAGAGAAGGAGAAGAAGCAGCAGAAACTAGCAGACACCCCGCACCCGTTGTGGCGGCCTGGAGGGGCGGCGAGAGTTGGCAAGGCAGGCGGCCAATGGTTGGCAGTAGTGAGAAGCGAGTGAAAGACCTGGTTGACTTGGGGAAAGGAGGAGAACAGAGGACTGGTCGATTTAGGGAAAGAAGAGCAGATAAGGTTTGGTAGATTTGGGGGAAAGGAGGAGGAGAGACGAGCGTGCGTGACAGCAGGTAGTCGGTGTATTGGGCTTGGATATATTTGAGCTGGGCCAAATGCTTATAGTGTACTTAATTATCCTTTTCAATTATGAAATGGTGGGTCGTGGCACCCATTTTAATTTTGCATGTTCTGTTAGGTTGCCTTCTGTATGCCAGTTAGTATTCATTTTTCTTTTCTTTTGTTTGTTTGTATTTCTTAAAAGCTAATGCTGTTGCACAGTTTTTTTAACCTTTTCTTTTTGCTGGGAGAAAGATGATGCTCTTTCTTAGAAAATTACTTATTAGATGGAACGGTAGTCACCTTGCAAAGTTCTTCCACCAAATGTTTTTGTGTGTGCAACTTATGATCGGTTTTTCTATTCATTTATTCTGCAGAAACGACATGGCAGACAAGAAAAGCAAAAAGTTTAATTTTGGGGATGGCAAAAGACTACATATCTTAGTTACCACAAGTTTGGTGATCAAAGCAACCTACATGATGCATCTCTGCGTATGTAGCTTTGCATACCAGAAGTTGGGTGATCAAAGCAATTTACATGATGCATCTCCGCCTAAGTAGGTTTGCTTAGCATAAACTGATCTCACTACTTTCTTTAGCCTATGAACCTACCAGCAATGTAATATATAGTGCTACATATGATCAATTTCTTATACTTAAAGAATACCAGTCTCTAAATATTCCAACTTCCATGGTTTGAAAGCTTGGTTTGCTCCCGCTCTTCGCGCCACCGGTGCAACGGGTCATCTTGACCCAGATTATGATATGCTCAAGGTCAGGCTTGCAAACAGTGATCTACACGCCAATTGTCGCATCATGCTAGGAACCGACAAGAGCCACCTTAACAACTAACTCGTCTGTGTTCCGCCGCCTTGCAAAAATTCATGAAGGAGACATCTGTGCCTTTCGTTTCAAGGTCACCATAAATTCTCATCGTGCATTGCCTTTAGATGAATCATTGACAGCAACAGAAGTCGTGTCTAAATATCATCTAGCATTCTAAGGACACCTTCCTTTGTAATAGGGTGAAACCTTCCTTTGTTTTTGAATATATTGCTCAAAAAGCTGCCAAAGCCAAGAGTCACCCCTTAAGCTTTAGCTGATCCAGTTTATAAGGGAAACCGGATCAAAAACCTAAACAAGTTGACCCTGTTTATGAGGGAAACCGGGCAGAAAACCATACAAGTAACAAGGTTACAGAAGATGAGAAAACAATTGCCACCTAGGAGAGGGCATGACCTAGCTAGCAGGCAAAAAGACCAACACCACGAGAGACACAAGTAGATGTGGGGTTTTGTTCAGGGATCACAATACCAAGACTCTGCAAACAACCTAACGCCACGAGAGACACAAGTAGATGTGGGGTTTTGTTCAGGGATCACAATACCAAGACTCTGCAAACAACCTAACGCACCGCACCTGTTTCCCTCATTGATTGTTGTTCCTCATTGATTTATTAATATGCATAATACCACCCTTATATATAATTATCCGTTTTTACTACTTTCTCTGTTTCATACATCGAGTACTCACTAGCAACAACAAATATGCTAAGCAAGGAAGAGGCATGCACTACATGGCAGCATCCACCTTCCACTCAAGGGATATAACACTATCATTTAGCACAGACTCTTCCAGGGGAACAGTAACAATGAACAGAGACAGTAACCAGCAGTAAGTACTCATTATTTCAATGTGTGACTGAGTTTTCCTATCACCACTCTTATAGTACATGGCTTGCTGCTGGCCTTTGCGCCATTGGCAGAACGGGTCATCTAGTACTATTAAAAGGGGATGAGGTGTTGCTTAATGGCCTACTTGCTCAAGTGCTTAGTGATATTGCTCCAAAGCCCTCAACCACTTTCTCATTCCAAATATGTCAAAAACCCAAAGTCAAACTCGGTCCCACCGATTCTTCCTATCCGGAGCCACCGAGTTCATATGACATAGCCACTGCCAGAAACCCTAACAGTTCGGCCACACCGATACAGATCTCGGTCTCACCGAGATGGCACTGCCAGCGCTCTGTGACTTGTTGCATTCATTTTGGTCTCACCGAGTTATGCAATCGGTCACACCGAGTTGGCTTGACATTCTCTCTGTTGCTTATTGCTTCACTTCGGTCTAACCGAGTTGATGCAATCGGCGCCATCGAGTTGATGTTTTCCCTAAGCCCTAGCACATTGGTCCCACCGAGTTATTCCAGTCGGTCCCACCGAGTTGTTCCAGCCGGTCCCACCGAGATTCCTAACGTTTACATTTTGAACTGAATCGGTCTCACCGAATTCTTCTATTCGGTCTGACCGAGTTGGGTCAAATATGTGTAACGGTTGGATATTGTGTGGAGGCTATATATACCTTTCTACCCCCTTCTCCATATATGATAGAGCCATCAGAATGTGTCTACACTTCCAGCATATATTTTCTGAGAGAGAACCACCTACTCATGTGTTAAGATCAAGATATTTCAATCCTACCACAATGTTCAACAGAAACTCACCAGGTGTTTTGTACCTTTTTGTTTCTATGGTATGTTTTTACTGCATGATATTTGTTTCGTAGTTTCTTTCTTCAATATTTTTATAGCACATTCATGAACTCATGATATGAGAAATATATGGAAAAAGGGATTGAGGGACTAGCCCAATCATAAAAGGTGCTTTTGGTAAGTTTTAGGAAAAGAACCAACATTACTTCTGAAAATGGAAGTGCAAATACTAGTACTAACGAGGTTCATGTGAATGACACCACCGATGGTCATATCGATGGCCTATTTTTTCTATTTCGCACTGGGCCTCCATTTTTTCAGTTACGGCACTGAGACCAACTCATGCACGTAATTAAGGGAGAGAAATAAGAAGATGACGTATTTGCATAGATTAGTACTAGCACATATGTCCATATGTTGCATGGGGAAAAATTAATGTTTTGTGCAAGCATAATGTCCCACAACACCGGATTCACTATGAAGAACATGCTGCAACGCAACATGCTTCTACAATATGAACATAAAAAAATACGATGCAATTTAGCCCTGTTCATATTTTCTTTGCCGGGCATAATCTCCTACTGATTTCATTTAAGTATAATCCTTTCTTTAGTTACCATGATGCCCTCACCCGTTTTAGTCGGGCATCAAATCCTTCCTGTTCTAATTTAGCAGCCCCAACACATTGAAGCCTACAAATCATTCCTTTTAGTTATCCTACCCTTTTTTACCTCAAGTCCTTCCTTTAATTAGCCTCATCTATTTAAATATTCTATTTATTAAGACCACAATCTTTCTTTTAAGTATTCCACCGGTTTACCCATAATCTTTTCTTTAATTAGCCACATCTGTTTAAATATTTTATTCAAGCCCACAATCCTTCCCTTAATTAGCTCATTCGCTTAATTAGCTCGCCCTAAACATGAGGACTGTCACTTGTATATTTAGAGCGAGTTGGGATTAGTAAATGTGAATGGCGCATAGGTCGTTGGTGTTAAATCAAAGATCCACACAGGAGGTCCTGTGTTCAATTCCAACAATGTTGATTTATTTTGACCCAATTACTTTTCACGGTCTTTATGAAAGCCCATAAAAGACCCATCAACATAAAAGTACTTGGCCCAAATCGCTTAGCCTGTGTACGAGTCAAACGAAAAGGACTAAACCAAAGCAAGAATACATATTCCTTTTAATAGTTTTTCGCGGTCTCTATCAAAACCTATAAAAGGACCATCAACATACAAGTACCTGGCCTAGGTCGCTTAGCATCTGTACGAGCCAAACGAAAAGGACTAAACCAAACCAAGAATACCTATTCCCTTTAATAGTTTTTCGCTGTCTCTATCAAAGCCTATAAAAGGCCTATCAACATACAAGTACCTGGCCTAGGTCGCTTAGCCTCTGTACGAGCCAAACGAAAAGGACTAAACCAAACCAAGAATACATATTCCCTTTAATTTCGCGGTCTCTATGAAAGCCAATAAAAGGCCCACCAACATACAAGTACCTGGTCTAGGTCGCTTAGCCTCTGTACGAGCCAAACAAAAATCTCTATCAAAGCCTATAAAAGGCCTATCAACATACAAGTACCTGGCCTTGGTCGCTTAGCCTCTGTACGAGCCAAACGAAAAGGATTAAACCAAACCAAGAATACCTATTCCCTTTAATAGTTTTTTGCAGTCTCTATGAAAGCCTATAAAAGGCCCATCAACATACAAGTACCTGGCCTAGGTTGCTTAGTCTCTGTACAAGCCAAACGAAAATGACTAAACCAAATCAAGAATACCTATTCCCTTTAATAGTAGATAGGTATAGATATAAATATAGATATAGAGTAGCATCGTTTGGATCTATTGCTAAAATACAAACGTTTGGAAAATAGCACAAAATTAAACACGGATGCAACTTAACAAAGTTTTGTACGTATGTACGACTACGAGAATTACATGCATGGGTGGGTACTAGACGAACAAACTGAATCAACCCTGTTCTGCGGCTAGTACTATCCGTTGGTCATCTGGATTCTCGCCCTCCTCCTCTCCCAGCTCCGAGTAGTAATCCTCCTCCGAGTAGTAGTTCTCGTCGTCGTCGTCGTTTTGGACGGTGACTCCCATGCGAGCAAGACGGCGTTCTCTTTCCCTGCTCAACGCATCGGCCTCGTCTAGGTACTCGTCGTCGTTGCCCAGGTAGTAGTCGTCGTCCTGGACGTAGCCCTTCTCACTCAGCTGCCGCATCACCCTGGCCTGCCGCTCATCGATCTCGTCGTCGCCCTTGATGTCGATGTCCACGATACTCTTCATCTTCTCCGGCGTGTGCCGGCGGCCGTCGCCGGTGACGTAGTCAATGCCGTCCTTCTTCAGCGACAGGATGTAGATGACGTCCTCGTGTTGCAGCCGTTTCATGGGTCTACCGCCGCCAAGCCTGGCCCTCTGCCGAGCCCGAGCCCGATCCACCATCTCATCCCAGGCCGCCGCATCCTTCTTCTCCTCCTCGGTCAACTCGTCCTCGCTCCACTCCTCGTCCTCGCCGGCCATCACCGATCAGCCAAGTTGGATGTTGCGCAGGTGATGTTTGATCTCGCCCACGGATCGGTCACAGGAAACACACCACGAACACACTTTTAACAAAGGGTATATATATCTCGTACCTTCTATTTTCTTCTCTTTTCAATGTCTGCCATGGCATATATATATATACACGCACACCAGGCTAGACTTTTACTAGTCGGATCGCATCCGATCTATCCTAGGACTCCTATTCCTACTTTTCCTTGAACTCGACGAATCTTGGCCATGCTAAGAACCACACGTCCACACGGCAACCTTGATGAAAACTACTACTCCCCATCACACGGCTACAACTAATACTACCTCCTTTCCAATTTACATGGCTTATCTCAAAAATTTTGTTTTTCTGTTTTATAAGTCTCATTTATATTCCTCCCCATCACACGCTCAAATATCGGGGCACACCTATTTCTCGCTTTAAGCGAGCACACGGCGAAGCCTCGCGTCGTGGGAGCCCCGGATGGGCCGGCCCAGCCGCGCGGGAAGCACGGCCTTTTTTTTCTAAAAAAAATATGTTTTCTGTTCTCGTTATTTTCTTTATTTTTGCACTTTTCTGTATACTTTAAAATATTCTACATATATATACAAAAACAACTCTTCAGAAACACATTTGAAAAATGTTGAACAAGTATTTAAAAAATGTTGAACAAATATTAAAAATGTTGAACAAGTATTTGAAAAATATTAGATAAGTATTAAAAATGCTGAACAAGTATTTGAAAAATGTTGAATAAGAATTAAAAAATATTAAACGAGTATTTGAAAATTTTTGAACATGTATTTAAAATATGTTGAGTAAGTATTAAAATGTTGAACAAGTATTTGAAAATGTTGCATAAGCGGTCAATGTTGAACGTGTATACAAATAATGTTGATCACTTGTTAAAAATTGTTTTTGACATATACGAAAATGTAGAGTTGAAACAAAAAACAAACATAAGAAAAAACAAAAAATGGAGAAGAAAAAAAAACAAAAAAATCCGAGAAGAAAAAAAATACAAAAAAACAATGTAAAACCGACTCTTTTAACCTAAGTAGGACACGCCCTAATAGTTTACAAGGGTATATATATATCGTACCCTAAACCCTCACTGCTCTCTCCCCTCTTCCCCACTCACATCGGCAGGCGGCCACGGGAGCGATAGCAGGACGATCCAAGATGGTGGCTACCACCGGAGCGCATCGGCCATGGCAGTAAGTCTTTGCCATGTCTGTAGATTTACTGCTTTTGACTCGGGCTAGATTTGATTTGAGCACGCGATTGGAGAGTTTGGGAGGGGATTGAACACATGTAGGTTCCAATTTCAGCCAGTTCTAATCCCATATTCTGGTATCATCCAATAGCCTATACCATGTCGAGGCCTTTCCCTCCAAAGATAAAGGGAATACCTTCTTCTTAACTCCATCATTGGATAAACCTG
The DNA here is from genome assembly GCF_056163025.1 of Triticum urartu. NCBI lineage: Eukaryota > Viridiplantae > Streptophyta > Magnoliopsida > Poales > Poaceae > Triticum > Triticum urartu. The sequence goes on from NC_141877.1 coordinate 584,033,662, forward strand.
CAAGCTTAAACAATTCACAAATTTCATTTATATATATAAAGTGTATATCAGGATGTACAGTTCCATCTCCTGCATAAGGATTGGCTAGCGGTTTCTCTAACATACCCTAAGGGATCTCATAGTCAATATTTTTAGTACGTTCAGTAGGTTTAGGAGCAGCTCTTATTGCTTTTGGTCAAGGTGAAGATACCCCAAACAAGTCCAAAGGATTGTTTTTCATAGTGACAAGTGATAGTAAATTTCAGCACGTAATATAAATATTTCCTTACCAAAGGTGCTTCACTCCCTGGCAACGGCGCTAGAAAAGAGTCTTAATGACCCGTAATATAGGGGATCAATCGTAGTCCTTTTGATAAGTAAGAGTGTCGAACCCAATAAGGAGCAGAAGGAAATGACAAGCGGTTTTCAGCAAGGTATTTTCTGCAGGCACTGAAATTATCGGTAACAGATAGTTTGATAGCAAGATAATTCATAACAAATGACAAGTAACAATAGTAACAAATGACAGGCCGGAACTTTCTCTTATAGCAAGCAAAGCGTTCTTGAGGACACATGGGAATTCATCTAGTCACTTTCATCATATTTATTTGATTCGCGTTCGCTATTTTGATAATTTGATATGTGGGAGGACCGATGCTTGGGTGTTGTTCTTACTTGAACAAGCCTCCCACTTAGGATTACCCCTCTCGTAATCATCCGCAACTACGAAAGAAGAATTAACATAAATCTAACCATAGTATGAATCATATGGATCCAAATCAGCCCATTACGAATAGCGCATAAACTAGGATTTGAGCTTCTGTCACTCTAGCAACCCATCATCTAATTACTACTTGATACGTCTCCGATGTATATACAAATTTTTATTGTTTCATACTATTATAGTATCAATCTTGGATGCTTTATTTTCATTTACAAAAAACTTTATATCATTTTTTGGACTAACCTATTAACTTAGTGCCTAGTGTCAGTTGTTGTTTTTGACTTTTCAGAAAATCAATATCAAAGGGAGTCCAAACGAAGAAAAAATCTTTGGATTATTTTTTTCTAGACCAGAAGAGACCCTGGAAGGTTCGGGGGAGACCAGATGGCCCACGAGGGAGCGACAAGCTTGTGGGGCGCTCCCGGGGGGGCATGGGCTTATGGGCCCCTCATAGATCATCTTGACCTAATTTTTCCTCTATAAATACCCAAAAATTCCTCTCAAATCAGAGAGCGCCATGAAATACTTTTTCCACCGCCGCAAGTTTACGTTCTCGTGAGATCCCATCTGGAGGCCTCCGCCGACACTCCACCCGGGGGGGATTAATCACGGAGGGGCTCTACATCAACCTTATTGCCATTCCGATGATGCGTGAGTAGTCTACCACAGACCTATGGATCCATAGTTAGTAGCTAAATGGCTTCTTCTGTCTAAATGTTCTTCAATACAATGTTCTCCTTGATGTTCCTGGAGTTCTATCCGTTGTAATTCTTTTTTTGCGGTGTGTTTGTTGGGATCCAATGAATTGTATTTATGATCTGATTATCCATGAATATTATTTGAGTTTTCTTTGAACTCTTTTATGCATGATTGTTATAACTTCGTATTTCTTCTCCGATCTATTGATTTGGTTTGGCCAACTAGATTGATTTATCTTGAAATGGGAAGAGGTGCTTAACTTTTGGCTCAGTTCCGAAAGACTCTTGAAACATCTTACGCAAATCTTCCCTTAGTTTGGCTAAAATTGGATCTGGGGTAGATGAAGATGCTTGTGGCAATGACATAGCTGCAACATGAGTATTAGCTAGTGATGCAATTTGTGGTCCTGGCGTCGAACCATAATTTGGCGGAAGACTAAACATGCTTGTGCTTATGGGTGGTGTGACGAGGTGATTCGGCATCAACGCCGAATTGGGTACACTCATAAGAGGACTAGGGGACGCAGGTGGAGCCATAAGTTGATTAGTTGGCCTATGATATATATTCAATGGCAAATTGTATTGTTGTTGTATGGGTTGTTGTTGTATGGGAGGTGTTGTTGGAAATATGCCCTAGAGGCAATAATAAAATGATTATTATTATATTTCCTTGTTCATGATAATTGTCTATTGTTCATACTATAATTGTGTTATCCGGAAATCGTAATACATGTGTGAATACATAGACCACAACATGTCCCTAGTGAGCCTCTAGTTGACTAGCTCGTTGATCAACAGATAGTCATGGTTTCCTGACTATGGACATTAGATGTCATTGATAACGAGATCACATCATTAGGAGAATGATGTGATGGACAAGACCCAATCCTAAGCATAGCACAAGATCGTGTAGTTCGTCTGCTAGAGCTTTTGCAATGTCAAGTATCATTTCCTTAGACCATGAGATTGTGCAACTCCCGGATACCGTAGGAATGCTTTGGGTGTACCAAACGTCACAACGTAACTGGGTGGCTATAAAGGTGCACTACAGGTATCTCCGAAAGTGTCTGTTGGGTTGGCACGAATTAAGACTGGGATTTGTCACTCCGTATGACGGAGAGGTATCTCTGGGCCCACTCGGTGATGCATCATCATAATGAGCTCAACGTGACCAAGTGGTTGATCACGGGATCATGCATTACAGTACGAGTAAAGAGACTTGCCACTAACGAGATTGAACGAGGTATCGGGATACCAACGATCGAATCTCGGGCAAGTATCGTACCCATAGACAAAGGGAATTGTGTACGGGATTGATTGAATCCTCGACATCGTGGTTCATCCGATGAGATCATCGTGGAACATGTGGGAGCCAACATGGGTATCCAGATCCCGCTGTTGGTTATTGACCGGAGAGTCGTCTCGGTCATGTCTGCGTGTCTCCCGAACCCGTAGGGTCTACACACTTAAGGTTCGGTGACGCTAGGGTTGTAGAGATATTAGTATGCAGTAACCCGAAAGTTGTTCGGAGTCCCGGATGAGATCCCGGACGTTACAAGGAGTTCCGGAATGGTCCAAAGGTGAAGATTTGTGTATAGGAAGTCCAGTTTCGGCCATCGGGAAAGTTTCGGGGGTCACCGGTATTGTACCGGACCACCGGAAGGGTCCCAGGGGTCCACCGGGTGGGGCCACCTATCCCGGAGGGCCACATGGGCTGAAGTGGGAAGGGAACCAGCCCCTGGTGGGCTGGTGCACCCCCCATGGGCCTCCCCTGCGCCTAGGGTTGGGAAACCCTGGGGGTGGGGGCGCCCCACTTGGCTTGGGGGGCAAGTCCCCCCCTTGGCCACCCCCCCCCTTGAGATTCAATCTCTAGGGGGGCGGCGCCCCCCCCCCCAGGGCCCCTATATAAAGAGGGGGGAGGGAGGGCTGCGCACCCCAAGTCCCTGGCGCCTCCCTCTCCCCTCGTAACACCTCTCCCTCTCGTTGGAGCTTGGCGAAGCCTTGCCGAGATCACCGCTGCTTCCACCATCACGCCGTCGTGCTGCTGGATCTCCCTCAACCTCTCCTTCCCCCTTGCTGGATCAAGAAGGAGGAGACGTCTTCCCCAACCGTACGTGTGTTGAACGCGGAGGTGCCATCCGTTCGGCGCTCGGTCATCGGTGATTTGGATCATGACGAGTACGACTCCATCAACCCCGTTCTCTTGAACGCTTCCGCTCGCGATCTACAAGGGTATGTAGATACACTCCCCTCTCCCTCGTTGCTAGATGACTCCATAGATTGATCTTGGTGATGCGTAGAAAATTTTAAAATTCTGCTATGTTCCCCAACAGGTGCCGATGATTGAGGCATGTTTTTCTGAGCAGTAGTATTCTCTAAGAAAGTTTGATAGAGCATATTATTACCATCAGCAATATGACTTTCAGTTTCAGCCCATTGCTCAGGAGAAAAGGTAGTACTCACAGAGGGTTTAACCTGCTCGGCCTGAAGAGGAGGAAACTTTATTTCTCCCAAGGGAGTGATGTTGCCTTGATGATCCTTCTTGAACTTTCCAAGGAACTCATGCAACTCCTTCACTTCACGCGCCTTCTTATACTCCTCATGAGCCTGACGATGCTCAGTCGGTAACTCCTCAAGATTGGGTTTAATGATGTTATCGGCGTCCACTTCAGATGGCTTGTGAAGATCAAATATGATCGATGATGTTGATGATTGATCGTTTGTCCCCAGCGGAGTCGCCAAAAAAGTGTGTTGACACACGAACACGTCATGTATACCCTCGACGCAGGGGGTGATGCACCGCACCTCGCGTCGAAGGAGATCCGACCGGCATTGCGATACGCAAGACAAACAGCGAATGCTTTTTGTAGGCCCGAAACCTCACACGCGCGGGAGAGACCACTTCAAGGTGTGCGGCAGCTATAGGCTGCCCTAAGTCGATTGACTTGCCCCTAGAGCCCCGGGATTCGCAGCTCTAAATCTCGAGGAACATCGAAGAACCATAGAGAAAACAATGGAGAGATAAAACATAGATGAAAAGGTAGTAGATTGATATTTCGATTGTGTGTTGTTCAATCTGCCATCACCTCCAACATATATAAGAGGCAGCTGGACTTCCCGTACAAGAAAAGGACTCTAAACCTCGTCCAAAATCTTCCGACTTAACCGAACTCGGGTCTAGGTATGCCTGAGACAATTGTTCGGTTTTTGATTTCTACAGCCATATACTATCTCGGATGGAGACGTGCCCAAAAGAAACTTTAACTGTTTCAATGAGACGAACAACCTCCGTGTTGAACACTTTTTCATCTGAGGTCATCTGGATATCTTCACATGCCCATCTTTAGCTTCTGGTCAGATTAGTCGACATAGTCGGGCTAAGAATTATATGTTACCTCCCTAGTTTTCCTGACCTCGGATTTTGAGTCCTCGGATTGAGTCCTCAGATTGGGTCTTCGGATTGGGACATCGGATTGCATATGACCTCAGATTGAGTCCTTGGATTGGGACATCGGATTGAGTCCTCAGATTGGGTCTTTGGATTGCATATGACCTAGATTTCATATGATCTCAGATTGCATATGTCCTCGGATTGCGTCCTCGGTTGGGTCCTCGGATTGAATGTGACCTCAGGATTACCTAGGACCTCTGATTGCGCGACAGGATTTTTCAGCCAGATCTTGTTTTGGCTCCACAGGTCGCATATGACCATAGATTGAGATGATGTATATATCATAATCGAGACAAAGACATTTCATTCAGAATACTCTTTCATTCGAGGTCATCTTGAAGGGGTAATCGGCTGAACAATACTCCAGAACCCTGAATCTCAATATATCGAGCTTAGTTTCGACCCTGAGATGAGGTCGGATGACAATGACCTAAACATAAAAGGTGTCCACTTCAATGACACGAAACTTCTTCATATTGAAAAGTCTTTCATTTGAGGCCATCTTAATTAAGTTTACATCCGTGCCAAAAACTAGCATCAACAACTACGTACTCATCGAATCAACGGAGCCGGAAATTACAGGATTGACGTGCAATTTATGCACAACAGAGATGACCGAGCATCTTCTTAGTCCGTTCTGCTTGGTTCTCGCACATGACACAATACCTGTGTATCTAAATTAGTTTTCTACTAGCAATCTGAATGTCGGACTCTTGATGACTCAGTCGCATCTCATATCAACTTATAATTTGCTAACACAGGTGGTTGAATATACATATGTGGCAAACTGCAAGAGTTCCCTCACATGGTGCTTCAACTTCTCAAGTCTGAACTGTTTCTGGAACGCTGCCAGATTTGGTCGTTCCTCACATCCGCTGTGCAACGCCGGTCGATGACAAAGCCAAGTGGTTCGCCTTTTGGCAAGAGAATGTGGGTGGCCATGGCGAAGCATTGTCTGTAGCTGCAGTAGACGACAGGACCATGAGGCGATGTCGGAAAGGGACGGATCAAAAATATTGTGTGGGCCGAATAAGCGATGTGTTGTGCCCACATGCGTATGCTTTACTGTTCTATTCTTTCTGTTCATTATACCAGGCTATCTGACGGGCGCTGCGTGACGCCGCGCTCCCGGCGCTTGTAATACTACTAATAACATAGAAAATGTTGACCATGCATTAAAAGATGATGAACTTTTAATCATGTATATAAAAATGTTAATCAAGCATGTGAAAAAATGTTGAACAAGTTTCTAAAAATATTGATCAAATATTTGAAAAATGTTAAATCTATATAGAAAAAATGTTCACCATGTAATAAAAAATGATGAAAAAAATTTATCATGTATACAAAAATGTTAATCAAGCATTTAAAAAATCTTGAACAAGTATTTAAAAAATGTTAATCAAGCATTTGGAAAATGTTAAATGTGTATAGAAAAAATATTGACCATGTGTTAAAATGTGAATATTGCATTTAGAAATGTTAATAAAGCATATGAAAAAATGTTCAATGTGCATAGAAAAAATGTTGACCATAAAATAAAAATATTTTAACCTTGTATTTGAAAAATGTTAATCAAGTATTTGAAAAAATTTAAAAAGTGTGTATAGATAAAATGTTGATCATGTATTCAAAAAATGTTAATTAAGTATTTGAAAAATGTTAATTAAGCATTTGAAAATTGTTTAAAATATGTATAGAAAAAATGTTGACCATGTCTTAAAAATGATAAATTTGTATTAAAAGAATATTAAACATGTATTCAAAAAATGTTGTTGACACATACAAAAAATGTAGAATTAAAACCAAAAGAAACAAAGAAATCCGAAAAAGGAAGACATTAAACAAAAAATGAAAAAAACCGAAGAAACAAATGCAAAAAATGAAAAAAAAATGAATGCAAACAAAATAAAAAAAAACAGAGAAGGAAAAAAAGAAACCCAAGAAAGAAACAAAAGGCTGAAGAATAAAAGAAGGAAAGTAAGCAAGAAAAGAAAACCCGATAAAAACAATGAAAGAAACTGTGAAAAGCAAAAAAAACAGAGAAGAAATAAGAAAACCAAACAAAAGAGAAGGGGAAAACAGAAAAAAAAACATAGGAAACCGAAAAAAATGAAAAAATAAAAGGAAAAGAAATGAACCAGTGTAAGAACCGGCCTCTTTTTGAAATGCTGCGAAGCAACGAGGAGATCCCAGTCACCAATTTTAACTCTATTTTTTACGAAACGGACCCCTCAACCGGCCCTACATGTATGGGCTGTCCATTACCCCTAAACCCAGCTCATATGGGGAAGCGTCCATCACGTTAGACTGGGGACTGTGCCAAATCTCTTGAAGCATATCTATCATCATGGAATGGGAATTTCTCCATGCGGCTTTTGGCCAACGGTGCTGCTAGCCATCATCCAATGGAGAAAATCAGTCAGTTCGCCATCCGTCCGATTCTAGTCGCATGGTTCTCAAGTGAGCTTTGTGTAAAACAAACACGTGAACATTATTATCCCTTCGACTTGTACAGACGCGACTGTCACACGACCAACACATACCCATTAGTGTTGTGCGGCTGGCCAAGTGCCGGCGAGATGCTGCTACACACCCATCGCTCTGATTGCAGCAGCGCGTGCTCCTCCTGCTACACACCCATCGCTCTGCCTGCAGCAGCGCTACTGCATCTGCAGCGGAACACCAGCACGTCTGCAACGCCGCCGGTCATGGAGCGCGACCACATCACAGTGCTGTGGTAACAGCCATCCCAGCTCGCTTCACAAACACAACCACCCCCTTGCAAACAAATCAAATGTAGCAGCACGATCTCAAAACTTTTATATTTTTGCCGATGCGACCAAAATCCAAGCCACAGACATATCACACATTTCTATTTGCACTGTGCATCTATATGAACTACACTGTTATTTCCATGCAAAATTCACTGGCTATACTGACGCCATATTTGCTGAATACTGACGCCATGCTGACGCTATACTAGTCAAAGTTTTACAATAAGACTATCATCTATCAAGAAGTTTTGCACGCAAAGCAATAAGCACATTCAAGTGTAATGATCCAGAATCTTCCGTGTCCTTGTGTAGACAGTTTCAAGTCACAGGCAAGGGCAATTGCTGAATCTTGTGTCCTGTAGACAGTTTCAACTCGCAGGCAAGGGCAATTGCTGACTCCGGGAAGACGCCATGGTTTTTACAGTCTTGCAGGACACCTGCAAGGAAGGACACCACAGTATGTTATCGCTAAGCCTGAAGGAGACATTCAAGAACATGTATCGACACATTATCTTCTTAAAGCCCAACAGGGGGAGAACTACTTTGTCCAACAGGAAAATCAATGGTCAAGTAACCCTTCACTGTTATTTTTTAGAATATAAGGAATGCAAAAACTTGTCCCTCCAGTACAAATCAAACATGGTGTCATGGGTTAAGATGAGATGGCCGAATGAAAACAAATGGCATGTTCTGCATATAAACCAAATGACAACTTAAGAAACAGTGGACTCCCAAAGCTGAAAAGAAAGAAGTGTAAAAAGAAGAAAGTCAGCATAATTAAGTCCACACCGTCCGGGCAACAGGCTAAGGATAGAGAGATGCTACTATGTTGGCAAATTCTATTCATTCATTAGATAAATACATTAATCCCTGAACTTTTTAATTGCAAGGAACAAAAGCCAGAATAATTGATATGCTCCCAGGTGAGAATATTAAATCGAGTTAAACGGGGGAAATACATTAATTATAATGACAGGAGCATGACTACACATATCTCACAATTCAAACTAGTGACAACATCTCTTGCTGGACGCTACAGTGAAGAATAAAATTTATAGCTGCATGAAATGAACAGAAGACATGATTTAGAAAGAGATACTGACCAGCACACAACACACTAAAACCCAAGCAAAATTGAATCATTCAAAGTTTATCTTTGCTATGACGCATACTGGTTCAGTTTCGCATGTATCCAAATTAATACTTTGGATGAATAACATGGCAATTACGTCAGATTTGAAATAATTATACCGTTGACATGTTTCATAGTTACAACAAGGAAAATGAATTCACCTCTAGACCACTAGTGCCGATACCAAGAAGAATTTAGTATGAATCAGGAGCTAGGTGTAGTATGGAATATGCAGGAGGAGCACGGCAAGAGTGCAAAATAAGAGACCATCTTAAGCATAAGACAATTAACAGTTACTCTGTATAACATTTATGGTAAAACTAAAATTATGTTTTTTGAGCGAGCACAATGTCATGGAGTTTCTTACATTTACTAGTTCTTAAGGGGCCTCGGGTAGTTGTCGAAGAGCTTGGGCCGTTGAGGGCAGAATGCGTTCCCATCCCTGATATCCTGTATTTTCTGATCAGATAGTTCTACTCCCTTCCTCAAACGTTTCTCCATCTTAGTAATCTCTCCACTACCCCGCTCACCATGTATGTATTTATAGAGGTACCTGAACCATCAAAATATTCATTAAACAAATGCTTACAAAACAATTTTGAAGCACACACACACAATTTGAGTTTATAAGAAAGCACAAAAGGAACAGTATAAGTGGTGAACCTCTAGGAGAATTCTTCAAAAACAATAAAGGGGGTCAGAAATGTTCGAAAGTCATGGTGGAGAAACTGTCACCTTGATAACATGACAATCAAAAATGACTAGCAAATGGTCCAGACAAGAGCTACATGTTGATTAGCGCTGTGATTTATGACTAACAAATACCCCCTCCGTCCCATAATATAAGAACGTCTTTCAGGCTAACATAGCTTGAAAAACGTTGTTATATTATGGGACGGAGGGAGTACCTATCATGAGATTAATCTTTCTGACTAAGGTTATGGTGTAATGAGAGGTTTATTTACAATGTCTAAAAGATTTATTCACATTTCAGCAAAAATGAGGGGAATTTGTATCTACCTTTGCCTGATTGGCATCATGTTATTGAACACATCAGTCACGCTTCTGAGCTTGATAACCTCCTCTGGTCGCTGAGCAGCGAGACCATCCGAAATACCGAACTTCATCAACTCCTGTATGAAAGATACGTTAGTGACAACCAGTAACACCTAAATACTCTCAACACAGATAAAACTGAAACAGGCAAGTTATTGGAACAAACCATGGGATCAACTAACGCGGACTTTTGAAGGAATTCATAAAATTTGATGCCTTCCTGATCCTGATCTTTCAGGTTCTCCATCACCGTTGTCCAAAAAAGTGCTAAATGCTGATCTACCTGCATTACAAAGACAAACACACCAGTTATCAATACAACATCGATGGATATATATGAGAGGATTGAATAATTCAACGTCTTTAAAAAATGAACAGCGGATCGCTTGATATATCAAGTACAACAAAAATTTGCCTTACTAGTGCATTCATAGCCACAATAGACTGAGGCGATGAGTACTACAGCGGATCGCCCTCAGTCTAGAGGCAGACCTACTCATCACCCTCAACATCACAATAGAACCAGGAGCATTCATAGCCACTCTTTAATTCAAAGGAGCATAGATCTATCACAACTTATGCACTGATATAAACATGTGCATCCAGAATAACAATCACTTTTGGCACAAACAATAGCAGAAACATGGCAGTTGTAACTAGATGGGCATAGATTTACAGTGTATCAACCAACTAGATACAACCAGAAGGAGATTAATCGCCATTTGGCAAAAGTCCTTTTTAACAGTGATTACTTATTGAGAACATGAACACATGAACATGAACAGAAGGAGATTACTTATTTTGGTACAGAACAGGACAGGTTAAACATATCTAAATCAAAAGAGCACATGAATGTGCTGAAGCATAACCCATTTAATGATGAAACAATGACCAAAAATATCATGAAACATGGAACATTGCATGCACCCAAGCATGAACATTGCATGCACCCAAACAGATCTAAATGATAACAGAGCAGGACAACGTATATTATTTAAATTGTATAGGGACATCATCTTTTCATGTTAACTTTGTTCTTTTTCAATGTTCAATCGGAATTTTCAACGATGTTTCACTTCAAGTTGAGCATAAGTTTGGACTGACAACCTAATTAGTTTTTGGTCATTTGTTTGGATATAGAAGTTGTGACATAATTTGTGCGTGTGATTTTGTACTATTAAAGTTATGTGGGTTATTTTGCCTTACATGCTTCCCTCCAATGCGGGAGCATGTTCTTATATAGATTCCTCACATGTTCAATGCATATAGATTTTAGCTGATGTTAAACTTTCTCGGCAAATTGCATATGTTCCCCTTATGGTGAAAGTTATGCCCCCCTGCTAGACTTGAAGCCATTCGTTTGTTATATGCTAATCATCATAACACCACTCTTTATCAAATGGATGTTAAGGGGGTGTTCTTGAATGGTGAGATTGAGGAGGAAGTTTATTTATAACAAACTCTCAGCTTTGTTAACCCTGACAAAGCTAATCATGTCTATAAAATTCATAAAACTTTATATGGTCTGAAGCAAGCAGCTAGCGCTTGGCAGAAATCCTTCAAATGGTTGAACATGATCATTTGTAGACAATCGGGGAAATAATCCTTCAAATAGTTCGCTTAAATTTCAGGCTGCGGTTGGTCTGTGCGTCAGCCTCTGTAATTGGTCTCTGCGCCAATTACTATCATCTTCGTCCCTTTGGTGGCAAATCATGTAGGTTCAGATGGCTGGTGTAGTTACTGCTCGTAAGTGCATCAAGTGCCCTTAGTGGTTTTGGAGTATTGAAGACAAATAGGTTGAAGAACTAATGTGATTGTGAGTATACACAGGAAACAGAGTCCCTTAAGATTCAGTTTAACACGTGGAAGTCGACCCCTAAAAATGGATTTCTTCAAGTGAAGAATTTGGTGATGAAATAGGTACATCCTTTGAAGAAATTGACGTGAAGACTTTGAAGCTTGAAGACTTTGTTTTCGTAGGTTTTTTTCTTCTTATTTGAGTCATAGAAAAAACTGCACTATTAAAGGGGAATAGGTGAAACATATTCACATTTCCAAAGTGATGCTCAAACTTACTCAAACGTATACATACACAGGCCGCTTCGGGTGAAGCCTTTGGAAATCTCCGGATTAGTTGACGAATTTGGTCAGGCTGAGGAGTTAGGAGTTCGCCAGTGCGATCTGCCTACCGTGAGAAAGTTGAGTGCCCCGATGAATTTGAGAGTTCAAATTCTGACCATTGTTGTGCCGCGGGCCTGCTGCCGGGTGAATCCTTATCCTGACAATGGGCGAATCAGAGAAGGGAGTTTATGGCAATTCATGTCGGGTTGCCCCCTGGCTATAAATAGCCGCCCCCACAACCACTTGTTGGTTGGCTGCTCCGAGAGAACCTGACACTTGTCATTTGAGAGCAACTCATCCTCCGACGACCTTGAGAGAATCCTAAGTGAGGAAAAACCTAGAGCCAAAGTGATTAAGCATCACTGAAGAGATTGATCTATGTGATCGGACGTCTGTTCCCTTTAAAGACCGTCGTTCTTCCAGACGGTTAGGCGTCAAGTTCTGAGTACACCAAGAGTCATTATGTTGTGCCGGTGAACAAGTCTGTGAAGGTTTTGGAAGTCTACCTTAAAGACTTACCACGAGTGATTGGGCGAGGACTAAGTGACCTTAGCTCAAGAGGAATACGGTGAGGACTGCGTGTCCTCTGAGTTGCTACTCAGTCGCTTCAACCAGACGTACAGTTGATGCAGCAACTAGAACTGGTCTACGAAATTGTTGTGTCTTCACCGAGCCAACCTGGTTTCAAATTCATCACCCTCTCTTACATCATTCCGCTGATGAAGAATTTGTGATCTATCCTCTGACGAATTTGAACTGAAAAATTTCATCTTGCTATCTTTACTTCCTCAGTTCATATTCTTCGTGCTTGTATGATTGCATGTTCTTCACTATTATGTATCCTGATTGCATGTATTATGATTCTGTGATGACTTAGTTTCCTTTGTGTTTCTATTTCTTCACTCTGATCTTCGTCAAATTCATCATAGTTTGCCGAATTTCTAAAAATCTCCCATCCACCCCCTTTGGGAGATAACCTGCGCTTTCACTGCCTCCGTCTCAGTGCATAGGGCATGCGCGTAGTTCTAGGTCGCCCAACTAAAAATCTGTTATATATCATCAAAAGCATATCATTGATTCATATATGCGAATGTAGTTCCTATTTTTTTGTTACGTATATGTTTGAAGATCGTCATTGATACGTCATGCATGAAAAAATATTTTCCATTCAATTATTGCACTTATGTTCGATGCATATTTCTATAATTATACATAATGAAATGTAATAAGTAATACGTATTTTTAATTCTGGTTCCCATCTGATGGCAAACTACTCAATGGAGCCAGAGGATTGGCGAGGTGTTCATAGGGATTTCGTTTCTTGGTGGGTCCATGATGGGTGGATGCAGACACGGTCAGGGTCACCGTCATGTAGTGGTTTTGGTTCGGTCGCGTGCGCCCTCCCACACAATTTGCCGAGTAAGACGCATGAGCCAGACCCGCCTGTTGCCGTCCTTTGGCCCCCGAACGGTTGACTCGCTTGCGTCAGTTGGGCACATACGCTCGGTTGGTTGGGATGTTGTGTGCCCGGCCGGCCACATGCTTCATTTGCCAGTGGGACGTCCGGCTCTAGTGACCGGGCACATGGTTCTCGAGTCCCTATGCAATCCTTGAGACCACTAATTAGACAAACCATGTTTCACCACTAGTAGTGCATGAACATATGTGACAAGAAGGGCCCGCCGGACCCTTTCACATGTTGACTTTTTGTTTTGATTAGGAGGCCTTGACAGTTTTGGTCATGTACCAATACGTACGTAATCGCTTGCAGACTATTCACGAGAAACATCCTTCGAATAACCTAAAATTTCGATTCTATTAGTTGCTTCTCTTCTTAGCTGCAGTTGGTATTTGTGTCAATGGTTGCATTGGTCTCTTCAAAACAGTTCACGTAACTCCCGTCTTATGTTTCAAATAGTTCACTGATACGTCTCCGTCGTATCTATAATTTTTGATTGTTCCATGCCAATATTATACAACTTTCATATACTTTTGGCAACTTTTTATACTATTTTTGGGACTAACATATTGATCCAGAGCCCAGTGCCAGTTTCTATTTTTTCCTTGTTTTTGAGTTTTACAGAAAAAGAATACCAAACGGAATCCAATTGACGTGCCAATTTTTGATAATTTTTGATGGACCAAAAGAAGCCCCTAGAGTAAAAGAGTTGGGCCAGAAGAGTCCCGGGTTGTCCACGAGGGTGGGGGGGGGGGGGCGCCCAGCCCGCTGGGCGTGGGCCCCTGCCTCATGGACGACTCGGAGACCCCCCCTGACGTGAAACCAATGCCAAAAATTCCTATAAATATAGAAACCCCCAGAAAATAACCTAGATCGGAAGTTCCGCCGCCGCAAGCCTCTGTAGCCACGAGAAATCAATCTAGGCCCTCTCTGGCACCCTGCCGGAGGGGGCCATCATCACCGGAGGCCATGGAGGAGGATTCCGGAGGGGCCATCATCACCATGAAGGCCAAGGACCAGAGGGAGAACCTCTCCCCATTTTGGGGGGAGGCCATGAAGGAGGAAGCACAAGGGGGAGAACCTCTCCTCCTCTCTCTCTCGGTGGCGCCGGAGTGCCACCGGGAGGGGAATAATTGCCGCGGTGATCGTCTTCATCAACATCACCATCATCATCACCATCCTCATCTCTTTTACGCGGTCCACTCTCCCGCACCCCGCTATAATCCCTACTTGAACATGGTGCTTTATGCCACATATTATGATCCAATGATGTGTTGTCATCCTATGATGTTTCGAGTAGATATCATTTGTCTTTGGGTTGATTGATGATCTAGATTGGTATGAGTTGTATGTTTTATTTTGATGCTGTCCTATGGTGCCCTCCGTGTCGCGCAAGCGTGAGGGATTCCCGCTGTAGGGTGTTGCAATACGTTCATGATTCGCTTATAGTGGTTTTGTGAGTGACTGAAACACAAATCCGAGTAAGGGGGTTGTTGCGTATGGGAATAAAGAGGACTTGATGCTTTAATGCTACTAGTAAGTGTGCACGTGCAATGCACGTCCCGACTAATATTATATTCGCATTACTCTACTTGGGTGACATGGGAAAACCCTACCTGCACCACAAGACCACCCCCTCCTCCCTCGCTTCACCACCGTCGGAGGGGGCGCCGACAAAGCCTACTTGTGCCCCAGGAAAGGTGGAGGCAAGGCATCCTTTTCCGCAGGCTGTTATTTTGGCACATGTCTCAGGTGATCGGTGGAGCGTGGCGGTCCGATGGTGTGTGGCGCGTGCTGCTCATAGGGAGGCGTGCTGCTCATAGGGAGACGATGATGGGTGGCGGTAGTGGTCGCGCGGCTCCATGTGGGAGGGTTGTGGCAGCACCTATGTTGTCTGTGGGGGCGCAGTCCCAAGAAGGCCTAGCCCCAGTGGTGCCCGTCAGGACGCCCATTGGCGGCTGTCTGCTTCTTCTCGCGCAGGTTGGATCCGCGTCGGGAAGTGATGGTTTGGCGGAGGTAGGCAGGCAGTGGTCAGACTCAGGTCTCCACTCCGGTCGACGATGATGCTTGATTGTTTCACCTTCTGTTTTTTAAATAAATGGTAATGAAAATAATACAGGTCCACTTTTGCCCACCTTGGCCACCGACAAAAATAAGAATTCCCATAGAAAAGATATTCTAATACTAATAAGGATATTACAAATCGACTTATCATTTAAATGAATCATCGTATGCATAGAGCACTGGCACCTAATTATCTCGGTTTTTTATATGTTTAATCAATTCTTATAAAGCGTAGGCATCTTCAGTCTCGATGTAGTTGAGAAGGTGAACAAAAAAACGACTTCATTCAATTTATTTATTTATTGCGAAAAGGCCTAGGATTATTGAGTATTAAGTAGCACACGTCCTTACAAACCCAAGTAGTAAAAACAGGAATGCTTGTAAGGAAGTAGAAGAAAGAACCGTGAAAATGTTCGGCATTGTTTGGAGAGGAGCGATACTCTCGATGGTATTCCGAGCAAGGTATGGCAGATCCCAACGACGGTTCTTCTGCTCTGCAGAGAACCGGCTCATGCACCCACTAAGCCGCCGCGCTCGCTTCGTCCTTATTTCTCTGACGATGAATTGAACATGTCGTCGCCGCCGCGCTCGCTTCGTCCACAGAAAATGATTCGATGCACGTGAAAAGGTCGCCAAGTCTCATGTTGCATGTCCCTATAGAAAACTGAAGAAAAACCAAACCTCCTGCACGCTCCATCCATACAGTCAATGCATGTGCGTGCGCGCAGGAGACATCCACGAAGAGAAGAGGTTATACAGTCAATGCATCGAAGTTGTGTGCATCCTCCTGTTTCTGTCTGATGTACTCGCCGCCGGCAGCGCCGTAGGAATGGGCGTGTGTGGGCGCCAGCTGCACGCTGACGCAGGTGGACAGGGACCCAGAGCCCATGGACAACATCAGCGAGTGCAGGAGCGCACCATGGTTGCTGTGACTGGCCGGCACGATGGCTCCTTCCTCCTCCTCGCCATTGCCGGTGTCCACGTCGTAGGACGTCTCCTGCAGGCGCCATCCATGGCCTCCTGCTGCCATGCGCTGCCGCGACAGCCGCGGTGGCCTCCTGCCGTCGTGCGCGCTCTTCATGGCCTCCTGCCGCCGATCGTCGCCACTTGTCGGTCCTCTCGGTCTGGAGCGCCGCCTGTCTAGTCATGGAAAACAGGACTGCCAGGCTGGTCAGACCGACACGGACCGTCTCCACCCTGATCTGGTAGCGCGTCGAATCGGAGGCCGCAGCAACTCCGGTGTCCCAGGCGGCGGCGACGGAGGTGGTGTGTGTAGCGTGTCCTTTACAGAGGCAATGGCGGATAGTGCGAGGGATTAGAGAAGATATGTTTTCAGCCGAGGAATAACAGGAATGGACGACGACGTAGATAGGGAGGGCACAGGGAGGAAGGATGAAGGGGAAAAATTATATGAGACCAGGTCTCTAATTAGCAAATCTCCCCCTGATTTCAGATAGGGATGGGGTAGATACTTTGTGATTTGTGAATGCCACGTGTCATCCATCAGGATGAGTCTCATCTGCTAATCTGTGAGACCTGGTCTTATAGAATTATTTTCCAATGAAGGGGCATGTTTCGACGCCGATAGCATCAGACGCGGGGTGGGAAGAGATCAATTAGGTTGAGTGGCTTCCTCTTTTAGCTGATACTAATAATTAGATGCTCCGGCAACAAAAAAGGGTACTAATAATTAGACGGCAATTATATATGGTATAGGAGTAATAATTATGGAAGATTTGGTGGGATGGTTGAGCGGAAGTCCGCCTTCAGTAATTTCTAATTGCACCCTTTCATATCTCATCAGATTAATCTGATCAGTTAGATTTCATTAATTTAGATGATCAAACGGTGATAATTAATCAATGTACACTTAACGGGGTTTCTTTAACAAAAGAAAATGTTTGCTTGTTTAATTTTTTTTTGAGGAAAGTTTGCTTGTTTAATAGTAGTAGAGATAGGTACGTGTACAACACAGTTAGGGGTTGGAGCAAGGAGGTCGACGGCGGCGTAAGGAGGGCTGCCTGAGAAATTCGGACCGAGAGGTTTGAGCAAGGAGCGGACGGCCCAAGGTGGAGGTCTCCAGTTGGAGCGAGATCACGGTAATTATCGCGTAATTATTAGATCATGGTAATTATTGCTAATTGATTTATGATTAAACTAGGCCCAGGTTGGTAAGTTTTGCATAATTATGATGGCGTAGATCATGGTAATTATTGATAATTGATTTTGGTAAATGTTATTGGTAATTGATTTTGGTAAATGATGTGATACAACATTGAGGCAATCCGGTCTATTGAGAGATGACGGATGTATGGCTGAGATGTAATGTTTCTGCCACAACTCGATTGTTTAATAGTAGTAGTAGATGAGGAAAGTTTGCTTGTTTAATAGTAGTAGAGATAGGTACGTGTACACCACAGCTAGGGGTTGGAGCAAGGAGGTCGACGGCGGCGTAAGGAGGGCTGCCTGAGAAATTCGGACCGAGAGGTTTGAGCAAGGACCGGACGACCCAAGGTGGAGGTCTCCAGTTGGAGCGAGATCACGATAATTATCACGTAATTATTAGATCATGGTAATTATTGCTAATTGATTTATGATTAAAATAGGCCCAGGTTGGTAAGTTTTGCGTAATTATGATGGCGTAGATCATGGTAATTATTGATAATTGATTTTGGTAAATGTTATTGGTAATTGATTTTGGTAAATGATGTGATACAACATTGAGGCAATCCGGTCCATTGAGAGATGACGGATGTATGGCTGAGATGTAATATTTCTGCCACAACTCGATTGTTTAATAGTAGTAGTAGATGAGGAAAGTTTGCTTGTTTAATAGTAGTAGAGATAGGTACGTGTACACCACAGCTAGGGGTTGGAGCAAGGAGGTCGACGGCGGCGTAAGGAGGGCTGCCTGAGAAATTCGGACCGAGAGGTTTGAGCAAGGACCGGACGGCCCAAGGTGGAGGTCTCCAGTTGGAGCGAGATCACGATAATTATCGCGTAATTATTAGATCATGGTAATTATTGCTAATTGATTTATGATTAAAATAGGCCCAGGTTGGTAAGTTTTGCGTAATTATGATGGCGTAGATCATGGTAATTATTGATAATTGATTTTGGTAAATGTTATTGGTAATTGATTTTGGTAATGATGTGATACAACATTGAGGCAATCCGGTCCATTGAGAGATGACGGATGTATGGCTGAGATGTAATATTTCTGCCACAACTCGGTTTAATAGTAGTAGTAGATGGTTGGGTTTTACCTTAATGATCTTTAGTAGTTGCGGATGCTTGCTAGAGTTCCAATCATAAGTGCATATGATCCAAGAAGAGAAAGTATGTTAGCTTATGCCTCTCCCTCATATGAAAATTGCAATGACGACTACCGGTCTTGTTAACAATTGCCTAGGAAAATTCCGCACACTGATCCATCATTATTCCACACTCGCTATTTATAATATTTAGTAATATATTCTAACTTTATGATAACAACACCTACTTTTATATTTTAGCTCTCCGATATCATACAAAGTTATCCTCTTCATACCCACAACGTAGTTTTATTTCTCGTTTCTAGTTGGGAGCAAACGTTCGGTGTACGTAGAGTCGTATCAGTGGCAGATAGGGCTTGAGACAATATTGATATTACCTTTAGCTCCTTGTGGGTTCGACACTCCATACTTATCACTTCCACCTTTGGAAGTTGCTACGATGATTCCCTTCACTTGGGGATTATCAAGATCTTTTCTGGCGCCATTGCCGGGGAGTTATAGCATGGGGTGAATATTCTCGTGTGTGCTTGTTTGCTTTATCACTAAGTAATTTTTTATTTGTTGTTCTTAGTTGTTCTCTATCTTTAGTTATGGATATGGAACACGAAATACCAAAAAAATTAGGTTTACTTGCTACTCATGGAGATGGGGAACCTCCTAAAACCCTCGATGCTCGTTATGTGATAGATATTATGTACTACTTTGATAATCATGAGAAAACCCCATTCAATTTGGTAATGAGAGACACGTTGGATCAACGTGAATACTTTAGGGATTATCGCTTGACTCAAAAAGGGAAACTATTATGGGATCAAATTTATATGTTGAAGTGGTATGCTAGGCAACTATGCTTGAGATATGATTATACTTGTTGCTCTAGGATGAAGGCTCCACACCTTACCTTTTCATGCAAATTTAATGATAATGAAACCTTGGCTTCTTATGCTAGAGGTATATATGATTACTATGATGTGGAACAAATAGAAGAATTTGTTGCTTTTATGGGTGCTTATGAAATTGAATCTATGTTCAAAGAGTTTGAAAATCTTTGATGATGCTGTTTATAGACGTGAAAATTTAGCTATCCTTAAATATTGCTATGAGAATTATGAATTCAATTCTGTATTGATGAATTTATTGAGAAAGTCTCCGCTGTCCAAGAAGAGACTAATATTTTGCAGGAATCTATGGAAGAAGAAATTGATGAAACTGTGAGCTCATTGGATGAAAAAGATGAGGAGGAGAGCGAAGAACAAAAGGAGGAAGAGCGGATTGATCACCCGTGCCCGCCTTCTAATGAGAGTAACTCTTCAAATCATACATTGTTTAATTTCCCTTCGTGCTTACTGAAGGATGATTGCTATGATGATTGTTATGATCCCGTTAATTCTCTTGAAATACCCCTTTTTGATGATGCTTGCTATGCTTATGGCCAAGATGCCAATATGAATTATGCTTATGGAGATGAACTTGCTATAGTTCCTTATGTTAAACATGAAATTGTTGCTATTGCACCCACGCATGATATTCCTATTATCTTTTTGAATTCTCCCGACTACACTATATCAGAGAAGTTTGCCCTTATTAAGGATTATATTGATGGGTTGCGTTTTACTATTACACATGATGATTTTGATAGATATAATATGCATGTGCTTGCTGCTCCTACTTTCAATTATTATGAGAGAGGAACTATATCTCCACCTCTCTATGTTTCCAACATGATAAAATTGCAAGAAATTGTTTATACTATGCATTGGCCTTTACTATGTGTGCATGAATTGTTCTTTTATGACATGCCGATGCATAGGAAGAGAGTTAGACTTCGTCATTTTTTGATATATGTTGCTTTGTGCTCACTACTAAATGTCAAATCATTGCTAATTAAAATTGGCTTTGATATACCTTGGGATCCGGGTGGATCCATTACTTGAGCACTATATGCCTAGCTTAATGGCTTTAAAGAAAGCGCTGCCAGGGAGACAACCCGGAAGTTTTAGAGAGTCATTTATTTCTGTTGAGTGCTTTTATATAGTTTAAAAACAAAAAAAATAAAGAGGGGAACCTAAAAACTTTTCAAAAAGGAGAGTGAAAGTGAAAGAGATAAGCATTGTTGAAGTGGGGGAGCTCCTTGAACTTTGTTCATGCTCATGGAAACTTTGTGAATATTAATTACAGAAACTTTTCAACAAAAATAATTATCCCCTTGTACAATTCCATTATATTATAAAAATAATGTGCCAAGGTTTGCTTTTAGGATGTTCACGATGCTTGTTAGTTTGTGCGGTGCAGGACAGAAACTTTGGCTGTAGTGCATGATTTTTAATTTTTTACTGGAACGTCAAACGGTTCTGAAACTTTTTGCACTGTCTTTCTATAAAAATGATTTTTACTAATTTTGGCAGAATTTTTTGAATACCATAGGTATGGTGAATGTTCAGATTATTACAGACTGTTCTGTTTTAGACAGATTCTGTTTTTGATGCATAGTTTGCTTGTTTTGATGAAACTATCAATTTATATTAGTGGATTAAGCCATGGAAAATTTATATTACAGTAGCTACAATGCAAAAAAAATATGAATTGGTTTGCAACAGTACTTAGAGTAGTGATTTGCTTTGTTATACTAACGGATCTTACCGAGTTTTCTGTTGAAGTTTTGTGTGGATGAAGTGTTCGAAGATCGAGGAGGTCTCGATATGAGGAGAAGGAGGAGAGGCAAGAGCTCAAGCTTGGGGATGCCCAAGGCACCCCAAGTAAATATTCAAGGAGACTCAAGCGTCTAAGCTTCGGGATGCCCCGGAAGGCATCCCATCTTTCTTCAACAAGTATCGGTATGCTTTCGGATTCGTTTCGTTCATACGATATGTGCAAATCTTGGAGCGTCTTTTGCATTAGTTTTTCACTTTTATTTTATGCACCATGCTGGTATGAGATAGTCCTTGGTTGATTTATAGAATGCTCATTGCACTTCACTTATATCTTTTGAGTATGGCTTTATAGAATGCTTCATGTGCTTCACTTATATCATTTGAAGTTTGGTTTGCCTGTTTCTCTTCACATAGAAAAGCGCCATTTGTAGAATGCTCTTTTGCTTCACTTATACTTGTTAGAGCGTGGGCATATCTTTTTTAGAAAGAATTAAACTCTCTTGCTTCACTTATATCTATTTAGAGAGATGACAGGAATTGGTCATTCACATGGTTAGTCATAAAATCCTACATAAAACTTGTAGATCACTGAATATGATATGTTTGATTCCTCGCAATAGTTTTGCGATATAAAGGTGGTGATATTAGAGTCATGCTAGTGGGTAGTTGTGGATTGTAGAAATACTTGTGTTGAGGTTTGTGATTCCCGAAGCATGCACGTATGGTGAACCGTTATGTAACGAAGTCGGAGCATGATTTATTTTTTGATTGTCATCCTTTGTATGGAGGTCGGGATCGCGCGATGGTTAACTCCTGCCAACCCTTCCCCTAGGAGCATGCGTCTAATACTTGGTTTCGATAGCTTCTAATTTTTTGCAATAAGTATGTGAGTTCTTTATGACTAATGTTGAGTCCATGGATTATACGCACTCTCACCCTTCCATCATTGCTAGCCTCTTCGGTACCGTGCATTGCCCTTTCTCACCTCGAGAGTTGGTGCAAACTTCGCCGGTGCATCCAAACCCCGTGATACGATACGCTCTATCACACATAAGCCTCCTTATATCTTCCTCAAAATAGCCACCATACCTACCTATTATGGCATTTCCATAACCATCCCGAGATATATTGCCATGCAACTTCCATCATCATCATACACATGACTTGAGCATTCATTGTCATATTGCTTTGCATGACCGTAAGATAGCTAGCATGATATTTTCATGGCTTGTCCGTTTTTTGATGTCATTGCTACGCTAGATCATTGCACATCCCGGTACACCGCCGGAGGCATTCATATAGAGTCATATCTTTGTTCTAGTATCGAGTTGTAATATTGAGCTGTAAGTAAATAAAAGTGTGATGATCATCATTATTAGAACATTGTCCCATGTGAGGTTATCAAAATAAAAGAGGTCAAAGAAGCCCAAATAAAAAAATGAGAGAAAAAGAGAGAAGGGGCAATGTTACTATCCTTTTACCACACTTGTGCTTCAGAGTAACACCATGTTCTTCATATAGAGAGTCTCTTGAGTTATCACTTTCATATACTGGTGGGAATTTTCATTATAGAACTTGGCTTCTATATTCCGATGATGGGCTTCCTCAAATGCCCGAGGTCTTCATGAGCAAGCAAGTTGGATGCACACCCACTTAGTTTTCAGTTTGAGCTTTCATATACTTATAGCTCTTAGTGCATCCGTTGCATGGCAATCCCTACTCCTCACATTGACATCAATTGATGGGCATCTCTGATACGTCCATTTTGCATCATGCTTTTATATCGATATTTATTACATTATGGGCTGTTATTACACGTTATGTCACAATACTTATGCCTATTCTCTCTTATTTTACAAGGTTTACATAAGGAGGGAGGATGCCGGCAGCTGGAATTCTGGGCTGGAAAAGGAGCAAATATTAGAGACCTATTCTGCACAACTCCAAAAGTCCTGAAACTCCATGAAAGTTATTTTTGGAAATAATAAAAAATATTGAGCGGAAGAAGTACGCCAGAGGGGGACCCACCTGGCCACGAGGGTGGGGGCGCGCCCTACCCCCCAGGGCGCGCCCCCCTGCCTCGTGGGCCCCCTGTTGGCTCTCCGGTGGCCATCTTCTGCTATATGAAGTCTTTCGTCAAGGGAAAAACCAGAAGCAACCTTTCGGGACGAGACTCCGCCGCCACGAGGCGGAACCTTGGCGGAACCAATCTAGGGCTCCGGCAGAGCTGTTCTGCAGGGGACACTTCCCTCCGGGAGGGGGAAATCATCGCCATCATCATCACCAACGCTCCTCTCATCGGGAGAGGGCAATATCCATCAACATCTTCACTAGCACCATCTCCTCTCAAAACCCTAGTTCATCTCTTGTATCCAATTCTTGTCTCCAAGTCCAGGATTGGTGCTAGTAGGTTGCTAGTAGTGTTAATTACTCCTTGTAGTTGATGCTAGTTGGTTTATTTGGTGGAAGATCATATGTTCAGATTCTTTATGCATATTAATACCCCTCTGATTATGAACATGAATATGCTTTGTGAGTAGTTACGTTGTTCCTGAGGACATGGGCAAAGTCTTGCTATTAGTAGTCATGTGAATTTGGTATTCGTTCGATATTTTGATGAGATGTATGTTGTCTAGCCTCTAGTGGTGTTATGTGAACTTCGACTACATAACACTTCACCATTATTTGGGCCTAGAGGAAGGCATTGGGAAGTAATAAGTAGATGATGGGTTGCTAGAGTGACAGAAGCTTAAACCCTAGTTTATGCGTTGCTTCGTAAGGGGCTGATTTGGATCCATATGTTTCATGCTATGGTTAGGTTTACCTTAATACTTTTGTTGTAGTTGCGGATGCTTGCAATAGAGGTTAATCATAAGTGGGATGCTTGTTCAAGTAAGAACAGCACCCAAGCACCGGTCCACCCACATATCAAATTATCAAAGTACCGAACACGAATCATATGAACGTGATGAAAACTAGGTTGACGATATTCCCATGTGTCCTCGGGAGCGCTTTTCTCTATATAAGAGTTTGTCCAGGCTTGTCCTTTGCTATAAAAAGGATTGGACCACCTTGTTGCACTTAATTTACTTTTTTTACTTGTTGCTCTTTACAAATTATCCTATCACAAAACTATCTGTTACCACTTATTTCAGTACTTGCAGAGAATACCTTGCTGAAAACCGCTTATCATTTCCTTCTGCTCCTCGTTGGGTTCGACACTCTTACTTATCGAAAGGACTACGATAGATCCCCTATACTTGTGGGTCATCAAGACTCTTTTCTGGCGCCGTTGCCGGGGAGTGAAGCGCCTTTGGTAGGTGGAATTTGGTAAGGAAAAATTTATATAGTGTGCTGAAATTTACTGTCACTTATTACTATGGAAAGTAATCCTCTGACGGGCTTGTTCGGGGTATCTTCACCCTGACCAGTAGAGCAAAGAGTTGCTCCTCAACCTACTGAACCTACTGAAAATGAAAATGTTCCCTTTGAAGTTCCTTTGGGTATGTTAGAAAAACTGCTAGATAATCCTTTTGCAGGAGATGGAACAAAGCATCCTGATGAGCACCTAATCTATGTGGATGAAGTTTGTGGATTATTTAAGCTTGCAGGTATACCCGATGATGTTGTTAAGAAGAAGGTCTTCCCTTTATCTTTGGAGGGAGATGCATCAACATGGTATAGGCTATGTGATGATACGGGGTCATGGAACTACAAACGATTGAAATTGGAATTTCATCAGAAGTTTTATCCTATGCATCTTGTTCATCGTGATCGCAATTATATATATAATTTTTGGCCTCGCGAAGGAGAAAGCATCGCTCAAGCTTGAGGGAGGCTTAAATCAATGTTATATTCATGCCCCAATCATGAGCTCTCAAGAGAAATAATTCTTCAAAGTTTTTATGCTCGGCTTTCCGAAAACAATCGCACCATGCTTGATACTTCTTGTGCTGGCTCTTTTACGATGAAGACTATTGAATTCAAATGGAATTTATTGGATAGAATTAAACGCAACTCAGAAGATTGGGATCTCGGCGAAGGTAAGGAGTCAGGTATGACACCTAAGTTTGATTGTGTTAAATCTTTTATGGATACCGATGTTTTCCGTAAATTTAGCACTAAATATGGACTTGACTCTGAGATAGTAGCTTCTTTCTGTGAATCTTTTGCTACTTATGTTGATCTCCCCAAGGAGAAGTGGTTTAAATATCATCCTCCCATAGAAGTAAAAGTAGCTGCACCTATTAAAGTTGAAGAAAAGACTGTCGCTTATAATGATCCTATTGTTCCTACTTCTTATGTTGAGAAACCACCTTTCCCTGTTAGGATAAAGGATCATGCTAAAGCTTCAATCGTGGTTCGTAAAAGCAATATTAGAACTTATACACCTCCTGAGCAAGTAAAGTTGAACCTAATATTGCTATTGTTAAAGATCTCTTGGCTGATAATATTGATGGGCATGTTATTTATTTCTATGGTGAAACTGCTAGAATTGCCAAACCTTGTGCTAAAGATAAACATAGACCTGTGGTAGGCATGCCTGTTATTTCTGTTAAAATAGGAGATCATGGTTATCATGGCTTATGTGATATGGGTGCTAGTGTTAGTGCAATACCCTTTGACTTATACAAAGAAATTATGCATGAAATTGCACCTGCTGAGTTAGAAGATATTGATGTCACAATTAAGCTTGCCAATAGAGATACTATTTCACCAATGGGAATTGTTAGAGATGTTGAAGTCTTGTGTGAGAAAACTAAATATCCTGCTGATTTTCTTGTCCTTGGTTCCCCACAAGATAGCTTTTGTCCCATTATTTTTGGTAGACCCTTCTTGAACACTGTCAATGCTAGAATAGACTGCGAAAAGAATGTTGTTAATATTGGCTTGGGTGATATGTCTCATGAGTTTAATTTCTCTAAATTTAGTAGACAACACCGTGAAGAAGAATTGCTAGTAAGGATGAAATTATTGGTCTTGCTTCTATTGCCATACCTCCTAGTGATCCTTTAGAACAATATTTGCTAGACCATGAAAATGATATGTTTATGAATGAAAGAAGGGAAATAGATGAAGTATTCTTTAAACAGGAACCTATTCTGAAACACAATTTGCCTGTTGAAATCCTAGGGGATCCTCCTCCACCCAAGGGTGATCCCGTATTTGAGCTTAAACCGTTGCCTGATGCTCTTAAATATGCTTATCTTGATGAAAAGAAGATATATCCTATTATTATTATTATTAGTGCTAACCTTTCAGAGCATGAAGAAGAGAGATTATTGAAAACTCTGAAGAAGCACCGTGCTGCTATTGGATATACTCTTGATGATCTTAAGGGCATTAGTCCCACTCTATGTCAACATAAAATAAATTTGGAAGAAGATGCCAAACCAGTTGTTGATCATCAACGAAGGTTGGATCCTAAGATGAAAGAAATGGTAAGAAAAGAAATACTAAAGCTTCTGGAAGCAGGTATAATTTATCCCGTTGTTGATAGTCAGTGGGTAAGTCCTGTTCATTGTGTCCCTAAGAAGGAAGGTATTACTGTCTTTCCTAATGATAAAGATGAATTGATTCCGCAAAGAATTATTACAGGTTATAGGATGGTAATTGATTTCCGCAAATTAAATAAGGCTACTAAGAAAGATCATTACCCCTTACCTTTTATCGATCAAATGCTAGAAAGATTATCCAAACATACACATTTTTGCTTTCTAGATGGTTATTCTGGTTTTTCTCAAATACCTGTGTCAGCCAATGATCAATCAAAGACTACTTTTACTTGCCCTTTTGGTACTTTTGCTTATAGACGTATGCCTTTTGGTTTATGTAATGCACCTGCTACCTTTGAAAGATGCATGATGGCTATATTCTCTGACTTTTGTGAAAAGATTTTGAGGTTTTCATGGACGACTTTTCCGTCTATGGATCCTCTTTTGATGATTGCTTGAGCAACCTTGATCGAGTTTTGTAGAGATGTGAAGAAACTAATCTTGTCTTGAATTGGGAAAAGTGCCACTTTATGGTTAATGAAGGTATTGTCTTGGGGCATAAAGTTTCTGAAAGAGGTATTGAAGTTGATAAACCCAAGGTTGACGCTATTGAAAAGATGCCATGTCCCAAGGACATCAAAGGTATAAGAAGTTTCCTTGGTCACGCCGGATTTTATAGGAGGTTCATTAAGGACTTCTCAAAAATTTCTCGGCCTCTGGCTAATTTATTACAAAAAGATATACCATTTGTCTTTGATGATGATGTTGGGGAACGTAGCAGAAATTCAAAATTTTCCTACGTGTCACCAAGATCTATCTATGGAGAGACCAGCAACGAGGGGAAGGAGAGTGCATCTACATACCCTTGTAGATCGCTAAGCGGAAGCGTTCAAGAGAATGGGGTTGATGGAGTCGTACTCGTCGTGATTCAAATCACCGGAGATCCTAGTGCCGAACGGACGGCACCTCCGCGTTCAACACACGTACAGCCCGACGATGTCTCCCACGCCTTGATTCAGCAAGGAGAGAGGGAGAGGTTGAGGAAGTCTCCATCCAGCAGCAGCACAACGGCGTGGTGGTGATGGAGGAGCATGGCTATCCTGCAGGGCTTCGCCAAGCACCGCGGGAGAGGAGGAAGGAGAGATGCAGGGCTGCGTCATGTAGAGGAGAGGAACTCATCTCGTATCATGTGCAGCCCCCAAACCTCCACTATATATAGGGGCAAGGGGGAAGGGGAGGCGCCCTAGGGTTTCCCCTAGGGGGGGCGGCGGCCAGGGCAGATGGGATCTCCCCTTTGGGTGACTTGGCCCCCAAGCCAGGAGGTGGGAACCCTAGATGGGGCGCCCCAAACCCCCTGGTCACATGGGATTAGGTGAGGGGGGCGCACAGCCCCTTAGTGGGCTGGTTTGCCCCCTTCCCTTGGCCCATGAAGCCCCCCAACACTTGCCGGGGCTCCCGAAACACCTTTCGGTCATGCTGGTCATCACCCGGTACCTCCGGAACACTCCCGGACTCCAAAACCCTTCGTCCAATATATCAATCTTTACCTCCGGACCATTCCGGAACTCCTCGTGACGTCCGAGATCTCATACGGGACTCCGAACAACATTCGGTAACCACATACAAGCTTCCTTTATAACCCTAGCGTCATCGAACCTTAAGTGTGTAGACCCTACGGGTTCGGGAGACATGCAGACATGACCGAGACGTTCTCCGGTCAATAACCAACAGCGGGATCTGGATACCCATGTTGGCTCCCACATGTTCCACGATGATCTCATCGGATGAACCACGATGTCAAGGACTTAATCAATCCCGTATACAATTCCCTTTGTCTAGCGGTACGATACTTGCCCGAGGTCGATCGTCGGTATCCCGATACCTTGTTCAATCTCGTTACCGGCAAGTCTCTTTACTCATTCCGTAACACATCATCCCGTGATCAACTCCTTGATCACATTGTGCACATTATGATGATGTCCTACCGAGTGGGCCCAGAGATACCTCTCCGTCACACGGAGTGACAAATCCCAGTCTCGATTCGCGCCAACCCAACAGACACTTTCGGAGATACCCGTAGTGTACCTTTATAGCCACCCAGTTACGTTGTGACGTTTGGTACACCCAAAGCACTCCTACGGTATCCGGGAGTTGCACAATCTCATGGTCTAAGGAAATGATACTTGACATTAGAAAAGCTTTAGCATACGAACTACACGATCTAGTGCTATGCTTAGGATTGGGTCTTGTCCATCACATCATTCTCCTAATGATGTGATCCCGTTATCAACGACATCCAATGTCCATGGTCAGGAAACCGTAACCATCTATTGATCAACGAGCTAGTCAACTAGAGGCTTACTAGGGACATGGTGTTGTCTATGTATCCACACATGTATCTGAGTTTCCTATCAATACAATTATAGCATGGATAATAAATGATTATCATGAACAAGGAAATATAATAATGATCAATTTATTATTGCCTCTAGGGCATATTTCCAACAGATGATTGTGTAGAAGCATTTGAAATACTTAAGAAGGCATTGATCTCTGCACCTATTGTTCAACCACCTAATTGGAATTTACCCTTTGAAATTATGTGTGATGCCAGTGATTATGCTGTAGGTGCTGTTCTAGGGCAAAGAGTTGATAAGAAATTAAATGTTATTCAATATGCTAGTAAAACTCTAGACAATGCTCAAAGAAATTATGCTACTACTGAAAAAGAATTATTAGCAGTTGTATTTGCTTGTGACAAGTTCAGGCCTTATATTGTTGATTCTAAAGTAACTATTCACACTGATCATGCTGCTATTAAATATCTTATGGAAAAGAAAGATGCTAAACCTAGACTTATTAGATGGGTTCTCTTGCTACAAGAATTTGATTTGCATATTGTTGATAGAAAAGGAGCTGAGAACCCCGTTGCAGACAACTTGTCTAGGTTAGAAAATGTTCTTGATGACCCACTACCTATTGATGATAGCTTTCCTGATGAGCAATTAAATGTCATAAATGCTTCTCGTACTGATCCGTGGTATGCTGATTATGCTAATTATATTGTTGCTAAATTTATACCACCCAGTTTCACATATCAGCAAAAGAAAAAGTTTTTCTATGATTTGAGACATTACTTTTGGGATGACCCACATCTTTATAAAGGAGTGGATGGTGTTATTAGACGTTGTGTACCTAAGCATGAACAGGAACAAATCCTACGCAAGTGTCACTCCGAAGCTTATGGAGGACACCACGCTGGAGGTAGAACTGCACATAAGGTATTGCAGTCCGGTTTCTATTGGCCTACTCTCTTCAAGGATGCCCGTAAGTTTGTCTTATCTTGTGATGAATGTCAAAGAATTGGTAATATTAGTAGACGTCAAGAAATGCCTATGAATTATTCACTTGTTATTGAACCATTTGATGTTTAGGGCTTTGATTATATGGGACCTTTTCCTGCCTCTAATGGATATACACATATTTTAGTTGCTGTTGATTACGTTACTAAGTGGGTAGAAGCTATTCCAACTAGTAGTGATGATCATAACACTTCTATTAACATGCTTAAAGAAGTTATTTTTCCAAGGTTTGGAGTCCCTAAATATTTAATGACTGATGGTGGTTCACATTTTATTCATGGTGCTTTCCGTAAAATGCTTGCTAAGTATGATGTTAATCATAGAATTGCATCTCCTTATCACCCCCAGTCTAGTGGTCAAGTAGAATTGAGTAATAGAGAGATCAAATTAATTTTGCAAAAGACTGTCAATAGGTCTAGAAAAATTGGTCCAAGAAACTTGATGATGCATTATGGGCCTATAGAACTGCATATAAAAATCCTATGGGTATGTCTCTGTATAAAATGGTTTATGGAAAAGCATGTCACTTACCTCTCGACCTAGAACATAAGGCATATTGGGCTATTATATAGCTCAATTATGATTTCAAACTTGCCGTTGAGAAGAGGTTATTTGATATTAGCTCACTTGATGAATGGAGAACCCAAGCTTATGAAAATGCCAAGTTGTTTAAAGAAAAAGTTAAAAGATGGCATGACAAAAGGATACAAAAGCGTGAGTTTAATGTAGGTGATTATGTATTGCTATATGACTCTCGTTTAAGAATTTTTGCAGGAAAACTTATTTCTAAATGGGAAGGCCCTTACGTTATCGAGGAGGTCTATCGTTCCGGTGCTATAAAAATCAACAACTTTGAAGGCACAAATCCGAAGGTGGTGAACGGTCAAAGAATTAAACATTATATCTCAGGTAATCCCATAAATGTTGAAACCAATGTTATTGAAACTGTAACCCCGGAGGAATACATAAGGGACACTTTCCGGAACGTTTCAGACTCCGAAAAGGAATAGGTATGTAGTACGGTAAGTAAACCGACTCCAAAACAGTTTTTAAGGCAATATTTCTCTGTTTTGGAATATTTAGAAAAATAGAAAAATAAGAAGCAGTCCGGGAAGGACACGAGGGCTCCACGAGGGTGGAGGGCGCGCCCTACCCTACTGGGTGCGCCGCCCTACCTCGTGGGCACCTCGTGTGCTCTCCGGACTCCGTTTTCTTGCACGATACGTATTTTGGTCGGTAAAAATTCATTATATATTCTCCCGAAGGTTTTGACGACTGTATCACGCAATTATCCTCTGTTCTTATCTCGAGCTGTTTTCTGTCAGGGTTGTCAAGGCCAGGCATCATGTCGTCCCCCTCCTCCAACAATGGTGACAACGATGCTTGGCTAATGAAGATAGAGCTGAAGAGGGAAGAACCTGTGGAGATCAACAAGGATGAAGGGATCAAGAAGGCCACAGAGGACCAAGTTCCGGCTGCAGGAGACACCCTTCAACTTGATCACAATCTTCTTACCCCAACTGAGATCGAAGCTTTCAAGATGATTGAGTTAGCTCGTATACAGAACAAGTATCTCACACGTGAAAATATTTTGTTGAAGGAGCATATCGTTGCACTCAAGGGCATTATCCGCAAGCTGGAGGACCTCTTACGTTCGATGTGCGACTATCCATCATCGCCTCCACCTTCTTTTTTTTTGATAGAAAGACTGTAAGGGAACCCCCTACAGTATAATTGGTGCAACATACCCAAATTGCAAGTACCATGCCTTGAACTTGGGTGGGTGGGAAGGCATCAACCCCTCCCCACCACTAGGCTATGCCTTAGTCTGCATGGAGATATAATCACATGGGTATGGGCACTCCCCTTGGCGACTGCCAAGCTTGGGGGAGGTGCCCTGGTATCGTATCACCATCACACTCCTATTTTTACCGTTTTTCTTAGTTCTATCCTATTAGTAGTATCTTGATCTAGTAGAATAAAGTTTATGGCATGATCTAGTTTTGAGTTTTTGCTTTATGATCTCTCTATGTAATCGAGTCCGTGAGCTATATAACAAAGATTAGTGTTGAGTCAAGGGCTTGATTATTTTGCCATGATCTTGAGTGAGTAAAAGAAAAGAGAAAAAGAATAAAAAGAAATAAAGAGTTCATATTGATCTTATTGAGAGTAATGACTTCACATAGAAAGAGTATGATGATTAAAAGTTGTTGGGAGTTGGCAAACATAGCTTTGGTCATCGTTGCAATTAATAGGAAGTAATAAAGAAAGAGAGGTTTCACATATAAATATACTATCGTAGACATCTTTTATGATTGGGAGCACTCATTAAAATATGACATGCTAAAGAGTTGACGTTGGACAAGGAAGACAACGTAATGGGTTATGTTTTCTTATATCTGAGATAAATTATATTGTCATGGATCATCCAACATGTTGAGCTTGCCTTTCCCCCTCATGCTAGCCAAATTCTTAGCACCAAGTAGAGATACTACTTGTGCTTCCAAAAACCCTTAAATCAGTTTTGCCATGAGATCCCACCATATCTACCTATGGATTGAGTAAGATACTTCAAGTAAGTTGTCATCGGTGCAAGCAATAAAAATTGCTCTCTAAATATGTATGACTTATTAATGTGGGAGAAAATAAGTTTATACGATCTTGTGATGTGGAAGAAATAAAAGCGATGGACTGCATAATAAAGGTTCATATCACAAGGGGCAATATAAAGTGATGTTCTTTCGCATTAAGATTTTGTGCATCCAACCATAAAAGCGCATGGCAACCTCTGCTTCCCTCTGCGAAGGGCCTATCTTTTATTATTATCTTCTACCTTATGCAAGAGTCATGGTGATCTTCACCTTTCCTTTTTACATTTTATCCTTTGGCAAGCACAGTGTGTTGGAAAGATCCTGATAGATATATCTAATTGGATGTAGGGGAGCATGAGTTATTATTGTTGACATTACCCTTGAGGTAAAAGGTTGGAAGGCGAAACTATAAGCCCCTATCTTTCTCTGTGTCCGAATTAAACTCCGTAACCACAAGTATTGCGTGAGTGTTAGCAATTATGAAAGACTAAATGATAGTTGAGTATGTGGACTTGCTAGAGAGCTCTGACATAGACTCTTTCTGATGTTATGATAAATTGCAATTGCTTCAATGACTGAGATTATAGTTTGTTAGTTCTCAATAAAGTTTCTGATTCATACTTTTCATTGTGAATAGATTATTACTTGAGCATAAGAAATCATATGACAATATCCATATATGTTGCTGTTATGAGAATAATCATGATGCCCTCATGTCCGTATTTTATTTTATCGACACCTCTACCTCTAAACATGTGGACATATTTATCGTTATCGGCTTCCGCTTGAGGACAAGCGAGGTCTAAGCTTGGGGGAGTTGATACGTCCATTTGCATCCTGCTTTTATATCGATATTTATTGCATTATGGGCTGTTATTACACGTTATGTCACAATACTTATGCCTATTCTCTCTTATTTTACAAGGTTTACATAAGGAGGGAGGATGCCGGCAGCTGGAATTCTGGGCTGGAAAAGGAGCAAATATTAGAGACCTATTCTACACAACTCCAAAAGTCCTGAAACTCCACGAAAGTTATTTTTGGAAATAATAAAAAATATTGAGCGGAAGAAGTACGCCAGAGGGGGACCCACCTGGCCATGAGGGTGGGGGCGCGCCCTACCCCCCAGGGCGCGCCCCCCTGCCTCGTGGGCCCCCTGTTGGCTCTCCGGTGGCCATCTTCTGCTATATGAAGTCTTTCGTCAAGGGAAAAACCAGAAGCAACCTTTCGGGACGAGACTCCGCCGCCACGAGGCGGAACCTTGGTGGAACCAATCTAGGGCTCCGGCAGAGCTGTTCTGCCGGGGACACTTCCCTCCGGGAGGGGAAAATCATCGCCATCATCATCACCAACGCTCCTCTCATCGGGAGAGGGCAATCTCCATCAACATCTTCACTAGCACCATCTCCTCTCAAAACCCTAGTTCATCTCTTGTATCCAATTCTTGTCTCCAAGTCCGGGATTGGTACTAGTAGGTTGCTAGTAGTGTTAATTACTCCTTGTAGTTGATGCTAGTTGGTTTATTTGGTGGAAGATCATATGTTCAGATCCTTTATGCATATTAATACCCCTCTGATTATGAACATGAATATGCTTTGTGAGTAGTTACGTTGTTCCTGAGGACATGGGAGAAGTCTTGCTATTAGTAGTCATGTGAATTTGGTATTCGTTCGATATTTTGATGAGATGTATGTTGTCTAACCTCTAGTGGTGTTATGTGAACTTCGACTACATAACACTTCACCATTATTTGGGCCTAGAGGAAGGCATTGGGAAGTAATAAGTAGATGATGGGTTGCTAGAGTGACAGAAGCTTAAACCCTAGTTTATGCGTTGCTTCGTAAGGGGCTGATTTGGATCCATATGTTTCATGCTATGGTTAGGTTTACCTTAATACTTTTGTTGTAGTTGCGGATGCTTGCAATAGAGGTTAATCATAAGTGGGATGCTTGTTCAAGTAAGAACAGCACCCAAGCACCGGTCCACCCACATATCAAATTATCAAAGTACCGAACACGAATCATATGAACGTGATGAAAACTAGCTTGACGATATTCCCATGTGTCCTCGGGAGCGCTTTTCTCTATATAAGAGTTTGTCCAGGCTTGTCGTTTGCTATAAAAAGGATTGGGCCATCTTGCTGCACTTTATTTACTTTTGTTACTTGTTGCTCGTTACAAATTATCCCATCACAAAACTATCTGTTACCACTTATTTCAGTACTTGCAGAGAATACCTTACTGAAAACCGCTTATCATTTCCTTCTGCTCCTCGTTGGGTTCGACACTCTTACTTATCTAAAGGACTACGATAGATCCCCTATACTTGTGGGTCATCAATCTCCATAGCCCGTTGATTAGCCGCGTCGATGTGAGACTTTCCCCTTTTTGTCTTCTCCACACAACCTCCACCATCATATTCTATTCCACCTATAGTGCTATGTCCATGGCTCACGCTCATGTATTGCGTGAAAGTTGAAAAGGTTTGAGAATACTAAAGTATGAAACAATTGCTTGGCTGAAACCGGGGTTGTGCATGATTTTAATACTTTGTGTGGTGAAGATGGAGCATAGCCAGACCATATGATTTTGTAGGGATAACTTTCTTTGGCCATGTTATTTTGAAAAGACATGATTCTTTATTAGTATGCTTGAAGTATTATTGTCTTAATGTCAAATGATAGAGTATTGCTTTGAATCACTCGTGTCTTAATATTCATGCCATGATTAGATTACATGATCAAGATTATGCTAGGTAGCATTCCACATCAAAAATTATCTTTTTTATCATTTACCTACTCGAGGACGAGCAGCAATTAAGCTTGGGGATGCTGATACGTCTCCGTCGTATCTATAATTTTTGATTGTTCCATGCCAATATTATACAACTTTCATATACTTTTGGCAACCTTTTATACTATTTTTGGGACTAACATATTGATCCAGAGCCCAGTGCCAGTTTCTGTTTTTTCCTTGTTTTTGAGTTTTACAGAAGAGGAATACCAAACGGAGTCCAATTGACGTGCCAATTTTTGATGATTTTTTATGGACCAAAAGAAGCCCCTGGAGTAAAAGAGTTGGGCCAGAAGAGTCCCGGGTTGTCCACGAGGGTGGGGGGCGCGCCCACCCCCCTGGGAATGGGCCCCTGCCTTGTGGACGACTCGGAGACCCCCCTGACGTGAAACCAATGCCAAAAATTCCTATAAATACAGAAACCCCCAGAAAATAACCTAGATCAGAAGTTCCGCCGCCGCAAACCTCTGTAGCCACGAGAAATCAATCTAGGACCTCTCTGGCACCCTGCCAGAGTGGGCCATCATCACCGGAGGCCATGGAGGAGGATCCCGGAGGGGCCATCATCACCATGTAGGCCAAGGACCAGCGGGAGAACCTCTCCCCATCTAGGGGGGAGGCCATGGAGGAGGAAGCACAAGGGGGAGAACCTCTCCTCCTCTCTCTCGATGGTGCCGGAGTGCCACCGGGAGAGGAATCATCGCCGCGGTGATCGTCTTCATCAACATCACCATCATCATCACCATCCTCATCTCTTTTACGCGGCCCACTCTCCCGCATGTTGGAAATATGCCCTAGAGGCAATGATAAATTAGTTATTATTATATTTCCTTGTTCATGATAATCGTTTATTATCCATGCTAAAATTGTATTGATAGGAAACTCAGATACATGTGTGGATACATAGACAACACCATGTCCCTAGTAAGCCTCTAGTTGACTAGCTCGTTGATCAATAGATGGTTACGGTTTCCTGACCATGGACATTGGATGTTGTTGATAACGGGATCACATCATTAGGAGAATGATGTGATGGACAAGACCCAATCATAAGCCTAGCACAAGATCGTATAGTTCGTATGCTAAAGCTTTTCTAATGTCAAGTATCATTTCCTTAGACCATGAGATTGTGCAACTCCCGGATACCGTAGGAATACTTTGGGTGTGCCAAACGTCACAACGTAACTGGGTGGCTATAAAGGTGCACTACGGGTATCTCCAAAAGTGTCTGTTGGGTTGGCATGAATCGAGACTGGGATTTGTCACTCCGTGTGACGGAGAGGTATCTCTGGGCCCACTCGGTAGGACATCATCATAATGTGCACAATGTGATCAAGGAGTTGATCACAGGATGATGTGTTACGGAACGAGTAAAGAGACTTGCCGGTAACGAGATTGAACAAGGTATCGAGATACCGACGATCGAATCTCGGGCAAGTACTATACCGGTAGACAAAGGGAATTGAATACGGGATTGATTGAATCCTTGACATCGTGGTTCATCCGATGAGATCATCGTGGAACATGTGGGAGCCAATATGGGTATCCAGATCCCGCTATTGGTTATTGGCCGGAGAGGTGTCTCGGTCATGTCTGCATGGTTTCCGAACCCGTAGGGTCTACACACTTAAGGTTCGGTGACGCTAGAGTTGTTATGGGAAATAGTATGTGGTTACCGAAGGTAGTTCGGAGTCCCGGATGAGATCCCGGACGTCACGAGGAGTTCCGGAATGGTCCGGCAGTGAAGATCGATATATTGGACCAAGGGTATTGGAGTCCGGAAGTGTTCTGGAGGTACCAGGCTATGGCCAGCATGACCGAAAGGTGTTTCGGGAGCCCCGGCAAGTGTTGGAGGGCCTCATGGGCCAAAGGGGAAGGGGCAAACCAGCCCACTAAGGGTTGGTGCGCCCCCCACACCCTTTCCCACGTTACTTGGGGAGGTGGGGCGCCTCCACCTGGCTTGGGAGGCAAGCCTCCACCTGCTTGGCTTGGGGGGCAAGTCTCCCTAGGATTTTCCCTAGGGAGATCCAATCTGCCTAGCCGCCTCCCCCTAGGGGAAACCCTAGGGCGCCTCCCCCTCTCCCCTTGCCCCTATATATAGTGGAGGGGTGGGAGGGCAGCCGTGACCTCTTCCCTGGCGCAGCCCTCCCTCCTCCTACCTCCTCCTCCTCCTCCATGGTGCTTGGCGAAGCCCTGCCGGAGAACCACGAGCTCCACCACCACCACGCTGTCGTGCTGACGGAGCTCTCCCTCAACTTCTCCTCTCCCCTTGCTGGATCAAGAAGGAGGAGACGTCCCCGGGCTGTACGTGTGTTGAACGCGGAGGTGCCGTCCATTCGGCACTAGGGATCATCGGTGATTTGGATCACAACGAGTACGAGTCCATCAACCCCGTTCACTTGAACGCTTCCGCTTAGCGATCTACAAGGGTATGTAGATGCACTCTTCTTCCCTCGTTGCTAGATCACTCCATAGATTGATCTTGGTGATGCGTAGAAAATTTGAATTTCTGCTACGTTCCCCAACAGTGGCATCATGAGCTAGGTTTATGCATAGTTTCTATGCACGAGTAGAACACAAAGTAGTTGTGGGCGTCGATTTTGTCAATTTACTTGCCGTTACTAGTCTTATCTTGATTCGGTGACATTGTGGGATGAAGCGGCCCGGACCAACCTTACACGTACGCTTACGTGAGACCGGTTCCACCGACTGACATGCACTAGTTGCATAAGGTGGCTGGCGGGTGTCTGTCTCTCCCACTTTAGTCGGATCGGATTCGATGAACAGGGTCCTTATGAAGGGTAAATAGAAATTGGCAATTCACGTTGTGGTTTTGGCGTAGGTAAGAAACGTTCTTGGTAGCAACCTATAGCAGCCACGTAACAACTTGCAACAACAATTAGAGGACGTCTAACTTGTTTTTGCAGCAAGTGTTTTTGTGATGTGATATGCCCAAAGGATGTGATGAATAATATATGTGATGTATGAGATTGATCATGTTCTTGTAATAGGAATCACGACTTGCATGTCGATGAGTATGACAACCGGCAGGAGCCATAGGAGTTGTCTTAATTTATTTATGACCTGCGTGTCAACATAAACGTCATGTAATTACTTTAATTTATTGCTAACCGTTAGCCATAGTAGTAGAAGTAATAGTTGACGAGACAACTTCATGAAGACACGATGATGGAGATCATGATGATGGAGATCATGGTGTCATGCCGGTGACGATGATGATCATGGAGCCCCGAAGATGGAGATCGAAAGGAGCAAAGTGATGATGGCCATATCATGTCACTATTTGATTGCATGTGATGTTTATCATGTTATTAAATCTTATTTGCTTAGAACGACCGTAGCTTAAATAAGATGATACCTCACTAAAATTTCAAGAAAAGTGTTCTCCCTAACTGTGCACCGTTGCGAAGGTTCGTCGTTTCGAAGCACCACGTGATGATCGGGTGTGATAGATTCTTACGTTCGAATACAACGGGTGTTGACGAGCCTAGCATGTACAGACATGGCCTCGGAACACATGCGAAACACTTAGGTTAACTTGACGAGCCTAGCATGTACAAACATGGCCTCAGAACACGGAGGACCAAAAGGTCGAACATGAGTCGTATAGAAGATGCGATCAACATGAGATGTTCACCGATGATGACTAGTCCGTCTCACATGATGATCGGACACGGCCTAGTTGATTCGAATCATGTATCACTTAGATGACTAGAGGGATGTCTATCTGAGTGGGAGTTCATGAAATAATCAGATGAACTCAATTATCATGAACATAGTCAAAAGGACTCTGCAAATTATGTCATAGCTTATGCTTTAGTTCTACTGTTTGATATGTTCCTAGAGAAAATTTAGTTGAAAGTTGATAGTAGCAATTATGCAGACTAGGTCCGTAAACTGAGGATTGTCCTCGTTGCTGCACAGAAGGCTTATGTACTTAATGCACCGCTCGGTGTGCTGAACCTCAAACGTTGTCTGTGGATGTTGCGAACATCTGACATACACGTTTTGATGACTACGTGATAGTTCAGTGATGTTAAACGGTTTAGAGTTGAGGCACCGAAGACGTTTTGAAACGTCGCGGAACATATGAGATGTTTTGAGGGCTGAAATTGGAATTTCAGGCTCGTGCCCACGTCAAGAGGTATAAGACCTCCGACGGGTTTCTTGGCCTACAAACAAAGGGAGAAAAGCTCAATCGTTGAGCTTGTACTCAGATTGTCTGGGTACACCAATCACTTGAATCGAGTGGGAGTTATCTTCCAGATGAGAAAGTGATGGTTCTCCAAAGTCATTGCCACCAAGCTACTAGAGGTTCGTGATGAACTATAACATATCAGGGATAGACATGATGATCCTTGAGCAATTCGCGATGTTTGACACCGCGAAAGCAGAAATCAAGAAGGAGCATCAATTGTTGATGGTTAGTGAAACCACTAGTTTCAAGAAGGGCAAGAGCAATAAGGGATACTTCATGAAATGGCAAATCAGCTGCTGCTCTAGTGAAGAAACCCAAGGTTGAACCCAAACCCAAGACTAAGTGCTTCTGTAATAAGGGGAACGGTCACTAGAGCAGAATTACCCTAGATACTTGGTAGATAAGAAGGCAGGCAAGGTCGACAGAAGTATATTGGATATACATTATATTAGTGTGTACTCTACTAGTACTCCTAGTAGCACCATGGTGATAGATACCGGTTCGGTTGCTAAGTGTTAGTAACTCGAAATAAAAGGCTACGGAATAAACGGAGACTAGGTAAAGGTGAGATGACGATATGTGTTGGAAGTGTTTCCAAGGTTGATGTAATCAAACATCGTACGCTCCCTCTACCATCGGGATTGGTATTAAACCTAAATAATTGTTATTTGGTGTTTGCGTTGAGCATAGACATGATTGGATTATGTTTATCACAATACGGTTATTCATTTAAAGAGAATAATGGTCATTCTGTTTATTTGAATAATACTTCAATGGTCTTACACCTAAAATGAATGGTTTATTGAATCTCGATCGTAGTGGTACACATGTTCATGCCAAAAGATATAAGATAGTAATGATAGTACCACATATTTGTGGCACTGCCATTTGAGTCATATTGGTATAAAACGCATGAAGAAGCTCCATGTTGATGGATCTTTGGACTCACTCGTTTTTGAAAAGATTGAGACATGTGAACCATGTCTATTGGTATATACGCATGAAGAAACTCCATGCAGATGGACCGTTTGGACTCACTTGATTTTGAATCGCTTGAGACATGCAAATCATACCACATGGTCAAGATAACTGAAAGCCTCGATTTTAGTAAAATGGAACAAGAAAGCAACTTGTTGGAAGTAATACATTTTGATGTGTGCAGTCCAATGAGTGCTGAGGCATGCAGTGGATATCGTTATGTTCTTACTTCACAGATGATTTGAGTAGATACTGAGTATATTTACTTGATGAAACACAAGTCTGAATTATTGAATGGTTCAAGTAATTTCAGAGTGAAGTTAAAGATCGTCGTGACAAGAGGATAAAATGTCTATGATATGATCATAAAGATGAATATCTGAGTTGCGAGTTTGGTACACAATTGAGACATTGTGGAAATTGTTTCACAACTAACACCGCCTGGAACACCATAGTGTGATGGTGTGTCCGAACATCATAAATGCACCCCATTGGATATGGGGCATACTATGATGTCTCTTATCGAATTACCACTATCGTTCATGGGTTAGGCATTAGAGACAACCACATTCACTTTAAATAGGGCACCACGTAATTCCGTTGAGATGACACCGTATGAACTATGGTTTAGAGAAACCTAAGCTGTCGTTTCTTGAAAGTTTGGGGCTGCGACGCTTATGTGAAAAGGTTTCAGGCTGATAAGCTCGAACCCAAAGCGGATGAATGCATCTTCATAGAATACCTAAAACAGTTGGGTATACCTCCTGTCTCAGATCCGAAAGCAATAGGGATTGTTTCTATAATCGGGTCCTTTCTCGAGGAAAAGTTTCTCTCGAAAGAATTGAGTGGGAGGATGGTGGAGACTTGATGAGGTTGTTGAACCGTCACTTCAACTAGTGTATAGCAGGGCACAAAGAGTTGTTCCTGTGGCACCTACACCAATTGAAGTGGAAGCTTATGATAGTGATCATGAGACTTCGGATCAAGTCACTCCCAAACCTCGTAGGACGACAAGGATGCGTACTACTTCAGAGTGGTGCGTAATCCTGTCTTGGAAATCATGTTGCTAGACAATAATGAACCTACGGCTATGGAGAAGCAATGTGGGCCCAGATTCTGACGAATGGCTCGAGGCAATAAAATCCGAGAGAGGATCCATGTATGAAAACAAAGTGTAGACTTTGAAAAGAACTACTTGATGGTCGTAAGGCTGTTGGGTACAGATGGATTTTAGAAGGAAGACGGACAATGATGGTAAGTGTCACCATTAAGAAAGCTCGACTTGTCGTTAAGATGTTTTCCGACAAGTTCAAGGAGTTGACTGCGATGAGACTTTCTCACTCGTAGCGATGCTTAAGATTCTGTTGAAATTATATTAGCAGTTACTGCATTGTTTATGAAATCTTGCAGATAGGGTGTCAAAAACATTGTTTCCTTTTCTTGAGGAAAGGTTGTATGTGATACAGCCAGAAAGTTTTGTCAATCCTAAAAATGCTAGCAAGTATGCAAGGCTCCGGCAGTCCTTCTAAGGACTGGAGTAAGCATCTCGGAGTTGGAATATATGCTTTGATGATGATCAAAGGTTTTGGGTTTATACAAAGTTTATGAGAAACTTGTATTTCCAAAGAAGTGAGTGGGAGCACTATAGAATTTCTGATGAGTATATGTTGTTGACATATTGTTGATCGGAAATGATGTAGAATTTCTGGAAAGCATGCAGATTTATTTGAAAAGTGTTTTTCAATGGAAAACCTGGATTAGGCTACTTGAGTATTGAGCATTAAGATCTATAAGGATAGATCAAAACGCTTAATAGTACTTTCAAATGAATACATACCGTCACAAGATTTTGAAGGAGTTCAAAATAGATTAGCAAAGAAGGAGTTCTTGGCTGTATTACAGGTGTGAGTATTGAGTAAGACTCAAGACCTGACCACGGCAGAAGAGAGAGAAAGGACGAAGGTCGTCCCCTATGCTTAGACGTAGGCTCTACAGTATGCTGTGCTGTGTACCGCACCTGAAGTGTGCCTTGCCATGAGTCAATCAAGGGGTACAAGAGTGATCCAGGAATGGATCACAGGACAGCGGTCAAAGTTATCCTTGGTAACTAGTGGACTGAGGAATTTTCTCGATTATGGAGGTGGTAAAAGAGTTCGTCGTAAAGGGTTACGCCGATGCAAACTTTGACACTAATCCAGATTATTCTGAGTAGTAAACTGGATTCGTATAGTAGAACAGTTATTTAAAATAGCTCCAAATAGAGCGTGGTAGCTGCATCTAGGAGATGACATAGATATTTGTAAAGCACACACGGATCTGAAAGATTCAGACCCGTTGACTAGTAACCTCTCTCACAAGCGAGATATGATCAAACCCCATGGGTGTTGGAATCATTGCAATCACATAACGATGTGAACTGGATTATTGACTCTAGTGCAAGTGGGATACTGTTGGAAATATGCCCTGGAGGCAATAATAAATTAGTTATTATTATATTTCCTTGTTCATGATAATCGTTTATTATCCATGCTAAAATTGTATTGATAGGAAACTCAGATACATGTGTGGATACATAGACAACACCATGTCCCTAGTAAGCCTCTAGTTGACTAGCTCGTTGATCAATAGATGGTTACAGTTTCCTGACCATGGACATTGGATGTCGTTGATAACGGGATCACATCATTAGGAGAATGATGTGATGGACAAGACCCAATCCTAAGCCTAGCACAAGATCGTATAGTTCGTATGCTAAAGCTTTTCTAATGTCAAGTATCATTTCCTTAGACCATGAGATTGTGCAACTCCCGGATACCGTAGGAATACTTTGGGCGTGCCAAACGTCACAACGTAACTGGGTGGCTATAAAGGTGCACTACGGGTATCTCCGAAAGTGTCTGTTGGGTTGGCATGAATCGAGACTGGGATTTGTCACTCCGTGTGACGGAGAGGTATCTCTGGGCCCACTCGGTAGGACATCATCATAATGTGCACAATGTGATCAAGGAGTTGATCACGGGATGATGTGTTATGGAACGAGTAAAGAGACTTGCCGGTAACGAGATTGAACAAGGTATCGAGATACCGACGATCGAATCTCGGGCAAGTACTATACCGGTAGACAAAGGGAATTGAATACGGGATTGATTGAATCCTTGACATCGTGGTTCATCCGATGAGATCATCGTGGAACATGTGGGAGCCAATATGGGTATCCAGATCCCGCTATTGGTTATTGGCCGGAGAGGTGTCTCGGTCATGTCTGCATGGTTTCCGAACCCGTAGGGTCTACACACTTAAGGTTCGGTGACGCTAGAGTTGTTATGGGAAATAGTATGTGGTTACCGAAGGTAGTTCGGAGTCCCGGATGAGATCCCGGACGTCACGAGGAGTTCCAGAATGGTCCGGCGGTGAAGATCGATATATTGGACCAAGGGTATTGGCGTCCGGAAGTGTTCCGGAGGTACCAGGCTATGGCCAGCATGACCAAAAGGTGTTTCGGGAGCCCCGGCAAGTGTTGGAGGGCCTCATGGGCCAAAGGGGAAGGGGCAAACCAGCCCACTAAGGGTTGGTGCGCCCCCACACCCTTTCCCACGTTACTTGGGGAGGTGGGGCGCCTCCACCTGGCTTGGGAGGCAAGCCTCCACCTGCTTGGCTTGGGGGGCAAGTCTCCCTAGGATTTTCCCTAGGGAGATCCAATTTGCCTAGCCGCCGCCCCCTAGGGGAAACCCTAGGGAGCCTCCCCATCTTCCCTTGCCCCTATATATAGTGGAGGGGTGGG
This sequence comes from Triticum urartu, assembly GCF_056163025.1. Taxonomy (NCBI): domain Eukaryota; kingdom Viridiplantae; phylum Streptophyta; class Magnoliopsida; order Poales; family Poaceae; genus Triticum; species Triticum urartu. Next base: position 584,078,267 of record NC_141877.1, read on the forward strand.
AGGGCAGCCGTGACCTCTTCCCTGGCGCAGCCCTCCCTCCTCCTACCTTCTCCTCCTCCTCCATGGTGCTTGGCGAAGCCCTGCCGGAGAACCACGAGCTCCACCACCACCACGCCGTCGTGCTGACGGAGCTCTCCCTCAACTTCTCCTCTTCCCTTGCTGGATCAAGAAGGAGGAGACGTCCCCAGGCTGTACGTGTGTTGAACGCGGAGGTGCCGTCCGTTCGGCACTAGGGATCATCGGTGATTTGGATCACGACGAGTACGACTCCATCAACCCCGTTCACTTGAACGCTTCCGCTTAGCGATCTACAAGGGTATGTAGATGCACTCTTCTTCCCTCATTGCTAGATCACTCCATAGATTGATCTTGGTGATGCGTAGAAAATTTTGAATTTCTGCTACGTTCCCCAACACCGCACCCCGCTGTAATCCCTACTTGAACATGGTGCTTTATGCCACATATTATGATCCAATGATGTGTTGTCATCCTATGATGTTTTGAGTAGATATCCTTTGTCTTTGGGTTGATTGATGATCTAGATTGGTATGAGTTGTATGTTTTGTCCAATGATGTGAGGGATTCCCGCTGTAGGGTGTTGCAATACGTTCATGATTCGCTTATAGTGGGTTGGTGAGTGACTGAAACACAAACCCGAGTAAGGGGGTTGTTGCGTATGGGAATAAAGAGGACTTGTTGCTTTAATGCTATGGTTGGGTTTTACCTTAATGATCTTTAGTAGTTGCGGATGCTTGCTAGAGTTCCAATCATAAGTGCATATGATCCAAGAAAAGAAAGTATGTTAGCTTATGCCTCTCCCTCATATGGAAATTGCAATGACGACTACCGGTCTTGTTAATTGCCTAGGACAATTCCGCACACCGATCCATCATTATTCCACACTCGCTATTTATAATATTTAGTAATATATTCTAACTTTATGATAACAACACCTACTTTTATATTTTAGCTCTCCGATATCATACAAAGTTATCCTCTTCATACCCACAACGTAGTTTTATTTCTCGTTTCTAGTTGGGAGCAAACGTTTGGTGTACGTAGAGTCGTATCAGTGGCAGATAGGGCTTGAGACAATATTGATCTTACCTTTAGCTCCTTGTGGGTTCGACACTCCATACTTATCACTTCCACCTTTGGAAATTGCTATGATGATTCCCTTCACTTGGGGATTATCATTCACTTAACTGTCGGGTTTCAGTTGGTTGGCGCAACGGGTGGGCTCTCAAATGGGAATGCTGGCGCAGACTCTGATGGGAAACTGATGGCCTCGAGTCGTCTCTTTTGTTCCAAGTAGAAGGTTTCGATGTATTAGATCATGTAATGTAGGGGTGTCAGGTGTGTGATCGGTCTTCCTATTGACCCGGTTGTTGGTATCTACAAACAGTTCACATAACTTCCATGTTATATTCAGTCTCATGTCATCAAAAGTAGATCACCAGTGAATGCTACGGGAAATGATAATTGCAAGACAAATAAAAACACAGCATGAGCATAATCATGCACAGATAGTTGAGGAAAAAAATCCTTCAAGTAGTTCGCTTATCTTCTGACCTACACTTGGAATTTGCGCCAATTGGCGCATCCAGTGAGGTTAAACATTCGTACATAAACAAAAGCAATATATGATAATACAAAATTTCTCTGTCGCAACTACTTCACCAAATAATCGTCATCATTGCCTTGCCACATGCACAACTTGAATAACATTGATAATCATAATATAGTGCAAGTGTTTTCATGACTCAAGCTAAACAATAAAAACATTTTTGGTCTTTCCATTAGTTCAACAATAAAGCACATAAGAGCCAATCATAAATTTCTTCTCTTCAAAACACAACACATATAAGGAATCTTTCTTGAAGTTTTGGATTAACAACTTACACACAAAGATGAAAGAAACTTCAAAAGATTTCGGCAAAGAAAAGCCAAAAAGAACAACAAAAAGAAACCAAATGAAAAACAGAAGAACAGTGAAAGAAGCAATCTTTTTGGATTTTCTTGAAAAATAGAAGGCAAAAAGGAAGTCAAAGAAACACAACAAAAATATTTTAGAGATGTTTTTTCTTAAAGAAAACAAACAAGAATGCAAAAGGAAGCGAAGAGAAAATCTTTTTGAAAATTTGAAAGTTTCAAAGAGGCGCTAAAATATAACTTCCAAAGAAGAAGCAAAAAGAATGAGGAAATATTTACGTTGTTTTCTTAGAGAACTTCGAAAGGGCAAAATAACCAACCAAAGAAGAACATCGGGTTTTCTTTTTGTTGAATGCAAATAGCAGAAGAAACAAGAGAAACGACAACAAACACAAGAAATATAAAAAAGAATACTAAAGAAGGCAATCAAAAACCCAACAAAACAAAGTGAAAAAAATGAGAAATTTTTTTTCATTTCTTGATTTTCAGCGAATGAAACAAAGAGAAACCAAATATGGATATACAAGTATCATCAAGCAACCATTCGTGTAATTAATGTATATGAGAACATGAGCGAAATTTAGGTTAAGGAAACATACTTCCCAGAACTTAAGCTTTAGACCTAAGTTTGGCTCACTCCTGCGGGTGGAAATCTTCATGGTCTCCATTATTATTGCGGCATGGCTATATCTCGCCCTTTGTGAGACAGAAGCTCGTCTTGCGTGAGAGGAAGTGGATCGACATATATACATGTTTCTGTAGAGTTTTGTGAACGTTTTTCGAAAGCTTCTATGGACTGGTTCAGACCGGTTTTAGAAGCTTCTGAGTGTTTTTTCTATTTGTGTTTCATCTTTTTTTTCATTCTTCTGATGCATGCGATGTTTGTAAATACGAATATTTTCTGTGTACATTTTTTCTTTCAATTACACGAATAATTTAAAAAAATTATTAAAAATTTCACAAACATATTTTTGTAATGCACGAACATTTATAAAATGTCATGATCATTTTTTAAATGGTAAGAAACATTTCTGTACATTTTATATTATTCTAAATATGATGGACATTTGTTTCAAAATGCATGGACTTTTTTTAAGTGATACAAAACATTTTAAAAACAACTATCCAAACATTTTTTTTCTGCATGGTATAAACATTTATTCAAAATGTCACGAACAAAATTTTAGAAACATGTGTTTTTAAAATATGAAGATCATTTTTGTAAAATCTTATGATATCTTTTCATTCAAAATTTACATGAACATATTTTTGAAACTCATGAATTTTATAATATTGTTACAACATTTTTCGAATGGTACAGATATTATTTTGAAATTGCACGAACAAATATTCCACAATTAGCGAGCATATTTAAATGCGTCATAAACACATTTTATGAAGTGAATTATTTTTTTAATATATTTATATAGAATATTTGAAAACAAAAACAAAATTAAAAGAAGATAATAAAATAAAAACAAAACGAACAAATGTTTGAAAAGAAAACTGAACGAAATGAACCCGAGATAGTGGGCAGTTCCACTTACAGAGGCAGCCTGAGGCGAACCCTGTTCGGCCCCTTAAGCGCCACTGCGACCTCTTCTTATTCGGCGCGCTAGGCGATCGGCAGCGCGCACTCACTTCCCCACTTCCCCGCCTTTTTTTCATTTGATTTTTTGGCCTAGATTTCTTTTTTTTTCTTATTGAAATAATTCTGCATTTCAGAAGAGTTCCATATTAAATTTGTTTTGTGAATTTCGAAAAAATCTCAACATTAAATGTTCGAGGATTCAAAATAATGTTGGCATTCATGAAATTGAAAAAATTCTTGCGAATTCAGAAAAAAAATTATTTTGTAGAAAGTGTTAAATTTTTTAAATGCCTGTGAACAAAAAATATCATCAAATTTAAAAAGTATAGCGGATTCATAAAATGCTTATGAATATGAATAATGTTCGTACATTTGAAAAATGTTCGGCAAAACATTTTCGCAAATTCAAGAAATTATTCCCAGTTAAAAAATGTTTTTTAATTCAACAAATGTTCCCCGATTTAAAAAGTATACCAGTTTTCGCAATAAATGTTTACATTTTTTCTAAAATGTGCATGAATTCAACAAATGTTCACAAATTTGTAAAAAATATTCACGATTTGACAAAAACTTAAAAACCATTCAATAATAAAAAATATAACCAAAATAAAAAAGGAACATGTAAAAAAGAACAACAGTAGAAAAAGAACAAAAATGAAAAAAAGAACTAAAATATGAGCGCAGTGAGGCTGGACGTGTTTGGAGACACGGCGACGTTGAGATACTAGATTGCTTTGTGTTACACGCGAGATGGTTAAAGATTGAAGGTCAATGGCTGAGGGTGTTGCAGCCACGTGGATGCTGCAATCGAGCAGGCGACGCAATTGACGCCTCCTCTGTAGATCGACTCGGTGTTATGCATGTAGTTCCACGAATTCCGATGTCGTGATCCATCAACTCTAGACACATGTATGAAGGAAATATGCCCTAGAGGCAATAATAAAGTTATTATTTATTTTCTTATATCATGACAAATGTTTATTATTCATGCTAGAATTGTATTAACCGTAAACATAATACATGTGTGAATACATAGACAAACAGAGTGTCACTAGTATGCCTCTACTTGACTAGCTCGTTAATCAAAGATGATTATGTTTCCTAACCATGGACAAAGAGTTGTTATTTGATTAATGGGATCACATCATTAGGTGAATGATCTGATTGACATGACCCATTCCATTAGCTTAGCACCCGATCGTCTAGTATGTTGCTATTGCTTTCTTCATGACTTATACATGTTCCTATGACTATGAGATTATGCAACTCCCGTTTGCCGAAGGAACACTTTGTGTGCTACCAAACGTCACAACGTAACTGGGTGATTATAAAGGTGCTCTACAGGTGTCTCCAAAGATACATGTTGGGTTGGCGTATTTCGAGATTAGGATTTGTCACTCCGATTGTCAGAGAGGTATCTCTGGGCCCTCTCGGTAATGCACATCACATAAGCCTTGCAAGCATTGCAACTAATGAGTTAGTTGTGAGATGATGTATTACGGAACGAGTAAAGAGACTTGCCGATAACGAGATTGAACTAGGTATTGAGATACCGATGATCGAATCTCGGGCAAGTAACATACCGATGACAAAGGGAACAACGTATGTTGTTATGCGGTCTGACCGATAAAGATCTTTGTAGAATATGTAGGAGCCAATATGAGCATCCAGGTTCCGCTATTGGTTATTGACCGGAGATGTGTCTCGGTCATGTCTATATTGTTCTCGAACCGTAGGGTCCGCACGCTTAACGTTACGATGACAGTTTCGTTATGAGTTTATGTATTTTGATGTACCGAAGTTTGTTCGGGGTCCCGGATGTGATCACGGACATGACGAGGAGTCTCGAAATGGTCGAGACATAAAGATCGATATATTGGACGGCTATATTCGGACACCGGAAATGTTCCGGGTGATTTCGGAGAAAACCGGAGTGCCGGAGGGTTACCGGAACCCCCCGGGAGTAGTAATGGGCCTTATGGGCCTTAGTGGAGAGAGAGAGGGGCGGCCAGGGTGGGCCGTGCGCCCCTCCCCCTCTGGTCCGAATTGGACTAGGAGAGGGGGGCGGCGCCCCCCTTTCCTTCTCCCTCTCCCCCTTCCTTTCCCCCTCCTAGTAGGAGTAGGAAAGAGGGAGTCCTACTCCTAATAGGAGGAGGATTCCTCCTCCCTGGCGCGCCCACAAGGGCCGGCCGGCCTCCCCCCTTGCTCTATATACGGGGGCAGGGGGCACCTCTAGACACACAAGTTGATCTTCGTGATCGTTCCTTAGCCGTGTGCGGTGCCCCCTCCACCACATTCCACCTCGGTCATATTGTAGCGGTGCTTAGGCGAAGCCCTACGACGGTAGAACATCAAGATCGTCACCACGCCGTCGTGCTGACGGAACCCCTCCCCGACGCTTTGCTGGATCGGAGCCCGGGGATCGTCATCGAGCTGAACGTGTGCCAAGAACTCGGAGGTGCCGGAGTAACGGTGCTTGGATCGGTCGGATCGAGAAGACGTACGACTACTTCCTCTACGTTGCGTCAACGCTTCCGCTTCGGTCTACGAGGGTACGTAGACAACACTCTCCCCTCTCGTTGCTATGCATCACCATGATCTTGCGTGTGCGTAGGAAATATTTTGAAATTACTACGTTCCCCAACAGTGGCATCCGAGCCTAGGTTTTATGTGTTGATGTTATATGCACGAGTAGAACACAAGTGAGTTGTGGGCGATATAAGTCATACTGCTTACCAGCATGTCATACTTTGGTTCGGCGGCATTGTTGGATGAAGCGGCCCGGACCGACATTACGCGTACGCTTACGCGAGACTGGTTCTACCGCCGTGCTTTGTACACAGGTGGCTGGCGGGTGTCAGTTTCTCCAACTTTAGTTGAACCGAGTATGGCTACGCCTGGTCCTTGCAAAGGTTAAAACAGCATCAACTTGACAAACTATCGTTGTGGTTTTGATGCGTAGGTAAGATTGGTTCTTGCTTAAGCCCGTAGCAGCCATGTAAAACTTGCAACAAACAAAGTAGAGGACGTCTAACTTGTTTTTGCAGGGCATGATGTGATGTGATATGGTCAAGGCATGATGCTAAATTTTATTGTATGAGATGATCATGTTTTGTAACCGAGTTATCGGCAACTGGCAGGAGCCATATGGTTGTCGCTTTATTGTATGCAATGCAATCGCCCTGTAATGCTTTACTTTATCACTATGCGGTAGCGATAGTCGTAGAAGCATAAGATTGGCGAGACGACAACGATGTTACGATGGAGATCAAGGTGTCGCGCCGGTGACGATGGTGATCATGACGATGCTTCGGAGATGGAGATCACAAGCACAAGATGATGATGGCCATATCATATCACTTATATTGATTGCATGTGATGTTTATCTTTTTATGCATCTTATCTTGCTTTGATTGACGGTAGCATTATAAGATGATCTCTCACTAAATTTCAAGATAAAAGTGTTCTCCCTGAGTATGCACCGTTGCCAAAGTTCGTCGTGCCCAGACACCACGTGATGATCGGGTGTGATAAGCTCTACGTCCATCTACAACGGGTGCAAGCCAGTTTTGCACACGCGGAATACTCAGGTTAAACTTGATGAGCCTAGCATATGCAGATATGGCCTCGGAACACTGGGACCGAAAGGTCGAGCATGAATCATATAGTAGATATGATCAACATAACGATGTTCACCATTGAAAACTACTCCATTTCACGTGATGATCGGTTATGGTTTAGTTGATTTGGATCACGTGATCACTTAGAAGATTAGAGGGATGTCTTTCTAAGTGGGAGTTCTTAAGTAATATGATTAATTGAACTTAAATTTATCATGAACTTAGTACCTGATAGTATCTTGCTTGTTTATGTTTGATTGTAGATAGATGGCCCGTGCTGTTGTTCCGTTGAATTTTAGTGCGTTCCTTGAGAAAGCAAAGTTGAAAGATGATGGTAGCAATTACACAGACTGGGTCCGTAACTTGAGGATTATCCTCATTGCTGCACAGAAGAGTTACGTCCTGGAAGCACCGCTAGGTGCTGTTGTTCCGTTGAATTTTAGTGCGTTCCTTGAGAAAGCAAAGTTGAAAGATGATGGTAGCAATTACACGGACTGGGTCCGTAACTTGAGGATTATCCTCATTGCTGCACAGAAGAGTTACGTCCTGGAAGCACCGCTAGGTGCCAGGCCTGCTGCTGATGCAACTGACGATGTTAAGAACGTCTGGCAGAGCAAAGCTGATGACTACTCGATAGTTCAATGTGCCATGCTTTACGGCTTAGAATCGGGTCTTCAACGACATTTTGAACGTCATGGAGCATATGAGATGTTCCAGGAGTTGGGGTTAATATTTCAAGCAAATGCCCGAATTGAGAGATATGAAGTCTCCAATAAGTTTTATAGCTGCAAGATGGAGGAGAACAGTTCTGTCAGTGAGCATATACTCAAAATGTCTGGGTATAATAATCACTTGATTCAATTGGGAGTTAATCTTCCGGATGATTGCGTCATTGACAGAATTCTCCAATCACTTCCACCTAGCTACAAGAGCTTCGTGATGAACTATAACATGCAAGGGATGGACAAAACAATTCCTGAGCTCTTAGCAATGCTAAAAGCTGCGGAGGTAGAAATCAAGAAGGAGCATCAAGTGTTGATGGTCAATAAGACCACTAGTTTCAAGAAAAGGGGCAAAGGGAAGAAGAAAGGGAACTTCAAGAAGAACAGCAAGCAAGTTGCTGCTCAAGAGAAGAAACCCAAGTCTGGACCTAAGCCTGAAACTGAGTGCTTCTACTGCAAGCAGACTGGACACTGGAAGCGGAACTGCCCCAAGTATTTGGCGGATAAGAAGGATGGCAAGGTGAACAAAGGTATATGTGATATACATGTTATTGATGTGTACCTTACTAGAGCTCGCAGTAGCACCTGGGTATTTGATACTGGTTCTGTTGCTAATATTTGCAACTCGAAACAGGGACTACGTATTAAGCGAACACTGGCGAAGGACGAGGTGACGATGCGCGTGGGAAATGGTTCCAAAGTCGATGTGATCGCGGTCGACACGCTACCTCTACATCTACCATCGGGATTAGTATTAGACCTAAATAATTGTTATTTGGTGCCAGCGTTGAGCATGGACATTATATCTGGATCTTGTTTGATGCGAGACGGTTATTCATTTAAATCAGAGAATAATGGTTGTTCTATTTATATGAGTAATATCTTTTATGGTCATGCACCCTTGAAGAGTGGTCTATTTTTAATGAATCTCGATAGTAGTGATACACATATTCATAATGTTGAAGCCAAAAGATGCAAATTTGATAATGATAGTGTAACTTATTTGTGGCACTGCCGTTTAGGTCATATCGGTGTAAAGCGCATGAAGAAACTCCATACTGATGGACTTTTAGAACCACTTGATTATGAATCACTTGGTACTTGCGAACCGTGCCTCATGGGCAAGATGACTAAAACGCCGTTCTCCGGTACTATGGAGAGAGCAATATATTTGTTGGAAATCATACATACCGATGTACGTGGTCCGATGAATGTTGAGGCTCGTGGCGGATATCGTTATTTTCTCACCTTCATAGATGATTTGAGCAGATGTGGGTATATCTACTTAATGAAGCATAAGTCTGAAACATTTGAAAAGTTCAAAGAATTTCAGAGTGAAGTTGAAAATCATAGTAACAAGAAAATAAAATTTCTACGATCTGATCGTGGAGGAGAATATTTGAGTTACGAGTTTGGTCTACATTTGAAACAATGCGGAATAGTTTCGCAACTCACGCCACCCGGAACACCACAACGTAATGGTGTGTCCGAACGTCGTAATCGTACTTTACTTGATATGGTGCGATCTATGATGTCTCTTACAGATTTACCCCTATCATTTTGGGGTTATGCTTTAGAGACGGCTGCATTCACGTTAAATAGGGCACCATCAAAATCCGTTGAGACGACGCCTTATGAACTGTGGTTTGGCAAGAAACCAAAGTTGTCGTTTCTGAAAGTTTGGGGCTGCGATGCTTATGTGAAAAAACTTCAACCTGATAAGCTCGAACCCAAATCGGAGAAATGTGTCTTCATAGGATACCCAAAGGAGACTGTTGGGTACACCTTCTATCACAGATCCGAAGGCAAGACATTTGTCGCCAAGAATGGATCCTTTCTAGAGAAGGAGTTTCTCTCGAAAGAAGTGAGTGGGAGGAAAGTAGAACTTGATGAGTTAACTATACCTGCTCCCTTATTGGAAAGTAGTACATCACAGAAACCGGTTTCTGTGACACCTACATCAATTAGTGAGGAAGCTAATGATAATGATCATGAAGGTTCAGAACAAGTTACTACTGAACCTCGTAGATCAAACAGAGTAAGATCCGCACCAGAGTGGTACGGTAATCCAATTCTGGAAGTCATGCTACTAGATCATGATGAACCTACGAACTATGAAGAAGCGATGGTGAGCCCAGATTCCGCAAAATGGCTTGAAGCCATGAAATCTGAGATGGGATCCATGTATGAGAACAAAGTGTGGACTTTGGTTGACTTGCCCGATGATCGGCAAGCAATTGAGAATAAATGGATCTTCAAGAAGAAGACTGACGATGACGGTAATGTTACTGTCTACAAAGCTTGACTTGTCGCAAAAGGTTTTCGACAAGTTCAAGGGATTGACTATGATGAGACCTTCTCACCTGTAGCGATGCTTAAGTCTGACCGAATCATGTTAGCAATTGCCTCATTTTATGATTATGAAATTTGGCAGATGGATGTCAAAACTGCGTTCCTAAATGGATTTCTGGAAGAAGAGTTGTATATGATGCAACCAGAAGGTTTTGTCGATCCAAAAGGAGCTAACAAAGTGTGCAAGCTCCAGCGATCCATTTATGGACTGGTGCAAGCCTCTCGGAGTTGGAATAAACGCTTTGATAGTGTGATCAAAGCATTTGGGTTTGTACAGACTTTTGGAGAAGCCTGTATTTATAAGAAAGTGAGTGGGAGCTCTGTAGCATTTCTGATATTATATGTGGATGACATATTACTAATCGGAAATGATATAGAATTTCTAGATAGCATAAAGGGATACTTGAATAAGAGTTTTTCAATGAAAGACCTCGGTGAAGCTGCTTACATATTGGGCATTAAGATCTATAGAGATAGATCAAAACGCTTAATTGGACTTTCACAAAGCACTTACCTTGACAAAGTTTTGAAGAAGTTCAAAATGGATCAGGCTAAGAAAGGATTCTTGCCTATGTTACAAGGTGTGAAGTTGAGTAAGACTCAATGCCCGACCACTTCAGAAGATAGAGAGAAAATGAAAGATGTTCCCTATGCTTCAGCCATAGGCTCTATCATGTATGCAATGCTGTGTACCAGACCTGATGTGTGTCTTGCTATAAGTCTAGCAGGGAGGTACCAAAGTAATCCAGGAGTGGATCACTGGACAGCGGTCAAGAACATCCTGAAATACCTGAAAAGGACTAAGGATATGTTTCTCGTATATGGAGGTGACAAAGAGCTCATCGTAAATGGTTACGTTGATGCGAGCTTTGACACTGATCCGGACGATTCTAAATCGCAAACCGGATACGTGTTTACATTAAACGGTGGAGCTGTCAGTTGGTGCACTTCTAAACAAAGCGTCGTGGCGGGATCTACATGTGAAGCGGAGTACATAGCTGCTTTGGAAGCAGCAAACGAAGGAGTCTGGATGAAGGAGTTCATATCCGATCTAGGTGTCATACCTAGTGCATCGGGTCCAATGAAAATCTTTTGTGACAATACTGGTGCAATTGCCTTGGCAAAGGAATCCAGATTTCATAAGAGAACCAAGCACATCAAGAGACGCTTCAATTCCATCCGGGATCTAGTCCAGGTGGGAGACATAGAGATTTGCAAGATACATACGGATCTGAATGTAGCAGACCCGTTGACTAAGCCTCTTCCACGAGCAAAACATGATCAGCACCAAGGCTCCATGGGTGTTAGAATCATTACTATGTAATCTAGATTATTGACTCTAGTGCAAGTGGGAGACTGAAGGAAATATGCCCTAGAGGCAATAATAAAGTTATTATTTATTTCCTTATATCATGATAAATGTTTATTATTCATGCTAGAATTGTATTAACCGGAAGCATAATACATGTGTGAATACATAGACAAACAGAGTGTCACTAGTATGCCTCTACTTGACTAGCTCGTTAATCAAAGATGGTTATGTTTCCTAACCATGGACAAAGAGTTGTTATTTGATTAACGGGATCACATCATTAGGTGAATGATCTGATTGACATGACCCATTCCATTAGCTTAGCACCCGATCGTTTAGTATGTTGCTATTGCTTTCTTCATGACTTATACATGTTCCTATGACTATGAGATTATGCAACTCCCGTTTGCCAGAGGAACACTTTGTGTGCTACCAAACGTCACAGCGTAACCGGGTGATTATAAAGGTGCTCTACAGGTGTCTCCAAAGGTACATGTTGGGTTGGCGTATTTTGAGATTAGGATTTGTCACTCCGATTGTCGGAGAGGTATCTCTGGGCCCTCTCGGTAATGCACATCACATAAGCCTTGCAAGCATTGCAACTAATGAGTTAGTTGTGAGATGATGTATTACGGAACGAGTAAAGAGACTTGCCGATAACGAGATTGAACTAGGTATTGAGATACCGACGATCGAATCTCGGGCAAGTAACATACCGATGACAAAGGGAACAACGTATGTTGTTATGCTGTCTGACCGATAAAGATCTTCGTAGAATATGTAGGAGCCAATACGAGCATCCAGGTTCCGCTATTGGTTATTGACCGGAGATGTGTCTCGGTCATGTCTACATTGTTCTCGAACCGTAGGGTCCGCACGCTTAACATTACGATGACAGTCTCATTATGAGTTTATGTATTTTGATGTACCGAAGTTTGTTCGGGGTCCCGGATGTGATCACGGACATGACGAGGAGTCCCGAAATGGTCGATACATAAAGATCGATATATTGGACGGCTATATTCGGACACCGGAAATGTTCCGGGTGATTTCGGAGAAAACCGGAGTGTCGGAGGGTTACCGGAACCCCCCGGGAGTAGTAATGGGCCTTATGGGCCTTAGTGGAGAGAGAGAGGGGCGGCCAGGGTGGGCCGCGCGCCCCCTCCCCCTCTAGTCCGAATTGGACTAGGAGAGGGGGGCGGCGCCCCCCTTTCCTTCTCCCTCTCCCCCTTCCTTTCCCCCTCCTAGTAGGAGTAAGAAAGAGGGAGTCCTACTCCTACTAGGAGGAGGATTCCTCCTCCCTGGCGCGCCCACAAGGGCCGGCCGGCCTCCCCCTTGCTCCTTTATATACGGGGGCAGGGGGGCACCTCTAGACACACAAGTTGATCTTCGTGATCGTTCCTTAGCCGTGTGCGGTGCCCCCCTCCACCATATTCCACCTCGGTCATATTGTAGCGGTGCTTAGGCGAAGCCCTACGACGGTAGAACATCAAGATCATCACCACGCCGTCGTGTTGACGGAACTCCTCCCCGACGCTTTGCTGGATCGGAGCCCGGGGGTCGTCATCAAGCTGAACGTGTGCCAAGAACTCGGAGGTGCCGGAGTAACGGTGCTTGGATCGGTCGGATCGGGAAGACGTACGACTACTTCCTCTACGTTGCGTCAACGCTTCCGCTTCGGTCTACGAGGGTACGTAGACAACACTCTCCCCTCTCGTTGCTATGCATCACCATGATCTTGCGTGTGCGTAGAAATTTTTTTGAAATTACTACGTTCCCCAACAATGTATGCTGGTATAAAGCCTGCCTTGAAGATCAATAGGGTGGCCATGAGAGTTGAAGGGGAAGATGGCAACCTCCTTTCCGCCGGGAAGCACCCATGCCTCTTCCGTTGCCGTTTGCCTTCCCGCTGCCGGCCATTACATCCTTCTCATCGGCTTGTAAGGGCTCATTCTAGGTATGGCGGAGCTTGCTATTAGGGCCAAAAACTCGAAAAGCGGGGGAGTCGTGGTGGGTGATCATCGGAGGTGCAGAGGTAGCCACTGTAATCGGGGTCATTAGGGATCGTGCGTGGAGTTGTGCACTCTTTCTTTTCGATTGTGGCCTTCTGGGTTAAGTTAAGACAATAGGCGAGGTGTGTACGTGAGGAACTCTTTTTCCCAAAGAAAATATAAACGAGAAGGAAATGTGTCAGCGAGGTGACTTATGAACGGGAGGTTGGGAAGGCTTATAGATGCAATGTATGAAAAATAGGCTCGTACACATCGAGCATCATGCACGCATCATTTGCACGTACGGTCAAAAACAAAGAATATCACGAAATCGGGACACTGTAAACATTGTGGCGTCTTAATAGAGTTTACGGGATTTTGCCTTAAAAACCGCAAAAGCGGGATGAGATCAAGTGACACGAAACAAAGAATATTACCTCATTTTATTAGTAGGTATAGATATATAGATAAAAAAGAACAAAAGCGGGACGAAACCAACAATATTAACTCCCGTTATTAGTTGGTAGGGGTAGGTGCAGGTATAGATATGGGTTAATCCAAGAGTTGAAAATAGTTTGGACTCGCTTGGGCGGTGAACACATTCACTATGGTTTGGTTTATCTTGTAGTTGGAGTTCTTTGGATTGATTTGCTTCGGGTGTTGCATGTGTCGTCCTATCATCTAGGCTAGTTTTAGTTTGGACGTCGAACGTATCCATAGTAGCTAACTTTTTTAGGGGTTCCAGAGTAGCTAGCTAGGTGGTTGCTCAACGACGTGGGCTCAATGTCGTCAGCTAGTAGTAATAGCTTCGGCCACTTTTAAACATGGCGTGAGAGACATCCGAAAGGGCCCAACGCAAGAGGTAATGACCAGAAGTTAAGTTTAGTCCCACATCGGTTGGGTGAGATGGTTTTGACCAGCTTATAAAGGATGACATGCACCTTTTGTTGAGTAGTAGAGCACATGCATGAAGAGACAACTAACACACATGCACGTATAGCGCGTGCACTCACGTGAATATTCGCGGATTGTACGCGATTGATATGCGACTTGGGACTTTGAAAATTTCAAAGAGGCGTTCAAATAGAACTTTCAGAGAATAAGCAAAAAGAATGAGAAAATATTTACGTCGTTTTCTTAGAGAACTTCGAAAGAGCAAAATAACTAACCAAAGAAGAACATGGTGTTTTCTTTTTCAGAATGCAAATAGCATAAGAAACATAAGAAACGACAGCAAGCAAAACAAAAAGAAAAAAAGAACACAAAAGAAGGCAATAAAAACCAAACAAACGAAGCGACAAAAACAAATTTTTTTGGTTTCTTGATTTTGAGTGAATGAAACAAACAGAAACCAAATACGGGTATACAAATATCATCAAGCAACCATTCATGTAATTAATGTATATGAGAACATGAGTGAAATGTAGGTAAGGAAATATACTTCCCCAAGCTTAGACTTTACACCAAAGTCTGGCTCATTCCTACGGGTGGATATCCTCATGGTCTCCATTGTATCGCGCAAAGGCTATATCTCGCCCTTTGTGAGACAGAGGCTCGTCTAGCGTGAACGGAAGTGGGTGGACATATATACATGTTTGTGTAGAGTTTTGTGAATGTTTATCGAAAGATCCTATGGACAGGTTCAGACTGGTTTTAGAAGCTTCCCCGTGTTTTTCTGTTATTTCTATTTATGTTTGATTTTTTTCCCATTTTTCTGATGTTTGTAAATACAAAAATTTTCCATGTACAGTTTTTGTTTCAATTACACACACACACACACACACACACACACACACACACACACACACACACACACACACACATATATATATCGTATAAATATTTATTTAAAAATTCTCAAACATATTTTTGTAACACGTGAACTTTTTAGAAAATGTCATAAACATTTTTAAACGGTATGAAACATTTTTTACCTTATATTTTTTTTTCTAAATCGAGTCCGGAATGATGATGTACGAGATAGAGTTGGGGTAGCACCAATTGAGGAGAAGCTTGTTCAACATCGTCTGAGATGGTTTGGGCATATTCAGCGCAGGCCTCCAGAAGCTTCAATGCATAGCGGACGGCTAAAGCGTGCAGAGAATGTCAAGAGAGGGCGGGGTAGACCGAATTTGACATGGGAGGAGTCCGTTAAGAGAGACCTGAAGGATTGGAGTATCACCAAAGAGCTAGCTATGGACAGGGGTGCGTGGAAGCTTGCTATCCATGTGTCAGAGCCATGAGTTGGTTGCGAGATCTTATGGGTTTCACCTCTAGCCTACCCCAACTTGTTTGGGACTAAAGGCTTTGTTGTTGTTTGTATATATTTTTTCTGAATATGACTGACATTTGTTTCGAAATGCGTGCACATTTTTTTGAATGATACAGAACTTTTTCAAAACAACTATCCAAACTTTTTTCTACATGGTATAAACATTTATTCAAAATGTCGTGAGCACATTTTAAATACACGTGTTTTTAAAATATGAAGAACATTTTTGTAAAATCTTGTGTTTTTTTTTCGCTCAGAAATTTCATGAAAATATTTTTAAAACTCATTAATTTTTAAATATTATTACAACATTTTTCCAATGGTACAAATATTATTTTGAAATTACGTGATTAAATAATCTACAATTAGGGAACCTATATTAAATGCATCATAAACACATTTTAAGAATGAACCGAATTAATTTTTGTAAGTATTTATTTACCATATTTTTAAATATAAACAAAACTAAAAGAAGATAATAAAATATAAAAAACCCATCAAATGACTCGAAAGAAAACTAAACGAAATGAACCCGAGATAGTGGGCTGGTTTACTTACATAGGCTGCCTAACCCAAACCGTGTTCGGCCCCTTAAGCGCCAGTGCAACCTCTTCTTAATCGGGGCGCTAGGCAATCGGCAGCGGGAGAGTCAGCGCCTTCGCCGCGCCCACGCTGCTGCGCTGGTGGGCCAGCCCAACACGAGGGCTTGACCGAAAGGAATAAAACGGAAAAAACTCGCGTGCTAGAAGAATCGAACCAGCAACCACCCAGCCCTGGATAGAGGCGATTCCCACATATGTGATGAGCTGCTTTCAGATTCCTGCTGGAGTGTGTGACAAATTGAAGAAGCCTATATCCAACTTCTGGTGGGGAATGGAAAATGGGAAGAAGAAGGTTCATTGGAGATCATGGGATTGGTTATCCTCGCCAAAATATGTGGGAAGCATGGGCTTCCGTGACATGGCAATCTTTAACCAAGCTATGCTCGGAAAACAATGTTGGCGCCTATTAACTGAGCCTCAATCACTGTGTTCCCGGGTGATGAAGGGACACTACTTCCCTGATGGGGATTTCTGGTCGGCTCGATGCCCAAGATCATCATCATATACCTGGCGTAGTATTATGCATGGTAAAAAAACTGCTGCAGCAAGGCATCATGTGGAGAGTCGGGAATGGAAAGACCATTAAAATCCTTAGAGGCACCTGGATCCCAGAGGTAACACCTGGTACTTTAACAATCTTCCATCCATTTACCGACAACCAAACTGTTAATGCTCTAATGGAGGAGAATGGAAAACACTGGAACACAAATTTAGTAAGAGTCCTTTCCTGATGAAATATCGATGAAGATCCTCAGCACTCCCATAAGCTCTGAAGGTTGCCATGATTTTCCTTCTTGGCCGTACACAAAAAATGGGATATATTCAGTCAGGTCTGCATACAATCTAGCCAGATTACAATTGTTCTAGAAAACTCAAAGTTGTGACGGCAAGGGAAATTCTTCAAAACAGGGATCTATGGAGATAGCTTGTAAGAAATTATGGGCGACCAATTGTCCAAACAAAATGAAGGTTGTACTATGGAGAATGGCCCACAACTGTCTCCCCACGGGGACTCAACTCCAGGTGCGGTCAATTCCTACAAGGTATGACTGCTATTTTTGTAACCGCATGGAGAATGTTGAACATTGTTTCCTTCAGTGCAGATATGTTAAAGAAATTTGGAAGGACCTAAAAAATGAGTATGGTATTTGCCTGAATCTAAAAAACTTCTCTCGTATCAGGCAATGGGTATTGGATTGGATATCTGAAGCCTCGGAGTTCCACCTAATGATATTTGCAGTAGCTATGTGGCACATTTGGGACAACAGGAATTCTTGCCGAAATGGTGAGGCCTTACCTCATCCATTACATGTATTTGGAAAGATTAAAGCTTACATTGATTTTATTTTGTTGAACAATGTCAGATCAGAAGACTCCAATAGGCGTGAGACCTTGAAGTCAATCAAGAAATGGGCTCCGCCACCGGAGGGCCTAATGTTGATCAATGTAGACGCTGCGATCTTCTCCAGCACTAGGAAAGCTGGGTATGGCGTTGTCATGCGTAATCATCTTGGGGTTATGCAAGCTGCTTGTCGAGGCCTTGTTGATCATGTGCAATGCCCCGAAGTTGTTGAAGCAGTGGCTATCCTCCAGGCGCTCAAACTGGCCGAAAGCATAGGAGTTCAATCATTCGAAGTGGCGTCTGATTGTCTTTCACTTGTTAACAAACTGCAACAACACGGATTGGACAGGACTTCAACAGGTGCCATTGTTCATGATATTAAATTGAGAGCCAAAAAGTTTGTATCCTGCACTTTTAAGCATGTTAGTCGAGTATGTAATGAGGCAGCCCATGTTCTAGCCAGGTCGGCATAACATGATTATGGATCCTCTTGGTTAAATGAGCCTCCTGAGATAATCAGGGCAATTATTTGTACTGAACAATTAAGGAATGAATGAGAGGCTCCTGCCCATTGTCTGAAAAAACCCCCAGCAACCACCTGTTTTGCAGTACAACAGGCTAACCACTCGGCCACTCAAGCAGAGCTGCTAGATTACATCCTTTTCTTCTTTTTATTGTTTCATTTTTCCTTATTTCCTCTTTCCTTTTTCCTTATTTCCACTTTTCTTTTTCTTTTTCTTTTTCTTTTTTCCTTCTTTTGTTTTCTATTTCTTCCTTGTCTGATGACATTTTTCAAATTCGTGAACTCTTTTCAAATCGATGAACTTTTCAAATTCGAGGAAATTTGAAAAAAGTTCATCGGATTTGAAAAAAGATCATAAATTTGAAAAAAAGTTCATCAAATTTGAAAATGTTCATAAATTTTGAAAAAAGTTCATCGCATTTGAAAAAAGTTCATCGGATTTAATAAAAAGTTAATCACATTTGAAAAAAGTTCATCGATTTTGAAAAAGAGTTCATCGAACTTGAAAAATATTCATCAAACTTGATAATTTTTTTTACTGAAATTAAAAAAAAATTCGTCCAATTTGAAAAAAGTTCATCGAATTTGGAAAAGGGTTCATCAAATTAGAAAAAAGTTCATCAATTTTGAAAAAAAACCATAAATTTGAAAAAAGTTCGTTGATTTTTTATACAGAAAATCATCAATTCAGAAAAACGAACATTTATAAAGAAAAAAAAAGAAAACCAAATAAAAACCGCCCAGGCAATGACCACGAACCAGGAAAAACCCAGTTTGGGAAGCTTCCCAAAACCAGGGTAGTCCTGCGGCTGCGGCTGTAGGGAACAAAGAAAAAAAAAGTTATGTATCACTAGTAGTTCGATGGCGGAGTGGTTACTGTCCTCGCAGATGAAGATTTGCTCGCGATTTCGAGTTTTGCTGGGCGCGCACCAGTTTTGCACCTTTTTACAGTAAAGACAGATTTTGTAAAAACTCTAGCTGGGCCGGTCCAGCGCGGGAGCGCTGCAGACGCCCGTTAGCAAAATGCTCTATAACTGGCGCTTATAGCAAGGGACGGCCCGGAAGCTTCCCAAAACCAAGGGTTTGCCATCGGCAGCGCGCACTCCCTTCCCCACGCCCGCCCTTTCGGGCCGTCCCTTGTGGGGGCGCCTTGTTTTCATTTGATTTTTTCGACTAATTTTTTTCTTTTTTCTTACTGAAATAATTGAGTAATGTTCATGCATTTCAAAAATGTTTGGGAAAATATGATCGTGAATTTAAAAAATTGTACCCATTTAAAAAAATGTTTTCTAATTCAAACAAAATGTTCCCCGATTCAAAAAAAAGTTTACCAGTTTCGCAATAAATGTTCACAAATTTTCTAAAATGTTCATGAATTCAAAAAATGTTTACAAATTTGTAAAAAAATATCCATAATTTAAAGAAAACTTAGAAAACGTTCAATAATAAAAATTATAATCAAAAGCAAAAACGAACATGTAAAAAAGAACAACAGTAAAAAAAAGAACATAAATGAGAAAAAAGAACTGAAATACGAGCGCAGTGAGGCTGGACGTGTTTGGAGACGCGACAACGATGAGATCCTAGATTGCTTTGTGTTACACACGAGATGTTTAAAGATTGAAGGTCAATGGCTTAGGGAGTTGCAGCCATGTGGCTGCTGTTGTCGAGCAGGCGACACAATTGATGCCTTCTCTGCAGATCGACTCGGTGTTATGCATGTAGTTCCACGAATTCCGACGCCGTGGTCTATCAGCTCTAGACACATGTAGGCTGGTATAGATCCTGCCTTGAAGATCAATAGGTTTGCTGTGAGAGTCGACAAAGGAGAAGATGGCAACCTCTTCTCCGCCGGGGAGCATCCCTACCTCTCTTTCTGTTGCCGCCTGCCTTCCGGCTGCTGGCCGCCATGTCCTTCTCATCGGCTTGTGAGGGCTCATTCTAGGCATGGTGGAGCGAGCTATTAGGGCCAAAGACTCGAAAAGCGGGGGAGCCAGGGTGGTGATCACCGGAGGCGCAGAGGTAGCCGCTGTAGTCGGGGTCATTAAGGATCGTGCGTGGGGTTACCCACTCTCTCTTTCCGATTGTGGACTTGTGGGTTAAGTTAAGACAATAGGCGAGGTGTGTAGGTGAGGAATTCCTTTTTCGAAAGAAAACATAAACGAGAAGGAAATGTGTCGACGAGGTGACTTACGAACGGGAGGTTGGGAAGGCTTATAGATGCGATGTATGAAAATAGGCTTGTACACACCAAACATCATGCACAGGTTGTTTGCAAGTACGATCAAAACCAAAGAATATCACGAAAGCGGGACACTGTAAACATTGTGGCGTCTTAATAAAGTTCACGGGATGCCTAAAAACCCACAAAAGCGGGACGAAATCAAGTGACACGAAACCAAGAATATTACTTCATTTTTTATATAAAAAAGAACAAAAGCTGGACAAAACCAAGAATGTTACCTCCCTTTATTAGTAGGCAGGCAGGTACAGGTATAGATATGGGTTAATCCAGGAGTTGGAAATAGTTTGGACTCGGTTGGGCAGAGAACACATTCACTTTGGTTTGACTTATCTTGTACCCGAAATTCTTTGGATTGATTTGCTTTGGGCGTTGCACATGTCGTCCTGCTAGTTTTAGTTTGGAGATCGAACTTTCCCACCTTTAAACGTACCCATAGTAGCTAGCTTTTTGTTGAGGGGTTTCAGAGTAGCTAGCTAGGTGGTCACTCAACGACGTGGGCTCATATCGCTAGCTAGTAGTACTAGCTTTGGCCACCTTTAAACGCGGCGTGGGCTACAAGAGACATCTGAAACGGCTCAACGCGAGAGGTATTGACCAGAAGTTAAGTTTAGTCCCACCTTGGCTGGGTGAGGTGGTTTTGACCAGCTTATAAGGGATGGCATCCACCTTTTGTTGAGTAGTAGAGCACATGCATGGAGAGATAACTAACACAAATGCACATATCGCACGTGCGCTCGCGTGAATATTCGTGAATTATACACGATTGATATGCGACCTAAGACTTTGAGGGCCTCTTTAATTCGTAGGATTGCAAAAACACAGGAATAGAAAAACGTAGGATTGAAATGGCATGTCCATTAGATCCCTATAGGATTTGAGTTTGTTTGATTATGTCATGGAAAAAGCAAAGGATTTCTTTCAAGAGGTTGGAGTGGATGTTAGAATTGCTGTAAAATGTAGTACAAATAAATCCTTAGGAAAAAATCCTACAACATTCAATTCTACGAATCAAACGACCAACGTAGGAAAAATTTCTAAGGATTTTAATCCTTAAAAAGTCCTATAGAGATCCTTTGAATCAAAGAGACCCTGAAAGTTTCAAAGAGGCGTTCAAATAGAACTTCCAAAGAAGAAGCAAAAAAAATAAGGAAATATTTACATCATTTTCTGAGAGAACTTCGAAAGAGGAAAATAACCAACCAAAGAAGAACACTGTGTTTCTTTTTTTGAATGCAAATAGCACAAAAAACATAATAAACAACAACAATCAAACTAAAACTAAGAAAGAACACTAAAGAAGGCAATAAAAGACCCAACAAAACGAAGCGACAAAATGAGAAATATTTTTTGGTTTCTTGATTTTGAGTGAATGAAACAAACATAAACCAAAATATGGATATACAAATATCAGCAAGCAACCATTCATGTAATTAATATATATGAGAACACGAGTGAAATGTAGGTAAGGAAATATACTTCCCCAAGCTTAGGCTTTACACCTAAGTTTGGCTCACTCCTACAGGTGGAAATCTTCATGATCTCCATTTTATCGCGCCAGAGCTATATCTCACCCTTTGTGAGACAAAAACTCGTCTAGCGTAAGTGGAAGTGGATCGACATATATACATGTTTGTGTAAAGTTTTGTGAACGGTTTTCGGAAGCTTCTATGGACTGGTTCAGACCGGTTTTAGAAGCTTCCGCGTGTTTTTTCTGTTATTTCTATTTGTGTTTGATATTTTTTTTCAGATGCACGTGATGTATGTAAATACGGACATTTTCCGTGTACAATTTTTTTTCAATTATACGAAGAATTTTTTTATACATCTTATAATTTTTATTTAAATTTCACAAACTTATTTTTTGTAATGCGTGAACATTTTATAAAATGTCCTGATCATTTTTTAAATGGTATATTTTTTTACATTTTATATTTTTCTGAATACGATGGACAGTTGTTTCGAAATACGTGGACATTTTTCTGCATGGTATAAACATTTATTCAAAATGTCATGAACAAATCTTAGAAACACGTGATTAAAAAGTATGAAGAACAGTTTTATAAAATCATGTGATATTTTTTCACTCAAAAATTTCATGAACATATTTTCGAAAATCAAGAATTTTGAAATATAGTTACAACATTTTTCTAATGGTACAAATATTATATAGAAATTACGTGAACAAATATTCCACATTAGGGAAACTATTTTAAATACGTCATAAACACATTTTAAAAATGAAGTGAATTAATTTTTGTAATAAAATAGAGAAAAACGAACAAATGACTGAAAAGAAAACTGAACGAAACGAACCCGAGATAGTGGGCAGGTCCACTTACAGAGGCTGCCTGACGCAAACCCTGTTTGGCCCCTTAAGCGCCAGTGCGACCTCTTCTTTCTTATTCAGCGCGCTAGGCGTTCGGCAGCGCGCACTCCCTTTCCACCGGTCGCCCTTTCGGGCCGTCCCATGTGCGGGGCGCCTTGTTTTTCATTTGATTTTAGGCCTAATTTTCTTCTTTATTCTTATTGAAATAATTATGAATTTCAGAAGAGTTCCATATTTAATATGTTTTGAGAATTTCGAAAAAAATCTCAACATTATGTTTGAGGATTCAAAATAATGCTGGCATTCATGAATTTGAAAAAAATGCTTGCGAATTCAGAAAAAAATCATTAATTTGTAGAAAGTGTTCAAAGTTTTTTAAATGCCCGTGAACGAAAAATATCATCATTTTTAAAAAAAATAGCTGATTCAAGAAATATTTATGAATATGAATAATCTTCATGCATTTAGAAAATGTTCGGCATAACGTTTTCACAAATTTCAGTAATTATTCCCCAGTTAAAAAATGTTTTTTCATTCAACAAATGATCCCAATTCAAAACTAAAGTTACCAGTTTCACAATAAATGTTCACAATTTTTCTAAAATGTTCATGAATTCAACAATCGTTCACAAATTAGTAAAAAAGATTCACTATTTGAAAACACTTTGAAAACATCCAATAATCGAAAATATAAACAAGATAAAAATGAACATGTAAAAAAAACAACAATACAAAAAGAAAATAAATGAGAAAAACAGAACTAAAATATGAGCGCAGTGAAGCTGGGCGTGTTTGGAGACGCGACAATGATGAGATCCTAGATTGCTTTGTGTTACGCACGAGAGGGTTAAAGATTGAAGGTCAATGGCTTAGGGAGTTGCAGCCACGTGGATGTTGCCGTCGTGCAGGCGACGCAGTTGACGCTTTCTCTATAGATCGACTCGGTGTTATGCATGTAGTTTCACAAATTCCGAAGTTGTGGTCCATCAGCTCTAGACACATGCAGGGTCCTTCACATCGATTTGTGATTTGCTTTGGGTGTTGCACATGTCGTCCTATCATCTAGACTAGTTTTAGTTTGCACTTCGAACTTTCCCACCTTTAAACGTATCCAAAGTAGCTAGCTTTTCTTTAGGGGTTCCTGAGTAGCTAGCTACGTGGTTGCTCAATGACGTGTGCTCAATGTCGCTAGGTAGTAGTACTAGTTTTGGCCACCTACACGGCATGGGCTATAAGAGACATCCGAAACGGCCCAACGCAAGAGGTATTGTCCACAAGCTTAGTTTAGTCCCACCTCTGCCGAGTGAGGTGGTTTTTACCAGCTTATAAGGGATGACATCCACCTTTTGCTAAGTAGTAGAGCACATGCATGATGAGACAACTAACACACATGCACGTATAGCGCGTGCGCTCGATTGAATATTCATGGTTTTTACATGATTGATATCGATTTGAGACTTTGAAAGTTTCAAAGAGGTGTTCAAATAGAACTTCTCCAAGTTTAGACTTTACACCTAAGTTTGGTTCACTCCTACGGGTGGAAATCTTCAAGGTCTCCATTGCATCGCGCTAGGGCTATATCTCGCCCTTTGTGAGACAGAAGCTCGTCTAGCGTCAGCGGAAGTGGGTGAAAATCTTCAAGGTCTCCATTTGTTTACTCCTACCAATAATTTTTTATACATCTTATAATATTTATTTAAATTTCACAAACATATTTTTTAACTCATGAAAGTTTTATAAAATGTCATGATCATTTTTTAAACAGTATATTTTTTTACATTATATATTTTTCTGAATATGACGGACATTTGCTTCAAAATGCATGGACATTTTCCTGCATGGTAAAAACATTTATTCAAAATGTCATGAACAAATTTTAGAAACACGTGTTTAAAAAATATGAAGAACAGTTTTGTCAAATCATGTGATATTTTTAACTAAAAATTTCATGAACATATATTTGAAACTCATGAATGTTGAACTATAGTTACAACATTTTTCTAATGGTACAAATATTATTTCCAAATTACTCGAACAAATATTCCAAATTAGCGAACCTATTTTAATGTGTCATAAACACATTTTAAAAATGAATTGAATTAATTTTTGTAATATTTTCTCATATATTTCTAAATATAAAAAGAATTAAAAGAAGATAATAATAAAATAGAGAAAAACAAACAAATGACTGAAAAGAAAACTGAACGAAAATGGCTGGGCCGGCTACTTACAGAGGCTGCCTGACCCAAACCCTGTCCGGCCCCTTAAGCGCCAGTGTGCCCTCTTCTTATTCGGTGCGCTAGGCGATCGGCAGCGCGCACTCCCTTCCCCACGCCGCCCTTTCGGGCTGCCTCGTGTGCGGGCCGTCTTGTTTTTCATTTGATTTTCGGCCTAATTTTCTTCTTTTTTTCTTATTGAAATAATTCTGCATTTCAGAAGAGTTCCATATTTAATCTGTTTTGTGAGTTTCGTAAAAAATCTCAACATTAAATGTTTGAGGATTCAAAATAATGTTGGCATTCGTGAATTTGAAAAAATGCTTGCGAATTCAGAAACAATTCATTAATTTGTAGAAAGTGTTCAAAATAATTAAAAAATGCCTGTGAATGAAAAATATCTCTGATTCAATTTTTTATGAATATGAATAATGTACATGCATTTAATTTTTTTTCGGAAAACATGTTCATTAATTTCAAAAATTGTTCCCCAATTAAAAATGTTTTTTTAATTCAACAAATGTCCCCTGATTCAAAAAAAGTTCACCAGTTTCGCAATAAAAGTTTACCAGTTTTGCATTAAATGTTCACGAATTTGTAAAAATATTTGCTATTTTAAAAAACTAAAAAACCATTGAATAATTGAAAATATAACCAAAATCAAAAGCGAACATGTAAAAAGAACAGCAATAAGAAAAGAACATAATGAAAAAAAGAACTAAAATATGAGCGCAGTGAGGCTGGACGTGCTTGGAGACGCGGCAACAATGATATCCTAGATTGCTTTGTTTTAAGCACGAGATGGTTAAAGACTAGAGGTCAATGGCTTAGGGAATTGCAGCCACGTGGATGCTGCCGTCGAGCAGGCGATGCAGTTGACTCCTTCTCTGTAGATTGACTCGGTGTTATGTATGAATTCCGACGTCGTGGTCCATCAGCTCTAGACATATGTAGGCTGGTACAGAGCCTGCCTTGAAGATCAATAGGGTTGCCGTGAGAGTAGAAGGGGAAGATTACAACCTCTATTCCGCCGGGGAGCACCCCTGCCTCTCTTTCCGTTGCCACCTGCCTTCTCACTGCCGGCCGCCACGTCCTTCTCATCGACTTGTGAGGGGTCATTCTAGGTATGGTGGAGCCCACTTTTAGGGCCAAAGACCCGAAAAGTGGGGGAGCCGGGGTGGGTGATCACCGAGGCGCGAGGTAGCCGCTGCAGTCGAAGTCATTAAGGATCTTGTGTGGAGTTGCCCACTTCTCTTTTCGACTGTGGCCTTGTGGGTTAGGTTAAGACAATAGGCGAGGTGTGTACGTGAGAAACTCCTTTTCCCAAAGAAAACGGAAACGGAAAGGAAACATGTCGGTGAGGTGACTTATGGACGGGAGGTAGGGAAGGCTTATAGATGCGATGTATGAAAAATAGGCTCGTACACACCGAGCATCATGCATGTAACGCTTGCACGTACAGTCAAAACCAAAGAATATCACTGAAGCGGGACACTGTAAACATTGTGGCGTCTTAATAAAGTTCACGAGATTTTGCCTAAAAAAACTGCAAAAGTAGGACGAAGTCAAGTGACATGAAACCAAGAATATTACCTAATTTTATTAGTAGGTATAGATATATAGATAAAGAAGAATAAAAGCGGGACGAAACCAAGAATACTACCTCCCGTTATTAGTAGGTAGGGGTAGGTATAGGTATAGATACGGGTTAATCCACGAGATAGTTTGGACTCGGTTGGGCGGAGAACACATTCACTTTGGTCTGCTTTATCTTGTAGCTGGAATTCTTGGGAGTGATTTGCATTGGGTGTTGCACATGTCGTCCTATCATCTAGGTTAGTTTTAGTTTGGACATCGAACTTTCCCACCTTTAAACATATGCAGAGTAGCTAGCTTTTTTTGAGGGGTTTCGGAGTAGTTAACTAGGTGGTCGCTCAATGACGTGGGCTCAATGCCGCTAGCTACTAGTACTAGCTTTGGCCACCTTTAAACACGGCGTGGGCTACAAGAAACATCCGAAACGGCCCAATGCAAGAGGTATTGCCCAGAAGCTAAGTTGTCCCACCTCGGCTGGGTGAGGTGGTTTTGACCAGCTTATAAGGGATTGTTGGAAATATGCCCTAGAGGCAATAATAAAATGATTATTACTATATTTCCTTGTTCATGATAATTGTCTATTATTCATGCTATAATTGTGTTATCTGGAAATCGTAATACATGTGTGAATACATAGACCACAACATGTCCTTAGTGAGCCTCTAGTTGACTAGCTAGTTGATCAACAGATAGTCATGGTTTCCTGACTATGGACATTAGATGTCATTGATAACGGGATCACATCATTAGGAGAATGATGTGATGGACAAGACCCAATCCTAAGCCTAGCACAAGATCGTGTAGTTCGTTTGCTAAAGCTTTTTCAATGTTAAGTATCATTTCCTTAGACCATGAGATCGTGTAACTCCCGGATGCCGTAGGAGTGCTTTGGGTGTGCCAAACATCACAACGTAGCTGGGTGACTATAAAGGTATACTACAGGTATCCCTGAAAGTATCTGTTGGGTTGACACGGATCGAGACTGGGATTTGTCACTCCGTATGACAGAGAGGTATCTCTGGGCCCACTCGGTAATGCATCATCATAATGAGCTTAGTGTGACCAAGTGTTTGGTCACGGGATCATGCATTACGGTACGAGTAAAGTGACTTGCCGGTAACGAGATTGAACAAGGTATTGGGATACCGACGATCGAATCTTGGGCAAGTAACGTACCGATTGACAAAGGGAATTGTATACGGGATTACTTGAATCCTCGACATCGTGGTTCATCCGATGAGATCATCGAGGAGCATGTGGGAGCCAACATGGGTATCCAGATCCCGCTGTTGGTTATTGACCGGAGAGTCGTCTCGGTCATGTCTGCATGTCTCCCGAACACGTAGGGGCTACATACTTAAGGTTCGTTGACGCTAGGGTTGTAGAGATATTAGTATGCAGTAACCCGAAAGTTGTTCGGAGTCCCGGATGAGATCCCGGACGTCACGAGGAGTTCCGGAATAGTCCGGAGGTAAAGATTTATATATATAGGAAGTCAAGTTTCGGCCATCAGGAAGGTTTCGGGGGTAATCGGTATTGTACCGGGACCACCGGAAGGGTCCTGGGGGTCCACCGGGTGGGGCCACCTATCCCGGAGGGCCCCATGGACTGAAGTGGGAGGGGAACCAGCCCCTGGTGGGCTGGTGCGCCCCCCCTTGGGCCTCCCCTGCGCCTAGGGTTGGGAAACCCTAGGGGTGGGGGCGCCCCACTTGGCTTGGGGGGCAAGCCACCCCCCTTGGCCGCCGCCCCCCCAGGAGATGCATCTCCTAGGGCCGGCGCCCCCCCTAGGGGCCTATATAAAGAGGGGGGAGGGAGGGCAGCCGACCCCAAGCCTTGGCGCCTCCCTCTCCCTCCCGTAACACCTCTCTCTCTCGCTGAGCTTGGCGAAGCCCTGCCGAGATCCTCGCTGCATCCACCACCACACCCTCGTGCTGCTGGATCTCCATCAACCTCTCCTTCCCCTTGCTGGATCAAGAAGGAGGAGACGTCTTCCCCAACCGTACGTGTGTTGAACGCGGAGGTGCCGTCCGTTCGGCACTTGGTCATCAGTGATTTGGATCACGGCGAGTACGACTCCATCATCCCCGTTCTCTTGAACGCTTCCGCTCGCGATCTACAAGGGTATGTAGATGCACTCCTCTCCCTCGTTGCTAGATGACTCCATAGATTGATCTTGGTGAAGCGTAGAAATTTTTTATTTTCTGCAACGTTCCCCAACAGGGATGGCATCCATCTTTTGTTGAGTAGTAGAGCACATGCATTGAGAGACAACTAACACACATGCACATATAGCGCGCGCTCGCGTGAATATTCGCGGATTGTACGCGATTGATATGCGACTTGAGACTTTGGAAGCTTGGCGCGCCGCCACCCGCCTCTCTTGTTTTTATTTTTGCCTTGCTTCTGACAAGCCTACCAACATCAACTCTGCGGTTTAGAACAATAATAGGTGCATATAACTTGCAGATATGATCAATCTCTTGTTTTTTATTTTTATCCCGGTTCTGTCAGGCTTCACTCCTTGTTGGACTCCACTATCGGGGTAGGGATGATTGTGGAGCTGTGCGGGCTATTGTTGGTCAGCGCTTGGATTCGTTGTTTCTATTCATGGCATCTAGATAGCCGATGGTTAGCATGCCGTCCGATGGCACGCGCAATTGCAAGCATTTTCGTTCTGGGCATGCTTCACTTAAAATGCTACATTTACGGGCTGAATCCTATGGGATTCAGCCTACAGACTCATTTTTTTGACAAAGGATAGATTTTATTAGCTCATAAAGGAGCATCAAGAGGATACAAACACAATGAGCATAAATCCAACCTCTGCATAGTTAGGACGCACACAGCCAACACCAACGCACATAAAAAAACGCCAGCAAATAGCAAAGTCATATAAGACCAAAGCTATGCGTAGACGATGAAAAAAAATCCTAAAGCAATCAGATCTACAAGTAGCAAGCTATAGCAAGGACCATATCCGCACCACTGTTTAATAACACCACACGGACGACGAAGTTCTTCAACAGCAACGCCTTTAAGAAGGGAGCAACGCTCAAGCGTCACCGTCACCGGATCCAATCACCAAAGGGAAGAATCTAGGTTTTCACCCTGAAGAATCAGTCTGAGCAAAACCGAGCAATGTCTTCAACAAGGTAACGACATAATATCGCCATTGCCAGGTATAACCAACTTGGGTCAGACCCAGGCTTTCACCCCGGAGCTCAAGACCGAAAAGCTCGAGTAGCATGACCATCAACGTCACACATGTGTTGTCGCCACCACTTTTCTGCGATCCCAGCAACAAAATGCGATATGCACCAACGCCACTTCACCACCATCCCTTTGCGTCAAGTCGTCTTCCATAGTTTGCATATCACCATCGGAGTAAACCACTAGATCTGAAGGGAGAAGCCCTCACAAAGACCTTTCAATGGCCACCACAATCTCGTCGGAGAGAGCCCTGCACAGGTCTTCAGCCCAGGAGCCAACATGGCCGAAACCGGGACACGAAAAACAGATCATCATCACCATAACTCCTGGTCAGACAGTGTGGTCACTAGCCGTGTGGCGTCGACCGTGCGAAGGGCGCCGCAACAGGCTGGATCGACGCATCAGTTAACCACCACCACAATGAGGATTGCCATCGGGAAACTGCACCGCCATCTAGAAACCGTCTCGCAGCAGGCCCGTCCGGACCAGCACAATCGACCCCAAGATCTGTCCATGGCGCTACCCACGCAGCCACCATGTCCGCTGTCGCTGCAGAAGAGACCCGGGGCCGCTGCCCCGAAACCCGCACTCCGCCGTGAGCAAGCCCAACAACCAAAGCCCCGCCGAGCCGCAGCCCACACATGCCTAGATCGCGCTTTGGTCGCTGTCGATCTGAGACGCTACGCGGCCGCGACACCGGCCACCACCATGGACGCCGCGCACCCATCAAGAGGGCCGCGCGCCGGCAGCCTTTGCCTAGCGGCATAAGCCAGCGGCGGGGGGGGGGGGGGGGGGGGGGAGTTCCGGCGGCGGAGATCAGGTTGGGGGGGGGGGAGTTCCGGCGGCGGAGATCAGGTTCCGCCCTACGGACTCATGTGGTATGCAAAATGCAATGCAGCCATGCAGCGGCGGGAGACAATTTCAAAGCGAAAGTTAAGTCTTCCAACTGTATCAAGCCACGTTGCGCCCGTAACTTGAGTGCGTAACTCTTTCCTGTAAGTGTAGCATTATTGCTTCTTCTTGGTCCGTGCTCTTGTGTGTAGGTGTGTGACTGTGTATTTAACCTTCTGTAGTGTCTATGCTAAGGGCTAGGTGTCCTCACGCGATTCATGAGGACTGAATGCAAGTATTTTTGGCATATCTCTTCCCCAATTCATATGTTTGTCAGGTTCATTTTTTCCCGCCTTATTTTTCTTCCTTCTAGCACTGGATATTTTGTGTATATTTTTCAAGCTTTCATAAGCATCTTCCCATACGCTACAATAAGTGCTCATGAATCAGGCTTAATATGTAAATCAGGTTTCAGGTTTGCCTGTGCTGCACTATATCTTTCATGGTACTAATTTCATTGTCACCTTACCAATTAAAATGCTTGAAGTTATCATTTGGGAATAAATGATAATTTCTCATGGAGACTGAACAAAATGTCTCCAGTAACTTGAGTTGTGTACGGAGCATCGGAAAGAATCAATCAGATAATTGGGGATTTGTCAAGCTATTGGTGACATGGGTGGAGAAATGGATAGAAATGGTTGGCCATTGTTGTTCTTGATTGCAATTTTGAGAGGGCAAAGCTACGATCATGAAGATAGAGATCTCAATTATATTCTTGTGCTTTTGCTGGCAGTCACTCCACTGAAACTTGTTTGAACTGCAAGATTGAGACGAGGTAGCATCAATCTCTATATTATGTTTTTGCACATATATATTGAATATCAATTTTTTATCCGTTGTCCTTTTCTGCAATTTCTATGTGATTCCCACCTTTCCATCTATAAGTAATGGCAATCATTCAAGGCTCAGGAAGTACATGTTGTTGATACACGAACACGTCACGTGTACCCTCGACGCCGGGGGTGATGCACCGCAGGTCACATCGAAGAAGACCCGACCGATAGCGCGATACACAAGACAGTTGACGGGCGCTTTTGCAGACCCGAAACCCCACACACCCAGCGGCTATGAGCTGCCCTAGGTCGATTCGCTCGCCCATAGAGCCGGGATTCACAGCTCTCAAACACGAAGAATGGCGAGGAACAATAGAGAAAAACGATGGAGAGATAAAACGTGGATGAAGCAGTAGTATATTGATTTCGATTGTGTGTTCTTCAATCGGCCGTCACCCCCAACATATATAAGAGGTGGTTGGACTTCCCGTACAAGTAAGCAGAGGCGGAGCCAGGATTTTTCAAAGCCTAGGGCTATAACTAAGCGGCTAGAAAAAGCTAAGACTAGTATACCACACATATCAATGCATGCAAATACACTGCATATATATTCGCATTTCGTAGGAAATATGAACCCCATTATGAAAACAAGAGAAATTTCATAGAAATATGTAAATAGTTTAACAAAGTGCATTGCTGTACAAGCTGGTACCAAATTAATGAAGGCTTGATTAAGTTGATCCCATTGTTTCTTCATCAACAGTAGAAGGACCTGGAGCTGTCAAGGTAAAATTCAGTTACACAAGACAGTGGACATAGGCTAAGTCATTTGTTCATAACTTTTGAAAATAAGAACATAATATACCATTATCTCGAAGTGTGTAGTAGCGCGCGATGTAATTGACCGAGTCTGCTTCGTTTTGTATTTCTAATTTCCTGTTGACAACGAAAGAAAATTGACTGAAGTTGTACAGTTTAACAAAATAAAATAGACTTAAGTTGTACTACAAATTTAACAATACCAAATAATTGATTTCGTTTACGATACAGAAGAACCAGGGAAAGTAAGTTAGATGGCACTCCCTCGGTTCTTTTAACTAAAACCACGACAAAAATTATGAAACGGAGGGAGCATTTTTGGAAATAAGTTGGATGATATATACTAGGAACAGATTTACTAAAAATTATATACTAGAATAGATGAATTGTTTTTTTAGGGAAGAATAGATAAATTGCTGGATGATTACCTGGGTTTGGTAGTGGGCAGCTGAGAATTACAGAACAGGAGGTAGCCAATCAGATTGTTAGGGCTCAGGCGCGCAGCAGGGGCTGCTCTGCGATGAGCGCCGAGCCTCCTTGACGAGGGGATGCGACGCATCTGTGATTCAGGGTTTGTTTCCGATCAGATGAGATTTTCGTCGATTAGGCGAGCTGGACGTATCGTTGGAGGTAGATGGATAGAATGGGCTAAGCAAATGCACTTCCATGCGCTTAAGTAGGCCTGGGGCTGGGCCTCTACAACACCAAATTTTGAAAAAATAAATACAAACACATGCATGTGTACTAGCTGGGCCTCGCCTGGGGCTATAGCCCCAGTTGCCCCAGGCCTGATTTCGCCCCTGCAAGTAAGGATTCATATAGGTTTTTCTTACAGAAAAAGTACATCAATTCACGTACTAGAGTCCCAGTTCTAGTCTAACTCGGATTTAATCTACCCAAACTTCTGTCCTGCTTCTTGCACGGGCAGTGGAATTTGCATACGACCTCCGGTTGAGATGATCAAAATACCAAATTTGTGCCCCTCGAGGAGACGAACAACTTCTATGTTGATCACTTTTCCAAATAAGGCCATCTTCAATACTTTATGGGGCCATTTTTAACTTCCAGTCGGATTTGGCCGTGCAGTTTTCTGGACTATTCGAGTCTTGCAGCAACTTTTCAGGTCGTATACTATCTCGGATGATGATAACTCCAAAAGATAAGTTGACCGTTTTGATGATACACACAACTTTTGTGTATAACACTTTTCCATCCAAGGTCATCTAGATAATCCTTTGAGCCCATCTTCAGATTCTGTCTGGACTTTCACTCAAACCGGCAAGCCTTGGAAACCGGCAAGCATTCAAAACCGGCAAGCACTTCAAACCGGCAAGCCTTCAAAACCGACAAGCATTCGAAACCGGCAAGTCTTAGAAACCAGCAAGCATTCAAAACTGGCAAGCACTCAAAACCGGCAAGCACTCAAAACCGGTAAGCCTTCAAAACCGGCAAGCACTCAAAACTGGCAAGCACTCAAACTGATAAGTTTTTCTTTCAAACCGGCAAACTTTCACACCGGCGAGCTTTTTCACTTGGCCAGCAAGCTTTATTCAGCCGGCAAAGGCCGAATAACTCGCGCGACCCATCAGACACCACCTAGGTGGGTGTCTGGTCCCTCGCGTCACTTTTTTACTTAGGACCAGTCTGCAGTGCTGCCTCTAACTTTTGCATACAAACTCGGATTGGAACGATTTTTATATCAAAATCGACCACTTCGACGATACGAAGACAATTCATGTAGATCATTTTTGGCCGTCTTGGGGGCGTAATCAGCCAAACAGTGATCTGAACATAAAATTTGAGAATGTTGAACATAGTTTCGGCTTCTGGAATGAGGCCAGATGGTGATGATCCAAACATCAAAGTTGCTCAATTTGATGATACGAAACTTTTCATGTTGAAACCCTTTCCATTTAAGGCCATCTCAATTGTGTTTCATATTATGGAAAAATCTGGTGTCAACACATGCCTCCTTATTTTTCGGTAAAGCTTGCATGCCGAAAAATAATTGCACCATATTTGTTCTAAGGACGATGTCAACACTCCGTCGGCCATTTATACTACTTCTCAGGGCGCTAATTATGTATCGTCCATGTTTATGAAAAGGGCAATAACCGTATATCGGCCATTGCCTATCTAGGCTTCTTGCCACACACTAGGGTGGTATTTTTTTTCTAGATATTTGCCATTGAGAGCTCGAGGTACCAATGCCCCTTGTATGGATAGCACCAAATATGAGTTTCCGGGAACTACTCTTATAATCTTAAAAGGACCTTCACAGCTTGGGGACCACTTCCCGATTTTTCTACCTCTTAAACCAATTGGCATGATCACTTTCCACACAAGATCGCCAATCTGAAAATTATTCAACTTGACCTTTTTATAAAGCGTGCCACTCAACACCAGTACCCAAATGGCGTAGCAAAGCACGCCTTTTACTTCTAGCATTAAAGAAGAAAGCGGGAAAGACACCCGTCAACCCGCATCCACGTGTGAGTCTAGTCTAACCTCTCCTATTTGCCCACATTGCGATCCTACGAAAGAAATGATCTAGCTCTCCTTTTAATAACCTTGCTTGCCTCCAGATTCTCCCCTCTCTTTCAACGACCGCTACCACATTAGACATCGATGGCCTAGCCCCTTCGAAGACTATATCATTCTGGTGTTTCCATAGAACCCACATTCCTAGAATTGTAATGGCCCGAACATCCTTAATGCGATAGCCATCATCTTGCTTGCTGGCGCACCACTCTATATATGAGGCTATTATTTGCCGTTGAAGTCCAGTCCGGTCTACCTCTTTGGCACTCGAGTAGCAACTGGTTTATGGTTTCATCATGTTGCGCACACAAGGGACACGTGTCATGGTGAGGCAGACCTCTTCGTGCGAGCCTGTCCGATGTCTAGCACCGATTTGGCAATGCCAGCCAAGCGAAGAATCTACATTGTAGCGGCGCCCTAGACATCCAAGTGAACTTAGTTTTTGGTTCCACTTCTCTTCCCCAGAATTTCGCGGCATATGCTAATCGCGCTGAGTACTCTCCATTATTCTCCCAGGCCCAGCGGATGGAGTCCCTACTATCCGTGTCTAACTGAATTTGCTCAACCAATCCCCACACGGTGAAAATTTCCTGAAGCAGATTGATAGCCATGGGTCAAACTTGTGAAAATTTTCTGAAGTCCGATGGCTTGAGCAGGGAGTAGCAGGTTCGAGCCCATACCCCAGGCGTGCACCTAGCAGAATCAATTTGGGTTTCAACAGAAAAAGATATGATGTGATTACATATATATGAAGTTTAGGATTTGAGCAGCAGCTCATCATCCTGTGCGTGAGTTGATTTTTTGTGTGTGTTTTCTTTTAGCTTGGCCCGCCCAGTATTTTCTTCGTAGCTCCACCACTGCACCTCTCCTTCTTCCACCTATGTTCGGCAGCGAGTGAGAAAGAGAGGGGGCTAGCTAGGGTTCGTCCGGGTTTGTTCCAATAAAGCCATCACCTACCGTCGTGGGCTAGAGACTCGGCAGGAACACATATGCTGAACTCTCTCCACGGCTTTGTAGTCTAGACAAGTGCTTCACTGATGAGTAGGATCTCCTCTGTGTTTCTGCAAGGGAATAGCTCTCTGTACCAATCTTAAATATTGAGGGTCAGGCACGCACGTTGAAGAATTTAATCCTATGGCAGCTTACTTTTGACCATTGCTCACTGCTCTGTGCCCTCCCTGATACAAGATCAAATCCATGTGCTGCCTTCTCATACAATACAATGGGCATAACTGCTGATAGACACGGAGACAAACAGACTTGAAACCGTGGGCATTAGACTCACATAACACTATTGGCTAGTTAGGGCATACAATAAACTGATGAAGAATGCCATCTAAAGAAAGATATAAATACATCATTATGGATCATTTTGGTCAGTTGTCAAGCAAATTTGAGTTGAATAGCGGCAGCTCACACTAAATCTCCTACCCAACTTAGCATTACGGTCCTTCAAATTTCCCTAAGGAAAATTTATCTAATGTCAATTTCAACAAAAGTTTAGGTCCCTGGTTCCATTGCTACAAATCACACTAATGTCAATTTCAGCACGAGTTTACAACGGTTTAGAACACATCATGCTTTTTCAATTACTTGTAAGATTCATATAATTCAAAGCACAAGATATATTTCTAATTAAATGTAACAATCCTATTGGCAAACACATATCGGAAAACACATGACATTTTGAATTAATTTACCTAATCAGATGTTACTTAATCAAAAATTACCTATGCAAAATTTTGAAACAAAGGACTAATTTACTTGACCAAAATTTACCTAAGCACACTGCAATCATGATGAAACAGAGCATAAATTGATGGTAAATCTAGGGTTGAGGGGGAGAGGGCGCCGGAGGGGGAGAGGGATGGGGTTGAGGGGTGGGGTGGGGGCAGTGGGTTGGGAAGGGTGGGAGGGGAGGGGGTACCTGATGCCATATGGAGCTGCTGCGCCACTGGTGGCGCTCCGCGGCGGCCACCGTCCTTAGCCAGCAAAGAAGAACTACCACGCTGGGCGCCGATCATGAAGAAGACGACGACAGTGGTGGTGGCGGTAGATGGTGGCATCGGCAGCAATTTCGGCGGCGGGGTAGAGGAAGGAGAAGAATTGAGCCAACCGAGAGCGAAGTGAGTGAGAGAAAGGAACGAGATTGGCTAAGATCTAGGTTTAGGTCTTTTACCGAGAGGAACGCTAGGAAAAGGTAGGTTTTACCGAGAGCCGGATATCGACCCTCGGTACCGATTGTGCCATGTCTTACTTTCCTTTTTTCTGTTTCTTTGGCACTCTCTTTTTGTGTCTGATATTTCATATCTTTTTATGACTAAAGTTTCAAAATGCCATGACTTTTGATGACTTATGTTTTGGGCTAGATTTTTTCAAATCTCTACATCTAAGCACTGTAAAGTAAAAAACATGAGAACAGGGACCTGCCATAACACGGAGAAGCAGGTATTCACCGTGGCCTACCCCCTCTCGGTGCCGGTCAACGCTGTAGACCGCCGGGGCCACTGGATGAGTGCATATAGATGATAACTAGATTTCAATGTTTAAACCAATGTAGAGTTTATCATTTGAGAAAGGGTTAGGAGATCTCATTTGGAGCAAATCATACCGAGTGCATATAGATGAGCATGTCTGATAATCGAATCATAGAGAAAGTACAGTCAACAACATTTTTTGTTCTTCGATGATTATATATCTGAACCCAACTTACAAGTCATATTTGGTATGGCCTAGAAGTTTCTATTAAATATTTTTCCCTAATATACTCTAGAAACCACTATTAAAATATTTGTTAGTGTGTAAAATATATATGATTTAGGAATATATACCATGATATTCAATAATATTAAAATATATATGAACACATGCATAGATATGCAAATACATGTGTATATAATATATATAGCTTATGCACTCTTAGAAAATTAATTCGAAGAATTTTTAAAAGATATTTTTTGGTACATCATACAATTTAAATTTTGCAGAATCAAAATTTCAATGATATACTTTACAACTGTATGAAAAAAATATAACTATTATTTGGAAACATTGTTATGTGGATAAGTAACAACATTATATTATTCACAATTGTAATATGTTATACTTAGGTCAAAATAAGTATAAAAGTTTAGTATAAAAACAATTATTTTGTGGATGAATTGAAGAAAAGTCCAGCGCTCCTCTACGACACTTCCTTGAAATTCTTCCTCGAAAGCCGTCAGGCGCCGTTGCTTCGGCCAAGCCATCAGGCAAGGTACGTATATGAAAATCGTATTCTCAGTGAAGTCGGGAACGATGTTTAGAAGAATAGGGCCAATGAATTCTAGAAGGTATTTTCATGAACCACACAGCAGGTGTATTATTAGGAAGAACCCCCCTAAAATTAACCACCTTATAGAAGCTAAAAGGCAAAGAATGACTTGGACTGCTGGTTAAACCCCTTTGATCAAATTTGCATTTCAATATCTTTTGTTTACGCAGCGCATGGGGGCAGGGATAAAGGGAATTCGCCGGGAGGCCTCCGACAACTACTCGGCACACTTGAAGGTTGGAAAATACCAGGAACATCTGGGGACATTTAAAAGCATTGAAGAAGCTGTGGATGCTTGGGAGAAAGCTGATCAGAAGCGTGGGTTGATGATAAAGAAGCAACATAATTTCAAATCAAAACGCAGGTACTTCTTAGTAATTATGCTTTCTTTGCTGATCCAGGATGCATAGTTGCATGTTTGATCATTTGAGTTCGTGCGTGTGTGTGTGTTGCGATTGTTCATGTCGTTGTTAGTTCTCTCTGCATGCATGCTTGCTTGCTTAGTAATGCTGGCGAGTTTGGTGCCAGGTGTTGGGAGGGCATGTTGCACATGTTTGCAGTGTTCATTCTCTGTCATCTAACATAGCTACAAACTGTCTTACTAATTGAACTTCTTTCACTTATCATGATGCATATCATATCATATCACAGGATCATTTTGAGAAAAATACCAATTCAAGAGGAAGAAGCTGAAGCTTATGCCTTTATTAGCGGCAGGTGGGTGGATAAATCTTTTCTCGAATAGGATAAGAAGGCTTTTGTTTGCATGTCTTGTTTCATGTATGTCTACATCTTTAGCTTTTTCATGCCTTTGGATAAAATTTCAACAACATGGATACAAAAAAATCTTGAGTTGGAACCATATGTTGTTCGTGAGCATATTCGGAAACTTCTGCAAGTTCTGCTGAATGCTTTGTTATGCTTATAAATATTATTTATGCGTCTTTAGTTTGACTTAAACTATGATTCATCTTAGTAGTCCACGTCGGCATTGTTTCTGATGAATAATGATGTCGTTTCGCATTTCTATTTCTTATGATATTGCAAGCTTATCGCTCAATATTCTTAAATTTCACTATTTTCATATGATTTTTTATTACAATTCAACATTCTTCGAACTGTTAAAATTGCAAAACTTTATCAAATGGATAGCGTGGAGAGATATACGAGATCAATGGCGATCAAGTGGCTGTTTCATTTGACCCGCATGAGAAGGTGGACGATGGTAGAAATGACGAAGCTAAGAAAGAGCAAGATGCTAAACCATTTGACAGCATGTTTCTATTTTGAAGCATCCAAACCTACTTTCATCTCAGATATTCTGCAATTTCAACAATGATCTTGTTTGTATTTTTAGCTTAGGATATTGTGCACGACCATGATACTGAGGCGGAAGATAGGAGTGCCACGACGGAATCACTATGCGAGGTAATTTGTCACACACTATCTTTTGTATGGAACTTTTTTTTCTTGACATTTCTTGTCTTTGTTGTGCATGCGTACATTTGCATAGCTTTAACCATTGCAACTCCATTTGCAGCATATGTTGGAGTTGCACTTTTACATCATCTGCTGGAGTTGCCTCTTTTTTGGAGATGTAAAATGCACTTTTTGGAGATGTAAATTTTTACATCTCTTGTTTTGCATCTCCAAATTTGCATCATCTATTGTAGATGCTCTAACATTTTATGCAACAACAAATACAGGAATCTTCAAGTTTGTTGCAGCGATTTAAAGAAGAAGAACTTCTTTCTACAATATCCGATCTATAAAAGGTAAAAAAATGATAAATATGATATTTCTATCGTCATCTATCTTTTAACATTCCCTAAAAAGACCATTTCAACAACAACAACAACAACAACAACAAAGCCTTTAGTCCCAAACAAGTTGGGGTAGGCTAGAGGTGAAAACCATAAGATCTCGCAGCCAACTCATGGCTCTGGCATCTGGATAGCAAGCTTCCAAGCACCCTTGTCCATAGCTAGTTGTTTGGTGGTACTCCAATCCTTCAGGTCTCTCTTAACGGACTCTTCTCATGTCAAGTTCGGTCTACCCCGACCTCTCTTGACATTCTCCGCACGCTCACTGGAGCTTCTGGAGGCATGCGCTGAATATGCCCAAACCATCTCAGACGATGTTGGACAAGCTTCTCTTCAATTGGTGCTACCCCAACTCTATCTCGTATATCATCATTCCGGACTCGAACCTTCCTCGTGTGGCCACACATCCATCTCAACATACGCATCTCCGCCACACCTAATGAACATGTCACCTTTTAGTCGGCCAACACTCAGCGCCATACAACATTGCGGGTCGAACCGTGATGTCTACTACACAACCTTCTTCTTGTAGACGTTGTTGGGCCTCCAAGTGCAGAGGTTTATCGGACAGTAGCAAATTTCCCTCAAGTGGATGACCTAAGGTTTATCAATCTGTGGGAGGCGTAGGATGAAGATGGTCTCTCTCAAACAACCCTGCAACCAAATAACAAAGAGCCTCTTGAGTCCCCAACACACCCAATACAATGGTAAATTGTATAGGTGCACTAGTTCGGCGAAGAGATGGTGATACAAGTGCAATATGGATGGTAGATATAGGTTTTTGTAATCTGAAAATATAAAAACAGTAAGGTAACTATTGATAAAAGTGAGCAAAAACGGTATTGCAATGCTAGGAAACAAGGCCTAGGGTTCATACTTTCACTAGTGCAAGTTCTCTCAGCAATAATAACATAATTGGATCATATAACTATCCCTCAACATGCAACAAAGAGTCACTCCAAAGTCAATAATAGCGGAGAACAAACGAAGAGATTATTGTAGGGTACGAAACCACCTCAAAGTTATTCTTTCTGAGCGATCTATTCAAGAGTCCGTAGTAAAATAACACGAAGCTATTCTTTCCGTTCGATCTATGCTAGAGTTCGTACTAGAATAACACCTTAAGACACATATCAACCAAAACCCTAATGTCACCTAGATACTCCAATGTCACCTCAAGTATCCGTGGGTATGATTATACGATATGCATCACACAATCTCAGATTCATCTATTCAACCAACACAAAGAACTTCAAAGAGTGCACCTAAGTTTCTACCAGAGAGTAAAGACGAAGACGTGTGCCAACCCCTATGCATAGATTCCTAAGGTCACGGAACCCGCAAGTTGATTACCAAAACATACATCAAGTGAATCAATAGAATACCCCATTGTCACCACGGGTATCCCACGCAAGACATACATCAAGTGTTCTCAAATCCTTAAAGACTCAATCCGATAAGATAACTTCAAAGGGAAAACTCAATCCATTACAAGAGAGTAGAGGGGGAGAAATATCATAAGATCCAAATATAATAGCAAAGCTCGTGATCAATCAAGACCGTGTCGAATCAAGAACACGAGAGAGAGAGAGAGAGATCAAACACATAGCTACTGGTACATACCCTCAGCCCCGAGGGTCAACTACTCCCTCCTCGTCATGGAGAGCGTAGGGTGATGAAGATGGCCACCGGTGAGGGATCCCCTCCGGCAGGGTGCCGGAACAGGGTCCCAATTGGTTTTTGGTGGCTACAGAGGCTTGCGGCGGAGGAACTCCCGATCTAGGTTTCTTTTCAGGGGTTTCTATATTTATAGGGATTTTTGGCGTCGGGAACAAGTCAGGGGGGTCTCCGAGGCGGCCACGAGGTAGGGGGCGCGCCCAGGGGGGTAGGGCGTGCCCCCACCCTCGTGGGTGCCTCGGGACTCTTCTGGCCCATCTCCGATACTCCGTGGGCTTCTTCTGGTACAAAAATAATCTCCGTGAATTTTCAAGTCAATTGGACTCCGTTTGGTTTTCCTTTTCTGCGATACTCAAAGATAAGGAAAAAACGAAAACTGTCACTGGGCTCTAGGTTAATAGGTTAGTCCCAAAAATCATATAAAATAGCATATAAATGCATATAAAACATCCTAGATGGATAATATAATAGCATGGAACAATAAAAAAATTATAGATACGTTGGAGACGTATCAGCATCTCCAAGCTTAATTTCTGCTCGTCCTCGAGTAGGTAAATGATAAAAATAGAATTTTTGATGTGGAATGCGACCTAACATAATTCATCAATGTAATCTTCTTTACTGTGGAAAGAATATTTAGATCCAAAAAATTTTAGACAAAAGTTTAATATTGACATAAAAATAATAATACTTCAAGCATACTAACCAAGCAATTATGTCTTATCAAAATAACATAGCCAAAGAAAGCTTATCCCTACAAAATCATATAGTTTGGCCATGCTTCATCTCCTTCACACAAAATGCTCCCATCATGCACAACCCCGATGACAAGCCAAGCAATTGTTTCATACTTAGCCTTTTCAAACACTTTCAACTTTTACGCAATATATGAGCGCAAGCCATGGACATAACACTGTGGGTGGAATAGCATATGATGATGGAGGTTATGTGAGAAGACAAAAAAGAAGAAAGTCTCACATTGACGCGACTAATCAACGGACTATGGAGATGACCATCAATTGATGTCAATGCGAGGAGTAGGGATTGTCATGCAACGGATGCACTAGAGCTATAAATATATGAAAGCT
The DNA here is from genome assembly GCF_056163025.1 of Triticum urartu. Lineage (NCBI taxonomy): Eukaryota > Viridiplantae > Streptophyta > Magnoliopsida > Poales > Poaceae > Triticum > Triticum urartu. The sequence continues at coordinate 584,121,047 of NC_141877.1, forward strand.
CATTAAAAGAAACTAAGTGCGTGTGCATCCAACTTGCTTGCTCACAAAGCACGTAAACATATTTTTGTAACGCGTGATTTTTTAGAAAATGTCATAAACATTTTTAAACGGTATGGAACATTTTTTACCTTATATATTTTTTTCTAAATATGACTGACATTTGTTTCAAAATGCGTGCACATTTTTTTGAATGATACAGAACTTTTTCAAAACAACTATCGAAACTTTTTTCTACATGGTATAAACATTTATTCAAAATGTCATGAACACATTTTAGATAAACATGTTTTTAAAATATGAAGAACATTTTTGTAAAATCTTGTGTTTTTTTTCACTCAGAAATTTCATGAAAATATTTTTGAAACTCATTAATTTTTAAATATTATTACAACATTTTTCCAATGGTACAAATATTATTCTGAAATTATGCGAACAAATAATCTACAATTAGGGAACCTATATTAAATGCATCATAAACACATTTTAAAAATGAAATGAATTAATTTTCATAAATATTTATTTAGAATATTTTCAAATATAAACAAAACTAAAAGAATATAATAAAAATATAAAAAACGAATATTTTTTAGGCAAATAAAAAATACCAACAAATGACTCAAAAGAAAACTGAATGAAACAAACCCGAGATAATGGGCTGGTTTACTTACATAGGCTGCCTGACCCAAACCGTGTTCGGCCCCTTAAGCACCAGTGCAACATCTTCTTAATCGGGGCGCTAGGCAATTGGCAGCGCGCACTCCCTTCCCCACGCCCGCCTTTTCGGGCCATCCCATGTGGGGGCGCCTTGTTTTTTCTACTAATTTTCTTCTTTTTTCCTACTGAATAGTTCTCCGCTTTCATAACCTTTGAAGGAAATATGCACTAGAGGCAATAATAAAGTTATTATTTATTTCCTTATTTCATGATAAATGTTTATTATTCATGCTAGAATTGTATTAATCGGAAACATAATACTTGTGTGAATACATAGACAAACTAAACATCACTAGTATGCCTCTACTTGACTAGCTCGTTAATCGAAGATGGTTATGTTTCCTAACCATAGACATGTGTTGTCATTTGATTAACGGGATCACATCATTAGCCTAGCACCCGATCGTTTAGTATGTTACTATTGCTTTCTTCATGACTTATACATGTTCCTATGACTATGAGATTATGCAACTCCCGTTTGCCGGAGGAACACTTTGTGTGCTACAAATGTCACAACGTAACTGGGTGATTATAAAGGTGCTGACGGAACTCATCCCCGACACTTTGCTGGATCGGAGTCCAACAAAGAGCCCATATTTCGTAACAACTAATTTATTAGACTCAAAAACCAACTTAAACCCTTCTCTACATAGAAGGGAGCCACTAACGAGGTTCTTCTTGATGGCGGGGACATGCTGCACGTTCTTCAGCTGCACGATCCTTCCCGAAGTAAACTTCAGATCGACCGTGCCAACACCATGAACATAAGCACTCGCGCCATTCCCCATCAATACGGACCCGTGGCCTGTGACCTGGTAAGAAGTGAATAATGAAATGTCAGCACACACATGAACACCCGCACCTGTGTCCACCCACCAATCGTTGGGCTGAAACATTGAAAAAACAGTAAACGGATTACCGTACCCAGATGCACCATTCTCATTGTTGCCCACAATCATGTTGACAGACTTGAAGTCCTGTCCTGGCTTCTTGTACTTGTTTGGGCACTTGTTGACCCAATGTTCAACCGAACCACAAGTAAAGCAGCCCTCATCCTTCTTGTTCTTCTTGAAGGTCTTCTTACCCTTCTTCTTAAAGTCGGTATTATGTTGGACACCGTTCTTTCCCTTGGGCTTGTGGGAGTTGAAGTTCTTCTGGTTCACCATATTGGCGACAGAAGTCCCTTCAGCCCCCTTTCCGTGCGAGTCTTTTGCCCTCAAATTCTGCTCAACACTCAGATGGCCAATGACATCCTCCACAGAGAATCCACACCTCTGATGTTTCAGAGTGGTGGCAAAGTTCCTCCAGGAATTAGGGAGCTTAGCATTATGCAGCCCGCGACAAACTTGCCCGGTAATCGCACTTAAGAAGCTCAAGCTCCGTAACAATGCATATTATCTCATGAGTCTGCTCCAATACAGGACAGTTTTCAACCATCTTGTAATCATGGAACTGCTCTATAATATACTCTCTCCGTCCCAAAATTCTTGTCTTAGATTTCTCTAAATGCGGATGTATCAAGTCATGTTTTAGTATTAGATACATCCGTATCTAGACGAATGTAAGACAAGAATTTTGGGACGGAGGGAGTACATCTCGCTCCCAGCATCGGCGGTCCCAAACTTAGATTCGAGCGCCTCCCACAAGTCCTTGGCGACATTCACATGTAAATATGCGTCAACCAGTTTATCTCCGATCACGCTAAGAACTGCTCCGAGGAACACAACGGTGGCCTCCTTGAACGCCTTCTCCTGTTCAGGAGCAATCGTTCCTGTGGAGACACCGGTGACCCAGAACACGTTCGTAGCCGTGAGCCATAAAGTGGTCTTAGTCTGCCAACGCTTAAAATACGTACCGGTAAACTTATCCGGTTTCAGTGCAGCGGCAAAGCCACTTGCCGAAAAATTCATACACATAATAGGTTTTTGGATTGTTGAGTAAATAGGCAATTTGTCGACTAAATTAATCCATGAGTAAATCACTAGCATGACATTGACACAAATAAACGCATACTGATATTCAGTCAAGCAAGCACATACTACGCTAATTGCAAAAAGATCTACGTATAACGCTAGCATGGCTAAAACAGAAAACAGTACACCCGCTTTCACTCGAAGGTGAGGAGGAGGAGGACGGCGCTCTGGACTGCTCCGCCTCCTCGTCCTCCGCCCCACAAGGCAAGGGGCGAGATGATGTCGACGCCCTCATGGATGGTTTGGCCTCCTCATCCACCTGCTTGCTTGCATATATAGTCCCTCCGTCCGAAATTACGTGCCGTATAAATGGATGTATCTAGACGTATTTAATTTTATATATATTCATTTTTTTTCATTTCTACGACATGTAATTCGGGACGGAGGTCCCTCCGTCCGAAAAACTTGTCTCTCAAATGGATGTATCTAGCACCAAGTTAGTGCTAGATACATCCATTTGAAGGACAAGTTTGGGACAAACTTTTTCAGACGGAGGGAGTATATGATAAAAGTTTAGATGTAGGAAACAATATATAATGCTTCAAAAAGTAATTGCATGAATAAAATGGAGCGCAGAACAGTTTGCTTACCATGATAGGCCATGCTCCAGTTGTATAAGTGCTTTGTACATCACCATACTCTACGTAGAAAGAGGAAAAGGACATGTCAATGATTGAAAAAAAATTGAAGGTACCACTAAGACGACAATATGTAGCACTAATCTAAAATATAGATTTTGACGTGTCTGAGCACTATTACTCAGACTGGAGATAGATTGTATTTATTTATATGGTCATCGCACGCAAACATATTTTCTAGTGCTTTGTTTAGATCTGTTTGTAGACCTGCATCATCACATTTGTTTATGATAATCAAGAAGTTATCCACATGTGCTACAATACATTTAGAAGCTACAAATGTCAAAATATTTCTTCCTTAAGGTATAGCCAAAAGATACTGCAACATGTACTTTTAATAATAGAGATAAATAGAACCAATATAGCAACCAGAATAATAATAATAATAATAATAATAATAATAATAATAATAATAAGCAGAGATGACATCAAATAATGTATTGCCAGCAGGAAGTTCAAGAGATGTGTGTATGAGTAAACATGGGACATACCTCACTGCCTTAAACAGATACATTTCCTTTTGAATATACAAACCATAGCAACCACTGTTTCTTTCGAAATAATCTGCACAATCCTATTGATATAGCCGGATTTGAAATCCTCAATCCTAAGGGCCAACATAGTTGTATCCCTCATGGACCACAAAAGGGCATGTATAATAACAACAACCAACATCATGTGATCCGAGATAATGATAGTAGTACTGAAATTTTGAGGCCCGATCTTCATACTTCGCTACATAGGAAAACAATTAGTACCTTACGGCTTATTAAAATACTCTCTGCTTCATAAAATAATAAAAAATGCACTCTTATTTAAGGTGGTCTATCTTTGGGAACTATTCCCCTACTTGGTTCAGGAGCTGATGAGCCATCATGCTTTTGCATACTACAAAGTAGTTGGTGCACTACTAAATAGGTACTGGAGAAGGTTCTATCTAGCATCAGGGAGGGCTTCATTCTTTTTACAATCCTAACAAGTATTATGTAAAAAATGTTTTTCTTTTGATCTGGCTGGCATTTAAAGTGTTGATTCAATTCATATCGTCATTCTATTTATTTGTCTGCCTTGCTCAGTAAAGCTTGCTTTTGTTAATTAGACCAAAGCTTCCATACCTTTTACAGAAGAAAACAAATAACCTGATGCTAACGTCTATTAGTTTTCTATATGTGGAAGACAAATGTGTGTGAACCTGCGTGAAAATGGCTTCACAGAGACAAGTACGAACAACTCCATCTCAAAGACATGGTATGGAGTTTGTGTCCAGTTTAGAAGAAACTATTAAAGCAAAGTTCTGACCTTAAGTAAATCCTTATGGTAATATGCAACACTGAGATTGAAATGCTATCATCTCTATCATCTAGTACATGCTTTACAATTAAAAAAAGAACTACCTTCTTCATCTTTCAAGATTTTACCACTGAACATTTGCAAATTCATAGTGTATTTCCATGCATACACAACAAACTTTTTCGGAAATTTTATTATTATTTCGTTTCAATTGGTTTTCCGGGCCACAAGTTCCTTTGGATTAGGAAGAGCGACTGACGGATAAGATGATATAGTAATATCTATAATTTCATAATGATAGATATGTTGTAAACCAGATATGACTTCTATGTGTCTAAAGAATTAGTCAGAACAGCACAAGAATATGGGCACTTTGTATAGAACACAAGAATATGGGCACTTATTGTATTCGTATTAGGATTTAAAGTAAAAATAACAGAAATGAACAACAGAAACATCTTACAACATGCAACAAATTTTTAGAGTATATTTGAGAAACTTTTGGAGCGGGTGTAATACCTCATTCTTGTGATCTCATAAGAACCCTCATTCCTCATTCATGTGTTCTCGCTGATGCTTCAACATCAACAAATCCAATGAGCATATATCCTCTGTGACACCAACTGGAATCTGTCAAAGGAAAACCTGCAGCATTATTAAACAAACAGTGATTCTGAAAAATGAAATGTCCAACTGAAAATGAGTTGGTGATGTATATACTCTTTCTAAGTAACTATAGAATATAATTTCTGAATGCAGGGTGTAAGTAAGGAATTAATTTATACATAATGGAGTTGGATAAATCCAGCGTTCTAAGAATTGCAGAAAAGAAAAGATATTACAAACGACATCTAAAATGTAATACATGTGGGTTGCAGTAGTCCCTATATCCAGCAAGCATTAGCCTGCATTTTTGTATGATAGACCAATGTAAATGATGTACACCCGCACGTTATTGACATAGTCGAAACTGCACCATAGCAAGTAGAAATTTTTATGGCACTGCATTAATTTTATACCTTTGGATTGAAGACTCTGTACAATACCAATATACCATTCACCTCTTGTCATGGACCTTCTAAAAGAATTACTTCAGATGCCTTTAGTACAACACATGCAATTTTGTGAGATGAGGCCATTGTGAGTATATATAAGTTAATAGTAACTAACTAACTGTATGCATTCCTAGTAACAACAAATGTTAGATGTGCTGAACCGATGCTCTGTGTAGCCTACAATAAACTATTCTATATGCAGATAATATAAGTCGCTCTATATTCTGAACCACCATTTTAATTGCCATGGGGTCTGTTCTGCTTATTCTGATGGATTAATAAAATAGATCCAGTGTTGTACCAAATCCATTGTGTCCAGTAACTACAGGTTACCATTTTTTAGTTTTAACAGCTTTCCATTAAGTAGAGCAATAAAGAATGTAACGAACAGGGGAAAACCAGCAAATTAACCCATTGCTGTAACAGTAGACAAGATGAACAAGTCATAATAGATGGCATACATCATTTATTCTGCTAGTATGGCCATAAGTAGCACCAAAAATATCCTCCTCTTTTGCTGGATACTAAAGTTGGGGATTATCATGAATGCTATTGAACTTCGGCACCTTGCATAAAAATAGCATAGCTAGATACCAGCTCAACTCATGCATACAGATTGTTCTAAAAAAATGGATTTGCGTTCACTGTTCAACAATACCATTATCGCTTACCGGCATGTCAGTATACTTACGCATATAAACAAAATATAATGCTTCGTATTATTTCCTTGAATATACCTAGCTTTGTGGCATAGATATTTCTTAGTTCTATTTGAGTCATTTTAGGATCCTCCATTTTCTTCTGCTCTTTCTTCTTCTGATAAATTATCAAAAGAGCTTAACGCATCATCCTGGATATTAACATCAGAACCATCATCTTTAATAAGTTTCGGAAGTTGCGATATACTCTACTTTCTAGAAGCTGCTGGGTGAGAAGAAATCTACACAAAAAAAGGGTAAAATAACAGAACTCTTTCAGGTCTGTGCATTCAAAAAGAAGAAAAGGTATTGCTTAGTATATAAAAGTGACCTGGACACATACGCCTTGATATTTCTAAGCCTCGGCAGAGGCATGCTTGCTTGCATTTGACATACGAGGAAGAAAGAAGACCATTCAAAAAGAACACCGCCTACTTTGAGTTAATGAAATTTTAGAACTATGTTACCAGCCCATTCAACTTTATTTACAAGGGTGAGATCTAAATTATCAGCAGTGCGATTTCTTCAGTCTTAGATTCTGCATGATGACAACTACATTGTGAAGGATTGAAGTTTAACCTGAAACCATAGGGCGGAGACATCAGCAAATCAACCAGTCAAAACCTTAGAAACAATCGACTGCAAGATTAGATACACTCACGGGCTAGAATGATACAAAATGCACCAAGAAATGATCTCAACATGCCCTCAATGCCTACCATCAATTAAAAAGCATTAGACCACAAGATTAAATACACTCATGGTTAGAGTGATATAAAATGGTTACATAAATATAAGAAAAAGTCACCTGCTCAACTGGCCTTTTGACTCTCTCCTCATGGTTCCTCCGTCAATCACCCACTCTACCATCAATTAAAAAGCATTAGACCACAAGATAAAATACACTCACGGTTAGAGTGATACAAAATGGTTACATAAATATAAGAAAATGTCACCTGCTCAACTGGTCTTTTGACTCTCTCCTTATGTTTCCTCCGTCAATCACTCACTCTACCATGTCAAATTATCCATATGTGTAGCAATAGCACATTCCACCCTAGAAGCTGCAACCCAATGGAATGACTTACAAGCGTAATAATATAGATGCAAAGCTAACCAAAAGACTTCTTCTCAAACATTACACTTGTACTAACACGAAGATAAAAGAAATATGTAATACTTGCTCAGTTAGAACAAATGCAATAAGATAATATTATGCAAAAGAGAGTTGAATGAATCTCAATGAGTATAACAAAGTATTAGAGTGGGAAAGAAAGCTGGCAAAAGAAAATTGGCCTTACAGATACACATAACAAGTCAAACTTGTCATTTTCACATACACTGTGGGCATGGCACTAAAGCATCAGTAGTGGAGTTAAAAAATTAAAGTGAAAAATATAAACTTTTAGTGACAATCAATCAACATGTTTTCTGTGAGAAAAAACAATAAAAATTGGCACTATATTATGAAGATATAACTTGCTACATCATGAATCATGAATTTACTAAAGAGTACAATTTTTAGTGACAATCAATCAACATGTTTTCTGTGAGAAAAAACAATAAAAATTGGCACTATATTATGAAGATATAACTTGCTACATCATGAATCATGAAATTAGAGCAGAATTTCATCACCATGCATCATGCAAACAACGTGTGAGATCAAAGTAGAGAAAGATCTAACCTGATGATGAGTGGCTGGAATTGTATTGGAGCTATCTGAGTCATTGTTGTAATTACTTCCCTCCAACAAGCAGCAAAAGGATGGGGTACCTTCCATCTAACAGCCTCGTAAACTGAACTCAATCCAAATGCATTTGCTATGGAAACCTTTTAATCAAAGAGGAGCCCCTACTCTCTTTACTGGGCAGAAGATGGAAGTTTGCAGCCCACTTGTATCTGGACTTTGCAGCCCACTGTCCTGACTGTTTCGAAACCCGCCAGTGTTTCAACCACTGAACCATTTTCTGTCCTAAAAATGAACCAGTAGTAGCAATCAGCAGCTCCCAAACGGCAGGAGATTAGACATCGGCCGCTCATGCCGCCCCACCCCGCAGGCTACCCGGGCGAAACCACAGCCACCCCACCAGCACCCCTCTGCCCCCCCCCCCCCCGATCTCTTCCTCCCCTCGCCACCGCCGGGCAAGGCCCGCATGGCATCAGCGGCTCGCGAGTCAGGACGGTGCGGGGGCACTCAGCCAAGGAGAGGCGCGGCGTGCGCCATTGTACTCCACACTGCAATGGCAATTTTAAAGATTAAATCGACATTTGCATCTATTTCGTATTGAAATAATAGCAGAAACAGTCTCTGGTGGCAGTTTGAAATAATTTTACAGTATGTATTCAGAAATATTAGTAAAATACCTGCATGATTCGTCAGAAAAACACACACAAGAGAAGAAGGATTAATTTTATTCTTACTAAGCGGAGCAACACTAACTTGGTATGCTCCTGCTCGTTGAGGGCCTCGTACTCATCGACGAACTTGTGCCTGGCGAGTGACTGGTCCTTGCCCTCCAGCACGAGGGAGAGCTCCCCCTTAAGCTCCTCAAATGACTAGAACATCACCCCGCTGAGCACCTCCTGCCCCTTTGCCGCGGCCCTGCAGCCGACCGTGGACCCTGCCACAGACGGAAGCCCCCTTGGCAACCTCACCAAACTGGCAGTGAGCCCCGCCCTAGAGAGCTGTCCAACCGCTGCGGCGGCGGCGGTGGCCGGAGACGGCGCAACCCTAGGTAGCATCTCGAACTCCCGTCCTCCGCGGGCTTGCGCGAGCATGAGCTGGGACTGGAGGCGCAGGGCGACCTGGTCTTCGTCGTCGCCTGCGAGGGCGGGGAGCCGAGCGAGGTCGCGCCGGTTGGCGGCTTGCGCTGGAGGCGGCCGGTGGAGACTGGGGCTGCGGCGGCGGCAGGAAATTTAGGAGGAAAGAGGGAGAAGGGGACGCATTGGGAGAGAGGGTTTGGGGTGATGGGCTGATGGGTAGCTTCTCTACGAAGGCAACCTGGCTACGTGGGCCAATGGCAACAAGCTGCCAAACACACGGCATCGTCGAATCGCTGGCTTGATTTTCTTTTCTTCTCTCGCCCAATTGCTCGATCTCTCTTTGTCTCCTAGCTATCCAACGTGGCATAGCTCAGATAGAGCCTTTGATGCACACCTTATTGTTTTTGATGAGTCCCTAGGCCATCCAGCTATATATAAAATTCTTTTGTGGGGAAGCTATATTTAAAGTCTTAGTCATCCTCTTATTATCTACGAACAAGTGGCAATTCAACCTAAATATAGTAAGTAATCTTAAGCTACCTTATAATGAAACGTTTCACTATTCTCAAAGAAAACTTCAAAAAAAATCATAAATATAGTTTTGGATAGACATGACATAAGAACTTTTTGGATAGACATGACATAAGAACTGACAATATAAATGAATTTTTTCGATGACTGACAACATAAATATTATTTATCCCATTAAAACGCCTACGGTAAACTGGTGTGGTGGTTAGCCCATGCACACGCGAGGTTCAAACCATGGTGGTTTTTCCCTTTCAGATTATATAAATTTAGCATTTAAAATAATCTGTACGTTTCCAGGATATATCTCTATATCTCTACTCCTAATGTCTGAGTTGGTGAATAGCATCCACGGTTTATTTTCGTCCCACCATTTTCGTCCGTTTTATTTTCGCTGGTTTTTTTCGTCCCCCTCCCACTGGTTTATTTTCGCCTCATTTCCTAAAGGAGGAGTCTGCGGTTGTGATGGTGGATCCGTACGTCGTTCGTTCGCATGCCTCCCCTTCATTCGTTCCCCACCCCTTCGTCTCACCCTCCCAACGTAAAAGTCATACATGGAAACAAAACAAAGAATCCTAACAATAATAAGGAAAAGAACCCAAAGAATCAGCACAGTCGTAGCCTTCCTCCCATCCTCGTAGTGCAGAATTAATATACATGGGGAAAAACCATAGGATCATAACAATAATTAGCCACAAGATATGGAAAGCCCGACAAGATTGATCACACCATCGAGCTGAAGGAAATATGCTCTAGAGGCAATAATAAAGTTGTTATTTTATATTTCCTTATTCATGATAAATGTTTATTATTTATGCTAGAATTGTATTGATCGGAAACCCAAATACATGTGTGAATACATAGACAAACACTGTGTCCCTAGTGAGCCTCTAGTTGACTAGCTCGTTGACCAAAGATGATTAAGGTTTCCTAACCATGGACATGAGTTGTCATTTGTTAACGGGATTACATCATTAGGAAAATGATGTGATGGACAAGACTCATCCGTTAGCTTAGCATAATGATCGTTCAGTTTTATTGCTATTGCTTTCTTCATGTCAAATACATATTCCTTCGACTATGAGATTATGCAACTCCCGGACACCGGAGAAATACCTTGTGTGCTATCAAACGTCACAATGTAACTGGGTGATTATAAAGATGCTCTATAGGTATATCCGAAGGTGTTTGTTGGCTTGGCATAGATCGAGATTAGAATTTCTCACTCTGAGTATCGGAGAGGTATCCCTAGGCCCTTTCGGTAATACACATCATAAGAAGCCTTGCGAGCAAAGTGACTAATGAGTTAGTTGCGGGATGATGTATTACGGAACGAGTAAAGAGACTTGCATCTAATGATATTGAACTAGGTATGAAGATACCAACGATCGAATCTCGGGCAAGTAACATACTGATGGACAAAGGAAATTGTGCCGGTTGTCATTATGGTTCGACTGGTAAAGATCTTTGTAGAATATGTAGGAGCCAATATGAGCATCCAGGTTCCTTTATTGGTTATTGACTGGAGAGGTGTTTCGGTCATGTCTACATAGTTCTCGAACCCGTAGGGTCCGCACGCTTAACGTTCGATGACGACATAGTATTATATGAGTTATGTGATTTGGTGGCCGAATGTGGTTCGAAGTCCCGGATGAGATCACACACATGACGAGGAGTATCGAAATGGTCGAGAGGTAAAGATTGATATATAGGACGATGGTATTCGGACACCGGAAGTGTTTCAAAGGGTATTGGGTACATATAGGATCACCTGAAGGGGTTTCGGGCACCCCCGGCAAAGATGTGGGCTTAATGGGCCAAGTGAGGGACAAACCAGCCCACAAGGGGTTGGTGCACCCCTCCACCAGGCCGGCCAGCCCTAGGGAAAGGAAAGAGGGGAGGGCAAGTCCCTCATTCCTTCCCCTCCTCAAGGGAGAAAGGAAGGGGGGGGCATCTCCCCCTTCCTCCCCCTGGCGCCTATACAAGGAAGGGGGGCGAACTAGGGCAGGAGCCCAAGTGGGATTCCGCCTCACTTGGGGCGCCCCTTGGCCTCTCCCCTCTCCCTCCCACCTATATATATATGAGGAGGGGACGCCTAGAAAACACAACATCAATTGTTAGACGTGTGCGGCTCCCCCCCTCCACAGTTTATACCCCCGGTCATATTTCTCGCGGTGCTTAGGTGAAGCCGTGCGCGGATTACTTCACCATCACCGTCACCACGCTGTCATGCTATCGAACTCACCTACTACCTCGACACCTTGCTGGATCAAGAAAGCGAGAGATGTCACTGAGCTGAATGTGTGCAGAACTCGGAGGTGTCGTTCGTTCGGTACTCGATCGGTGGAACGCGAAGAAAGTTCAACTACATCAACCGCATTGTGAAACGCTTATGCTTACGGTGTACGAGGGTACGTAGACACACTCTCCCTCTCGTTGCTATGCATCTCCATGGATAGATTATTGCGTGTGTGTAGAATTTTTTTTGTTTTCCATGCAACGATTCTGAGTAGTGGCATCCAAGCCAAGTCTATGCGTAGATGATATGCATGAGTAGAACACAAAGAGTTATGGGCGGTGATAGTCATACTGCTTACCACCAACGTCTTATTTTGATTCGGCGGTATTGTGGGATGAAGCGCCCCGGACGAACCTTACATGTCCATGCACATGAGACCGGTTCCACCGACAGACATGCTCGGTTCATTATACGTGGATGGTAGGTATGGTTTTCTCCTCCGACGTCGCAGTCTTCTGGGGGTGCCAAATCCAAAGTACAATGGCGTAGCCGGTGTGTTGCCCCGTTCTGATTCGTTCAACGTAATGCTTTCGCCTTTGGCGAGCCACTTTGGAGGTCCGCAAAGTTGCATATCAGCGATGGAGACGCGTCGAGCTCGGGTATGGAGGTGATCCGTCATTTTTTCCTTTGGAGGCTGCTATGGTGGTGCCAGAGGCAGGTGACGGGCGTTGATGTCAAGCTCAAAGGTTTCTTCGGCCTTATTAGTGCTTTTACTTCTTGGTTGTTGTTCCTTTGTGCAAAGGCTAGCGTTCTGTTATTTGTTCAGTTTTGGCAGGTCGGCATGTACGTGGCTTGTACTATGATCCTTATAGTATAAATGGGACATGTATTCCACGCAAAAAAATCTTCTATTTTCGTCTGGTATTCTCATGAGCATAGATGGGTAATAAATTTATATATTTCATTATCATAAAATTCATAATACCAGCATTTATTTTTGTTATCATTGTATTAAATATATTAGTTTAGGAAATTGTAGGGATGTGTCTGACTATATTTTTTTCATTTTATACTTTGGTGGAACGGTAAAGAACTAGTGAAGATGCGTTTAAAGACCTTTGACATGAATTATTCATGCTAACTACAGATTGTGCAGGATGGGTGTGAGTTGAGGAAACCCTTTTTATTATACTTGATCTCAAACATTGTGCGAATGAACTAAAGACAACTTTTTTTATATTATGCAAGACTTTCTTAAGCGCATCAAATATATCTTAATTTGTAATAGTTTTTTTGTTGGATCTTCGTTTTATATTAATACATCGTCAAATTGCCTCTTATTATTAATTTACATTTCCTTTTAAAAAATACATTGCAACCGAAGTGAACTTCAGTTATTACCCGACTGTGCCCATGTTATATTGTCTCTACATGTGAAATTTAACATGCACTATCTTTATATAACTCCAGCAAAATATATTTTAAAAGCCCGTGGCAACGCACGAGCATTCTACTAGTAAATAATAGTTGTGGATGTTTAACGCTAACGTGCTTCAACTTCATTAGAAAGACATGTCCACCAAGATTTGACTCATTTGCATTTACTCCATTAGTTGGTAGATCGGGAGGCATTTTAACAGTCTGGTGTCCAATTCACTTTAAAGGAGAGTTGTTGTTTCAGAATAACTATGTTGTGTCTGTGATGCTGCAATCCAACAGATGTGGCAGTTGTTGGACACTAACAAACATTTATGCACCCTGCCAAGATGACAAAAAAGTAGAGTTCTTGAACTGGCTGGAAGGAACCCAAATTCCTGACAATGCAGATTGGTTATTAGTTGGGGATTTCAACCTTATAAGGAGCTTTGAGGACAGAAACAAACCAGGAGGGAATCTTAATGACATGTTTCATTTTAATGGTGTCATCAGTCAGTTGGGATTAATTGAAATACCTCTAAAGGGTAGGAAATACACTTGGAGTAATATGCAGGATAACCCCCTTCTTGAAAGATTAGACTGGGTTTTCACATCAACCTCTTGGACCCTGTCATATCCCAACACTTTGGCTTTCCCTCTTGCTATGACCACTTCGGATCATGTTCCATGTGTTATCCAAATACAAAATTCCATGCCTAAAAGTACCATCTTTAGATTTGAGAACTGGTGGTTGGACCATCAAAGTTTTTTTTTCCTCTAGTTGAATCCATTTGGACACAAAGTATTCATTACGCGGAGGCTGCTAAGAGGATTAATACCAAGATGAAGATCCTTAGGAAACAGCTCAAACTTATGGCCAAAACTCCGTCCAACCTGAAGGAAGATATTGCTAATGCAAATGCTTTGATTGAAATGCTTGACACAATTGAAAACTTCAGAAATCTTGCTGACATTGAAGCCGAACTCAGGAGGGATATTAAGCTTCATCTAGAACAACTCTTATTACAGCAAAAAGCTTACTGGCAGCAGAGTGGGGAAATAAAGTGGGTGACTCTGGGCAATGAAAACTCTAAAAATTTTCATGCCATGGCAACAATTCAGCATATGCATAACTATACTGCTTCACTCAAACAGGCGGATGGTACAGAGGTCAGTAGTCATGATGCCAAAGCAACACTTCTGCTTGAGGCTTTCAAAGATAGATTACGGCAATTAGGCAACTTTGAAATTCCACAGGAATTACTTAGTATTTTACCAACTCATCATGATCTGTCATTCCTTGAAGCTCCTTTTTCCAATGATGAGATTGATGCAATTATCAAGGAATTGCCTTCTAACAAATCCCCGGGTCCTGATGGTTTTAATACTGACTTCATCAAGAAGTGTTGGCCAGTTATCAAACAAGACTTTTATGATCATTGCAACCAATTTCATAGAGGAGACATTTGCATTCAAAGCATTAACAGTTCGTTCATCACTCTCATACCAAAGAATAATGCTGCTTCTACAGTTCATGATGTTAGACCCATTTCCTTACTCAGTTGTACAATCAAACTGATTCCTAAACTCCTTGCAAATAGGCTGCAATCAGTAATCCTGGAACTTATACATGTTAATCAATATGGATTTATTAAATCAAGGACCATACAGGATTGCATAGCTTGGGCATATGAATATCTGTTCCAATGTCACAAGAGCAAAAATCCATCAGTTGTGCTTAAATTAGACTTTGAAAAGGCTTTCGATAAGATTGAACATGGTATGATTTTGGCTGTTCTAAAGCAGAGGGGTTTTGGCCCCAAGTGGTGTTCTTGGATTCAGCAAATTTTGGGCAGTGCCACTTCAGTTGTTCTTTTAAATGAAGTTCCAGGGAATAACTTCAAATGTAGAAGAGGGGTTAGGCTGGGGGATCCTCTGTCCCCACTCCTGTTTGTGCTAGCAGCTGATTTCTTGTAGACAATTCTAAATGATGCTATCTAGAAAGGCTCTTTACAGGTTCCAGTTAGCTTTGCATCCTGTCGGGACTTCCCCATATTGCAATATGCAGATGACACGCTCATTTTCGTGCCAGCTTCTATCGATTAGATGACTCATCTCGTGCAGCTAGTTAGTATCTTTTCTAGAGCCTCTGGTTTGCAAGTCAACTATCACAAGTCAAGTATCTTACCCATTAATGTACAGGAGGACACCTTGCATCAACTATCCAATCTTCTGGGTTGCACCATTGGAACTTTCCCGTTCATGTATCTTGGCACACCCCTCAGTTATACAAAACCAAAGATGCAGTTCTTCATGTATATCATCTAGAGAATTCAAAAGAGACTCAATGCATGCTCTCAGTATCTCAGTTACGATGGGAGACTATTGATGGTTAATGCGGTCCTCTCCTCATTACCAACTTTCATCATGAGCTGCATCATACTTTACAAAGGTATAATTGACCAGATTGATAAGTACAGAAGGCATCTTTTCTGGAGAGGTAAAGACTTGGAAAAAAAGAACCCACCACTGGCTGCCTGGGATCTAATCTGCCAACCAAAGGAAAGAGGTGGGATCGGCATTCTGAATCTTTTAACACAAAATGCTTGTTTGCTAATGAAAATGTTACACAAGTTTATGAATCACAGTGATATACCATGGGTTAAGATGATATGGGAAATTTACTATCAGAATGCCTTGCCTGATACACAATTGGTGAGTTGTTCATTTTGGTGGAGAGATTGCTTAACATGCTGGTTGTACATTACAGAATGGTCGAACTTTGGACTTTTGGTCTGATCCATGGGATGGAGAACCTAAACTTACACTCTGGCCACATTTACACTCTTTCGCTATCAAGCAACAAATCTCCATCGCTGAACTATGGCACACAGAGGATCTACACTTCCACCTGCCTCTGTCAGAGGAGGCTTATGCACAATTTCAGGAAGTGGAACAGTTCTTACAGGATGTCATTCTCACAGCTGACCATGACATCTGGCAGATACCTGGTCAATCTGCATATAAGGTTTCTCAGGTTTACAAAATACTTTCACCAGCTACAGAAATTCTGCCAGTACTGAAATGGCTCTGGAAGACGTGCTGCCAATTAAAACACAAGATATTTTTTTGGCTGCTGATCAACGACAGACTGAATACGCGAGCGCTCCTTCAACGTAAGAATTTATTTATTCAAGATTATACTTGTGTTATGTGTAATATGCAGGTCACTGAAGCACGAGATCATCTTTTCCTGCACTGTCCTTTTGCGCAACTATGCTGGAAGTATATTTGTCCAGGCTGGTCTCCCACGCACCTTGGCATCCAAGAGATAAATGCATTGAAGCAATTACTCAATGTTCCGTTCTCTCTTGAGATCATCATTCTTATTTCCTGGGCGATCTGGACAACGAGGAATGATTTCATTTTCAAGAGGATCCCACCAAGTGTGTATCATTGCATGAGAAAATTTAAAGAAGAACTCAAGTGGTTCATCTACAGAGCGAAAAGACAGGAATACAGCGGCTTTCATGATTGGGTGAAAGATTTTCGCTAAGCCATACTGTAATTGTTGTAATGTAGTATTCTAGATTTATTCTTTATTCTTTTGTACTTGTATTGTAATTATTTCTTTCTTTCTTGAAGACTTCGTATTTATTTTCAAAAATTAATAAAAATACGCAGCAGAGTCCTGTTGTTTCCTTAAAAAAACGCTAACGTGCTTGGTCTGGTGGTCATCTAAGCGAGTCAATTACCACTAGCAGGTGGGCCTACACGGTGCTGGCACACTGCATGTGCAGGCCATACGACCGAATACAATAGAATGCACCGTATTTACACGCTGAGACAAGTTAAGTGAAAATCCGTATTTTACAAGTTTTAGAACCAAACTGAATATCAAGTGCAAGTTGTGTGACTACCAGTGATATTACCTCCGCCGGTTTTATACCTTCGGTTCATGCAAAAACCGGCCAGTTTACATGGTTTTTTGGGTCCAATTTCAGCTCGGTCTTTTTTGTTTGAAAACCCGATAGGGGCGCCGGTTCCGTTTTTTCCGATCCGACTGCCGGTCTAGTCCGGTTTTTTAAACTATGGGCCCAACAATATAAATCTGAAATTAAACTGCTCCTCTCCATAACTTCATTCATCCATTCCTCCATAGAGACACTCTTTCTAATGCTGGATATATGTTTCTGATCAACGTTTACCACCTAAGTGAACATCCAGATTATCGAACAAGTTATCGGTTACTTTCCGGTCAACGTTTACCACCTGAGTGAACATCCAGATTACGGAACAAGTTATCGGTTAACTTCGTGTCAACATTTACCACCCGAGTGAACATCCAGAATATGCAACAAGTTTTTGGCCAACGTTTACAACCTTACTGAAAATTCAAATTAGTTGTCATCACATTGGGCAAAAGATGGGCATTCAAGAAATTCGGTGCCACCTGTACGTAACGCTGACGATGGATGCTTTGACGTGTTAAGGGAAGCCCACTGATCCTGCCATTTACATGACATGTTTTCTTGTGCCGTTCATCACGATATAGAGATCAAAGGGAAATATACGGTGTGAATTATAAGTGTCTGTGAAAAGACAATGAGAGACTAGAGGAAAAAGGAAGAAAGCAATGGTGCCGAGGAATCTAGAAGTAGGTAATATCATGTAGTGATGGGTTGGCACGGAAAATATGTAGGATTTGTTGTTGAAACTCGGCCCTCAGGATTGATCACATCAAATCATGATGAACGCGCACGCGCAATTTCTTTTTTACCAAAGGCACATGTCGTACCTTTCTTTTCCCTATTTTTCTTTTCTGTTTTCTTGCACCACGGTAGAAATCTATGCCCTGGCCGGTTTTTGGTTCTGGAAAAACTGATGGATTACCACTAGCAGGTGGGCCTACACGGTGCTGGCACACTGCATGTGCAGGCCATACGACCGAATACAATAGAATGCACCGTATTTACACGCTGAGACAAGTTAAGTGACCAGAAATCCGTATTTTACAAGTTTTAGAATCAAACTGAATATCAAGTGCAAGTTGTGTGACTACCAGTGATATTACCTCCGCCGGTTTTATACCTTCGGTTCATGCAAAAACCGGCCAGTTTACAA
This sequence comes from Triticum urartu, assembly GCF_056163025.1. Classification (NCBI taxonomy): domain Eukaryota; kingdom Viridiplantae; phylum Streptophyta; class Magnoliopsida; order Poales; family Poaceae; genus Triticum; species Triticum urartu. The sequence continues at coordinate 584,139,488 of NC_141877.1, forward strand.
GTTTTAGAACCAAACTGAATATCAAGTGCAAGTTGTGTGACTACCAGTGATATTACCTCCGCCGGTTTTATACCTTCGGTTCATGCAAAAACCGGCCAGTTTACGCGCAATTTCTTTTTTACCAAAGGCACGGTCAATAACTAAGATGTTAAGTGTGTATCCGAGAAAACTGATGTTGACTTCTTGGTTCTGGATTTCTTCTTTGCATTTGACTCCAATGTATTGCACAACAATTGTCTACTAGATTATCTTGACGTGTGTTTCACCTCATTAGCTCTAGATCACACACAAAAAGATTTCCTGGGTATTGTTGCAAGACATGAGAATTACTGGAATGGTTCATTACACCACGGCAGAACTGCCAATTCTGCCTGAACCTCCGCCGCCCCTCTCGCCGGCCGACGGGGGTGGATCGGGGGCCAACGGGAGGGGGTGTTCCCCGTCGTCGCTCCGCATAGATGACCTGCCTTGTGGGGAGGTGTTTCCGCCGCCGCCGCCTCGTCGGTTGTCGCCGGATTCGCCGCTCCCTGAGGATCTGCAGCCGGCGCTCATGGTTGCAGCGGATCTACTCCCTCCCTCGCCGTCCCCTAGTTCGGCGGATCGGGATTGGGACTTTTTGCATCCACGAAATGGTTAGTGCGTTTTCAAGATGATAGGGCGCCGGGGCGATGGATCAATGGCTCGATCTACTCGCATCCGTCTCGTTGGATGACGATCCAAGATGAAGATGGAGATATTTTGGCCGGACGACATCTCTACGTTGATGAAGAGCTTGCGATCGGTAAGAGTCTAATTATCGATGTTTTCAATATCGAGGTTCTTGAGTGTGTGCAGGCTCCCATGGATTGCGACGAGCAACTCGATGTACTGGATCTTACGGAGGACGCCGACGGACCCAAGACCACGCAGCGGGTTGGAGGACATTTCTGGATTCTTGCTGATGAAGATGATGGCGATGATGATCCACCGGAAACGACGGTTCGGCCACCAACTTCAGCTGGCGTGGCTACATCTGCTTCGGTACCTAAAACTATGGTGAGTAGTAAGAAATCGGTCTCTTTCGGCACTCCGGTTCCTTCGCAGAAGTCGAAAGTGAAACCATGGAGTGGACCTTTGCCGAAGGAGGGGCCGCCGGCTATCACGTTGTCGGATTTTTTTCTCCCCGAGTGCTGGACGAGAGTAACTCGGAGAAAGAAGAAAGGAGGTCGCAGGGATTCACAACGATCGCCGGCGGTGGCCGCTGCGTGTGACATTCGAGCGGCCAGGTCTGAGCGTTTGAATGCTCTTTTGGGTTCAGGTGGGCCGCCGGAGAGTATTCGCGATGTGGGCCTGGCTAATACTGGGCTTGAGGCCCAGGGGGTTGGCCAGGTTCGCGTAGCGACGGGCGTGGGAGATGTGCATGAGGTTGCATCGGACCGAGCGCCCTTGCATGCACGATCTGTCTCACCCCCTCTCGTTGGTGCCGCTAGCGTTCGCCGTCGCGGGACAGTAGGTTTTCCTTCGGCTTCCTTGCGCCGCCTCCTCCCTGCTCGCACCGGAGTTCGACGACTCCCACTGGCGGAGATGCCGCCTAAGCCACCACCGCCACGGGCTGCGCCGGGGGTGAGAAACCCGGCCGGGGCCGCGGGGGCCTCCGCTCCTCCGGCCGCGTCTGCGACTGCGCCGGGCCCCGCTCGGTCGGCGCCTACCACTCGGGCCGTTCCACCGCCGCCTCGGGGAGCGCCTCCTCCGCCTCCGGCTAGGGTGGCCCTGTCGTCCAAGACCGCGCCACCTCCGCTTCCCCAACCTAGGGCAGCACCACCACCGCCACCAAGGGCTGAGCCCCAACGGCCATGGCCGAGGCAGATGGCGGGTGGTCGCGGCGGCAATGGCCTTGCCGCGAACGGCCGTGGGGCGGGGGCGTCGGTGGGGGATGATCGGAATCCTCCGCGTGGGCAGTGGGGCGATGATGGTCATGATGCTTATGGCTTTGGGCTGCATAGGGGATCGTCGTCTACTGGTGGTGGACGTGGACATGCATGGGTGGATGACGGCAATGCCAACCAAGGTTTCCAAGGACCGCCCGGCAACTTTGTGGAGGGTGCGGTTGGCCCCAATAACCGTTCTTTCCGGGGTCGTTTCCGCGGAGGGCGGGGCGGGAACAGACGTTTCTATTGTTGGGTTTCGTAGTAATTTCAAAAAATTACCTACGCACATGCAAGATCATGTGATGCATAGAAACGAGAGGGGAGAGCGTTGTCTACGTACCCAACGCAGACCGACTGCGGAAGCGCTGACACGACGTAGAGGAAGTAGTCGTACGTCTTCACGATCCAACCGATCAAGCACCGAAACTACGGCACCTCTGAGTTCGAGCACACGTTCAGCTCGATGACGATCCCCGGACTCCGATCCAGCAAAGTGTCGGGGAAGAGTTCCGTCAGCACGACGGCGTGGTGACGATCTTGATGAACTACAGCAGCAGGGCTTCGCCTAAACTCCGCTACAGTATTTTCGAGGAATATGGTGGCAGGGGGCACCGCACACGGCTAAGGAATAGATCACGTGGATCAACTTGTGTTTTTCTGGGGTGCCTCTGCCTCAGTATATAAAGGAGCCAAGGGGGGAGGGGGCGCCGGCCAAGGAGGAGGGCGCAGGAGGAGTCCTACTCCTTCCGGGAGTAGGACTCCCCCCCAATCCTATTCCAACTAGGATTCCCAAGGGGGGAGAGAGAGAGGGGGGCCGGCCACCTTCTCCTATCCACTAAGGCCCATGAAGGCCCATATGGCTCCCGGGGGGGGGGGGGGGGGTTCCGGTAACCTCCCGGTAACCCGGTAAAATCCCGATTTCACCCGGAACACTTCCGATATCCAAATATAGGCTTCCAATATATCAATCTTTACGTCTCGACCATTTCGAGACTCCTCGTCATGTCCGTGATCACATCCGGGACTCCGAACAACCTTCGGTACATCAAAATGCATAAACTCATAATATAACTGTCATCGTAACCTTAAGCGTGCGGACCCTACGGGTTCGAGAACAATGTAGACATGACCGAGACACGTCTCCGGTCAATAACCAATAGCGGGACCTGGATGCCCATATTGGCTCCTACATATTGGTCCTTTTGTGAAATCTGGCTCCTACATATTGGTCCTTTTGTGAAATCTGGATTCCTTTGCCAAGGCAATTGCACCAGTATTGTCACAAAAGATTTTCATTGGACCCGATGCATTAGGTATGACACCTAGATCGGATATGAACTCCTTCATCCAGACTCCTTCGTTCGCTGCTTCCGAAGCAGCTATGTACTCCGCTTCACATGTAGATCCCGCTACGACGCTTTGTTTAGAACTACACCAACTGACAGCTCCACCGTTTAATGTAAACACGTATCCGGTTTGCGATTTAGAATCGTCCGGATCAGTGTCAAAGCTTGCATCAACGTAACCTTTTACGGTGAGCTCTTTGTCACCTCCATATACGAGAAACATATCCTTAGTCCTTTTCAGGTATTTCAGGATGTTCTTGACCGCTGTCCAGTGATCCATTCCTGGATTACTTTGGTACCTCCCTGCTAAACTTACAGCAAGGCACACATCAGGTCTGGTACACAGCATTGCATACATGATAGATCCTATGGCTGATGCATAGGGAACATCTTTCATATTCTTTCTATCTTCTGCAGTGGTCGGGCATTGAGTCTTACTCAACTTCACACGTTGTAACACAGGCAAGAACCCTTTCTTTGCTTGATCCATTTTGAACTTTTTCAAAACTTTGTCAAGGTATGTGCTTTGTGAAAGTCCAATTAAGCGTCTCGATCTATCTCTATAGATCTTAATGCCCAATATGTAAGCAGCTTCACCGAGGTCTTTCATTGAAAAACTTTTATTCAAGTATCCCTTTATGCTATCCAGAAATTCTATATCATTTCCAATCAGCAATATGTCATCCACCTATAATATCAGAAATGCTACAGAGCTCCCACTCACTTTCTTGTAAATACAGGCTTCTCCAAAAGTCTGTATAAAACCAAATGTTTTGATTACACTATCAAAGCGTTTATTCCAACTCCGAGAGGCTTGCACCAGTCCATAAATGGATCGCTGGAGCTTGCACACTTTGTTAGCTCCCTTTGGATCGACAAAACCTTCTGGTTGCATCATATACAACTCTTCTTCCAGAAATCCATTCAGGAATGCAGTTTTGACATCCATTTGCCAAATTTCATAATCATAAAATGCGGCAATTGCTAACATGATTCGGACAGACTTAAGCATCGCCACGGGTGAGAAGGTCTCATCGTAGTCAACCCCTTGAACTTGTCGAAAACCTTTCGCGACAAGTCGAGCTTTGTAGACAGTAACATTACCATCAGCGTCAGTCTTCTTCTTGAAGATCCATTTATTCTCAATTGCTTGCCGATCATCGGGCAAGTCAACTAAAGTCCATACTTTGTTCTCATACATGGATCCCATCTCAGATTTCATGGCTTCAAGCCATTTTGCGGAATCTGGGCTCACCATCGCTTCTTCATAGTTCGTAGGTTCATCATGATCTAGTAGCATGACTTCCAGAACAGGATTACCGTACCACTCTGGTGCGGATCTTACTCTGGTTGATCTACGAGGTTCAGTAGTATCTTGATCTGAAGTTTCATGATCATCATCATTAGCTTCCTCACTTATTGGTGTAGGTGTCGCAGAAACAGTTTTCTGTGATGTACTACTTTCCAATAAGGGAGTAGGTACAATTACCTCGTCAAGTTCTACTTTCCTCCCACTCACTTCTTTCGAGAGAAACTCCTTCTCCAGAAAGTTTCCAAATTTAGCAACAAAAGTCTTGCCTTCGGATCTGTGATAGAAGGTGTATCCAATAGTTTCCTTTGGATATCCTATGAAGACACATTTCTCCGATTCGGGTTCGAGCTTATCAGGTTGAAGCTTTTTCACATAAGCATCGCAGCGCCAAACTTTTAGAAACGACAACTTTGGTTTCTTGCCAAACCACAGTTCATAAGGTGTCGTCTCAACGGATTTTGATGGTGTCCTATTTAACGTGAATGCAGCCGTCTCTAGAGCGTATCCCCAAAACGATAGCGGTAAATCAGTAAGAGACATCATAGATCGCACCATATCTAGTAAAGTACGATTACGACGTTCGGACACACCATTACGCTGTGGTGTTCCGGGTGGCGTGAGTTGCGAAACTATTCCACAATTTTTCAAATGTACACCAAAGTCGTAACTCAAATATTCTCCTCCACGATCAGATCGTAGAAACTTTATTTTCTTGTTACGATGATTTTCCACTTCACTCTGAAATTCTTTGAACTTTTCAAATGTTTAAGACTTATGTTTCATTAAGTAGATATACCCATATCTGCTTAAATCATCTGTGAAGGTGAGAAAATAACGATATCCGCCACGAGCCTCAATATTCATCGGACCGCATACATCTGTATGTATGATTTCCAACAAATCTGTTGCTCTCTCCATAGTACCGGAGAACGGTGTTTTAGTCATCTTGCCCATGAGGCACGGTTCGCAAGTACCAAGCGATTCATAATCAAGTGGTTCCAAAAGCCCATCAGTATGGAGTTTCTTCATGTGCTTTATACCGATATGACCTAAACGGCAGTGCCACAAATAAGTTGCACCATCATTATCAACTCTGCATCTTTTGGCTTCAACAGTATGAATATGTGTATCACTACTCCCGAGATTTAATAAGAATAGACCACTCTTCAAGGGTGTGTGACCATAAAAGATATTACTCATATAAATAGAACAACCATTATTCTCTGATTTAAATGAATAACCGTCTCGCATTAAACAAGATCCAGATATAATGTCCATGCTCAACGCTGGCACCAAATAACAATTATTTAGGTCTAATACTAATCCCGAAGGTAGATGTAGAGGTAGCGTGCCGACCGCGATCACATCGACTTTGGAACCGTTTCCCACGTGCATCGTCACCTCGTCCTTAGCCAATCTTCGCTTAATCCGTAGTCCCTGTTTCGAGTTGCAAATATTAGCAACAGAACCAGTATCAAATACCCAGATGCTACTGCGAGCTCTAGTAAGGTACACATCAATAACATGTATATCACATATACTTTTGTTCACCTTGCCATCCTTCTTATCTGCCAAATACTTGGGGCAGTTCCGCTTCCAGTGACCAGTCTGCTTGCAGTAGAAGCACTCAGTTTCAGGCTTAGGTCCAGACTTGGGTTTCTTCTCTTGATCAGCAACTTGCTTGTTGTTCTTCTTGAAGTTCCCCTTTTTCTTCCTTTTGCCCTTTTTCTTGAAACTAGTGGTCTTGTTGACCATCAAAACTTGATGCTCCTTCTTGATTTCTACCTCCGCAGCTTTCAGCATTGCGAAGAGCTCGGGAATTGTCTTGTTCAACCCTTGCATATTATAGTTCATCACGAAGCTCTTGTAGCTTGGTGGTAGTGATTGGAGAATTCCGTCAATGACGCAATCATCTGGAAGATTAACTCCCAATTGAATCAAGTGATTATTATACCCAGAAATTTTGAGTATATGCTCACTGACAGAACTGTTCTCTTCCATCTTGCAGCTATAGAACTTATTGGAGACTTCATCTCTCTCAATCCGGGCATTTGCTTGAAATATCAACTTCAACTCCTGGAACATCTCATATGCTCCATGACGTTCAAAACGTCGTTGAAGTCCCGATTCTAAGCCGTAAAGCATGGCAAACTGAACTATCGAGTAGTCATCAGCTTTGCTCTGCCAGACGTTCATAACATCTGGTGTTGCTCCAGCAGCAGGCCTGGCACCCAGCGGTGCTTCCAGGATGCAATTCTTCTGTGCAGCAATGAGGATAATCCTCAAGTTACGGACCCAGTCCATGTAATTGCTACCATCATCTTTCAACTTTGCTTTCTCAAGGAATGCATTAAAATTCAACGGAACAATAGCACGAGCCATCTATCTACAATCAACATAAACAAGCAAGATACTATCAGGTACTAAGTTCATGATAAATTTAAGTTCAATTAATCATATTACTTAAGAACTCCCACTTAGATAGACATCCCTCTAATCCTCTAAGTGATTACATGATCCAAATCAACTAAACCATGTCCGATCATCACGTGAGATGGAGTAGTTTCATTGGTGAACATCATTATGTTGATCATATCTACTATATGCTTCACGCTCGACCTTTCGGTCTCCGTGTTCCGAGGCCATATCTGTATATGCTTGGCTCGTCAAGTATAACCTGAGTATTCCGCGTGTGCAACTGTTTTGCACCCGTTGTATTTGAACGTAGAGCCTATCACACCCGATCATCACGTGGTGTCTCAGCACGAAGAACTTTCGCAACGGTGCATACTCAGGGAGAACACTTCTTGATAATTTAGTGAGAGATCATCTTATAATGCTACCGTCAATCAAAGCAAGATAAGATGCATAAAAGATAAACATCACATGCAATCAATATAAGTGATATGATATGGCCATCATCATCTTGTGCCTGTGATCTCCATCTCCGAAGAACCGTCATGATCACCATCGTCATCGGCGCGACACCTTGATCTCCATCGTAGCATCGTTGTCGTCTCGCCAATCTTATGCTTCCACGACTATCGCTACCGCTTAGTGATAAAGTAAAGCATTACATCGCGATTGCATTGCATACAATAAAGCGACAACCATATGGCTCCTGCCAGTTGCCAATAACTCGGTTACAAAACATGATCATCTCATACAATAAAATTTAGCATCATGTCTTGACCATATCACATCACAACATGCCCTGCAAAAACAAGTTAGACGTCCTCTACTTTGTTGTTGCAAGTTTTACGTGGCTGCTACGGGCTTAAGCAAGAACCAATCTCACCTACGCATCAAAACCACAACGATAGGTTGTCAAATAGACTCCGTTTTAACCTTCGCAAGGACCGGGCATAGCCACACTCGGTTCAACTAAAGTTGGAGAGACAGTCGCCCGCAAGCCACCTGTGTGCAAAGCACGTCGGGGGAACCGATCTTGCGTAAGCATACGCGTAATGTTGGTCCGGGTCGTCTCGTCCAACAATACCGCCGAACCAAAGTATGACATGCTGGTAGGCAGTATGACTTATATCGCCCACAACTCACTTGTGTTCTACTCGTGCATATAACATCAAACCATAAAACCTAGGCTCGGATGCCACTGTTGGGGAACGCAGTAATTTCAAAAAATTTCCTACGCACACGCAAGATCATGATGATGCATAGCAACGAAGGGGAGAGTATGATCTACGTACCCTTGTAGATCGCAACGGAAGCGTTGACACAACGTAGAGGAAGTAGTCGTACGTCTTCTTCCCGATCCGACCGATCCAAGCACCGTTACTCCGGCACCTACGAGTTCTTAGCACACGTACAGCTCGATGACGATCCCCGGGCTCTGATCCAGCAAAGCTTCGGGGAGGAGTTCCGTCAGCACGACGGCGTGGTGACGATCTTGATGTTCTACCGACGCAGGGCTTCGCCTAAGCACTACAACGATATGATCGAGGTGGAATATGGTGGCAGGGGGCACCGCACACGGCAAAGGAACGATCTCAATGATCAACTTGTGTGTCTAGAGGTGCCCCTGCCTCCGTATATAAAGGAGCCAAGGGGGAGGGGGCCGCCGGCCAGGAGGAGGGCGCAGGAGGAGTCCTACTCCTACCGGGAGTAGGACTCCCCCCCCCAATCCTAGTTGGACTAGGATTCCCCGAGGGGGAAAGAGAGAGAGGGGGGCCGACCACCTCTCCTAGTCCTAATAGTACTAGGGGAGGGGGGAGGCACGCGGCAACCTTGGGCTGCCCCTTTCTCCTTTCCACTAAAGCCCATAAAGGCCCATATGACTCCCGGGGGGTTCCGGTAACCTCCCGGTACTCCGGTAAAATCCCGATTTCACCCGAACACTTCCGATATCGAAATATAGGCTTCCAATATATCAATATTTATGTCTCGACCATTTCGAGACTCCTCGTCATGTCCGTGATCACATCCGGGACTCCGAACTAACTTTGGTACATCAAAATGCATAAACTCATAATAACTGTCATCGTAACATTAAGCGTGCGGACCCTACGGTTCGAGAACAATGTAGACATGACTGAGACACATCTCCGGTCAATAACCAATAGCGGGACCTGGATGCCCATATTGGCTCCTACATATTCTACGAAGATCTTTATCGGTCAGACCGCATAACAACATACATTGTTCCCTTTGTCATCGGTATGTTACTTGCCCGAGATTCGATCGTCGGTATCCAATACCTAGTTCAATCTCGTTACCGGCAAGTCTCTTTACTCGTTCCATAATACATCATCTCACAACTAACATATTAGTTGTAATGCTTGCAAGGCTTATGTGATGTGTATTACCGAGAGGGCCCAGAGATACCTCTCCGACAATTGGAGTGACAAATCCTAATCTCGAAATACGCCAACCCAACATCTACCTTTGGAGACACCTGTAGTACTCCTTTATAATCACCCAGTTACGTTGTGACGTTTGGTAGCACCCAAAGTGTTCCTCCGGCAAACGGGAGTTGCATAATCTCATAGTCATAGGAACATGTATAAGTCATGAAGAAAGCAATAGCAACATACTAAACGATCGGGTGCTAAGCTAATGGAATGGGTCATGTCAATCAGATCATTCAACTAATGATGTGATCCCGTTAATCAAATAACAACTCTTTGTTCATGGTTAGGAAACATAACCATCTTTGATTAACGAGCTAGTCAAGTAGAGGCATACTAGTGACACTAAGTTTGTCTATGTATTCACACATGTATTATGTCTCCGGTTAATACAATTCTAGCATGAATAATAAACATTTATCATGATATAAGGAAATAAATAATAACTTTATTATTGCCTCTAGGGCATATTTCCTTCAGTCTCCCACTTGCACTAGAGTCAATAATCTAGATTACACAGTAATGATTCTTACACCCATGGAGTCTTGGTGCTGATCATGTTTTGCTCGTGGAAGAGGCTTAGTCAACGGGTCTGCAACATTCAGATCCGTATGTGTCTTGCAAATCTCTATGTCTCCCACCTGGACTAGATCCCGGATGGAATTGAAGTGTCTCTTGATGTGCTTGGTTCTGTTGTGAAATCTGGATTCCTTTGCCAAGGCAATTGCACCAGTATTGTCACAAAAGATTTTCATTGGACCCGATGCACTAGGTATGACACCTAGATCGGATATGAACTCCTTCATCCAGACTCCTTCGTTCGCTGCTTCCGAAGCAGCTATGTACTCCGCTTCACATGTAGATCCCGCTACGACACTTTGTTTAGAACTGCACCAACTGACAGCTCCACCATTTAATGTAAACACGTATCCGGTTTGCGATTTAGAATCGTCCGGATCAGTGTCAAAGCTTGCATCAACGTAACCTTTTACGGTGAGCTCTTTGTCACCTCCATAGACGAGAAACATATCCTTAGTCCTTTTCAGGTATTTCAGGATGTTCTTGACCGCTGTCCAGTGATCCACTCCTGGATTACTTTGCCCTGCTAAACTTATAGCAAGGCACACATCAGGTCTGGTACACAGCATTGCATACATGATAGAGCCTATGGCTGAAGCATAGGGAACATCTTTCATTTTCTCTCTATCTTCTGAAGTGGTCGGGCTTTGAGTCTTACTCAATCTCACACCTTGTAACACAAGCAAGAACCCTTTCTTTGCTTGATCCATTTTGAACTTTTCAAAACTTTGTCAAGGTATGTGCTTTGTGAAAGTCCAATTAAGCGTCTCGATCTATCTCTATAGATCTTAATGCCCAATATGTAAGCAGCTTCACCGAGGTCTTTCATTGAAAAACTCTTATTCAAGTATCCCTTTATGCTATACAGAAATTCTATATTATTTCCAGTCAGTAATATGTCATCCACCTATAATATCAGAAATGCTACAGAGCTCCCACTCACTTTCTTGTAAATACAGGCTTCTCCAAAAGTCTGTATAAAACCAAATGTTTTGATTACACTATCAAAGCGTTTATTCCAACTCCGAGAGGCTTGCACCAGTCCATAAATGGACCGCTGGAGCTTGCACACTTTGTTAGCTCCCTTTGGATCGACAAAACCTTCTGGTTGCATCATATACAACTCTTCTTCCAGAAATCCATTCAGGAATGCAGTTTTGACATCCATTTGCCAAATTTCATAATCATAAAATGCGGCAATTGCTAACATGATTCGGACAGACTTAAGCATCGCCACAGGTGAGAAGGTCTCATCGTAGTCAACCCCTTGAACTTGTCGAAACCCTTTCGCGACAAGTCGAGCTTTGTAGACAGTAACATTACCATCAGCGTCAGTCTTCTTCTTGAAGATCCATTTATTCTCAATTGCTTGCCGATCATCGGGTAAGTCAACTAAAGTCCATACTTTGTTCTCATACATGGATCCCATCTCAGATTTCATGGCTTCAAGCCATTTTGCGGAATCTGGGCTCACCATCGCTTCTTCATAGTTCGTAGGTTCATCATGATCTAGTAGCATGACTTCTAGAATAGGATTACCGTACCACTCTGGTGCGGATCTTACTCTGGTTGATCTACGAGGTTCAGTAGTATCTTGATCTAAAGTTTCATGATCATCATCATTAGCTTCCTCACTTATTGGTGTAGGTGTCGCAGAAACAGTTTTCTGTGATGTACTACTTTCCAATAAGGGAGTAGGTACAATTACCTTGTCAAGTTCTACTTTCCTCCCACTCACTTCTTTCGAGAGAAACTCCTTCTCCAGAAAGTTTCCGAATTTAGCAACAAAAGTCTTGCCTTCGGATCTGTGATAGAAGGTGTATCCAATAGTTTCCTTTGGATATCCTATGAAGACACATTTCTCCGATTTGGGTTCGAGCTTATCAGGTTGAAGCTTTTTCACATAAGCATCGCAGCCCCAAACTTTTAGAAATGACAACTTCGGTTTCTTGCCAAACCACAGTTCATAAGGTGTCGTCTCAACGGATTTTGATGGTGCCCTATTTAACGTGAATGCAGCCGTCTCTAGAGCGTATCCCCAAAACGATAGCGGTAAATCAGTAAGAGACATCATAGATCGCACCATATCTAGTAAAGTACGATTACGATGTTCGGACACACCATTACGCTGTGGTGTTCCGGGTGGCGTGAGTTGCGAAACTATTCCACAATTTTTCAAATGTACACCAAACTCATAACTCAAATATTCTCCTCCACGATCAGATCGTAGAAACTTTATTTTCTTGTTACGATGATTTTCCACTTCACTCTGAAATTCTTTGAACTTTTCAAATGTTTAAGACTTATGTTTCATTAAGTAGATATACCCATATCTGCTTAAATCATCTGTGAAGGTGAGAAAATAACGATATCCGCCACGAGCCTCAATATTCATCGGACCGCATACATCTGTATGTATGATTTCCAACAAATCTGTTGCTCTCTCCATAGTACCGGAGAACGGTGTTTTAGTCATCTTGCCCATGAGGCACGGTTCGCAAGTACCAAGCGATTCATAATCAAGTGGTTCCAAAAGCCCATCAGTATGGAGTTTCTTCATGCGCTTTATATCGATATGACCTAAACGGCAGTGCCACAAATAAGTTGCACCATCATTATCAACTCTGCATCTTTTGGCTTCAACATTATGAATATGTGTATCACTACTCCCGAGATTTAATAAGAATAGACCACTCTTCAAGGGTGTGTGACCATAAAAGATATTACTCATATAAATAGAACAACCATTATTCTCTGATTTAAATGAATAACCGTCTCGCATTAAACAAGATCCAGATATAATGTCCATGCTCAACGCTGGCACCAAATAACAATTATTTAGGTCTAATACTAATCCCGAAGGTAGATGTAGAGGTAGCGTGCCGACCGCGATCACATCGACTTTGGAACCGTTTCCCACGCGCATCGTCACCTCGTCCTTAGCCAATCTTCGCTTAATCCGTAGTCCCTGTTTCGAGTTGCAAATATTAACAACAGAACCAGTATCAAATACCCAGGTGCTACTGCGAGCATTAGTAAGGTACACATCAATAACATGTATATCACATATACCTTTGTTCACCTTGCCATCCTTCTTATCTGCCAAATACTTGGGGCAGTTCCGCTTCTAGTGACCAGTCTGCTTGCAGTAGAAGCACTCAGTTTCAGGCTTAGGTCCAGACTTGGGTTTCTTCTCTTGATCAGCAACTTGCTTGTTGTTCTTCTTGAAGTTCCCCTTCTTCTTCCCTTTGCCCTTTTTCTTGAAACTAGTGGTCTTGTTGACCATCAACACTTGATGCTCCTTCTTGATTTCTACCTCCGCAGCTTTCAGCATTGCGAAGAGCTCGGGAATTGTCTTGTTCATCCCTTGCATATTATAGTTCATCACGAAGCTCTTGTAGCTTGGTGGTAGTGATTGGAGAATTCCGTCAATGACGCAATCATCTGGAAGATTAACTCCCAATTGAATCAAGTGATTATTATACCCAGACATTTTGAGTATATGCTCACTGACAGAACTGTTCTCTTCCATCTTGCAGCTATAGAACTTATTGGAGACTTCATATCTCTCAATCCGGGCATTTGCTTGAAATATCAACTTCAACTCCTGGAACATCTCATATGCTCCATGACGTTCAAAACGTCGTTGAAGTCCCGATTCTAAGCCGTAAAGCATGGCACACTGAACTATCGAGTAGTCATCAGCTTTGCTCTGCCAGACGTTCATAACATCTGGTGTTGCTCCAGCAGCAGGCCTGGCACCCAGCGGTGCTTCCAGGACGCAATTCTTCTGTGCAGCAATGAGGATAATCCTCAAGTTACGGACCCAGTCTGTGTAATTGCTACCATCATCTTTCAACTTTGCTTTCTCAAGGAACGCATTAAAATTCGACGGAACAACAGCACGAGCCATCTATCTACAATCAACATAAACAAGCAAGATACTATCAGGTACTAAGTTCATGATAAATTTAAGTTCAATTAATCATATTACTTAAGAACTCCCACTTAGATAGACATCCCTCTAATCCTCTAAGTGATTACGTGATCCAAATCAACTAAACCATGTCCGATCATCACGTGAGATGGAGTAGTTTCATTGGTGAACATCATTATGTTGATCATATCTACTATATGATTCACGCTCGACCTTTCGGTCTCCGTGTTCCGAGGCCATATCTGTATATGCTTGGCTCGTCAAGTATAACCTGAGTATTCCGCGTGTGCAACTGTTTTGCACCCGTTGTATTTGAACGTAGAGCCTATCACACCCGATCATCACGTGGTGTCTCAGCACGAAGAACTTTCGCAACGGTGCATACTCAGGGAGAACACTTCTTGATAATTTAGTGAGAGATCATCTTATAATGCTACCGTCAATCAAAGCAAGATAAGATGCATAAAAGATAAACATCACATGCAATCAATATAAGTGATATGATATGGCCATCATCATCTTGTGCCTGTGATCTCCATCTCCGAAGAACCGTCATGATCACCATCGTCATCGGCGCGACACCTTGATCTCCATCGTAGCATCGTTGTCGTCTCGCCAATCTTATGCTTCCACGACTATCGCTACCGCTTAGTGATAAAGTAAAGCATTACATCGCGATTGCATTGCATACAATAAAGCGACAACCATATGGCTCCTGCCAGTTGCCGATAACTCGGTTACAAAACATGATCATCTCATACAATAAAATTTAGCATCATGTCTTGACCATATCACATCACAACATGCCCTGCAAAAACAAGTTAGACGTCCTCTACTTTGTTGTTGCAAGTTTTACGTGGCTGCCACGGGCTTAAGCAAGAACCAATCTCACCTACGCATCAAAACCACAACGATAGTTTGTCAAATAGACTCCGTTTTAACCTTCGCAAGGACCGGGCATAGCCACACTCGGTTCAACTAAAGTTGGAGAGACAGTCACCCGCAAGCCACCTGTGTGCAAAGCACGTCGGGGGAACCGATCTCGCGTAAGCGTACGCGTAATGTTGGTCCGGGTCGTCTTGTCCAACAATACCGCCGAACCAAAGTATGACATGCTGGTAGGCAGTATGACTTATATCGCCCACAACTCACTTGTGTTCTACTCGTGCATATAACATCAAACCATAAAACCTAGGCTCGGATGCCACTGTTGGGGAATGCAGTAATTTCAAAAAATTTCCTACGCCCACGCAAGATCATGATGATGCATAGCAACGAAGGGGAGAGTATGATCTACGTACCCTTGTAGATCGCAACGGAAGCGTTGACACAACGTAGAGGAAGTAGTCGTACGTCTTCTTCCCGATCCGACCGATCCAAGCACCGTTACTCCGGCACCTACGAGTTCTTAGCACACGTACAGCTCGATGACGATCCCCGGGCTCTGATCCAGCAAAGCTTCGGGGAGGAGTTCCGTCAGCACGACGGCGTGGTGACGATCTTGATGTTCTACCAACGCAGGGCTTCGCCTAAGCACTACAACGATATGATCGAGGTGGAATATGGTGGCAGGGGGCACCGCACACGGCTAAGGAACGATCTCAACGATCAACTTGTGTGTCTAGAGGTGCCCCTGCCTCCGTATATAAAGGAGCCAAGGGGGAGGGGGCCGCCGGCCAGGAGGAGGGCGCAGGAGGAGTCCTCCTACCGGGAGTAGGACTCCCCCCCCAATCCTAGTTGGACTAGGATTCCCCGAGGGGGAAAGAGAGAGAGGGGGGGGGCGACCACCTCGCCTAGTCCTAATAGGACTAGGGGAGGGGGGAGGCACGCGGCAACCTTGGGCTGCCCCTTTCTCCTTTCCACTAAAGCCCATAAAGGCCCATATGACTCCCGGGGGGTTCCGGTAACCTCCCGGTACTCCGGTAAAATCCCGATTTCACGCAAACACTTCCGATATCGAAATATAGGCTTCCAATATATCAATCTTTATGTCTCGACCATTTCGAGACTCCTCGTCATGTCCGTGATCACATCCGGGACACCGAACTAACTTCGGTACATCAAAATGCATAAACTCATAATAACTGTCATCGTAACGTTAAGCGTGCGGACCCTACGGTTCGAGAACAATGTAGACATGACTGAGACACATCTCCGGTCAATAACCAATAGCGGGACCTGGATGCCCATATTGGCTCCTACATATTCTACGAAGATCTTTTATCGCTCAGACCGCATAACAACATACGTTGTTCCCTTTGTCATCGGTATGTTACTTGCCCGAGATTCGATCGTCGGTATCCAATACCTAGTTCAATCTCGTTACCGGCAAGTCTCTTTACTTGTTCCGTAATACATCATCTCACAACTAACATATTAGTTGCAGTGCTTGCAAGACTTATGTGATGTGCATTACCGAGAGGGCCCAGAGATACCTCTCCGACAATCGGAGTGACAAATCCTAATCTCGAAATATGCCAACCGAACATCTACCTTTGGAGACACCTGTAGTACTCCTTTATAATCACCCAGTTATGTTGTGACGTTTGGTAGCACCCAAAGTGTTCCTCCGGCAAACGGGAGTTGCATAATCTCATAGTCATAGGAACATGTATAAGTCATGAAGAAAGCAATAGCAACATACTAAACGATCGGGTGCTAAGCTAATGGAATGGGTCATGTCAATCAGATCATTCAACTAATGATGTGATCCCGTTAATCAAATAACAACTCTTTGTTCATGGTTAGGAAACATAACCATCTTTGATTAACGAGCTAGTCAAGTAGAGGCATACTAGTGACACTCTGTTTGTCTATGTATTCACACATGTATTATGTTTCCAGTTAATACAATTCTAGCATGAATAATAAACATTTATCATGATATAAGGAAATAAATAATAACTTTATTATTGCCTCTAGGGCATATTTCCTTCAGTTCCCTATGCTTCAGCCATAGGCTCTATCATGTATGCAATGTTGTGTACCAGACCTGATGTGTGCCTTGCTATAAGCTTAGCAGGGAGGTACCAAAGTAATCCAGGAGTGGATCACTGGACAGCGGTCAAGAACATCTTGAAATACCTGAAAAGGACTATGGATATGTTTCTCGTAAATGGAGGTGACAAAGAGCTCACCGTAAATGGTTACGTTGATGCAAGCTTTGACACTGATCCGGACGATTCTAAATCGCAAACCAGATACGTGTTTACATTAAACGGTGGAGCTGTCAGTTGGTGCAGTTCTAAACAAAGCGTCGTAGCGGGATCTACATGTGAAGGGGAGTACATAGGTGGTTCGGAAGCAGCGAACGAAGGAGTCTAGATGAAGGAGTTCATATCCGATCTAGGTGTTATACCTAGTGCATCGGGTCCAATGAAAATCTTTTGTGACAATACTGGTGCAATTGCCTTGGCAAAGGAATCCAGATTTCACAAGAGAACCAAGCACATCAAGAGACGCTTCAATTCCATCCGGGATCTAGTCCAGGTGGGATACATAGAGATTTGCAAGATACATACGGATCTGAATGTTGCAGACCCGTTGACTAAGCCTATTCCACGAGCAAAACATGATCAGCACCAAGGCTCCACGGGTGTTAGAATCATTACCGTGTAATCTAGATTATTGACTCTAGTGCAAGTGGGAGACTGAAGGAAATATGCCCTAGAGGCAATAATAAAGTTATTATTTATTTCCTTATATCATGATAAATGTTTATTATTCATGCTAGAATTGTGTTAACAGGAAACATAATACATGTATGAATACATAGACAAACTTAGTGTCACTAGTATGCCTCTACTTGACTAGCTCGTTAATCAAAGATGGTTATGTTTCCTAACCATGAACAAAGTGTTGTTATTTGATTAATGAGGTCACATCATTAGTTGAATGATTTGATTGACATGACCCATTCCATTAGCTTAGCACCCGATCGTTTAGTATGTTGCTATTGCTTTCTTCATGACTTATACATGTTCCTATGACTATGAGATTATGCAAATCCCGTTTGCCGGAGGAACACTTTGTGTGCTACCAAACGTCACAACGTAACTGGGTGATTATAAAGGAGCTCTACAGGTGTCTCCAATGGTAGATGTTGGGTTGGCGTATTTCGAGAATAGGATTTTTCACTCCGATTGTCGGAGAGGTATCTCTGGGCCCTCTCGGTAATGCACATCACATAAGCCTTGCAAGCATTGCAACTAATGAGTTAGCTGCGAGATGATGTATTACGGAACGAGTAAAGAGACTTGCCGGTAACGAGATTGAACTAGGTATTGGATACCGACGATCGAATCTCGGGCAAGTAACATACCGATGACAAAGGGAACAACGTATGTTGTTATGCGGTCTGACCGATAAAGATCTTCGTAGAATATGTAGGAGCCAATATGGGCATCTAGGTCCCGCTATTGATTATTGACCTGAGATGTGTCTCAGTCATGTCTACATTGTTCTCGAACCGTAGGGTCCGCACGCTTAACGTTACGATGACAGATATTATGAGTTTATGCATTTTGATGTACCGAAGTTAGTTCGGAGTCCCGGATGTGATCACGGACATGACGAGGAGTCTCGAAATGGTCGAGGCATAAAGATTGATATATTGGACGGCTATATTCGGACATCGAAAGTGTTCTGGGTGATTTCGGAGAAAACCGGAGAGCCGGAGGGTTACCGGAACCCTACTGGGAGAAGTAATGGGCCATATGGGCCTTAGTGGAGAGAGAGAGGGGCTGCCAGAGGTGGGCCACGCGCCACCTCCTCCCTGGTCCGAATTGGACTAGGGGAGGGGGGCGGCGCCCCCCCTTTCCTTCTCCCTCTCCACCTCTTTCCCCCTCCTAGTAGGAGTCCTACTCCTACTAGGAGGAGGACTCCTCCTGGCGCGCCAAACAAGGGCCGGCCGGCCTCCCCCTTGCTCCTTTATATACGGGGGCAGGGGCACCTCTAGACACACAAGTTGATCCACGTGATCGTCCCTTAGCCGTGTGCGGTGCCCCCTGCCACCATATTCCACCTCGATCATATCGTTGTAGTGCTTAGGCGAAGCCCTGCGTCGGTAGAACATCATCATCGTCACCACGCCGTTGTGCTGACGGAACTCATCCCCGAAGCTTTGCTGGATCGGAGCCCGGGGAGCGTCATCGAGCTGTACGTGTGCTAAGAACTCGGAGGTGCCGGAGTAACAGTGCTTGGATCGGTCGGATCGGGAAGACGCACGACTACTTCCTCTACGTTGCGTCAATGCTTCCGTTGCGGTCTATGAGGGTACGTAGACAACACGCTCCCCTCTCGTTGCTATGCATCACCATGATCTTGCATGTGCGTAGGAAATTTTTTGAAATTGCTGCGTTCCCCAACAAACCCTATGGATACGACTGAGGGAGGAGGTGCCCCGGGGAACCAGGAGGATTCGGCTAGGGGTGATGAAGACGGGGCCAAGGGTCCGGTTGGTCCATCTGCATCTTCTGATATGGCTCCTGCTACGTCTTCCGGGGTTGCTCCGACATCCACTTTGCAGCTTGGGTCCTTGGGATTGTTCTCTGCACCACCTCGGCTGCTGGGTGTTTCTCCGGGTCCGGTGGATCCCGTGGCTCCCCTTTTTATGTCCACGGTTCCTGACTTGGGAGATTCTGACAGGCAGGTGGCCCGTCCCACGACTCCTACCTCGCCGTTGACTACACTGGATGGTGCCGCGGCTGCGGCTATGGCTACAGGTGATGGGCAGGAGGCCCGATCCCCTGTGAGGCCGACGCCGATGGCGCCCATGGAGGACTTGGCGCCCTTTCCCTCGTCGCCACGCGAGGGAGGAGGGGTGGCCGTGCAGGAGGCCGCCGTTTCTCCTTGCCCCGTTTCGGTGGGTGGGTCAGGGGACGCGCCCGTCTCACCGGTTGCCTCTCCGGAGCACCGTGCGCGCGTCTCCCCGGACCCCACTGCCGGCGGGTCGCCCGTGAGTATGCCGCGGGAGTCGTCGCCGCGCTTCTCTCCTGCCCCGGTGGCTACGGCCCGGGGCGCCGCTGTTGGGGGAGGGGCAGGAGGCCTTTCCCCTAGCAGAGCCTCACGCGAGGAGGTCATCGCCTTTGGTGGTATCCCGGACCCTGTCTCCCAGGGGAGGCGGGTCAGCGGGAGGCTGCAGGAGCAGCCGGATGTTGATGACATGCAGCTAAGGTGTGCTTTGAGAGCTTCCAAGCTGCGCGACGTCGAGACCTCCACTGGTATGTCGGTTAATAAGTCGAATTCCATTTTGCATTTTACTGGTGTTGAAATCATTCATAACGCAAATCAAATAGGTGTATCACTTGGTAAAAATGATTTGGAGGTTTCTAGGTCGGTTAACGACATTCTTGATCTAGAAGTAGATCGTGCGGCAGAGATGATCTGTCACATTGCTGCGGTTAAACCTATGAACGATTCGGAGATAGATGCGCTTGGGGTTAGGGTCCTTGATGGCATGTGTGCTGATCTGGACCCTGCGCTACCCGAGACGGAGGAGGACACCATTCCTGAGGTGTCTCTTCATGTAGATGAGCCCGAGCTGATAGAAGCTGAGAATGACTGTGCTAATCTGGCTGATGGTCTGCTTAAGCCAAAGCGGATGTGGAAACGGAAGGTCTACCCCGTCTCGGCAGCACGTAGGAGTGCTAGGATCCGCACTGCAAAAAAATTTCATGATGAACTATGAGAGGCATTTTCTGGAATAGCAGAGGTCTTAGAAACTTGGCTAAAACAAGGTTTCTAGCGGAGGCGTCTATTGAACATCAGTTAGATTTTATTGCATTGTCTGAGACTGGAAGAAGCAACTTCACTTCACAATTTCTTTCCACTTTGTCCGGGGGGTTAGATTTTGATTCGCATTGCCTCCCCCCTCGAGGAAGATCTGGTGGGGTTTTACTTGGGGTTAAGTGCGACACATTGGAAGTTCGGAGTGTAGTTTTGGGGGATTTTGCCGTCAAGTTTTGAGTTCGAACTAAGGCGGATGGGTTTGATTGGGCTTTGGTGGCGGTGTATGGAGCTGCGCAACCAGAGCTCAAGCCAGACTTCTTGGCGGATATGGTTCGTATTTGTGGTAATGAGCAGCTCCCCCTTTTAGTGGGGGGGGGGGGATTTTAACATTATCCGAAGGAAGGAGGAGAAGAATAATGACAATTTTGACGGCCGATGGTCGTTCATGTTCAACACTATTATTGAAAGTTTGGATCTCAGAGAGATAGAGCTTTCGGGTAGGAAATTCACTTGGGCTAATTCGTTACCGGTCCCAACGTTTGAGAAACTTGACCGTGTCCTAGCAAGTGTCGAATGGGAACAGAAGTTTCCTCTGGTAACCGTGCAGGCTTTTGAAGGAAATATGCCCTAGAGGCAATAATAAAGTTATTATTTATTTCCTTATATCATGATAAATGTTTATTATTCATGCTAGAATTGTATTAACCGGAAACATAATACATGTGTGAATACATAGACAAACTTAGTGTCACTAGTATGCCTCTACTTGACTAGCTCGTTAATCAAAGATGGTTATGTTTCCTAACCATGAACAAAGTGTTGTTATTTGATTAACGGGATCACATCATTAGTTGAATGATCTGATTGACATGACCCATTCCATTAGCTTAGCACCCGATCGTTTAGTATGTTGCTATTGCTTTCTTCATGACTTATACATGTTCCTATGACTATGAGATTATGCAACTCCCGTTTGCCGGAGGAACACTTTGTGTGCTACCAAACGTCACAACGTAACTGGGTGATTATAAAGGAGCTCTACAGGTGTCTCCAAAGGTAGATGTTGGGTTGGCGTATTTCGAGAATAGGATTTGTCACTCCGATTGTCGGAGAGGTATCTCTGGGCCCTCTTGGTAATGCACATCACATAAGCCTTGCAAGCATTACAACTAATGAGTTAGTTGCGAGATGATGTATTACGAAACGAGTAAAGAGACTTGCCGGTAACGAGATTGAACTAGGTATTGGATACCGACGATCGAATCTCGGGCAAGTAACATACCGATGACAAAGGGAACAATGTATGTTGTTATGCGGTCTAACCGATAAAGATCTTCGTAGAATATGTAGGAGCCAATATGGGCATCCAGGTCCCGCTATTGGTTATTGACCGGAGATATGTCTCAGTCATGTCTGCATTGTTCACGCACCGTAGGGTCCGCACGCTTAACGTTACGATGACAGTTATTATGAGTTTATGCATTTTGATGTACCGAAGTTAGTTCGGAGTCCTGGATGTGATCACGGACATGACGAGGAGTCTCGAAATGGTCGAGACATAAAGATTGATATATTGGACGGCTATATTCGGACACCGGAAGTGTTCCGGGTGATTTCGGAGAAAACCGGAGAGCCGGAGGGTTACCGGAACCCTACCGGGAGAAGTAATGGGCCATATGGGCCTTAGTGGAGAGAGAGAGGGGCTGCCAGAGGTGGGCCGTGCGCCACCTCCTCCCTGGTCCGAATTGGACTAGGGGAGGGGGGCGGCGCGCCCCCTTTCCTTCTCCCTCTCCACCTCTTTAACCCTCCTTGTAGGAGTCCTACTCCTACTAGGAGGAGGACTCCTCCTTGGCGCGCCACACCTGGCCGGCCGGCCTCCTCCCCTTGCTCCTTTATATACGGGGGCAGGGGGCACCCCAAGACACACAAGTTGATCCACGTGATCGTTCCTTAGCCGTGTGCGGTGCCCCCTGCCACCATATTCCACCTCGATCATATCGTTGTAGTGCTTAGGCGAAGCCCTGCGTCGGTAGAACATCATCATCGTCACCACGCCGTTGTGCTGACGGAAGTCATCCCCGAAGCTTTGCTGGATCGGAGCCCGGGGAGCGTCATCGAGCTGTACGTGTGCTAAGAACTCGGAGGTGCCGGAGTAACGGTGCTTGGATCGGTCGGATCGGGAAGACGTACGACTACTTCCTCTATGTTGCGTCAACGCTTCCGTTGCGGTCTATGAGGGTACATAGACAACACTCTCCCCTCTCGTTGCTATGCATCACCATGATCTTACGTGTGCGTAGGAAATTTTTTGAAATTACTGCGTTCCCCAACAGTGGCATCCGAGCCTAGGTTTTATGGTTTGATGTTATATGCACGAGTAGAACACAAGTGAGTTGTGGGCGATATAAGTCATACTGCCTACCAGCATGTCATACTTTGGTTCGGCGGTATTGTTGGATGAAGCGGCCGGGACCGACATTACGTGTACGCTTACGCGAGACCGGTTCTCCCGACGTGCTTTGCACATAGGTGGCTTGCGGGTGACTGTTTCTCCAACTTTAGTTGAACCAAGTGTGGCTACGCCCGGTCCTTGCGAAGGTTAAAACGGAGTCAAATTGACAAACTATCGTTGTGGTTTTGATGCGTAGGTGAGATTGGTTCTTGCTTAAGCCCGTAGCAGCCACGTAAAACTTGCAACAACAAAGTAGAGGACGTCTAACTTGTTTTTGCAGGGCATGTTTGAAGGAAATATGCCCTAGAGGCAATAATAAAGTTATTATTTATTTCCTTATATCATGATAAATGTTTATTATTCATGCTAGAATTGTATTAACCGGAAACATAATACATGTGTGAATACATAGACAAACAGAGTGTCACTAGTATGCCTCTACTTTACTAGCTCGTTAATCAAAGATGGTTATGTTTCCTAACCATAGACAAAAGATTTGTTATTTGATTAACGAGGTCACATCATTAGTTGAATGATCTGATTGACATGACCCATTCCATTAGCTTAGCACCCGATCGTTTAGTATGTTGCTATTGCTTTCTTCATGACTTATACATGTTCCTATAACTATGAGATTATGCAACTCCCGTTTACCGGAGGAACACTTTGGGTACTACCAAACTTCACAACGTAACTGGGTGATTATAAAGGAGTACTACAGGTGTCTCCAATGGTACATGTTGGGTTGGCGTATTTCGAGATTAGGTTTTGTCACTCCGATTGTCGGAGAGGTATCTCTGGGCCCTCTCGGTAATGCACATCACATAAGCCTTGCAAGCATTACAACTAATATGTTAGTTGTGAGATGATGTATTACGGAACGAGTAAAGAGACTTGCCGGTAACGAGATTGAACTAGGTATTGGATACCGACGATCGAATCTCGGGCAAGTAACATACCGATGACAAAGGGAACAACGTATGTTGTTATGCGGTCTGACCGATAAAGATCTTCGTAGAATATGTAGGAGCCAATATGGGCATCCAGGTCACGCTATTGGTTATTGACCGGAGACGTGTCTCGGTCATGTCTACATCGTTCTCGAACCGTAGGGTCCGCACGCTTAAGGTTTCGATGATAGTTATATTATGAGTTTATGAGTTTTGATGTACCGAAGGAGTTCGGAGTCCCGGATGAGATCGGGGACATGACGAGGAGTCTCGAAATGGTCGAGACGTAAAGATCGATATATTGGACGACTATATTCGGACATCGGAAAGGTTCCGAGTGATTCGGGTATTTTTCGGAGTACCGGGTAGTTACGGGAGTAGTAATGGGCCTTGATGGGCTTTAGTGGAAAGAGGAAAAAGGCTGCTGCGCCCCCCCTCCCCTCTAGTCCGAATTGGACTAGGGAAAAGGGGGCCGGCCACCTCTCCTTCTCCTCCACTTCCTTCTCCCTTCCTCCCCTCTTGATGGACTCCTACTAGGACTTGGAGTCCTAGTAGGACTCCCATCCTGGCCGCACCAATAGCCTTGGCCGGCCTCCTCCTCCTCCATCCTTTATATACTGAGGCAGGGGGCACCCCATAGACACACAAGTTGATCTTCGTGATCGTTCCTTAGCCGTGTGCGGTGCCCCCCTCCACCATATTCCACCTCGGTCATATTGTAGCGGTGCTTAGGCAAAGCCCTGCGACGGTAGAACATCAAGATCGTCACCACGCCGTCGTGCTGACGGAACTCCTCCCCGACGCTTTGCTGGATCGGAGCCCGGGGATCGTCATCGAGCTGAACGTGTGCCAAGAACTCGGAGGTGCCGGAGTAACGGTGCTTGGATCGGTCGGATCGTGAAGACGTACGACTACATCAACCGCGTTGTCACAACGCTTCCGCTGTCGGTCTACAAGGGTACGTAGACAACACTCTCCCCTCTCGTTGCTATGCATCACCATGATCTTGCGTGTGCGTAGGAAATTTTTTGAAATTACTGCATTCCCCAACAGTGCCATCCGAGCCTAGGTTTTATGGTTTGATGTTATATGCACGAGTAGAACACAAGTGAGTTGTGGGCGATACAAGTCATACTGCCTACCAGCATGTCATGCTTTGGTTCGGCGGTATTGTTGGATGAAGCGGCCCGGACCGACATTACGTGTACGCTTACGCGAGACCGGTTCTCCCGACGTGCTTTGCACATAGGTGGCTTGCGGGTGACTGTTTCTCCAACTTTAGTTGAACCAAGTGTGGCTACGCCTGGTCCTTGCGAAGGTTAAAACGGAGTCAAATTGACAAACTATCGTTGTGGTTTTGATGCGTAGGTGAGATTGGTTCTTGCTTAAGCCCGTAGCAGCCACGTAAAACTTGCAACAACAAAGTAGAGGACGTCTAACTTGTTTTTGCAGGGCATGTTGTGATGTGATATGGCCAAGACATGATGCTAAATTTTATTGTATGAGATGATCATGTTTTGTAACCGAGTTATCGGCAACTGGCAGGAGCCATATGGTTGTCGCTTTATTGTATGCAATGCAATCGCGATGTAATGCTTTACTTTATCACTAAGCGGTAGCGATAGTCGTGGAAGCATAAGATTGGCGAGACGACAACGATGCTACGATGGAGATCAAGGTGTCGCGCTGGTGACGATGGTGATCATGACGGTGCTTCGGAGATGGAGATCACAGGCACAAGATGATGATGGCCATATCATATCACTTATATTGATTGCATGTGATGTTTATCTTTTATGCATCTTATCTTGCTTTGATTGACGGTAGCATTATAAGATGATCTCTCACTAATTATCAAGAAGTGTTCTCCCTGAGTATGCACCGTTGCGAAAGTTCTTCGTGCTGAGACACCACGTGATGATCGGGTGTGATAGGCTCTACGTTCAAATACAACGGGTGCAAAACAGTTGCACACGCGGAATACTCAGGTTATACTTGACGAGCCAAGCATATACAAATATGGCCTCGGAACACGGAGACCGAAAGGTCGAGCGTGAATCATATAGTAGATATGATCAACATAGTGATGTTCACCAATGAAACTACTCCATCTCATGTGATGATCGTACATGGTTTAGTTGATTTGGATCACGTGATCACTTAGAGGATTAGAGGGATGTCTATCTAAGTGGGAGTCCTTAAGTAATTTGATTAATTGAACTTAAACTTATCATGAACTTAGTACCTGATAGTATCTTGCTTGTTTATGTTTGATTGTAGATAGATGGCTCGTGCTGTTGTTCCGTTGAATTTTAATGCGTTCCTTGAGAAAGCAAAGTTGAAAGATGATGGTAGCAATTACACGGACTGGGTCCGTAACTTGAGGATTATCCTCATTGCTGCTCAGAAGAATTACGTCCTGGAAGCACCGCTGGGTGCCAGGCCTGCTGCTGGAGCAACACCAGATGTTATGAACGTCTGGCAAAGCAAAGCTGATGACTACTCGATAGTTCAGTGTGCCATGCTTTACGGCTTAGAATCGGGACTTCAACGACGTTTTGAACGTCATGGAGCATATGAGATGTTCCAGGAGTTGAAGTTAATATTTCAAGCAAATGCCCGGATTGAGAGATATGAAGTCTCCAATAAGTTCTATAGCTGCAAGATGGAGGAGAACAGTTCTGTCAGTGAGCATATACTCAAAATGTCTGGGTATAATAATCACTTGATTCAGATGGGAGTTAATCTTCCAGATGATTGCGTCATTGAAAGAATTCTCCAATCACTGCCACCAAGCTACAAGAGTTTCGTGATGAACTATAATATGCAAGGGATGAACAAGACTATTCCCGAGCTCTTCGCAATGCTGAAAACTGTGGAGGTAGAAATCAAGAAGGAGCATCAAGTGTTGATGGTCAACAAGACCACTAGTTTCAAGAAAAAGGGCAAAGGGAAGAAGAAGGGGAACTTCAAGAAGAACGGCAAGCATGTTGCTGCTCAAGAGAAGAAACCCAAGTCTGGACCTAAGCCTGAAACTGAGTGCTTCTACTGCAAGCAGACTGGTCACTAGAAGCGGAACTGCCCCAAGTATTTGGCGGATAAGAAGGATGGCAAGGTGAACAAAGGTATATGTGATATACATGTTATTGATGTGTACCTTACTAATGCTCGCAGTAGCACCTGGGTATTTGATACTGGTTCTGTTGCTAATATTTGCAACTCGAAACAGGGACTACGGATTAAGCGAAGATTGGCTAAGGACGAGGTGACGATGCGCGTGGGAAACGGTTCCAAAGTCGATGTGATCGCGGTCGGCACGCTACCTCTACATCTACCTTCGGGATTAGTATTAGACCTAAATAATTGTTATTTGGTGCCAGCGTTGAGCATGAACATTATATCTAGATCTTGTTTAATGCGAGACGGTTATTAATTTAAATCAGAGAATAATGGTTGTTCTATTTATATGAGTAATATCTTTTATGGTCATGCACCCTTGAAGAGTGGTCTATTCTTGTTGAATCTCGATAGTAGTGATACACATATTCATAATGTAGAAGCCAAAAGATGCAGAGTTCATAATGATAGTGCAACTTATTTGTGGCACTGCCGTTTAGGTCATATCGGTGTAAAGCGCATGAAGAAACTCCATACTGATGGACTTTTGGAACCACTTGATTATGAATCACTTGGTACTTGCGAACCGTGCCTCATGGGCAAGATGACTAAAACACCGTTCTCTGGTACTATGGAGAGAGCAACAGATTTGTTGGAAATCATACATACGGATGTATGTGGTCCGATGAATATTGAGGCTCGTGGCGGATATCGTTATTTTCTCACCTTCACAGATGACTTAAGCAGATATGGGTATATCTACTTAATGAAACACAAGTCTGAAACATTTAAAAAGTTCAAAGAATTTCAGAGTGAAGTTGAAAATCATTGTAACAAGAAAATAAAGTTTCTACGATCTGATCGTGGAGGAGAATATTTGAGTTACGAGTTTGGTGTACATTTGAAAAATTGTGGAATAGTTTCGCAACTCACGCCACCCGGAACACCACAGCGTAATGGTGTGTCTGAACGTTGTAATCGTACTTTACTAGATATGGTGCGATCTATGATGTCTCTTACTGATTTAACACTATCGTTTTGGGGATACGCTCTAGAGACGGCCGCATTCACGTTAAATAGGACACCATCAAAATCCGTTGAGACGAGGCCTTATGAACTGTGGTTTGGCAAGAAACCAAAGTTGTCGTTTCTGAAAGTTTGGGGCTGCGATGCTTATGTGAAAAAGCTTCAACCTGATAAGCTCGAACCCAAATCGGAGAAATATGTCTTCATAGGATATCCAAAGGAAACTATTGGATACACCTTCTATCACAGATCCGAAGGCAAGACTTTTGTTGCTAAATTCGGAAACTTTCTAGAGAAGGAGTTTCTCTCGAAAGAAGTGAGTGGGAGGAAAGTAGAACTTGACGAGGTAACTGTACCTGCTCCTTTATTGGAAAGTAGTACATCACAAAAAACTGTTTCTGCGACACCTACACCAATAAGTGAGGAAGTTAATGATAATGATAATGAAACTTCAGAACAAGATACTACTGAACCTCGTAGATCAACCAGAGTGAGATCCGCGCCAGAGTGGTACGGAAATCCAGTTCTGGAAGTCATGCTACTAGATCATGATGAACCTACGAACTATGAAGAAGCGATGGTGAGCCCAGATTCCGCAAAGTGGCTTGAAGCCATGAAATCTGAGATGGGATCCATGTATGAGAACAAAGTATGGACTTTGGTTGACTTGCCCGATGATCGGCAAGCAATTGAGAATAAATGGATCTTCAAGAAGAAGACTGATGCTGACGGTAATGTTACTGTCTACAAAGCTCGACTTGTCGCAAAAGGTTTTCGACAAGTTCAAGGGGTTGACTACGATGAGACCTTCTCACCCGTAGCGATGCTTCAGTCTGTCCGAATCATGTTAGCAATTGCCGCATTTTATGATTATGAAATTTGGCAGATGGATGTCAAAACTGCATTCCTGAATGGATTTCTGGAAGAAGAGTTGTATATGATGCAACCGGAAGGTTTTATCGATCCAAAGGGAGCTAACAAAGTGTGCAAGCTCCAGCGATCCATTTATGGACTGGTGCAAGCCTCTCAGAGTTGGAATAAACGCTTTGATAGTGTGATCAAAGCATTTGGTTTTATACAGACTTTCGGAGAAGCCTGTATTTACAAGAAAGTGAGTGGGAGCTCTGTAGCATTTCTGATATTATATGTGGATGACATATTACGGATCGGAAATGATATAGAATTTCTGGATATCATAAAGGGATACTTGAATAAGAGTTTTTCAATGAAAGACCTCGGTGAAGCTGCTTACATATTAGGCATAAAGATCTATAGAGATAGATCAAGACGCTTAATTGGACTTTCACAAAGCACATACCTTGAAATTTTTTTGAAAAAGTTCAAAATGGATCAAGCAAATAAAGGGTTCTTGCATGTGTTACAAGGTGTGAAGTTGAGTCAGACTCAATGCCCGACCACTGCAGAAGATAGAGAGAAAATGAAAGATGTTCCCTATGCTTCAGCCATAGGCTCTATCATGTATGCAATGCTGTGTACCAGACCTGATGTGTGCCTTGCTATAAGCTTAGCAGGGAGGTACCAAAGTAATCCAGGAGTGGATCACTGGACAGCGGTCAAGAACATCCTGAAATACCTGAAAAGGACTAAGGATATGTTTCTCGTATATGGAGGTGACAAAGAGCTCACCGTAAAAGGTTACGTTGATGCAAGCTTTGACACTGATCCGGACGATTCTAAATCGCAAACCGGATACGTGTTTACATTAAACGGTGGAGCTGTTAGTTGGTGCAGTTCTAAACAAAGCGTCGTAGCGGGATCTACATGTGAAGCGGAGTACATAGCTGCTTCGGAAGCAGCGAACGAAGGAGTCTGGATGAAGGAGTTCATATCCGATCTAGGTGTTATACCTAGTGTTGGGGAACGTAGTAATTTCAAAAAAATTTCCTACGCACACGCAAGATCATGGTGATGCACAGCAACGAGAGGGGAGAGTGTTGTCTACGTACCCACGCAGACCGACTGCGGAAGCGTTGACACAACGTAGAGGAAGTAGTCGTACGTCTTCCCGATCCGACCGATCCAAGCACCGTTACTCCGGCACCTCCGAGTTCTTAGCACACGTACAGCTCGATGACGATCCCCGGGCTCCGATCCAGCAAAGCGTCGGGGAGGAATTCCGTCAGCACGACGGCGTGGTGACGATCTTGATGTTCTACCGTCGCAGGGCTTCGCCTAAGCACTGCTACAATATGATCGAGGTGGAATATGGTGGCAGGGGGCACCACACACGGCTAAGGAACGATCTCAATGATCAACTTGTGTGTCTAGGGGTGCCCCCCGCCTCCGTATATAAAGGAGCCAAGGGGAGGGGGCCGGCCGGCCAAGGAGGGCGCGCCAAGGGAGTCCTACTCCCTCTGGGAGTAGGATTCCTCCCCCCAATCCTAGTTGGAATAGGATTCGCTGAGGGGGAAAGAGAGAGAGGGGGGCCGGCCACCTCTCCTTGTCCTAATAGGACTAGGGGAGGGGGGAGGCGCGCGGCCCATCTTGGGCTGCCCCTTCTCCTTTCCACTAAAGCCCACTAAGGCCCATACAGCTCCCGGGGGGGGGGGGGGGTTCCGGTAACCTCCCGGTACTCCGGTAAAATACCGATTTCACCCGGAACACTTCCGATATCCAAACATAGGCTTCCAATATATCAATCTTTATGTCTCGACCATTTCGAGACTCCTCGTCATGTCCGTGATCGCATCCGGGACTCCGAACTAACTTCGGTACATCAAAATGCATAAACTCATAGTAACTGTCATCGTAACGTTAAGCGTGCGGACCCTACGGTTCGAGAATAATGCAGACATGACTGAGACACATCTCCGGTCAATAACCAATAGCGGGACCTGGATGCCCATATTGGCTCCTACATATTCTACGAAGATCTTTATCGGTCAGACCGCATAACAACATACGTTGTTCCCTTTGTCATCGGTATGTTACTTGCCCAAGATTCGATCGTCGGTATCCAATACCTAGTTCAATCTCGTTACCGGCAAGTCTCTTTACTCGTTCCGTAATACATCATCTCGCAACTAACTCATTGGCTGCAATGCTTGCAAGGCTTATGTGATGTGCATTACCGAGAGGGCCCAGAGATACCTCTCCGACAATCGGAGTGACAAATCCTAATCTCAAAATATGCCAACCCAACATCTACCTTTGGAGACACCTGTAGAGCTCCTTTATAATCACCCAGTTACGTTGTGACGTTTGGTAGCACACAAAGTGTTCCTCTGGTAAACGGGAGTTGCATAATCTCATAGTCATAGGAACATGTATAAGTCATGAAGAAAGCAATAGAAACATACTAAACGATCGGGTGCTAAGCTAATGGAATGGGTCATGTCAATCAGATCATTCAACTAATGATGTGATCCCGTTAATCAAATAGCAAATCTTTGTCCATGGTTAGGAAACATAACCATCTTTGATTAACGAGCTAGTCAAGTAGAGGCATACTAGTGACACTCTGTTTGTCTATGTATTCACACATGTATTATGTTTCCGGTTAATACAATTCTAGCATGAATAATAAACATTTATCATGATATAAGGAAATAAATAATAACTTTATTATTGCCTCTAGGGCATATTTCCTTTAGTCTCCCACTTGCACTAGAGTCAATAATCTAGATCACATCACCATGTGATTAACATCGATAGTTCACATCATCATGTGATTAACACCCATAGTTCACATCACCATGTGACCAACACCCAAAGGGTTTACTAGATTCAGTAATCTAGTTCACATCGCTATGTGATTAACTCCCAAAGAGTACTAAGGTGTGATCATTTTTGCTTGTGAGAGAATCTTAGTCAACGGGTCTGCCACATTTAGATCCACATGTATTTTGCAAATTTCTATGTCAACAATGCTCTGCATGGAGCTACTCTAGCTAATTACTCCCACTTTCAATATGTATCTAGACCGAGACTTAGAGTCATCTAGATTAGTGTCAAAACTTGGATCGGCGTAACCCTTTACGATGAACCTTTTTGTCACGTCCATAATCGAGAAACATATCCTTATTTCTCAGGATAATTCTGACCGCTGTCCAGTGATCTACTCCTAGATCACTATTGTACTCCCTTGCTAAATCAGTGCAGGGTATACAATAGATCTGGTATACAGCATGACATACTTTATAGAACCTATGGCCAAGGCATAGGGAATGACTTTCATTCTCTTTCTATCTTATGCCGTGGTCGGGCTTTGAGTCTTACTCAACTTCACACCTTGTAGTACAGGCAAGAACTCTTTCTTTGACTGCTCCATTTTGAACTACTTCAAAATCTTGTCAAGGTATGTACTCATTGAAAAAACTTATCAAGCGTCTTGATCTATCTCTATAGATCTTGGAGCTCAATATGTAAGCAGCTTCACCGAAGTCTTTCTTTGAAAAACTCGTATTCAAGTATCCCTTTATGCTATCCAGAAATTCTATATCATTTCCAATCAATAAAATGTCATCCACATATAATATCAGAAATGCTACAGAGCTCCCACTCACTTTCTTGTAAATACAGGCTTCACCGAAAGTCTGTATAAAACCAAATGCTTTGATCACACTATCAAAGCGTTTATTCCAACTCCGAGAGGCTTGTACCAGTCCATAAATGGAGCGCTGGAGCTTGCACACTTTGTTAGATCCCTTTGGATCGACAAAACCTTCTGGTTGCATCATATACAACTCTTCTTCCAGAAATCCATTCAGGAATGCAGTTTTGACATCCATCTGCCAAATTTCATAAAATGCGGCAATTACTAACATGATTCGGACAGACTCAAGCATAGATACGAGTGAGAAGCTCTCATCATAGTTAACACATTGAACTTGTCGAAAACCTTTTGCGACAATTCTAGCTTTGTAGATAGTAACACTACTATCAACGTCCGTCTTCCTCTTGAAGATCCATTTATTCTCAATTGCTTGCCGATCATCGGGCAAGTCAACCAAAGTCCAAACTTTGTTCTCATACATGGATCATATCTCAGATTTCATGGCCTCAAACCATTTCGCGGAATCTGGGCTCATCATCGCTTCCTCATAGTTCGTAGGTTCGTCATGGTCAAGTAACATGACCTCCAGAACAAGATTACTGTACCACTCTGGTGCGGATCTCACTCTGGTTTACCTACGAGATTCAGTAGTAACTTGATCTGAAGTTACATGATCATCATCATTAGCTTCCTCACTAATTGGTGTAGTAGTCACAAGAACAGATTTTTGTGATGAACTACTTTCCAATAAGGGAGAAGGTACAATTACCTTATCAAGTTTTCTACTTTCCTCCCACTCACTTCTTTCGAGAGAAACTCCTTCTCTAGAAAGGATCCATTCTTAGCAACGAATGTCTTGCCTTCGGATCTGTGATAGAAGGTGTACCCAACTGTCTCGTTTGGGTATCCTATGAAGACATATTTCTCCGATTTGAGTTTGAGCTTATCGAGATGAAACTTTTTCATATAAGCATCACAATCCCAAACTTTAAGAAACGACAACTTTGGTTTCTTGCCAAACCACAGTTCAGATTGTGTCGTCTCAACGGACTTAGATGGTGCCCTTTTAAACGTGAATGCAACTGTCTTTAATGCATAACCCCAAAACGATAGTGGTAAATTGGTAAGAAACATCATAGGTCACACCATATCTAATAAAGTACGGTTATGACGTTCGGACACACCATTACATTGTGGTGTTCCAGGTGGCGTGAGTAGTGAAACTATTTCACATTGTTTTTAACTGAAGACCAAACTCGTAACTCAAATATTTATCTCCGCGATCAGATCGTAGAAACTTTATTTTCTTGTCACGATGATTTTCCGCTTCACTCTGAAATTCTTTGAACTTTCAAATGTTTCAGACTTATGTTTCATCAAGTAGATATACCCATATCTTCTCAAATCATCTGTGAAGTTCAGAAAATAACGATACTTGCCGTGAGCCTTAACACTCATCGGACCGCATACATCAGTATGTATTATTTCCAATAAGTCTGTTGCTCGCTCCGGAGAACGGAGTCTTAGTCATCTTGCCCATGAGGCATG
This sequence comes from Triticum urartu, assembly GCF_056163025.1. Taxonomy (NCBI): domain Eukaryota; kingdom Viridiplantae; phylum Streptophyta; class Magnoliopsida; order Poales; family Poaceae; genus Triticum; species Triticum urartu. Next base: position 584,173,772 of record NC_141877.1, read on the forward strand.
GTTCGCAAGCATCAACTGATTCATAATCAAGTGATTCTAAAAGCCCATCAGCATGGAGTTTCTTTATGCGCTTTACACCAATATGACTTAAACGGTAGTGCCACAAATAAGTTGCACTATCATTATTAACTTTGCATCTTTTGGTTTCAATATTATGATTATGTGTATCACTACGATCGAGATCCAACGAACTATTTTCATTGGGTGTGTAACCATATAAGGTTTTATTCATGTAAACAGAACAACAATTTATTCTCTTACTTAAATGAATAACCGTATTACAATAAACATGATCAAATCATATTCATGCTCAATGCAAACACCAAATGACATTTATTTAGGTTCAACACTAATCCCGAAAGTATAGGGAGTGTGCGATGATGATCATATCAATCTTGGAACCACTTCCATCACACATCGTCACTTCACCCTTAATTAGTCTCTGTTTATTCTGCAACTCCCGTTTCGAGTTACTAATCTTAGCAACTGAACTAGTATCAAATACTTAGGGGTTTCTATAAACACCAGTAAACTACACATCAATAACATGTATATCAAATATACTTATGTTCACTTTGCCATCCTTCTTATCCGCCAATCACTTGGGGTAGTTCTGCTTCCAGTGACCAGTCCCTTTGCAGTAGAAGCACTTAGTCTCAGGCTTAGGACCAGACTTGGGCTTTTTCACTTGAGCAGCAACTTGCTTGCTGTTCTTCTTGAAGTTCCCCTTCTTTCCTTTGCCCTTTTCTTGAAACTAGTGGTCTTGTCAACCATCAACACTTGATGTTTTTCTTGATTTCTACCTTCATCGATTTCATCATCATGAAAAGCTCAGGAATCATTTTTGTTATCCCTTGCATACTATAGTTCATCACGGAGTTCTACTAACTTGGTGATGGTGACTAGAGAATTCTGTCAATCACTATCTTATCTGGAAGATTAACTCCCACTTGATTCAAGCGATTGTAGTACCCAGACAATCTGAGCACATGCTCACTAGTTGAGCGATTCTCCTCCATCTTTTAGCTATAGAACTTGTTGGAAACTTCATATCTCTCAACTCGGGTATTTGCTTGAAATATTAACTTCAACTCCTGGAACATCTCATATGGTCCATGACGTTCAAAACATCTTTGAAGTCCCGATTCTAAGCCGTTAAGCATGGTGCACTAAACTATCAAGTAGTCATCATATTGAGCTAGCCAAACGTTCATAACGTCTGCATCTGCTCCTGCAATAGGTCTGTCACCTAGCGGTGCATCAAGGACATAATTCTTCTGTGCAGCAATGAGGATAAACCTCAGATCACGGATCCAATCCGCATCATTGCTACTAACATCTTTCAACACAATTTTCTCTAGGAACATATCAAAATAAACACAGGGAAGCAACAACGCGAGCTATTGATCTACAACATTATTTGCAGAATACTACTAGGACTAAGTTCATGATAAATTAAAGTTCAATTAGTCATATTATTTAAGAACTCCCACTTAGATAGACATCCCTCTAATCCTCTAAGTGATCACGTGATCCAAATCAACTAAACCATAACCGATCATCACGTGAAATGGAGTAGTTTTCAATGGTGAACATCGCTATGTTGATCATATCTACTATATGATTCACGCTCGATCTTTCGATCTTAGTGTTCCGAGGCCATATCTGCATATGCTAGGCTCGTCAAGTTTAACCTGAGTATTCTGCGTGTGCAAAACTGGCTTGCACCCGTTGTAGATGGACGTAGAGCTTATCACACCCGATCATCACGTGGTGTCTGGGCACGACGAACTTTGGCAATGGTGCATACTCAGGGAGAACACTTCTTGATAATTTAGTGAGAGATCATCTTATAATGCTACCGTCAATCAAAGCAAGATAAGATGCATAAAAAGATAAACATCACATGCAATCAATATAAGTGATATGATATGGCCATAATCATCTTGTGCTTGTGATCTCCATCTCCGAAGCACCGTCATGATCACCATTGTCACCGGCGCGACACCTTGATCTCCATCGTAGCATCGTTGTCGTCTCGCCAATCTTATGCTTCCACGACTATCGCTACCGCTTAGTGATAAAGTAAAGCATTACATCACGATTGCATTGCATACAATAAAGCAACAACCATATGGCTCCTGCCAGTTGCCGATAACTCGGTTACAAAACATGATCATCTCATACAATAAAATTCATCATCATGCCTTGACCATATCACATCACAACATGCCCTGCAAAAACAAGTTAGACGTCCTCTACTTTGTTGTTGCAAGTTTTACGTGGCTGCTACGGGCTTAAGCAAGAACCAATCTCACCTACGCATCAAAACCACAATGATAGTTTGTCAATTTGACTCCGTTTTAACCTTCGCAAGGACCGGGCGTAGCCATACTCGGTTCAACTAAAGTTGGAGAGACAGTCGCCCGCAAGCCACCAATGTGCAAAGCACGTCGGGGGAACCGGTCTCGCGTAAGCGTACGCGTAATGTTGGTCCGGGTCGTCTCGTCCAACAATACTGCCGAACCAAAGTATGACATGCTGGTAGGCAGTATGACTTATATCGCCCACAACTCACCTGTGTTCTACTCGTGCATATAACATCAAACCATAAAACCTAGGCTCGGATGCCACTATTGGGGAACGTAGTAATTTCAAAAAAAATTCCTACGCACATGCAAGATCATGGTGATCCACAGCAATGAGAGGGGAGAGTGTTGTCTACGTACCCATGCAGACCGACTGCGGAAGCGTTGACACAATGTAGAGGAAGTAGTCGTATGTCTTCCCGATTCGACCGATCCAAGCACCGTTACTCCAGCACCTCCGAGTTCTTAGCACACGTACAACTCGATGACGATCCCCGGGCTCTGATCCAGCAAAGCATCGGGGAGGAGTTCCGTCAGCACGACGGCGTGGTGACGATCTTGATGTTCTACCGTCGCAGGGCTTCGCCTAAGCACTGCTACAATATGATCGAGGTGGAATATGTTGGCAGGGGGCACCGCACAGGGCTAAGGAACGATCTCAATGATCAACTTGTGTGTCTAGGGGTGCCCCCTGCCTCCGTATATAAAGGAGCCAAGGGGAGGGGGACGGCCGGCCAAGGAGGGCGCGCCAAGGGAGTCCTACTCCCTCTGGGAGTAGGATTCCTCCCCCCAATCCTAGTTGGAATAGGATTCACTGAGGGGGAAAGAGAGAGAGGGGGGCCGACCACCTCTCCTTGTCCTAATAGGACTAGGGGAGGGGGGAGGCGCGCGGCCCATCTTGGGCTGCCCCTTCTCCTTTCCACTAAAGCCCACTAAGGCCCATACAGCTCCCGGGGGGTTCCGGTAACCTCCCGGTACTCCGATAAAATACCGATTTCACCCGGAACACTTCCGATATCCAAACATAGGCTTCCAATATATCAATCTTTATGTCTCGACCATTTCGAGACTCCTCGTCATGTCCGTGATCGCATCCGGGACTCCGTACTAACTTCGGAACATCAAAATGCATAAACTCATAATAACTGTCATCGTAACGTTAAGCGTGCGGACCCTACGGTTCGAGAATAATGCAGACATGACTGAGACACATCTCCGGTCAATAACCAATAGCGGGACCTGGATGCCCATATTGGCTCCTACATATTCTACGAAGATCTTTATCGATCAGACCGCATAACAACATACGTTGTTCCCTTTGTCATCGGTATGTTACTTGCCCGAGATTCGATCGTCGGTATCCAATACCTAGTTCAATCTCGTTACTGGCAAGTCTCTTTACTCGTTCCGTAATACATCATCTCGCAACTAACTCATTGGCTGCAATGCTTGCAAGGCTTATGTGATGTGCATTACCGAGAGGGCCCAGAGATACCTCTCCGACAATCGGAGTGACAAATCCTAATCTCGAAATATGCCAACCCAACATCTACCTTTGGAGACACCTGTAGAGCTCCTTTATAATCATCCAGTTACGTTGTGACATTTGGTAGCACACAAAGTGTTCCTCCGGTAAACGGGAGTTGCATAATCTCATAGTCATAGGAACATGTATAAGTCATGAAGAAAGCAATAGCAACATACTAAACGATCGGGTGCTAAGCTAATGGAATGGGTCATGTCAATCAGATCATTCAACTAATGATGTGATCCTGTTAATCAAATAACAACACTTTGTCCATGGTTAGGAAACATAACCATCTTTGATTAACGAGCTAGTCAAGTAGAGGCATACTAGTGACACTCTGTTTGTCTATGTATTCACACATGTATTATGTTTCCGGTTAATACAATTCTAGCATGAATAATAAACATTTATCATGATATTAGGAAATAAATAATAACTTTATTATTGCCTCTAGGGCATATTTCCTTCACCTAGTGCATATGGTCCAATGAAAATCTTTTGTGACAATACTGGTGCAATTGCCTTGGCAAAGGAATCCAGATTTCACAAGAGAACCAAGCACATCAAGAGACGCTTCAACTCCATCCGGGATCTAGTCCAGGTGGGAGACATAGAGATTTGCAAGATACATACGGATCTGAATGTTGTAGACCCGTTGACTAAGCCTCTTCCACGAGCAAAACATGATCAACACCAAGGCTCCATGGGTGTTAGAATCATTACTGTGTAATCTAGATTATTGACTCTAGTGCAAGTGGGAGACTGAAGGAAATATGCCCTAGAGGCAATAATAAAGTTATTATTTATTTCCCTATATCATGATAAATGTTTATTATTCATGCTAGAATTGTATTAACCGAAAACATAATACATGTGTGAATACATAGACAAACTTAGTGTCACTAGTATGCCTCTACTTGACTAGCTCGTTAATCAAAGATGGTTATGTTTCCTAACCATGAACAAAGTGTTGTTATTTGATTAACGGGATCACATCATTAGTTGAATGATCTGATTGACATGACCCATTCCATTAGCTTAGCACCCGATCGTTTAGTATGTTGCTATTGCTTTCTTCATGACTTATACATGTTCCTATGACTATGAGATTATGCAACTCCCGTTTGCCGAAGGAACACTTTGTGTGCTACCAAACGTCACAATGTAACTGGGTGATTATAAAGGAGCTCTACAGGTGTCTCCAAAGGTAGATGTTGGGTTGGCGTATTTCGAGATTAGGATTTGTCACTCCGATTGTCGGAGAGGTATCTCTGGGCCCTCTCGGTAATGCACATCACATAAGCCTTGCAAGCATTACAACTAATGAGTTAGTTGCGAGATGATGTATTATGGAACGAGTAAAGAGACTTGCCGGTAACGAGATTGAACTAGGTATTGGATACCGACGATCGAATCTCGGGCAAGTAACATACCGATGACAAAGGGAACAACGTATGTTGTTATGCGGTCTGACCGATAAAGATCTACGTAGAATATGTAGGAGCCAATATGGGCATCCAGGTCCCACTATTGGTTATTGACCGGAGATGTGTCTCAGTCATGTCTGCATTGTTCATGAACCGTAGGGTCCGCACGCTTAACGTTACGATGACAGTTATTATGAGTTTATGCATTTTGATGTACCGAAGTTAGTTCGGAGTCCCGGATGTGATCACAGACATGACGAGGAGTCTCGAAATGGTCGAGACATAAAGATTGATATATTGGACGGCTATATTCGGACACCGGAAGTGTTCCGGGTGATTTCGGAGAAAACCGGAGAGCCGGAGGGTTACCGGAACCCTACCGGGAGAAGTAATGGGCCATATGGGCCTTAGTGGAGAGAGAGAGGGGCTGCCAGAGGTGGGCCGCGCGCCACCTCCTCCCTGGTCCGAATTGGACTAGGGGAGGGGGGCGGCGCCCCCCCTTTCCTTCTCCCTCTCCACCTCTTTCCCCCTCCTAGTAGGAGTCCTACTCCTACTAGGAGGAGGACTCCTCCTTGGCGCGCCACACCTGGCCGGCCGGCCTCCTCCCCTTGCTCCTTTATATACGGGGGTAGGGGGCACCCCAAGACACACAAGTTGATCCACGTGATCGTTCCTTAGCCGTGTGCGGTGCCCCCTGCCACCATATTCCACCTCGATCATATCGTTGTAGTGCTTAGGCGAAGCCCTGCGTCGGTAGAACATCATCATCGTCACCACGCCATTGTGCTGACGGAACTCATCCCCGAAGCTTTGCTGGATCGGAGCCCGGGGAGCGTCATCGAGCTGTACGTGTGCTAAGAACTCGGAGGTGCCGGAGTAACGGTTCTTGGATCGGTCGGATCGGGAAGACGTACGACTATTTCCTCTACGTTGCGTCAACGCTTCCGTTGCGGTCTACGAGGGTACGTAGACAACACTCTCCCCTCTCGTTGCTATGCATCACCATGATCTTGCGTGTGCGTAGGAATTTTTTTGAAATTACTGCGTTCCCCTACAGCTTTGACAAGAGGTGTCTCTGATCATACACCGTTACTTGTTGATTCGGGAGTTCAAACTTTTGTGGCAGCAAGAACATTTTCTCGTTTGAACTTGCCTGGTTTGAAAGAGAAGGTTTCCTTGAGCTGTTAGCTTAGGAGTGGGCTAAAGACTTAGGAGGAAGGACACCTATCGAGCGATGGCAATGCAAGATTCGTCATCTCCGAAGGTTCCTTCGAGGATGGGCTAAACACATGCATGGTATTTATAAGGCGGAGAAGGAGAGACTTCTTCTTCTTATTCAAAACCTTGAAGTTAAAGCTGAAACTTCTATCTTGGATTCCAGTGAGTTGGAAACGAAGATGGAGGCGGAGATGCGACTTAAAGAGCTTCTTCGCAAGGAGGAATTGAAGTGGGCGTTGCGAGCTAAGGTTCGCAAGATAGTAGAAGGCGAGGACAATACTCAATTCTTTCATATGATTGCTAATGGGAAGCATCGTAAAAAAAGAATTTTCCAGCTAGAGCAAGACGAAGGGACGATAGTTGGTCAAGACAATCTGAAAGTCTACATTACCAACTATTATAAGCAGTTGTTTGGTCCCCCGGAAGAGAATTTTGTGTCCTTAGATGAGTCGAGGGTTGAGGATGTTCCTCAACTTGAGACTGCCGAGAATGAGCTCCTGACTGCTCCTTTCTCTGAGAAAGAGGTGTTTGAAGCCATTGCACAAATGGAGAATAATAAGGCTCCAGGACCGGATGGGTTTCCGGCGGAGTTCTACAAAAAGTGCTGGCATTTTATTAAGGGGGATTTGATGCCCATGTTCCAGGAGTTCTTTGAGGGTCAGCTTCAGTTGTTTAAGCTGAATTTTGGAACGATAACCCTTCTTCCTAAGAAGACAGACGCGGTTCGTATTGAGCAGTTCAAACCGATATGTCTGCTTAATGTGAGTTTCAAAATTTTCACCAAGGTCGGGACGAATAGACTAACGCAGATTGCGCACTCTGTGGTTCATCCGTCCCAGACTGCTTTCATGCCTGATAGAAACATCCTTGAAGGGGTTGTTGTCTTGCATGAAACGCTCCATGAAATTCACTCAAAAAAACTTGATGTCGTAGTTTTTAAAGTGGATTTTGAAAAAGCATATGATAAAGTTAAGTGGCCTTTCCTTCAACAAGCGTTGCGTATGAAAGGTTTTGATCTGGCATGGAGAAACCAGATTGATTCCTTTACGCAAAAAGGGAGTGTAGGGATTAAAGTGAATGATGACATAGGTCACTATTTCCAAACACACAAGGGGCTAAGGCAAGGAGATCCGATGTCATCGATCTTGTTTAACATAGTGGCTGATATGCTCACTATCTTAATAGGCAGGGCAAAGGATGCAGGGCAGGAAGGTGGCCTGGTCCCACATCTAGTTGACAGAGGGATTTCCATTCTTCAGTATGCTGATGATACTATCATCTTTATGGAGCACGACCTGGCGAAAGCAAGAAACATGAAGCTGCTGTTATGCTTATTTGAACAATTGTCTGGCCTCAAAATTAACTTCCACAAGAGCGAATTGTTTTGCTTTGGACGAGCAAAGGATGACCAGGACACGTATAAACAATTGTTCGGATGTGAATTGGGCTCCTTACCATTTACGTACTTAGGTATACCCATTCATCATCGTAAGCTGACTAACTTGGAGTGGAAATGCATCGAGGATCGCTTTGAAAAGAAACTGAGCTGTTGGAAAGGGAAGCTCATGTCATACGGAGGACGATTGATTCTGATCAATTCAGTCCTTACTAGTATGCCTATGTTTCTATTATCCTTTTTCCAGGTTCCGGTGGGAGTCAGGAAAAGGTTAGATTTCTACCGATCTCGATTCTTTTGGCAGAATGACGAGCTCAAACGAAAATATAGGCTTGCTGAGTGGGATATAATCTGTAGGCCGAAGGACCAAGGGGGTCTAGGTATTGAAAATTTGGAAGTCAAAAACATATGTCTCCTTAGCAAGTGGCTATTTAAACTGTCATCTGAGACGGAAGCTACTTGGGCACAGATTTTGCGTAATAAGTATCTTTATGCTAAAACCTTGGCTCAGGTAAATGTGAGGCCCTCCGACTCACCTTTTTGGAAGGGTTTGATGAGAGTTAAACAAATTTTTTTCAACAAGTCAAAATTTATTGTCGGGAATGGTGCCACTACGAGGTTTTGGGAGGATACATGGCTTGGGGAGACTCCCCTTGCACTTCAATATCCTACTTTGTACAACATTGTGCGACGTAGAGAAGCCTACGTTGCAACTGTTTTACAATCCACTCCTCTCAATATTAGTTTTCGAAGAACGCTAGTTGGACATCGTTGGGAGGCCTGGCTCCACCTTGTTAGACGTTTAATGCAGGTGCAGCTGACCCAGCAACCAGATCAGCTGTCTTGGAAACTTACTAGGAACGGTGTGTTCTCAGTTAAGTCTATGTATCTGGATGTCATTAACTCTAGCGTTATCCCTTCCTCGATTCACGTTTGGAGAGTTAAGGTTCTCTTACGTATCAAAGTGTTTATGTGGTTTGTGCATAAACAAGTCATTTTGACTAAGGATAACCTGGCAAAACGCAACTGGATGGGCTCATCTAGGTGTAGCTTTTGCGATCATAACGAAAACATTAAACACCTCTTTCTCGATTGTCCGTTGGCTAAGATTCTGTGGCGGTCAATTAATATTGCATTTAATATCAATCCGCCCACCTCTATCAATATGTTATTTGGAACATGGCTTGATGGGGCTGATTCCGATACTGCAAGACACATTCGTGTTGGCGTTTGTGCTTTACTTTGGGCAGTATGGAACTGCAGAAATGACTTGGTTTTTAACAGATCAACAAACATTCACTTTTTGCAGGTTATCTTCAGGGCCACGGCTTTCATCCGTATGTGGTCGCTACTCACTCCGACGGAGGCCAGGGAGCGTTTGGTTACTGCGTCTACCCGATGGGAGATGGTAGCGCGGGATATTTTTAACCGGTTTGGATGGCGATCATGTAATAGGATAGACATGTAGTGCTCCTATTGTGTTTGCCAGCCGGTTGTGGCTTTGGATTTGAGCTCTTTCGAGCCTTTTGTCTTTTTCTTCGCACCACGTTACTTGATGACTTTGTTACTGAATTTATTTTTAATAATATGAGCCGTATGCATCTTTCTAATGCAGAGGCTGAGGTAAACCCCCTTTTCCAAAAAAAAACACCACGGCAGAACTACTCACAAAGCACTTGGATTTCCTGACAAAATTAACTAGGTCTTTTTACAATGAACAAAGGCGATGTGATTTCATCGCACATAAATAAAAAAATCAGTATGCTGCTTGACAAAGTAGCATTTAAAAAAAATCAATATCTGTAGAGAAAACTATCTTTCTGTAGTAGAACAATCTCCTGTCAATCTTGAGATGGGCACTGGTCTTCTTTTGGCCAAACTCAAACATTTGCATTTCAAATACTAAGAGGTTACAAATTCCCCATCTAGATGAACCTACAATTTCTACAAAGCTGTACTTAGCCTTTGCGCCATCCTCATCTGAATGACCCTAATGTTTCTGTAACGATTACTGAAAAAGTTCTAGTGCTTGGAAAATTGTTACATGTAGCAATATCATTGCAGCTCCTCGCTAGATGCAAAATGTAACCAAAGAAAACTGTAAGCTGAAAAGATGAACATTAGTTTCAAAGGTACTCTCCATAATCCAGCAGCCACATATTAGAAGGAACTACATAAAAATGACAAGGAACTAAAAGAGACTTGTCCATGGCAGTGCTAAAAGAGCCCCAAGGAAGAATAAATGTATCATATTCGAAAACATAGCTCCGAAAGCTAAAAGAATGGGTCAAAGATGAGCAAAACCAACACTTAATAGTATATAAGAATCTGAAGCAAAGCCCAAGAGAAATTTTATTTGTTGCAAAAAAAGTAAATATTAAATCTGGAAGCTACAATATAAAGTAGAAATTGGAAAATAGGAAGCTACAATATAAGCAAACCTTTCTATGATAGTGGAAACAACCTGAAGAAACTAGAGAAACCTATTTATACGGTGTTGCCGTACACCATATTTTTATGTGTGGAAGAAGCCAAGATGGTATTAGAATATCCGGAATTCAGACCAGCATTTTTAAATTTACCCCTGACTGTAAAAGCTTGTTATACTTACAGAGATAAACATTTGTACACATTTTTGCACGTTTAAGTTTATGTTTGTCAGCACTTTAACAAGGATTGAATTACTGGAAGAAAATCTTGGTATACAGAAACTATAGGTTTCTGGAAAGTTGGCGCTGTCAAATTTTACTGTGATATTTTCTTTCATCAAGTATTGGTGCAGGATAGCAGACAAGATAAATAAATCAAGAGAGATATGTGCAGGATTTCAACTATATACGAAATATTAAGCCATTGTTGCTACGGCCAGCATAATCTATCCTAAGATGTACAGAAATAATACGGAGAAGAATGCAGTGAGCAAATGCACATCTGTCTTTGAGTTCCTTACTGATTGCAAAGAAAATACAGAGAAGAAAAATGAAGTGGCAGCTAATTTGCATTACTAATTGATGAAACAATGTATGTGCACTGAAAACAAGTCAAATTGGACGTCTTTTCAAAGACAGAAAAATAAAATTCGACATCTGCTCGGCGCCACTGTGATTCGCCCTCTAAAATTATTCAACAAAGTAGGCTAGTTATGCTAATAGCAATCTGCTTCTTCACGGGTTGGCTTGTATTCAATTAGCATGTTCAACAACTTCTTCATGAGTCGTTGAAGAGATTTGGATTAAACTCAGTAGCGCATAGTGAAGCAAGCAGCATGAATCGCTCGCTGTTGAAGCAGCACAGTGACGACCCGACACCGTTCCTGCGGCCAGCAGACTACCACAAGTCGCTTTGCCCAAAATTGAGGCCACACCCTGCACACCTTGCCGACATTGTTGTCGAGCACCATGTCGTCACAACCCCACCGTGGTCAGCCGCCGCTCCCCAATCCGCCCAGCCTTTCTTCCAACCACCATGACATTGCACCCACCCGCTGGTCACTTAGATGTCGGCCACCACCCCCAAGCTAGTCGCCGTCGAAAACCGCATGCCGCCATGATTTTTTTAGGGAATCGGCCACCACGATTAGAATAGGAAACGACGAGCCGGAGAAAGGGGGATATAGCTACCACGAACAGAAAGTTTTCTTTTTTGCAAAACGTAAACTTACGTCGGCACTAAAAGATTTTACCTCACGCGTGGAGAGGCACAACACATTGATTGGATTAGATCCAAGAGAAATCTGACACGATTGATCGACCAGGGTGCGTTATTACTTATTAATAAAGTTACTATATATATATATATATATATATATACATATATATATATATATATATATATATATATATATATATATATGGCCAAATGACCATCATCTGCACAATTACAAAAAGATGAAGTACATGCACCCCTAATTGATGCCCCGGATCATGATTTGAGTTGAAAATATCAAGGCCAAGAATCATGGCATGATCGCAAGCAAGCAAAAATAAACATCCCGTCGTCCATCATGAAGAATTCCACGGATTCCTCAAACCAACGCTATAACAATTTTTAAAATCAAACAATAAAGAAGAGAATGAATTAGTTTTGTATGACATGGAAAGCAGATCAATTGACGATTAAATTCACCTAACAATAGTATACCTATGCTTTGATAGAAATGCATCATCAAGCTAACAGAAATGAAGAAACCAAATTCACAAATATAATGCAGATTTAGAGCAAGATATGTCTATAAACCCTATAAGAAACAATACATGGGATTTGAAAAAATGGAAAAATCTAGGTTTGCAACCATCAAATCAGCAATTAATAATATGGGATTTCTAAAATACTTTCGGGAATTAGAATGACAGAAATGTATTGCGGTACAGTAGCTGATTCGTGAGTGAGAATAAACTTATACACAGAGAAAATCCAAGGCATAAATCTAACTAGTAAGGAAAGATCTAAGATGGTCAGATAAGATGTAAATTGACTCCTGTCTTTATCACTTTACTAATGGAGGTCTGCACAATACTTGTGCTGCATAATATGCTAATTAATCTAAGCATCAGTAGCAAAATGACAGTAAGAATACACACGAACGCATGAAAACACCTACAGAGGGAGAAAGGGGAAGAGAGAAAGCGAGGAAACCTGGGAATGGCTTGGTGCCATGGAGCCTGGGCATCTTACGCGGAGCTCGCTGCAGGATTGACAACGACGACCTCCACCTCGTCAGCGCTATGGACCAGTAGTAGGAAGGGAGTCGCTTCTCGCGAGCCTCACTCCAATCGGAGCCATCCCGCTGCCGTGCATCCCAAAAAGGAAGGAGGGGCGGAGTTCGGCGCGGCACGGCGCGGCGACGAGAGGCCAGGGCAGGAGTTTGGGGTCGGGAAATGGGAACGGAGGTCGGGCCATCGCCGGGGCTGACGAAGGGAACGAGGGATGGAGGTGGGTCGTGGCGCGGCCGTCGGCCGAAGAGGTTACCAAACGCTGCGAAATACTGCCCGACTCGACGCTGCCGCCGGCAAACGGGGCCACCCCCGGCGTCGCACGCATCCGAGTCCACCTGCGGTGGCTCGCCGCCGAAACCACCCGCCACTCGCCGCTCGCCGCCGAAACCACCCGCCGCTCGCCGCTTCCTCTCCCAATATTCCAGAAACTGCAGGGAGTGGGCTAGCTAAGCAGTTGCTAGGTAAAGAAAAAATTACCTCGGCTTTTCTTTTGAGCAAATAAAATTACCTCGGCTGGAGGCAGGTTGCGTGCGAGTGTGGCTGGGTCGTCCGACCGGGGTGAAGAATTGGTAATTCTTCACCCAGGGTTCTTAATAGACTTTCTATATATTGCCCTCTTTACCTGCTAATAAAGCAGCTATTGCTTTTGGTTGTTCGTCATTAATACTTTTGCAAAAAAGCCCTTAAAGTTCACACAAATCAACCCGTAGTCCAAATCGAATCGGTACAAAGGAAAAAAATAAACGCAGCCATGCTCTGCCTCACGGCGCTCCGCCCCGCGCCACACACCTCCGGCCATGCCCCGCGCGCCGCCGGCGCCTCCCGCCCCGCCCCGCACGGCCTCACCGCGCGACGTCGACCGCCTCCTTCCTCTCCCAATCCCATCTCCTCCTCACCCACGGCTTTCTTCGCCGTTCACTGCTCCCCTCGTTGCGACCTCGCGGGAGGCAGAGGATGGGAGGGTGCGGCGCTCGCGGGCCGATCTGCGCCGCCAGGACTCGCCCGACCCGCGGGACGCTCGATCCGGTGACGCACCAGTCGCCGGTCGTCGGCCCGGCCGACCGACGACGGAGATCGCAACACCCTGCACCATCATTCTGCCTCAGCTCATCCTTCCTCGATGTGTGCTGCCTGGGAGGGCGCGCGCTCGCCGCTCGACCAGAGCCACACGGCCATCCGGTCGTCGTTGCACTCGCCGCCCCCTCTGCTCCTCCACCTCAACTTCGGACACACGTGTATTTCTGTGCCCACCCCATGCTACCAGAGGAAACCGCGTGCCAGTCTCTCTGGATGATTTTTATTTTCTGCTGAGGATCACGAGTTTGCACAGTTTCATGATGTCAAATTACTGCATATGTGGTGCTTCTTGTCAATAGGGATAGAATTAGCTGGTCATAGGTCGTGGATGTTCTTAGTTATTTTTTGCACACAAGGTGTTTGGGTGTTTGTCTCCTTGAGGTTAACTCCCACATGAATACATCATGAGAATAACTCTCCTTCCATATGATTCAAAAAATGGTATGATGGTGGAACTCAATCGGGTTGCTAGACTAATGTGGCGTTGGTGCGTGCATCTGGATGTACGTCAGTGTTCACAGCCAGAGGAAGTGGGTTGTTGCAGGCAGAGGCGGATTAGGATGAGTATGTCACGATTAGGAGAGTTCTCTTGATCTTTATCGGAAAAATTGATAGTTTCCTTGATTTGTTTTGGTCTAGATTAGCAAAGCAGTGCACTGATATTTGTTCTGTGGTGTAGGAGCTTCAAGACAGCAGGGGCAGCAGGCTTCGCTCAACATATTCATCTATGATTTTCTCCCTGATTTTGAAATTATTTGGCCCCTATAGTCCCCTTGAGAAAAACCAGAGTATTTATGGACTATGCTCTACTGGTTGACAAATTTGATTGCAGGGGCTGGCAAAGTAAGTGCAGTGTCACCGTTGCACATATATTCAGGGCCACATCAAATTTCAGTCAGAAGAACATGACCAGGCAGGGTGCTTCATGCAGTATTGGGAGTGAGAAAGTTTGATGTATAATCAGTGTCGTCTCCACTCTGCCCCGCCCCTGTGCTTTTTCCTCGATGGAAATGCGGGCCACCATGCCGCTCACTTCGCGTGCAACCACTTCATCTCCAACCTGTCGTTGGAGAGCATTGCAGACCGAGCGGACAAACGACGAGGTGTAGCAGCACAACCTTGCCTCTTCCCCTTAGTCTCCTTCACAAGCGAGCCAAAGACACCCCAAGTTGTGGCACCCGTCTGAGGCCAGCCTTGCTTGGCATACATGGCTGCATACATGTGATGGGAAACATGCATGGAAGCTTGGGCCTGGTTATGCAATTATGCCTTCCTAAGTTTTACTGATGCAATTTCTTTTTGAAAGAGCCCTGAAATCATTTACCCTTTTGCTCCTGAGAATTGTTTACCATTGTGAATTGTATCAATGGTCGAAATGGTCAATTAACGACATAGACCGAGATACCATAAAACCCCTTCAGTAGATCGACTGAAATATGAACATTCTTGGCCCAAAGTTACAGGATTGCACCAATTAATTGCTAACCTCTTGGTTTTAATGATAATTGTTCTACCATGTGTTTTTCTTCTACTAGCATCCCATCCACAATGTCAGTTGGAATTATATATATATATATATCTTAGACAGTTAGTGAGATGTATTCTGCGAGATGTGTTCAAATCTCTGTATTTTTCCATGATATTAACAATTTTTCTTTGAATGTTTAAGTGAACGTTCTCTAAAATTTCATTTTCAGTTAAGTCTGGTCTTTCTTTGGGTAATTTATATAGTAAGGTCTGCAAGAATTGAATGCAGATCCACTATTCCCCCCCTTTGTATTTACTGCAATGCATATTTACCTGGAGCTAGCATCACATACTGTATGTCAAGTGCCAAGTCAGTTTTCACTAAATACAAATTAAAAAATATATATATGAACCTTTTCATTAGCTTTGGCTGCACGTTTCTGGATAATGTCAATATCAATATTTGTAAGTACTCTTATGAACTCATATGATGCATCTCCCACTTTTTTTTATCTGCAAGGTACCTGACATAGTGTTTGGACAGACTTATTTCTGGTAGTAACTTCTCCATTGTGAAACTACTTTCCACTACAGTAGCTTGCGGACAATGTGGGCTACTACAAGACCGAGACCTGCATAGATGATTACATTTAGGAGTGAATGGTAAAGAAGGTTCTGATTTTGTTTAAATTACAGTATATGTTTGAAAATTATTTATTGATGCTCAAAGAATATCCTGTAGATGATTATGTGGAAAATAGTTCATCCTTCACAGTTTTCTCGGCAAGCTGGAACTTCCAGTTATACTGGTTGTATATTTATGGGTTATAGACTTATAGTTGAAATTTTCAAATGATTAGATATTTTTGTAGTTGTAGTTGGATATACAAGTGCCTAAAAACTGAAGTCGGCACTTCTTCACTAGAAGCTATGTTCACTAGCTTGATTTCTCCTATGAGATGTAGAATTTTTATTTCCGCTAGATTGTTGTAGTTTCCTTTTTTGCTGTAGCTGCTTATCTATCAGAGTATCTATGCATGTGTGGGTTTATGTTTCACTAACTGCCCTATAAATAATCTGAATTTCTTTCAATTGATTGATTGTTTTGTAATTTTCAATCCATGTCCCACAGCATAGTTCCTCGACACCGGGTCAATCCTGGTTTATGAAAAAAATCAGGACTCTGAACCATGCAGTCTACTCATAGTGAACCACAGGTCTGAACCATGCATTCTTAACCCGGTCAACCATGTTTTGCCCGTGGTGAACCATGGGGTCTGAACCATGCTGCCTGAACCAGATCGACCGTATATCTCCGTAGGTCGTTGAAATATGAGTCGGACCATGTCTTAAGATTGTGGAAATGTGAGACGAACTAGGAAGTGAGAACTATGAAAAAAAATCACATCAGGAGCACAGTCGTGGATAGTGATCAACATATTATTATTCTAGGTGACCCAATATTCTTGGTTATAATGGAGGACTAAAGAGGGTCCAATTTATGTGCAGGTGAAGAAAATCACCAAAATGGAAGGAGTTCTGTATTATGATCTATTACAATGTGCTTGAAGCAATACAGAACCATGATTATACTTGGTATAGTACAAACTAAATGTACAATACAGACTTCCAAGTAGAATCTTTGGCCTACAGCTCACCTGTTATCTGTCACTTTAGCAGTTACTTGGGTGGGACAACCAATGTATAGATAAGAAATGCCGAAACGAAGATAATCACCCCTACTAAGGTACATATTGGGCTTGTTCACAACATCAAGTTAGACCTCTCGGCTCTTTTGATTGGATCGACTTCTTCTGACAATGGATACTCAATGCGCCGTGGGTTACAGGTCACATATTTGTTCGGTGAGAACTCTGAGAATAGGGTCTTCTTCCCTTTCTTCTTAAAACTAGACCAAGCCTTATCCCAGTCGGTTGATGATGTATCACCTGAAAAGTTAGATAAGAGAAATGATTCAACCTGCAAACATGTTTTCATCGTAACCTGTTATAACAAACTATGTGCGACAGGACCTTTTTAATCTAACTTCAAAAAGGAACTTCACAATCCACCACTCATTATCCATCAAATTTATATATGTACATCTATACATCTATCTCTCCCTAATAATAATTCTTTCTCTAATCTATCCCTAAAGCACGGATTGACTTTGTCGGGTTCACCGTCACAATACGCTTCCTTTTTATAAATTTACGCTTTCAGTTTGAATTTAAAACATACACACGAGATGATACTAAAGTGTAAGGAAAAAAAAACTGTTTTTCATTGTTTGAGGCAGGCCCTATTCTTTTCGCCCTGAATTCGCAGCGACAGCCTGCGTGGCCCATCTACGCGGGCAAAGACCAAAAAAATTTGTGCCATACGTGGGGATCGAACTCACGTCCTCCCACTAAGCCTGTAAGACCGAGACCAATTGAGCTGCTATCCTGGAATATTCACTTTTACTGAAGTCTAAGAATATTACTCCCCCCATTCCATAATATAAGAGCGTTTTTGATACTACACTATTTATGGTTGTGCTAGACTATAAAGAACTAGAATTGTATTTATTTATTTTGTCTCCATTGCAAGGTTGTTGGCACATGTTTCTATAAATAGTGTGGATGCAACTTATACATGGTTCGTCTTTCATGTAAACGATTTTTGACTCTCGGCATGGAGCCAAATTATGCAGAACTTGAAAACGAACCCTTAAGTAAGTTTACAAAATTTCTGCAAAAAATAATCACGTGCTTATGGATATATACTACATATCACTGGATTATTGATAAAAATACGCTGTGATGCTAGCTAAACAATTTTTTTAAATGAACAGATTATGCTTGCTGCAGCGTATTTTAGGTTAGTTTGCTTGCTGCTGCAATTATTATTCTAGGTTAGTTTGCTTGGTGCTATTACTTCATATTTATTGAAATTCAAGAATGAACAAATAATCTAAAGAATGAACTAATAATCAAGAAGTGGTTGTTCAGACAGATCAATTTACTTGAAATCATACCCCATATGTTGATGAAATGAACCAATTTCTTATCATCAGCGAGCGTTGTCCAACGACATGGTTCCTTGATCTGGCAGATTCATAGGAGCCAACATTTTCTCCCGTTGCAACGCACGGACATTTGTGCTAGTATATATATATACACACACAGCCAAAGCTAAGACACCAAGCCGACGCGACCGCGGGTCCCTTCTGGGTCCTTGCGGGTCGGCTCCGACGCGACCGCGACGCTCTCTGTATGGGGAGGCAGGCAGTGGCGGTGCCAGAAATCAAATCATGTGTAGTCACTTCAAAATTGTGTAATCAAATATACATATTTCTATATTTTTTCTGCTTGGTGTATACTTGTTGTATTGCGTTTTTCCAAAGAGCTGTGTAGTCAAGTGACTACACAGCCTATGTGTGGCTTCGCCACTGGAGGCAGGGGAGCGGCTTGGACTGGGACAGCGACACCGACGATGTGCCAGCTGCTGCGCAGAGGCGGGAGCTGTTCGGGCCTTTGAGGGCCTGGTAGGCTCCTGCTATGGCGTCCGGTTGGCTACCGTCGTGGATGGTGGAGGTGGGGCCCTCCCGTATGCCGACGGTGCTACTGCCTTAGTCTCGGCTCCTCTTCTTCGTTGTGGAGACCATCATCGCAGTGCCGTGGTAAGACAGCATGGGAAGCTTCGTGTCCGTGTTGGCAGGGTGGTGGTCGGTCTGGTGGTGAGCTCCGTAGTGCCTGGGGTAGAGGCTGGGATCGGGGGAAATCCCTGTTGGCTTGGCCGACACCGACGCGGTGGCGCCTGAGGGTGCCGCCGAACCTTCCTGGAGGGCGTCGCGGCTACCCTTTCTCTCTCCTCGTCGCGTACCGGAGGAAACCCTTGGCAGCAGCGCCGTCATCGTCGCGTCCCTTCTTGAAGGTGTTGTTTGGTACCGGCGCTTTGGAGTCTCGGAGTTTGGTGGGCGATCTCCGGTGGACGCAGCGGTCACGAGGCTTCGTCGTTTTTGTCGATCCGACGTTATCGACATTTATTTCTTTTCTTTTTTCTTTTTTTTTGGGCGTGTTTTATGCTGCTTTCGCTTCAGCCCCTATCATTTATTGTATCGGATGGTTGCTTTATAATACAAAGCGGGAGAAAACCCTTTTTCTTAAGACACCAAGCCGACTAAAACACAATCCTAAACTCATACGTGCAAGCTTGCTAGAAACCTGACCGGACAAGACCTATCTAGCTCTACACGACTGGACACAAACATGCGCGTATATGCCTCCTACTACTGCTTGGACTCTCCTACTACTACACGTACATGACTTTGGTTAGTTGCCAAAGAACTAAGCCACGTGACATGCAAGGATACTACTTTTCAAACCTAACAATCAAGGTTACATCTAACAATCTCTCTTTAATCTTGACACTTTGTCTTCCGTACTTCTCCGGTCTTGGCTTGTCGATGATTCACCCTTTGTCGACTCATCCACTTGCACCACGACAAGTTAAATTGTTGGCTTGGTTCCTTGCAACAATCTCCCTTTCAATTTTGACTTGGCGAATTTACGAACCACCTCAAATATACCTTGGACCACCCAGCCTCGCTAGTAACATGTAGAAAAACACCACCCGGTGGAAAACTGTTGGGGAACGTAGTAATTTCAAAAAATTTCCAACGCACACGCAAGATCATGATGATGCATAGCAACGAGAGGGGAGAGTGTTGTCTACGTACCCTTGTAGACCGAAGCGGAAGCGTTGACGCAACGTAGAGGAAGTAGTCGTACGTCTTCCCAGTCCAACCGATCCAAGCACCGTTACTCCGGCATCTCCGAGTTCTTGGCACACGTTCAGCTCGATGACGCTCCCCGGGCTCCGATCCAGCAAAGCTTCGGGGAGGAGTTCTGTCAGCACGACGGCGTGGTGACGATCTTGATGTTCAACCATCGCAGGGCTTCGCCTAAGCACTACAACGATATGATCGAGGTGGAATATGGTGGCAGGGGGCACTGCACACGGCTAAGGAACGATCACGTGGATCAACTTGTGTGTCTATGGGGTGCCCCCTGCCCCCGTATATAAAGCAGTGGAGGAGGGGAGGGTCGGCCCTCTCTATGGCGCGCCCTAGGGGAGTCCTACTCCCACCGGGAGTAGGATTCCCCTTTTCCTAGTCCAACTAGGAGTCCTTCCATGTAGTAGGAGTAGGAAACAAGGAAGGGGCGCAGCCCCTCCCCCTAGTCCAATTCGGACTAGGCCTTGGGGGGCGCGCGGCCTGCCCTAGGCAGCCCCTCTCTCTTTCCCGTATGGCCCAATAAGGCCCAATATTTCTCCCGGCGAATTCACGTAACTCTCCGGTACTCCGAAAAATACCCGAATCACTCGGAACCTTTCCGAAGTCCGAATATAGTCGTCCAATATATCGATCTTTACGTCTCGACCATTTCGAGACTCCCCGTCATGTCCCCGATCTCATCCGGGACTCCGAACTCCTTCGGTACATCAAAACTCATAAACTCATAATATAACTCTCATCGAAACCTTAAGCGTGCGGACCCTACGGTTCGAGAACAATGTAGACATGACCGAGACACGTCTCCGGTCAATAACCAATAGCGGGACCTGGATGCCCATATTGGCTCCTACATATTCTACGAAGATCTTTATCGGTCAGACCGCATAACAACATACGTTGTTCCCTTTGTCATCGGTATGTTACTTGCCTGAGATTCGATCGTCGGTATCCAATACCTAGTTCAATCTCGTTACCGGCAAGTCTCTTTACTCGTTCCGTAATACATCATCCCGCAACTAACTCATTAGTTGCAATGCTTGCAAGGCTTAAGTGATGTGCATTACCGAGAGGGCCCAGAGATACCTCTCCGACATTCGGAGTGACAAATCCTAATCTCGAAATACGCCAACCCAACATGTACCTTTGGAGACACCTGTAGAGCTCCTTTATAATCACCCAGTTACGTTGTGACGTTTGGTAGCACACAAAGTGTTCCTCCGGCAAACGGGAGTTGCATAATCTCATAGTCATAGGAACATGTATAAGTCATGAAGAAAGCAATAGCAACATACTAAACGATCGGGTGCTAAGCTAATGGAATGGGTCATGTCAATCAGATCATTCAACTAATGATGTGACCTCGTTAATCAAATAACAACACTTTGTTTATGGTTAGGAAACATAACCATCTTTGATTAACGAGCTAGTCAAGTAGAGGCATACTAGTGACACTCTGTTTGTCTATGTATTCACACATGTATTATGTTTCTAGTTAATACAATTCTAGCATGAATAATAAATATTTATCATGATATAAGGAAATAAATAATAACTTTATTATTGCCTCTAGGGCATATTTCCTTCAGTCTCACTACAAGAAATATGTCAACTTATGACCTTCTGTCAGTGACCCTGGAAGAATTGGTCATAAATTTATGACCATTTTAGACCAATTGGTCAAAAGCTCTTCAGGGGGCTCCAAACCCTAAACCATTGCGACCATTTTGGTCAGAAAGGTCGTAATTTCCTTACACGAAATGGTCACAAAGCAAACAGTGCTAGTCCGCTGCCTTATTTCTAGTTGTTAATGACCAATATAGATGGTCATAGCCTTGTAGATTGTGGTAGGTTGTGATGACTAGGCGCCATCTCATCAGTTTTGCCTATGTGTCATGTCCATGTGGCAGTTTTTGCCCTAGGTTGTGAAGCAACCTATATTTCTATCATTCCCAAAATTCCCAAAAAATCTCATAAATTCTTTGGGGCATATCTTCATCAAATATGTAAATATCCTTCCTTGCCTAGTTCAAAAGTAATTCAACAATATTCATTTTCCTATTCTGTTCACAACAACACTTTATGAAGGAAGTGCTATTTATATATTCTTGATTGCCCTAGGAATTTTTGGGCACTCTTTCCTATCCAAATCATTACCGCATGACAAGATTCAGCTCCATTTGCCTAGCAAATCTTCCTCGGCAAATTTCCAAAGTTTTTGTCCACCTAGAAGCATTGTGAAGGAAGTACCTTTTTTATATCTCTAAATGACATGAAATTTATACAGTTTCTTAATATGCCCAAATTATCACCCTCCTCCAAATTGCAGCTCAGTCAAATCATCTATGTGAGCCCAGGTTCAATTTATATTTTATGGCCAAATTGGCACGTTGCAAAGCAAGTGTTATATAGACCCCTCCTATTACCCTCAAACTTTTCGGGCACTCTTCCATACCCAAATCATTGCCACATGATAATATTCAGCTTAATTTTCCTAGTAAATCTTTCTTGGGAAATTTCCAAAGTTTCTACCTCGAGAGAAGCTTTGTGAAGTAAGTACTAGCTAGGCTTACCCAAATGATCTGAAAATTGACCAGCGCATGACCATACCTAAGTAACTTACCTACACCAATTTTGAGCTCATTTCATTCATCCAATCTCTCTCACTAGTTTTCCCAAGTTTCTGTCCATAGAAGAGCATTGTGAAGGAAGTACTACTTTGGCATGTCCAAATGGTATCAATTTTCTACAATGATTTCCTATGCCCAAATAACCATCCTCCACAAAATTTCAGCTCAATCCATTCATTATTTTGAGCCCAGCTTCAACATTCATATTTTTGTCCAGCGTGGTACTTTGCAAAGAAAGTACCACCTAGGATCCTCCTTTTGAGCTAAAAATTTGTGAAGTCCTTAGTAGATGATCATCCTCAGCCAAAACTCATGCCCATTGGCCATGTGCATTTCCCGTACCGCTAATCAAACACTTGGCTGCTAATTCATGTTTGAGCATCGATCGGTCTTCTCGTGAGAATCTTATGTTGTAATTTTCTTCCTAGCACCAACCTGGGGAGTGCCCAACCCACTAGACATGCCTAAGCCGCCCAGAACACATGGCAATATTACGGTCACGCGGTGACCACGCGACGGGCATGTGAGTTTACGCGCTCTAGAGTCGGGGCCCTCGGCCACTGCCCAAACCTCGACGTATCGCCACCAAACCATGTATTTATGATTAAATAGGTCCTTATGTAACTAGAAATGATTTTTGGAAAAAATCAATAGCAAACTATGAGGCAGCTGGAGTTCAAATTTGACCCGCTTCCAACTGAATCGGCGGAAATTTGTCTTTTTCACGAGAGGTGGATCAAAAAATTTTACACCCAACCATTTTGTCAATTGTGCATTAAATATGGCCTAGTATTTTATAAAAATGATTTTGGTCCAATTTTGCAACAATTATTTGGTAGTTCCTTCACAAAAAAACCTCCTTTCGGGCACTCGAAAAATGGAAAATGGTTTTTTCGTCCAACGAAAATGAAAACTTCCTTAGGCAACATTGTTTGACATTCCAATATGCACCCTTGTGCACAATATGAGATCATTTGAACAAACTATGTCATGAATGTGGCCATAAGATTGATCATTTGGCTTGAAAGCCATTGATCTCCACACGTGATAGCTCGTTTCTGAGAACACTTTTTAAAATAATTGCCATATTAGAAGTTTGTTATTTTTCCTAGGAGCTTGGCCACATATGATGAAACAATGTGAAGGTTTCCCAATTTTTTGATTTTTTTTTGAATTTTTTATGCCCGTTTCAAAATGCGGTCAAAACGGCGGGAATGACCGTTCCTAGCTAGTGGTTGAATCTTGGAATTTTGTTGGTGTTTCTGTGATTAAATAGATACTTATGTACCTAGAAATGATTTTTGGAAAAAATAAATAGCAAACTATGAGGCAGCTGCAGTTCAAATTTGACCCGCTTCCAACTGAATCGGCGGAAATTTGTCTTTTTCACGAGAGGTGGATCAAAACTTCTGACACCCAACCATTTGGTCAATTGTGCATTAAATATGTCCTAGTATTTTACAAAATTGACTTGGTACAATTTTGCAACTAATATATGGTAGGCCCTTCACAAAAAAATCTCTTTTCGGGCACTCGAAAAATGGAAAATGAATTTTTCGTCCAAAGAAAATGAAAACTTCCTTAAGCAACATTGTTTGTCATTCCAATATGCACCCTTGTGCAAAATATGAGATCATTTGAACAAACTATGCCATGAATGTGGCCATAAGAGTGATCATTTGGCTTGAAAGCCATTGATCTCCACACGTGATAGCTCGTTTCTGAGAACACTTTTTTTATAATAATTGCCGTATTACAAGTTTGTTATTTTTCCTAGGAACTTGGCCACATATGATGACACAACGCGAAGGTTTTGCATTTTTTTTGATTTTTTGAATTTGTTATGCCTGTTTCAAAATGACACATTTCTTGGACCAATCAGAAGGCAGAACCTCCCTTCCCACAGATCACCCCCCTAAGCCGATCTGAGCCGTCCACACCATACAGATCCAACGTCTCCTAAACGCACGCTGGCCAACCAAACCCTAGCATCGTGCAGCACACTCCCCTCCCTCTCCCTCTCCCTCTCCCCGACCCATGCGGCGCCTCCTCCCTCTCCTCGACCCAGATCTCCCTCCCCGACCCAGACCTCCCTCTCCGCCGTCCCAACTCCTACCCCGCCACCGGCCTCCCCCCAAGCGCCGCTGCTCTTGACATGCAACGACCAACGACGACGGCCCCCCGTCGCTGCCCCCTCCTTCCCCATCCCGCCGCGGCGAGGAGATCCATTCCCGCCGCCGCCGCCGCCGTTGCCCCCGCCCCCTTCTCCCCGATTCAGACCACATCCTCCCACCATAGCTCACCGCCGGGCCTCCTCCTCCCCTCCTCGCAGATCTAGAGCACAAATCCAAACAGCACACCATTCGCCGCCGCCGCCACCTCCTCCCTGTCCTGCAGCGGCGCGTCCCGCCACCACCTCCTTCCTCGACGGGTCCCGTAGTGACGCCCATCACGTCCCGCAGATGCCGTCCCCAATCCCCACCGCGTTCCTCAATCCCCATCCCCAACCAAAATCTTCCCCATCTCCCCCGGCCAGTTCTCCTCCCGTCCGCGTCCGCATCCCCTTCCCCACCCCCGCTCCCAGATCGCGCCGCGCGCCGCCCCTGACCGCCGTCGGAACCCCACCCCGCCGGTGACGAGGCCAGACCCCCGAGGGCCCAGCCAAGATGGTGCTCGCGCAGCTGGGCAGGAGCATCTCCCGCGCGCTTGCGCAGATGGGCAATGCCACGGTGATCGACGAGAAGGTGCTCGGGGAGTGCCTCAACGAGATCTCCCCCGCGCTCCTGCAGTCTGACGTCCGGAAGATCGTCAACCTCGAGACCCTCGCCGCCGGCACCAACAAGCGGCGCATCATACAGCAGGTCCTGCCCGCTCCACCTCCCTCAATTCATTTCCTACGCTATTCGATCGAGGGACGCGCGTGCCATGGGGGACTGGTCGGTTGGAGGCTGATGCCCTTGTGTTTTTCCTGCTGCAGGCCATCTTCACGGAGCTCTGCAACATGCTAGATCCAGGGAAGCCGGTCTTCACCCCCAAGAAGGGCAAGCCCAATGTCGTCATGTTCGTCGGATTGCAGGGCCAGTCTGACTCACCAACCAACCTCGCCTGCTTGCTCTGTTTATTGTTCTACACCTATTACTGAATGTATATATGTACCACTCTATGTGTAGCATTTTTCTAACTGTACAATAGCACTCACTCCTCTACTGTCACATAATAGATTAGCCTTGAATTCATCTAGTTTGGATCAAAATAGAACCATTGATTAATACTAGATGATTGTTACTGTAAATTTGGTTATAGATTTCTTTGAACTAGTTTGATTCCCTGCTGATCTACATCTTTTACTTACTCACATGCTTGACTGAATTTGCTACTGCTGTTACTCTAGTGGTGAACGAGATAGGCATTATATTGCTTGTTTCATTGCTTCCACAAATTAAAACTCAGTAATCTTGTTAACTGCTACCGCTGTCATGAACCACACATCTGAGATGAACTTGACATTGATTTGCTCGTGTGCCAAGTATGGATAGACTTTGCTATTCACCAGTATTCAGGCGGTTGAAGTGTGCGTGTTGTTGTGGCTGTTAGGATGTCGTTGGGTTGTTATCACTAGTACTAGTCCTATCAAATTGCATGTGAGTAGTTCATTACCATGCTATCCAGGGGATATTCATTTATGTGCCTGTGAATTCGTTCTTGGTGTGTATGTATGTATATGTGCTAGCAACATGAGTAGGAATTAGCATCATGCTCGGCCTGGATGGATTGCATGCATACATGCATCATGCCCGGCCTGGATGGATTGCATGCTCATAGTGTCACTCGTATCACGCTACACTGGCTAGGCTTCTACCGGCTGTTCCGATGCCGTGCTACGCTGGTTGGGCTTCTCTGGACCGGTAAAAAAAATTAAGAGAACGATCATTGGCATGGAGAGATCGATCCTTCCGTGTGATCCGTTCGGTGAAAGAATGGGATCCATCGGGGTAGTACATTTGTACTGGTATGATGAACAAGAGCTTCCAGTTAATTACATAATATTGGTGATGTAGTTTTACTTGTTGTGTATGCTTGCTTAGTTGTTCATCGGGCCGCTCTCTTGTATCGTTTGAGTGCGCCAACTAGTTCGACCAGCCTCTCTATGATTTATTCTGATAGCTTATGGAGTCCTTCTATCTAAATTTGTGAAAAATTCGACCCAACAAAAAAATGTTAATCAGTCCTCTCTCTCAAAGTTGAGTTTGGGCTGCTGCATATGAATGATTTTTTTCGCAGTTTGACTTTGAGGATGTTGTTGCTGCTAAAGTAGCAACAACAACAATCACGCTTTGGTTCCCCAAAATTCAGATGGCACTTGCATCTCTACATACACACACATATGAATATGCACCTCGGTTTGGCTCAGTTTGCATGTTTACATTTGCTTTAACTTTGACTGAAACTATCTTGGTGACACTTGCATCAATGGTGCTTATAGATGTCCTTGGAGAAGATGGCCATTGGAGTGTAGGGGAGGAACAACCTTGTCCTGCTCGAGGAGGACGAGGACCACCCGAGCTCGACGACGACACGGCAACAGGTAGCACTCGCCTCTCTCCCAAGGTGAAGGTCTGATCCGCCTGTTTAGATGGTCTGCTCTTGACTTATGCATGTGAGGGGAGAAGAAAGTCAATTGGACTGAATTATATTTGCATGTGAGGGGAGCGATCCTTTTGGTAGATGCAGAGTATAGATTCACAAAATTCACCACATGAGCGTACTACCTATATCCAAATTTTGGATACCACTTGCATGCTTGAAAAGATGATTTGATTGAATGCTTGAAAAGATGAGTCGCTAAAATGAATGATGTGAGGGATGTTCTCACGTATTACTATTATTGTCGTTCCTTTTCTGTCTTCTTTTGTCAGATTTTGTTTTTTGTAGTAATTTAAGTTCTGTTTTGTAGACCTATTTGTTTGTGTTACTGTTCTATTTGTCCGGTGATGAAAAACCTGTTAATCATACCATCTTTCGGGACTGATTGGTCGTAGTGCGCCCATGCTGTCATTCTGCAATTCTAAGGACAAATTAAACAGCTTGACTGTAAATTTTTTTAATACTTTCGAACTTACATGTCATCTATTTTTTAGTTTTTTATTCTGTTGTTTACTATGTATAGAATATGGCTGGACAATGATGAAAACCGAATAAAACACCATCTTTTTGGACACCTAATGACTGGACAAATATGTTCATATTTTTTAAGTTGCTTTGATCTTTGTTGATAATTTTTTGGTTTAAAATATTTCTCTATGAAGAGAGTACAAGCAGACGGGCGGTCTGAACTAATGCCATGTTGATATGTGTGCATCATCTGTGCTACCCTTGTGGTTGGCATCTGAGAGAAAAAAATTGTGCACTTTGTTCTTCTCATAAGTTACATTTTTTAAATTCTTCTGCTTTTTGTCCTGTTTGCACTTAGCTTCTATTATCCCTCTTTGTTGCACTTGGTCTAAGGGGGAATGTAGTGGGCGCGGATAGAGAAATGGTTTACTTGCCAACCCTTTGCAGCGTTTGCCATTTCTTTGGATTAGTGGCAGTGATTTGAACCTTACCCGTGCTTCTGATAAATTCATGAAGGACAAGGGAAAACACGGTTGAATTTCTTAATATGAGACAAAAAGAGACAGTCTCATTATTGTCATTCTTTTAGATTCATGTGTTCTGTTTGACCATGGCTGTGATGATAAACACTTTCAACAAACATGCCAGTTCTGCTTCTGAAAATTCATGACTGAAAAACCTGTTATACAAGATCTGTTTAGTACTCATGTATTATGGTCGTGGCTTATTTAGTATGTGCTTGCTGTGCCTTGTGTATTGGTGCCTAATTAGCTTTTGTTAGGGGATAATCTACTGGTTATAGCAAGATTTTACTCTTGTGCCGTGGAATAGATGGTTCATGTGTACTGCGATGTACTAGTTGAGCTCTGCTGGCTGTACTAGTTGAGCTCTGCTCCTTCTAACTCATATCAATTTTGCTCCTGCTGCTGTACAAGTGATGCTTGTGTGATTGTTGATGAACAGGAACTAGAAAACTTTGTTGTTTTGCAACTGAATGAACGCAACTTCAGTTTGTATGTCACCCAGCTTGCTGTTGCGGTGGCTGTCGATGCCGGTGAGCCTGCAACATCTCTGATGAGCTGCAGGACCTGGACACCTTAGGTATGCCCTGCTCCTCCTCCTTCCACCCTCATCTCATGTGCGCCAAGTCCATCTATCTCATGTGCATGTAGATCATGATGTACCAGAACCCTGCAACAGAATACTGATGTAATATGCAAAGAACAAATTAAAACCATGTTCTATATCCTGACTTGTTATTTTCTTATCTACCAAATTGTAGACATGAATCTCTAGTTGACCTATTGTTTCATAGACATATATCTGCATTTCTGCTGCTTTATCATACATTCGATCCATAAATCTGCATTTCTGTGAAATTTTTGCATGAGAGCAAACTGGTGTAGCTAGCTGGACTATGCAACCAAGAATCAGGAAGTAGCATATTCAGTTTTGCTAATAGAAAATAAATGTATAAAAAACTTTAAATTTTTCTGTTAGAGATAGCAGTACCGATTGTACCTGTTAAACAAGCATATATTCTTCCTGGAATGTTTGTCTATCAGCTAGTATGATGGCATATTAACAACTTTCTGAGGGTGCTAGAGTCACATACTCTTGGGTTCCATGTTAAAACAAACTAATGGATATATATCTTAGTAATATTAAACAAAGCTATATGGCTTATCTTTTGAGTTTTCCAATGCCATCTAATCACTTTGGCAATGTTCTTTTATGAGTAAAGCATTATTAACGCCTAAAATATTACCAAGCAGGCTTTGTTGTCTTTAGGATGATGAGATTTGTCGGAATCTGCAGATTTACTATACTGAGGCATTGGGCATTGGAGATTAGGCATTTATGTATAATTTTAGTTTTGGATGTGTCCAAAGCAAACATTACTGTCAACTGTCAAGTTGATTCTAAAATGTCTCATTAACTTCACTATTCTGTTATTTACTGTTAGATTTACTTCTATTTTGTTCCTAAACATTTTCTTCTGTAAGGTGCAGATGCTGGGCTTTCTTGCTTCTTCATGAGCATCAGGACAAAGAAGTCAGAGGAAGAGTAGTTCTAGCTCATTGGAGCTAGTTCTGAGAGTAATGAAGCCCTTTATGCTGCTCCTATTTGTATGTGTGTTATATGATGTAGCAGAATCTGTTCATGTGATTGTACACTTGTGGAGCTTGTTATCTGATTGTAAACTTGATGCTATCACATTTGTATGTGTGTTATATGATGTAACACTTTGATGGTTGATAATATTTGAAATATTTTGTGTGTTTTGTGTGCCAATTTAAATACTAGGTATTTATTTACATCAAATTAGAAAATAAAGAATATGGCTCTGACAGCTAGGACCCAATACCAGAATCTGACAATGGGGACCCACCTAACTAGTGAACTCATTTTATAAAAAAAGAAAACTGAAATTGTTGAGACAAAAAGGCCACGGCCCAAAAATAAAAAGGCTTCAATGTTGGGCTTGGCCCATGAAGTCGACCAAAAATTGACAGGAAAAAATACACTAAAAAGGCCGAATTAATGGGCTCGGCCCATATAAACACCGAATTGGACCGGGCTGAATCTTGTGCCACATCAGCTTGCCACGCTAGATGCCTACGTGGCCTGGGGAGGTTGCTAGTGACCAAAACGCCACAGTAGGAATATTTTGGTCATAAACGTCTACGACCATTCCAGAAGAAAGGTCGCTATAGTCAGTTTACGACGGCCAGCTTTTGACCTTATGTTTTTGGTCACAAAAAGGTCATAAATGGAAATTTGTGACCATTCAGTGACCAATAGTGGTGGTCATAAGTTGACATATTTCTTGTAGTGTCTCCCACTTGCACTAGAGTCAATAATCTAGATCACATCACCATGTGATTAACATCGATAGTTCACATCATCATGTGATTAACACCCATAGTTCACATCGCCATGTGACCAACACCCAAAGGGTTTACTAGATTTGGTAATCTAGTTCACATCGCTATGTGATTAACACCCAAAGAGTACTAAGGTGTGATCATGTTTTGCTTGTGAGAGAATCTTAGTCAACGGTCTTTCACATTCAGATCCGTTATGTATTTTGCAATTTTCTATGTCTACAATGCTCTGCACGGAGCTACTCTAGCTAATTGCTCCCACTTTCAATATGTATCTAGATCATGACTTAGAGTCATCCAGATCAGTGTCAAAACTTGCATCGACGTAACCCTTTACGGCGAACCTTTTTGTCACCTCCATAATCGAGAAACATATCCTTATTCCACTAAGGATAATTTTGACCGCTGTCCAGTGATCTACTCCTAGATCACTATTGTACTCCCATGCCAATCAGTGTAGGGTATACAATAGATCTAGTACACAGCATGGCATACTTTATAGAACCTATGGCTGAGGCATAGGGAATGACTTTCATTCTCTTTCTATCTTCTGCCGTGGTCGGGCTTTGAGTCTTACTCAACCTCATACCTTGTAACACAGGCAAGAAACTTTTTCTTTGACTGTTCCATTTTGAACTACTTCAAAATCTTGTCAAGGTATGTACTCATTGAAAAGACTTATCAAGCGTCTTGATCTATCTCTATAGATCTTGATACTCAATATGTAAGCAGCTTCACCGAGGTCTTTCTTTGAAAAACTCCTTTCAAACACTCCTTTATGCTTTGTAGAATAATTCTACATTATTTCCGATCAACAATGTGTCATTCACATATATTTATCAGAAATGTTGTAGTGCTCCCACTCACTTTCTTGTAAATACAGGCTTCACTGCAAGTCTGTATAAAACTATATGCTTTGATCAACTTATCAAAGCGTATATTCTAACTCCGAGATGCTTGCACCAGTCCATAAATGGATCACTGGAGCTTGCATATTTTGTTAGCACCTTTAGGATTGACAAAACCATCTTGTTGCATCACATACAACTCTTCTTTAATAAATCCATTAAGGAATGCAGTTTTGTTTATCCATTTGCCAGATTTCATAAAATGCGGCAATTGCTAACATGATTCGGACAGACTTAAGCATAGATACGAGTGAGAGAATCTCATCGTAGTCAACACCTTGAACTTGTCGAAAACCTTTTGCGACAATTCTAGCTTTGTAGATAGTAACACTACAATCAGCGTCCGTCTTCCTCTTGAAGATCCATTTATTTTCTATGGCTTGCCGATCATCGGGAAAATCCATCAAAGTCCATACTTTGTTCTCATACATGAATCATATCTCAGATTTCATGGCCTCAAACCATTTCGCGGAATCTAGGCTCATCATCGCTTCCTCATAGTTCGCAAGTTCGTCATGGTCTAGTAACATGACTTCCAGAACAGGATTACCGTACCACTCTGGTGCGGATCTCACTCTGGTTTACCTACGAGATTTGGTAGTAACTTGATCTGAAGTTACATGATCATCATCATTAGCTTCCTCACTAATTGGTGTAGTAGTCACAGGAACAGATTTCTGTGATGAACTACTTTCTAATAAGGGAGCAGGTACAGTTACCTCATCAAGTTCTACTTTCCTCCCACTCACTTCTTTCGAGAGAAACTCCTTCTCTAGAAAAACTCCGAATTTAGCAACAAAAGTCTTGCCTCCGGATTTGTGATAGAAGGTGTACCCAACAGTCTCCTTTGGGTATCCTATGAAGACATATTTCTCCGATTTGGGTTTGAGCTTTATTAGGATGAAACTTTTTCATATAAGCATCACAACCCCAAACTTTAAGAAACCGCAACTTTGGTTTCTTGCCAAACCATAGTTCATATTGTGTCGTCTCAACAGACTTAGATGGTGCCCTATTTTACGTGAATGCAGCTGTCTCTAATGCATATCCCCAAAACGATAGTGGTAGATCGGTAAGAGACATCATAGATCGCACCATATCTAATAAAGTACGGTTATGACATTCGGACACACCATTATGCTGTGGTGTTCCAGGTGGCATGAGTTTGTGAAACTATTCCACATTGTTTTAATTGAAGACCAAACTCGTAACTCAAATATTTGTCTCCGCGATCAAATCGTAGAAACTTTATTTTCTTGTCACGATGATTTTCCACTTCACTCTGAAATTCTTTGAACTTTTCAAATGTTTCAGACTTATGTTTCATCAAGTAGATATACCCATATCTGCTCAAATCATCTGTGAAGTTCAGAAAATAACGATACTTGCCGTGAGCCTCAACACTCATCGGACCGCATACATCAGTATGTATTATTTCCAATAAGTCAGTTGCTCGCTCCGGAGAACGGAGTCTTAGTCATCTTGCCCATGAGGCATGGCTCGCAAGCATCAAGTGATTCATAATCAAGTGATTCCAAAATCCCATCAGCATGGAGTTTCTTCATGCGCTTTACACCAATATGACCTAAACGGCAGTGCCACAAATAAGTTGCACTATCATTATTAACTTTGCATCTTTTGGTTTCAATATTATGATTATGTGTATCACTACGATCGAGATCCAACGAACTGTTTTCATTGGGTGTGTAACCATATAAGGTTTTATTCATGTAAACAGAACAACAATTTATTCTCTTACTTAAATGAATAACCGTATTACAATAAACATGATGTTGACACATGAACACGTCACGTGTACCCTCGACGCCGGGGGTGATGCACCGCAGCTCACGTCGAAGGAGACCCGACCGACAGCGCGATACGCAAGACAGTCGACGGGCGCTTTTGCAGACCCGAAAACCCCACACCCCCGGGAGGGACCCCGTCAGGGAGTGCGGCGGCTATGGGCTGCCCTAGTTCGATTCGCTCGCCCCTAGAGCCTCGGAATTCGCAGCTCTCAAACACGAAGAACAACGAAGAACGAGATAGAAAAACGGTGGAGAGATAAAACGTATATGAAAAAGTAGTATATTGATTTGTTCGATTGTGTGTTGTTCAATCGGCCGTCACCCCCAACATATATAAGAGGCGGCTGGACTTCCCGTACAAGCAAAGGATTTATCTAGGTTTTCCTTACAAGAAAATTACATCAATTCACGTCCTAGAATCCTAGTTCTGGTCCCACTCGGATTCAGCCCGAATCTGGTCCAATCTTCCGTCTTGCTCCTTGCGTGGGCTGTGGAATCTGCATATGACCTCCGATGGAGACGGTTCAAATATCAATTATGTCTGCTTCGACGAGGCCAACAATCCGTATGTTGATCACTTTTCCAAATAAGGCCATCTTTAATACTCCACGGGGTCATCTCTAATTTCGAGTCGGACTCGTTCATGTAGCTGACTGGACCGTCCGACTCTTGCAGCGTCTCTGCAGGTCGTATACTACGTCGGATGATGATGACTCCATAAGCAAAGTTGACCGTTTCGACGTTACGAACAACTCCTGTGTTGAACACTTCTTCATCCGAAGCCATCTAGATAAGTATTTGAGCCCATCTTCAGCATCTGGTCGGATTGGCGTCGACAGTTTCTACTGTTCACGGCAGCAAGCTTTCCCCGGCAAGGTTACTGTTCACGGCGGCAAGCTCTCCCCAGGCAAGGTTAATGTTCACGGCGGCAAGCTTTCCCCGGCAAGGTTACTGTTCACGGCGGCAAGCTTTCCCCGGCAAGGTTACTGTTCACGGCGGCAAGCTTTCCCCGGCAAGGTTACTGTTCACGGCGGCAAGCTTTCCCCCGCAAGGTTTTTGAGGCAGTAAACGACCTCGGATGAAAATGTGTCCAAAAGCAAAGTTGACCGTTTTGACGAGACGAAAAACTTTCGTGTTGAACGTTTTCCGATTCGAGGCCATCTTCTGGGCCAAAACACTCACGCATTACATCAGACACTTGCCAAGACATGTCTAGTCTTCCGCGTCATATTTCGCCTCTTGACAGGGCTGCATCCAGATAGCTCTAACTTTTGCATACGAACTCGGATTGAGATGAGTTTTATATCAAAATCGACCGATTCGACGAGGCGAAGACAATTCATGTAGAGCATTCCTTCATCCGAGATTGTCCTGGAGGCGTACTTGACCAAAAAGCACTCAGAACACCTAAACATGACAATCTGAGTGTAGTTTTGGTCTTTGATATGATGCCGAATGATTATGGTCCAAACATCAAAGTTGTTCCACTCGGCAATGTGAAATTTCTCATTTAGAATATTTTGTCATTTGAGGCCATCTCCATTGCATTCTGCATTGTGCCAAAATCAGGTGTCAACACAGGCCCCCCTGTTTTTCGGCAAAGCTTGCATGCCGAAAAATAATTTGCACCATGTTTGTTCTAAAGACGATGTCAACACTCCATCGGCCATCTATTCTTCTCAGGGCGATAATTATGTGTTGGCCATGTTTGTGCTAAGGGCGATAATCGTATATCGGCCATTGCCTACTTAGGCTTCCTGCCACACACTCGGGTGGTACTTCTTCAAATATTTGCCATTGAGAGCTCGAGGTAAAAATGCCCCCTGTATTGATTCCACCAAATATGAATTTCCGGGAACAACTCTTGTAATCCTAAAAGGACCTTCCCAACTTGGAGACCATTTCCCGAATTTTCTATCTCTTGAACCAATCGGTAGAATCACTTTCCAGACGAGATCACCAATTTGAAAATTCTTCAACTTGACTTTCTTATTGTAAGCCCTTGCCACCCTCAACTTATCTCTCTCTATGGCATTCAAAGCAGCCAAACGTTTATCAGCAACCTCATCAATGTTGTCCATCATCAAGTTATAGAAGTCTATTGCCGATAAATCATTTTGTTTGGCTATTCTCAAAGCATTCAAATTTACTTCCACTGGTAAAACAGCCTCCTGACCATATACTAGCTCATATGGAATCACTTTCGTAGCACCATGCCTTGAGATTCTATGTGCCCATAATGCCTCAGACAACAAGTCATGCCATCTCCTCGGATTATCCTCAATCTTCTTCTTGATGAGCTTGATTAAAATTTTATTGCTAGACTCAGCTCGTCCATTAGCTTGGGCATAATATGGGGAGGAATTGAGCAACTTTATGTTATAAGATTCGGCAAACTCTCTGACTTGGTGTGAAATAAAAGATGAACCTTGATCTGTAGTTAACGTTTGAGGAATACCGAATCTATGAATAATGTGCTCGGTTATGAATTTAATTACATCCGTATGCGTCATGTTCTTGAGAGGTACTGCTTCAGACCACTTAGCGAAATAATCAGCTGCCACCAATACGAACCGATGCCCCTTTGAAGAAGACGGATGGATTTGCCCAATAAAGTCTAAACCCCATCCTCTGAAAGGCCACGGCTTGATAATAGGATGCAACATAGCAGCGGGAGCCAATTGAATATCACCAAATTTTTGACAAGCTTCGCACCCTTTATAATATCTGAAGCAATCATTAATCATGGTCGGCCAATAAAACCCAGCACGTCGTAATAACCATTTCATCTTGGGAGCCGACTGGTGAGTACCACAAATG
Source organism: Triticum urartu (assembly GCF_056163025.1). Classification (NCBI taxonomy): domain Eukaryota; kingdom Viridiplantae; phylum Streptophyta; class Magnoliopsida; order Poales; family Poaceae; genus Triticum; species Triticum urartu. The sequence goes on from NC_141877.1 coordinate 584,209,912, forward strand.
CCTTCATGTACCTCTCCCATAGCAACTCTTGCTTCGTCCTCATCCAAGCACTTTAAAAGAACATCATCAACTGTTCGGCGATAAAGATCATCATCCCTCATAGTATATTTAAAAGCCATACGCCGAACAGCCTTGTCCACCCTTTCACTCGGATTACGCAAGTAAGCAACAATGGGCTTCCTCCAGTCGGAATTGTCACCTGCACTAGATTTTTTGTTAATGGCCGAATCAGTGGGTTCTGGTTCGGCCTCCTCTATACTGGTAATACAAGCCATCGGATTTTGAGAAATATGAAACATGCCATGATCAACATGGTATCCAGATGCTTGTTGTGCCAACTCATTTGCTTTCCAGTTGTCATGTCTAGATATATGTGCAATGCTAAAACAATCCAAAGTAGAGATTATATCTAGACATTTATCAAGATAAACATTAAGTGATTCGTCCAAACACTGAAAGACTTTGGATATTTGCTGTACCACTAGTAACGAATCACCATAAGCCTCAATATGTGTAACACCTATAGCAAGTAACATCTCTAGGCCGAATAACAATGCTTCATATTCGGCTTGATTGTTTGTGCAAAAATATCCTAAGCGGCATGAGGCTTCAAAAACAGCACCATGAGGAGATATATAAACAATACCAACACCTTGGCCATTGCTACAAACTGACCCATCAAAGTATAATCTCCATGGTACTAATGAAATAAGGTTCATATCAACATCATGCTCGTCATTAATCCGATGTTCAACAATGAAATTAGCAACAATTTGGCCTTTCATGGACTTTAGAGATTCATAAGCCAAATCATATTCAATCAAAGCATAAGCCCACTTGCCAATTCTACCACTAAGAATTGGCCTATGCAACATGTATTTAATGACATCGGTTTGACAAGCTACTACACAAGCACTCGGCACTAAATAATGTCTCAGTTTTGTGCAAGCATAATATAAGCACAGACATAATTTCTCAACAAATGTATACCTTGTCTCTGCGTCCAATAAGCGACAGCTCAAATAAGTGATGGCATGCTCTTTTCCTTCGGTCTCTTGAGTTAGAACAGCACCAATAACTTCTTCCTCTGCTGCAATGTAAAGTCTGAAGGGTTCCCTATGCTTGGGTGCTCTCATCACTGGAGGAGTGCACAAATAATTCTTGATCATATCAAATGCTTCTTGCTGCTTTGCCCCCCAAGTGAAATCAGCATCATCCTTTAACCGAAGGATAGGAGTAAATGCATCAACTTTCCCTGACAGATTAGCTATGAACCTTCTCAAATAATTGACCTTGCCAAGGAACTTTTGCGTATCTCTCTTGCATGTTGGAGCTTCCACTTTCTGTATAGCCTCTATCTTTTTGGGATCAATCTCTATGCCATCTTCATGAATAATGAAACCCAAAAACTTGCCAGCTGACACGCCAAAAGCACACTTCAAAGGATTCATCTTCAGTCCATACTTTTTCATTCTTTCAAAAGCTAAACGCAAATCGGCCAAGTGAGATTCAAAAGCATCCGATTTGACAACAATATCATCAATATAAACTTCAAGTATGATACCGAGTAAATCATGGAAAATCAAATTCATAGCCCTTTGATATGTGGCTCCAGCATTTTTTAATCCGAATGTCATCACTGTCCACTCGAATGAACCAATGAAACCAGGGCATCGAAAAGCAGTCTTGTACATGTCCTCCTCGGCCATAAAAATTTGATTGTATCTGGCATTACCATCTAGAAAGCTAATAACCTTATGCCCAGAAGCATCATTAATAAGCATATCGGCTATTGGCATAGGATACTCATCTTTGGGTGTAGCCCTATTCAAATCTCTGAAATCAATGCACACCCTCAACTTGCCGGATCCTTTCTTCTCCACTGGGACAATGTTAGAAATCCACTCGGCGTACCTGCAAGGTCGAATGAAATTAGCTTCAAGCAGTCGACCGATCTCTTCCTTGATCCGGTCATATGTTTTCGGATTAAATTTTCTGGCCGACTGTTTATAAGGTCTAAAACTGGCCTTTATAGGCAACCGATGCTCCACTAGCTCTCGGCTTAACCCTGGCATCTCATGATATTCCCATGCAAAGCAACAAACATATTCTTTCAATAGCTCGATTAACTTAGCTTTACAATCGGCTTTCAAGTTTTTGTTTATAAATGTCGGTCGAGTGACTGAACCATCTCCAATATCTACCTCTTCTAATGGATCGGCCGACGTAAAACCTTGTCCAAGTTTATCCATGTCATCCAACTCCTCTATAGACTCATACATATCGTTCTCGCTGGACCGATATTTCACAAGACGTTTTTGTAACCACTCAGAGCTAGAATCCATTTAAACATATCATACCTTGGAGCCGATTGCATTCAGTCGGCTTTAAAGAGACGGGCACAAAACCATTCTTGGTTGCGCTGAGAAAATCAAACTCTGATAAGTCACGTCCCGTCAAGCAAGTAGCATTGGGATGTTGCCAATCCACCGATGCATCGGCCAAAGCAACACATGCCGAGTTATCCGCATGAATGACTTCCACTTCATCATCAACCCACTGAATCAAAAACTGGTGCATAGTGGATGGCACGCACTGGTTTGCATGAACCCAATCACGGCCTAGTATGACGTTGTAGTTACCTTGCACCTCAACGACAAAGAATGCAGTAGCTAAAGTTTTGCTTCCGACTGTAAGCTCCACATACATCACACCTTTGGCTTCAGCTTTCTCTTTGCCTTCAAACCCGTTAAGCACCATATTGGTCTTGATCAATTCTTCATCAGGCAAACCCAATTTCTTGAAGACCGAATAGGGCATAAGGTTTACCATAGCACCACCATCAACAAGCATCCGAGTGAGCGGCGACCCATTGATATGACCTCTAAGATATAATGGTTTCAGATGCGTTACTGGTTCTTTTGGCTTCTTGAATATCGCGTTTTTAGGGCCAAAATCCAGCTGAGCCACCTCCCCTTCCTCATCTACAGCACGAAACTCAGCAGGCAAGTAATACACCATATTGATATCCATACCTTCATGAACCGGTGTATACTCATAGTCCACCATATCAGCCTCCTCGTCGAGTGTATCCACTGATTCTGAAATTTGTCCGAGTGAAGAAGAAGCAATAGGTAACATAGACGATGCAATGATTGAGTCCTCCTCTTTTGGTGGTGCAGGTGCTGCTGTGATAGGTGTAGAAGCCACTACATCTTGTATTTGTTTGGGCCTCCACACTTGTTTTGTAGGTAACATAGGTCGAGTGTCATTGAACAACTTATCCCTTTGCTTCTCGGCCTCTTGTTCTGCCATCTCTTGACTCCTTAACCTCTGTAGTTTCCTCTTTTGTGTCTTTGTTAGCCCTAGAGGACACCACTTTGGCTGAGTGTATTTAGGATCTCTCGTTTTTACTTGGCTGGTGCATGCTTCATGATCATTAGCCGAGTGCTTTGGCGCGATAGCAAGTATCGGCTCAATCGGATTGCTAGGCCCAATCGGCTGTTGTATGGCGAATGTTTCGGTGCCCAAGATAAGTGAGTCAGTATCGGTTTTTTCCTTGCCTTTGCTTGACTCAACCGTTGCAGCACCTGGTGACTTAACACGCCATTCTTGCTTGCCAACCCTTTTTTGATTAACTTGCACTAGCCGATTGACACCATTGTTCAAACGACCTTGTGCGGGATAAGAAAGTCTCTCATGAACGGGCCTCCTTGGTTCTGCCCAACCCGGATGAAAAGTATAAGGGGCCATTGGGGGCTGCCACCATCCTCCATTGAAGCCTCCCACGTAGTATGGCACATAGGGGGGTGGCGGCATCCATGGTCCCGGCGCCCACGACCCATATGGCCTTGCATGATGCTGAAATTCTTCCTGAGGAGGTGACCTTGAGCGCTTCAAATTTGATGACCGGTTAGAGCTAGAACCGGCTGCATGATTGGCATACTTGGACAGCAGCATATCAAAAGTTGGCTTGATTTTCTTGCGCTGCACTTTAGCTTCATTCGTCTTCCACTTGTCAACTTCTAGATCCTTGGGCTTGATAAATTTAGCACGAATATTTTCTTGCACTTGCGGTTGCCCCCCGAGTGTAGGATTCTTGATGGTGATTTTGATTATTTCCTTGCCACCGGGTTGCTTGTCAAGCACAACCTGTCTCCCCAAGGCCTTGTCGCCCTCCTTGTCTTTCCTGGGCTCACCAACAATGACATTAGCTTTATTAGCAGATACGGTGGCCTCTGGCCGAATGAGTAGTTTCTTCCCCTCCAACTCCATGGTATTCATTGGAAAAGGCTGTTTATCAATTTGCATCTCAGAAAAGTTCAATCGTCCATCACTAATGGCTGATTGTATCTGTCGTCGAAAAACATTGCAATCGCTAGTAGCATGAGAAAAAGAATTATGATACTTGCAATAAGCATGCCGTTTTAGCTCTTCAAACGGCGGTGAAGTGTGAGAAATCCTAATAATTTTAGCTTGCAGCAAAGCATCAAATATTTTATCACATTTGGCAATGTTAAAAGTAAATTTCATTTCTTCATCACGATTCTTATGAATCGGTTTCAGATCATTGCAAGTAAAGGGTTTGGATTTAGATGGCCAAACAAATTCAGTAGCATAAATATCACCCTCATCGTCCGAGTGATCACTATCATATTCCACCATGTTCATCTTTGGTCGATCAGCTTTATATCTATGCACTTCTTTGAGATCTTTGCTTCGGCTTTCCTGAGCCAAAGCCCTTTGTAAGACTTGGTTAATATTTAAGAACTCATAGCCTTCTAGCTTTTCTCTAATGGGAGTTTTCAAACCACTCAGCACTAGGTCTGCCAAGTCTCTCTCAGTTATCACCAAACTAAAACACCGATTTTTCGTTTCTCTAAATCTCTTGACATAATCGGAGACCGATTCGTCATGCTTCTGTTTAACCGATGTTAGATGTGACAACTTGAGTTCATTGTCGCCGCTATAAAAGTGATCATGAAATTTCTGCTCTTACTGCGACCAAACCCGAATGGAACCATGTGGTAAAGAAGAGAACCATGAAAATGCAGTACCAGTTAATGATAAAGGAAACAAACACACTTTCTATTCATTTAAAGAACCTGCTTCACCTAGTTGTGCCAAGTATTGACTAACATGCTCCCATGTGGTTTTTGTGCCCTCTCCATTGAACTTAACAAAATCTGGAATCTTATATCCTGGAGGGCACTGGATGGCATCAAAATACTCGGGGTACGGCTTTTGGTAAATCCGATTCCGAGGTAACTCAACTCCAAAATTCTCTCGAAGCATCTTAGCCATCTCCTCTCTAAGATTAGCTAGACCATCATCCATAGTGGACGATGCAACTTGTGGCAGCGGCATAGGAGGAGTAGGACTACTAGCAGTAGGTATGAACTGTGGCACGTATGCCGAACTATAGTTCGATAATGGTCGAGTGGTTGTAGTTGTAGGTAGGGTTTGGTTCGGCGTTGCCACCGAACTTGGCATGCTCCTAATAGGATTAATAGGTGCAGTCACAATCTGATTTGTTTGAGTAGGATAATAAGTCATCGGCATGGGAGGCGCCGATGAGATAGGTAAAGCCAGATTAGGGTTTTGCACACTAGCAGCTACACCACCATTACCACTAGATGATTGAGATATATTTTTCTGAGCATTGGTATTTTCTATGAACGTTTGATAGACCAGATTATTACCATCAGCAATACGACTCTCAATCTCAGCCCACTGCTCAGGAGAAAAGGTAGTACTCACAGCGGGTTTAACCTGCTCGGCTTGAAGAGGAGGAAACTTGATTTCTCCAATCGGAGTGATGTTGCCTTGGCGATCCTTCTTGAACTTTGCAAGGAACTCCTGCAAGTCCTTCTCCTCGCGCGCCTTCTTGTACTCCTCATAGACTTGGCGATGATCGGCTGATATCTCATCAAGACTGGGCTTAATGATGTTATCGGCGTCTACCTCAGATGGCTTGGGAAGATCAGACATAGTGGATGATGATGATTGATCTTCGTTCCCCAGCGGAGTCGCCAAAAAGGTGTGTTGACACACGAACACGTCACGTGTACCCTCGACGCCGGGGGTGATGCACCGTAGCTCATGTCGAAGGAGACCCGACCGACAGCGCGATACGCAAGACAGTCGACGGGCGCTTTTGCAGACCCGAAAACCCCACACCCCCGGGAGGGACCCCATCAGGGAGTGCGGCGGCTATGGGCTTCCCTAGGTCGATTCGCTCGCCCCTAGAGCCTCGGAATTCGCAGCTCTCAAACACGAAGAACAGCGAAGAACGAGATAGAAAAACGGTGGAGAGATAAAACGTATATGAAAAAGTAGTATATTGATTTGTTCGATTGTGTGTTGTTCAATCGGCCGTCACCCCCAACATATATAAGAGGCGGCTGGACTTCCCGTACAAGCAAAGGATTTATCTAGGTTTTCCTTACAAGAAAATTACATCAATTCACGTCCTAGATTCCTAGTTCTGGTCCCACTCGGATTCAGCCCGAATCTGGTCCAATCTTCCGTCTTGCTCCTTGCGTGGGCTGTGGAATCTGCATATGACCTCCGATGGAGACGGTTCAAATATCAATTATGTGTGCTTCGACGAGGCCAACAATCCGTATGTTGATCACTTTTCCAAATAAGGCCATCTTGAATACTCCACGGGGTCATCTCTAATTTCGAGTCGGACTCGTTCATGTAGCTGACTGGACCGTCCGACTCTTGCAGTGTCTCTGCAGGTTGTATACTACGTCGGATGATGATGACTCCAAAAGCAAAGTTGACCGTTTTGACGTTACGAACAACTCCTGTGTTGAACACTTCTTCATCCGAAGCCATCTAGATAAGTATTTGAGCCCATCTTCAGCATCTGGTCGGATTGGCCTCGACAGTTTCTACTGTTCACGGCGGCAAGCTTTCCCCGGCAAGGTTACTGTTCACGGCGGCAAGCTCTCCCCCGGCAAGGTTACTGTTCACGGCGGCAAGCTTTCCCCGGCAAGGTTACTGTTCACGGCGGCAAGCTTTCCCCGGCAAGGTTACTGTTCACGGCGGCAAGCTTTCCCCGGCAAGGTTTTTGAGGCAGTAAACGACCTCGGATGAAAATGTGTCCAAAAGCAAAGTTTACCGTTTTGACGAGACGAAAAACTTTCGTGTTGAACGTTTTCCGATTCGAGGCCATCTTCTGGGCCAAAACACTCACGCATTACATCAGACACTTGTCAAGACATGTTTGGTCTTCCGCGTCATATTTCGCCTCTTGACAGGGCTGCATCCAGATAGCTCTAACTTTTGCATACGAACTCGGATTGAGATGATTTTTATATAAAAATCGACCGATTCGACGAGGTGAAGACAATTCATGTAGAGCATTCCTTCATCCGAGATTGTCCTGGAGGCGTACTTGACCAAAAAGCACTCAGAACACCTAAACATGACAATCTGAGTGTAGTTTTGGTCTTTGATATGATGCCGAATGATTATGGTCCAAACATCAAAGTTGTTCCACTCGGCAATGTGAAATTTCTCATTTAGAATATTTTGTCATTTGAGGCCATCTCCATTGCATTCCGCATTGTGCCAAAATCAGGTGTCAACACATGATCAAATCATATTCATGCTCAACGCAAACACCAAATAACACTTATTCAGGTTCAACACTAATCCCGAAAGTATAGGGAGTGTGCGATGATGATCATATCAATCTTGGAACCACTTCCAACACACATCGTCACTTCACCCTTAACTAGTCTCTATTTATTCTGCAACTCCTGTTTCGAGTTACTAATCTTAGCAACTGAACCAGTATCAAATGCCGAGGGGTTACTATAAACACTAGTAAAGTACACATCAATAACAGTATATCCAATATACCTTTGTTTACCTTGCCATCCTTCTTATCCGCCAAATACTTGGGGCAGTTCCACTTCCAGTGACCAGTCCCTTTGCAGTAAAAGCACTTAGTCTCAGGCTTAGGATCAGACTTGGGCTTCTTCACTTGAGCGGCAACTTGCTTGCCGTTCTTCTTGAAGTTCCCCTTCTTCCCTTTGCCCTTTTCTTGAAACTAGTGGTCTTGTCAACCATCAACACTTGATGTTTTTCTTGATTTCTACCTTCGTTGATTTCAACATCACGAAGAGCTTGGGAGTTGTTTCCGTTATCCCTTGCATATTATAGTTCATCACAAAGTTCTACTAACTTGGTGATGGTGACTAGAGAATTCTGTCAATCACTATCTTATCTGGAAGATTAACTCCCACTTGATTCAAGCGATTGTAGTACTCAGACAATCTGGGCACATGCTCACTAGTTGAGCGATTCTCCTCCATCTTTTAGCTATAGAACTTGTTGGAGACTTCATATCTCTCAACTCGGGTATTTGCTTGAAATATTAACTTCAACTCCTGGAACATCTCATATGTTCCATGACGTTCAAAACGTCTTTGAAGTCCCGATTCTAAGCCATTAAGCATGGTGCACTAAACTATCAAGTAGTCATCATATTGAGCTATCCAAATGTTCATAACGTCTACATCTGCTCCTGCAATAGGTCCGTCAGCTAGCGGTGCATCAAGGACATAATTCTTCTGTGCAGCAATGAGGATAAACCTCAGATCACGGATCCAATCCGCATCATTGCTACTAACATCTTTCAACACAATTTTCTCTAGGAACATATCAAAATAAACACAGGGAAGCAACAACACGAGCTATTGATCTACAACATAATTTGCAAAATACTACCAGGACTAAGTTCATGATAATTTAAGTTCAATTAATCATATTACTTAAGAACTCCCACTTAGATAGACATCCCTCTAATCCTCTAAGTGATCACGTGATCCAAATCAACTAAACCATGTCCGATCATCACGTGAGATGGAGCAGTTTCATTGGTGAACATCACTATGTTGATCATATCTACTATATGATTCACGCTTGACCTTTCGGTCTCCGTGTTCCGAGGCCATATCTGTATATGCTTGGCTCGTCAAGTATAACCTGAGTATTCCGCGTGTGCAACTGTTTTGCACCCGTTGTATTTGAACGTAGAGCCTATCACACCCGATCATCACGTGGTGTCTCAGCACGAAGAACTTTCGCAACGGTGCATACTCAGGGAGAACACTTCTTGATAATTAGTGAGAGATCATCTTAAAATGCTACCGTCAAACTAAGCAAAATAAGATGTATAAAAGATAAACATCATATGCAATCAAAATATGTGACATGATATGGCCATCATCATCTTTCTTCTTTGATCTCCATCTCCAAAGTACTGTCATGATCTATATCATCACCGACATGACACCATGATCTCCATCATCTTGATCTATATCTATGTGTCGTCACATGGTCGTCTCGCCAACACTTGCTCTTGCAACTATTGCTATCGCATAGCGATAAAGTAAAGCAATTATTGGGCGCTTGCATCTTATGCAATAGACAGACAACCATAAGGCTTATTGCCAGTTGCCGATAACTTCAACAAAACATGATCATCTTATACAACAACTTATAACTCATCAAGTTTTGACCATATCACATCACAACATGCCCCACAAAAACAAGTTAGATGTCCTCTACTTTGTTGTTGCATGTTTTACGTGGCTGCTACGGTCTTAAGCAAGAACCAATCTCACCTACGCATCAAAACCACAACGATAGTTTGTCAATTTGACTCCGTTTCAACCTTCGCAAGGACCGGGCGTAGCCACACTCGGTTCAACTAAAGTTGGAGAAACAGTCACCCGCAAGTCACCTATGTGCAAAGCACGTCAGGGAAACCGGTCTCGCGTAAGCGTACGCGTAATGTCGGTCTGGGCCGCTTCATCCAACAATACCGCCGAACCAAAGTATGACATGCTGGTAGGCAGTATGACTTATATCGCCCACAACTCACTTGTGTTCTACTCGTGCATATAACATCAAACCATAAAACCTAGGCTCGGATGCCACTGTTGGGGAATGTAGTAATTTCAAAAAATTTCCTACGCACACGCAAGATCATGGTGATGCATAGCAACGAGAGGGGAGAGTGTTGTCTACGTACCCTCGTAGACCAAAGCGGAAGCGTTGACACAACGTAGAGGAAGTAGTCGTACGTCTTCCCAGTCCAACCGATCCAAGCACCGTTACTCCGGCACCTCCGAGTTCTTGGCACACGTTCAGCTCGATGACGCTCCAGCAAAGCTTCGGGGAGGAGTTCTGTCAGCACGACGGCGTGGTGACGATCTTGATGTTCAACCGTCGCAGGGCTTCGCCTAAGCACTACAACGATATGATCGAGGTGGAATATGGTGGCAGGGGGCACTGCACACGGCTAAGGAACGATCACGTGGATCAACTTGTGTGTCTATGGGGTGCCCCCTGCCCCCGTATATAAAGGAGTGGAGGAGGGGAGGACCGGCCCTCTCTATGGCGCGCCCTAGGGGAGTCCTACTCCCACCGGGAGTAGGATTCCCCTTTTCCTAGTCCAACTAGGAGTCCTTCCATGTAGTAGGAGTAGGAAACAAGGAAGGGGCGCAGCCCCTCCCCCTAGTCCAATTCGGACTAGGCCTTGGGGGGGCGCGCGGCCTGCCCTAGGCAGCCCCTCTCTCTTTCCCGTATGGCCCAATAAGGCCCAATACTTCTCCCGGCGAATTCCCGTAACTCTCCGGTACTCCGAAAAATACCCGAATCACTCGGAACCTTTCTGAAGTCCGAATATAGTCGTCCAATATATCGATCTTTACGTCTCGACCATTTCGAGACTCCTCGTCATGTCCCCGATCTCATCCGGGACTCCGAACTCCTTCGGTACATCAAAACTCATAAACTCATAATATAACTGTCATCGAAACCTTAAGCGTGCGGACCCTACGGTTCGAGAACAATGTAGACATGACCGAGACACGTCTCCGGTCAATAACCAATAGCGGGACCTGGATGCCCATATTGGCTCCTACATATTCTACGAAGATCTTTATCGGTCAGACCGCATAACAACATACGTTGTTCCCTTTGTCATCGGTATGTTACTTGCCTGAGATTCGATCGTCGGTATCCAATACCTAGTTCAATCTCGTTACCGGCAAGTCTCTTTACTCGTTCCGTAATACATCATCCCGCAACTAACTCATTAGTTGCAATGCTTGCAAGGCTTAAGTGATGTGCATTACCGAGAGGGCCCAGAGATACCTCTCCGACATTCGGAGTGACAAATCCTAATCTCGAAATACGCCAACCCAACATGTACCTTTGGAGACACCTGTAGAGCTCCTTTATAATCACCCAGTTACGTTGTGACGTTTGGTAGCACACAAAGTGTTCCTCCGGCAAACGGGAGTTGCATAATCTCATAGTCATAGGAACATGTATAAGTCATGAAGAAAGCAATAGCAACATACTAAACGATCGGGTGCTAAGCTAATGGAATGGGTCATGTCAATCAGATCATTCAACTAATGATGTGGCCTCGTTAATCAAATAACAACACTTTGTTTATGGTTAGGAAACATAACCATCTTTGATTAACGAGCTAGTCAAGTAGAGGCATACTAGTGACATTCTGTTTGTCTATGTATTCACACATGTATTATGTTTCTGGTTAATACAATTCTAGCATGAATAATAAACATTTATCATGATATAAGGAAATAAATAATAACTTTATTATTGCCTCTAGGGCATATTTCCTTCAAAAACTACATCCACCCTAGCAAGATACATACCGGCTCCTTGTGGATCACACCATCCTGGGGACTACACTGCCCACTCTAGCCTCATGTAAAGCCATGGCCTCATTGAAGAGACTCACCTTCATTGGTTTACCGCCCCCACATAGTTGAACTTGATCCTCTCGTCGAGACACATAGACGACTTAGGCATGCTTCATCTTCAACACCTCCTCATAAAGACGAGCACTTGGTGACGACGATGATGACGGCGACTCACTGACATGACAATGACCGACCGACCGTATAACCCGCATGACTCCTTGACTCTAACTCCCGGACAACGATCTTGACGACTTTCCGGCACCGCACCATGACACCACCGCTCCCCTCAACAATCTCCATCTGCCTTGCCGACGACAGTTTGCCGTCTCCCTCCATGTCGCTCCGCCGAACGACGATCGCTTGATCTCTGCTCGTCGCTACAACATGCCAGCGACTTCATCACCTGCCCCGAGGCGCTAATAGGGCGCGACTTCGGAGCAAGTGCAGCTTCAAATCGACCTAACTCTGATACCAATTGTTGGAACTCGGCCCTCGGGATCGATCATATCAAATCACGATGAACACACATGCGCAATTTTTTTTACCAAAGGCACGTGCCGTGCCTTTCTTTTCCCTGTTTTTATTTTCTGTTTTCTTGCACCAGGTAGAAATCTATACCCTGGCTATGTGTATATATATATATACACACAGCCAAAGCTAAGACACCAAGCCGACTAAGACACAATCCTAAACCTATGCGTATAAGCTTGCTAGAAACCTGACCGGACAAGACCTATCTAGCTCTACACGTCCGGACACAAACATGCACGTGTATATGCCTGCTACTTCTGCTTGGACTCTCCTACTAGTACACGTACATGACTTTGGTTAGTTGCCAAAGAACTAAGCCACGTGACATGCAAGGATACTACTTTTCAAACCTAACAATCAAGATTACATCTAACATTTGTAGGGCCATTTGATGACTGATGCGAAGCACAAAGAACCCCTCTAGAACGACAACGTCCAAATCTGTGATTTTGAGACCTGGTCATGGGCCTGGGCCTCACTTTTCTTCCATAAACCCAGCTCAGAAGTCAAAAAATTCCGTAAAATTGTTTTTGGGAATGTCTAATTGACATCTGACTGTTTTCCTTTTTGAAAACAGTCAAATTTCTTGTCCAATGACAACGTTACAGCTGTACTATCAGGGTAGTCATCAAAAAAGGAGAAAATCAAGACGCTAACGGGTCGGACAACCATCCAGCCCGCTTTCTCCAGCAAAACAAAACATTCACCTATTCAGGGACCACAACAGTACTTTCTGGAAGCTTGCAAACCACGCAACAGATCAAAAAACGCTATACAAAACCCCCACCTCCAGAAAAAATGCTAGACAGATCTCACCTAACCGGATCTGGGGACACCCATGGGAAAGGAAGAGGCGACCATGACAGATCGGGGAGGAGGAGAGCTCCCAGGAAGAGTAGAACGAAGAGGAAACACACAGATGACAGACGGGGATGAACCTGCTAATCACGAAAAAGATGAAGAACATGATCCACAGGTCAGCAACTCCACTGCATCATCTCTTCTTTCACCTCTTTATGCTCTTACGTTGATAGTTTCACAAGATTTTCCTTCGTTCTACTCCGAAACATAGGGGAGAGATCAACATCAGAACCACAACAAAAATTCCACTGTAAATTCCTCTACATTCACTATGTAAATAGTCTTGTATCCTCTAAATTTACAGTGTAAATTTCTCCTAAATTCCAGAGTAAAAGTAGTTGCAAACAAAATGAAGTAATTACAAATGCAAGAACATATACACTGCAAAAAACACAGTAAGTACAGTGTAAATTCGTCCTAAATTCCAGAGTAAAAATAGTTGCAAACAAAAGGAAGTAATTACAGTGGAAGAACATAGTAAATTACAGTACAAAAAACACAGTAAGTACACTGTAAATTCCTCCTAAATTATAGTGCATTTTAATTACTTCATTTCTGAAATGACAAAAAACAAAATAAAGAAAAAGCCAAAATAACAAAAGAAAGAAAGAACATAAAAGACAAAATGGAACATACTTGATTGAGATAGAACTTCAAAAGAGCTTTGTCGAACCCTCCTTCGTCTCGAGATAGATCCTGCAAACAAAAAAGAAATAAAACAGATCAAACAAAATTAAATCAAAACTAAAAAATAAAACAATAAAGAAGAGAAACGTAAATAAGTAACTACCGGAGACATAGGATAAGAACCATCTTCTGCAAAATCATTAGGCAAAAAAGCTTCACCAACTGAATCTGCACTCTCTAATGATGATACTAATGGAATATCCTGATGACACACTTTTCATAGCCTACCCATTTTAAACCTGTAAACGGAAACCACACTGGAATTTAATAATTTTGGTGAAACCACAGTTACACTGGAACTACAATCAAATTACACTGTAAAAATCCATTAAAATTACATTGGAATTAAATGGGTAAATTACACTGAAAAGTACACTGTAAATACAATCAAATAACACTGCAGAAATCTCACTCAAATCACACTGGAATTACACTATAATTACAATTGAAATTGCACTGGAAAATAGCGCTGGAAAAAATGGGTAAAAATTACAGTGGAATTACACTGTAGTTACACTGGAAATAGCACTGGAATTAAATACACTCGAATTACACTGTAATTACAATTGAAATTGCACTGGAAATAGCACTGGAAAAAATGGATAAAAATTACACTGGAACTACACTGTAATTACACTGGAAATAGCATTGACACTGGAATTACACTGTACTTACAATTGAAATTGCACCGGAACTAATGGGTAAAAATTACACTGGAATTACACAGTAAACTAGACATAAAGTTACAGTGACATTCTGGGAAAATTACACTGTAATTACAATAAAAAATCACCCCTAGAAGCAAAAATACAACACTGTCTATGACAACACTGAAAGTGACTGACCAAACAATTGACAACACTGAAAAGGAGCACCAGGAGCCAAATTTCATTGGAATATATAAAAAGCTAGAGCAGGAACATTAACAACTAGCATAAGGGCATGATCAGGAAGCATCAGGGAGCATGGCAGCATGAACAGGAACATGAGCTCGGCATCTACAAGTACACCTACGGCATCCCGCTCATCTACCAGTACACCTACGACATCCGCACCAACATGAACACGAATCCCGCTCAACTACATGAACATGAGCAGGTACAAGAGCACCTACAGATCGGCCTCTCACCTATAGAAACATGAGCACCTACACGAACATCTACAGAAAATCCACACGCTGCATCTAAACAGACAAAAAGGGGAACAAAACAACCACAAGCCGCCCTCCCACCTACAGAAAATCCGCACAAAACAACCACAAGCCGCCCTCTCACCTACAGAAAATCCGCACGCTCCAACTACACAGACAAAAGGGGAACCACAACAATCAAAAACCCTACCAATCACACCTACCAGCGGCTGCACCAGATGGGCGAGAGGTCGGCATGAACTGACCTAGATCTGGAACGAACAAGAGCAGAGCAGCACAAGCGCGCGACGGAGAGAGAGAGAGAGAGGAACAACCAACCGCGACATCCGGCGGGGGAAGGTCGCCAAATCGCCATGGACGGGGAGAAATCGCCTCCTGCTCTGCCGCTCGAGCTCCGCCTCTGCCTTATCGAAACAAAGAGGACAAAATGAAAGAGGAGGTAACGGGGAAGGCACACAGCCCAAAATTCAAACAGAACAAAAATTAGACCGGCCGGGCATGGTGGTAACGGGCACAAAAAAAACCGCACAAGATAGAAAAACCCGGACCCGACAAGAATAACCAGCACGAATCTTCGTGCAAGAACGGACGGACAACAACTTGAACATAAACGAATTGAAAAACAGTCAGCTGTAAAATAGCAAATCCGTTTTTATATGTGGTCATTTGGGGACTGATGTTGGGTACTCCCTGCAGGTCCATACGTAGACATGTGTTTGCACCCCACAAAAGGGAACTAGAACCTCGTGCGGATTCGCTCCTGGGTGGAGTGGAGGTGATAAGAATAAGAGGGTAATTCTATCTTTTTTATAACTTCAAGAATGCAGTTTCAACTTCGGGTAAAATGATATTACACCACAAGGTCAGTACGCCAAAATGCCAGATGCGTTCAACGGTTCAAGGGCATGGTCGGTAACCCGAAACTTCATATCGTGTTCTAGCGCCAAAACCTCTCCCCATCTCTAATGCGCATGTTGACTAGTTTTCAGGAGTTATGTGTTACATGTTGAGCTGAACACTTCTGTACATGTATAAGTTGTTCTCCTGATGCTTAATGCAAGACACATGTTGTGATTTATCTCGACAGTACTCCTTTTCTTCAGTTTGCTCCTTCAAAATTGTCATGGGAAAGTAGTGGCTGCAGCCACTTTCGGTGCATGCACGGTGCACCCACGCAAGAAAACATATTAAAACATTTCAAAAAAATACGAAACTTCGTGAAAATTATGATCAACAAATGTTATGAGGACTTACAAAGTTTGGTGGTCAAATAACATTCGAGAAGCGCCCTACAAAAAAGACAAAATTGCAAAATCTGCTCAAACAGTGCACGTACATTTTGACTAATTTTCAGTGATTTTGTCTTTTTTATAGAGAGCTCCTCGAATGTTATTTGGCCACCAAATTTTGCAAGCCCCCATAACATTTGTTGATGATCATTTCCACGAAGTTTCAGATTTTTTCGAAATGTTTTGATATGTTTTCTTGCGTGGATGCACCGTGGGTGCACCGAGAGTGGGTGTAGAAGAACCACTCTCGTCATGGCCTCAGTGTTCTCAAACCTTGAACCTTCCTATATCAATTTATTCCGACGCATGCTTCTGATGTAGATCAGGAAAATACAAACCATGGCTCAACACATTGTAAATCATAACTATTAACTTTCTGAAGACTGCCGTGGGCTTTCCTGGTACCCCTCATTCCTACAAAGGTACATATGTACCAGTGTCTTCTATTTGGTGTTGGGCTTATCATACATTCCTGTCGACTAATCGACAGCTTCATCACAAGGATGTTAGAAGTTGTATTTATAAGACTTCCACAAGGCTGACATGTGCTGTAGTGTATTTGTGTACTTTTTTTTGCGGGAGAGTGTATTTGTGTATGGTACAAAGAAACTCATAGAGATGCAAGAACTGGAGCCACGTGCATGAGATGGAGGTGAGTACGAACTACTCCCTCCGTTCCAAATTACTTGACCCACATTTATCTAAACATGAATGTATCTAGACACTAAACAACTATAGATACATCCGTATTTAGACAAATTCAAGTCAACTAATTTGGAACGGAGGGAGTAGTAGATATGAATTGTAGTTTCATCAGTAAGTTGGCCCTCTCACTCAGCAAATCAATTTCGTGGACCAACTCCGCGGACACTTGTTTGAAAGGTACTTTCCTGTACTTACTAGGTAATAGTCAATTGCATCATTTGATGGAAAGACATGAGCACAATTGTTGAGAAACAATGCCCTGATATTATATATATGTAGCTCCCTAGCTTCTATTTGTACAAGTGCATAATACTGTCTTCCTATTTTCTTAGTTTAATTTATTTCATCTATCTGGCCCCTTTTGTTCCTCGCCAGTTGCCACATCTCTAACAGTGCTATACATGCCATGAGAACAACAAGGACAAATATATTTTGAGCTCTAGTCCTGTCATTGAAGTATACTTAATATCTGAGATTGTTCTTTTGAACGATACTGCTATATCGGAATGGGCGGTGTCTGGAAGAATGCCCTTTTTTCATGGCTCAGCTCGTATCTTTCGAGCAGCTGCCTGAAAACATCTGCCACCATATGCACCTATTAGAATCCCACTGATGTTTCGACCTTCAGGATGTACACATGGCACTGCACAGAAACTCGGACTGAGATCCCTTGTTTCCTTGGCACTACAAAGATTCTTGGTCATTTGCGGGCCTTCTAAAACATAAACAAAGAGCTGTCTGGCGATGTTTCTTCTGCATGATTGGTTTTTAAACCAGACAAAAGTGTTAGTAGCAACTGACCTGACCTCATCTCGGAACTCGTAGCCTGTATCACCACATAGTTATATATGCTACAAATAGTCCGACTGACAACTAGACACTAATGTAAATCATGTCATGTTCATATCCGAGCATCGTGCAAATCTGGTCATGTTCACTTCAACGAATGTCGGCATTCTGTATGCCTCAGTGGTCATCTGAATTGTTCCGTTAATCATATTAGTTAGCATAATATCTTAGCTTCTAGCCTAGCTAGAGTACGCTCTAAATTATGTGCGTTGTGTAGAAGTACCATATGAGATATGTTTGGTGTAGCATGTGCAACGTTCCTTCCAACGTAGAAGGGCGTCATTTGTGGGATTAAAACAACACCTTCGAAAAACGGGGCTGAGTTAGCTAAAAATGCTTGAGTGGTAACAGGAGGGGACTTAGAAGTGAAGGACAGTGAACCTTCTTGTTTTTTCTGTGTCTTTGTTCAGCCTGTTAGAGGGAGAGCGGCTGCGGTCTATCGATTCTTAGGAGTTCGATCAAGAGAGTGGTTGGCTGCCCAGTTCATATTGTTAATTTAAGAGAACTGCATCCGCAAAAGAAATTAAAAGAAGGGGAAAACTATTATTTTCAAGAGAAGCAAGAATAACTCGTAGTTAACTGAAAAATGAACAAGGCTGGTGCATGTTGTTGATTTAAAAGTTCTATTGATTGTCTAAGCTGAATATTTGTTCTTCTTTGTTGCTGATTTTATGAATGGTTAAATCAATACAGTGTCAAGCAATGTAAAAACGCACTAGTTTGTCAATCGCTAGACCTCGAACACAGAGTATCTTGTTTCAATGCAAGTTTGTGTGTTCTACATGGCCGGTCATCTAAATAGCTTTAAATTTGTATCTGCGCATAAGTGTTGCCAATATATATGGTCACTGGTTTGACGGAATACGAAATATGATTAGTACGTAATACGGGTGGGAGCGTCTGCCTTACTGCTCTGACTATGTAAAATTGGTTATATTTTTATTGGCAAAATATCTTTTTCTATGCAGGCTATTTATCATGCGCACTAGCTTCGTATGTGGTCTATACTACATAGAACGAAGTACTGATCGCTGTTCAAGGGATGATGTGTACGCGGTTGGAGGGGTGGCCATGGAGACTTTTACCCAACATGGGTGACAGTAGAATCTCCAGATCGGCCCACCTCCTCCGTGGACATAAGCACTTTTTTCAAAATGACTTCCACCCCGCTTTATGTATAAGGCACTACAACCGAACCGATATAAGAACCATGTCACATGGCAGATCAAAGGCAAAAAAAAAGTAAACGAGCAATCGCACCCTAGCAAAAAAAATTAACAATCTAGACTACTACAAAGAAAAGGAACCGGGCCTCCTTGGAAAATCGCTAGACCTCGAACATCGCTTGCACCAAGCTATTGTCGGGCAGGGCCCTCTGCCCTCTAGCTCCGGAGCGTGTAGCGCCCATCCTGCCTGCGGATAGCGAGGATCGCGAGTGGTGCCAACGAGGACCCGTGTAGAGGATAAGGAGGCAAGCGAGTACGCCCCATGTTAGAGTCGAAGAGGCTTCACGATAGGTTTCAAACGACGCCGATGATGACTTGGCGTGACCAGATGGAACCTAGACTCATCGACAATGCCCTCAAGAGTGTGACGATGCAATGCATCACCATCGCTGAGACCGAAGAGAGATCAAGAGTTTTCACCCAGAGCCTTGGCGCGGGGAGAGGGACCACAAGACACCCTCAAGAGGGGCACGATATCCACGGGCATCGCCACCGCTAGCACTGGAGTGCAGAGCTTTCGCCCGGAGCCTCTGAAACACGCCACACGAGGAACTCCGAGCGTAGTTCTGCCACCAGAGAAACAAACCTCTAGAGCACGATCCGGGAACTACCGCTGCCGAAGCACCACTAGTGCTAGGATCACCCACCACCACATCCCTCGCGGTCCACACGACCAGATAATGCAGCCGCAACCACCACCACGAGCCTGCTGAAAATCCAATCTGTCTGACCACACCACAGGGCCACTGCCCCGGCATCCACGGATCCATGCCCAACACCGCCACCGAATCTGTTTGACGGAGAACTTGCAAATGACACAGCGAACCAAGGATCCGACGAGTACCAGAACG
This sequence comes from Triticum urartu, assembly GCF_056163025.1. Taxonomy (NCBI): domain Eukaryota; kingdom Viridiplantae; phylum Streptophyta; class Magnoliopsida; order Poales; family Poaceae; genus Triticum; species Triticum urartu. The sequence continues at coordinate 584,229,826 of NC_141877.1, forward strand.
ATTAAGAGAGAGATGCCCTGCCGCCGCCTTGCACAACAGTAGGCTTTCGCCCCGGTGATGCCTGCCAGCGGCTGCGAGGGGGGGAGGGAATGTGGGAGGGCAGGTTCGGTTGGGGAGGTGCGCCGTCCCAATTCGCCCAAGAGGCGACGCGGGGGCCAAGGGTATATTTTTTAGACGTTGATATCCACCACACGTGTGGTATAATAGACATTTGCCCACACATTGTGTGTAGCATGAGCAGGGGCGGCCCACACGGGCTGTGTGTGTGCGAACAGTAGAATTGCTCATACGTGTGAGCGCAGCTACTTCGTGCCACACGTCCAACAAGTACTACTCATCCCCACCCCGCGCGTGTGGCACGAAACAAATATGCTCACACGTTCTAGCGCAGTTACATTAGGTACCAGCGGGATGACGATTTAGTTGACATCCGGGATGGCAGATGTAGTTATCCGGGATGGAAAATATGGTTGTAAAAATATGTCAACTCTTTCTATTTTGGTTAACTATAGTTGCCATGTCTAATTTATGATAGTTGCCGCATGTAATCAAACCATAATTGTCGTGTGTGATTAACTACTTGTCACATATGGTCAAATAATAGTTGTCATGTGTATTTACCTAGTTGCCACGTGTGGTTAATCACAGTTGCCATATATTTATCTGATTGTCACGTACGCCTAACTGGAGTTGCCGTCTAGTAAACGAATCATAGTTACCATATGTGTTTGCCTAGTTGCCACTTGGTAATAGTCAATTGCATCATTTGATGGAAAGACATGAGCACAATTGTTGAGAAACAATGCCCTGATACTATATATATGTAGCTCCCTAGCTTCTATTTGTACAAGTGCATAATACTGTCTTCCTATTTTCTTAGTTTAATTTATTTCATCCATCTGGCCCCTTTTGTTCCTCGCCACAGCTCTAACACTGCTATACATGCCATGGGAACAACAAGGACAAATATATTTTGAGCTGTAGTCCTGTTTTTGAAGTATACTTAATATCTGAGATTGTTCTTTTGAACGATACTGCTATATCGGAATGGGCGGTGTCTGGAAGAATGCCCTTTTTTCATGGCTCAGCTCGTATCTTTCGAGCAGCTGCCTGAAAACATCTGCCACCATATGCACCTACTAGAATCCCACTGATGTTTCGACCTTCAGGAGGTACACATGGCACTGCACAGAAACTCGGACTGAGATCCCTTGTTTCCTTGGCACTACAAAGATTCTTGGTCGTCTGCGGGCCATCTAAAACATAAACAAAGAGCTGCCTGGCGATGTTTCTTCTGCATGATTGGTTTTTAAACCAGACAAAAGTGTTAGTAGCAACTGACCTGACCTCATCTGAGTTATCTCTAAACTCGTAGCCTGTATCACCACATAGTTATATATGCTACAAATAGTCCGACTGACAACTAGACACTGTAATGTAAATCATGTCATGTACATATCCGAGCGTCGTGCAAATCTTGTCACGCTCACTTCAACGAATGTCAGCATTCTGTATGTCTCAGTGGTCATCTGAATTATTCGATTAATCATATTAGTTAACTGGATATCTTCGCTTCTAGACTAGCTGGAGTTCTAAACTATTTTTTTTGAAACAAGTCAAAAGACTTGCCATTTTCATTGATTAAGAAATTTCAGAACAGACATCGCCAAGCGGCAGAAAAACAAAACAATTACTCTCGCAGCATTACATTACGCAAATGCTTAGCACCCGCGTGGCCCAAATAGAAACTTCCTCTTTGATGCGTCGCATGACAGTCGCCACCAGTGCCACATTGTTCGTGAAGACATTCGCATTCCTTTCATTCCAGATCTCCTATCCCATAAGTAGTAACAGAGAAGACAGGGCCTTCGTCGGGTGTGCGTTATCAGAGAGGACCGCATCCCACCAAGATTTCACCGAATCGAACAGGAGCCACGGGGCTGTGGGGATAGCAAGCCCAAGCCATGAGAAGACTGCATTCCACATCCGAATAGAGAAGTGGCACTTGAAGAGCAGGTGTGTTGCAGATTCTTGCACCTGACTGCAGAGTGGGCATTTGTCGCAATTGGGCCATCTTCTCCTCTGAAGCCTATCAACCGTCCAAACTCTGTTTTGGATAACAAGCCAGGCGAAAAATTTGCATTTGGGGGGAGCCCACGCCTTCCAGACCATAGCAGCCAAACTTGAGTGCGAGAGGTCATGAAACCATGCCAAGTAAGCAGACTTTGCAGAGTACTGCCCGTCATTGGTTGACTTCCACACGATAGAGTCGTGTACACCCGGCTGAATGGTCATGGTCACTAGCTTCTCCCAAAGGGCCAAGAATTGTTGAAGATGTTCTAGAGTGAGGCCAGTGTCAATGTTGATTTGCTCTATCTAGTGCACACCCCTTAAGGTCGTGGTTACGGTAGCACCTTTCTTGCGTGAAATATCAAAAATCTTTGGCGCAATGTCTTTGGGCCTAACGCCCTAAAGCCAAGAAGATTCCCAGAAGGAAGCCTTCTGTCCATCGTCGATCGTGACCTCAGTCAAGTCCATGAAAAGGTCGCGGTCAGATATCGTGCAAGGCGTCCCTAATCCACACCATGCACGGGGTGGGTCATCCCACTCAAGTCATAGCCACCTCAGCTGGAGGGCGGCGGCAAACTTGCGAAGGTGCAAAATGCCAAGGCCCCCATATTCCTTTGGCTTGCAGACGTGCTCCCAGTTAATCTTGCACTTGCCGCCACTAACCGTGTTAGATCCTACCAAGAGGTAGGCACACCGCAACTTGTCAATTGCTTTTAGAACCTCCACCGGGATGTCGAGCGGCGTGATGTGATAAATGGCCACCATCGTAAGGACTGCCTTTACCAAGGTCATATGATCCGCAATAGCAACGTGCCTTCCTTTCCCAGGCGCCAATTTGCCCGCAGCCTTGTCTTCAAGTAGTTGGAGATGCACCCTCCTTAATCTTTTGACCGCGAGGGGGAGCCCGAGGTAGCGGATCGGGAAGGAGGGGCGACAAGCTGGGAATGACTGGAGAACATCATCTAGGTCCACGTTGGCACATCTGATGGGGGCCACGGTACTCTTAGTGCAGTTTGTGGAGAGGCTAGTAGATTCACCAAAGGAAGAAAGCATGTTGGTAAGGTATTGGATGTCCTCCTTAATGGGGGCACAGAAAATGGTGGCGTCGTCAGCATAGAGCGAGGCACGAATTCTCCCCGTTTGTCTCCCGGGCAAGGGATGTAGCTTTCCTTGGACTGTGGCTTTGCTGAGGATGTGATGTAGGGGGTCTATGCCAAGCACGAAGAGTGTTGAAAGCAGATCCCCCTGCCTGAGACCCTGGCCTTGCTTGATTGGGTCACCAGCAATACCATTTAGCAATACTCCCGAGGACGCGGAGCGATAGAAGTGCCGAGACCCAGTCACGAAAGCGGGTAGGAAAGCCATGATGATTTAGCACCTCCAGCAAGTAGTCCGATCTAACCAAGTTGAAAGCTGAGGGAGTCCGGGATTAGGGGGTGTTCGGGTAGCCGGACTATACCTTCAGCCGGACTCCTGGACTATGAAGATACAAGATTGAAGACTTCGTCCCGTGTCCGGATGGGACTTTCCTTGGCGTGGAAGGCAAGCTTGGCGATGCGATATTCAAGATCTCCTACCATTGTAACCGACTCTGTGTAACCCTAACCCTATCCGGTGTCTATATAAACCGGAGGGTTGTAGTCTGTAGGACAGAATCAACTCCATACACAATCATACCATAGGCTAGCTTCTAGGGTTTAGCCTCCTTGATCTCGTGGTAGATCTACTCTTGTACTACCCGTATCATCAATATTAATCAAGTAGGAGTAGGGTTTTACCTCCATCGAGAGGGCCCGAACCTGGGTAAAACAAAGTGTCCCCTGTCTCCTGTTACCATCCGGCCTAGACGCACAGTTCGGGACCCCCTACCCGAGATCCGCCGGTTTTGACACCGACATTGGTGCTTTCATTGAGAGTTCCTCTGTGCCATCACAATCAGGAAGGATGCCTTCTCCCGTCTTCAAAGACGGCGCCGTTGCTAAGGGAGCCTTGGCTGTTGGCCAAACCCTCCGGCTAGGTGGTTTCCTCATGACCGCCTGTTCGGCTGTTGCACCGACGGTGACCTCTCGGGTCATCAAAAGCAATCTACACGTCAGCTCGGAGCTCGTCGAGCAGTTAGATCCAATGGAGCTCTCTTCCGTAAACGAGCTCTTGGATCGCATCGCCGCCCTGGGGGTCGCTACGGATTACGACCAGGTTGGGCTTAAGCCCGATCTAAGAGAAATTAACTCTCCTCAAGTCACCCACCACGTTGCTGTGGTAGAGGCGCAGTGCGGCGACCCTTCATCTATTTTAAGGACTAGTTACGTCCGAATTCCCGATCCCTCCAAGACGGATACCCGCGGAGGGGAGGATGTAACTCAAGACCTGAGCTTAGAATCAGGCAACGGGCCGGATTCGTTGCATAACGTCCAGGAATCCGAACTTCAGAATTCGGAAACTCTTCGGCCTCCGAATCTTGGATTGGGTGAGGTTTCAGATTCAACGACACCCACCCACCCGAACATAAGCGATCTCTCCCAAGTCAGGCAGAGGCCCGACGAAACAGTACATCATTTCTGGGCCAGATTCCTCCTGGTTATGAATAGGATAAAGGATTACCGCGAGGGAGACGCAATATCAATCTTCTGCAGTAATTGCACGGACGAGGGAATCCTTAATGCCATAAGTCGTCGTGATATTACACGCTTCGCTGACTTGGCGTCCATAGTACAAAAGTACTGTGCGATGGAAAGTGCCTGGAAAACCGAAATAAAATTTTGGGATAATCCAGCCTTGAATAATAACCCCGTCCGAACTAAGAGGGTGCATCACCATAAGACACCCGGGATAAAAAGCAAAAAACCAAAACCCTTTATAGGGCATGGAACCGTACTGGAAAAGTGGCTTGATGGACCCTGTAAAATTCACAGTACAGAGGACGCCACACCAACTCATAGCCTTAGAGCATGTTGGATACTCCGGCAGGTAGCCAAAATTGGCGAGGACCTCTTAAATCGGGAGGCCGCAGAAAGCCAGCCCGAGGACACCAGTACCATTCTCACAGTCTTCGAGACTTTCGCATCAAACAATATGCGAAAAAGAACACTCCGCAACCTCGCCGAAGTCTATCAAGTTGCAACAATAAATCCATGGAGCGACACTGCTATCACCTTCAACGCAAGTGATGAACCTAGATTCCGAACAGCCCGAGCACCAGCCGCATTGGTCCTCAGTCCCATAGTGGACGGCTTTCGCCTCACCAAGGTGCTCATGGATGGAGGCAGCGGATTGAACCTCATTTATGAGGAAACCCTTCAAAAAATGGGAATAGACTGGAACCGCGTCGAGCAAAGCAGCACAACCTTTAGAGGAATAATCCCCAGTCGGGAAGCGCGCTGCACAGGAAAAATCACACTAGATGTGGTGTTCGGCACGCCGGATAATTACAGGTCCGAAGAAGTCACGTTTCAGGTGGCCCCGTTTAAAAGCGGACATCACGCCTTACTAGGGCGGGAAGCATTCACAATCTTCCAAGCGATACCCCATTACGGGTACATGAAGCTTAAGATGCCCGGGCCGAATGGAATTATCACTCTAGCTAGTGATCCAGACATAGCACTCCGCGCCGAAAACAAGACGGCCGCATTAGCCCTTGAGGCACTATCCGAAGCCTTAGCGGCCGAGGAACTGACCGGCGCTGCGCTCCACGGTTAACAGGGATGACGTGATACTCGACAAAAGATCCAAATCCACATCCTTCAAGCCAGCTGACGAAATAGTCAAATTCCAGGTCCATCCAACGGACCCGAATAAAACAGCTTCCATCGGGGCACGACTGAACCCCGATGTTAACGCCGAACTGCGAGAGTTCCTACGAGAGAATTGGGACGTTTTTGCCTGGCACCCTTCAGACATGCCAGGGATCCCACGCAGGCTGGCCGAACACAGCTTAAATATCCTAAAAGGATTCAAGCCTGTCAAACAAGCCCTTCAGCGTTTCTCCGAACCCAAGAGACAGGCTATGGGAGAAGAGCTAGCCAAGCTATTGGAGGCCGGATTCATTAGAGACATAAAACATCCGGACTGGCTAGCAAACCTGGTGATGGTACCAAAGAAGAACAAATCCTGGCGCCTGTGTGTCGACTTTAAAGACCTTAACAAGGCTTGCCCAAAGGATCCCTTCCCCCTCCCCCGTATCGATCAAATTATTGATGCCACCGCAGGACACGACTCGTTGTGTTTCCTCGACGCATACTCCGGTTACCATCAAATCAAGATGGCGGAATCATACCAAGATGCAACAGCATTCATCACACCATACGGCCCATTCTGCTTCAACACAATGTCCTTCGGGCTAAAAAACGCCGGCGCAACATATCAGCGCATGATCCAGACATGTCTGGCAAATCAGATCGGCAAAACAGTGGAGGCATATGTGGATGATGTGGTCATCAAATCAAGACATGTCGAATCTCTAGTAGACGACTTGAGGCTCACATTTGATAACCTTCGAAAATATGACATCAAGCTCAACCCGAAAAAATGCGTCTTCGGCGTTCCAGCCGGAAAGCTCTTGGGCTTCATCGTATCCGGTAGAGGAATTGAAGCAAATCCGGCCAAGATCCGAGCTTTGTCACAATTGGATATCCCAAAGGACCTCAAACAAATACAAAAGCTAACCGGATGCGTGGCGGCTCTAAGCCGCTTCATCTCCCGCTTGGGAGAAAAGGCACTGCCCCTTTATCGCCTACTCCGGCGCACCAAACACTTCGACTGGACGGACGCCGCCACGGCTGGACTCGAGGAAATAAAATCCATACTGGCAACAAACCCAGTCTTGGCCGCGCCTAACACTGGCGAACCAATGCTATTGTACATTGCAACAACACATCAAGTTGTCAGCGCAGTGCTCATTGTCGAGCGGGAAACGGACGGACACAAACTCCCCCTTAAAAGGCCGGTCTACTACGTGTCCATTGTCCTCACTCCATGCAAATCACGGTACCCGCATTATCAAAAAATTGCATACGCAGTATTCATGGCATCCCAAAAGCTACGACACTACTTTCAAGAGTGCTCCATAACACTAGCCTCGGAAGTACCACTTAACGATATTCTCAACAACCGCGATGCAAAGGGCCGGATCGCAAAATGGGCCATCGAGCTCCTCCCGTTCGATATAACCTATAAGCCATGGCGAGCTATCAAATCGCAAGTTTTGGCCGACTTTGTCGCAGAATGGACGGAGGCCGAACTCCCTAAAGAATACGACACATACTCAAACTGGATCATGCATTTCGACGGCTCCAAAATGTTGGCTGGACTGGGGGCTGGCGTCGTTTTAACGTCCCCCACAGGAGACACAGTCCAGTATGTACTCCAAATTATGTACACGGACTCCAACAATGCAGCCGAATACGAGGCCCTTCTACATGGCCTCTGGATGGCAGTATCCATGGGCATTCAACGCCTAGAGGTACGCGGGGATCCGAACCTCGCGATATCCCAAATAAATGGCGACTTCGATGCCAAGGACCCAAAAATGGCAGCTTATCGCAACGCCATCCTAAAAATGTCAGCTTGGTTCGAAGGGCTGGAATTTCATCATATAGCCTGAGAAAACAATCAAGCAGCAGACATCCTGGCACGCATCGGAGCTAAACGCGATGCGGTCCCCCCCAACATCTTTTTGGAAAGATTGTTCAAGCCATCTGTAACATGGGAGGGGGAACCCGAAAATAACAGCCCGGACCCAGCCGCACTACTCGACGCCGAACAATCTGACACAATTGGAGGCTCTGCCAATGAAATTACACCTTCAGCCCACGTAATAATGGTGGTCATCGCCCCATGGACAGAACCATTCCTAGCCTACCTTACTAGGCAGGAACTCCCGGAGGATCAAAACGAGGCCCGCTACATAGTGCGGCGATCTAAAGCCTACAGAGTCCATGAGGGAGAGCTTTATAAGAAAAGCACTACCGGAGTCCCTCAAAGGTGCATCTCCGAAGAGGAAGGGCGGAACCTTCTGGCTGAAATTCATGCCGGACTCGGTGGTCACCACGCCGCTGCTCGGTCCCTTGTTAGCAAGGCTTTCCGTACAGGCTTTTATTGGCCGACGGCCCGGGCAGACGCTCAGGACTTAGTCCAACGATGCACCGGTTGCCAACTTTTTGCCAACCAAAGCCATATGCCACCTACCGCACTCCAAACTATACCAATTACCTGGCCTTTTGCGGTCTGGGGGCTTGACATGGTCGGACCCCTTAAAGGCGGGACCGATAGGAAAAAATACTTACTGGTCATGGTGGATAAATTCACCAAATGGATAGACTGAAGGAAATATGCCCTAGAGGCAATAATAAAGTTATTATTTATTTCCTTATATCATGATAAATTTTTATTATTCATGCTAGAATTGTATTAACCGGAAACATAATACATGTGTGAATACATAGACAAACAGAGTGTCACTAGTATGCCTCTACTTGACTAGCTCGTTAATCAAAGATGGTTATGTTTCCTAACCATGAACAAAGAGTTGTTATTTGATTAACGGGATCACATCATTAGTTGAATGATCTGATTGACATGACCCATTCCATTAGCTTAGCACCCGATCGTTTAGTATGTTGCTATTGCTTTCTTCATGACTTATACATGTTCCTATGACTATGAGATTATGCAACTCCCGTTTGCCGGAGGAACACTTTGGGTGCTACCAAACGTCACAACGTAACTGGGTGATTATAAAGGAGTACTACAGGTGTCTCCAAAGGTAGATGTTGGGTTGGCGTATTTCGAGATTAGGATTTGTCACTCCGATTGTCGGAGAGGTATCTCTGGGCCCTCTCGGTAATGCACATCACATAAGCCTTGCAAGCACTGCAACTAATATGTTAGTTGTGAGATGATGTATTACGGAACGAGTAAAGAGACTTGCCGGTAACGAGATTGAACTAGGTATTGGATACCGACGATCAAATCCCGGGCAAGTAACATACCGATGACAAAGGGAACAACGTATGTTGTTATGCGGTCTGACCGATAAAGATCTTCGTAGAATATGTAGGAGCCAATATGGGCATCCAGGTCCCGCTATTGGTTATTGACCGGAGACGTGTCTCGGCATGTCTACATTGTTCTCGAACCCGTAGGGTCCGCACGCTTAAGGTTTCGATGACAGTTATTATGAGTTTATGCATTGTGATGTACCGAAGTTAGTTCGGAGTCCTGGATGTGATCACGGACATGACGAGGAGTCTCGAAATGGTCGAGACATAAAGATTGATATATTGGAAGCCTATATTTGGATATCGGAAGTGTTCCGGGTGAAATCGGGATTTTACCGGAGTACCGGGAGGTTACCGGAACCCCCCGGGAGTCATATGGGCCTTTATGGGCTTTAGTGGAAAGGAGAAAGGGGCAGCCCAAGGTGGCCGCGCGCCTCCCCCTTCCCCTAGTCCTATTAGGACTAGGAGAGGTGGCCGGCCCCCCTCTCTCTCTTTCCCCCTCGGGGAATCCTAGTCCAACTAGGATTGGGGGGGGGGAGTCCTACTCCCGGTAGGAGTAGGACTCCTCCTGCGCCCTCCTCCTGGCCGGCGGCCCCCTCCCCCTTGGCTCCTTTATATACGGAGGCAGGGGGCACCTCTAGACACACAAGTTGATCATTGAGATCGTTCCTTAGCCGTGTGCGGTGCCCCCTGCCACCATATTCCACCTCGATCATATCGTTGTAGTGCTTAGGCGAAGCCCTGCGTCGGTAGAACATCAAGATCGTCACCACGCCATCGTGCTAACAGAACTCCTCCCCGAAGCTTTGCTGGATCGGAGCCCGGGGATCGTCATCAAGCTGTACGTGTGCTAAGAACTCGGAGGTGCCGGAGTAACAGTTCTTGGATCGGTCGGATCGGGAAGAAGACGTACGACTACTTCCTCTACGTTGTGTCAACGCTTCCGTTGCGATCTACAAGGGTACGTAGATCATACTCTCCTCTTCGTTGCTATGCATCACCATGATCTTGCGTGTGCGTAGGAAAATTTTGAAATTACTACGTTCCCCAAGAGTGGCATCCGAGCCTAGGTTTTATGGTTTGATGTTATATGCACGAGTAGAACACAAGTGAGTTTTGGGCGATATAAGTCATACTGCCTACCAGCATGTCATACTTTGGTTCGGCGGTATTTTTGGACGAGACGACCCGGACCAACATTACGCGTACGCTTACGCGAGACCGGTTCCCCCGACGTGCTTTGCACACAGGTGGCTTGCGGGCGACTGTCTCTCCAACTTTAGTTGAACCGAGTGTGGCTACGCCCGGTCCTTGCGAAGGTTAAAACGGAGTCTATTTGACAAACTATCGTTGTGGTTTTGATGCGTAGGTGAGATTGGTTCTTGCTTAAGCCCGTAGCAGCCACGTAAAACTTGCAACAACAAAGTAGAGGACGTCTAACTTGTTTTTGCAGGGCATGTTGTGATGTGATATGGTCAATACATGATGCTAAATTTTATTGTATGAGATGATCATGTTTTGTAACCGAGTTATCGGCAACTGGCAGGAGCCATATGGTTGTCGCTTTATTGTATGCAATGCAATCGCGATGTAATGCTTTACTTTATCACTCAGCGGTAGCGATAGTCGTGGAAGCATAAGATTGGCGAGACGATGACGATGCTACGATGGAGATCAAGGTGTCGCGCCGGTGACGATGGTGATCATGATAGTGCTTCGGAGATGGAGATCACAGGCACAAGATGATGATGGCCATATCATATCACTTATATTGATTGCATGTGATGTTTATCTTTTTATGCATCTTATCTTGCTTTGATTGACGGTAGCATTATAAGATGATCTCTCACTAAATTATCAAGAAGTGTTCTCCCTGAGTATGCACCGTTGCGAAAGTTCTTCGTGCTGAGACACCACGTGATGATCGGGTGTGATAGGCTCTACGTTCAAATACAACGGGTGCAAAACAGTTGCACACGCGGAATACTCAGGTTATACTTGACGAGCCAAGCATATACAGATATGGCCTCGGAACACGGAGACCGAAAGGTCGAGCGTGAATCATATAGTAGATATGATCAACATAATGATGTTCACCGATGAAACTACTCCATCTCACGTGATGATCGGACATGGTTTAGTTGATTTGGATCACGTAATCACTTAGAGGATTAGAGGGATGTCTATCTAAGTGGGAGTTCTTAAGTAATATGATTAATTGAACTTAAATTTATCATGAACTTAGTACCTGATAGTATCTTGCTTGTTTATGTTGATTGTAGATAGATGGCTCGTGCTGTTGTTCCGTTGAATTTTAATGCGTTCCTTGAGAAAGCAAAGTTGAAAGATGATGGTAGCAATTACACGGTCTGGGTCCGTAACTTGAGGATTATCCTCATTGCCGCACAGAAGAATTACATCATGGAAGCACCGCTGGGTGCCAGGCCTGCTGCTGGAGCAACACCAGATGTTCTGAACGTCTGGCAGAGCAAAGCTGAAGACTACTCGATAGTTCAGTGTGCCATGCTTTACGGCTTAGAATCGGGACTTCAACGATGTTTTGAACGTCATGGAGCATATGAGATGTTCCAGGAGTTGAAGTTAATATTTCAAGCAAATGCCCCGATTGAGAGATATGAAGTCTCCAATAAGTTCTATAGCTACAAGATGGAAGAGAACAGTTCTGTCAGTGAGCATATACTCAAAATGTCTGGGTATAATAATCACTTGATTCAATTGGGAGTTAATCTTCCAGATGATTGCGTCATTGACAGAATTCTCCAATCACTACCGCCAAGCTACAAGAGCTTCGTGATGAACTACAATATGCAAGGGATGAACAAGACAATTCCCGAGCTCTTCGCAATGCTGAAAGCTGCGGAGGTAGAAATCAAGAAGGAGCATCAAGTGTTGATGGTCAACAAGACCACTAGTTTCAAGAAAAAGGGCAAAGGGAAGAAGAAGGGGAACTTCAAGAAGAACAGCAAGCAAGTTGCTGATCAAGAGAAGAAACCCAAGTCTGGACCTAAGCCTGAAACTGAGTGCTTCTACTGCAAGCAGACTGGTCACTGGAAGCGGAACTGCCCCAAGTATTTGGCGGATAAGAAGGATGGCAAGGTGAACAAAGGTATATGTGATATACATGTTATTGATGTGTACCTTACTAATGCTCGCAGTAGCACCTGGGTATTTGATACTGGTTCTGTTGCTAATATTTGCAACTCGAAACAGGGACTACGGATTAAGCGAAGATTGGCTAAGGACGAGGTGACGATGCGCGTGGGAAACGGTTCCAAAGTCGATGTGATCGCGTTCGGCACGCTACCTCTACATCTACCTTCGGGATTAGTATTAGACCTAAATAATTGTTATTTGGTGCCAGCGTTGAGCATGAACATTATATCTGGATCTTGTTTAATGCGAGACAGTTATTCATTTAAATCAGAGAATAATGGTTGTTCTATTTATATGAGTAATATCTTTTATGGTCACGCACCCTTGAAGAGTGGTCTATTCTTATTAAATCTCGAGAGTAGTGATACACATATTCATAATGTTGAAGCCAAAAGATGCAGAGTTGATAATGATGGTGCAACTTATTTGTGGCACTGCCGTTTAGGTCATATCGGTATAAAGCGCATGAAGAAACTCCATACTGATGGGCTTTTGGAACCACTTGATTATGAATCGCTTGGTACTTGCGAACCGTGCCTCATGGGCAAGATGACTAAAACACCGTTCTCCGGTACTATGGAGAGAGCAACAGATTTGTTGGAAATCATACATACAGATGTATGCGGTCCGACGAATATTGAGGCTCGTGGCGGATATCGTTATTTTCTCACCTTCACAGATGATTTAAGCAGATATGGGTATATCTACTTAATGAAAAATAAGTCTGAAACATTTGAAAAGTTCAAAGAATTTCAGAGTGAAGTGGAAAATCATCGTAACAAGAAAATAAAGTTTCTACGATCTGATCGTGGAGGAGAATATTTGAGTTACGAGTTTGGTGTACATTTGAAAAATTGTGGAATAGTTTCGCAACTCACGCCACCCGGAACACCACAGCGTAATGGTGTGTCCGAACATCGTAATCGTACTTTACTTGATATGGTGCGATCTATGATGTCTCTTACTGATTTACTGCTATCGTTTTGGGGATACGCTCTAGAGACGGCCGCATTCAAGTTAAATAGGGCACCATCAAAATCCGTTGAGACGACACCTTATGAACTGTGGTTTGGCAAGAAACCAAAGTTGTCGTTTCTAAAAGTTTGGGGCTGCAATGCTTATGTGAAAAAGCTTCAACCTGATAAGCTCGAACCCAAACCGGATTGAGAAAGCAAAGCAGCGAATGAAGGAGTCTGGATGAAGGAGTTCATATCCGATCTAGGTGTCATACCTAGTGCATCGGGTCCAATGAAAATCTTTTGTGACAATACTGGTGCAATTGCCTTGGCAAAGGAATCCAGATTTCACAAGAGAACCAAGCACATCAAGAGACGCTTCAATTCCATCCGGGATCTAGTCCAGGTGGGAGACACAGAGATTTGCAAGATACATACGGATCTGAATGTTGCAGACTCGTTGACTAAGCCTCTTCCACGAGCAAAACATGATCAGCACCAAGACTCCATGGGTGTAAGAATCATTACTGTGTAATCTAGATTATTGACTCTAGTGCAAGTGGGAGACTGAAGGAAATATGCCCTAGAGGCAATAATAAAGTTATTATTAATTTCCTTATATCATGATAAATGTTTATTATTCATGCTAGAATTGTATTAACCGGAAACATAATACATGTGTGAATACATAGACAAACAGAGTGTCACTAGTATGCCTCTACTTGACTAGCTCGTTAATCAAAGATGGTTATGTTTCCTAACCATAGACAAAGAGTTGTTATTTGATTAACGGGATCACATCATTAGGTGAATGATCTGATTGACATGACCCATTCCATTAGCTTAGCACCCGATCGTTTAATATGTTGCTATTGCTTTCTTCATGACTTATACATGTTCCTATGACTATGAGATTATGCAACTCCCGTTTGCCGGAGGAACACTTTGTGTGCTACCAAACGTCACAACGTAAATGGGTGATTATAAAGGAGCTCTACAGGTGTCTCCAAAGGTGAATGTTGGGTTGGCGTATTTCGAGATTAGGATTTGTCACTCCGATTGTCGGAGAGGTATCTCTGGGCCCTCTCGGTAATGCACATCACTTAAGCCTTGCAAGCATTGCAACTAATGAGTTAGTTGCGAGATGATGTATTACGGAATGAGTAAAGAGACTTGCCGGTAACGAGATTGAACTAGGTATTGGATACCGACGATCAAATCCCGGGCAAGTAACATACCGATGACAAAGGGAACAACGTATGTTGTTATGCGGTCTGACCGATAAAGATCTTCGTAGAATATGTAGGAGCCAATATGGGCATCCAGGTCCCGCTATTGGTTATTGACCGGAGACGTGTCTCGGCATGTCTACATTGTTCTCGAACCCGTAGGGTCCGCACGCTTAAGGTTTCGATGACAGTTATTATGAGTTTATGCATTGTGATGTACCGAAGTTAGTTCGGAGTCCTGGATGTGATCACGGACATGACGAGGAGTCTCGAAATGGTCGAGACATAAAGATTGATATATTGGAAGCCTATATTTGGATATCGGAAGTGTTCCGGGTGAAATCGGGATTTTACCGGAGTACCGGGAGGTTACCGGAACCCCCCGGGAGTCATATGGGCCTTTATGGGCTTTAGTGGAAAGGAGAAAGGGGCAGCCCAAGGTGGCCGCGCGCCTCCCCCTTCCCCTAGTCCTATTAGGACTAGGAGAGGTGGCCGGCCCCCCTCTCTCTTTCCCCCTCGGGGAATCCTAGTCCAACTAGGATTGGGGGGGGGGGAGTCCTACTCCCGGTAGGAGTAGGACTCCTCCTGCGCCCTCCTCCTGGCCGGCGGCCCCCTCCCCCTTGGCTCCTTTATATACGGAGGCAGGGGGCACCTCTAGACACACAAGTTGATCATTGAGATCGTTCCTTAGCCGTGTGCGGTGCCCCCTGCCACCATATTCCACCTCGATCATATCATTGTAGTGCTTAGGCGAAGCCCGGCATCGGTAGAACATCAAGATCGTCACCACGCCGTCGTGCTGACGGAACTCCTCCCCGAAGCTTTGCTGGATCGGAGCCCGGGGATCGTCATCAAGCTGTACGTGTGCTAAGAACTCGGAGGTGCCGGAGTAACGGTGCTTGCATCGGTCGGATCGGGAAGAAGACGTACGACTACTTCCTCTACGTTGTGTCAACGCTTCCGTTGCGATCTACAAGGGTATGTAGATCATACTCTCCTCTTCGTTGCTATGCATCACCATGATCTTGCGTGTGCGTAGGAAAATTTTGAAATTACTACGTTCCCCAACATAGAAGCCAAGCCTGTAGCCGAATCCGGACCTATGATAGACTTCATATCCGGGGTTGTACACCGTTATGGCGTCCCCCACAGCATCATAACCGATAACGGTACAAACTTTACCGCAGACGAGGTAAAACTCTGGTGCAAAAACATGGGCATCAAGCTCGATTATGCTTCCGTCTATCACCCACAAACCAACGACCAGGTCAAACGTGCAAATGGTCTCATTATGAGCGGCATCAAACCCAGATTAGTGCGATCCCTTAAGGAATCTAATACGCACTGGGTAGAGGAGCTCGACTCCGTACTCTGGGGGCTACGGACCACGCCAAATCGCACCACCGGATACACACCGTTTTTCATGGTATACGGCGCAGAGGCAGTTCTGCCCTGCGATATAATTCATGACTCACCTAGAGTGCGCATGTACGAAGAAAGAGAAGCCGAGCTTGATCGGCAGGACAACTTGGACGCCTTGGAGGAGGAGCGTGATGTGGCAAAAGCCCGTTCCGCATTTTATCAACAGCAGGCCCGAAGATATCAAAGCAGAGAAGTACAGGCCAAAAATTACAATGTTGGCGAACTAGTTCTACGCCTGCCGGATAAGAAAAAGGACAAACTCAAGCCCAAGTGGGAGGGTCCATTCATAATCGACCAAGTCCTAACTGGCGGGGCGTACCGCCTGCGAGATGCGTCGGATAACCGACTCGAGCCGAACCCGTGGAACGCCACCCGTCTCAGAAGATTCTATGCCTAGCGCCGGACTCTGTGTTCGTCTCCTTCCTCTGTCCATTTTTTGCATTTTTTCTGTCTTACATTTCTCTCCTTCCCCTCTTTTCTTTTATAGCCCTTAAGGGCTTATCTAGTGACGCGCCACTCGCGCTCATTAAACCTGGGGGCTTCTTTAACAGAAGCTTATTTATACGGGCTTCATGCCCAACACATGCGTCAAACTTCCGCATATACCTTTTTCTTCACCATTATATGCATCGATATGACTTAAGTTTTGGCCAAGCTGGGTTGCCTGGCTCCTGTGCTTACCCCTACGTTCCCGATTGTTCGGCTAGGCAGTAAAGGGAGCACCTCTGCGATTGTTACTGCCGGGCCAGCCGGATGTGTACCTCATACTGGGTGAAGCCGAAAGCTAGCGTTCTTAAGGGAATATTCGGTCGGTGAGATAAAAGATGATCTTTTTACCCATTTTATGCGCCCCCAGATGCTTTTTTTTCTGCGTCCTTCTACGCAGTCCGGACATGCACTTTAGGGCATGCCTCCCAGCGAAAGGAACCCCTAACGGAACTATTCTCTCTGGAAGATGTTTCTTACTAACCATGTAATATAACATAACTAGTTGGGCACTTGTCTGATAAAGCACTAATGACCCCTACGCCTGGTCTCCACGCATACCACGGTTCTTATATAACCGCTATGATATTCGGACACACTCCGGACCGTCAGGTCCCGAGGTTGAAGCGAAAAGGTCAGCAACGACAAACGATCTACAATCTGGCTAGAAGGCATTACACATGTCAATTCAATATTACATAGTCATCTATTATATAATTAAAACAGTAGGCAAACAAGCCATCACGTCCGTCCACATATGATAATATTTTGTACATCATTTGATTAGGATAATAACGGTTGAGATTTAAAGATTCTTACGTAACATCGTATATATATATATGTACATGCAGTATTGAACTGTCATGTTGTCACGTTATACGTCTGAGCATATGTCACGTTAACATAGGAGAGGAAGTGCACGTGCATGTTGCCTGGCAAAAGAAAAAACAACAGATATGTTAGTATTGTACTAGGACTTTGTAATGTTAACATAGGAGAAGTACACGTGCATGTTGCCTAGCCAAAGAAAAAAACAGCGTATTGGTTAGTATTATAATCGGACACAGCTGATTGGTGTTAGTATCCTGGCCAGACAACCTAATTGATGGACGTTGAATTTCCTAAAAAAGGTACAGTTCTTGGACCTATACTTAGGTTTTTTTTAGAATCAACATATATCTAGATTATTATGCATTCTATAGGTGTCGAACCTTTGATTTCTGAAAAATATTAGCTAGAGATCTCCTTTAAGACATATTCCTCAAAGAAAAAGAGTCAAAGATTCCTCAAAAAAAAAGAAGAGTCATAGGGAACACCCATTATAAAATCCTCATGTCATGAGTTGAGCACAGGAATCATAATGCGCGAGCGTGTGCTGCGACAATATTACAACACGATTGTATTTAGGACCACACGATCAGCCACACATGTTGCGTGAGTGTATGCGGATGAATATAGATGGGGCGTCACATAGACATGGCAGCCGGTGCACGGCCGTTGCATCCGTATACGGTCGTGTTGTAGTGAGTCTCTTCAAATACATATGCATTCTTTTAGAACTTCAAATACATATAGTGTGTCAAAAAAACATGTTTTACCTCAAGCAAAGGAAGTGTGGCTTAAATTGATTATTTAAAAAATCAAGGTAGCCAACACATTCATGGCGAGACAAGCATGTGTGCAATTCGAGAATAATTCATATTTCATTCGTGAGCAAAATATGGACACATATATTGAATAATTTACAGACTCTCCAGTGCCAGATCTAATCAATTGAAAACGTAAACGGAGACCACGGTCTACGAGCGTTCTTCCACGTTTTTTCCATCTCAAAAGCTTTGGCTATTTTTGCAAAATCTTTTTGTTTGGCTCTTTGCTTCTAAAAACAAGCTACAAAATTACTAAAAACATTTTATACAATGAGCTAATGATTATGTATTAACCTTTTCAAGGTAGGGAAAAGTCTCCGATTAAAATTAAAAAGAGCATACAAAAAATATGAATATTCTAAATCACATGCAACAATTTTGTTAGTAGTCATCCAATAGTTAAGAGCATGCAAATCTAATATTCCCTTGCACAGTAGACAACATACGACCTTTTATGTTTGAACGACATATCGGTGGTAATATAGCAAGATGATTTGAGCCTGCTATTGGACACAACGAACATGGTTTGGGCTGAGAACTAAATACAATTAGTAATATGCAATCAACAATGAACATTTTGAATAATAAATAATTGAAATTAACAAACCAGTTGGACGAAGTGCGCCTGAAATCCTTAATTACATACTAAATTCAAAAAATAATTTCTACCGAAAAGCCATATTAGGTAGATATAACATAAAAGGACATTTTCTTAATATAAAAGTTTAAGTAAGTAAGAAAATAAAAAAATACAAAAAACTTTAAAAGGCCTCTAAGCGACGTACATATATGTGCTAATGTATTGACAATTAAGTATGAAAATACTTTGTTTTAAGATAAATAACTTAGAAAAATAATAATATGAGCGGTTGCCATCCTAAACTAATTGTGACTCTAGAAAAATTATCAGAAAGAGGAAGCCAAATGAGCACTAATAATGGTTGAAGTAACAGACTATATATCAACTAAGCTACAAAGAATAGACTATATATCAACGGTCTCAACATATTTTATTAGTGTAAGATATTATCGGCAAGGTAAAATGCATGTTATAACAGTGAGTGAAAATAACTTTTAGAAGTTTTGATAGATATACAATGGAATAATATTGACTTGGATGTTTTAATAAATACAACAATGTTTATATAGACAAAACTAAGGTATTTAATAACTGTTAATTATAGATGACAACGATGTTCGAAAGAAGTTATTCAACAACATTAATATAGATGGCAACAATGTTTCACTGATGTATAATAATTCTTCCGGAGGGTTTAATCGTCCAAGAAAGAATGAGAAGAATCACGACATAGTGTTTTCTTGGAGGAATGTTACATAATCTTCTTAAATATTTACAAGTGAGCTACCAATATAATAACAAACCGAAAAATACAAATATCACAACTTTTTAAATCTAGCCGCGCAAATGCGCGGGTCACCCTACTAGTTCTGACTAATTGTATTCCTCTTCTATACCATCTAACAGGCTGTCTACTTTATAGTCCTGCTGGGAATACTTCGCGGCCAACTCTACTTGGCCGTATACTAAGCTCACAGGGATCTCCTTCCCATCAGGCCCCACTGGTCCGACCTCGGCCATGTGGTTTGGGTCAGACTTTGTAAAACGGGTCTTCACCATGGCCCAGGCTTCCCGAGCGCCTTGTCGGAAGGCCGATATCTTCCACAAATGGAAGCGCCGCCGAGCTCCCTTCAGCTTCTCCGCAAGCTCTCCAAGGCCCTCGGGCACGGAGTGGGCAGGCCATAAGGCTTGGGCAACGCCTCGCATCGCCTGCCGAACTCGCTCGTGCAGTTGCATGAGTTCGGGAAGAAGATCACCCGTAGAACCGGGCATCTCCTCTGCAGGACGACCTGTGAGCATACTTACAGACATTACTCTGTTAGCCGACTTCCTCGCCGAACTCTCTTTTCAAGGTTCGTTCAAGCACTTACTAAAAATGCCGCGTCGAAGCCGCTGATTCTCCTTCGTGGAGTCCAAAAGCTGGCCGTGAACATTTTTAAGCTCGACGTCCAGCTTGGTGTTGGCATCCTGAAGATCATTCTTCTCTCGCCTCACCCTCTTCAACATACTCTCACCGGCCTTTAGCTGACGTAAGAGTTGTTGCTTGTCCGGATCGAGTCCGGCGCCATCTGCAATTTGATTTGTCAGATTTGCACCCACACCGCACAATACTAGTCTCTCAAAGTGTATTTTACCTGAGGGGGTCTCTTGGGGCTCCCCTGCTGCGGCTAGTGCGGCCTCTAGTTGGGCCTTGCACTTTTCCAGCTCCTGGGACAGTACAGTATTCTTCTCTGTAAGAACCTACATATTAAATGATCCTTAAATCAGTTGGTCTAACTGTTTTAAGTCTCGGGGCTACTGGCATGTGTACATATTTAGCCAAAATTTTCTTACCCGTATGTCTTTCACATACTGCTCCGTGGCTCTGGTTAAACCATTTTGAGCAGCACGGAGGTACGCATCTCCCGAATTAAAGGCATCTAAAGCCTCTCGGGAGAAACAAGCGTCGCATAGAGTTGTCTGGCGACGCCTGTGGTTCATGGCACTCTCCACTTCTGAATTTGTGGCGGACAGCCTGTCCGCATCCTCTGTCGGAGGAACGTCCGGTGCGCGCCTTGTACTCGTCTCCGCTTCCTGGCCAGACGTTGGAGCCTGGCTGGTGGAGGCGCGATTGGCAACCTCTCCGGATGCAGTCCGGCGAGGTCTCTTCGTCCTGAAGATAGCACGAGCATTAATATACCCTGACAGAGTAACTCCAGGGAAACAAAGGGTGCACTATACCTTTGCGCCGGCATTTCAGTCCGGACTTCATTTCTTTTTGCCCTATGGGGCTCTGCGGCCCCTCTTTGGCTGACCGCCGTAGATTCGGCCTCCTGCCTCGGAAATCTCCCCTGCAAAACACGGTTGACGTCAGAAACACCGAAATACGCGAGAGTGGAATCCCTCTCAAGGGAATGAGACTCCGTTTTCCGTCGCCTGGGAGGCCGGAATTAACCCTGGGTAATCCGCCGTGATGGCTACCAAGGTATTGTCCTTGCTTAGTTGATAAAACACCCCGTCGATAAGCTCCACCGATATATCCGGATCCTCTTCGGAGTCCGGATCGAGGGACCGTTCTGGGTCCTCGGGTTGTGGAGGGCGGCTGCTTATGTTCTTTACCTCCTGTCGCAGTCCCTGCATTGAAGTCGTTAGACTACCTATCTAACCACGGGGGTATAAAACAAACGGGCAAGCGCAGTTGTTCACTTACCCAACTTGGAGGATCGTTCATACTGAATCTGGCCTGCGGATTGACGCGGAGGAATTCCTCCTTTTCTCCCTTGTACAGAGAGGATAAGGTCTTTTCTAGAACGGCGGCCGAGTCCGGCCCTTTACGACCGTAACGGGTGGCGTCATCCTCCCCGTTGAATTCCCACATTGGGTGGCCTCTATATTGAAGCGGCTGTACCCCCCGCATAATGCATGCGGCCATGACTCCAATCATGGTTAGTCCGGAATGAGCTAACAGCCTTATCCGGCCCATCAGGTAAAGGACGTCTCTGTCATTTTCTCTCTGAGAGCTCCGCGCACGCCAGCTCAAGCGTTTCTTCAATGGAGCACTATTGAACTCAGGGAGACCGGCCCGAATAGGGTCCGGTAGCGGGACGTCCTCTATATAAAACCATTCCGAAGGCCAGCCCTCGGACGCTTCCTTTGGGGTTCCGGATAGGTATCCGGTCCCGGCGATGCGCCATACTTCGGCTCCGCCCACTTGGTATATGGACCCCTTCTGAGAACGGGGCACTAGGAAGAATAACCTCTTCCACAGTGCGAAATGGGCTTCAACGCCTAAAAATAGCTCGCAGAGAGCGACGAAACCCGCAATATGCAATACGGAGCCGGGCGTGAGATTGTGCAGCTGGAGGCCGTAAAACTCCAGAAGCCCGCGGAGAAATGGGTGAATCGGAAATCCCAGTCCCCTTAGCAGATAGGGCACAAGGCACACCCGCTCTCCTTTAGAAGGATTGGGGGTGCTCTCCACTTTTTTTCCGCCATTATAGGTGGCGAGACCGGCTCGGACCGGGACCATGCATGCCTGAGGGAGAAATCCCTTGGCCTGAAGCGACGCTAACTCACTATGCGGGATGGTGCAACTCTCCCAGTCCCCGGGTTTGGGACCGGAGGGGCGAGGGGAGGAGCTGCGAAGGCTGGTCATGTTGGAATAGACCTTTGCTGGAGGCGCTCTGATGATTACTCGTGGAAGGGAGAAGGTGTGGCTTGGATCTAAATCCCCATCCCATTAAATAGACGGCCGGTTTATACGGCTAGGGGTATGAATGTAAAAACGCCCTGACTTTTCGCATTTGTTTTACACGTGGAAGACGGCCATTATTGGGCAGGGAAGCCGAGGAGCGCTACATTACAAGAATCGGACATTATTCCTACAGGTACACAAGATTTGGAGAAGAACCCGCTTTGCAATACCGAACAATTTGCGCGCCGGACTCGTCGTCATTGAAGCCTGGTTCGGGGGCTACTGAGGGAGTCCGGGATTAGGGGCTGTTCGAGTAGCCGGACTATACCTTCAGCCGGACTCCTGGACTATGAAGATACAAGATTGAAGACTTTGTCTCGTGTCCGGATGGGACTTTCCTTGGCGTGGAAGGCAAGCTTGGCGACGCGATATTCAAGATCTCCTACCATTGTAACCGACTCTGTGTAACCCTAACCCTATCCGGTGTCTATATAAACCGGAGGGTTGTAGTCCGTAGGACAGAATCAACTCCATACACAATCATACCATAGGCTAGCTTCTAGGGTTTAGCCTCCTTGATCTCGTGGTAGATCTACTCTTGTACTACCCGTATCATCAATATTAATCAAGCAGGAGTAGGGTTTTACCTCCATCGAGAGGGCCCGAACCTGGGTAAAACAAAGTGTCCCCTGTCTCCTGTTACCATCCGGCCTAGACGCACAGTTCGGGACCCCATACCCGAGATCCGCCGGTTTTGACACCGACAAAAGCCTTCTTGATGTCTAATTTGAATAGAAGCATAGGATTTTTCGTGCAGTGAAACTTTCTAGACAGATTCCGGACATACATAAAGTTGTCGTCAATACTTCTTTTTTGTTATGAAGAAACTTTGCGCACTGGAGACGATGGCATTCATATGAGGGGCCAGTCTGATGGCAAGAATTTTGGCAATGAGCTTGGCCACGACATGAATCAAGCTAATGGGTCTGAAGTCAGAAATGTCCTCGGCACCATCCGGCGGGCTAGAAAAAAAACACGCGAGGGACAAAGATACCCCTCAGAAATTAGGTTAGGGGGGAGCACTGAAGCAGGGCTCATATTCGCCCGGTGCATGTTTGATTTATCATTTCTGTTGGTTGTCCTAACTGAGTATTTGCTCTTCTTTGTTTCTAATTACATTAATGGTTAATTCAATTAGCAATGAGCAATTTAAAAGTGCACAAGCTAGACTTTACAAAAGAAAAAGCAAGGTTACCAGCATCAAAGCATTTCTTTTATTTGACTGTGGGTCGTGACCGCCATGCTTGATGGTCACCTAGCGAGCTGGCGACACCGGATTGTACTGCCCCAACAAAAAGCCAGCTGCTACTCCAGTTCCTACTCACCTCCACCTGGAACTTCCCCTCCACCTCATGCACGTGGCTCCAGTTCCAAGCATGAACCAACCCTATCAGTTGTGTACACCACACTATCCTAGCAGCACCAACAGAGCACACCGTTTTAATAAAATGGATCGATAGAGGGGGCAGTGTGAAATAGGTTTTCGAGCAGAGAGTGGGAGTGGAATGGCCAATCAACAGGAGCACATACTGTTCTAGATCATATGATGAATTGGGAAATATTTACGCACATCAAACATGATGCACGCATTGCACAAGTGCTCTCAGACCCAGCAAAGCAGCAACACTGTATTCACGATTTACACTCACTTATACTATATTACAGGCCAGTATAGTCCAACATTGTATATCAGAGTATGTGGACTCCATTGAGCATTAGCAAAAGGTTGAAGTTCCCTGCCATGCATGCTTTCCAATGCCGCTTATTCCAAGTTAGTCCAGAGTACCAAGAAGCCAAGATTTTCTGGATCCAACTGCGCCACTTGTGTCGAAACCCCTTGTGCTTGAGAATGACCAAGATCATTCCAGGTCCAATCTTGTCAAAATCCTTTTCAAAGTCAAGTTGGAGGACCACCATTGGTTTTCACTATTTTGGCACTGGAACAGATAATCAAAAGTCCATGCAAAACAATCTTGAATTGTTCTGGACTCGATGAAACTATATCCATTGAGAAGGATCAGATCCAAAATGATTTATTGAAGCAACTTAGCTAAGAGCTTTGTGAGAATCTTAACAGTATAAATAAAAATGGATATAACACTATAATCATTGACACAAAAAACACTGCCTTTTTTTTCACTTTTTTTTCTATAAAGGGTGAATTTTATTGGCTCAAAATAAAGCATCAAGAGAATACACACAAAATGAGCATACATCCGGCCTCTGCATAGTTACGATGCACACAACCAACATGAACACACAAGCCGACAAATAGCAAAGTCGTATAAAACCAAAGCTAGTGTATGCGAGAAAAAGAAAAGAAAAAAAAACAATCGGTTCCACGATCAACAAACTACATCAATGACCATATTTGCACCAACATCTCATGACACCACATAAGCGATGGGATTCTTCAACAGCAACGCCTTCACAAAGGGAGCGATGCTCAAGCGCCGCCGTCACCGGATCCAACCAACCAAGGTCAAATTCTAAGCTTTAACCTTGAAGAACCAGTTCGAGCATGTCCGAGCAATGCCTTCAACAAGGTAACGATCTGAAAATCACCATTTCCAGGTATAACCAATTGTGATCAAACCTAGGTTTTCACCTCGAAGCTCAAGACGGGTGCTCGCATAGCACCATCATCGAAGTCAGGCATGTGTTCTCACCACCACTTTTCCATGAACTTAGCAGCTACATGCAATACACGATCGTCGCCGCTAGTCAACCATCCCTTTGCGTCAAGTCATTGTCCATAAGTTGCAGCCAAGGTGTCGGTGTCAAAACCGGCGGATCTCGGGTGGGGGGTCATGAACTGTGCATCTGAGGTTGATGGTAACAGGAGACAGGGAACACAATGTTTACCCAGGTCGGGCCCTCTCGAGGGAGGTAAAACCCCACGTCCTGCTGGATTAATATTGATGAGTATGGGGGTTACAAGAGTTGATCTACCACGAGATCGTAATGGCTGAAACCCTAGAAGTCTAGCCTATCTGATTGTGATTGTCCCTACAGACTAAACCCTCCAGTTTATATAGACACAAGAGGGGACTAGGGTTATACAAAGTCGGTTACATAGAAAGGAAATAGTATATCCGGCCGCCTGGCTTGCCGTCCACGCAAAGAAGAGTCCTATCCGGACACGGGAGAAATTCTTCCATCTTGTATCTTCATGGCCCAATAGTCCGGCCCATGCCCAACAGACCGGATGCCCGAGGACCCCTTAGTCCAGGACTCCCTCAGTAGCCCCTGAACCAGGCTTCAATGACGAGGTGTCCGGCGCACAGATTGTCGTCGGCATTGCAAGCCGGGTTCCTCCTTCGAATACTCCGACACAGTCTTCGAACACAAAGGATCACGTCCGGATCTGCAAAACAAGTTCCACACGCCACTGCAGAGAATATAATATTTCACGAGTCCAATCTGCTGACAATCTTTCTGTGACGTGATATCACGTCACCACCTGGTTATTATATGGAACCGTTTTTTTCGCTCTTTGTTCCACGTTCCGAGGAGCGGTTTTATTGGCACGTCTTGTCGAAGCAGAGATCGTGTCCCCTTATTGCGAGATCCTCATCAACACAGGCGTGGGTATTCCAACCGTCCGGTTGGCATGATTCCTTACAAATAGGTAGGTTTCAAGGTCAAGGAGGAGGTGTTTGATATTCATTGCCTTTATAAAGGGACTAGGGCCCATCTGTCTTCTTTATGCCAACCCTTTCCTCATCCTCTCCAACCTCGAGCTCCAACGCCCAAGGTTTCGATTGTTTCAAGCTTCCCAGTCATGGCTAGCCCTAGTCCTCAAGGTCGGTGGGTGCCCTCCTCCGTCACAGAGGAGGACATAGTGAAGCTCCGGGCAGCCAGATACCTGACCGCGGAAATCCCCCACAGGCTTCCTGCTCAAGGGCAGGTTATTCCTACTCCCAGATCCAGCGAGAGGGTCGTATTCATCTCCCACTTCCTCCGAGGGCTAGGGTTCGCCCTACACCCCTTTGTTCGAGGGCTTATGTTCTATTACGGGCTAGATTTCCACGATCTAACTCCGGACTCCTTCGTTCACATCTCGGCGTTCATTATCACATGCAAAGCTTTCCTCCGTATTCCCCCACACTTCGGCTTATATATGGCTTAAGTGTTGGGGAACGTAGTAATTTCAAAAAAAATCCTACGCACACGCAAGATCATGATGATGCATAGCAACGAGAGGGGAGAGTGTGTCCACGTACCCTCGTAGACTGAAAGCGGAAGCATTAGCACAACGCGGTTGATGTAGTCGTACGTCTTCACGATCCGACCGATCCAAGTACCGAACGCACGGCACCTCCGAGTTCAGCACACGTTCAGCTCGATGACGTCCCACGAACTCCGATCCAGCAGAGCTTCGAGGGAGAGTTCCGTGAGCACGACGACGTGATGACGGTGATGATGATGCTACCGACGCAGGGCTTCGCCTAAGCACTGCTACGATATGGCCGAGGTGGATTATGGTGGAGGGGGGCACCGCACACGGCTAAAAGATCAATGATCAATTGTTGTCTCCAAGGGGTGCCTCCCTCCTCGTATATAAAGGAGTGGAGGAGGGGGAGGGGGCCGGCCACCCTAGGCGCACCCCATGAGGAGTCCTACTCCCACCGGGAGTAGGACTCCCCCTTTCCATGTGGGAGTAGGAGAGGAGAGGGAAGGAGAGAGAGGGGGAAAGGAAAGGGGGGGGGGCGCCCCCCTTCCTTGTCCAATTGTGCGGGGCTGCCCTTGGCTGCCCCTCCTCTTCTCCACTAGGGCCCAATAGGCCCATTAGTCTCCCCGGGGGGTTCCGGTAACCCCCCGGTACTCCGGTATATGCCCGAAACTCCCCGAAACCATTCCGGTGTCCGAACATAGTCGTCCAATATATCAATCTTTACGCCTCGACCATTTCGATACTCCTCGTTATGTCCGTGATCACATCCGGGACTCCGAACTACCTTCGGTACATAAAAACACATAAAGTCATAATATATCCGTCATCGAACTTTAAGCGTGCGGACCCTATGGGGTCGAGAACTATGTAGACATGACCGAGACACGTCTTCGGTCAATAACCAATAGCGGAACCTAGATGCTCATATTGGCTCCCACATATTCTACGAAGATCTTTATCGATCAAACCGCATAACAACATATGTTGTTCCCTTTGTCATCGGTATGTTACTTGCCCGAGATTCGATCGTTGGTATCTCAATACCTAGTTCAATCTCGTTACCGGCAAGTCTCTTTACTCTTTCCGTAATACATCATCCCGTAACTAACTCATTAGTTACAATGCTTGCAAGGCTTAAGTGATGTGTATTACCGAGTGGGCCCAGAGATACCTCTCCAACAATCGGAGTGACAAATCCTAATCTCGAAATACGCCAACCCAACAAGTACCTTCGAAGACACCTGTAGATCACCTTTATAATCACCCAGTTACGTTGTGACGTTTGGTAGCACACAAAGTGTTCCTCCGGTAAACGGGAGTTGCATAATCTCATAGTCATAGGAACATGTATAAGTCATGAAGAAAGCAATAGCAACATACTAAACGATCAAGTGCTAAGCTAACGGAATGGGTCAAGTCAATCACATCATTCTCCTAATGATGTGATCCCGTTAGTCAAATGACAACTCTTTGTCTATGGCTAGGAAACATAACCATCTTTAATCAAAGAGCTAGTCAAGTAGAGGCATACTAGTGACACTCTGTTTGTCTATGTATTCACACATGTATCATGTTTCCGGTTAATACAATTCTAGCATGAATAATAAACATTTATCATGATATAAGGAAATAAATAATAACTTTATTATTGCCTCTAGGGCATATTTCCTTCATTAAAACCTTTAATGTGAAGCCTAAGGTAGTCGGTAGGGGATGAGCAGAGTGCGGTGGTGCTACAGTGGGCAAACTTATCAACGCTCCATGGCTAAAAGGATCCTTCAAGAATCTTCTGACTTATGGCAATGGGAATGGTTTTACATCACTGAACCCCATGGCACCAAGTGGGCGGCTACACCTGCGTTTCGATCTGGCCCTCCAATTCAACTCGCATCGTGGGTTAATAAAGGGTTGGAGTGGGGATCATCCGATGAACTGCAGACTCTACAGAGCCGCATCCGGAGTCTCCTTGTTAAGAACACCGATCTCATTGACGTGATTCAAGTAATGATAGTCCACCGATTCCTCCCGTGCAAAAGACGGCCCCTCCATATGTGGGAGTTTAATCCAGAAGGACCACGAACCCTTCAGCACTTCTTCGGTGCGTGATACATCTCCAACGTATCTATAATTTTTGATTGTTCCATGCTGTTATATTATCTGTTTTGGATGATAATGGGCTTTATTTTACACTTTTATATTATTTTTTGGGACTAACCTATTAACCGGAGGCCCAGCCCAAATTGCTGTTTTTTTGCCTATTTTAGTGTTTCACAGAAAAGGAATATCAAACGGAGTCCAAACGGAATGAAAACTTCGGGAGCATTATTTTTGGAACAAACATGATCCAGGAGACTTGGAGTGGATGTCAAGAAACAATCGAGGAGGCCACGAGGCAGGGGGCGCGCCTACCTCCTGGGCGCGCCCTCCACTCTCGTGGGCCCCTCGTTGCTCCACCGACCTACTTCTTCCTCCTATATATATCCATATACCCCGAAACATCTAGGAGCACCACGTAACCCTATTTCCACCGCCGCAACCTTCTATACCCAAGAGATCCCATCTTGGGGCATTTTCCGGAGCTCCGCTGGAGGGGGCATTGATCACGGAGGGCCTCTACATCAACTCCATGGCCCTTTCGGTGATGTGTGAGTAGTTTACCTCAGACCTTTGGGTCCATAGCTAGTAGCTAGATGGCTTCTTCTCGCTCTTTGGATCTCAATACAAAGTTCTCGTCGATTCTCTTGGAGATCTATTTGATGTAATCTTCTTTTGCGGTGTGTTTGTCGAGATCCGATGAATTGTGGGTTTATGATCAGGTTTATCTATGAACAATATTTGAATCTTATCTGAATTCTTATATATATGATTGGTTTATCTTTGCAAGTCTCTTCAAATTTTCAGTTTGGTTTGGCCTACTAGATTGATCTTTCTTGCAATGGGAGAAGTGCTTAGCTTTGGGTTCAATCTTGCGGTGCTCGATCCCAATGACAGAAAGGGAAATGACACGTATTGTATTATTGCCATCGAGGATAAACAGATGGGGTTTATATCATATTGCATGAGTTTATCCCTTTACATAATGTCATCCTGCTTAAGGCGTTACTCTGTTCTTATGAACTTAATACTCTAGATGCATGCTAGATAGCGGTCGATGTATGGAGTAATAGTAGTATATGCAGGAAGGAGTCGGTCTACTTGTCACGGACGTGATGCCTATATACATGATCATACCTAGATATTCTCATAATTATTCTCTTTTCTATCAATTGCTCGACAGTAATTTGTTCACCCACCGTAATACTTATGCTATCTTGAGAGAAGCCACTAGTGAAACCTATGGCCCCCGGGTCTATTCTCCATCATATAAGTTTCCAATCTATTTTATTTTGCAATCTTTACTTTCAATCTATATCATAAAAATACCAAAAATATTTATCTTATTATTATTATCTCTATTAGATCTCACTCTTGCAAGTGGCCGTGAAGGGATTGACAACCCCTTTATCGCGTTGGTTGTGAGGTTCTTATTTGTTTGTGTAGGAACGAGGTGACTCGCGCGTGGTCTCCTACTGGATTTATACCTTGGTTCTCAAAAACTGAGGGAAATACTTACGCTGCTTTACTGCATCACCCTTTCCTCTTCAAGGGAAAACCAACTCAGTGCTGAAGAGGTAGCAAGAAGGATTTCTGGCACAGTTGCCAGGGAGATTACGCCAAGTCAAGACATACCAAGTACCCATCACAACTCTTACCCTTCGCATTACAATCTTTGCCATTTGCCTCTCGTTTTTCTCTCCCCCACTTCACCCTTACCGTTTTATTCGCCATCTCTTTCCGTTTGCTTATTTTTCGCTTGTCTCTTATTGCTTGTTGCCCTTATGTCTTTACCAAAAGGTGTTGATCGTCACCTTAATTAGAAGGTTGGAAGAAATCGAAAACAATGGTAGAAGTTTTATGTCCTTGCAGTTTGAGCATAATAATTTCTTTAGAAACGAGCTTAAAGAACAAAAAGGTCTTATCGGTTTCATGAATAAAGAGCTCGATGATATGTCTAAGGAATTTTATGGTTTGAAATCTCACTTTGCTCATCTTAAAAAATTAATTGTCCAAATTTCTGATAAGCAGGCCACTTTAGTTAATAAGATGGCCACTAAACCAGAAGAGCATGATAATAAGGATGAAGATCTAAAAGTGATTGATGTGTCCCCTATTAAATCCTTGTTTTGCAATATGAATCTTGATAATGACGGGACTGGAGATGAGTCAACTTTAGTTCGACGGCATCCCAAAAATTCGGAGTTTTTAGATCTTGATGCAAAGATTGTTAAAAGTGGGATGGAAGAGGTTAAAACTTTAAATAGCAATGAACCCACTATCTTGGATTTCAAGGAAATTAATTATGATAATTCCTCTTTGATAGATTGTATTTCCTTGTTGCAATCTGTGCTAAATTCTCCTCATGCTTATAGTCAAAATAAAGCATTTACTAAACATATTATTGATGCTTTGATGCAATCTTATGAAGAAAAACTTGAGTTGGAAGTTTATATCTGTAACACCCTCGATGCGGCTATAGCTCCCACGTGTCGAGGCACGACTTAGAGACATAACCGCATTGAAAGCAATGTCGCAAGTCAGGCAATCATTACAACATCCCGTGTAATACATAATAAAAGGGGGAGATACATAGTTGGCTTACACTCGCCACGTCACATCAACGTATATAAATAACATCCATCATAAAAACACTCATGGCCCGACTACGGCGCCAAAATAGAAAAGAACCCAACATGCGACAAGGCCCTGAATCGAACCCCAACTAGGCACCACTACTGATCATCGGGAAAGGAAACATAATAACGCTGAGAGTCCTCGTCGAACTCCCACTTGAGCTCGTACTCGTCACCTGGAGCGGAATCACCTGGACCTGCATCTGGAGTTATAGTACCTGTGAGCCACAGGGACTCAGCAATCTCGCACCCTCGCGATCAAGACTATTTAAGCTTATAGGAATGGATAAGGCAAATATATGTGGAGCTGCAGCAAGCGACTAGCATGTATGGTGGCTAACTTATCCGCAAAAGAGAGCGAGAAGAGGAGGCAAAGCACGAGCGAGAATCTAGAGGAACAACCTGCGCAAGCATTACTCCAACACCGTGTCCACTTCCCGGACTCCGCCGAGAAGAGGCCATCATGGTAACACACTCGGTTGATTCATTTTAATTAAATAAGGTTCAAGTTATCTACAACCGGACATTAACAAATTCCCATCTGCCCATAACCGCGGGCATGGCTTTCGAAAGTTCAATCCCTGCAGGGGGGTCCCAACTTAGCCATGACAAGCTCTCACGGTCAACGAAGGAATAGACCTCCTCCCAAGACGTTCCAATCAGACTTGGTATCTCGGTAACTCAAGACACTTCGACAGGTTAAAACAAGACCAGCAACACCGCCCGAATGTGCCGACAAATCCCGATAGGAGCTGCACATATCTCTTTCTCAGGGCACACTCAGATAGGTCAAGCTACGAGTAAAACCAACCCTCAAGTTTCCCCGAGGTGGCCCCGCAGGCTGCCCGGTTCGGACCAACACTCAGAGGGAGCACTGGCCCGGGGGGGGGGGGGTAAAATAAGATGACCCTTGAGTCTGCAGAACCCAAGGGAAACAAAAGGCTAGGTGGCAATTGGTAAAACCAAGGTTGGGCATTGCTGGAAAAGCTTTAATCAAGGCGAAATATCAAGGGGTTCCCATTATAACCCAACCGCGTTAGGAACGCAAGAATCCGGGAACATAACACCGATATGACGGAAACTAGGGCGGCAAGAGTGGAACAAAACACTAGGCGAGAGGCCGAGCCTTCCACCCTTTACCAAGTATATAGATGCATTAAGATAACATAGCAATATAATGATATCCCAACAAGTAAATAAATGTCCCAACAAGGAACGGTTCCAATCTTCACCTGCAACTAGCAACGCTATAAGAGGGGCTGAGCAAAGCGGTAACAGAGCCAAACAATGGTTTGCTAGGACATGGTGGGTTAGAGGTTCAACATGGCAATTGGGAGGCTGACAAGCAAAAGGTAGGCATCGTAGCATTGGCATAGCAAGAGCGAGCAAACTAGCATAGCAAAGATAGTAATGATTTCGAGGGTATGATCATCTTGCCTGCACAGTTGTCAGAGTTGACTGGATCCTCACAAGCAAACTCAACGGGCTCCTCGGTAGCGAACTCGTCTCCCGGCTCTACCCAACAAGACAAACAAGCAACAAGGATACAATCAACCACGTGCAAGACCAAGCAATAAGATGAAATGATGATATGCTATGCGGGATGCGATGCGGGATGCAAAATGCAAGATATGACAGGAAATGCATGAACCTGGCCCCAACTTGGAAAACCAAGTGTGCCACTGGATAGAGGGGAAGAAATCTCTTGAAAACGATATAAAGATCATCGGAATCGGAGTTACGGTTTGGAAATGGCAAGCGTTTTAAGATATGACACCGGTCTGCGATTTACAGCAAGTAGGCATATAAATGCAATGAAATGAACATGCTACAGCCACCAAACAAGACAACAAAATACATGGCAGGGATTCACACAAGATGCTTAACAAAAGACTAGCAATGAGCCATGGCCAATTCATCCATTATGAGGTTCAAACAAGCATGGCAAAAACGCAAATGCAAAACAGATTCCAGACTTGGTGAAATTAACACTTGTCTGAAATTTCAGATCACGAAGCCCTCTTCGGAGCAGCAAAACAACATGATACATGACCTGATTAAGACAAGTAAGAACATGGCATGGAGCTACTCAACAAGCTTAAAAAAAGACCCAAAGTGACCTGGGGCCAAAAGGGTTCACAAAATATATTAACGGGCACACGAACATAGCTAAAACACAATCAGTTTTTAGACTTAGTGAAAACTGAGACATGCTGAAATATAACTCACGAAGGCATGTAAACGAGCTCGATGCACTCACCACGGTGCAAGTCATGGCAAGGCAAGCATACATCCATTAAGAAGGCACAAAATGCTAGCTAGACATGGCAAGAACAATGGCATATCATGCACGGATCAACTACAATAGCATCGGCAAAATCGCAAACGAGTTGACGATCTGCCCAGATTCACAACGAAGCAAAAGTAGAGCTCGATTGACTCAAGCTATGGTGCTCCAAAATATCAAGTAAAGACATGGATGGATATAGAATAACATGAATAACAAAAGTCCCTTACTGACGATCCTCAAAAGAGGCACGGATCATTAGAAAACAAGCTGAACATATGGCATCATGAACTAAAATATCCCTGACTTAGTGAAAACAATTAAGTCCCTGAAAACAGATTTCCCGGGTGCCTCACTTTGCAAGCTTGCACAAGTCACCACACACATCCTAAAAATGCATGGGTTGCACCTCTGTAAAGAAGACAAAATGGTTAACAAAACATATGAAGGACTCACAGGCATAGCATGCACACAATAATTATGGCAAAAATGACAAAAGTCTAAGATGAACTAGCAGATCTGACAATTAACTCACGAAGCCTCATTCTAACAGCATTTCGGGCATCAAGATGAACTCAAATGAAAATGATGCAATGGAATGAAATGATGTACACGTCGAGGCGAACATTTTGATATATAATATGTCCAAATCGGAGCTACGGATGCAAAGTTACGGGCGGTTATAGTATGCATAAAAAACTAGGGTTAGGGACGAAAAAGTCAACCGAAATGACCCAGATCCAGATCTGGCGCGTTCTTCGATGTTCGCCGGAAACACTGTAGATCGAATCGCCGGAGAGGAGAGGGACGACCGGAGCTCGGGGAAGAGGCCGGGGCTCACCGGCCGGAGCAAGGCGGCGCCGGCGGTGGTGGACGGGGGCGGCGCCGGCTCGGGCGGCGACCCACGGCGAGACAGGCGGCGGCGGGGCACGGCTCGTGCGCCGGCGAGGTGCGGCGCTCGCCGGCCGGCGATGGAGGCCGCGGGCGGAGGTCGGGCGCGGGGGAGAAGACAGGCGGCGGCGGCGGCGGAGTGGCCCGGTCGGGCGCGGGAGCGGGCTGGAGATGGGCTTCGGGCCCGACGGCGGTGGCGATGTAGACCGGGCGGCGGGGCGAATGAGGTGGCGCCGCGTGGCGCTGGCGGCGGAGGTCGGACACGTCCGGCGCCGGCGGACGTTTCCGGCGCGCGGGGGAGATCTGTTTTTTTAGGTTAAGACGAGGAGAGATCCGAGATCCGAAACGGGAGGGGGGGGGGCTATTTATAGGCATAAGTGGAGCTAGGAGAGTGCAAATGAGATGCGGTTTTTGGCCACGCGATCGTGATCGAATGCTCTAGGACATGGAGCAGAGTTTGGTGGGTTTTGGGCCAAATTTGAGGGGTGTTGGGCTGCAACACACACGAGGCCTTTTCGGTCCCTCGGTTAACCGTTGGAGTATCAAACGAAGTCCAAACGATACGAAACTTGACAGGCGGTCTACCGGTAGTAAACCAAGGCCGCTTGGCAAGTCTCGGTCCAATCCGGAAACGTTTAATCCCCACACACGAAAGAAAGCTAGAATTGACCACCGGAGGAGAACGAAGCGCCGGAATGCAAAACGGACAACGGGGAAAATGCTCGAATGCATGAGATGAACACGTATGCAAATGCAATGCACATGATGACATGATATGAGATGCATGAAAACGAAACAACACACGGAGACAAAGACCCGAACCCGAGAAATAAATATAACTTAGTGCTGGAAACGGCAAGAGTTGGAGTACAAATTGGGAAAGTTACATCCGGGGTGTTACAACACTCCACCACTACGAAAAGATCTCGTCCCGAGATCTAGGACTGAAAGAACTCCGGGTACTCAGAACGGAGGTGATCCTCGCGTTCCCAGGTAGCTTCACGGTCGGAATGGTGAGACCACTTGACTTTGAGGAATTTGATTGACTTGTTGCGAGTCTTGCGTTCAGTCTCTTCAAGAATAGCAACTGGGTGCTCACGATAAGAGAGATCTTCTTGGGGCTCAATGTACTCGAAGTTGACGGTGCGGTCAGGAGTCTTGAAGCACTTTCGAAGCTGAGAGACATGGAACACATCATGAACATTTGCAAAGTTTGAAGGAAGCTCGAGTTGATAGGCGAGGTCGCCTCTCTTGCTGACAATCTTGAAAGGTCCCACGTATCTAGGGGCAAGCTTCCCTTTGATACCGAAGCGACGAGTGCCTTTCATAGGAGAGACACGGAGGTAAACATGATCTCCGATCTCGAAAGCCAAATCACGGTGCTTACTATCATAGTAGCTCTTCTGGCGGGATTGGGCTGCTTTGAGGTTATCACGAATGACTTTGCACATTTCTTCTGCTTCTGTGATTAAGTCATTACCCAGCAGCTGACGTTCACCGGTTTCAGACCAGTTGAGAGGGGTACGGCACTTCCTGCCATACAGAATTTCAAAAGGGGCC
Organism: Triticum urartu; assembly: GCF_056163025.1. Classification (NCBI taxonomy): domain Eukaryota; kingdom Viridiplantae; phylum Streptophyta; class Magnoliopsida; order Poales; family Poaceae; genus Triticum; species Triticum urartu. The sequence continues at coordinate 584,265,765 of NC_141877.1, forward strand.
ATGCCCGAACTTGCTTGAAAACTGTTGTTATAGGAGAATTCAACATAAGGAAGACAATCCTCCCACTTCATGCCGAAGGAGATCACACAAGCCCTGAGCATATCTTCAAGAATCTGGTTGATACGCTCGACTTGACCGCTTGTTTGAGGATGGAAAGCAGTGCTGAAGCGGATGTTAGTGCCCATGGCCTTCTGGAAAGAATCCCAAAACTTGGAGGTGAAGATGCTGCCACGGTCTGAAGAGATCACTTGAGGAATACCGTGCAGAGAGACAATGCGAGAAGTATAGAGTTCCGCCAATTGAGCTGCAGTGATCGACTCTTTGATAGGTAGAAAGTGAGCCACTTTGGTGAGTTTATCGATGACAACAAATATAGCATCATTGCCACGCTTGGACTTTGGAAACCCAGTCACGAAGTCCATTTTAATGTGGTCAAACTTCCATTCTGGAATGGCAAGAGGTTGGAGGAGACCAGCTAGCCTTTGGTGTTCTGCCTTCACTCTTCTGCAGACATCACATTCGTTCACGAATTGAGCGATCTCGCGCTTCATTCGAGTCCACCAATAAGCTTGCTTGAGGTCCTGATACATCTTCGTGCTCCCAGGGTGGATAGAGAGGAGAGAATTGTGAGCCTCGTTCATGATCACTTTACGAAGTTCACCTTTGGGCACAACAATACGATCCTCGAAGAAGAGAGTGTCCTTGTCATCAAGGCGGTAGCACTTGTACTTGGACTGACTCTTGGCAATCCCAATCTTCACCTTTTTCACCATAGCGTCAAGAAGCTGTGCTTGGCGAATCTGGTCTTCTAAGGTAGGAAAGACTTGAAGGTTGGCGAGGAAACCTTGAGGAACAACTTACAGATTAAGTTTGCGGAAAGCTTCACAAAGCTCGGGTTGATAAGGCTTGAGAATCAGACTGTTGCAGTAGGCCTTTCTGCTCAAAGCGTCAGCAATCACATTGGCCTTGCCTGGAGTGTACTCGATACTCGGATTATACTCTTGAATCATTTCGACCCATCGAGTTTGCCTTAGGTTGAGATTAGGCTGAGTGAAGATGTACTTGGGACTCTTGTGATCAGTGAAAATGTCCACTTTTCTTCCCAATAGAAGATGTCTCCAAGTCAAAAGAGCATGCACAACAGCCGCCAACTCGAGATCATGAGTGGGGTAGTTCTTCTCATTAGGCTTCAACTGGCGAGATGTATAAGCAACAACTTTCTTCTCTTGCATCAATACTGCGCCAAGACCTTGGAAAGAGGCATCACAAAAGACCTCGTACGGCTTGGATTCATCAGGCGGAGTCAAAACTGAAGCAGTGATCAACTTCTCTTTCAAAGTGTTGAAAGCAATATCACACTCCGGAGACCAAACACACTTGACGTGCTTCTGAAGAAGATTTGAGAGAGGCTTCGCAATCTTAGAAAAGTTTTCAATGAATCTTCGGCAATAGCTAGCGAGACCGAGAAAACTGCGAAGTTACTTCACGTTCTGAGGAGGTTCCCAATTCACAATTGCGGATACCTTCTCGGGATTCACGGAAATGCCCTTGGCAGAGATGATATGACCAAGAAAAAGAACCTCATCGAGCCAAAATTCACACTTGGAAAACTTGGCGTAGAACTGATGTTCCCTGAGCTTATCGAGAACCAAACGCAAGTGCTTGGCATGATCTTCCTTGTTCTTGGAGAAAACCAGAATGTCATCGAGATAGACCAAAATGAAGTCATTGGTGTAGGCGTTGAAGATGATGTTCATCATGCGAGAGAACGTCGGAGGAGCGTTGGCGAGGCCAAAAGACATGACAGTGTATTCATATGAACCAAAGCTTGTTCTGAATGCTGTCTTGGGAATATCTTCTTCACGAATGCGAATCTGGTGATAACCCATACGGAGATCAAGCTTGGAGAATACTTGGGCACCTTTGAGTTGTTCGAACAGCTCATTGATGTTGGGAAGTGGGTATTTGTTCTTGATGGTCTTCTTGTTCACCGGACGGTAATCAACACAAAGTCGGTCCGTTCCATCCTTCTTCACAAAAAGAACACCACAAACCCATGGAGAAGAACTAGGCCGGATGAGACCCATTCTTTCTTGCTCATCGAGTTGCTTCTTCAGCTCCTTCAATTCTTCAGGTCCGAGCTTGTAAGGACATTTGCACACAGGTTCCGTGCCAGGTTCAAGTTCAATAACGAATTCAACTGGCCGGTGCGGAGGCATTCCTGGGAGCTCTTCTGGAAAGACGTCTTGATATTCGCAAACGACTGGAATTTGAGAGATGGCATCCAATTCACCCTTCTCATTGAGAGAAAACAGACGGATAGTATTATCCCGAGCGGCAAAGACAATTACATCCTTAGACGAATGCGTCAATTGAATCTATCTGGCAGCACAATCAAGATGTGCCTTGTGCTTAGAAAGCCAATCCATCCCGAGAATAAGATCAATATCCGAGTTACCAAGAACCATTGGGGAAGAAAGGAACTTGTAGTCGCCCAACGTGATAGTAACATCTGGCACCTCCAGACTAGCACTCAAACGTTTGCCAGGAGAAACGATATCCATTTGTTTACCCAAATGAGAAGAAACGAACTCATGCTTGGTAAAAAATGGCTTAGACATGAAACAATGCGATGCACCCGTGTCAAAAAGAACTCTTGCAGGAATATCATTAACATGAAGGTTACCCATGATCACATCTGACGAGTCCTCTGCCTGAGCTGCATTCATCAAATTGACCTTGGCATGCTTGGGGTTATGCTTGACCACAGCTATACTTGCCGATCTGACAGGAGGAGGAGGAGGAAGACGCCTCTGGTTGAAAAACTTGTTGGCATAGTGACCCTTCTGTTCGCACTTGTTGCACGTGACCTCTGAAAGCGGACGGTGATACGGAGCACTCGATCTTGGAGGTTGAGACGAAGTCTTGTTCTGAAAGCCAGGGTTGGGTGGGTGGGAAGAACCACTGCCACCTTTGCTCTTCTGCTGATACGGCTGACGAAACGGAGGAGGAGGAAGACAAAACTTCTGCTGCTTGGCCACTTGAGTAGAGGAAGAAGGAGTAACATCTCTGACTCGCTTCCTGGAAGCATCACACCTCAACTGAGCAGCCTCTTGCTTCAGTGCCATGTTGTAGAACTCATCGTATCTCAAGGGCTCGAAGAGGACAAGAGCGAGCTGAATATCTTCTCTGAGACCACCCCTGAACTGATATATCATGCTCTTCTCATCAGGCACGTCCTGCTTGGCAAAGCGGGCAAGCTTCTGGAACAATTTGTTGTAGTCATAGACAGACAAAGAACCTTGCTTCAGATTGTGGAATTCCTCACGCTTGCTTTCAACCACGCTCTGCGGAATGTGATGAGCTCGGAAATCTCGACGGAAATCATCCCAAGTGATAACACGTCCACCTCTGGAATCCTTGTACTGCTGGAACCATTCTGCTGCCTGATCTTTGAGTTGGAAGGAAGCGAACTTCACAAAGTCCTCAGGCGTGACGTTGCTGCACTAGAAATTCTTACATAGATCCACAAGCCAATCGTCAGCATCGGTTGCCTCAACACAATTGCTGAAAGTCTTTGGCCCGTTAGCAAGGAACTGGTTGAGTGTAGCAAAGTGACTCTGATTGCTGCCTTGATTCCCTTGACTGCCTTGATTGCGCTCTTGGAGAATTTGCATGATCAACTGAGTGTTTGCATTGGTTGCGGCCATGACAGCTTGCCATGCCTCTGGAGAAGGTGGAGGTGGTGGCGGATCTTGATTCTGGTTCTGACTGGTGCTCTTAGCGGAGCCATCCTGAAGAGGTTGACCACCATTAGCACATAGACAGATAAATATTGAAGCTGAATCCAACGGAATGAAAATTGCAACATATAGTCTTCACATCCGAACAAAATGATCGAATGCATTCCTCTTCAAATGGTCACATATCCATAAATTGGGAAGCCACATAGAATTAAGGTAGAGAAATAAATCAACAAGGTACGGATCAAGAATGAATAATTGGTAAGAAATCCCAATCTCAAACCAATATCCGTGGAAGAAGAACTAGAGCTACTAGAATTCCCACCTATGAAACTCCCGAACCTTTCCGGTTATGCAATCAGGTGTTGGGGATACAGGGGAAGCATAATATCTCACCCAAACTAGCAAATCCTACATCCAGCTGTATCCATCCTTCAACACATAACCAAGAAAAACTTCGGAAACCATCTACCTCAACCTTTATAAAGCATCCGTTATACAAGTTATGGCGATACTCCCGAACTCCCGCCCCAGTACTGGGTGGCGTCGAGGTTATCTCACCAACGAACTGCATAAAAGAGATTTTCGATGTCGGCGAACATATCTCAAGTATTTCAGAATTGCAATGATAAAATTATGATGACAACACCTTAGAGCTCAACTCCCCGGGACACTTCCACTAAACCCCTGACAGGAGGCACCAAGACAGTATTCTCATCATAAGCCATCGGAACAAATCCAAGATACTCGCGTGATCCTAAATTTTTTTTTAGTGAAATTTGAGAAGAGAAGAGTCAAAACTCTACGTCAGGATGCCTTACCAGAGCGATGAGGAGACTGGGAAGTAAAAAGAATTCCTAAGCTCTCCGATATATAATTCCTAAAAGACTCAAAACATTTTTCTAGACACAACTCGGCTGCTAAAAACGATCAAGCAATGGGGCTCCTAAGGTCGGGGAAGGCTCTGATTACCAACTTGTAACGCCCTCGATGCGGCTATAGCTCCCACGTGTCGAGGCACGACTTAGAGACATAACCGCATTGAAAGCAATGTCGCAAGTCAGGCAATCATTACAACATCCCATGTAATACATAATAAAAGGGGGAGATACATAGTTGGCTTACACTCGCCACGTCACATCAACGTATATAAATAACATCCATCATACAAACACTCATGGCCCGACTACGGCGCCAAAATAGAAAAGAACCCAACATGCGACAAGGCCCTGAATCGAACCCCAACTAGGCACCACTACTGATCATCGGGAAAGGAAACATAATAACGCTGAGAGTCCTCGTCGAACTCCCACTTGAGCTCGTACTCGTCACCTGGAGCGGAATCACCTGGACCTGCATCTGGAGTTATAGTACCTGTGAGCCACAGGGACTCAGCAATCTCGCACCCTCGCGATCAAGACTATTTAAGCTTATAGGAATGGATAAGGCAAATATATGTGGAGCTGCAGCAAGCGACTAGCATGTATGGTGGCTAACTTATCCGTAAAAGAGAGCGAGAAGAGGAGGCAAAGCACGAGCGAGAATCTAGAGGAACAACCTGCGCAAGCATTACTCCAACACCGTGTCCACTTCCCGGACTCCGCCGAGAAGAGGCCATCATGGTAACACACTCGGTTGATTCATTTTAATTAAATAAGGTTCAAGTTATCTACAACCGGACATTAACAAATTCCCATCTGCCCATAACCGCGGGCACGGCTTTCGAAAGTTCAATCCCTGCAGGGGGGTCCCAACTTATCCCATGACAAGCTCTCACGGTCAACGAAGGAATAGACCTCCTCCCAAGACGTTCCAATCAGACTCGGTATCTCGGTAACTCAAGACACTTCGATAGGTTAAAACAAGACCAGCAACACCGCCCGAATGTGCCGACAAATCCCGATAGGAGCTGCACATATCTCTTTCTCAGGGCACACTCAGATAGGTCAAGCTACGAGTAAAACCAACCCTCAAGTTTCCCCGAGGTGGCCCCGCAGGCTGCCCGGTTCGGACCAACACTCAGAGGGAGCACTCGCCCGGGGGGGGGGGGGGTAAAATAAGATGACCCTTGAGTCTGCAGAACCCAAGGGAAACAAAAGGCTAGGTGGCAATTGGTAAAACCAAGGTTGGGCATTGCTGGAAAAGCTTTAATCAAGGCGAAATATCAAGGGGTTCCCATTATAACCCAACCGCGTTAGGAACGCAAGAATCCGGGAACATAACACCGATATGACGGAAACTAGGGCGGCAAGAGTGGAACAAAACACTAGGCGAGAGGCCGAGCCTTCCACCCTTTACCAAGTATATAGATGCATTAAGATAACATAGCAATATAATGATATCCCAACAAGTAAATAAATGTCCCAACAAGGAACGGCTCCAATCTTCACCTGCAACAAGCAACGCTATAAGAGGGGCTGAGCAAAGCGGTAACAGAGCCAAACAATGGTTTGCTAGGACATGGTGGGTTAGAGGTTCAACATGGCAATTGGGAGGCTGACAAGCAAAAGGTAGGCATCGTAGCATTGGCATAGCAAGAGCGAGCAAACTAGCATAGCAAAGATAGTAATGATTTCGAGGGTATGATCATCTTGCCTGCACAGTTGTCAGAGTTGACTGGATCCTCACAAGCAAACTCAACGGGCTCCTCGGTAGCGAACTCGTCTCCCGGCTCTACCCAACAAGACAAACAAGCAACAAGGATACAATCAACCACGTGCAAGACCAAGCAATAAGATGAAATGATGATATGCTATGCGGGATGCGATGCGGGATGCAAAATGCAAGATATGACAGGAAATGCATGAACCTGGCCCCAACTTGGAAAACCAAGTGTGCCACTGGATAGAGGGGAAGAAATCTCTTGAAAACGATATAAAGATCATCGGAATCGGGGTTACGGTTTGGAAATGGCAAGCGTTTTAAGATATGACACCGGTCTGCGATTTACAGCAAGTAGGCATCTATATGCAATGAAATGAACATGCTACAGCCACCAAACAAGACAACAAAATACATGGCAGGGATTCACACAAGATTCTTAACAAAAGACTAGCAATGAGCCATGGCCAATTCATCCATTATGAGGTTCAAACAAGCATGGCAAAAACGCAAATGCAAAACAGATTCCAGACTTGGTGAAATTAACACTTGTCTGAAATTTCAGATCACGAAGCCCTCTTCGGAGCAGCAAAACAACATGATACATGACCTGATTAAGACAAGTAAGAACATGGCATGGAGCTACTCAACAATCTTAAAAAAAGACCCAAAGTGACCTGGGGCCAAAAGGGTTCACAAAATATATTAACGGGCACACGAACATAGCTAAAACACAATCAGTTTTTAGACTTAGTGAAAACTGAGACATGCTGAAATATAACTCACGAAGGCATGTAAACGAGCTCGATGCACTCACCACGGTGCAAGTCATGGCAAGGCAAGCATACATCCATTAAGAAGGCACAAAATGCTAGCTAGACATGGCAAGAACAATGGCATATCATGCACGGATCAACTACAATAGCATCGGCAAAATCGCAAACGAGTTGACGATCTGCCCAGATTCACAACGAAGCAAAAGTAGAGCTCGATTGACTCAAGCTATGGTGCTCCAAAATAGCAATTAAAGACATGGATGGATATAGAATAACATGAATAACAAAAGTCTCTTACTGACGATCCTCAAAAGAGGCACGGATCATTAGGAAACAAGCTGAACATATGGCATCATGAACTAAAATATCCCAGACTTAGTGAAAACAATTAAGTCCCTGAAAACAGATTTCCCGGGTGCCTCACTTTGCAAGCTTGCACAAGTCACCACACGCATCCTAAAAATGCATGGGTTGCACCTCTGGAAAGAAGACAAAATGTTTAACAAAACATATGAAGGAATCACAGGCATAGCATGCACACAATAATTATGGCAAAAATGACAAAAGTCTAAGATGAACTAGCAGATCTGACAATTAACTCACGAAGCCTCCTTCTAACAGCATTTCGGGCATCAAGATGAACTCAAATGAAAATGATGCAACGGAATGAAATGATGTACACGTCGAGGCGAACATTTTGATATATAATATGTCCAAATCGGAGCTACGGATGCAAAGTTACGGGCGGTTATAGTATGCATAAAAACTAGGGTTAGGGACGAAAAAGTCAACCGAAATGACCCAGATCCAGATCTGGCGCGTTCTTCGATGTTCGCCGGAAACACTGTAGATCGAATCGCCGGAGAGGAGAGGGACGACCGGAGCTCGGGGAAGAGGCCGGGGCTCACCGGCCGGAGCAAGGCGGCGCCGGCGGTGGTGGACGGGGGCGGCGCCGGCTCGGGCGGCGACCCACGGCGAGACAGGCGGCGGCGGGGCACGGCTCGTGCGCCGGCGAGGTGCGGCGCTCGCCGGCCGGCGATGGAGGCCGCGGGCGGAGGTCGGGCGCGGGGGAGAAGACAGGCGGCGGCGGCGGCGGAGTGGCCCGGTCGGGCGCGGGAGCGGGCTGGAGATGGGCTTCGGGCCCGACGGCGGTGGCGATGTGGACCGGGCGGCGGGGCGAATGAGGTGGCGCCGCGTGGCGCTGGCGGCAGAGGTCGGACACGTCCGGCGCCGGCGGACGTTGTCCGGCGCGCGGGGGAGATCTGTTTTTTTAGGTTAAGACGAGGAGAGATCCGAGATCCGAAACGGGAGGGGGGGGCTATTTATAGGCATAAGTGGAGCTAGGAGAGTCCAAATGAGGTGCGGTTTTCGGCCACGCGATCATGATCGAATGCTCTAGGACATGGAGCAGAGTTTGGTGGGTTTTGGGCCAAATTTGAGGGGTGTTGGGCTGCAACACACACGAGGCCTTTTCGGTCCCTCGGTTAACCGTTGGAGTATCAAACGAAGTCCAAACGATACGAAACTTGACAGGCGGTCTACCGGTAGTAAACCAAGGCCGCTTGGCAAGTCTCGGTCCAATCCGGAAACGTTTAATCCCCACACACGAAAGAAAGCTAGAATTGACCACCGGAGGAGAACGAAGCGCCGGAATGCAAAACGGACAACGGGGAAAATGCTTGAATGCATGAGATGAACACGTATGCAAATGCAATGCACACGATGACATGATATGAGATGCATGAAAACGAAACAACACACGGAGACAAAGACCCGAACCCGAGAAATAAATATAACTTAGTGCTGGAAACGGCAAGAGTTGGAGTACAAATTGGGAAAGTTACATCCGGGGTGTTACAACACTCCACCACTACGAAAAGATCTCGTCCCGAGATCTAGGACTGAAAGAACTCCGGGTACTCAGAACGGAGGTGATCCTCGCGTTCCCAGGTAGCTTCACGGTCGGAATGGTGAGACCACTTGACTTTGAGGAATTTGATTGACTTGTTGCGAGTCTTGCGTTCAGTCTCTTCAAGAATAGCAACTGGGTGCTCACGATAAGAGAGATCTTCTTGGGGCTCAATGTCCTCGAAGTTGACGGTGCGGTCAGGAGTCTTGAAGCACTTTCGAAGCTGAGAGACATGGAACACATCATGAACATTTGCAAAGTTTGAAGGAAGCTCGAGTTGATAGGCGAGGTCGCCTCTCTTGCTGACAATCTTGAAAGGTCCCACGTATCTAGGGGCAAGCTTCCCTTTGATACCGAAGCGACGAGTGCCTTTCATAGGAGAGACACGGAGGTAAACATGATCTCCGATCTCGAAAGCCAAATCACGGTGCTTACTATCATAGTAGCTCTTCTGGCGGGATTGGGCTGCTTTGAGGTTATCACGAATGACTTTGCACATTTCTTCTGCTTCTGTGATTAAGTCATTACCCAGCAGCTGACGTTCACCGGTTTCAGACCAGTTGAGAGGGGTACGGCACTTCCTGCCATACAGAATTTCAAAAGGGGCCATGCCCGAACTTGCTTGAAAACTGTTGTTATAGGAGAATTCAACATAAGGAAGACAATCCTCCCACTTCATGCCGAAGGAGATCACACAAGCCCTGAGCATATCTTCAAGAATCTGGTTGACACGCTCGACTTGACCGCTTGTTTGAGGATGGAAAGCAGTGCTGAAGCGGATGTTAGTGCCCATGGCCTTCTGGAAAGAATCCCAAAACTTGGAGGTGAAGATGCTGCCACGGTCTGAAGAGATCACTTGAGGAATACCGTGCAGAGAGACAATGCGAGAAGTATAGAGTTCCGCCAATTGAGCTGCAGTGATCGACTCTTTGATAGGTAGAAAGTGAGCCACTTTGGTGAGTTTATCGATGACAACAAATATAGCATCATTGCCACGCTTGGACTTTGGAAACCCAGTCACGAAGTCCATTTTAATGTGGTCAAACTTCCATTCTGGAATGGCAAGAGGTTGGAGGAGACCAGCTAGCCTTTGGTGTTCTGCCTTCACTCTTCTGCAGACCTCACATTCGTTCACGAATTGAGCGATCTCGCGCTTCATTCGAGTCCACCAATAAGCTTGCTTGAGGTCCTGATACATCTTCGTGCTCCCAGGGTGGATAGAGAGGAGAGAATTGTGAGCCTCGTTCATGATCACTTTACGAAGTTCACCTTTGGGCACAACAATACGATCCTCGAAGAAGAGAGTGTCCTTGTCATCAAGGCGGTAGCACTTGTACTTGGACTGACTCTTGGCAATCCCAATCTTCACCTTTTTCACCATAGCATCAAGAAGCTGGGCTTGGCGAATCTGGTCTTCTAAGGTAGGAAAGACTTGAAGGTTGGCGAGGAAACCTTGAGGAACAACTTGCAGATTAAGTTTGCGGAAAGCTTCACAAAGCTCGGGTTGATAAGGCTTGAGAATCAGACTGTTGCAGTAGGCCTTTCTGCTCAAAGCGTCAGCAATCACATTGGCCTTGCCTGGAGTGTACTCGATACTCGGATTATACTCTTGAATCATTTCGACCCATCGAGTTTGCCTTAGGTTGAGATTAGGCTGAGTGAAGATGTACTTGGGACTCTTGTGATCAGTGAAAATGTCCACTTTTCTTCCCAATAGAAGATGTCTCCAAGTCAAAAGAGCATGCACAACTGCCGCCAACTCGAGATCATGAGTGGGGTAGTTCTTCTCATTAGGCTTCAACTGGCGAGATGTATAAGCAACAACTTTCTTCTCTTGCATCAATACTGCGCCAAGACCTTGGAAAGAGGCATCACAAAAGACCTCGTACGGCTTGGATTCATCAGGCGGAGTCAAAACTGAAGCAGTGATCAACTTCTCTTTCAAAGTGTTGAAAGCAATATCACACTCCGGAGACCAAACGCACTTGACGTGCTTCTGAAGAAGATTTGAGAGAGGCTTCGCAATCTTAGAAAAGTTTTCAATGAATCTTCGGCAATAGCTAGCGAGACCGAGAAAACTGCGAAGTTACTTCACGTTCTGAGGAGGTTCCCAATTCACAATTGCGGATACCTTCTCGGGATTCACGGAAATGCCCTTGGCAGAGATGATATGACCAAGAAAAAGAACCTCATCGAGCCAAAATTCACACTTGGAAAACTTGGCGTAGAACTGATGTTCCCTGAGCTTATCGAGAACCAAACGCAAGTGCTTGGCATGATCTTCCTTGTTCTTGGAGAAAACCAGAATGTCATCGAGATAGACCAAAATGAAGTCATTGGTGTAGGCGTTGAAGATGATGTTCATCATGCGAGAGAATGTCGGAGGAGCGTTGGCGAGGCCAAAAGACATGACAGTGTATTCATATGAACCAAAGCTTGTTCTGAATGCTGTCTTGGGAATATCTTCTTCACGAATGCGAATCTGGTGATAACCCATACGGAGATCAAGCTTGGAGAATACTTGGGCACCTTTGAGTTGTTCGAACAGCTCATTGATGTTGGGAAGTGGGTATTTGTTCTTGATGGTCTTCTTGTTCACCGGACGGTAATCAACACAAAGTCGGTCCGTTCCATCCTTCTTCACAAAAAGAACACCACAAACCCATGGAGAAGAACTAGGCCGGATGAGACCCATTCTTTCTTTCTCATCGAGTTGCTTCTTCAGCTCCTTCAATTCTTCAGGTCCGAGCTTGTAAGGACGTTTGCACACAGGTTCCGTGCCAGGTTCAAGTTCAATAACGAATTCAACTGGCCGGTGCGGAGGCATTCCTGGGAGCTCTTCTGGAAAGACGTCTTGATATTCGCAAACGACTGGAATTTGAGAGATGGCATCCAATTCACCCTTCTCATTGAGAGAAAACAGACGGATAGTATTATCCCGAGCGGCAAAGACAATTACATCCTTAGACGAATGCGTCAATTGAATCTATCTGGCAGCACAATCAAGATGTGCCTTGTGCTTAGAAAGCCAATCCATCCCGAGAATAAGATCAATATCCGAGTTACCAAGAACCATTGGGGAAGAAAGGAACTTGTAGTCGCCCAACGTGATAGTAACATCTGGCACCTCCAGACTAGCACTCAAACGTTTGCCAGGAGAAACGATATCCATTTGTTTACCCAAATGAGAAGAAACGAACTCATGCTTGGTAAAAAATGGCTTAGACATGAAACAATGCGATGCACCCATGTCAAAAAGAACTCTTGCAGGAATATCATTAACATGAAGGTTACCCATGATCACATCTGATGAGTCCTCTGCCTGAGCTGCATTCATCAAATTGACCTTGGCATGCTTGGGGTTATGCTTGACCACAGCTGTACTTGACGATCTGACAGGAGGAGGAGGAGGAAGACGCCTCTGGTTGAAACACTTGTTGGCATAGTGACCCTTCTGTTGGCACTTGTTGCACGTGACCTCTGAAAGCGGACGGTGATACGGAGCACTCGATCTTGGAGGTTGAGACGAAGTCTTGTTCTGAAAGCCAGGGTTGGGTGGGTGGGAAGAACCACTGCCACCTTTGCTCTTCTGCTGATACGGCTGACGAAACGGAGGAGGAGGAAGACAAAACTTCTACTGCTTGGCCACTTGAGTAGAGGAAGAAGGAGTAACATCTCTGACTCGCTTCCTGGAAGCATCACACCTCAACTGAGCAGCCTCTTGCTTCAGTGCCATGTTGTAGAACTCATCGTATCTCAAGGGCTCGAAGAGGACAAGAGCGAGCTGAATATCTTCTCTGAGACCACCCCTGAACTGATATATCATGCTCTTCTCATCAGGCACGTCCTGCTTGGCAAAGCGGGCAAGCTTCTGGAACAATTTGTTGTAGTCATAGACAGACAAAGAACCTTGCTTCAGATTGTGGAATTCCTCACGCTTGCTTTCAACCACGCTCTGCGGAATGTGATGAGCTCGGAAATCTCGACGGAAATCATCCCAAGTGATAACACGTCCACCTCTGGAATCCTTGTACTGCTGGAACCATTCTGCTGCCTGATCTTTGAGTTGGAAGGAAGCGAACTTCACAAAGTCCTCAGGCCTGACGTTGCTGCACTAGAAATTCTTACATAGATCCACAAGCCAATCGTCAGCATCGGTTGCCTCAACACAATTGCTGAAAGTCTTTGGCCCGTTAGCAAGGAACTGGTTGAGTGTAGCAAAGTGACTCTGATTGCTGCCTTGATTCCCTTGACTGCCTTGATTGCGCTCTTGGAGAATTTGCATGATCAACTGAGTGTTTGCATTGGTTGCGGCCATGACAGCTTGCCATGCCTCTGGAGAAGGTGGAGGTGGTGGCGGATCTTGATTCTGGTTCTGACTGGTGCTCTTAGCGGAGCCATCCTGAAGAGGTTGACCACCATTAGCACATAGACAGATAAATATTGAAGCTGAATCCAACGGAATGAAAATTGCAACATATAGTCTTCACATCCGAACAAAATGATCGAATGCATTCCTCTTCAAATGGTCACATATCCATAAATTGGGAAGCCACATAGAATTAAGGTAGAGAAATAAATCAACAAGGTACGGATCAAGAATGAATAATTGGTAAGAAATCCCAATCTCAAACCAATATCCGTGGAAGAAGAACTAGAGCTACTAGAATTCCCACCTATGAAACTCCCGAACCTTTCCGGTTATGCAATCAGGTGTTGGGTATACAGGGGAAGCATAATATCTCACCCAAACTAGCAAATCCTACATCCAGCTGTATCCATCCTTCAACACATAACCAAGAAAAACTTCGGAAACCATCTACCTCAACCTTCGAAAAGCATCCGTTATACAAGTTATGGCGATACTCCCGAACTCCCGCCCCAGTACTGGGTGGCGTCGAGGTTATCTCACCAACGAACTGCATAAAAGAGATTTTCGATGTCGGCGAACATATCTCAAGTATTTCAGAATTGCAACGATAAAATTATGATGACAACACCTCAGAGCTCAACTCCCCGGGACACTTCCACTAAACCCCTGACAGGAGGCACCAAGACAGTATTCTCATCATAAGCCATCGGAACAAATCCAAGATACTCGCGTGATCCTAAAATTTTTTTTAGTGAAATTTGAGAAGAGAAGAGTCAAAACTCTACGTCAGGATGCCTTACCAGAGCGATGAGGAGACTGGGAAGTAAAAAGAATTCCTAAGCTCTCCGATATATAATTCCTAAAAGACTCAAAACATTTTTCTAGACACAACTCGGCTGCTAAAAACGATCAAGCAATGGGGCTCCTAAGGTCGGGGAAGGCTCTGATTACCAACTTGTAACGCCCTCGATGCGGCTATAGCTCCCACGTGTCGAGGCACGACTTAGAGACATAACCGCATTGAAAGCAATGTCGCAAGTCAGGCAATCATTACAACATCCCGTGTAATACATAATAAAAGGGGGAGATACATAGTTGGCTTACACTCGCCACGTCACATCAACGTATATAAATAACATCCAACATAAAAACACTCATGGCCCGACTACGGCGCCAAAATAGAAAAGAACCCAACATGCGACAAGGCCCTGAATCGAACCCCAACTAGGCACCACTACTGATCATCGGGAAAGGAAACATAATAACGCTGAGAGTCCTCGTCGAACTCCCACTTGAGCTCGTACTCGTCACCTGGAGCGGAATCACCTGGACCTGCATCTGGAGTTATAGTACCTGTGAGCCACAGGGACTCAGCAATCTCGCACCCTCGCGATCAAGACTATTTAAGCTTATAGGAATGGATAAGGCAAATATATGTGGAGCTGCAGCAAGCGACTAGCATGTATGGTGGCTAACTTATCCGCAAAAGAGAGCGAGAAGAGGAGGCAAAGCACGAGCGAGAATCTAGAGGAACAACCTGCGCAAGCATTACTCCAACACCGTGTCCACTTCCCGGACTCCGCCGAGAAGAGGCCATCATGGTAACACACTCGGTTGATTCATTTTAATTAAATAAGGTTCAAGTTATCTACAACCGGACATTAACAAATTCCCATCTGCCCATAACCGCGGGCATGGCTTTCGAAAGTTCAATCCCTGCAGGGGGGTCCCAACTTAGCCATGACAAGCTCTCACGGTCAACAAAGGAATAGACCTCCTCCCAAGACGTTCCAATCAGACTTGGTATCTCGGTAACTCAAGACACTTCGACAGGTTAAAACAAGACCAGCAACACCGCCCGAATGTGCCGACAAATCCCGATAGGAGCTGCACATATCTCTTTCTCAGGGCACACTCAGATAGGTCAAGCTACGAGTAAAACCAACCCTCAAGTTTCCCCGAGGTGGCCCCGCAGGCTGCCCGGTTCGGACCAACACTCAGAGGGAGCACTGGCCCGGGGGGGGGGGGGGGTAAAATAAGATGACCCTTGAGTCTGCAGAACCCAAGGGAAAAAAAAGGCTAGGTGGCAATTGGTAAAACCAAGGTTGGGCATTGCTGGAAAAGCTTTAATCAAGGCGAAATATCAAGGGGTTCCCATTATAACCCAACCGCGTTAGGAACGCAAGAATCCGGGAACATAACACCGATATGACGGAAACTAGGGCGGCAAGAGTGGAACAAAACACTAGGCGAGAGGCCGAGCCTTCCACCCTTTACCAAGTATATAGATGCATTAAGATAACATAGCAATATAATGATATCCCAACAAGTAAATAAATGTCCCAACAAGGAACGGTTCCAATCTTCACCTGCAACTAGCAACGCTATAAGAGGGGCTGAGCAAAGCGGTAACAGAGCCAAACAATGGTTTGCTAGGACATGGTGGGTTAGAGGTTCAACATGGCAATTGGGAGGCTGACAAGCAAAAGGTAGGCATCGTAGCATTGGCATAGCAAGAGCGAGCAAACTAGCATAGCAAAGATAGTAATGATTTCGAGGGTATGATCATCTTGCCTGCACAGTTGTCAGAGTTGACTGGATCCTCACAAGCAAACTCAACGGGCTCCTCGGTAGCGAACTCGTCTCCCGGCTCTACCCAACAAGACAAACAAGCAACAAGGATACAATCAACCACGTGCAAGACCAAGCAATAAGATGAAATGATGATATGCTATGCGGGATGCGATGCGGGATGCAAAATGCAAGATATGACAGGAAATGCATGAACCTGGCCCCAACTTGGAAAACCAAGTGTGCCACTGGATAGAGGGGAAGAAATCTCTTGAAAACGATATAAAGATCATCGGAATCGGAGTTACGGTTTGGAAATGGCAAGCGTTTTAAGATATGACACCGGTCTGCGATTTACAGCAAGTAGGCATCTAAATGCAATGAAATGAACATGCTACAGCCACCAAACAAGACAACAAAATACATGGCAGGGATTCACACAAGATGCTTAACAAAAGACTAGCAATTAGCCATGGCCAATTCATCCATTATGAGGTTCAAACAAGCATGGCAAAAACGCAAATGCAAAACAGATTCCAGACTTGGTGAAATTAACACTTGTCTGAAATTTCAGATCACGAAGCCCTCTTCGGAGCAGCAAAACAACATGATACATGACCTGATTAAGACAAGTAAGAACATGGCATGGAGCTACTCAACAAGCTTAAAAAAAGACCCAAAGTGACCTGGGGCCAAAAGGGTTCACAAAATATATTAACGGGCACACGAACATAGCTAAAACACAATCAGTTTTTAGACTTAGTGAAAACTGAGACATGCTGAAATATAACTCACGAAGGCATGTAAACGAGCTCGATGCACTCACCACGGTGCAAGTCATGGCAAGGCAAGCATACATCCATTAAGAAGGCACAAAATGCTAGCTAGACATGGCAAGAACAATGGCATATCATGCACGGATCAACTACAATAGCATCGGCAAAATCGCAAACGAGTTGACGATCTGCCCAGATTCACAACGAAGCAAAAGTAGAGCTCGATTGACTCAAGCTATGATGCTCCAAAATAGCAAGTAAAGACATGGATGGATAGAGCATAACATGAATAACAAAAGTCCCTTACTGACGATCCTCAAAAGAGGCACGGATCATTAGAAAACAAGCTGAACATATGGCATCATGAACTAAAATATCCCTGACTTAGTGAAAACAATTAAGTCCCTGAAAACAGATTTCCCGGGTGCCTCACTTTGCAAGCTTGCACAAGTCACCACACACATCCTAAAAATGCATGGGTTGCACCTCTGTAAAGAAGACAAAATGGTTAACAAAACATATGAAGGACTCACAGGCATAGCATGCACACAATAATTATGGCAAAAATGACAAAAGTCTAAGATGAACTAGCAGATCTGACAATTAACTCACGAAGCCTCATTCTAACAGCATTTCGGGCATCAAGATGAACTCAAATGAAAATGATGCAATGGAATGAAATGATGTACACGTCGAGGCGAACATTTTGATATATAATATGTCCAAATCGGAGCTACGGATGCAAAGTTACGGGCGGTTATAGTATGCATAAAAAACTAGGGTTAGGGACGAAAAAGTCAACCGAAATGACCCAGATCCAGATCCGGCGCGTTCTTCGATGTTCGCCGGAAACACTGTAGATCGAATCGCCGGAGAGGAGAGGGACGACCGGAGCTCGGGGAAGAGGCCGGGGCTCACCGGCCGGAGCAAGGCGGCGCCGGCGGTGGTGGACGGGGGCGGCGCCGGCTCGGGCGGCGACCCACGGCGAGACAGGCGGCGGCGGGGCACGGCTCGTGCGCCGGCGAGGTGCGGCGCTCGCCGGCCGGCGATGGAGGCCGCGGGCGGAGGTCGGGCGCGGGGGAGAAGACAGGCGGCGGCGGCGGCGGAGTGGCCCGGTCGGGCGCGGGAGCGGGCTGGAGATGGGCTTCGGGCCCGACGGCGGTGGCGATGTGGACCGGGCGGCGGGGCGAATGAGGTGGCGCCGCGTGGCGCTGGCGGCGGAGGTCGGACACGTCCGGCGCCGGCGGACGTTTCCGGCGCGCGGGGGAGATCTGTTTTTTTAGGTTAAGACGAGGAGAGATCCGAGATCCGAAACGGGAGGGGGGGGCTATTTATAGGCATAAGTGGAGCTAGGAGAGTGCAAATGAGATGCGGTTTTCGGCCACGCGATCGTGATCGAATGCTCTAGGACATGGAGCAGAGTTTGGTGGGTTTTGGGCCAAATTTGAGGGGTGTTGGGCTGCAACACACACGAGGCCTTTTCGGTCCCTCGGTTAACCGTTGGAGTATCAAACGAAGTCCAAACGATACGAAACTTGACAGGCGGTCTACCGGTAGTAAACCAAGGCCGCTTGGCAAGTCTCGGTCCAATCCGGAAACGTTTAATCCCCACACACGAAAGAAAGCTAGAATTGACCACCGGAGGAGAACGAAGCGCCGGAATGCAAAACGGACAACGGGGAAAATGCTCGAATGCATGAGATGAACACGTATGCAAATGCAATGCACATGATGACATGATATGAGATGCATGAAAACGAAACAACACACGGAGACAAAGACCCGAACCCGAGAAATAAATATAACTTAGTGCTGGAAACGGCAAGAGTTGGAGTACAAATTGGGAAAGTTACATCCGGGGTGTTACAACACTCCACCACTACGAAAAGATCTCGTCCCGAGATCTAGGACTGAAAGAACTCCGGGTACTCAGAACGGAGGTGATCCTCGCATTCCCAGGTAGCTTCACGGTCGGAATGGTGAGACCACTTGACTTTGAGGAATTTGATTGACTTGTTGCGAGTCTTGCGTTCAGTCTCTTCAAGAATAGCAACTGGGTGCTCACGATAAGAGAGATCTTCTTGGGGCTCAATGTCCTCGAAGTTGACGGTGCGGTCAGGAGTCTTGAAGCACTTTCGAAGCTGAGAGACATGGAACACATCATGAACATTTGCAAAGTTTGAAGGAAGCTCGAGTTGATAGGCGAGGTCGCCTCTCTTGCTGACAATCTTGAAAGGTCCCACGTATCTAGGGGCAAGCTTCCCTTTGATACCGAAGCGACGAGTGCCTTTCATAGGAGAGACACGGAGGTAAACATGATCTCCGATCTCGAAAGCCAAATCACGGTGCTTACTATCATAGTAGCTCTTCTGGCGGGATTGGGCTGCTTTGAGGTTATCACGAATGACTTTGCACATTTCTTCTGCTTCTGTGATTAAGTCATTACCCAGCAGCTGACGTTCACCGGTTTCAGACCAGTTGAGAGGGGTACGGCACTTCCTGCCATACAGAATTTCAAAAGGGGCCATGCCCGAACTTGCTTGAAAACTGTTGTTATAGGAGAATTCAACATAAGGAAGACAATCCTCCCACTTCATGCCGAAGGAGATCACACAAGCCCTGAGCATATCTTCAAGAATCTGGTTGATACGCTCGACTTGACCGCTTGTTTGAGGATGGAAAGCAGTGCTGAAGCGGATGTTAGTGCCCATGGCCTTCTGGAAAGAATCCCAAAACTTGGAGGTGAAGATGCTGCCACGGTCTGAAGAGATCACTTGAGGAATACCGTGCAGAGAGACAATGCGAGAAGTATAGAGTTCCGCCAATTGAGCTGCAGTGATCGACTCTTTGATAGGTAGAAAGTGAGCCACTTTGGTGAGTTTATCGATGACAACAAATATAGCATCATTGCCACGCTTGGACTTTGGAAACCCAGTCACGAAGTCCATTTTAATGTGGTCAAACTTCCATTCTGGAATGGCAAGAGGTTGGAGGAGACCAGCTAGCCTTTGGTGTTCTGCCTTCACTCTTCTGCAGACATCACATTCGTTCATGAATTGAGCGATCTCGCGCTTCATTCGAGTCCACCAATAAGCTTGCTTGAGGTCCTGATACATCTTCGTGCTCCCAGGGTGGATAGAGAGGAGAGAATTGTGAGCCCCGTTCATGATCACTTTACGAAGTTCACCTTTGGGCACAACAATACGATCCTCGAAGAAGAGAGTGTCCTTGTCATCAAGGCGGTAGCACTTGTACTTGGACTGACTCTTGGCAATCCCAATCTTCACCTTTTTCACCATAGCATCAAGAAGCTGGGCTTGGCGAATATGGTCTTCTAAGGTAGGAAAGACTTGAAGGTTGGCGAGGAAACCTTGAGGAACAACTTGCAGATTAAGTTTGTGGAAAGCTTCACAAAGCTCGGGTTGATAAGGCTTGAGAATCAGACTGTTGCAGTAGGCCATTCTGCTCAAAGCGTCAGCAATCACATTGGCCTTGCCTGGAGTGTACTCGATACTCAGATTATACTCTTGAATCATTTCGACCCATCGAGTTTGCCTTAGGTTGAGATTAGGCTAAGTGAAGATGTACTTGAGACTCTTGTGATCAGTGAAAATGTCCACTTTTCTTCCCAATAGAAGATGTCTCCAAGTCAAAAGAGCATGCACAACTGCCGCCAACTCGAGATCATGAGTGGGGTAGTTCTTCTCATTAGGCTTCAACTGGCGAGATGTATAAGCAACAACTTGCTTCTCTTGCATCAATACTGCGCCAAGACCTTGGAAAGAGGCATCACAAAAGACCTCGTACGGCTTGGATTCATCAGGCGAAGTCAAAACTGAAGCAGTGATCAACTTCTCTTTCAAAGTGTTGAAAGCAATATCACACTCCGGAGACCAAACGCACTTGACGTGCTTCTGAAGAAGATTTGAGAGAGGCTTCGCAATCTTAGAAAAGTTTTCAATGAATCTTCGGCAATAGCTAGCGAGACCGAGAAAACTGCGAAGTTACTTCACGTTCTGAGGAGGTTCCCAATTCACAATTGCGGATACCTTCTCGGGATTCACGGAAATGCCCTTGGCAGAGATGATATGACCAAGAAAAAGAACCTCATCGAGCCAAAATTCACACTTGGAAAACTTGGCGTAGAACTGATGTTCCCTGAGCTTATCGAGAACCAAACGCAAGTGCTTGGCATGATCTTCCTTGTTCTTGGAGAAAACCAGAATGTCATCGAGATAGACCAAAACGAAGTCATTGGTGTAGGCGTTGAAGATGAAGTTCATCATGCGAGAGAACGTCGGAGGAGCGTTGGCGAGGCCAAAAGACATGACAGTGTATTCATATGAACCAAAGCTTGTTCTGAATGCTGTCTTGGGAATATCTTCTTCACGAATGCGAATCTGGTGATAACCCATACGAAGATCAAGCTTGGAGAATACTTGGGCACCTTTGAGTTGTTCGAACAGCTCATTGATGTTGGGAAGTGGGTATTTGTTCTTGATGGTCTTCTTGTTCACCGGACGGTAATCAACACAAAGTCGGTCCGTTCCATCCTTCTTCACAAAAAGAACACCACAACCCCACGGAGAAGAACTAGGCCGGATGAGACCCATTCTTTCTTGCTCATCGAGTTTCTTCTTCAGCTCCTTCAATTCTTCAGGTTCGAGCTTGTAAGGACGTTTGCACACAGGTTCCGTGCCAGGTTCAAGTTCAATAACGAATTCAACTGGCCGGTGCGGAGGCATTCCTGGGAGCTCTTCTGGAAAGACGTCTTGATATTCGCAAACGACTGGAATTTGAGAGATGGCATCCAATTCACCCTTCTCATTGAGAGAAAACAGACGGATAGTATTATCCCGAGCGGCAAAGACAGTTACATCCTTAGACGAATGCGTCAATTGAATCTATCTGGCAGCACAATCAAGATGTGCCTTGTGCTTAGAAAGCCACTCCATCCCGAGAATAAGATCAATATCCGAGTTACCAAGAACCATTGGGGAAGAAAGGAACATGTAGTCGCCCAACGTGATAGTAACATCTGGCACCTCCAGACTAGCACTCAAACGTTTGCCAGGAGAAACGATATCCATTTGTTTACCCAAATGAGAAGAAACGAACTCATGCTTGGTAAAAAAATGGCTTAGACATGAAGCAATGTGATGCACCCGTGTCAAAAAGAACTCTTGCAGGAATATCATTAACATGAAGGTTACCCATGATCACATCTGACGAGTCCTCTGCCTGAGCTGCATTCATCAAATTGACCTTGGCATGCTTGGGGTTATGCTTGACCACAGCTGTACTTACCGATCTGACAGGAGGAGGAGGAGGAGGAAGACGCCTCTGGTTGAAACACTTGTTGGCATAGTGACCCTTCTGTTGGCACTTGTTGCACGTGACCTCTGAAAGCGGACGGTGATACGGAGCACTCGATCTTGGAGGTTGAGACGAAGTCTTGTTCTGAAAGCCAGGGTTGGGTGGGTGGGAAGAACCACTGCCACCTTTGCTCTTCTGCTGATACGGCTGACGGAACGGAGGAGGAGGAAGCCAAAACTTCTGCTGCTTGGCCACTTGAGTAGAGGAAGAAGGAGTAACATCTCTGACTTGCTTCCTGGAAGCATCACACCTCAACTGAGCAGCCTCTTGCTTCAGTGCCATGTTGTAGAACTCATCGTATCTCAAGGGCTCGAAGAGGACAAGAGCGAGCTGAATATCTTCTCTGAGACCACCCCTGAACTGATATATCATGCTCTTCTCATCAGGCACGTCCTGCTTGGCAAAGCGGGCAAGCTTCTGGAACAATTTGTTGTAGTCATAGACAGACAAAGAACCTTGCTTCAGATTGCGGAATTCCTCACGCTTGCTTTCAACCACGCTCTGCGGAATGTGATGAGCTCGGAAATCTCGACGGAAATCATCCCAAGTGATAACACGTCCACCTCTGGAATCCTTGTACTGCTGGAACCATTCTGCTGCCTGATCTTTGAGTTGGAAGGAAGCGAACTTCACAAAGTCCTCAGGCCTGACGTTGCTGCACTCGAAATGCTTACACAGATCCACAAGCCAATCGTCAGCATCGGTTGCCTCAACACAATTGCTGAAAGTCTTTGGCCCGTTAGCAAGGAACTGGTTGAGTGTAGCAAAGTCACTCTGATTGCTGCCTTGATTCCCTTGACTGCCTTGATTGCGCTCTTGGAGAATTTGCATGATCAGCTGAGTGTTTGCATTGGTTGCGGCCATGACAGCTTGCCATGCCTCTGGAGGAGGTGGAGGTGGTGGCGGATCTTGATTATGGTTCTGACTGGTGCTCTTAGCGGAGCCATCCTGAAGAGGTTGACCACCATTAGCACATAGACAGATAAATATTGAAGCTGAATCCAACGGAATGAAAATTCCAACATATAGTCTTCACATCCGAACAAAATGATCGAATGCATTCCTCTTCAAATGGTCACATATCCATAAATTGGGAAGCCACATAGAATTAAGGTAGAGAAATAAATCAACAAGGTATGGATCAAGAACGAATAATTGGTAAGAAATCCCAATCTCAAACCAATATCCGTGGAAGAAGAACTAGAGCTACTAGAATTCCCACCTATGAAACTCCCGAACCTTTCCGGTTATGCAATCAGGTGTTGGGGATACAGGGGAAGCATAATATCTCACCCAAACTAGCAAATCCTACATCCAGTTGTATCCATCCTTCTACACATAACCAAGAAAAACTTCGGAAACAATCTACCTCAACCTTCGAGAAGCATCCGTTATACAAGTTATGGCGATACTCCCGAACTCCCGCCCCAGTGCTGGGTGGCGTCGAGGTTATCTCACCAACGAACTGCATAAAAGATATTTTCGATGTCGGCGAACATATCTCAAGTATTCCAGAATTGCAACGATAAAATTATGATGACAACACCTCAAAGCTCAACTCCCCGGGACACTTCCACTAAACCCCTGACAGGAGGCACCAAGACAGTATTCTCATCATAAGCCATCGGAACAAATCCAAGATACTCGCGTGATCCTAAAAATTTTTTTTTAGTGAAATTTGAGAAGAGAAGAGTCAAAACTCTACGTCAGGATGCCTTACCAGAGCGATGAGGAGACTGGGAAGTAAAAAGAATTCCTAAGCTCTCCGATATATAATTCCTAAAAGACTCAAAACATTTTTCTAGACACAACTCGGCTGCTAAAAACGATCAAGCAATGGGGCTCCTAAGGTCGGGGAAGGCTCTGATTACCAACTTGTAACGCCCTCGATGCGGCTATAGCTCCCACGTGTCGAGGCACGACTTAGAGACATAACCGCATTGAAAGCAATGTCGCAAGTCAGGCAATCATTACAACATCCCATGTAATACATAATAAAAGGGGAAGATACATAGTTGGCTTACACTCGCCACGTCACATCAACGTACATAAATAACATCCATCATACAAACACTCATGGCCCGACTACGGCGCCAAAATAGAAAAGAACCCAACATGCGACAAGGCCCTGAATCGAACCCCAACTAGGCACCACTACTGATCATCGGGAAAGGAAACATAATAACGCTGAGAGTCCTCGTCGAACTCCCACTTGAGCTCGTACTCGTCACCTGGAGCGGAATCACCTGGACCTGCATCTGGAGTTGTAGTATCTGTGAGCCACAGGGACTCAGCAATCTCGCACCCTCGCGATCAAGACTATTTAAGCTTATAGGAATGGATAAGGCAAATATATGTGGAGCTGCAGCAAGCGACTAGCATGTATGGTGGTTAACTTATCCGCAAAAGAGAGCGAGAAGAGGAGGCAAAGCACGAGCGAGAATCTAGAGGAACAACCTGCGCAAGCATTACTCCAACACCGTGTCCACTTCCCGGACTCCGCCGAGAAGAGGCCATCACGGTAACACACTCGGTTGATTCATTTTAATTAAATAAGGTTCAAGTTATCTACAACCGGACATTAACAAATTCCCATCTGCCCATAATCGTGGGCACGGCTTTCGAAAGTTCAATCCCTGCAGGGGGGTCCCAACTTAGCCCATGACAAGCTCTCACGGTCAACGAAGGAATAGACCTCCTCCCAAGACGTTCCGATCAGACTCGGTATCTCGGTAACTCAAGACACTTCGACAGGTTAAAACAAGACCAGCAACACCGCCCGAATGTGCCGACAAATCCCGATAGGAGCTGCACATATCTCTTTCTCAGGGCACACTCAGATAGGTCAAGCTACGAGTAAAACCAACCCTCAAGTTTCCCCGAGGTGGCCCCGCAGGCTGCCCGGTTCGGACCAACACTCAGAGGGAGCACTGGCCCGGGGGGGGGGGGGTAAAATAAGATGACCCTTGAGTCTGCAGAACCCAAGGGAAACAAAAGGCTAGGTGGCAAATGGTAAAACCAAGGTTGGGCATTTCTGGAAAAGCTTTAATCAAGGCGAAATATCAAGGGGTTCCCATTATAACCCAACCGCGTTAGGAACGCAAGAATCCGGGAACATAACACCGATATGACGAAAACTAGGGCGGCAAGAGTGGAACAAAACACTAGGCGAGAGGCCGAGCCTTCCACCCTTTACCAAGTATATAGATGCATTAAGATAACATAGCAATATAATGATATCCCAACAAGTAAATAAATGTCCCAACAAGGAACGGCTCCAATCTTCACCTGCAACTAGCAACGCTTAAGAGGGGCTGAGCAAAGCGGTAACAGAGCCAAACAATGGTTTTCTAGGACATGGTGGGTTAGAGGTTCAACATGGCAATTGGGAGGCTGACAAGCAAAAGGTAGGCATCGTAGCATTGGCATAGCAAGAGCGAGCAAACTAGCATAGCAAAGATAGTAGTGATTTCGAGGGTATGATCATCTTGCCTGCACAGTTGTCAGAGTTGACTGGATCCTCAAAAGCAAACTCAACGGGCTCCTCAGTAGCGAATCGTCTCCCGGCTCTACCCAACAAGACAAACAAGCAACAAGGATACAATCAACCACGTGCAAGACCAAGCAATAAGATGAAATGATGATATGCTATGCGGGATGCGATGCGGGATGCAAAATGCAAGATATGACAAGAAATGCATGAACCTGGCCCCAAATTGGAAAACCAAGTGTGCCACTGGATAGAGGGGAAGAAATCGCTTGAAAACGATATAAAGATCATCGGAATCGGAGTTACTGTTTGGAAATGGCAAGCGTTTTAAGATATGACACCGGTCTGCGATTTACAGCAAGTAGGCATCTAAATGCAACGAAATGAACATGCTACAGCCACCAAACAAGACAACAAAATATATGGAAGGGATGCACACAGGATGCTTAACAAAAGACTAGCACTGAGCCACGGCCAATTCATCCATTATGAGGTTCAAACAAGCATGGCAAAAACGCAAATGCAAAACAGATTCCAGACTTGGTGAAATTAACACTTGTCTGAAATTTCAGATCACGAAGCCCTCTTCGGAGCAGCAAAACAACATGATACATGACCTGATTAAGACAAGTAAGAACATGGCATGGAGCTACTCAACAAGCTTAACAAAAGACCCAAAGTGACCTGGGGCCAAAAGGGTTCACAAAATATATTAACGGGCACACGAACATAGCTGAAACACAATCAGTTTTTAGACTTTGTGAAAACTGAGACATGCTGAAATATAACTCACGAAGGCATGTAAACGAGCTCGATGCACTCACCACGGTGCAAGTCATGGCAAGGTAAGCATACATCCATTAAGAAGGCACAAAATTCTAGCTAGACATGGCAAGAACAATGGCATATCATGCACGGATCAACTACAATAGCATCGGCAAAATCGCAAACGAGTTGACGATCTGCCCAGATTCACAACGAAGCAAAAGTAGAGCTCGATTGACTCAAGCTATGGTGCTCCAAAATAGCAAGTAAAGACATGGATGGATAGAGCATAACATTAATAACAAAAGTACCTTACTGACCATCCTCAAAAGAGGCACGGATCATTAGGAAACAAGCTGAACATATGGCATCATGAACTAAAATATCCCAGACTTAGTGAAAACAACTAAGTCCCTGAAAACAGATTTCCCGGGTGCCTCACTTTGCAAGCTTGCACAAGTCACCACACACATTCTAAAAATGCATGGGTTGCACCTCTAGAAATAAGACAAAATGATTAACAAAACATATGAAGGACTCACAGGCATAGCATGCACACAATAATTATGGCAAAAATGACAAAAGTCTAAGATGAACTAGCAGATCTGACAATTAACTCACGAAGCCTCCTTCTAACAGCATTTCGGGTATCAAGATGAACTCAATGAAAACGATGCAATGGAATGAAATGATGTACATGTCGAGGCGAACATTTTGATATATAATATGTCCAAATCGAAGCTACTGATGCAAAGTTACGGGCGGTTATAGTATGCATAAAAAACTAGGGTTAGGGACGAAAAAGTCAACCGAAATGACCTAGATCTAGATCTGGCGCGTTCTTCGATGTTCGCCGGAAACACTGTAGCTCGAATCGCCGGTGAGGAGAGGGACGACCGGAGCTCGGGGAAGAGGCCGGGGCTCACCGGCCGGAGCAAGGCGGCGCCGGCGGTGGTGGACGGGGGCGGAGCCGGCTCGGGCGGCGACCCACGGCGAGACAGGCGGCGGCGGGGCGCGGCTCGCGCGCCGGCGAGGTGCGGCGCTCACCGGCCGGCGATGGAGGCCGCGGGCGGAGGTCAGGCGCGGGGGAGAAGACAGGCGGCGGCGGCGGCGGAGTGGCCCGGTCGGGCGCGGGAGCGGGCTGGAGATGGGCTTCGGGCCCGGCGGCGGTGGTGATGTGGACCGGGCGGCGGGGCGAATGAGGTGGCGCCACGTGGCGCTGGCGGCGGAGGTCAGACACGTCCGGCACCGGCGGACGTTGTCCGGCGTGCGGGGGAGATCTGTTTTTTTTAGGTTAAGACGGGGAGAGATCCGAGATCTGAAACAGGGGGGGCTATTTATAGGCATAAGTGGAGGTAGGAGAGTCCAAATGAGGTGCGGTTTTCGGCCACGCGATCGTGATCGAACGCTCTAGGACATGGAGCAGAGTTTGATGGGTTTTGGGCCAAATTTGAGGGGTGTTGGGCTGCAACACACACGAGGCCTTTTCGGTCCCTCGGTTAACCGTTGGAGTATCAAACGAAGTCCAAACGATACGAAACTTGACAGGCGGTCTACCGGTAGTAAACCAAGGCCGCTTGGCAAGTCTCGGTCCAATCCGGAAACTTTTAATCCCCACACACGAAAGAAAGCTAGAATTGACCACCGGAGGAGAACGAAGCGCCGGAATGCAAAACGGACAACAGGGAAAATGGTCGAATGCATGAGATGAACACGTATGCAAATGCAATGCACATGATGACATGATATGAGATGCATGAAAACGAAACAACACACGGAGACAAAGACCCGAACCCGAGAAATAAATATAACTTAGTGCCGGAAACGGCAAGAGTTGGAGTACAAATTGGGAAAGTTACATCCGGGGTGTTACAATATCCCTAGAAAACTTTATGATGAGTGGGAACCTACTATTAAAATAAAAATTAAGGATCATGAATGCTATGCTTTGTGTGATTTGGGTGCTAGTTTTTCCACGATCCCAAAAACTTTGTGTGATTTGCTAGGTTTCCATGAATTTGATGATTGTTCTTTAAACTTGCACCTTGCGGATTCCACTATTAAGAAACCTATGGGAAAGATTAATGATGTTCTTATTGTTGCAAATAGGAATTACGTGCCCATAGATTTCATTGTTCTTGATATAGATTGCAATCCTTCGTGTCCTATTATTCTTGGTAGACCTTTCCTTAGAACGATTGGTGCAATTATTGATATGAAGGAAGGGAATATTAGATTCCAATTTCCGTTAAGGAAAGGAATGGAACACTTCCCTAGAAATAAAATTAAATTACCATATGAATCTATTATGAGAGCCACTTATGGATTGCCTACCAAAGATGGCAATACCTAGATCTATCTTCGCTTTTATGCCTAGCTAGGGGCGTTAAACGATGGCGCTTGTTGGGAGGCAACCCAATTTTATTTTTATTCCTTTCTTTTTGCTCCTGTTTAGTAATAAATAATTTATCTAGCCTCTGTTTTGGTTGTGTTTTTTGTGTTTAATTAGTTTTTTTGCCAACTAGAACCGTTGGGAAGACTTGGGGGAAGTCTTTTTGATCTTAATGTAAAAAACAGAAACTTTAGCGCTCACGAGAATTGCTGCCATTTTTTATTGGAGAGTGATATTTAGTTAATTATTTTTGAAGATGATTAATAGATAAATTCCTCACCTCCAGAAATTTATTTTAGAATTTTTGGGGTTCCAGAAGTTTGCGTTAGTTACAGATTACTACAGACTGTTCTGTTTTTGACAGATTCTGTTTTTCGTGTGTTGTTTGCTTATTTTGATGAATCTATGGCTAGTAATAGAGTTTATGAACCATAGAGAAAAGTTGGAATACAGTATTTTTAACACCAATATAAATAAATAATGAGTTTATTACAGTACCTTAAAGTGGTGTTTTGTTTTCTTTCGCTAACGGAGCTCACGAGATTTTCTTGTTAAGTTTTGTGTTGTGAAGTTTTCAAGTTTTGGGTAAAGATTTGATGGATTATGGAACAAGGAGTGGCAAGAGCCTAAGCTTGGGTATTACCAAGGCACCCCAAGGTAAATCCAAGTACACCAAAAAGCCTAAGCTTGGGGATGCCCTAGAAGGCATCCCCTCTTTTGTCTTCGTTCATCGGTAACTTTACTTGGAGCTATATTTTTATTCGCCACATGATATGTGTTTTTCTTGGAGAGTCTTCTATGATTTGAGTATTTGCTTTTTAGTTTACCACAATCATCCTTGCTGTACACACCTTTTGAGAGAGACACACATGAATCAGAATTTATTAGAATACTCTATGTGCTTCACTTATATCTTTTGAGCTATATAATTTTTGCTCTAGTGCTTCACTTATATCTTTTAGAGCAAAGTGGTGGTTTTATTTTATAGAAATAATTGATATATCATGATTCACTTATATTATTTTGAGAGTCCTTTAGAACAGCGTGGTAATTTGCTTTTAGGAATAATAAAAACTTTCATATAAGTGCATTGAAAACTAAGAGAAGTTTGATACTTGATGATTGTTTTGAGATATGGAGATGGTGATATTAGAGTCATGCTAGTTGAGTAGTTGTGAATTTGAGGAATACTTGTGTTGAAGTTTGTGATTCCCGTAGCATGCACGTATGGTGAACCATTATGTGATGAAGTCGGAGCATGATTTATTTATTGATTGTCTTCCTTATGAGTGGCGGTCGGGGACGAGCGATGGTCTTTTCCTACCAATCTACCCCCCTAGGAGCATGCGCGTAGTTCTTTGTTTCAATAACTAATAGATTTTTTCAATAAGTATGTGAGTTCTTTATGACTAATGTTGAGTCCATGGATTATACGCACTCTCACCCTTCTACCATTGCTAGCCTCTCTAGTACCGCGCAACTTTCGCCGGTACCATAAACCGACCATATATATTCCTCAAAACAGCCACCATACCTACCTATTATGGCATTCCCATAGCTATTCTGAGATATATTGCCATGCAACTTTCCACCGTTCCATTTGTTATGACACGCTTCCTCATTGTCATGTTGCCATACATGATCATGTAGTTGACATCGTATTTGTGGCAAAGCCACCGTTCATAATTTTTTCATACATGTCACTCTTGATTCATTGCATATCACGGTACACCGCTGGAGGCATTCACATAGAGTCATATTTTGTTATAAGTATTGAGTTGTAATTCTTGAGTTATAAGTAAAAAGAAGTGTGATGAACATCATTATTAGAGCATTGTCCCAGTGAGGAAAGGATGATGGAGACTATGATTCCCCCACAAGTCGGGATGAGACTCCGGACGAAAAATAAGGAAAGAAGGCCCAAATAAAAAATGAGAGAAAAAGAGAGAAGGGACAATGTTACTATCCTTTTTCCACACTTGTGCTTCAAAGTAGCACCCTGATCTTCATGATAGAGAGTCTCTTATGTTGTCACTTTCATAAACTAGTGGGAATTTTACATAGTAGAACTTGGCTTGTATATTCCAATGATGGGCTTCCTCAAATTGCCCTAGGTCTTCGTGAGCAAGCAAGTTGGATGCACACCTAATTAGTTTCTTTTGTTGAGCTTTCATACACTTATAGCTCTAGTGCATCCGTTGCATGGCAATCCCTACTTACTCACATTAATATCTATTGATGGACATCTCCATAGCCCGTTGATACACCTAGTTATGTGAGACTATCTTCTCCTTTTTTTCTTCTCCACAACTACCATTCTATTCCACCCATAGTGTTATGTCCATGGCTCACACTCATGTATTGCATGAAAATTGAAAAAGTTTGAGAACATCAAAAGTATGAAACAATTGCTTGGCTTGTCATCGGGGTTGTGCATGATTTAATATTTTGTGTGATGAAGATAGATCATAGCTAGACTATATGATTTTGTAGGGATAACTTTCTTTTGCCATGTTATTTTGAGAAGACATGATTGCTTAGTTAGTATGCTTGAAGTATTATTATTTTTATGTCAATGTTAAACTTTTATCTTAAATCTTTCGGATCTGAACATTCATGCCACAATAAAGAAAAATTACATTGAGAAATATGTTAGGAAGCATTCCACATCAAAAATTCTGTTTTTATCATTTACCTACTCGAGGACGAGGAGGAATTAAGCTTGGGGATGCTTGATACGTCTCCAACGTATCTATAATTTTTGATTGTTCCATGCTATTATATTATCTGTTTTGGATGATAATGGGCTTTATTTTAGACTTTAATATTATTTTTTGGGACTAACCTATTAACCAGAGGCCGAGCCCAAATTGCTGTTTTTTTTGCCTATTTTAGTGTTACGCAGAAAAGGAATATCAAACGGAGTCCAAACGGAATGAAACCTCCAGGAGCGTTATTTTTGGAACAAATGTGATCCAGGAGACTTGGAGTGGACGTCAAGAAACAATCGAGGAGGCCACGAGGCAGGGGGCGCGCCTACCCCCTGGGCGCGCCCTCCACCCTCGTGGGCCCCTCATTGCTCCACCGACCTACTTCTTCCTCCTATATATATCCATTTACCCCGCAAACATGCAGGAGCACCATGAAACCCTATTTCCACTGCCGCAACCTTCTATACCCAAGAGATCCCATCTTGGGGCCTTTTCCGAAGCTCCGCCGGAGGGGGCATTGATCACGGAGGGCCTCTACATCAACTCCATGGCCCTTCCGGTGATGTGTGAGCAGTTTACCTCAGACCTTCGGGTCCATAGCTAGTAGCTAGATGGCTTGTTCTCTCTCTGTGTATCTCAATACAAAGTTCTCCTAGATTCTCTTGGAGATCTATTCGATGTAATCTTCTTTTGCGGCGTGTTTGTCGAGATCCGATGAATTGTGGGTTTATGATAAAGTTTATCTATGAACAATATTTGAATCTTCTCTGAATTCTTTTATGTATTATTGGTTTATCTTTGCAAGTCTCTTCGAATTATTAGTTTGGTTTGGCCTACTAGATTGATCTTTCTTTCAATGGGAGAAGTGCTTAGCTTTGGGTTCAATCTTGCAGTGCTCGATCCCAGTGACAGAAAGGGGAACGACGCATATTGTATTGTTTCCATCAAGGATAAAAAGATGGGGTTTATATCACATTACATGATTTTATCCCTCTACATCATGTCATCTTGCTTAATGCATTACTCTGTTCTTATGAACTTAATACTCTAGATGCATACTGGATAGCGGTCGATGTGTGGAGTAATAGTAGTAGATGCATGCTGGATAGCGGTCGATGTGTGGAGTAATAGTAGTAGATGCATGCTGGATAGCGGTCGATGTGTGGAGTAATAGTAGTAGATGCATGCAGGAGTTGGTCTACTTGTCATGGATGTGATGCCTATATACATGATCATACCTAGATATTCTCATAATTATTCGCTTTTCTATCAATTGCTCGACAGTAATTTGTTCACCCACTGTAATACTTATGCTATCTTGAGAGAAGCCACTAGTGAAACCTATGGCCCCCGGGTCTATTCTCCATCATATAAGTCTCTAATCTATTTTATTTTGCAAACTTTACTTTCAATCTATATCATAAAAATACCAAAAATATTTATCTTATTATTATCTCTATCAGATCTCACTCTTGCAAGTGGCCATGAAGGGATTGACAACCCCTTTATCGCGTTGGTTGCGAGGTTCTTATTTGTTTGTGTAGGTACGAGGTGACTCGCGCGTGGTCTCCTACTGGATTGATACCTTGGTTCTCAAGAACTGAGGGAAATACTTACGCTGCTTTACTGCATCACCCTTTCCTCTTCAAGGGAAAACAAATGCAGTGCTCAAGAGGTAGCAGTGCGACGCACAAACGAATGTCGAAGTTATTTTTCAGGAAAGGAAAACAGTGGCCGGACACTTCAGAGGACATCGTCCTTGACTGCAACCATCTGGATACCTTGGTAAGCACTCGATTCTCGAACAAAGGTTAGATATGCATCTCATAATAAGATGCTGAGAAAACCATCTTCTTCCAGGGCTGGATAAAGAAGGCGGAGTGAATCAGGTGTTCGGCTCCTCTTCCTGAAGACTCAGCTAGTCCCGTACTAGCAAGGATGCTAGTCCCGGCGCCATAACAGGCGCCGGGGGAAGAGGAGAGCGAGAAGAGCGGGGGAGCCGAACGCGGCTTCCATCCTGGAGGCAAACCACATACTGTGTCCGGGGAGACTAGGGCTCCCTCTTCCGAAGACAAAAGGAAAGGAGAAGCTGTCATCCCTTCTTGCTATGGTAAGAAAAGGGCCACCTCCCAGAGTTGGGAGGTAAGGGCTCCTAAGCGGGGCAAAACGCACCTGCTGAGTGGTTCAGGTTCGGAAGGTGTTACTGTAGCACAATCCCTTCGTAAGGACAAGCCTCCAGCCAAATCATAAGTGAAAAAAGATATTTTGAACATACCTCATTCCTTCTTTCTTTGCAAAGGTAACATCTAGAATATGCGTTTTGTAGTCCGGCACACATTCTTCCTCAACAATCCTCCTCATCGGGGGACCTCTTACCCGAGATGATGGAAAGCGAAACGCCTCCACAAGCTTCCTCGGCCAACAGGGCGGACGATGTCGAGGTGTTGTCCCGGAGGGTCTCTCCCGATCGGGGGATAATAGAGCCAGCGCCCCAAGGTGAAACTTTGGCCGCCCAGAGTCCGAAGTGTGCGGTCCCTGCAAGGGTTAACAATACAGGCTTCGAACTATTTGGTCTACAACTGGAGACGAATCTAGGGTCGAATAAACATACCCAGTCGAAGGGAGCCCGTACTGCCATAGATGCTTCCAGGAATCCGAATGTGCCGGATACACTAACGGACATGTTATGGTATTCGTCAATCTCAGATGATCATCGTACTTTGATGGGTACATTGGTTGAGAGGATTCTGTCCACGAAAAGCGGATTGAATGAAGCCTTCATGGGCCTGCTAAGAGGCTTTGAGGTATGTAATAGTATATGTTCGATTGTGCTCTACATGCAAAAATGTACCAGTGTATAGATAGTAGCCCCTGAGACTCTGGTTGGCACCCAAAGGTAGGCAATCTGAGGATTGAAAAAGATATTCTCAGGTAATAATCTAATGACTGGAAACACAGGTTGTTACCTCCATGATGACTGCCCACGCTATGAAGGTT
Source organism: Triticum urartu (assembly GCF_056163025.1). NCBI lineage: Eukaryota > Viridiplantae > Streptophyta > Magnoliopsida > Poales > Poaceae > Triticum > Triticum urartu. Next base: position 584,300,244 of record NC_141877.1, read on the forward strand.
GCAGGTCTGGAGCGTAAGCTTGATGAGGCGGATAACGACATCACGCTTATTAACAAGCGACTCGACGAGGCACAAGGTATGCGTTATTATATGTATAATAACACATGCATGAAGCTATTATGTTCTGAGACATGCGTATCTGCAGATGGTGCTGCCGCGGTTGAGACACTTCGGGCTGAACTTGCCCGAGGCAAGGAGCAAGCCTGGATAAGTAATGTGGCTGCCAAGAAGGCAACTGATGAGTTAGAAGCCGGACAGGCTGCGCAACGCTAGTGTGAGGAGAGAATGGCCATTATGGCATGCGAGCTGAAGGAAGCCACTGTCCGGTGTGAATTCCTAGAGAAGGACAACAAGGCCAAAGTAGCTGATCTTGACAAGGCATTACAAGAGGCAAGAGAAGCACGATTCGAGTCTAGAGCGGCTCTGGAAGAGATCCAGCAAGCTGGGGAGATAGCGACCGGTAAGCCTTTATTATTAAAGACTAAGTTTGGTGATCCGATGTATGCCCCGCTTAATCAGATGTGGAGCTCCCCAGGTGCCTTTTTGGACTTGCCGAAGAGTGCCTCCGATGCGGTGCAGTTTTACGAAGCGCGGGAAGGGCATGCAATGGAGAAGCTTTTTTGGTCACAATTCGGCACGCCAAAGCTCCCACTGTTACTGAACGAACAGATGGCCCAGTGGGCCGAGCTCCAAAAGATATCCAGCTCTGCCATGAAGGACATCGTAGTCCGGATGTGGCCAACCGAGCCAATTCTGAAGAGTTATTTTGGTTTGGTACGACGACTAGGTGATGCGGTGCCGCGTATCGACGCTGTTAAGCGGTCCACGTGCATTGAAGGTTCACGGATGGCCTTTGCCCATGTGAAGACTTACTGGGCGAAGATGAAGGCCACCGATGTTGCAGCGAAAAGTCCACCCGAGGGCAAGGAGCATCATACGCCAGAGTATTATTTTGAGGATGTCTTAGAGGGTGCCCGCTTGATAGAGGGTCAGTGCTCGAAAGAGATGATGTTCGAGTGAAATGTATTGAGATTGTAAAAACAAATTTATTGTATTTTAAGATTATGCCTAGAAGTTGTGGCTCCTCCTGTGCGGCCGTTTTTGTATAATCTGAAAGTTTTCTAGTCGTCGGCTTCAGCCCCCTCGCATAAAATATGGGGGTGTTCGGAAAAGCATTTTATCACTCTTGATCCAACGTCTTTGTCCATGAAGGAAGTGTCAGTGCGGTGAACTAGGCAATCGGACTATAGGGCTTTAGCACTTTCACTTAGCCATAGGAGTTTGATGGTGGGTCTATGATATAGCCCCTGGTATGTACACAGTCATCCGAATACGGTGTGTTACATGAGTGACCAGAAGAACGGTCCTTCGTGCAATACAGGAGGAATCGCGAAAGATTCTAATAAGTCATCAAGTGGTTGAACAGCTCTCGCCGCATCATGACAGTCAGTTTTCGGCTTTCTCTACTGAGGTGCTCATCCGGATAAACCGGGACACAATGTAGTAGTTCTCCCTTTACTACCCTAGCCGATATATCGGAACATAAGGTAGTAAGCACAGGAGCCGGGCAACCCAACTATTGACCAAAGACATGATTCGGAGCTGATGCATATAAGGCCAAACTCGTGACACCGAAGTGTGCTTTAAAGCTGTTCGGACTTGTCGGCAATTCATTTGTTCCCATATCGAGCCCCTGGCAACCCGTGCCGAGGTGCGAGTGTGAAACAACCGGAGAAATTCAGCTTTTGGTTTTTTAGGAAAAAGCAAATACTGGGCATGGATTATGTTCACAGGGATCTGATCGATATGTCAATTGCCGTTTTACAAATAATATTGCCACGACCCAGGCCATTTGACATGCCAATGATCGAAGGATGAGGGAGAAGGCATTTCTACAGGCTCAAAATAGAGAATGTGGTCTACAATATTATTTGGACCTCCTGCCGCACGTCTGCGCCGCCTTGCCTCGGTTAAAGGATTCCTTTAACAGGAACAACCTTGGGGTAAGTGTATGAAGCCGAACTCTGAAAGAGTCTGTGTGATGACCGATATTTTGCGTCACCTGTGCTAAGATAAAAAGGAATAGTTAGAAATGAAAAGGAGGAAAATGGGAGTGCTTGTAGGCTTGCCCGTATTGTGCCTCCGCTGATGGCCAGGGTATCTTAAGTGCATAATTATGCATGTGCGATATAAACTTCGCGTGGTTGTGAGGCAAACGACGGAGGCTGGACTGCTAATTCTGCTCCGAGACTGATTGGTTCCATTTAATGGGAACCGGCGGCTTAATGGCCGAAGAATTATGCGGCTTGATGAGGCCGCTTTGTGATTTGGCTGCAATGGCTGTAGTGCAATTCCCTTTACGGCAGGAGTGTCCCATATTTCCATTTATTGTTATGATGCCGCGCGGACCGGGCATTTTATGTTTTTTGAGGGCATAGAGTACGACAACATTGAATTGAGCAAAAGCGGTATGGCCCATTAGTGCGTGGTAGTCGCTGTGGAACGGGGAAATATCAAAGGTCAAGCCCTCGCTTTGGAAGTTGTGTGGTGATACGTATCCAACGTATCTATAATTTTTGATTGTTCCATGCTATTATATTATCAACCTTGGATGTTTTATATGCATTTATATGCTATTTTATATGATTTTTGGGACTAACCTATTAACCTAGAGCCCAGTGCCAATTTATATTTTTTCCTTGTTTTAGAGTATCACAGAAAAGGAAAATCAAACGGAGTCCAATTGACCTGAAACTTCATGGAACTTATTTTTGGAACGGAAGCAATCCAGGAGACTTGGAGTAGACGTCAAGGAAGCTTCGAGGGAGGCATGAGGCAGGGAGGTGCACCCTACCCCCTAGGCGCGCCCTCACCCTCATGGGCCTCTCGTGGCTCCCCTGACCGACTTCTTTCGCCTATATATATCCATATACCCTAAAAACATCGGGGAGCGAAATAGATCGGGAGTTCCGCCGCCAGAAGCCTCCGTAGCCACTGAAAACCAATTTAGACCCGTTCCGGCACCCTGCCGGAGGGGGGAATCCCTCTCCGGTGGCCATCTTCATCATCCCGGTGCTCTCCATGATGAGGAGGGATTACTTCTCCCTCGGGGCTGAGGGTATGTACCAGTAGCTATGTGTTTGATCTCTCTCTCTCTCTCTCTCGTGTTCTTGAGGTGGTATGATCTTGATGTATCGCGAGCTTTGCTATTATAGTTGGATCTTATGATGTTTCTCCCCCTCCCCTCTCTTGTGATGAATTGAGTTTTCCCTTTGAAGTTATCTTATCGGATTGAGTCTTTAAGGATTTGAGAACACTTGATGTATGTCTTGCATGTGCTTATCTGTGGTGACAATGGGATATCATGTGATCCACTTGATGTATGTTTTGGTGATCAACTTGCGAGTTCTGTGACCTCATGAAATTATGCATAGGGGTTGGCACACGTTTTCGTCTTGACCCTTCGGTAGAAACTTTGGGGCACTCTTTGAAGTTCTTTGTGTTGGTTGAATAGATGAATATGAGATTGTGTGATGCATATTGTATAATCATACCCACGGATACTTGAGGTGACATTGGAGTATCTAGGTGACATTAGGGTTTTGGTTGATTTGTGTCTTAAGGTGTTATTCTAGTACGAACTCTATGATAGATCGAACGAAAAGAATAGCTTCATGGTTTTTTACTACGGACTCTTGAATAGATCGATCAGAAAGGATAACTTTGAGGTGGTTTCCTACCCTAACATAATCTCTTCGTTTGTTCTCCGCTATTAGTGACTTTGGAGTGACTCTTTGTTGCATGTTGAGGGATAGTTATATGATCCAATTATGTTATTATTGTTGAGAGAACTTGCACTAGTGAAAGTATGAACCCTAGGCCTTGTTTCAACACATTGCAATACCATTTACGCTCACTTTTATTATTAGTTACCTTGCTGTTTTTATATTTTCAGATTACAAAAACCTATATCTACCATCCATATTGCACTTGTATCACCATCTCTTCGCCGAACTAGTGCACCTATACAATTTTCCATTGTATTGGGTGTGTTGGGGACACAAGAGACTCTTCGTTATTTGGTTGCAGGGTTGTTTCATAGAGACCATCTTCATCCTACGCCTACCATGGATTGATAAACCTTAGGTCATCCGCTTGAGGGAAATTTTCTACTGTCCTACAAACCTATGCACTTGGAGTCCCAACAACGTCTACAAGAAGAAGGTTGTGCAGTAGACATCAAGCTCTTTTCTGGCGCCGTTGTCGGGGAGGTTAGCGCTTGAAGGTATATCATTAGATCTTGCAATCGAATCTTTTAGTTTCTTGTTTTATTACTAGTTTACTCTATAAAAGAAAATTACAAAAAATGGAATTAAGATTGCCTCATATGCTTCATCTTTTTAATGTCTTCCATGGAAATATGGATTCCGATAATTGTGCCAAAGTGTTAGAAGAAGAATGCATTAGAATGTTTGGCACTAAATCTTTGTATGATGAGCATGATTGAAATGTTGTTAGTATGAATTCCTTGGATATCTATGATGTTAATCATATGCAAAGCCACAAGTTTGGGGATGCTATGTTTGATGAGAAAGACATGCTTGAGAATACATTTGCTACAATTAATGTCTGTCCCAAGCTTGGGGATGCTACGTTTGATGAAGATGATATTTTTAGCCTCCCAAGTTTTGATATGCAAATTTGTTATGATGATAACATGCCTCCTACTTATGATGATTATATTGATGAAAGTGGGTTCGGAAGAGTGTCAATTTTAGGCGGTAGTAATCCCACTATTTTGGAGGATGTTGAATATTATTGTGATAATTATGAAAGTAGATTTGGAGAGGTCATGACTTTCTTTAGTAATGATTCCACTATCTTGGAAGAGGTTTCAATTGATTATGATCAGAACAAAGTTGCTACTTATGATGATTATTGTGATGACACTTATGCTATAAAATGTAGTGATGGTTATATTTATAGAACTTGTCATGATTATGATTACCCTTTTTATGAACATTACTCTTTTAATGTGGAAACAATTTATAGTATTCAAGTCTCTTATGATACTCCCACTATTTCGAATGAGAAGAATTTTGCTTACGTGGAGAGTAGTAAATTTTCTATGCTTGTAGATCGTGAAAAGAATGCTCTATGTGATGGTTATAATTGTTGAATTCATTCATGATGCTACTGAAAATTATTATGAGGGAGGAATATATGCTTTTAGGAATTGCAATAATATCAAGTTTCCTCTCTATGTGTTTAAATTTTTTAAGTTATGCTTGTTTTACCTTCCTATGCAAGTTGATTATTGTTCCCATAAGTTGTTTTCTCACAAAATCCCTATGCATAGGAAGTGGGTCAGACTTAAATGTGCTAGTCATATTCTTCATGATACTCTCTTTATGTTACAATTCTTATCTTTTATGTGACCATCGTTGAAATCATCATGCCTAGCTAGGGGCGTTAAACGATAGCGCTTGTTGGGAGGCAACCCAATTTTATTTTAGCTCCTTGCTTTTTGTTCCTGTTTAGTAATAAATTAATCATCTATCCTCTATTATGATTGTGTTTTTTATGTTTTAATTTATGTTTGTTCCAAGTAAATCCTTCAGGATCTTCTTGGGTGATTGTTATTTGATCTTGCTGTAGAAAACAGAAAGTATGCGCTCACGAGAATAATTTTCATGTTTTACCAGAGAGCGATAAAACACCAATTCCACTTGCAATAGATTAAATAAAAAATCCTATGACTTCCTAATTTCTCAGGATTTTTGGAGTTACAGAAGTATTCGAAACCTACAGATTACTACAGACTGTTCTGTTTTTGACAGATTATGTTCCCTATGTGTTGTTTGCTTATTTTGCTGAATCTATGAGTAGTATCGGAGGGTATGAACCATAGAGAAGTTATAATACAGTAGATATTACACCAATATGAATTTAGAATGAGTTCACAACAGTACCTAACTGGTGATTTCTTTTCTTATACTAACGGAGCTTACGAGTTTTCTGTTAAGTTTTGTGTTGTGAAGTTTTCAAGTTTTGGGTAAAGATTCGATGGACTATGGAATAAGGAGTGACAAGAGACTAAGCTTGGGGATGCACAAGTCACCCCAAGGTAATATTCAAGGAGAACCAAAAGCCTAAGCTTGGGTATGCCCCGGAAGGCATCCCCTCTTTCGTCTTCGTTCATCGGTAACTTTACTTGGTGCTATATTTTTATTCACCACATGATATGTGTTTTGCTTGGAGCGTCATTTTATTTTATTTTGTTTTGATTGCTGTTTGAATAAAATACCAAGATCTGAAATTCTTAAATGTTAGAATAGTCTTCACATAGTTGCATAATTATTCGACTACTCATTGATCTTCACTTATATCTTTCGGAGTAGTTTGTCATTTGCTCTAGTGCATCACTTATATCTTTTTAGAGCACGATGGTGGTTTTATTTTTATAGAAATAGATGAACTCTCATGCTTCACTTATATTATTTTGAGAGTCCTAAACAGCATGGTAATTTGCTTTGGTTATGAATTTAGTCCTAATATGATGGGCATCCAAGAGGGATATAATAAAAACTTTCATATAAAGTGCATTGAATACTAAGAGAAGTTTGATACTTGATGATTGTTTTGAGATATGGAGATGGTGATATTAGAGTCATGCTAGTTGAGTAGTTGTGAATTTGAGGAATACTTGTGTTGAAGTTTGTGATTTCCGTAGCATGCACGTATGGTGAACCGTTATGTGATGAAGTCAGAGCATGATTTATTTATTGATTGTCTTCCTTATGAGTGGAGGTCGGGGACGAGCGATGGTCTTTTCGTACCAATCTATCCCCCTAGGAGCATGCGCGTAGTTCTTTGTTTCAATAACTAATAGATTTTTGCAATAAGTATGTGAGTTCTTTATGACTAATGTTGAGTCCATGGATTATACGTACTCTCACCCTTCCACCATTGCCAGCCTCTATAGTACCGTGCAACTTTTGCCAGTACCATAAACTCACCATATACCTTCCTCAAAACAGCCACCATACCTACCTATTATGGTATTTCCATAGCCATTCCGAGATATATTGCCATGCAACTTTCCATCGTTCTGTTATTATGACACGCTTCATCATTGTCATATTGCTTTGCATGATCATGTAGTTGATATCATATTTCTGGCGAAGCCACCGTTCATAATTCTTTCATACATGTCACTCATGAGTCATTGCACAGCCCGGTACACCGACGGAGGCATTCATATAGAGTCATATTTTGTTCTAAGTATCGAGTTGTAATTCTTGAGTTGTAAGTAGATAAAAGTGTGATGATCATCATTATTTGAGCATTGTCCCATGTGAGGAAAGGATGATGGAGGCTATGATTCCCCCACAAGTCGGGATGAGACTCCGGACAAAAAATTAAAAAAAGAGAAAAAAGAGGCCATAAAAAAAAGAGAAGGCCCAAAAAAACAAAAAAAAATGAGAGAAAAAGAGAGAAGGGGCAATGCTACTATCCTTTTACCACACTTGTGCTTCAAAGTAGCACATGATCTTCATGATAGAGAGTCTCCTATGTTGGCACTTTCATATACTAGTGGGAATCTTTCATTATAGAACTTGACTTGTATATTCCAATGATGGGCTTCCTCAAAATGCCCTAGGTCTTCGTGAGCAAGCGAGTTGGATGCACACCTACTTTGTTTTTTTGAGCTTTCATACACATTTAGCTCTAGTGCATCCGCTGAATGGAAATCCCTACTCACTCACATTGATATCTATTGATGGGCATCTCCATAGCCCGTTGATACGCCTTGTTGATGTGATACTATCTTCTCCTTTTTGTCTTCTCCACAACCACCATTCTATTCCTCATATAGTGCTATATCCATGGCTCACGCTCATATATTGCGTGAAGTTTGAGAACATCAAAAGTATGAAACAATTGCTTGGCTTGTCATCGGGGTTTTGCATGATTTAAATATTTTGTGTGACGAAGATAGAGCATAGCCAGACTATATAATTTTGGAGGGATAGCTTTCTTAGGCCATGTTATTTTGAGAAGACATGATTGCTTTGTTAGTATGCTTGAAGTATTATTGTTTTTATGTCAATATTAAACTTTTGTCTTGAATCTTATGGATCTGAACATTCATGCCACAGTAAAGAGAATTACATAGAGAAATATGTTAGGTAACATTCCACATCAAAAATTCTATTTTTATCATTTACCTACTCGAGGACGAGCAGGAATTAAGGTTGGGGATGCTGATACGTCTCCAACGTATCTATAATTTTTGATTGTTTAATGCTATTATATTATCAACCTTGGATGTTTTATATGCATTTATATGCTATTTCATATGATTTTTGGGACTAACATATTAACCTAGAGCCAAGTGCCAGTTTCTGTTTTTTCCTTGTTTTAGAGTATCGCAGAAAAGGAAAATCAAATGGAGTCCAATTGACCTGAAACTTCACGGAATTTATTTTTGGAACGGAAGCAATCCAGGAGACTTGGAGTAGACGTCAGGGAAGCTTCGAGGGAGGCACGAGGCAGGGAGGCGCGCCAAGTATGTTTTAATTTGTGTTTGTGCCAAGTATGCGCTCACGAGAATATTTTTCATGTTTTACTAGAGAGCGATAAAATAACAATTCCACTGGCAGTAGATTAATAAACAAATTGACTAGGACTTCCTAATTTCTCAGGATTTTTGGAGTTACAGAAGTATTCGAAACCTACAGATTACTATAGACTGTTCTATTTTTGACAGATTCTGTTCCCTATGTGTTGTTTGCTTATTTTGATGAATCTATGAGTAGTATCGGAGGGTATGAACCATAGAGAAGTTGTAATACAGTAGATATTACACCAATATGAATTTAGAATGAGTTCAAAACAGTACCTAAGTGGTGATTTATTTTATTATACTAACGGAGCTTATGTGTTTTCTGTTAAGTTTTCAAGTTTTAGGTAAAGATTTGATGGACTATGGAATAAGGAGTGGCAAGAGCCTAATCTTGGGGATGCCCAAGGAACCCCAAGATAATATTCAAGGACAACCAAAAGCCTAAGCTTGGGGATGCCCCGGAAGGCATCCCCTCTTTCGTCTTCGTTCATCGGTAACTTTACTTGGAGCTATATTTTTATTCACCACATGATATGTGTTTTGCTTGGAGCGACATTTTATTTTCTTTTGTTTTGCTTGCTGTTTGAATAAAATACCAAGATCTGAAATTCTTAAATGTTAGAGAGTCTTCACATAGTTGCATAATTATTCGACTACTCATTGATCTTCACTTATATCTTTCAGAGTAGTTTGTCATTTGCTCTAGTGCTTCACTTATATATTTTTAGAGCACGGTGGTGGTTTTACTTTTATAGAAATAGATGAACTCTCATGCTTCACTTATATTATTTTGAGAGTCCTAAACAGCATGGTAATTTGCTTTGGTTATGAATTTAGTCCTAATATGATGGGCATCCAAGAGGGATAATAAAAACTTTCATATAAAGTGTATTGAATACTAAGAGAAGTTTGATACTTGATGATTGTTTTGAGATATGGAGATGGTGATATTAGAGTCATGCTAGTTGAGTAGTTGTGAATTTGAGGAATACTTGTGTTGAAGTTTGTGATTTCCGTAGCATGCACGTATGGTGAACCGTTATGTGATGAAGTCAGAGCATGATTTATTTATTGATTGTCTTCCTTATGAGTGGAGGTCGGGGACGAGCGATGGTCTTTTCGTACCAATCTATCCCCCTAGGAGCATGCGCGTAGTTCTTTGTTTCAATAACTAATAGATTTTTGCAATAAGTATGTGAGTTCTTTATGACTAATGTTGAGTCCATGGATTATACGTACTCTCACCCTTCCACCATTGCCAGCCTCTATAGTACCGTGCAACTTTTGCCAGTACCATAAACTCACCATATACCTTCCTCAAAACAGCCACCATACGTACCTATTATGGTATTTCCATAGCCATTCCGAGATATATTGCCATGCAACTTTCCATCGTTCTGTTATTATGACACGCTTCATCATTGTCATATTGCTTTGCATGATCATGTAGTTGACATCATATTTCTGGCGAAGCCACCGTTCATAATTCTTTCATACATGTCACTCATGAGTCATTGCACAGCCCGATACACCGACGGAGGCATTCATATAGAGTCATATTTTGTTCTAAGTATCGAGTTGTAATTCTTGAGTTGTAAGTAAATAAAAGTGTGATGATCATCATTATTTGAGCATTGTCCCATGTGAGGAAAGGATGATGGAGGCTATGATTCCCCCACAAGTCGGGATGAGACTCCGGACGAAAAATTAAAAAAAGAGAAAAAAGAGGCCATAAAAAAAGAGAAGGCACAAAAAAACAAAAAAAAATGTGAGAAAAAGAGAGAAGGGGCAATGCTACTATACTTTTACCACACTTGTGCTTCAAAGTAGCACCATGATCTTCTTGATAGAGATTCTCCTATGTTGTCACTTTCATATACTAGTGGGAATCTTTCATTATAGAACTTGGCTTGTATATTCCAATGATGGGCTTCCTCAAAATGCCCTAGGTCTTCGTGAGCAAGCGAGTTGGATGCACAACCACTTAGTTTCTTTTTGAGGTTTCATACACTTTTAGCTCTAGTGCATCCATTGCATGGCAATCCCTACTCACTCACATTGTTATCTATTGATGGGCATCTCCATAGCCCATTGATACGCCTAGTTGATGTGAGACTATCTTCTCCTTTTTGTCTTCTCCACAACCACCATTCTATTCCTCATATAGTGTTATATCCATGGCTCCCGCTCATATATTGCGTCAAGATTGAAAAAGTTTGAGAGCATCAAAAGTATGAAACAATTGCTTGCCTTGTCATCAGGGTTGTGCATGATTTAAATATTTTGTGTGATGAAGATAGAGCATAGGCGTACTATATGATTTTGTGGGGATAGCTTTCTTTGGCCATGTTATTTTGAGAAGACATGATTGCTTTGTTAGTATGCTTGAAGTATTATTGTTTTTATGTCAATATTAAACTTTTGTCTTGAATCTTATGGATCAGAACATTCACGCCACAATAAAGAGAATTACTTAGAGAAATATGTTAGGTAGCATTCTGTTGGGGAACGTAGTAATTTCAAAAAATTTCCTACGCACACGCAAGATCATGGTGATGCATAGCAACGAGATGGGAGAGTGTGATCTACATACCCTTGTAGATCGACAGCGGAAGCGTTAGCACAACGCGGTTGATGTAGTCGTACGTCTTCATGGCCCGACCGATCAAGCACCGAAACTACGGCACCTCCGAGTTCTAGCACACGTTCAGCTCGATGACGATCCCCGGACTCCGATCCAGCAAAGTGTCGGGGAAGAGTTCCGTCAGCACGACGGCGTGGTGACGATCTTGATGTACTGCTGTCGCAGGGCTTCGCCTAAGCACCGCTACAATATTATCGAGGTGTAATATCATGGAGGGGGGCACCGCACACGGCTAAGGAACGATCACGAAGATCAACTTATGTGTCATGGGGTGCCCCCGTATATAAAGGAGCAAGGGAGGAGGGGGCGTGCCAAGGGGAGTCCTACTCCCACCGGGAGTAGGACTCCCTCCTTCCTTGTTGGAGTAGGAGAAGGGGAAAGAGGGGGAGAGGAAGAAGGAAAAGGGGGCTGCACCCCTTGTCCAATTCGGACCAGAGGGGGGGCGCAGGCCTCCTTCCTTTTGGCCTGTCTCCTCTATTCCCGTATGGCCCAATAAGGCCCATATACTCCCCGGCGAATTCCCGTAACTCTCCGGTACTCCGAAAAATACCCGAATCACTCGGAACCTTTTCGAAGTCTGAATATAGTTGTCCAATATATCGATCTTTACGTCTCGACCATTTCGAGACTCCTCGTCATATCCCCGATCTCATCCGGGCTCCGAACTCCTTCGGTACATCAAAACTCATAAACTCATAATATAACTGTCATCGAAACCTTAAGCGTGCGGACCCTACGTGTTCGAGAACAATGCAGACATGACCGAGACATGTCTCCGGTCAATAACCAATAGCGGGACCTGGATGCCCATATTGGCTCCTACATATTCTACGAAGATCTTTATCGGTCAGACCACATAACAACATACGTTGTTCCCTTTGTCATCGATATGTTACTTGCCCGAGATTCGATCGTCGGTATCCAATACCTAGTTCAATCTCGTTACCGGCAAGTCTCTTTACTCGTTCCGTAATACATCATCTCGCAACTAACTCGTTAGTTGCAATGCTTGCAAGGCTTATGTGATGTGCATTACCGAGAGGGCCCAGAGATACCTCTCCGACAATCGGAGTGACAAATCCTAATCTCGAAATATGCCAACCCAACATGTACCTTTGGAGACACCTGTAGAGCTCCTTTATAATCACCCAGTTACGTTGTGACGTTTGGTAGCACACAAAATGTTCCTCCGGCTAACGGGAGTTGCATAATCTCATAGTCATAGGAACATGTATAAGTCATGAAGAAAGCAATAGCAACATACTAAACGATCGGGTGCTAAGCTAATGAAATGGGTCATGTCAATCAGATCATTCACCTAATGATGTGATCCCGTTAATCAAATAAAAACTCTTTGTCTATGGTTAGGAAACATAACCATCTTTGATTAACAAGCTAGTCAAGTAGAGGCATACTAGTGACACTTTGTTTGTCTATGTATTCACACATGTATTATGTTTCCGGTTAATACAATTCTAGCATGAATAATAAACATTTATCATGATATAAGGAAATAAATAATAACTTTATTATTGCCTCTAGGGCATATTTCCTTCAGTCTCCCACTTGCACTAGAGTCAATAATCTAGATCACATCGCCATGTGATTTAACATCAATAGTTCACATCTTTATGTGATTGGTCCACATCTCCATGTGACTAACACCCAAAGGGTTTACTAGATTCAATAATCTAGTTCACATTGCTATGTGATTAACACCCAAAGAGTGATCATGTTTTGCTTGTGAGAGAAATTTAGTCAACGGGCCTGCCAAGTTCAGATCCGTATGTATTTTGCAAAATTCTATGTCTACAATGCTCTGCACGGAGCTACTCTAGCTAATTGCTCCCACTTTCAATATGTATCCAGATTGAGACTTAGAATCATCTGGATCAGTGTTAAAAACTTGCATCGACGTAACCCTTTACGACGAACCTTTTTGTCACGTCCATAATCGAGAAACATATCCTTATTTCACTAAGGATAATTCTGACCGCTGTCCAGTGATCTACTCCTAGATCACTATTGTACTCCCTTGCCAAATCAGTGCAGGGTATACAATAGATCTGGTACACAGCATGACATACTTTATAGAACCTATGGCCAAGGCATAGGGAATGACTTTCATTCTCTTTCTATCTTCTGCCGTGGTCGGGCTTTGAGTCTTACTCAACTTCACACCTTGTAATATAGGCAAGAACTCTTTCTTTGACTGCTCCATTTCGAACTACTTCAAAATCTTGTCAAGGTATGTACTCATTGAAAAAACTTATCAAGCGTCTTGATCTATCTCTATAGATCTTGCAGCTCAATATGTAAGCAGCTTCACCAAAGTCTTTCTTTGAAAAATTCCTTTCAAACACTCCTTTATGCTTTACAGAATAATTCTACATTATTTCCGATCAACAATATGTCATTCACATATACTTATCAGAAATGTTGTAGTGCTCCCACTCACTTTCTTGTAAATACAGGCTTCACTGCAAGTCTGTATAAAACTATATGCTTTGATCAACTCATCAAAGTGTATATTCCAACTCCGAGATGCTTGCACCAGTCCACAGATGGATCGCTGGAGCTTGCACATTTTGTTAGCACCTTTCGGATTGACAAAACCTTCTGGTTGCATCGTATACAACTCTTCTTTAATAAATCCATTAAGGAATGCAGTTTTGTTTATCCATTTGCCAGATTTCATAAAATGCGGCAATTGCTAACATGATTCGGACAGACTTAAGCATAGATACGAGTGAGAAACTCTCATCGTAGTCAACACCTTGAACTTGTCGAAAAACCTTTTTGCGACAATTCTAGCTTTGTAGATAGTAACACTACTATCAGCGTCCGTCTTCCTATTGAAGATCCATTTAATCTCAATGGCTTGCCGATCATTGGGCAAGTCAATCAAAGTCCATACTTTGTTCTCATACATGGATCTCATCTCAGATTTCATGGCCTCAAGCCATTTCGCGGAATCTGGGCTCATCATCGCTTCCTCATAGTTCGTAGGTTCGTCATGGTCAAGTAACATGACCTCCAGAATAGGATTACCATACCACTCTGGTGCGGATCTCACTCTGGTTGACCTACGAGGTTTGGTAGTAACTTGATCCGAAGTTACATGATCATCATCATTATCTTCCTCACTAATTGGCGCAGGAGTCAGAGGAACAGATTTCTGTGATGAACTACTTTCCAATTATGGAGCAGGTACAGTTACCTCATCAAGTTCTACTTTCCTCCCACTCACTTCTTTCGAGAGAAACTCCTTCTCTAGAAAGGATCCATTCTTAGCAACGAATGTCTTGCCTTTGGATCTATGATAGAAGGTGTACCCAACTGTCTCCTTTGGGTATCCTATGAAGACACATTTCTCCGATTTGGGTTTCAGCTTATCATGATGAAACCTTTTCATATAAGCATCACAATCCCAAACTTTAAGAAACAACAACTTTGGTTTCTTGCCAAACCACAGTTCAGATTGTGTCGTCTCAACGGACTTAGATGGTGCCCTTTTTAACGTGAATGCAGCTGTCTTTAATGCATAACCCCAAAAACGATAGTGGTAGATCGGTAAGAGACATCATAGATTGTACTATATCCAATAAAGTACGGTTATGATGTTCGGACGCACCATTATGCTGTGGTGTTCCAGGTGGCATGAGTTTGTGAAACTATTCCACATTTGTTTTAATTGAAGACCAAACTCGTAACTCAAATATTTTACCTCTGCGATCATATCATAGAAACTTTTATTTTCTTGTCACGATGATTTTCCACTTCACTCTGAAATTCTTTGAACTGTTCAAATGTTTCAGACTTATGTTTCATCACGTAGATATCCCCATATCTGCTCAAATCATCTGTGAAGGTCAGAAAATAATGATACCTGCTGCAAGCCTTAATATTCATCGGACCACATACATCAGTATGTATGATTTCCAACAAATCTGTTGCTTGCTTCATTGTTCCGGAGAACGGCGTTTTAGTCATCTTGCCCATAAGGCATGGTTCGCAAGCATCAAGTGATTCATAATCAAGTGATTCCAAAAGCCCATCAGCATGGAGTATCTTCATGCGCTTTACACCAATATGACTTAAACGGCAGTGCCATAAATAAGTTGCACTATCATTATTAACTTTGCATCTTTTGGTTTCAATATTATGAATATGTGTATCACTATGATCGAGATCCAACGAACTTGTTTCATTGGGTGTATGACCATCGAAGGTTTTATTCATGTAAACAGAACAACAATTATTCTCTGACTTTAATGAATAACCGTATTGCAATAAACATGATCAAATCATATTCATGCTCAACGAAAAAACCAAATAACACTTATTTAGGTTCAACACTAATCCCGAAAGTATAGGGGAATGTGCGATGATGATCATATCAATCTTTGAACTACTTCCAACACACATCGTCACTTCACCCTTAACTAGTCTCTGTTTATTCTGCAACTCCTGTTTCGAGTTACTACTCTTGGCAACTGATCCAGTATCAAATACTGAGGGGTTGCTATAAACACTAGTAAAGTACACATCAATAACATGTATATCAAATATACTTTTGTTCACTTTGCCATCCTTCTTATCCGCCAAATACTTGGGGTAGTTCCGCTTCCAGTGACCAATCCCTTTGCAGTAGAAGCACTTAGTCTCAGGCTTAGGACTAGACTTGGGTTTCTTCACTTGAGCAGCAACTTGCTTGCCGTTCTTCTTGAAGTTCCCCTTCTACCTTTTGCCTTTTTTTGAAACTAGTGGTCTTGTCTACCATCAACACTTGATGTTTTTCTTGATTTCTACCTTCGTCGATTTTAGCATCACGAAGAGCTTGGGAATCGTTTCCATTATCCCTTGCATATTATAGTTCATCACGAAGTTCTAGTAACTTGGTGATGGTGACTAGAGAATTCTGTCAATCACTATTTGATCTGGAAGATTAACTCCCACTTGATTCAAGCGATTGTAGTACCCAGACAATCTGAGCACATGCTCACTGCTTGAGCGATTCTCCTCCATCTTTTAGCTATAGAACCTGTTGGAGACTTCATATCTCTCAACTTGGGTATTTGCTTGGAATATTAACTTCAACTCCTGGAACATCTCATATGGTCCATGACGTTCAAAACGTCTTTCAAGTCCCGATTCTAAGCCGTTAAGCATGGTGCACTAAACTATCAAGTAGTCATCATATTGAGCTAGCCAAACGTTCATAACGTCTCCATCTGCTCCTGCAATAGGTCTGTCACCTAGCGGTGCATCAAGGACATAATTCTTCTATGCAGCAATGAGGATAAACCTCAGATCACGGATCCAATCCGCATCATTGCTACTAACATCTTTCAACACAATTTTTCTCTAGGAACATATCAAAATAAACATATGAAAGCAACAACGCGAGCTATTGATCTACAACATAGATATGCTAATACTACCAGGACTAAGTTCATGATAAATTAAGGTTCAATTAATCATATTACTTAAGAACTCCCACTTAGATAGACATCCCTCTAATCCTCTAAGTGATCATGTGATCCAAATCAACTAAACCATAACCGATCATCACGTGAAATGGAGTAGCTTCCAATGGTGAACATCACTATGTTGATCATATCTACTATATGATTCACGCTCGACCTTTCGGTCTCAGTGTTCCGAGGCCATATCTGCATATGCTAGGCTCGTCAAGTTTAACCTGAGTATTCTGCGTGTGCAAAACTGGCTTGCACCCATTGTAGATGCATATTGCTATCGCACCCGACCGGTTCTCCCATCACATGGTCGTCTCGCCAACTATTGCTCTTGCAACTATTGCTATCGCATAGCGATAAAGTAAAGCAATTATTTGGCGCTTGCATCTTATGCAATAAAGAGACAACCATAAGGCTTTTGCTAGTTGCCGATAATTTCAACAAAACATGATCATCTCATACAACAACTTATATCTCATCACGTCTTGACCATATCACATCACAACATGCCCTGCAAAAACAAGTTAGACGTCCTCTACTTTGTTGTTGCAAGTTTTACGTGGCTGCTACGGGCTTAGCAAGAACCGTTCTTCCCTACGCATCAAAACCACAACGATAGTTTGTCAAGTTGGTGCTGTTTTAACCTTCGCAAGGACCGAGCGTAGCCACACTCGGTTCAACTAAAGTTGGAGAAACTATCACCCGCTAGCCACCTTTGTGCAAAGCACGTCGGGAGAACCGGTCTCGCGTAAGCGTACGCGTAATGTCGGTCCGGGCCGCTTCGTCCAACAATACCGCCGAAACAAAGTATGACATGCTGGTAAGCAGTATGACTTATATCGCCCACAACTCACTTGTGTTCTACTCGTGCATATAACATCAACACATAAAACCTAGGCTCGGATGCCACTGTTGGGGAACGTAGTAATTTCTAAAATTTTCCTACGCACACGCACGATCATGGTGATGCATATCAACGAGATGGGAGAGTGTGATCTACGTACCCTTGTAGATCGACAGCGGAAGCGTTAGCACAACGCGGTTGATGTAGTCGTACGTCTTCACGGCCCGACCGATCAAGCACCGAAACTACGACACCTCCGAGTTCTAGCACACGTTCAGCTCGATGACGATCCCCGGACTCTGATCCAGCAAAGTGTCGGGGAAGAGTTCCGTCAGCACGACGGCGTGGTGACGATCTTGATGTACTGCTGTCGCAGGGCTTCGCCTAAGCACCGCTACAATATTATCGAGGTGTAATATCATGGAGGGGGGCACCGCACACGGCTAAGGAACGATCACGAAGATCAACTTGTGTGTCATGGGGTGCCCCCTGCCCCCGTATATAAAGGAGCAAGGGAGGAGGGGGCGGCCGGCCTAGGAGGGGGCGCGCCAAGGGGAGTCCTACTCCCACCGGGAGTAGGACTCCCTCCTTCCTTGTTGGAGTAGGACAAGGGGAAAGAGGGGGAGAGGAAGAAGGAAAAGGGGGCTGCGCCCCTTGTCCAATTCGGACCAGAGGGGGGGCGCATGCCTCCTTCCTTTTGGCCTCTCTCGTCTATTCCCGTATGGCCCAATAAGGACCATATACTCCCCGGCGAATTTCCGTAACTCTCTGGTACTCCGAAAAATACCCGAATCACTCGGAACCTTTCCGAGGTCTGAATATAGTCGTCCAATATATCGATCTTTATGTCTCGACCATTTCGAGACTCCTTGTCATATCCCCGATCTCATCCGGGACTCCGAACTCCTTCGGTACATCAAAACTCATAAACTCATAATATAACTGTCATCGAAACCTTAAGCGTGCGGACCCTACGGGTTCGAGAACAATGTAGACATGACCGAGACACGTCTCCGGTCAATAACCAATAGCGGGACCTGGATGCCCATATTGGCTCCTACGTATTCTACGAAGATCTTTATCGGTCAGACCACATAACAACATACGTTGTTCCCTTTGTCATCGGTATGTTACTTGCCCGAGATTCGATCGTCGGTATCCAATACCTAGTACAATCTCGTTATCGGCAAGTCTCTTTGCTCGTTCCGTAATACATCATCTCGCAACTAACTCATTAGTTGCAATGCTTGCAAGGCTTATGTGATGTGCATTACCGAGAGGGCCTAGAGATACCTCTTCGACAATCGGAGTGACAAATCCTAATCTCGAAATACGCCAACCCAACATGTACCTTTGGAGACACCTATAGAGCTCCTTTATAATCACCCAGTTACGTTGTGACGTTTGGTAGCACACAAAATGTTCCTCCGGCAAACGGGAGTTGCATAATCTCATAGTCATAGGAACATGTATAAGTCATGAAGAAAGCAATAGCAACATACTAAACGATCGGGTGCTAATCTAATGAAATGGGTCATGTCAATCAGATCATTCACCTAATGATGTGATCCCGTTAATCAAATAACAACTCTTTGTCAATGGTTAGGAAACATAACCATCTTTGATTAACGAGCTAATCAAGTAGAGGCATACTAGTAACACTCTGTTTGTCTATGTATTCACACATGTATTATGTTTCCGGTTAATACAATTCTAGCATGAATAATAAACATTTATCATGATATAAGGAAATAAATAATAACTTTATTATTGCCTCTAGGGCATATTTCCTTCACATTCCACATCAAAAATTCTGTTTTGATCATTTACCTACTCGAGGACGAGCAGGAATTAAGCTTGGGGATGCTGATACGTCTCCAACGTATCTATAATTTTTGATTGTTGCATGCTATTATATTATCAACCTGGGATGTTTTATATGCATTTATATGCTATTTTATACGATTTTTTGGGACTAACCTATTAACCTAAAGCCCAGTGCCAGTTTCTGTTATTTCCTTGTTTCAGAGTATCGCAGAAAAGGAAAATCAAATGGAGTCCAATTGACCTGAAACTTCACGGAACTTATTTTTGGAACGGAAGCAATCCAGGAGACTTGGAGTAGACGTCAGGGAAGCTTTGAGGGAGGGACGAGGCAGGGAGGCGCGCCCTACCCCCTCGTGGCCCCTCGTGGCTCCCCTGACCGACTTCTTTCGCCTATATATATATATCCATATACCCTAAAAACATCGGGGAGTAGAATAGATCGGGAGTTCCATCGCCAGAAGCCTCCGTAGCCACCGAAAACCAATCTAGACCCGTCCCGGCACCCTACCGGAGGGGGGGGGGGATCCCTCTCCGGTGGCCATCTTCATCATCCCGTCGCTCTCTATGACGAGGAGAGAGTACTTCTCCCTCGGGGCTGAGGGTATGTACCAGTAGCTATGTGTTTTGTCTCTCTCTCTCTCTCGTGTTCTTGAGGTGTCACAATCTTGATGTATCGCGAGCTTTGCTATTATAGTTGGATTGTCGGTGTCAAAACCGGCGGATCTCGGGTAGGGGGTCCCGAACTGTGCGTCTAGGCCGGATGGTAACAGGAGACAGGGGACACTTTGTTTTACCCAGGTTCGGGCCCTCTCGATGGAGGTAAAACCCTACTCCTGCTTGATTAATATTGATGATATGGGTAGTACAAGAGTAGATCTACCACGAGATCAAGGAGGCTAAGCCCTAGAAGCTAGCCTATGGTATGATTGTGTATGGAGTTGATTCTGTGCTACGGACTACAACCCTCCGGTTTATATAGACACCGGATAGGGTTAGGGTTACATAGAGTCGGTTACAATGGTAGGAGATCTTGAATATCCGCATCGCCAAGCTTGCATTTCACGCCAAGGAAAGTCCCCTCCGGACACGGGACGAAGTCTTCAATCTTGTATCTTCATAATCCAGGAGTCCGGCTGAAGGTATAGTCCGGCTACCCGAACACCCCCTAATCCAGGACTCCCTCAGTAGCCCCTGAACCAGGCTTCAATGACGACGAGTCCGGCACGCAAATTGTCTTCGGCATTGCAAGGCAGGTTCCTCCTCCAAGTCCTTCACAGAAGATTGTAATCACCAAGAGTAGTGTCTGGCTCTGTAAAATGAGTTTCCACATATTGCCATAAAGAGAATAATATTAGCACAAATCAAATCTGCTGACGTATCCTGCAGTGCGCCATCACACTACAAACAAGTCCTTTACTCGAATCGTTTTTATTTTTCCACCTCAGCATGTTTTGCGAGGCGGTTTCCTTGGCATGTCTTGTCAAAGCAGACATCATGTACCCTTTTTACGGGATTCTCATCAATACGGACATGGGTAACCCAACCGCGCCATTTATCACGGCGCTCGGGAGGCAAGCGAGTTTTATTAGGCAGGTGGGGACGCATAACCGCATCCGCCTATATAAGGGGATAAGAATCCACCCTTTTCACCTACGCCTTCTTCCTCCCTTGCCTATCCATCTCTCGCGCACCCGAGCTCCAGCGCCCAAGCCTGCACTTCCCACCTCAACCTTCTCCAGCAATGTCCGGAGCGGGAGGCAAATGGATGGTCTCCTCCGTTAAGGAGGGAAAAATCAAGAAGCTAAGGAAGGCCGGGTATCTGTCCAAGGACATCGCGTACCGGCTTCCCGAGGAGGGGCAGCTCATCCCCACCCCAAGGCCCCATGAGACGGTGGTTTTTCTCCTCCATTTCCTCCGCGGACTGGGTTTTCCACTCCACCCATTCGTCCGGGGGCTCATGTTCTACTACGGCCTAGATTTCCATGATCTGGCTCCGAACTTCATCCTCAACATCTCGGCGTTTATCGTCGTGTGCGAGGCTTTCCTCCGCGTTCCCCCCATTTCGGCCTCTGGCTCAAGACTTTCAACGTCAAGCCCAAGGTGGTGCGCGGCAGCCAGGCAGAGTGCGGAGGCGCTATGGCGGGCAAGATGGCCAATGCCCTATGGTTCGAGGGCTCTTTTGTGGAGACCCTAAAGGGATGGCAATCCGGGTGGTTCTACATCACCGAGCCACGCGATCCGGAATGGACCGCGGCCCCCGAGTTCCGATCCAGACCCCCCACGCGGCTTGTGTCCTGGAAAGAGATGGGCCTGTCATGGGGTGATGAAAAAGAGGTGACCGGATTTCAAACATGCATCCGGTCCCTGGTGAACAAGCCAGTCCGGCTAGTTAATATAATCCAGGTTATGCTTGTCCGCCGGATCCTCCCGTGCCAACAACAGGATTTCAATCTGTGGGAGTTCGACCCGGCGCAGCACCAAACCCTCAACAGGCTATTCGACACGACATATGAAGACGCCTGGAAGGTGCTATTCAAGGGCGCCGAGGCTCCCGCATCCGCTTACGAGGACTGCGGATACAGCTCGCAGCGTCACGCTAGCAAGGTATGCCATCTACACCCTTCACAGGATGTTTAAGCCTTTTTTCATAGTTTGACACTATGCGGGATCTGAACTCCCTTACCTTTGACAGGCTTGGAGGGCGATAGCCGAGCCGATTAATTGTCCGGCTCCACTGCCCGAAGATCCAGCCCCAGCTTTACTGGTGAAGCTGCTAGCCCTGGCGCCTTATGTGGTGCTGGAGAAGAAGGCCAAGAAGAAGTAGACCACGGGGACTCGAAAGAGTGCCCGCAACATGGTGGTGTCGGACTCGTCATCTGACGAGTCCGAGGCGCCCTCCTCTCGCGAGAACGAGGAGGAGGAAGAAGAAAACTCTCCCCCTCCAGTGGAAGGAGGAGAGAAGAGGAAGGCCGCCCCAACGGGGGAGGCCGAGGGGTCCAGGAAATGGAAGACCCCTCCGCCGGACTACACCACTGACGCCGAAGAGGGCGAAGAGGAGTGGCCGGATAGGACCAAGCGTCCGGCGAAATCGTAAGTTCGGGTATCAGAGTAACTCATGATGTTCCTTTATTGCGCAGCTTTCCCTAATGTCGAATGTAATCATGCAGCCCGCCCCGAGCCGCACTCAACGGTTCGTCGAGCGGCTCCCTGGATTCATCGGACGTGAACTCTGTTCCGCCCGCTATCTCCCCCCGCACTGCGGATGACGCCAAAGTGGCGTCGCAACGAGCTTCGGGGCAGGAGGAGGTGGTCCTGGAGGGGCCGCAAGGCGACCTCCCGGACCCCAGGAGTGAAGGGGACAAGACCCCTCAGGGCTCCATGTCCGGCTTTAAGCCGGACACTGTGCCGGAATCTTCAGCAATTCCGGACCGCGGCAGGCGAACTCCTTCCAAGAGGAGCAAGCCTTCTGAGCCGACAGCCTCCGTCCAACCAGAGGCGCCGGATAATCTGCTGGAGGTGCTTGAAGGCGCCTCCATCGACGAGGAGCACCGTACTATTATGAGTACGGTGATTCGGAAGGTTCAGACCGCCAAGAGCGGGCTGAATGAAGCTTGCGCTGGCCTCCTAACAGGCTTCAAGGTAAGTAAAAATATGTAAAAATATTACCGCATAGACAGTAGCCCCTGATGCTCTGTTTGGCATCCGGAAAGGAAAGCTGAATAGAGGATCTATCAAATTTCGCAGGAGTCTAACAATAAAGAGTCAATATGCGTATGCAGGCTTCGCTGCTAGCCACCGCGGCACTGACTGCGGAGGTGGATACCCTAAAACAGGGACTCGAGCGGTCCGAGCAAGAGCTCAGCCTTGCCAAGCAGGAGCTCGAGGAGAAAGAAGGTAGGAAATACCTTATAAAAAGATGCCTATAGAGAGGCGTGATTGCAAAAAATAACAGGATTGAACTACTTATTGTAGGGGCCACGACTGAGGTGGCGACCCTCAAGCAGGCGCTATCCGAGGCCGAAAAGAAAACGGCCGCGGAGCACACCGAGCGAGAGAAACTTGGGTCTCAGGTCGGCGAGATGCAGCAAGAGCTTCAGGCTCTCATGAAAAAACATGAGAGTTTGGAGCTTGAGTCGAAGACCCAAGCGTCCGAGCTCGCGATGGCCCTCAATACTACCAAGTCTGCCAAGGCCGAAGCCCAAAAGGCCCTCCGAGAATTGGAGGATTTGAAAAAGATAGCAGCGGGTAAGGCATTCTTTATGCAAAGCAGAAATATAAAAGTAAACTACTTGTTACTTACCCGAATCTGGAGTTCTCCAGGGGCATTCAAAGATCTTCCCTGCAGCGTATCTGATGCCGCCGCATTCTACCGAGCTGAAGAGGGTAGCTCGACGGAGAAGGTGTTCTGGTCTCAGTATGCTGAGGCCGGACACCCTGTGCCCTTGAGCGACCAGCTGAAACAGCTGGTCGAACTCCACAAGGCGGCCGAACAAGCCATGAAGGGCTTCATAGTTCGGCTATGGCCCGGAGAGGCCCTTCCTGGGAGCTACTTCGGGCTGGTGCGGCGGCTGGTGGAGGCCTGTCCAAGGCTCGAGGTCATCAAGCGCTCTGTCTGCATCGAAGGTGCCCGTAGGGCCCTTGCCCGTGTAAAGGTGCACTGGGGTAAGCTGGACGGCGAGAAGCTTGTGACGGACGGGCCGCCGCCGGGGAAGGAGCATCGCAAGCCAGAGAACTACTATAAGGATGTTCTTGCGGGTGCCCGCCTTGTGGCAGATGAGTGCACCAAGGATGTAATTTTTGAATGAATTCGCTCGTGTTTATCTTGTGCGCTGAAAACTTGTTCATATGCGCTAAGCAATGATTATTGAATTTAAAATATTATTTTCTGTGCGGCCGTTTATCAAAAATTGAGAGATGGCCAGTCCTCGGCTTCTGCCCCCATGCCACGAGTGCTGGGGTGTTCGGTGATAAATCTGGGCGCTCTTTTTCCCATGGTTGGGTCCTTCGAGGGAGGCGCTCAGCACGACGAACCAGGCAAATGGACTATAATGCTTGAACACTCTCACTTAGCCATAGAACGTTATAATTTTAAATTTCAGTGATGCCCCTAGTTCGGAAGACCGAATTCGGGGCGCTATCCACGCCTAGGCTGGGGTCATCCAGCTCCTCGCTCGAAGCGGCATAAGCCTTTAGGGACTCAAAAAACCTCTCGAACAGCGACCGGTCTCTCGCCTCATCATGACAGTCAGTTTTAGCTTTCTCCACTGAGGTGCTTAACCCAGCTCAACCGGGGCACAATCGCAGTGGTTCTCCTAGTGCTACCTTAGCCGATATAGCGGAACGTAAGGCACCAAAACATAGGAGCCAGGCAAACCCAACTATTGACCCAAATCATGATTCGGAGCCGATGCATATAGTGCTATAAGTTCGGGGTGCCGCACTTGTTAAAGTGTACGGACTTCTCACACCATATTAAAGGGTACCGAAGCCCCTGGCGTACTTGCCGTACCACATTGTACGGGCGCAACATGTCATTAATGAGCATATATATGAAAAGAGTAATGCAAAAAATAGACAAAAAGCTAGGCATTGTTTATGGAGAGGCTATTTATCAAAGCCGAATGATACAGATTGTGCGATAAGCAAAAGATATTGGACTATTCAGTATGTCCTGACTAGGGGCAGGCCGCGGAATTATATATAAAGTAGGTATATCGCTCGTAACAGAGACCACCTGGGAGTTCCATGATGCGGCATGGCTTGTCTGCCTTCCTGGATCTTGCATCGTTTGTGCGGCAACCTAATTGCCGAACAGGTCGTCCGAAGTATGGAGTCCTGAAAGTAAGAAAAAATTAAAAAAGGAATCCGGCAGCCCCTGGTACGTTTTACGCCGTATGTTGGGCTTCTACACCTGGTATGACGCCTTTAAAGGTCATTCTTGTGGGTTTGATCCTTGAGGGATCTATGCCCATTTTCCGCACTGTGTCCTGATAAAGCAGGTTCAGGCTACTGCCGCCGTCCATGAGGACTCTTGTGAGGTGAAATCCGTCGATGATTGGGTCGAGAACCAATGCGGCGAAGCCGCCGTGATGGATGCTAGTGGGATGGTCCCTTCGATCAAAAGTGATCGGGCAGGAGGACCATGGGTTGAACTTTGGGGCGACTGGCTCCATCGCGTATACGTCCCGTATCGCACGCTTCCGCTCCCGCTTGGGAATGTGGGTTGCGTATATCATGTTCACCGTCCGCACTTGTGGGGGAAAGCCCTTCTGTCCATTGTTGTTCGGCGGCTTGGGTTCCTCGTCGTCGCTGTGCAGCCCCTTGTCTCTGTTTTCGGCTCTTAACTTGCCTGCCTACTTGAACACCCAACAATCCCTGTTGGTGTGATTGGCTGGCTTTTCGGGGGTGTGAAAGTGCGTTATATCGACTAGAGGGGGGGTGAATAGGCGATTTTTATGAAAGTCTTCAAAACGTGGAAGTTATGAAGACAAACAGTAGAGATATGCCTATTACTATGCAGCGGAAGGTAGACTACACTAGGCAAGCCATGGTCAAATTTTCAATAGAGTGAAAGCACGATGACAAATAGTTGCAGTGTAGTGAGGATCAGGTAGGAAGATATTATGAAGCCAAACAGAACATACATTCACGTTGTGAAGACAAAAGATAGAGCAAACATGCAATGACTTCACAATGAGTAACAGTAAGTAAAAGGAAGTGAAGATGAAACCAGTGAGTCATTGAAGACAATGATTTGTTGGACCAGTTCCAGTTGCTGTGACAACTGTACGTTTGGTTGGAGCGGCTAGGTATTTAAACCTTAGGACACACAGTCCCGGACACCCAGTCCTGAACACGCAGCTCAGGACACCCAGTCCTCACAGTATTCTCCTTGAGCTAAGGTCACATAGACCTCGCCCAATCACTCTGGTAAGTCTTCAAGGTAGACTCCCAAACCTTCACAGACTTCGTTCACCGGCAATCCACAATGTCTCTTGGATGCTCAGAACGCGACGCCTAACCGGCTGGAGGATAAACAGTCCTCAAGTGTAATAAGTCTTCAGATCACTCAGATAAGAAGACTTAAGTGATGCCCAATTCTCTCTGGCTCTGGGTGGTTAGGGCTTTATCCTCGCTAGGTATTCTCTCTCTCAAAGGCTTCGAGGTGGGTTGCTCTCAAACGACAAAAGCCGTGCACTGAATCTGAGCAGCCAACCGTTTATGGTTGTAGGGGGTGGACTATTTATAGCCACTTGGCAACCCGACCTGATTTGTCCGAAATGACCCTGAGTCACTAAGGAACTGACACGTGTTTCAACGGTCAGATTTCAAACCCACACGACAACTTTACTTGGGCTACAAGCAAAGCTGACTTGTCCGACTCTGGACAAGATTTGCTCTCATAGTCTTCACTTGAAGACATAGGTTTTTAATTAGGAATCACTTCAGTCATTCTGACTGGTTCTCTTGGACCCCACTTAACAGTATGGTGGTTCCTATGACTCAACACAAAATGAAAGAGAACTATGAAAGATCTACGTCTTCGAGTTCCATAGGCTTCACGTGGTGTCTTCTCTTGTCATAGTCTTCAATGTGAATATCTTCATATACCACCATTGACTTCAATGTCTTCGTACATTTTTAGGGGTCAGCTCTGGTAGGAAAACCAAATCAAAGAGGGACTTCTACCTGTGTTATCCTGCAATTCTCACAAACACATTAGTCCCTCAGCTAGGTTTGTCGTCAATACTCCAAAACCAACTAGGGGTGGCACTAGATGCACTTACAATCTCCTCCTTTTTGGTGATTGATGACAAACTAGTTGAAGTTTTCAACGGGGAATATAATCTGTGAAATTTTAAAGGATAAGGAATTGTCTTCATAAGTTGCAAGGGCTCCCCCTTGCTTTTGGAATGCAAATGCACATAGCAGGTTGTACTTGTGGAGATCCACTTCACCTTATGATGACATTCCACTATGCATGTGAAAGTATATGTAGATAATGACATGCATAATGAAAAATGGACGTCTGCAGAATGATCTAAGTGCGGAATTTATCGTCGCACAAGCGGAATTTATCATCGCAAAACAAGTTGGCAAATAAGTAGCAGACGACCATCGAGTTTAAGTGTTACAACTCAAAGAACCAAATGTAGCAAAACGAGAGTTGTAAGCACGAAGCAAAATATAAAGCACCCGCCCATATGGACCCACTTGAAGACTATCAACCTCATATGCTTCTCCCCCTTTTGTCAGTGAGGACCAAAAAGGTTTGAAGACATAGAGCATCTACTCGGTCCCATGAGGAGTAGGTGAAGTAGCAGGGTCTTTGGTGGTGTGTGGCGGTGCAGACGAACTTGGAGCAGTATCGATGTGTGCTGAAGGAGGTGGCGGTGAAGTAGCATCATCTTCATCCTCGATAACTCTGGCAGTCACTGTGGCAGTAGAGGAAGAAAACTCAGAGTCTTCAAGGGATGGTGTTCCTCGCAGCACAGCCCTTCGAGGAGGTGTGGAGTCAAACTTGAATCGCTCAGTGAAGCCATCCTCTAGAAGATCAGCTTCAGAACACATCATCGTTAGCCCTTTCCATGTATGACGACAGGTTTCATGGGTAACGAAAGCATTCTTTGTGGCAAGATTTTGAATGCGATTAACATCCACCAAGAGGCTTTTCATCTGACGCTTCAGCCAGCCATGATGCCTATCCTGTTTTTGATGAAGGGCCACAAGAAGCTCTCAGTCATTGAGAACACGAGTGCGCTTCTTGGGTCTTGGAGCAGTTGTGCTGTCAATGGCTTCAGTGGAAGCAGGGCGTGGTGCATGTGTAGTGCCAGCCAAAGGATACACCCGAGAGACTGCTTCAACTCCTTCAATGTTTTGAGTGAAGCTCTGGTGTTCTGCATTCTGAAGACTTAGAGGTTGCTTGGCAGGCTCAGGATAGATGGCTTCAGCAGAGGTATCCACATCAGGCAAGAAGATACGATGGTTGCGGGCTGAGGGCTGATACGAGATAGCAGAGTGAAGTTTGATCAGCCGCATTACCCAAGGGGCGTAGAACTTCAAACCAAACAAATCAGAGCCAGATGCAGCAAGTTGGCGTATGAAGAAGTCCTGTGCATTGAAGCATTTGCCATGAAGGATGCAGAATATCAAAGTCTTCATTGCACCCTCAATCTTGGCATTTGGAGAGTGTCCTTTAATGGGCCAGAGAGTCCGCCTGATGATGTGATAGATGGTTCTTGGCAGATACTCAAGGTCTTCAACGAAGAACTCTGTGGGATAAGTAGCATCTTGGGGCAATGGCTTCATCATGCTGAGCATCTGACTCATATTAGGTTCAGGCCTCTGAAAGATGCTCTCAATAGCTTCAGTATGCAGCTGACAGCCTTGCTCGAAGAGATCTCCAGGAGTGGGCAAGCCAGTGAGTTCAATGATGTCAAATGCATTGGCTTCGTGATGAACATTTCCGATCATCCACTCCAAGACCCAATTCTTCGGATCCCTGTTGTACCGTCGGATGTGGAGTGTGGCATAGAATTGGAGCAGCAGCTCTTCATTCCAATGCTCTTGGTCAGTTATGAATGGCAGCAGTCCAACTTGCTTGAAGAAATCCAAAGCTTCTTCTAGGCAGGGCAGAGCAGCTATAGCTTCAACGTCAAGGCGCTTGTGTGGGAAGATGCGACCTTGGTTGTACAGTATGCATGAGTAATAGCTTCGCTGAGGATAGCTCCAGAACCGATCTGATGAAATCCTTTCCCTTGAGTAGGGGTTCTTGGAGCTATTGAAGAATGTATTGTCTGCCCTGAAGACATTGATGTTGAAGGAGCCAGGTGCTGATGCAGGACCTGGGAACCTTCGCAGTCTTGGGATTGGCTTCTGTACCTGAGGCCTGTGCTCAACATGATAGTCGAACTGGGGACCGGCAGCAGACTCAGGAATAGAAGTGTCAGGATCAGTGGCTTCGCTGTCTTCTGATGCTTTTGGTGGGGAGGGCTCCACATTAGCTTCATTGTTAATTGTGGCAGCCTCACGATTTGCATCCTCCACTTGACGAGCTGGAGGATCGGACACAAGCACGTTCTTTGTAAGAACTGCTTCTTGGTGAGACGAGGGGACTTGTGGTACTTCTTCGTCTTCGGCTGATGCAGCCGGAATGTCTTCAGCAGAGACGTGAGGCCTTGGACCTTTGCGAAGCCTACGCAGTGCGGGCGATGCCTGTGGAGTTTGAGTGGGCTGGGCGTCATTGTCTTCTTCCTCTTGTGGGCGATCCGCCCATGAGGCATCCCGGGCAATTGGCGTCAATGGACGACCAATGCTGATGAGTTTGTTGTTGTCTTGCTGAGGAAGGACTGCATCATCTTCTACATTGTCATGTTGACCAATGTCTTCAGCAGTGATGGGATCAGCTGCTGGAATGTCTTCAGCTTCATGAGCCTCTGTGGAAGCAGGCTCATGGACAGTCAGCTGGCGTTCAGCTTCAGGATAGACCATAGAAATGGGTTCAACCATCAAGGGCTCTGTGGGAGCAGCCCGATCTTTCTTGGTCTTCCTCTTCTTCTTAGAGGGGGCAGTTGCAGATGCTTCAGGATATTTTCTCTTCCTTGCTTCAGCCTCAGCAGTCTTGGTCTTCTTGAGCTCTGAGGCGGTTGACCTACTCTTTGGCTTCGAGCCAGTCATTGCAGTTGGGAAGACAATCGAAACTTCTTTTTGCCTTGGTGCGTCGGGTTCAGCCTTAGAAGGCTTCTTCTTCTTCTTCGCGGCCATCCTGGGGTCGATGCCAGGACGCCCAAGTGCCTTGTGTTTTTTAGCCTCATTATAGGCTTGCACACATCTGTCAGCCAGAGTCTTCATGCGCTCACGCGAACCCTGAGCTTCTGCGCGTTTCTTTAGAAAGTTTTCCTTGAGCTCGTGCATCATGATCTTGAAGTTCTTCACTTCTTGCACACTGAGCTTGGCCATATGCTTCTTGAACTGAGCTTTTTCATAGTCAATCTTCTGCTTCAGTTCAACAATGCACTGTGTGATGGCTAGTTCTGAAGCAATGGCTCCTTGGAAGGCGACACTAAGGCCAATGGGTAGCTGCAGATCATCAAAGCTGATGTTTGGTGTGTCAAACCACTCATCAATGAAGTTGTGGATGATGGTGACGTCAAAGAGCGGCAGATCATTGAAGATTTCTGCTTTTTCTTTGCTCTTGATGAGTTGCTCAAGAGCGTCATCTGCTAGGTCTTCATCACTTGACAGGGCAATGTCATCATTGCGCAGAATGGCAGCAGCTGTGAGCTCTTGGCCGCTGTGTGGTAGAGGCACCTTGGCCTTCTGGGGCTTTGAGATGCGTGATAAGTCTTCAGACGGCACACTGTCTTCAGGAGGTGCAGTTGCCAGTGGCTTCGCCCTTGAAATTTTGGGTGAAGGGGCAGGCTTTGAAGCTTTAGGCTTATTCATCTTCTTTGGCTTCAGCACTGCAGGAGCTTCTTCTGATTCAGAGTCAGCTGGAGGCTCATTCACTGCAGTCCCTTGAACTAAGACGCGGGTGATGAGGCCTTCAAGGTTGGCATAAGGACCGATGACATTGGGTTCTGCTTCTCGTGTGCCATCTGCCCTTGGTGCTGAGGGACCAGGGTTGAAGTCTAACCCAAATTTCTTCTTGTTCTACTTCACTAAATTTTGGGCAAACTGAAAGTTGCGCTTGAACAGATTGTCGTCACGATACCAGAGTAGTGACGACGGATGTGCATTAGCAGGCTATGGCCCACGGACCATGCATGGATAGAAGCCTTGGGCAATGGCTTCATCTCTGGACCTGGGTAGAAGATTCTTGTATAGGATGTCTCCCCACGGTCTTTTGATGGCACTTTTCTCAGCATACTCTTGGGTTGTGAAGCGGTATTTGAACAATTGTTCTGCCCAATATCGTCGAATCCATTGGATTCGGGTCTTGCGCTGACTGTAATTCTCTTCAGGATCTGTCTTGTACATTTCTGCGAGTTCATCTGGCAGATCTCTGGATGTTCCGCCACGACGCTATCTGCCCCCTTCCTTGCTGCTTTCTCTGAAGCCATAAACTTTAACTTGAAAGGCTTCAAGACGTTCAAAGGCTTCAAAGGCTTTCTCTTGCTGGACCAACAGGAACTGGCTTCAGGAGAATTTATGTGATGCTGTAAGAATTCTGCAAATGAATGCAGACTATGAGAACCAAATGATTCTCCCACGGACATGTACCTGTGACAGCATTAAGGTGTGAGGGAAGGGGAAGAGGTCATATGCATTCTCACAAGATTTGGAAGATAAATCAGTTTAGAAGACATTGACCTCATCCTGCGCAGACATTCACTCATAGATAAGAAGTTGGTTCCAGATTTGTACGAATCCACAGATCAGTACAAGTGAGGAATCTAACTACTTTGTGAAGCACAAGTGAATATCCTAGGCATGTTATGAGATGCAGTATGAGGGAGATCTAACTTGTGTGAACAGAAACTGCTTGTCGTAGAAAGTGATAAGTTCATAGGATCAACAGTGCTGTAAAAGGGAGTTTTATTTACCACACCAAGAACTGCTAGACGGAGTGGGAGATGAGGCCGAGCAGTTCAATCTTCCATGCCCTAACTTGGCGACGGAGGACACCTACGGCGACGGCGGAGAGGACGATGTCCGCGATCGGCGTGAAGACGGCGTCGGAGAGGTTGCGGCAGCGAAGCGCTTCGTCGCCGGCGTCGTCGAGGGCTAGCGGTGGCGCTAGGGTTCGTGCGAAGGTGGAAGAAGGGATAATGACCGCTGTAAGTGTGTATTTATAGGTACAGGGGCGGCACTGCGCTATTACACAGGTGCCCCTGGCGATTCGCATCTGAGTGACACGTGGTCATCATGCAGAATTTGGGGTTTGTTCCACGTCCCACGCACGCCTGGATTGTCGGGTGGTCATTCCTACTTCTCCGGATTTCATGTGGATGAATGAGCATTGAAAACGGACTTAAAGGTTGTCTCTGTGTCTTCTGCTGTCAAGGGCGCAGAGAAGACATTCGACAGTTTCAATAGAATGCATATGACTTGGAGAGATAGAATTTGAGATAGAAAGCATAGAGAGGTTAGGGTCCGATCACATTCACTTAGTTCAAAAGATTCAAACAAGAAGACATAGCTATAAGTGAATGCTGTAGAGGACAGAACACTAGTATATATATATATATATATATATAATCAACATAGTGAAGATAATCATGAAGACATGTTGAGATTGAAGCCAAACCAAATGTGAAGACATTGCAAGGTAACGCCATGAGTGAGACACTTCAAAATAGAACGCTTGGTGGTGGCGTTACCACCGTATAGGAAGTATTAGACCCAGACACGGCGCACAATTATCGTGGCGCTCCGAAGTCAAATTCCACATTAATGTATTCACACTTAGAATGTATGTCTTCATTGATTGAAGATATACGTTACTTCGTGTGTAGCACATCTAAGTCATCAATATGCATAAGTGTTAGGATGTGTGCCTGATCACAGGACATTTGAGGATTCCAGGATATTTAGCTCACACCGTAACTTGCAAAATCTCTTCTCATCCAAGGGCTTGGTGAAGATATCTGCCAATTGCTCTTCAGTGTTGACGTGTAGGATATCAATATCTTCCTTCACAACATGATCTCTGAGAAAGTGATGACGAATTTCTATGTGCTTTGTCTTCGAGTGCTGAACTGGGTTGTTGGCAATCTTGATGGCGCTTTCGTTGTCGCAGTAAAGTGGCACTTGCTTCAGATGAATGCCATAGTCCTTGAGAGTTTGCTTCATCCACAGAAGCTGAGCGCAGCAAGATCCAGCAGCAATGTATTCAGATTCAGCAATGGAGAGGGATACACAGTTCTGCTTCTTTGAAGACCAACATACAAGTGGTCATCCCAGAAAGTGGCATGTGCCTGAGGTAGACTTCCGATCAACCTTGTCACCAGCATAATCAGCATCCGAGAATCCAACCAGATCAAACTCTGAGCCCTTTGGATACCATAATCCGAGAGTTGGGGTGTGAGCCAAATGTCGAAGAATTCGCTTCACAGCTAAGTGATGCGACTCCTTTGGTGCTGCTTGGAATCGAGCACACATGCAAACACTAAGCATAATATCTGGCCTAGATGCACATAAATAAAGCAAGGAACCAATCATGGAGCGGTATACTTTTTGATCGAACTCTTTACCATTGTCGTCGGGACCCAGATGATGTTTGGCTAGCATTGGTGTTGTGAAGCCTTTGCAGTCTTGCATACCAAACCTCTTCAGGCACTCTTTGAGATACTTCTCTTGAGATATGAAGATGCCATTGCGTTGTTGTCGTATTTGAAGACCGAGGAAGAACTTCAGCTCCCCCATCATAGACATCTGATATTGCTCTTGCATCATATAGCCAAACTCTTCACTGTACTTCTGATTGGTGCAGCCAAAGATAATGTCATCCACATAAATTTGGCACACAAACAGTTCACCATCATATGTCTTCGTGAAAAGAGTGGGATCTAGGGAACCAGGAATGAAGCCTTTGCTCTTCAGGAAATATTTGAGTGTGTCATACCAGGCCCGAGGGGCTTGTTTGAGGCCATACAGTGCCTTGTTAAGTTTGTATACCATGTCAGGATGTTTTGGATCTTCAAACCCAGGCGGTTGTACAACATACACTTCTTCTTCAATCTTGCCATTGAGAAAGGCACTCTTCACATCCATTTGATATAGAAGTATGTTATGATGTTTTGCATAGGCCAGCAGTATGCGTATGGCTTCAAGTCTAGCCACAGGAGCAAATGTTTCATCGAAATCAATGCCTTCCACTTGAGTATATCCTTGAGCAACGAGACGAGCTTTGTTTTTGACAATTTGTCCATGCTCATCTTGCTTGTTGCGGTATATCCATTTGGTGCCTATTATATTGTGCTTCCGTGGATCAGGACACTTAACCAGTTCCCATACATTGTTCAGCTCAAACTGTTGAAGCTCTTCTTGCATAGCTTGAATCCATTCAGGTTCCATGAAGGCTTCTTCAACTTTCTTGGGTTCTGTAATTGAGACGAATGCGAAGTGCCCACAAAAATTTGCCAGCTGAGTTTCCCTTGAATGAGTGAGTGGAGCAGATGCATTGATGCTGTCAATTATTCTCTCAATCTGCACTTCATTGGCAACACGAGGATGTACATGGCGAAGACTTTGCTCTTGCTGATCTGTGTTGTCGTTGGGAGGAATGTCTTCAGGCTGAGCATTGTCTTCATGTGGATCAGGTGCTGAGATGATAAGTTCTTCTTCAGGATGAGCCTCAGAAGGTATAATCTCTCCAGTTCCCATTAGCTTGATTGATTCACTAGATGGAACTTCATCTAGCATATTTGGCAGTTGCTCTCTTTGTGAACCATTGGTCTCATTGAACCGCACATCCACTGTTTCAACCACTTTGTAATGAAAGAGATTGAAGACTCTGTAGGAGTGTGAATCCTTTCCATATCCAAGCATAAAACCCTCATGTGCTTTTGGTGCAAACTTTGAGGTGTGGTGTGGGTCCTTGATCCAGCACCTTGCGCCAAATACTCTGAAGTAACTGACATTTGGCTTCTTGCCAGTTAGGAGTTCATAAGATGTCTTGTTTAGAAGCTTGTGAAGATAAACATGATTGTTTGTATGGCATGCAGTGTCAATGGCTTCAGGCCAGAATTTTCTTGGAGTCTTGTATTCATCTAGCATCATTCTGGCCATCTCAATGAGTGTTCTGTTCTTGCGTTCGACGACGCCATTCTGCTGTGGTGTGTACGGGGCTGAGAATTCATGTGTGATGCCCAAGGTATCAAGATATGTATCAAGTCCAGTGTTCTTGAATTTAGTGCCATTGTCACTTCTGATGTGCTTTATCTTGGCGCCGTAATTGTTCATAGCTCGATTGGCGAAGCGTCTGAAGACATCCTGCACTTCAGTCTTGTAAAGGATTATGTGCACCCAAGTATATCTAGAGTAATCATCAACAATGACAAAGCCATAGAGGCAAGCAGTAGTGGTAAAAGTTGAGTAGTGAGTGGGACCAAAAAGATCCATGTGAAGCAGTTCGAAGGGTCGAGTAGTGGTCATGATTGTCTTCGAGGGATGTTTTTCCCTCGTCATCTTCCCTGCTTCACAGGCACCGCATAAGTGATCTTTCTTGAACTTGACTCCCTCGATGCCTATGACATGCTTCTTCTTTGCAAGGGTGTGGAGGTTCCTCATGCCAGCATTGAAGGAAATATGCCCTAGAGGCAATAATAAAGTTATTATTTATCTCCTTATATCATGATAAATGTTTATTATTCATGCTAGAATTGTATTAACCGGAAACATAATACATGTGAGAATACATAGACAAACAGAGTGTCACTAGTATGCCTCTACTTGACTAGCTCGTTAATCAAAGATGGTTATGTTTCCTAACCATGAACAAAGAGTTGTTATTTGATTAACGGGATCACATCATTAGTTGAATGATCTGATTGACATGACCCATTCCATTAGCTTAGCACCCGATCGTTTAGTATGTTGCTATTGCTTTCTTCATGACTTATACATGTTCCTATGACTATGAGATTATGCAACTCCCGTTTGCCGGAGGAACACTTTGGGTGCTACCAAATGTCACAATGTAACTGGGTGATTATAAAGGAGTACTACAGGTGTCTCCAAAGATAGATGTTGGGTTGGCGTATTTCGAGATTAGGATTTGTCACTCCGATTGTCGGAGAGGTATCTCTGGGCCCTCTCGGTAATGCACATCACATAAGCCTTGCAAGCACTGCAACTAATATGTTAGTTGTGAGATGATGTATTACGGAACGAGTAAAGAGACTTGCCGGTAACGAGATTGAACTAGGTATTGGATACCGACGATCGAATCTCGGACAAGTAACATACCGATGACAAAGGGAACAACGTATGTTGTTATGCGGTCTGACCGATAAAGATCTTCGTAGAATATGTAGGAGCCAATATGGGCATCCAGGTCCCGCTATTGGTTATTGACCAGAGACGTGTCTCGGTCATGTCTACATTGTTCTCGAACCGTAGGGTCCGCACGCTTAACATTACGATGACTGTTGTTATGAGTTTATGCATTTTGATGTACCGAAGGTTGTTCGGAGTCCCAGATGTGATCACGGACATGACGAGGAGTCTCGAAATGGTCGAGACATAAAGATTGATATATTGGAAGCCTATGTTTGGATATCGGAAGTGTTCCGGGTGAAATCGGGATTTTACCGGAGTACCGGGAGGTTACCGGAACCCCCCGGGAACTATATGGGCCTTAGTGGGCTTTAGTGGAAAGGAGAAAGGGGCAGCCCTAGGTGGCCGCGCGCCTCCCCCCTCCCCTAGTCCTATTAGGACTAGGAGAGGTGGCCGGCCCCCCTCTCTCTCTTCCCCCCTCGAGGAATCATATTCCAACTAGGATTGGGGGGGGGGGGGAATCCTACTCCCAGAGGGAGTAGGACTCTCCTGGCGCGCCCTCCTTGGCCGGCCAGCCCCTCCCCCTTGGATCCTTTATATACGGGGGCAGGGGACACCCTAGAACACACAAGTTGATCATTGACATCGTTCCTTAGCCGTGTGCGGTGCCCCCTGCCACCATATTCCACCTCGATCATATCGTTGTAGTGCTTAGGCGAAGCCCTGCGTCGGTAGAACATCAAGATCGTCACCACGCCGTCGTGCTGATGGAACTCCTCCCCGAAGCTTTGCTGGATCGGAGCCCGGGGATCATCATCGAGCTGTACGTGTGCTAAGAACTCGGAGGTGCCGGAGTAACGGTGCTTGGATCGGTCGGATCGGGAAGAAGACGTATGACTACTTCCTCTATGTTGTGTCAACGCTTCCGTTGCGATCTACAAGGGTAGGTAGATCATACTCTCCCCCTCGTTGCAATGCATCACCATGATCTTGCGTGTGCGTAGGAAATTTTTTGAAATTACTACGTTCCCCAACAGTGGCATCCGAGCCTAGGTTTTATGGTTTGATGTTATATGCACGAGTAGAACACAAGTGAGTTGTGGGCGATATAAGTCATACTGCCTACTAGCATGTCATACTTTGGTTCGGTGGTATTGTTGGACGAGACGACCCGGACCGACATTACGCGTACGCTTACGCGAGACCGGTTCTCCCGACGTGCTTTGCACATAGGTGGCTTGCGGGCGACTGTCTCTCCAACTTTAGTTGAACCAAGTGTGGCTATGCCCGGTCCTTGCGAAGGTTAAAATGGAGTCAAATTGACAAACTATCGTTGTGGTTTTGATGCGTAGGTGAGATTGGTTCTTACTTAAGCCCGTAGCAGCCACGTAAAACTTGCAACAACAAAGTAGAGGACGTCTAACTTGTTTTTGTAGGGCAGGTTGTGATGTGATATGGTCAAGACATGATGCTAAATTTTATTGTATGAGATGATCATGTTTTGTAACCGAGTTATCGGCAACTGGCAGGAGCCATATGGTTGTCGCTTTATTGTATGCAATGCAATCGCGATGTAATGCTTTACTTTATCACTAAACGGTAGCGATAGTCGTGGAAGCATAAGATTGGCGAGACGACAACGATGCTACGATGGAGATCAAGGTGTCGCGCCGGTGACGATGGTGATCATGACGGTGCTTCGGAGATGGAGATCACAAGCACAAGATGATGATGGCCATATCATATCACTTATATTGATTGCATGTGATGTTTATCTTTTATGCATCTTATCTTGCTTTGATTGACGGTAGCATTATAAGATGATCTCTCACTAAATTATCAAGAAGTGTTCTCCCTGAGTATGCACCGTTGCGGAAGTTCTTCGTGCTGAGACACCACGTGATGATCGGGTGTGATAGGCTCTACATTCAAATACAACGGGTGCAAAACAGTTGCACACGCGGAATACTCAAGTTATACTTGACGAGCCAAGCATATACAGATATGGCCTCGGAACACGGAGACCGAAAGGTCGAGCGTGAATCATATAGTAGATATGATCAACATAATGATGTTCACCGATGAAACTACTCCATCTCACGTGATGATCGGACATGGTTTAGTTGACTTGGATCACGTAATCACTTAGAGGATTAGAGGGATGTCTATCTAAGTGGGAGTTCTTAAGTAATATGATTAATTGAACTTAAATTTATCATGAACTTAGTACCTGATAGTATCTTGCTTGTTTATGTTGATTGTAGATAGATGGCTCGTGCTGTTGTTCCGTTGAATTTTAATGCGTTCCTTGAGAAAGCAAAGTTGAAAGATGATGGTAGCAATTACACGGACTGGGTCCGTAACTTGAGGATTATCCTCATTGCTGCACAGAAGAATTACGTCCTGGAAGCACCGCTGGGTGCCAGGCCTGCTGCTGGAGCAACACCGGATGTTATGAACGTCTGGCAGAGCAAAGCTGATGACTACTCGATAGTTCAGTGTGCCATGCTTTACGGCTTAGAATTGGGACTTCAACGACGTTTTGAACGTCATGGAGCATATGAGATGTTCCAGGAGTTGAAGTTAATATTTCAAGCAAATGCCCGGATTGAGAGATATGAAGTCTCCAATAAGTTCTATAGCTGCAAGATGGAAGAGAACAGTTCTGTCAGTGAGCATATACTCAAAATGTCTGGGTATAATAATCACTTGATTCAATTGGGAGTTAATCTTCAGATGATTGCGTCATTGACAGAATTCTCCAATCACTGCCACCAAGCTACAAGAGCTTCGTGATGAACTATAATATGCAAGGGATGAACAAGACAATTCCCGAGCTCTTCGCAATGCTGAAAGCTGCGGAGGTAGAAATCAAGAAGGAGCATCAAGTGTTGATGGTCAACAAGACCACTAGTTTCAAGAAAAAGGGCAAAGGGAAGAAGAAGGGGAACTTCAAGAAGAACAGCAAGCAAGTTGCTGATCAAGAGAAGAAACCCAAGTCTGGACCTAAGCCTGAAACTGAGTGCTTCTACTGCAAGCAGACTGGTCACTGGAAGCGGAACTGCCCCAAGTATTTGGCGGATAAGAAGGATGGCAAGGTGAACAAAGGTATATGTGATATACATGTTATTGATGTGTACCTTACTAATGCTCGTAGTAGCACCTGGGTATTTGATACTGGTTCTGTTGCTAATATTTGCAACTCGAAACAAGGACTATGGATTAAGCGAAATTGGCTAAGGACGAGGTGACGATACGCGTGGGAAACGGTTCCAAAGTCGATGTGATCGCGGTCAGCACGCTACCTCTACATCTACCTTCGGGATTAGTATTAGACCTAAATAATTGTTATTTGGTGCCAGTGTTGAGCATGAACATTATATCTGGATCTTGTTTAATGCGAGACGGTTATTCATTTAAATCAGAGAATAATGGTTGTTCTATTTATATGAGTAATATCTTTTATGGTCACGCACCCTTGAAGAGTGGTCTATTCTTATTAAATCTCGAGAGTAGTGATACACATATTCATAATGTTGAAGCCAAAAGATGCAGAGTTGATAATGATGGTGCAACTTATTTGTGGCACTGCCGTTTAGGTCATATCGGTATAAAGCGCATGAAGAAACTCCATACTGATGGGCTTTTGGAACCACTTGATTATGAATCGCTTGGTACTTGCGAACCGTGCCTCATGGGCAAGATGACTAAAACACCGTTCTCCGGTACTATGGAGAGAGCAACAGATTTGTTGGAAATCATACATACAGATGTATGTGGTCCGATGAATATTGAGGCTCGTGGCGGATATCGTTATTTTCTCACCTTCACAGATGATTTAAGCAGATATGGGTATATCTACTTAATGACACATAAGTCTGAAACATTTGAAAAGTTCAAAGAATTTCAGAGTGAAGTGGAAAATCATCGTAACAAGAAAATAAAGTTTCTACGATCTGATCGTGGAGGAGAATATTTGAGTTACGAGTTTGGTGTACATTTGAAAAATTGTGGAATAGTTTCGCAACTCACGCCACCCAGAACACCACAGCGTAATGGTGTGTCCGAACGTCGTAATCGTACTTTACTAGATATGGTGCGATCTATGATGTCTCTTACTGATTTACCGCTATCGTTTTGGGGATACGCTCTAGAGACAGCCGCATTCACGTTAAATAGGGCACCATCAAAATCCATTGAGATGACGCCTTATGAACTGTGGTTTGGCAAGAAACCAAAGTTGTCATTTCTGAAAGTTTGGGGCTGCGATGCTTATGTGAAAAAGCTTCAACCTGATAAGCTCGAACCCAAATCGGAGAAATGTGTCTTCATAGGATATCCAAAGGAAACTATTGGATACACCTTCTATCACAGATCCGAAGGCAAGACTTTTGTTGCTAAATTCAGAAACTTTCTAGAGAAGGAGTTTCTCTCGAAAGAAGTGAGTGGGAGGAAAGTAGAACTTGACGAGGTAACTGTACCTACTCCCTTATTGGAAAGTAGTACATCACAAAAATTGTTTCTGCGACACCTACACCAATAAGTGAGGAAGCTAATGATGATGATCATGAAACTTTAGATCAAGATACTACTGAACCTCGTAGATCAACCAGAGTGAGATCCGCACCAGAGTGGTACGGTAATCCTGTTCTGGAAATCATGCTACTAGATCATGATGAACCTACGAACTATGAAGAAGCGATGGTGAGCCCAGATTCCGCAAAATGGCTTGAAGCCATGAAATCTGAGATGGGATCCATGTATGAGAACAAAGTATGGACTTTGGTTGACTTGCTCGATGATCGGCAAGCAATTGAGAATAAATGGATCTTCAAGAAGAAGACTGACGCTGATGGTAATGTTACTGTCTACAAATCTCGACTTGTCGCGAAAGGTTTTCAACAAGTTCAAGGGGTTGACTACGATGAGACCTTCTCACCCGTAGCGATGCTTGAGTCTGTCCGAATCATGTTAGCAATTGCCGCATTTTATGATTATGAAATTTGGCAGATGGATGTCAAAACTGCATTCCTGAATGGATTTCTGGAAGAAGAGTTGTATATGATGCAACCAGAAGGTTTTGTCGATCCAAAGGGAGCTAACAAAGTGTGCAAGCTCCAGCGATCCATTTATGGACTGGTGCAAGCCTCTCGGAGTTGGAATAAATGCTTTGATAGTGTAATCAAAGCATTTGGTTTTATACAGACTTTTGGAGAAGCCTGTATTTACAAGAAAGTGAGTGGGAGCTCTGTAGCATTTTTGATATTATATGTGGATGACATATTACTGATTGGAAATAATATAGAATTTATGGATAGCATAAAGGGATACTTGAATAAGAGTTTTTCAATGAAAGACCTTGGTGAAGCTGCTTACATATTGGGCATTAAGATCTATAGAGATAGATCGAGACGCTTAATTGGACTTTCACAAAGCACATACCTTGACAAAGTTTTGAAAAAGTTCAAAATGGATCAAGCAAAGAAATGGTTCTTTCCTGTGTTACAAGGTGTGAGATTGAGTAAGACTCAAAGCCCGACCACTGCAGAAGATAGAGAGAAAATGAAAGATGTTCCCTATGCTTCAGCCATAGGCTCTATCATGTATGCAATGTTGTGTACCAGACCTGATGTGTGCCTTGCTATAAGTCTAGCAGGGAGGTACCAAAGTAATCCAGGAATGGATCACTGGACAGCGGTCAACAACATCCTGAAATACCTGAAAAGGACTAAGGATATGTTTCTCATATATGGAGGTGACAAAGAGCTCATCGTAAAAGGTTACGTTGATGCAAGCTTTGACACTGATCCGGACGATTCTAAATCGCAAACCGGATACGTGTTTACATTAAACGGTGGAGCTGTCAGTTGGTGCAGTTCGAAACAAAGCGTCGTAGCGGGATCTACATGTGAAGCGGAGTACATAGCTGCTTTAGAAGCAGCAAATGAAGGAGTCTGGCTGAAGGAGTTCATATCCGATCTAGGTCTCATACCTAGTGCATCGGGTCCAATGAAAATCTTTTGTGACAATACTGGTGCAATTGCCTTGGCAAAGGAATCCAGATTTCACAAGAGAACCAAGCACATCAAGAGACGCTTCAATTCCATCCGGGATCTAGTCCAGGTGGGAGACATAGAGATTTGCAAGATACATACGGATCTGAATGTTGCAGACCCGTTGACTAAGCCTCTTCCACGAGCAAAACATGATCAACACCAAGACTCCATGGGTGTAAGAATCATTACTGTGTAATCTAGATTATTGACTCTAGTGCAAGTGGGAGACTGAAGGAAATATGCCCTAGAGGCAATAATAAAGTTATTATTTATCTCCTTATATCATGATAAATGTTTATTATTCATGCTAGAATTGTATTAACCGAAAACATAATACATGTGTGAATACATAGACAAACAGAGTGTCACTAGTATGCCTCTACTTGACTAGCTCGTTAATCAAAGATGGTTATGTTTCCTAACCATGAACAAAGAGTTGTTATTTGATTAATGGGATCACATCATTAGTTGAATGATCTGATTGACATGACCCATTCCATTAGCTTAGCACCCGATCGTTTAGTATGTTGCTATTGCTTTCTTCATGACTATACATGTTCCTATGACTATGAGATTATGCAACTCCCGTTTGCCGGAGGAACACTTTGGGTGCTACCAAACGTCACAACGTAACTGGGTGATTATAAAGGAGTACTACAGGTGTCTCTAAAGATAGATGTTGGGTTGGCGTATTTCGAGATTAGGATTTGTCACTCCGATTGTCGGAGAGGTATCTCTGGGCCCTCTCGGTAATGCACATCACATAAGCCTTGCAAGCACTGCAACTAATATGTTAGTTGTGAGATGATGTATTATGGAACGAGTAAAGAGACTTGCCAGTAACGAGATTGAACTAGGTATTGGATACCGACGATCGAATCTCGGACAAGTAACATACCGATGACAAAGGGAACAACGTATGTTGTTATGCGGTCTGACCGATAAAGATCTTCGTAGAATATGTAGGAGCCAATATGGGCATCCAGGTCCCGCTATTGGTTATTGACCAGAGACGTGTCTCGGTCATGTCTACATTGTTCTCGAACCGTAGGGTCCGCACGCTTAATGTTACGATGACTGTTGTTATGAGTTTATGCATTTTGATGTACCGAAGGTTGTTCGGAGTCCCGGATGTGATCACGGACATGACGAGGAGTCTCGAAATGGTCGAGACATAAAGATTGATATATTGGAAGCCTATGTTTGGATATCGGAAGTGTTCCGGGTGAAATCGGGATTTTACCGGAGTACCGGGAGGTTACCGGAACCCCCCGGGAACTATATGGGCCTTAGTGGGCTTTAGTGGAAAGGAGAAAGGGGCAGCCCTAGGTGGCCGCGCGCCTCCCCCCTCCCCTAGTCTTATTAGGACTAGGAGAGGTGGCCGGCCCCCCTCTCTCTCTTCCCCCCCTTGAGGAATCATATTCCAACTAGGATTGGGGGGGGGGGGAATCCTACTCCCAGAGGGAGTAGGACTCTCCTGGCGCGCCCTCCTTGGCCGGCCAGCCCCTCCCCCTTGGATCCTTTATATACGGGGGCAGGGGACACCCTAGAACACACAAGTTGATCATTGAGATCGTTCCTTAGCCGTGTGCG
Organism: Triticum urartu; assembly: GCF_056163025.1. Lineage (NCBI taxonomy): Eukaryota > Viridiplantae > Streptophyta > Magnoliopsida > Poales > Poaceae > Triticum > Triticum urartu. Next base: position 584,344,258 of record NC_141877.1, read on the forward strand.
GTGCCCCCTGCCACCATATTCCACCTCGATCATATCGTTGTAGTGCTTAGGCGAAGCCCTGCGTCGGTAGAACATCAAGATCGTCACCACGCCCTCGTGCTGATGGAACTCCTCCCCGAAGCTTTGCTGGATTGGAGCCCGGGGATCGTCATCGAGCTGTACGTGTGCTAAGAACTCGGAGGTGCCGGAGTAACGGTGCTTGGATCGGTCGGATCGGTAAGAAGACGTACGACTACTTCCTCTATGTTGTGTCAACGCTTCCGTTGCGATCTGCAAGGGTACGTAGATCATACTCTCCCCCTCGTTGCAATGCATCACCATGATCTTGCGTGTGCGTAGGAATTTTTTTGAAATTAATACGTTCCCCAACAAGCATGCCCAAGCCTCCGATGCCAAAGCCAGCATTCTGAAGCTTTTGCGAGAAGACATAATGCAAGCTGTGGCCCTGCTGAGAAATCTACCACATACAAATCAACTTTCTGATACCCTTCAAACACTAGAGACTTGTCAGATTCCATTAATACCAGGCAACGATATTTTCCAAATATTACGATCATGTTCAAATCGCAAAGCATTGAGACAGACATTAAGTTGAAGCCAAGGGATTCAACAAGCATGACTTTATCCATGTGTTGATCCCTTGAGATTGCAACTCTACCTAGACCAAATACCTTACTTTTACTAGTGTCAGCGAATGTGATGTGGCTCTTGTCGGATGGACGTAAGGTTGAGTCCATAAGAAGGCTTCTTTTGCCGGTCATGTGATTTGTACACCCACTGTCAATAATCCATTCTGAAGACGCTGGTCTCGTACCATACAGTGCAGTTAGGGGGATAGGCTTCACGAAGAGAATTGTGAAGCAAAAACATTTGACGAACCAGTAGGTTATGAAAACTTAGATCCAGATTAGGACTAATAGGGAGAGTAGCATCCAATTCAGGAACGAAGTACATAGTGATGCCATTCGGGCATTTTATCTTGCGCCCTACAAGATGTTTAAGGTCCCCAGCAATAGCGTCAGAAGATTTTGGTTTTCTGCTGGAGACCTTTCCCTGCAAAAGAGAGTTAAGCTTTCTTAGCCACCCACATCTTCAAGGGTGGCTTAGAAGCAATAAGTCTAAGTGCAGCATCTGAGAATTTTGGCTTTGGATCCCTAGCAAACAGTCTAGCAGGTGGACAATAGTACTCATAAGAATAGGCAGAATAATTCTTGGTCATATGAACATGGCGTTTTGATGAACCGCTCTCATATTCATATGCCTGAGTGTGGTTTCCCTGCAAAACATTTGCGTTAGTGCGACTCAGGTGAGTCCTCTGTCTGTATGAAGCCTTTGGACCGTATGAAGCCTTTGGTCTGAGGTTTGTCTTCTTCATGTGAGGTGTCATGAAGACATTCACAGGAAGATTTTCCAGACACCTTTTCGGAACCCAGATCTTCTTCATAGGCGGTCCATTCCTGCAGTTAGTACCAATGTACCTGGCAAACACTTCACCATTCTGATTCTTAAACAGTACATAGTTTGCATCAAAGGATTCATCAATGATAATGGGGTTAGCACAAGTGAATCCAGATAAATTGGATGGATCTGCTGAAGGTTCCTTTGCAGCAACCCACTTGGTTTTGGGGTACTGCTCAGGTTTCTAGTAAGAGCCATCTGCATTCATTTTCCTTACGAACCCAACACCCTCTTTCCTAGGGTTTCGGTTCAGAATCTGCTTCTTGAGGACATCACATAATGTCTGATGCCCTTTAAGACTTTTGTACATCCCTGTTTCAAGCAATGTCTTCAACCTAGCATTCTCATCAGCAATAGCAGTGGTATCCTCAGCAGAGGGGTTAGTTACCACATCAACAGTTGAAGATATTGCAGCAGCAGTAGCAGTGGAACATTCAGCAACAGAAGTAGCATTATCACGCTCAATGCATTTAAGACATGGTGGTTCAAATCCTTCCTGAGCGGAACTGATCTGTTTGGCGCGAAGTGACTCGTTTTCCTTTTGAAGATCTTCATGAGCCGCTCTCAATTTCTCAAGATCTTGCTTCCTTTGAAGATAATCATAGGAAAGCTTTTCATGAGCTGTTGAGAGAGTATCATAACGACTTTCAAGTTCCTGATACTTAACGTGAAGATTTTTTATGTCTTCAATTAAGGATTCAGACCGAGTCATTTCAGCACCCAACAGATCATCGCTTTTGTCTAACAGTTTTTGAATATGTTCCATAGCTTTCTGTTGTTCAGTTGCAATTTTAGCAAGTGTTTTGTAGCTGGGTTTTGAACCACAATCAGAGTCATCGTCACTAGATGTTTGATAGTGAGTAGTGCGTGTGTTTACCTTGGCACCGCGTGCCATGAAGCAGTATGTAGGAGTGGAGTAGTCCTTGTCATTTGCATCGGTGTCGGTGATGAAGTCATTGTCTTCAGTGTTGAAGATGGACTTGGCGACGTATGCTGTAGCCAGACTTGCAATGCCAGAATCAGACTCCTCCTCAGACTCCACCTCTGCCACCTCAGAGATGAAGTGTCCAGTTTTCTTGCACTTGTGGCATGTTTTCTTCTTGTAGTCATGAGCAGAAGCTTCATCATTCCTTGAGCTTGATCGTGAGGACTTTCTGAAGCCTTTCTTCTTGGTGAATTTTTGGAACTTCTTCACAAGCATTGCAAGTTCCCTTCCAATGTCTTCAGGATCATCAGAACTGCTGGCAGATTCTTCTTCAGATGAGGAAACAGCTTTTGCCTTCAAGGCACGAGTTCGCCCATAGTTTGGACCGTACATATCTCTTTTCTCAGAAAGCTGAAACTCATGTGTGTTGAGCCTCTCAAGTATGTCAGACGGATCTAGTGTCTTGAAATCAGGACGTTCTTGTATCATCAGGGCTAGGATGTCAAGCGAACTATCAAGTGATGTCAGCAGCGTCCTGACGACTTCATGTTTGGTGATCTCAGTGGCGCCGAGGGCTTGAAGCTCATTTGTGATGTCAGTGAGTCGGTCAAATGTGTGCTGGACATTCTCATTGTCATTTCGCTTGAAGCGGTTGAAGAGGTTACGAAGGACACTGATTCTCTGATCTCTCTGGGTTGAGATGCCTTCATTGACCTTGGAGAGCCAGTCCCAGACCAGCTTGGATGTCTTCAAAGCACTCACACGGCCATACTGTCCTTTGGTCAGATGACCATAGATGATATTCTTGGCAGTAGAGTCCAGTTGAGTGAATTTCTTGACATCAGCAGCAGTGACACCTTCTCCAGCCTTGGGAATTCCGTTCTCAACGACATACCATAGGTCGACGTCAATGGCTTCAAGATGCATGCGCATCTTATTCTTCCAGTAGGGATATTCAGTTCCATCGAAGACGGGGCACGCAGCAGAGACTTTAATTATCCCTGCAGTCGACATAGCTAAAACTCCAGGTGGTTAAACCGAATCACACAGAACAAGGGAGCACCTTGCTCTGATACCAATTGAAAGTGCGTTATATCGACTAGAGGGGGGTGAATAGGCGATTTTTATGAAAGTCTTCAAAACGTGGAAGTTATGAAGACAAACAGTAGAGATATGCCTATTACTATGCAGCGGAAGGTAGACTACACTAGGCAAGCCATGGTCAAATATTCAATAGAGTGAAAGCACAATGACAAATAGCTGCAGTGTAGTGAGGATTAGGTAGGAAGATATTATGAAGCCAAACAGAACATACATTCACGTTGTGAAGACAAAAGATAGAGCAAACATGCAATGACTTCATAATGAGTAACAGTAAGTAAAAGGAAGTGAAGATGAAACCAGTGAGTCGTTGAAGAAAATGATTTGTTGGACCAGTTCCAGTTGCTGTGACAACTGTACATCTGGTTGGAGCGGCTAGGTATTTAAACCTTAGGACACACAGTCCCGGACACCCAGTCCTGAACACGCAGCTCACGACACCCAGTCCTCACCGTATTCTCCTTGAGCTAAGGTCACACAGACCTCGCCCAATCACTCTGGTAAGTCTTCAAGGTAGACTCCCAAACCTTCACAGACTTTGTTCACCGGCAATCCACAATGTCTCTTGGATACTCAGAACGCGACGCCTAACCGGCTGGAGGATGCACAGTCCTCAAGTGTAATAAGTCTTCAGATCACTCAGACAAGAAGACTTAAGTGATGCCCAATTCTCTCTGGCTCTGGGTGGTTAGGGCTTTATCCTCGCTAGGTATTCTCTCTCTCAAAGGCTTCGAGGTGGGTTGCTCTCAAACGACAAAAGCCGTGCACTGAATCTGAGCAGCCAACCGTTTATGGTTGTAGGGGGTGGACTATTTATAGCCACTTGGCAACCCGACCTGATTTGTCCGAAATGACCCTGGGTCACTAAGGAACTGACACGTGTTTCAACGGTCAGATTTAAAACCCACATGGCAACTTTACTTGGGCTACAAGCAAAGCTGACTTGTCCGACTCTGGACAAGATTTGCTCTCATAGTCTTCACTTGAAGGCATAGGTTTTTAATTAGGCATCACTTCAGTCATTCTGACTGGTTCTCTTGGACCCCACTTAACAGTACGGTGGTTCCTATGACTCAACACAAAATGAAAGAGAACTATGAAAGATCTAAGTCTTCGAGTTCCATAGGCTTCACGTGGTGTCTTCTCTTGTCATAGTCTTCAATGTGAATATCTTCATATACCACCATTGACTTCAATGTCTTCGTACATTTTTAGGGGTCATCTCTGGTAGGAAAACCGAATCAAAGAGGGACTTCTACCTATGTTATCCTGCAATTCTCACAAACACATTAGTCCCTCAACTAGGTTTGTCGTCAATACTCCAAAACCAACTAGGGGTGGCACTAGATGCACTTACAGGGTGCCATGTATCTGTCACAAGCGATCGAGTATTCGGTCCAAACTGGACGGGCCCTGAGTATTCTTTTTGAATGGCTTTTTCCGCTAACCGGATTTATAGCCTCTGAATCTGGCATTGACTGCCGTGTCTTCATTGCTGTCGCTGTTAATGCGGCGCTTTTGGTTGTTCCGATGTGTCCTGCCACTTTTGTCCTTGGTATCCGAATTACCAGGGTTCTTTGATAGGTTGTTACTGCGAGCTAGCCAGCTGTCTTCTCCCGCGCAAAAGCGGGTCATGAGTGTCGTGAGGGCTGCCATGGATTTCGGCTTTTCCTGTCCCAGGTGCCGGGCAAGCCACTCGTCGCGGATGTTATGTTTGAAGGTTGCTAGGGCCTCTGCGTCCGGACATTCGACTATTTGGTTTTTCTTAGTTAGGAACCGTGTCCAGAATTGTCTGGCTGATTCTTCTGGCTGCTGAATTATGTGGCTTAAGTCGTCGGCGTCCGGCGGTCGCACGTAAGTGCCCTGGAAGTTGTTGAGGAATGCGGCTTCCAGGTCCTCCCAAGAACCGATTGAGTCTGCTGGCAAGCTGTTAAGCCAATGCCGAGCCGGTCCTTTAAGTTTGAGCGGGAGGTACTTGATGGCGTGGAGATCATCGCCGCGTGCCATGTGGATGTGAAGGAGATAATCCTCAATCCATACCACTGGGTCTGTGGTGCCATCGTATGATTCGATGTTTACGGGTTTGAAGCCCTCTGGGATTTTATGATCCATTACTTCATTCGTGAAGCATAGCGGGTGTGCGGCGCCTTTGTACTGGGCTATATCACGACGCAACTCGAAAGAGCTATGTCTGTTGTGTTCAGCCCGGCCGGATTTGTTGTATCCGTCGTGAAGATTGTCACATGTCGTAGGGCGCCTGCGCGATCCATAGATCGATCTTGTTTGTCTTGCCTTATCCTCCAGTATGTCCCGCAGGTCGGGCGCATTTTCCCGCGCCTTAGTTGTGCGGCGTCGGGGCATGGCTTGGGTGGAAGGCTGAGAGGCCTCTCTGTCATAGCCGCGAGGTGGCCGGTCTGCCATGTCGTGCGCTGGTGATGTAGGTTCTTCCTCTTCTGATCGGGGTAGTGACCTGCGCTTCGGGTAACTCTTGGAGGGGCGTTCGAGTTCATACTCTTCGGCCGCAAGGTCTTCAGTCCATCTATAAGCTAGCAATTTTTGGGCAGCTCTAAGCTGTTGCTGCTTTTTCTTGAGGCTGCTTGCCATGGCTAAAAGCCTGCATTTAAAACGCTCTTGTTCGGCAGGGTCTGATGGTATGACGAATTCGTCGTCATCGAGGCTTGCCTCGTCTTCGGAGGGAGGAGTATAGTTATCATCCTCGACCTCTCGGTCTGCCGCTCTCTCATGAGGGCTGGCTTTTCCATCTTCCTGTGCCGAATCTTGCTGGGGTGGGTGTTCTTCGGTGTTATCCGGGGTAGTATAATCTCCCGTGCCGGAATCACCGTTTGTGCTTTGGCAGGATTTAGAGCGGCGCCGCTGACGTCGGCGCTTTGGCTGTTTCTTGGGGGCGTCATCCCTCATTATTCCATCGCCATCTCCGTCTTTTGGAGTATCCACCATGTATATTTCATATGACGAGGTGGCGTTCCAGCGCCCTACAGGTGCTGGTTCCTGTTCGTCTCCTATATCGTCGTCCATGCCGTCAATGTCTTCGGAGCCGAAGTCAAGCATGTCGGTTAAATCGTCGACAGTGGCTACCAAGTGGGTGGTGGGGGGTTTTGAATTTCCTCACCGTCCGTATCCCATCCTTGCTGACCGTAGTTCGGCCAGGGCTCTCCTGATAAAGAGAGAGACTTAAGAGAATTCAGGATGTCGCCAAAAGGCGAATGCTGAAAGATGTCCGCGGCAGTGAACTCCCTTACCGGCGCCCAATCGGATTCGATTGGCAGGGGTGCGGGGGGCTCGGAGGTCGGAGAGGAATCCGGCTCCTCGGAGTCACGGGCCACGCGAAGTGCGGAGCTGGAGTTCGGCTCGATCGCCTCTGAGATCGCAGCCCCTGAGGCAGCGTCCAACCGCTGATCCTCGGTCGGCGCAGTAGGTTCCGAATCAATGGTCGAGACCGATGCGTGTGCGGCCTCCGGGGCGCTGTTCGGCAGCAGAGCTATATCATGCCCGTTGGGACAGCGCGGCGCGCTTGGCTGTGGCTCGAATCCGTCGAAGATCAAGTCCCCGCGGATGTCAGCCGTGTAGTTTAGGCTTCCAAACCTGGCCTGACGGCCAGGGGCGTAGCTTTTGATCTGCTCAAGGTGGCCAAGCGAATTGGCCCGCAGTGCCAAGCCGCCGAAGACGAAGATATGTCCGGGGAGAAAAGTCTCACCCTGGACCGCATCATTGTTGAAGATCGAAGGAGCCATCGGGCCTAAAGGCGACGACACAGAGGAACTCTCAATGAAAGCACCAATGTCGGTGTCAAAACCGGCGGATCTCGGGTAGGGGGTCCCGAACTGTGCGCCTAGGCCGGATGGTAACAGGAGACAGGGGACACTTTGTTTTACCCAGGTTTGGTCCCTCTCGATGGAGGTAAAACCCTACTCCTGCTTGATTAATATTGATGATATGGGTAGTACAAGAGTAGATCTACCACGAGATCAAGGAGGCTAAACCCTAGAAGCTAGCCTATGGTATGATTGTGTATGGAGTTGATTCTGTGCTATGAACTACAACCCTCCGGTTTATATAGACACCGGATAGGGTTAGGGTTACATAGAGTTGGTTACAATGGTAGGAGATCTTGAATATCCGCATCGCCAAGCTTGCCTTTCATGCCAAGGAAAGTCCCCTCCGGACACGGGACGAAGTCTTCAATCTTGTATCTTCATAATCCAGGAGTCCGGCTGAAGGTATAGTTCGGCTACCCGAACACCCCCTAATCCAGGACTCCCTCATGGATCTTTTGATGTTTCTGCCCCTCTCCTCTCTTGTGATGAATTGAGTTTTCCCTTTGAAGTTATCTTATCGGATTGAGGCTTTAAGGATTTGAGAACACTTGATGTATGTCTTGCATGTGCTTATCTGTGGTGACAATGGGATATCACGTGATCCACTTGATGTATGTTTTGGTGATCAACGTGCGAGTTCCGTGACCTCGTGAACTTATGCATAGGGGTTGGCACACGTTTTCGTCTTGACTCTCTGGTAGAAACTTTGGGGCACTCTTTGAAGTTCTTTGTGTTGGTTGAATATATGAGTCTGAGATTGTGCGATGCATATCGTATAATCATACCCACAGATACTTGAGGTGACATTGGAGTATCTAGGTGACATTAGGGTTTTGGTTGATTTGTGTCTTAAGGTGTTATTCTAGTACGAACTCTATGATAGATCGAACGGAAAGAATAGCTTCATGTTATTTTACTATGGACTCTTGAATAGATCGATCAGAAAGGATAACTTTGAAGTGGTATCGTGCCCTACCATGATCTCTTCGTTTGTTCTCCGCTATTAGTGACTTTGGAGTGACTCTTTGTTGCATTTGAGGGATAGTTATATGATCCAATTATGTTATTGTTGTTGAGAGAACTTGCACTAGTGAAAGTATGAACCCTAGGCCTTGTTTCAACACATTGCAATACCGTTTACGCTCACTTTTATCATTAGTTACCTTGCTGTTTTTATATTTTCAGATTACAAAAACCTATATCTACCATCCATATTGCACTTGTATCACCATCTCTTTGCCAAACTAGTGCACCTATACAATTTACCATTGTATTGTGTGTGTTGGGGACACAGGAGACTCTTTGTTATTTGGTTGCAGGGTTGTTTGAGAGAGACCATCTTCATCCTACGTCTCCCGAGGGTTGATAAACCTTAGGTCATCCACTTGAGGGAAATTTGCTATTGTCCTACAAACCTCTGCACTTGGAAGCCCAACAACGTCTACAAGAAGAAGGTTGTGTAGTAGACATCATTTGGCGAACCGAAAACGACTTCCAATGTGACAGAGCCCGTGCAGTGAGCTTCTACGCCGGGTACTGCTCCCTTGAGTGGTGGGTTTGATTCTAGAAGGATCAATGCCTATTTTGTGGACAGTGTCTTGGTACAGTAGATTAATGCTACTCCCGCTGTCCATAAGGACTTTCGTGAGATGGAACGCATCGATAACTGGATCGATGATCAGAGCTACCGATCCTCCGGGACGGGTATGTCTAATTGTTGGGGGGACCCGCTCTATGGCGTATATGTCACGTAGTGCGCGCGTGTGCTCCCCTATAGGGGTGTGCATCGCATATATCATCTTTACGATTTTCACTTCGAGGGTGAATTTCTTTTGAACCCCGGTATTCGGCTGGCGAGTCTCTTCGTTATCGCTGTCACTAGGCAGTCCCTTCCCCTTGTGTTTGGCTTTTAGCTTGCCGGCTTGTTTGTAGACCCAGCATCTTCTGTTAGTATGAGTAGCTGGTTTATCGGGGGTGCCTTGAATCTGACAGGGCCGATCCAATATCTTATCGAGGTCAGATGGTCTGTCTCTATTTTCCTTGGATGGTTTTTTTCTGCTGACCGGGCTTGGGGCCGCTGAATCTGGCGTTAACTTCTGTGTCTTGCATTATTTCATCATTATTACGACGCTTGTGTTCATTGCGTCATGGCTTTCCGTTGTTGTCTCGTACTTCGGAAGTGCCCGGGTCGCTTGTCGTGGAGTTGTCACGGCAGATGTCCTTAGTGTCAGGACTTAGTCACAAGGCCAACGCATCTATGTGGTAGCTTGAGAGGGGTTGAGCGGAATCGAGAGACGCAACACAAGACAAGGATTTAGACAGCTTCGGGCCCCGGGAAACATCATCCGATAACAACCCTACATGCTGTTTGAGGCTAGGTCTCATTATGATCACGAGGGAGTCGCCGGTAAACCGGCTCTTTGTATCTAGCCCTAGAGATTGTTTCTTCTTGCTTGTCCCTCTTTGGGGAGCCCTGCCCCTCCTTATATATGTTGAAGGGGCGGGTTACATGTGGAGTCCTATTAGGATTAGGACTAGTCTATCTCTAATACAAACCGGATACAAGTCCTATTTTGATGAACCGGCCTTCATGAACCGCCCGTTGGGCCACCGGGTCTTGTCGCTCCTCTGACCTGCCTGCCGGATTACCAATGAATCGTAAACCGCCAGGTCCAAACGGGCCGCCAGTGAATCATCAAGTCTCAGCCGGGTCTCAAGTAAACCGCCAAGTCCATCCGGGTTAATGTGGATTTATCCATGTTAAACTGATTGTATAAAACAAACACAAGAACAAATTTGACAGATTATGCTTCGGGTTAAGAATTCTTGTAAACCGGCATCTGATCATCCTTAAGTCCTTGTCATTTCCTCCTTCTAGAAAATCCGGGTCAACAAGCCAGCTTCATACTCAATTTGCTGACATTGGTTTCTCACAGAGAAATATTGTGAAGAATAATCCACTTGAGTCGGCTTCCAAAGCGCCGATTTAAGAAATATGGGTCTTGAAATACTCATCTGATATTCAGCCGGTTTGAAGATGTAAAACTTGCCGGTTTAATATTACCAAAATTGCCGGGTTATAAAAACTGATAATTTCGGGTCATGATTGTTTCCAACGCCGGTTCATGATTGTTGCCAACGCCGGTTCATGATTATTGATGACACCGGGTTATGATTGTTGCAGACACCGGGTCATAATGATTGGTGATGCCGGGTCAATCTGGTTTTCTCAAAACTGAAAATCGGAAGATATTTCTCCCTTATATCCATATTACCGGTAGCCCCCAAGTCTTGAACAGAAAAAAGTGATGATTTGAGACTTGTTTCCATATAATTACTGCCACTTTGAAGAAATCCACGTTGTTCATCTCTAGTAAAAAGTGAATAGTCCATATATGTAGCCCCCAAGTACCGGGTTGTCATGCTTGCAGCAACCTGGGACTTGTAATTGCTTATAAAAACTTCAATCAGTGTAGCCCCCAAGGGTCGGGTCATTTATGCAATAATGAGCAGGGACTTTATAAATATAATCATGTAGACTTGAGCAGTGATGTGTAGCCCCCAAGGGCCGGCTTAGTAAGATAATACGGAACCGGGACTTGATATATACTTGAATGTTTGATAGGAGCAATTGGGTAGCCCCCAAGGGCCGGCTCATTATGATATGATGAGTCGGGTCTTCAATAAGATGAGCAAAAAATGACTTTACATTAGCCCCCAAGTGTCATGGTGCATGATCGCAGCGACATGAGACTTGCATATTTGATATAATCTCAATTTAAATAATGTAGCCCCCAAGTGCCGGGTCGTAATCCTACAGCGACTCGGGACTATTCCTTCAATTGTAGAATAAATCATATCCATTGATAATATGATAGCCATTGCGCTAAAGCGACTTTGAAAACCTTAATCATAATACTGGTTATTGATAACCATAAGAAAAATCCAGCCATATTGGCTATTAAAGATTTGAATAATATACCCAACGATTTATAAGCGCATGATTCCAATGGCGCAATTCAAATATATACTGGCGGCTTATAGTCCAAAGCTAGGCCGGGTTAACAAACACCGGATAATTTCTCATCATACACTGGCGACTTATTGTCTTAAAGCCAGGCCAGGTTAATAAACACCGGATAATTTCTCATCATACACTGGCGACTTATCGTCTTAAAGCCAGGCTGGGTTAATAAACACCGCTGATTTATAATTATGCTTTATTCAACCTGTTTCTGCATACAATAAGTTTAAAATGTCCTGGTGGTTTACCGCCGGACGGGTCATAATGTCCAACATATAACCTGGGTTGATAACCAAGGCTGCACTTAAGAATAATCAAATATGAAATATATCATACCTGTGACATTAAATCACATCATTGGTTGGCCAACTTTATTGTAGTAAAGGTGATAACCCCAATCTTGAGTACTGACAACTCCTTCCATATTGTGCCGGTTTATGATAAAACCGTGCCAGGTTGTGATAAACACCGGATTAACCATATATAATACTGGCAACTTGTAGTCAAAACCAGACCGGGTTGATAATCTCCGGATTATGACTGATCATATACTGACAACTTGTAGTTGAAATTCAAGCCGGGTTAATGAACGCGGGTTTATCAAAAACAGTATAAATCTCATCAAAGGAGAAAAAACTTAGCAAATAAAAGCAAATGAAAACTTGTAGTCGAGGCTTTTCACGGGCTGCCAGGCCCCAAATTCGAGGCTTTTCATGGGCGGCCAGGCCACTGAGTTAAACCATTTTACAAAGCCTTTTAAGATGGTCCTCAATCCTTAACCAATCATTGTTTTAACTTGACAAGTTCAGGGTCCTTTTTTGGAGTAATTTGTCAAAGTTCAAAGGGTCATACCAGGTTTACCTGGGCGGAGTGACTTACTTAAATAGGCAGGCTAACCCGGGGTTTTAGGTGTATACACCAGGCTTCCAAGCCATGGCTTGATAGCCTATTACAAGTGTAGATTCTTTATTCATTGCGACAACAAAGAATCCCCAAGTAATATTTTGAGCTATGCTCAGTGGGTGCCTATGTTTGAGTTGTTGTTTTGCAACACTCTCTTTGGCCCCGGAGTAATTTGGCTTTGAGCCAATCAAGAGGTGTGACTATGGTTCAAACACGACCAAGCCCCCAAGTGATATTGTGGCATTGCACCGATCAAGAGGTGTAGCTATGGTTCAAATGCAACCAAGACCCCAAGTGATTTTTATATAAAGCTTTGATAAGCTGAATCAAGGGGTAAACCGGACGCCGCTTTATGAACAGAAGCCCCCATGTAACCACACATGATTAGCCAATAAGGCAGAATACCCATGTTTGAACTGCGCATCATGGCTGCAGGTCCTCTGCGGCAACCTTTAACTTTTTGCAAGAGATAAATTCTTCTTGAACCGGGATTTTGAACCGTATATTGAGAGCTTCAATGTTTTATGGGAGACATCTTTCTCTTGAACCGGATTTTAAACCGGAACCTTCACTTTCAGCCGGAAATTTTCTGACGGCCTTTCAGCTCGAACTTGCGAGAGATTAATTCCTCTTGAACCGGAAATTCTTAAACCGGATTTGAGAGCTTCAGAGTTTTGTGGGAGAACAGATTTCCCTTGAACCGGATTTTAAACTGGCATTCTTTATTTTGAACCGGAAATTTTCTGACGGCCTTCAAATTGTCATCAATATGGTCGTAGCCTCAGGGATCGGGTTATCTTTCCCTCCAACGTCCTGGGGTTCTTGACTTCACTGAAAACCGGCAACATTTGCTGAGTCATATTACTGTAGCCCCCGAGTCTCAAGGTGACTCGAGGAGTTGACTTGAGATTCTCCATATTTGACCGTGATATAAACCGGCATAACTTGTATATCATTGGTGTTGATAGCACGATGTGAATCCACAGAAGGTTGAGGTGACTGCAACGGGTTATAAATGATCCCATATGAGCCGTGTCAGCAACTCGGCCAATTGTTCCTTCCAACTCGCTATTTGAAGTTTAACCAAACTGTAGTGGCGGCGACTTGTGCACCTGCCCATTGAGCCACCCAGTGCAGACGGCGGTTGATAGTATATGATAATTTGCCTCCATTTTGTTGAAAGAAAACCGGGCTACCCAAGCTGTGACTTGCTCATACTCAATAAACAGCTCATGCAGATAGGTGCGGCCCGGTATGTTGATGTAGACCAGGCCGCGAGAGACGGACAGCAAAGACGACCACAGCATCAGAGGCAGTTCGGACAGATGAGTCGGCCGCATGTCACAGTATTGCAAGCCAGTGCGGATGGGGAAAATCGGCACGGGTGTTGTAAACCGGCACGGACGGGCGAGTTAATGTAGACCGGTTCCGTAGAGGCGGTGTCTTTGTGGACGTCCAAACAACAATCAAACGCGATCCCGGCAAGTCGATGTAGACCGGGCCGCAAGGGCAGCGACTTGTGCACGTCCATTCAACGGGTAATATGTCACAGATTATCGCCGGGCAGAACATTATCAGCCCGTGCTCCATACCCATGGTATAAACCACATTTGTAGTGAACAATTATCCTGTATACAAAAATATACAGATCAAAGTAATTGTTCTTTTTTAAAGAAAGCAATATATGATATAAAAATATAATGGACGGATTTTACCTGATACGTCAGGCCAGTAGTTATCCTCCTCATTGTAAGAGGGTGTGGACGCGTGAACCGGCCGCGAAAGCGGACGGGCGAGTCATCCGTGGCGTTGTACACCGGTGCGGTCGCAAGAGACGGCCACGGAGTTGGAAGCTGGTGTGGGAGTCCGTTGAATAACAGCGACCACCTGTGCCGAATGATGTTGGCACGCCTCCATCTCCACGGTATAATGTCATTTTGTAATGAATAATTCTCTTGTTATTTTTCGTCGGATGAACGTGGACATATAGCCTTATCCTCACGCGGAATAGTAGTAGCCGGCTCACAATAATGCCATGGTAACAACAGTAACACGTCCCCTTTTGTTTTTCTCTTTCCTTCAGCCGGTACCCTCTGTCTTTTCTTCAGTCAACAGCGGAGCGTATAGGAGCAGAAAACCAGGGCTTGCAGTGGACCGCAGCGGCGTCTTAGTGCAAGAAGGCGGAGCCACTTTGACTGAAGCGAAGTGTGCACGGGGGCGGCTCAAAGCAGGGTAGCAGTGGCTCAGCGCAATCCATCAAAGGCGAGCCCGGCAGACACACTCGGCCGCGGCGGCTGAAGCCAGGCGAAGACAGACAGAGCGATGATGAGTTGAAGGCGGAATCCACTTCCGAGTCGTTGGTTGTTTCCTTTTTATTATCTTTTTTGATCCAAACACTAAGCACGACCATTGCCTGCACGTGGGAAGTAGTAGTACTTCATGCTAGTGCCCTTATTGATGTAGCATTGATTCCCGTGCGCATCAAGTAGTAGTACTACTACTAGATCAGTTTTGTCTCTGTCTTACACGGCTGTGTGAAGTGGCAGCCTGACAGCCTCTATGCATGGACTTCTTTCTTCAAGCGCCACCCTTCCTGGCATAATGTATGCGGACGTGACACGCCCTACTGGATGCGGCCGGGTTTGCTGTGGTGAAGTGACCGCGGATGCCTGGGGAGTTGGGAACCCTGCTGATTCTTGTTCCAACATTTTTTTGAGAGAGAAATTCTTGTTCCAACACTGTGCGAAGATTCGTCGGACTTTACGTAAAAAGGTAACAACAACGAAATGCTTTCAGTTTGCCTGTTGCTGCCGTTGTAGAATTCCTATGGACTTTGTAGCATTGTAGCAGAACTTTTATGTCCGTCGATCCAGCGACCTGACGAGTCACCCAAGGCTGCCACCGAAAAATCTCTCGTCTCGAACTTGACGGATCATCACGATGCGTGCGGTGTCCGTACATTACACAACCCTAAAATATCTCAGTCTCAATTTCGTAGACGCCGTTCCATCTGCTCGTGGACGACGTGGATGCTTCCGTGCCATTGGTGACCCGACGACTTGATGGATTGCCGCAGCAGCGAATATCGATTCTCTTTGGGTCTCGGTGTATTGCAGATCGCGGTGGTGATGTACAAACTTACCCCTAATTTCCTTTGATCTTAGTCTTGTAAATACCAGCTCCAAAGTTAGTCCTGTTCCTGGTTACCACCGATGAATTTTCCGGCTCTTTCTCATATGACGAAATTGTGAGCTTCTCGGTCCATGTGAAAGAGATCCCTTCAAGAACTCAACACCACCATGCGCCTGGCCCCACGGTGGGCGCCAACTGTCGTGGAGTTGTCACGGCAGATGTCCTTAGTGTCAGGACTTAGTCGCAAGGCCAACGCATCTATGTGGTAGCTTGAGAGGGGTTGAGCGGAATCGAGAGACGCAACACAAGACAAGGATTTAGACAGCTTCGGGCCCCGGGAAACATCATCCAGTAACAACCCTACATGCTGTTTGAGGCTAGGTCTCATTATGATCACGAGGGAGTCGCCGGTAAACCGACTCTTTGTGTCTAGCCCTAGAGATTGTTTCTTCTTGCTTATCCCTCTTTGGGGAGCCCTGCCCCTCCTTATATATGTTGAAGGGGCGGGTTACATGTGGAGTCCTATTAGGATTAGAACTAGTCTATCTCTAATACAAACCGGATACAAGTCCTATTTTGATGAACCGGCCTTCATGAACCGCCCGTTGGGCCACCGGGTCTTGTCACTCCTCTGACCAGCCTGCCGGATTACCAATGAATCGTAAACCGCCAGGTCCAAACGGGCCGCCAGTGAATCATCAAGTCTCAGCCGGGTCTCAAGTAAAGCGCCAAGTCCGTCCGGGTTATACTTCCGGCCGGTTTACACCGCGGGGTGTATCCCCGACATCGTTGGCGCTGTTGCTCCTACGAGCGAGCCAGCTGTCTTCTCCCGTGCAAAAGTGGGTCATTAGAGCGGTAAGGCACTACTAGGGAAAAGCCTAGCAGTAGCGCGTGTTTTGGGCCTATCAGTAGCGCGTGCAAGAGCGCTACTGGTACGACGCTACAGCTAAAGGTTAGCAGTAGCATGGGTTAACCCACGCTACTGCTATATCGACTTAGTAGTAGCGCTTTCCCCAAAGAGCGCTACTGGTAATTACTAGTAGCGCTTCTCCTAGCCCACGCTACTACTGTTATTCTGTATTTTATTTCTTTTTTATTTCATGTTGTATTCATACACCTTTATACAAGTGTTCATATAGCAGCAATTTAGAGATTGTTTTTACATCATAATGTGTTATTACATCACTGGGTGAAAGAACCGTGGACTAGTTTCAAGTGGATGGACATGCACTTGAAACTAATCCGTGGTTCTTTCACCCAATGATATAATAAATATCATCATCATCATATCATTAACAACTTATCATCATAATACATCAATGTCATATAACACCTTCTCATGATCATCGTTTTCATCAATGAGACATCACATAGCAAGTTGGTCAGTAGTCATAATCACAACTACTCCTCATCATCAACTCTAAAACATTGTACCACATAATAAACATTGTACCTCAGAGGACCCACTACATTCTCTTAGGACCTACTATATTCTCTTAGGTAAAATAGCATAAAACAAGATAGCCTCTGACTCTCCATTATGGAGAATGTAGATTATCCTGTCTCCAATTCTTGCCTTTCGCAGAATGTTGCTTCCAAGAACCTTCTTATGACTGTCCATACGTTTTTCCATTCTTTGATTATTATGTGTCCACCGATTTTAGAAATCTGGTATGGACAGGTGAGATTCATAGGACGACCTGGCTGTATGTTCAGAACATTAAGGCGACCATTCAGATACATCAGATGAGGCACACAATCATCTGGGATTTTCTGTTGAAAAACATAGTAATAACTTCTAGTTAGAAATGTAGTTAAGTTTTAAAAGAAGTTATGCAAAAGATGCATGGATGTCGTAATAGTTAAAAATCTTACCATGGCATCTCCATGGATGTTACGGTAGTTCAATAGGTGCACTAGTGGCACCTATTGACCATAATGTGGAGGAGTTTTATTATAGATATTGTAATTCTCAAGATCAGTACAAAATGGGACCAGATGATTTTTCTCCTGATAAGTTAACTCAGAGCCATCGGTGTAGTAGGTTCTGTCTACCAAGTTTCGTACATTGTTTGAACAATGAAAATAAGCTTTCAACGGAAATAAGATGTCAACTATTTTGAAATGAACAATATAAATTAGTTAATAACTATGTTTGAGAAACTCATAGAGCGGTAGAATTGGAAGCGTATCAACAAGGACCGAAATGTCCAAATTGTCTATGTCGATGTCAGGATCACCAAGATCCATGGTGACAAACATACCCTCTTGAAAATCATACATCTTGCAAAGTGCTTCCCAACTCGGGCAACCAAAATGGGATACGCTCTCAGAATTGTATAGATTTTCCTCAAAATCCATACCATGATGGGTCCTTAGGTTAATTTTCTTTGTTTCATTCCTGTCATGATCTTCAAAACCCATCCTCTCCAAGACATAGCGTCTTGCATGGCATGGGATAAGCTAGTCAAATTGTAAAAGACGAAAATTACACGTTGAAGTAGTAGAAGTCGAGCTTAATTACGAAAAAAGCACTTTGCATCGTAGCTTACCGTATCACAATCGAAGGCCTCCTCGAGCTTAATGCTGAAGCGCTGACCTTCGTCCGGGTGAGGCCTGTCGCAGAAACCCCGGTCGTCGTGGCACTAGTAGCACTCCCCCGTGAGACTTTCGTCGTCCGAGTACAACATTTCCTATGTTCATAATTCAAATATTAAACTTGTACAATTAAATATATGTACTAAAAAACCTAAATTAGATCATTATTATTCATCACGGGTTAACTATCGATCTGTCGAGTCTTTCCTTGTTCCCTTAGTGCATTGCACCCCACGACAACAGTCGGGATAATTCAGCCTTGACAGACTTAAAGTCAACCCGAAATATCGTTTAATTATCTTTCTAGAAAATCCAGGCCAGTTGATATTTCCTACATATTCTAGCACAAGTCATGCCAAAATTCACGGAAAATTCCAGCATGACCTTTGCTAAAACAGGACATATCGAGCGCCTGAAATTTGCCGGAACGAAAATTAATCAACACTCCGGCAAAACATAGGCCACTCGGAGGTGTAACATGAACATGATGGGCCACTTGGGCAACCACATATCCTATTTGAGCAACACAAGATATGCATGTTTTTATCTACATCATATCTTATAGGACTGGTATTGACATGGAGATTTGGCTAGTCTCACCTCGAGGTCGGAGGGGGTTGATACCCACAAGTATAGGGGATCAATTGTAGCCTCTTTCGATAAGTAAGAGTGTCGAACCCAACGAGGAGCTAAAGGTAGAACAAATATTCCCTCAAGTTCTATCGACCACCGATACAACTCTACGCACGCTTGACGTTCGCTTTACCTAGAACAAGTATGAAACTAGAAGTACTTGGTAGGTGTTTTTGGGTAAGCTTGCAAGAAAGTAAAGAGCATGTAAATAAAAGCTAGGGGCTGTTTAGATAAAGACACAACTAAATTAGTTTTAGTAAAGAGCTTTTGTCAACAAGAAGGTTATTTGTCCCTAGGCAATCGATAACTAGACCGGTAATCATTATTGCAATTTTATTTGAGGGAGAGGCATAAGCTAACATACTTTCTCTACTTGGATCATATGCACTTATGATTGGAACTCTAGCAAGCATCCGCAACTACTAAAGATTCATTAAGGTAAAACCCAACCATAGCATTAAAGTATCAAGTCCCCTTTATCCCATACGCAAACAACCTACTTACTCGGGTCTGTGCTTCTGTCACTCACGCCACCCACCATAAGCAAATCATAAGCATATTGCAAACCCTACAGCAGGAACCCCTCACGCTTGCGCGACACGGAGAGCACCATAGGACAGCACCAATAATAAAACATACAACTCAAACCAATCACGATCATCAAATAGCCATTAGGACAAAACAGATCTACTCAAACATCATAGGATAGCCATACATCATTGGGAAATAATATATAGCGTTGAGCACCATGTTTAAGTAGAGATTACAGCGGGTAAGAGAGAGGTTACACCGCTGCATAGAGGGGGGAAGAGTTGGTGATGATGGCGGTGAAGTTGTTGGTGAAGATGGCGGTGATGATGATGGCCCCGGCAGCGCTCCGGCGCCACCGGAAGCAAGGGGGAGAGGGCCCCCCTTCTTCTTCTTCTTCTTCCTTGACCTCCTCCCTAGATGGGAGAAGGGTTTCCCCTCTGGTCCTTGGCTCCCATGGCATGGGAGGGGCGAGAGCCCCTCCGAGATTGGATCTATCTCTCTGTCTCTCTCTGTTTCTGCGTTCTCTTCTGGCTCTGTTTCACCGTTTCGTATATATATGGAGATCCGTAACTCCGATTGGCCTGAAACCTTCGCCGTGATTTTTTTCCGAATATTAGCTTTCTTGCGGCAAAAGAAGAGCGTCAACCGCCTTACGGTGGGCTCACGAGGGTAGGGGCGCGCCCTATGGGGGGGAGCCCCCCTGCCTCGTGACCACCTCGGGCACTGGTTCGCGTTGATTTTCCTTGCGAATTTTCCATATTTTCCAAAAATAAGCTCCGTCCGCTTTTATCCCGTTTGGACTCCATTTGATATGGATATTCTGCAAAACCAAAAACATGCAACAGATAGGAACTGGCACTGGGCACTGGATCAAAATGTTAGTCCCCAAAATAATATAAAAATTTGCCAAAAAGTATATGAAAGTTGAATAATATTGGCATGGAACAATAAAAAATTATGGATACGACGGAGACGTATCAGCATCCCCAAGCTTAATTCCTGCTCGTCCTCGAGTAAGTAAATGATAAAAAAGATAATTTTTGATGTGGAATGCTACCTAGCATAATCTTGATCATATGTCTAATCATGGCATGAATATTAAAACACGAGTGATTCAAAGCAATAATCTATCCTTTGACATAAAGACAATAATATTTCAAGCATACCAACCAAGCAATTATGTCTTATTGAAATAACATAGCCAAAGAAAGCTCATCCCTACAAAATCATATAGTCTGGCTATGCTCCATCTTCACCACACAAAGCATTCACATCATGCACAACCCCGATGACAAGCCAAGCAATTGTTTCATACTTTGACGTTTCTCAAACCTTTTCAACTTTCATGCAATACATGAGCGTGAGCCATGGACATAGCACTATAGGTGGAATAGAATATGATGGTGGGGGTTATGTGGATAAGACAAAAAAGGAGAAATTCTCACATCAATTAGGCGTATCAACGGGCTATGGAGATGCCCATTAATAGATATCAATGTGAGGAGTAGGGATTGCCATGCAACGGATGCACTAGAGCTATAAGTATATGAAAGCTCAAACTGAAACTAAATAAGTGTGGATCCAACTTGCTTGCTCATGAAGATCTAGGGCATTTGAGGAAGCCCATCGTTGGAATATACAAGCCAAGTTCTATAATGAAAATTCCCACTAGTATATGAAAGTGATAACTCAAGAGACTCTCTATATGAAGAACATGGTGCTACTTTGAAGCACAGGTGTGGTAAAAGGATAGTAACATTGCCCCTTCTCTATTTTTCTCTCATTTTTTTATTTTTTTTAAAATTTTTTGGTGGGCTTCTTTGGCCTCTTTTTTATTTGGGCTTCTTTGGCCTCTTGGCCTCTTTTATTTATTTTTAAAGTCCGGAGTCTCATACCGACTTGTGGGGGAATCATAGTCTCCATCATCCTTTCCTCACTGGGGCAATGCTCTAATTATGATGATCATCACACTTTTATTTACTTACAACTGAATATTACAACTCGATGTCTAGAACAAAGATATGACTCTATATGAATGCCTCCGGTGGTGTACCGGGATGTGCAACGATCAAGCGTAGCAATGACATCAAAAAACGGACAAGCCATGAAAACATAATGCTAGCTATCTTACAATCATGCAAAGCAATATGACAATGAATGCTCAAGTCATGTATATGATGATGATGGAAGTTTCATGGCAATATATCTCGTAATGGCTATGGAAATGCCATTATAGGTAGGTATGGTGGCTGTTTTGAGGAAGATATAATGAGGCTTATGTGTGACAGAGCGTATCATATCACGGGGTTTGGATGCACCGGCGAAGTTTGCACCAGCTCTCGAGGTGAGAAAGGGCAATGCACGGTACCGAAGAGGCTAGCAATGATGAAAGGGTGAGAGTGCGTATAATCCATGGACTCAACATTAGTCATAAAGAACTCACATACTTCTTGCAAAAATCTATTAGTCATCGAAACAAAGTACTACGCGCATGCTCCTAGGGGGATAGATTGGTAGGAAAAGACCATCGCTCATCCCCGACCGCCACTCATAAGGAAGACAATCAATAAACACCTCATGCGCTGACTTCGTTACATAACGGTTCACCATACTTGCATGCTACGGGACTTGCAAACCTCAACACAAGTATTTCTCAATTTCACAATTACTCGACTAGCATGACTCTAATATCACCACCTTTATATCGCAAAACTATTGCAAGGAATCAAACATATCATATTTAGCGATCTACAAGTGTATGTAGGATTTTATGACTAACCATGTGAATGACCAGTTCCTGTCATCTCTCTAAATAGATATAAGTGAAGCACGAGAGTTTAATTCTTTCTACAAAAGATATGCCCGTGCTCTAACAAATATAAGTGAAGCAAAAGAGCATTCTACAAATGGCGGTTGTCTAAGTGAAGAGAAACAGGCAATCCAAACTTCAAATGATATAAGTGAAGCACATGAAGCATTCTATAAAGCCATACTCAAAAGATATAAGTGAAGTGCAATGAGCATTCTATAAATCAACCAAGGACCATCTCATACCAGAATGGTGCATAAAAGAAAAATGAAAACCTAAATGCAAAAGACGCTCCAAGACTTGCACACATCGCATGAACGAAACGAATCCGAAAACATACCTGAGGGAGTCCTGGATTAGGGGGTCTCCGGACGGCCGGACTATCTCCATTGGCCGGACTGTTAGACTATGAAGATACAAGATTGAAGACTTCGTCTCGTGTCAGGATGGGACTCTACTTGGCATGGAAGGCAAGCTAGGCAATACGGATATGGATATCCCGTCCTTTGTAACCGACATTGTGTAACCCTAACCCTCTCCGGTGTCTATATAAACCGAAGGGTTTTAGTCCGTAGGACAACAATCACAACATACAATCATACCATAGGCTAGCTTCTAGGGTTTATCCTCTCTGATCTCGTGGTAGATCTACTCTTGTACTACCCATATCATCAATATTAATCAAGCAGGACGTAGGGTTTTACCTCCATCAAGAGGGCCCGAACCTGGGTAAAACATCGTGTCCCCTACCTCCTGTTACCATCCGGCCTAGACGCACAGTTTGGGACCCCCTACCCGAGATCCGCCAGTTTTGACACCGGTATTGGTGCTTTCATTGAGAGTTCCTCTGTGTCGTCGCCGTTACGCTTGATGGCTCCTACAATCATCGATAGCTATGCGGTCCAGGGTGAGACTTTTTTCCCCGGACAGATCTTCGTATTCGGCGGCTTTGCACTGCGGGCTAATTCGATTGGCCATCTGGAGCAGATTGAAAGCTACGCCCCTGGCCATCAGGTAAGATTTGGAAGTTTGAACTACACGGCCGACACCCGCGGAAACTTGATCTTCGACGGATTCGAGCCACAGCCGGGCGCGCCGCACTGTCGCGATGGGTATGACCTAGCTCTGCAGCTGAACAGTACCCTAGAGGCCCCACCCGCATCTGCTCCGACCCTTAGTTCGGAGCCAACTGCGCCAATCAAGGACGGGTAGTTAGACACCGCCTCAGGGGCTGCAGTCTCAACGACTATCGAGCCGAACACCAGCCTAAACCTCTGCGCAGCCCGTGACTCCAAGGTGCTAGACTCTTTTCCGGACTCCGAACCATCCGCGCCCCTGCCAATCTAATCCGATTGGGCGCCCATCATGGAATTCACCGCCTCGGATATCTTTCAGCACTCGCCCTTCGGCGACATTCTGAATTCACTAAAGTCTCTCTCTTTGTCAGGAGAGCCCTGGCCGGATTATGGCCAACAGGATTGGGATGCGGACGACGAAGAAATTCGACGCCCACCCACCACCCACTTAATAGCCAGTGTCGATGACTCAACTAACATGCTCGACTTCGACTCCGAAGACATCGACGGTATGGATGACGATGCGGGAGGCGAAGAGGAACCACCACCCAGAGGGCGCTGGACGTCCACCTCACCATATGACGTATACATGGTGGACACACCAAAAGAAGACGATGACGAGGAACGGAAGGACGCACCGAAGGCTTGTTCCCTCGAGAAGCAGTCAAAGCGGCGGCGCAAGCGCCGCCCCAAATCCCGCCTCGGCAGAAATAACAATCATACAGACCCAGCATTGCAGCAGGGCGAACCACTGCTGGACTACGGCAATACGGAGAATCAAACCGAACAAACTAAATCTGTAAAAGATAATAGTCCGGACGACATAACGCCGGACAGGCACCCCGTGCAGCATAATGCCCGTCAAAGGCTTGTTGCCACCGCGAGGAGTCGTGAAAAGCAGAAGCAAAGGCTCAAGGCTGCGCAGGACACACTCCAAATCAGATGGAGTAAAGTACTCAACACAGCAGCGAAGTACAGCGACAATCGCCCCACCAAGAGCTACCCAAAGCGGAAGTTGCTACCTGAATTCGATGAGGAGGCCCCAGACCCCCCACAACCAAAAATCAAAACAGCCACTTGGCCGGATAGACGACCTCACGGCCAACATCGAGCGGCCAACAACGCCACTCATAAGCCAATACGCGATACACGCGAGGGCTCGCACCAAAAGGACGGCGCAACCAGATCCATCTATGGATCACGCACGCGTGCCCCAGCATACGATGTAACACAACAAACATCCGAGCAACGCGGTACACCCAGATACAGGGGTGCCGCACACCCCCTATGTTTCACCGACGAGGTGCTGGACCATGAATTTCCAGAGGGATTCAAACCCGTAAATATAGAGGCATGCGACGGAACAACAGACCCTGGGGTCTGGATTGAGGACTATATCCTCCATATGGCTCGAGGAGATGATCTCCACGCCATCAAGTACTTACCCCTCAAGCTCAAAGGGCCAGCTCGTCACTGGCTTAAAAGCCTCCCCGAAAACTCCATTGGAAGCTGGGAAGAGCTCGAGGACGCTTTTCAGGCAAATTTTCAAGGGACTTATGTCCGACCTCCGGACGCGGACGATTTGAGTCATATAACTCAACAGCCCGGAGAGTCAGCTTGAAAACTTTGGAACAGGTTTCTTACTAAAAAGAACCAAATTGTCGACTGTCCGGACGCCGAAGCCTTGGCAGCTTTTAAGCATAGTGTCCGTGACGAATGGCTTGCCAGACACCTCGGCCAAGAAAAGCCGAGAACAATGGGAGCATTAACAAGCCTCATGACCCGCTTTTGCGCGGGCAAGGACAACTGGCTAGCCAGATGCAGCACCGGCGACCCCAGTACATCTGAAGTAGAGATGGAAACGGGAAATCACGGTGCAACAGCAATAACAAACGCCGGAATAAAGAAGACATCATGAAGAGCACGGCAGTAAACGCCGGATTCAAAAGCTCTCGGCCGGGTCAGCAAAAGCCGCCCTCTAAAGGCGCCAGAGACGACCTGTCTAGCCTAAACAAAATTCTGGACCAAATATGTCAGATCCATAGCACCCCTGGTAAACCCGCTAATCATACCCACAGAGAATGTTGGGTCTTGAAGCAGTCCGGCAAACTCAACGCCGTACACAAGGGGGAGGATACACCAAGCGAAGACGAGGATGAGCCTCTCAAGCAAGACACTGGGGAACAAAAGAAATTTCCACCAGAAGTCAAAACAGTAAATGTGTTACACGTGATCAAAGGAAGAAACAAAACAGCACTCCCAGAAAAATATGCCCAAGGGCCTATCACCGCGGAGTCCTGCCACTGGTCTTCTCAACCAATCACTTTCGACCATCGTGATTACTCAGCAAGTATCCGGCGTGCAGGATGGGCTGCCCTGGTATTAGACCCAATAATTGACGGATACCACTTCACACGAGTCCTGATGGACGGTGGTAGCAGTCTAAACCTGATATACCAAGACACAATCCGCGAAATGGGAATAGACCCAACAAAATTTTTCCAAAGCAATACTAACTTTAAAGGAGTAACGCCAGGCCTAGGGGCTCATTGCACGGGCTCCCTGCTACTAAAGGTTATATTCGGCTTCCCCGGTAACTTCCGTAACGAACATACATTTAACCTTCCACATCGCTCCATTCCAAAGTGGCTATCAAGCACTACTCGGACGCGAAGCTTTCGTTCGCTTTAATGCAATACCGCACTACGCTTCCCTCACACTCAAGATGCCCAGCCCATGTGGCATCATTACAGTGAACGGAAATATTAAGCGATCGTTGCGCGCCGAAGAGAGCGCAGCTGCCTTGGCAGCCGCACACTAAAAACGGCCTGACCAACTAAAGCATTTAACAGGTCGTCAAGACCTCGGACACGGTTAGACGAGTCCGGCACAGCTATATGTAATTCATACCGGATCAATGGTCGTACCCCTATAACAAATACAAGGGGCTCAACGTGCGCAGACAAGTGGCAATTGTTACTCATCTTGAATTATACATGGTTTCTTTAAAAACTATCATTTTGCACGACAACTTTTTCACCTAAGTTCCTCTCTTTTACAGATGATCATCGTGCTACACCCGTCCAGGATACGGCACAACGGAGACATAGGCGCAGACGTGCAGCAGGGACCCGCTCCAAGGATTCTTTTTAGATTAAGACCCTGCGTAAACCTTTTTTACTATCTCTTGTTGATACATATCCACCGAATTCTCAGAACAGTTGAGAAGGATGCTGACGTCTTGGCATGTGGCCATGCCAGAATAATGCACGTACCTGGACACAAGTGGCTTCTTACAAAGGGCACTATTTAGGCTCGGTTTATACCATAAAGACCGAATACCTTAGGGAGTGTTCGGCGTCACGAGTTTGGCCTTATATGCATCAGCTCCGAATCATTGTCTTTGGTCAAATGTTGGGTTTGCCCGGCTCCTGTGTTTTGGTGCCTTACGTTCCGCTTTATCGGCTAAGGTAGCACCATGAGAACTACTGCGATTGTGCCCTGGTTCATCCGGACGAGCACCTCAGTAGAGAAAGTCGAAAACTGACTGTCATGATATAGCGTGAGACTGGTCAACCACTCGATGACCTATCGGAATGTTAGAATTCCTCCGCCTTAACGAAGGGCCGTTTTCCGGCCAGGCATGTACGCACCCCGCGATCAGGAGAGTGCGGAGCCACCAGGGGCTATCTAGTAGCCCCACTGTCAAACTCCTATGGCTAAGTGAAAGTGTTAAAGCATTATAGTCCGGTTGCCTCGTTCGCTACGCTATCACCTCCTTAATAGGACCAAGACATTGGGTTAAGTGTGAACACGCATTTTTTGCGAGCACCTCCGCATTATATGCGCGGGGGTTGAAGCCGACGGCTGCAATCTTTCAGGTTATACACATGTATACATAAACGGCCGCACATGAGGCATCATACTACTTTCAGGCAAAAGTATAAACATAGCCTTATAAAAACTTCATAAAAGCATTGTGTTTACAATGAAAATACATATCACTCAAACATAATATTTTTCGAGCACTGGGCCTCTATCAAACGAGCACCCTCGAGAACCTCCTTGAAATAATGCTCGGCAGCCACTCGACCTATGGCCGAACCCTGCGCCGCAACAGTGGTAGCGTCCATCTCCGCCCAGTATGCTTTAACACGGGCAAGGGCCATCCGCGAGCCTTCTATGCACGCCGACCTCTTCATCGCATTAATGCGCGGCACCGCACCAAGGAACTGTTGCACTAAGCTAAAATAGCTGTTCGGCTTTGGCTTTTTTGGCCATAGCTAAGCCACAATAGACCTCATGGCGAGTCCGAACAACCTATTCAGTTCGGCCCATTCGGCTAGCTGGTCAGTCAATGTAAGCGGACGCTCTGGAACGTGGAATTGTGACCAGAACAGCTTGTCCACTTCACGATTTGTCTGACCTTGGAAGTACTTGGATGCATCGGCAGCGCTCGCTGCCAAATCCATATACACATCTGCCGAACTCCACAGCCGATCCAGAGGGGCATACCGTGGATCTCCGAACTTCCTCCGTAACATGAAGGGTTTCCCAGCCGCAATATCCCCGGCTTCCCACAGCTCCTCCTTCTTCGCTCTCATAGCAGAACGAGTGTCTTTGTCCGCCGTCGTGGCCTTCTCAAGGTCCATTGCCTTCGCTCGGTTTTATTTTTCAAGGACCCGGCAATAGTCGGCAGTGTCTTTTAATTCTACGGCCATCTTGGCCATCTTCTCTTGGCTCTCGCAATGTGCGTCCTTCTCGGCTTTCAACTCTTCGGCCGCCTTCAAAGCAGCCGCATTACTAATCCTCGCTTGTTCCTTGGCTCGGGCAAGTTCTGTCCGTAAGGTTTCCACGGTGGCAGCTCCATCTGCAGTCACAACATATTAAAGATACTGGCATCATGCTGCTCTTACTATGTGGCGTTCACTAGATAATAACACTTACCCTGTGCCTCGTCAAGCCTCTTCTTAACAAGCTCGATGTCGGCGTCTGTCACATCCAGTTGCCGTTTTAATTTGGCAAACTCACTAGTCCGGCTAGCCACCGGAGCTTCCACCACCTGCACATAGGGGCAGTCTGGTTATTGCCTGGGAATATGATCCTCTATTCGCTGCCGTTCTCGACGACAACCAGAGTCTCAGGGCTACTATCTACACAGGGCACACCTAACATGTGCAGTACAATCACATATTATCTCACGTACCTCAAAGCCTGTCAGTAGACTCATAAAGGCTTCATGTAATCCGCTTTCAGCGGACGAGATTCTCTCCATCATCGTACTCATCAGCATACGGTGTTCTTCTGAGATGGCTGCTCGCCCCACCAACTCCCTCAGAACGTCCGACCGCACACCAGACGGTGCCGGACTCTTTTGTCTGCTCTCTTCAGGAGCCGGACGCTGGGAACTTCGGGGGTCTATAGGATTATCTTTTGGCCTCACCTGATCCGGAGAGGCCCTCCGTGACGACACTTCGGGGTCGCTCACTTCTTGAGCGGAGGAGTCCGGGGGAGGCGTTTCGCTCTCCATCATCTCTGGAAGAAGATCCCCCAAAGACGAGCTCAGCTGAGAGGGGCTAAGGCCCGAACTGCAAGATATATGCATGGTTATTTTCTCAGAAAAAAGACAGCATACCTTTACTATTAAAGTATTTTGGATCACTTACGACTCGTTGGAGGGCTTATCCCCCCGTGGACTTTGTGCGGCAAAAGCACCCCCTGAGGCAGGACCCTCTATGGGAGACTTCTTCTCCCATTTGGAGGCTTCGGCTTCCGGATCCTCGGAAGCAGTCCTTTTCCTCCCCGGTTGTCCTCCTTCGTGGAGACGCTCATTCCCTCGGTTGGGACGGGCAGCGATGGGGGCCCGCGTCCGCCTGTATTATCCTCCCGGTATCTTCCTTCGAGGGCTCCAGGCAAGGTGCGACCTCGAGCATCTTTTCCAGTACTGGATTTTCCAAACCCTCAGGGAGGGGGGCCAAACACTGAATCATCTTCGCCTTTGTTAGCCAGTCCTGGTCAAAAAGCGAACTCTCAGAAATAACTTCGTGACGAATAAAAGACAGTGTGTTCGGCCAGAGGATTTCTTACTTGTTCGGCGGCGCGGTTACTGCTCAGGCCCATGTCCTCGGTAATATCCAGACACTCTACTTGAGGTCCGAAGAATGACTTGTACATCTCCTCGTGCGTCAGGCCGAGGAAACTTTGAATGGCACGTGGTCCCTCTGGGTTGAACTCCCACAAGCGAAGGGGCCAACGTTTGCAAGGCTGGACTTGACGAACCAGCATAACTTGTATTACCGCAACCAAATTAAAATCTCCCTCGAAGAGATCTCGGATGCGGCTTTGCAGTATAGGAACGTCCTTGGCTGGACCCTAACTCAGACCTCTGCTAATCCATGACATCAGTTGTGGGGGGGGGGGGGGCGAGCGGAAAGCAGGGGCAGCCGCCCACTTGGCACTTCTGGGAGCTGTGACGTAAAACCACTCCCGCTGCCATAATTCGGACACCTTTAGGAAGGAACCTTTCGGCCATGGAGCTCCTGCCATCTTGCCTATTGATGCACCTCCGCATGCTGCATGTTGCCCCCCGAGCATCTTTGGCTTCACTTCAAAGGACTTGAGCCACAAGCCGAAGTGAGGGGTGATGCGGAGGAAGGCCTCGCACACGACAATAAATGTCGAGATGTGGAGAAAGGAGTCCGGAGCTAGATCATGGAAATCTAGCCCGTAATAGAACATCAAACCCCCGACGAAGGGATCTAGAGTGAGGCCTAGACCTCGGAGGAAGTGGGAGACGAACATGACGTTCTCGTTGGGTTAGGGAGTAGGGACGATCTGCCCTCGAGCAGGCAGCCGATGCGAAACCTCGGCGGTCAGGTATCTGGCCTCCCTCGACTTCTTAATGTCCTCTTCCGTAACGGAGTAGGGCATCCATCGGCCTTGAAGGCTGGATCCGGACATGATTGAAGATCCGGAGCACCTAAACCCGGGCTTTGGGTGTTAAAACTCGAGGCGGGGGAAGGGTTCGATTGAGCATGAGAGGGAAAAAGCGAAAACCTTGTCCCTTTATAAAGAGGGTGAATATCAAGCGTCCTCTCCGTAGCCGTTTAGGACTTGCCTATAATCTAGGAGTCCTAGACACGGTTGGGTTACCCACGACCGCATTAATGAGAATCTCATAATTGGAGGATCATGATCTCCGCTTCGGCAAGACGTGTCAAGAAACCACCTCGCGTTATGTGTGGAGCTGGTTGAAGAAAAACGGTTCGAATAATCACCGGGCCATGATGTAACGTCATGCTGCCAAAACAAGCCAGCAAATTAGATCTGCAAAAATATTATTCTCTCTACGGTGGAATGTGGAACTTATTTTGTAGGGTCGGACACTATCCTCGTATTCAAATTCTTCTGTGATGTATTTGGAGAAGGAACCCGCCTTGCAATGCCGAAGACAATACTGCGCGCCGGACTCATCGTCATTGAAGCTTGGTTCAGGGGCTACTAAGGGAGTCCTGGATTAGGGGGTCTCCGGGCGGCCGGACTATCTCCATTGGCCGGACTGTTAGAGTATGAAGATACAAGATTGAAGACTTCGTCTCGTGTCCGGATGGGACTCTACTTGGCGTGGAAGGCAAGTTAGGCAATACGGATATGGATATCTCCTCCTTTGTAACCGACCTTGTGTAACCCTAACCCTCTCCGGTGTCTATATAAACCGAAGGGTTTTAGTCCGTAGGACAACAATCACAACATACAATCATACCATTGGCTAGCTTCTAGGGTTTAGCCTCTCTGATCTCGTGGTAGATCTACTCTTGTACTATCGATATCATCAATATTAATCAAGCAGGACGTAGGGTTTTACCTCCATCAAGTGGGCCCGAACCTGGGTAAAACATCGCGTCCCCTGCCTCCTATTACCATCCGGCCTAGACGCACAGTTCGGGACCCCTGACCCGAGATCCGCCGGTTTTGAGACCGACAATACCGATATTTGTTGAAGAAAGAGGGGATGCCTCCCCAGCATCCCCAAGCTTAGATGCTCGAGTCTCCTTGAATATTTACTTGGGGTGCCTCGGGCATCCCCAAGCTTGAGCTCTTGCCTCTCTTCCTTCTTCTCACATCGAGACCTTCTCAATCATCGAACACTTCATCCACACAAAACATCAACAGAAAATTCGGTAAGATCCGTTAGTATAATAAAGCAAATCACTACTCTAAGTACTATTGCAAACCAATTCATATTTTGTTTTTGCATTGTGTCTACTGTAATATAACTTTTTCATGGCTTAATCCACTGATATAAATTGATAGTTTCATCAAAACAAGCAAACTATGCATCAAAAACAGAATCTGTCTAAAACAGAACAGTCTGTAGCAATCTGAACATTCACCATAGTTTTTATACTTTAAAAATTCTACAAAAATTAGGAAAAATAAACAATTTGTATAGGAAGACAGTGCAAAAAGAATCAGAACCATTTGACGTTCCAGCTAAAAACTTAAAATCGCGCACTACAGCCAAAGTTTCTGTCCTGCACCATACAAACCATCAAGCAAATGTAAACATCCTAAAGGCAAACCTTGGCACATTATTTTTATAATACAATGGAATTGTACAAGGGGATAATTATTTTTGTTGAAAGGTTTCTATAATTAAGTTTCACAAAGTTCCCATGGGCATGAACAAAGTTCAAGGACGTCCCCCACTTTCACAATGCTCGTCTCTCTCACTTTCACTTTTCTTTTAGAAAAAGTTTTGGGTTCCCCTCTTTATTTTTGTTGTTTTTAAACTATATGAAAGCACTCAACAGAAATAAATGACTCTCTGAAACTTCCAGGTTGTCTCCCTGGCAGCGCTTTCTTTAAAGCCATTAAGCTAGGCATATAGTGCTCAAGTAGTGAATCCACCCGGATCCCAAGGTATATCAAAGCCAATTTGAATCAACAATGATTTGTAATTTAGTAGTGACACAAGGTAACATATATCATGTAATGACGAAGTCTAACTCTCTTCCTATGCATCGGCATGTCATAAAAGAACAATTCATGCACACAAAGTAAAGGCCAATGCATAGTATAAACAGTTTCTTGCAATTTTATCATATTGGAAACTTAGAGAGGTGGAGATATAGTTCCTCTCTCATAATAATTGCAAGTAGGAGCAGCAAGCACATGCATATTATATTTATCAAAATTATCATGTGCAACGGTAAAAGGCAACCCCTCAATATAATCCTTAATAAGTGCAAACTTCTCCGATATAGTGTAGTCGGGAGAATTCAAAAAGATAATAGGACTATCATGCGTGGGTGCAATAGCAACAATTTCATGTTTAACATAACGAACTATAGCAAGTTCATCTCCATAAGCATAATTGATATTGGCATCTTGGCCACAAGCATCATCAAAAAGGGATATTTCAAAAGAATCCAAGGGATCATAACAGTCATCATACCAATCATCCTTCGGTAAGCACGAAGGGGAATTAAGCATTGTATGAGTTGAAGAGTTACTCTCATTAGAAGGTGGGCACGGGTGATCAATCCGCTCTTCCTCCTTTTGTTCTCCGCTCTCTTCCTCATCTTTTTCATCCTACGAGCTCACAGTTTCATCAATTTCCTCTTCCATAGACTCCTGCAAAATATTAGTCTCTTCTTCGACATCGGAGACTTTCTTAATAAGCGCATTAATTTCGTAATTGTATTCATAATTCTCATAACAATATTTCAGGATAGCTAAATTTTCAGGTCTATAAACAGCATCATCATAATCTTCAAACTCTTTAAACATAGATTAAATTTCATAAGCACCCTTAAAAGCAACAAATTCTTCTATTTGTTCCACATCATAGTAATCATATATACCATTAGCATAAGAAGCTAAGGTTTCATTATCATTAAATTCACATGAAAAGGGAAGGTGTGGAGCCTTTACCTTAGAGCAACAAGTATAATCATATCTCAAGCATAGTTGCCTAGCATACCAATTCAGTATATGAATTTGATCCCATAATAGTTTCCCTTTTTGTGTTAAGCGGTAATCCCTAAAGTATTCACGTTGATCCAACGTTACTCCCATTACATAATTGAATGGGGTTTTCTCAGGATTATTAAAGTAGTACATAATATCTTTCACATAACCAGCATCGAGGGTTTTAGGAGGTTCCCCATCTCCATAAGTAGCAAGTACACCTAATTTTTTTGGTATTTCGTGTTCCATATCCATAACTAAAGATAAAGAACAACTAAGAACAGCAAATAAAAATTACTTAGTGATAAAGTAAACAAGCACGCATGAGAATATTCACCCCACGCTATTGCTCCCCGGCAACGGCGCCAGAAAAAGGTCTTGATAACCCACTAGTATACGGGATCAATTGTAGCCTCTTTTGATAAGTAAGAGTGTCGAACCCAACGAGGAGCTAAAGGTAGAACAAATATTCCCTCAAGTTCTATCGACCACCGATACAACTCTACGCACGCTTGACGTTCGCTTTACCTAGAACAAGTATGAAACTAGAAGTACTTTGTAGGTGTTTTTGGGTAAGCTTGCAAGAAAGTAAAGAGCACGTAAATAAAAGCTAGGGGCTGTTTAGATAAATACACAACTAAATTAGTTTTAGTAAAGAGCTTTTGTCAACAAGAAGGTTATTTTTCCCTAGGCAATCGATAACTAGACCGATAATCATTATTGCAATTTTATTTGAGGGAGAGGCATAAGCTAACATACTTTCTCTACTTGGATCATATGCACTTATGATTAGAACTCTAGCAAGCATCCGCAACTACTAAAGATTCATTAAGGTAAAACCCAACCATAGCATTAAAGTATCAAGTCCCTTTTATCCCATACGCAAAAAACCTACTTACTCGGGTTTGTGCTTCTGTCACTCACGCCACCCACCATAAGCAAATCATAAGCATATTGCAAACCCTACAGCGGGAATCCCTCACGCTTGCGCGACACAGAGAGCACCATAGGACAGCACCAATAATAAAACATAGAACTCAAACCAATCACGATCATCAAATAGCCATTAGGACAAAACAAATCTACTCAAACATCATAGGATAGCCATACATCATTGGGAAATAATATATAGCGTTGAGCACCATGTTTAAGTAGAGATTACAGCGGGTAAGAGAGAGGTTACACCGCTGCATAGAGGGGGGAAGAGTTGGTGATGATGGCGGTGAAGTTGTTGGTGAAGATGGCGGTGATGATGATGGCCCCGGCAGCGCTCCGGCGCCACCGGAAGCAAGGGGGAGAGGGCCCCCCTTCTTCTTCTTCTTCCTTGACCTCCTCCCTAGATGGGAGAAGGGTTTCCCCTCTGCTCCTTTGCTCCCATGGCGTGGGAGGGGCGAGAGCCCCTCCGAGATTGGATCTATCTCTCTGTCTCTCTCTATTTCTACGTTCTCTTCTGGCTCTGTTTCACTGTTTCATATATATATATGGAGATCCGTAACTCCGCTTGGCCTGAAACCTTCGCCTTGATTTTTTTTTTCTGAATATTAGCTTTCTGGCGGCAAAACAAGAGCGTCAACCGCCTTACGGTGGGCTCATGAGGGTAGGGGCGCGCCCTAAGGGGGGGGGCACCCCCCGGCCTCGCGACCACCTCGGGCACCGGTTCGCGTTGATTTCCTTCCAAATTTTCCATATTTTCCAAAATAAGCTCCCTCCGTTTTTATCCCATTTGGACTCCGTTTGATATGGATATTCCGCGAAACCAAAAACATGCAATATACAGGAACTGGCACTGGGCACTGGATCAATATGCTAGTCCCAAAAATAATATAAAAAGTTTCCAAAAAGTATATGAAAGTTGAATAATATTGGCATGGAACAATCAAAAATTATGGATACGACGGAGACGTATCAGGGGTCGATGACGGGGACGACGGCGGGGATGATGGAGGGGCTCCTTGATTTCTACAAAAACAAAAACCCTATAAGTTATCACTAATACATCCCGAATAGTATCATACATATAACATCACTAATACAACTAAAACCCTAGCGAACGACATCGATGCAGGAATAATTGCTTAAACTAAAAAAATAACCACAAATGTGACATGTTCAACTAGTTCTATTAATTCAACTAGTTCTTACAAAATATAAACTTAGTATCAATAGAAATAAACTAGTTCTTTCTAAAAATAAACTAGTTCAACTAGTTATATTAATTTTCTTACTAAAAATTCATTAGTTCTATTAATTCAACTAGTTCTTACTAAAACTAAACTAGTTCAACTACTTCAACTAGTCTAAAAATAAACTAGTTCTTACTAAAACTAAACTAGTTCAACTAGTCTAAAACTAAACTAGTTCAACTAGGAGGGGAAGGGAGGAGGAGGAGAGAGGAGGAGGGGGAGGAGGCTGGTGGGATCAGGGGAGGGAGGGGCGGGGGCGGTCGGAGGAGGAGGAGGGAGGGGCGGGGGTGGAGGGGGAGGGGGCGGCCGGAGGAGGCGGGAGGAGGGAGTACCTCGGTGAGGAGCAGCACGGCGGTGGTGGCGGCGGACAACGTACAGGTTCGGCGCGGGTGAGAGCGAGTGAGAGGGAGTGAGTGTGCAGGGTGAACCACTCCTGCAGGATAAGGTAAGTAAGTAGTAGCGTGTTTTAGAGAAACGCGCTACTGCTACGGTCCGTAGCAGTAGCACTGGCAGTGGTACGCGCTACTGCTAAGTGGGGCTAGCCATCTGCGCCCAATACAAATATAGCAGCAGCGCGGTTTCACGGAACGCGCTACTGCTAAAGTAGTAGCACTAGCGCGGTTTATTTAAAAACGCTACTACTAAGTAGCAGTAGCGCCCTGTTTTGTCCAGCACTACTGCTAAGATGTTATGTATAAGGTTTTCCCTAGTAGTGAGGGCTGTCGTGGATTTGGTTTTTCTTGACCGCGGTGGCAAGCAAGCCATTCATCCCGGACGCTGTGTTTGAAGGTCGTGAGGGCTTCGGTGTCCGGGCAATGGACAATTTGGTTCTTTTTAATTAAGAACCTAGTCCAGAGCTTTCTGGCCGACTCTCTAGGCTGCTGGATGATGTGACTTAAGTCATCGACATTTGGTGGCCGGAAATATGTACCTTGGAAGTTATCACGAAAGGCGTCTTCCAGGTCCTCCTAGCTGCCAACGGAGTTCTCCGGAAGGCTGTTTAATCAGTGCCGAGCTGGCCCCTTTAGTTTTAGTGGTAGATATTTAATGGCATGGAGATCATCACCATGGGCCATGTGGATATGGAGAAAAAAGTCCTCAATCCATACCGCGGGATCTGTTGTTCCATCATATGATTCGATGTTTATGGGTTTAAACTCCACTGGGAATTCATGGTCCATTACTTCATCAGTGAAGCAAAGTGGGTGAGCGGCGCCTCTGTATCGTGCCGCATCGCGACGTAGCTCGGATAGAGTCTGTCTTTGATTCTCGGCCCGGGCGTGAGTATGGCCATTGCGTTCGGCTAGATAGCCATTATCACGTGTCGGGGCACGTCCCCGTGATCCATAGATTGATCTGTTCTGATTTGCTCTACCGTCCGAGTCCTACCGTAGGCCATATGTGTGTCACCGAGCTGTTTTATGTTCGACTTGAGTTGCCGCTTTATCCCGACCGCGTGCTGGTCGATCAGCCACATTGCGCAATGATGGTACAGGCTCCTGAGATAGTAGTTTGCGCTTCGGGTAACTTTTGGCTGGGTGCTTGAAGCCGTATTCTTCGGCTACCAGGACATCAGTACATCTATCATTGAGCAGATCTTGATCAGCTTGAAGTTGCTGATTCTATTTCAGGCTCCTTGCAGTGGCTATTAGCTGGCGTTTGAAGCGCTCCTGCTTAAGAGGTTCCTCGGGCATGATAAAATCCTTGGTACCGGGGCTCTCCTTATCCTCTGAGAGCGAAGGATAATTATAGTTCTCCGAGTCTTCGTGTGTGGCCTGTTCATCAGGGCTAACTTGCCCGTCTTGCAGTTCATCTTGTTTAGGAGTTGCATCAATGGGGTCTTCATTGTCTTTGGCAACATCCGGAGTGTTGTCTTCTCCTGTGCAGGTGTTGCCATCTTTGTTGTGGCGTGACTTAGAGCAGCGCCGTTGACGCCGATGCTTTGGTTGTATCTCGGGAAGTTTATCCCCGACTAGATCTTCCTTGTCATCGCTGCTATTCTCTTTTGGTGGATCCATCATGTATACGTCATACAAGGAAGTGGCCGTCCCGCATCCGGTGAACGGCAGGTTTTGGGCCTCTTCTTCTCCGGCATCATCGTCCATACCGTTGATGTCGTTGGAGCCGTAATCGAGCATGTCAGTTGAGTCTTCGACAATGGCTATTAAGTGGGCGGGGGTGGTTAGCGAAATTCGTTATTAGCCTCTAGTTCGAACCGGATATAATTCAGTCGTGAGTCCCTCGCTAAGGAGAGTGTTTTTAATGAGTTTAGCACCTCGCCTAAGGGCGAGTGCTGAAAGACGTCCGCGGAGCTGAATTCAACGATCGACACCCGATCAAGCTCGTCATGCGTGGACGCACATGCATCGAAACCTGTAGCCGGAAATGTGTCCGTGGTTCTCGCAACACAGATCTTACTTGAGGTTGGGTCTGTGTGCGGCTCCAACGCCACTGAGTCTGCGGCCTCTGTGGGGGGGGGGGGTTGAGCCTCCTGTCCTCAGATGGCGTGGCCTGCTCCGGATCTAGAGCTAAAGCAGTTGCAGGTTCTATCTCCTGGGTGTGGCTCGATGACAGATTTAAGCCGTGTTCATTGTGGTGACAGGGAGCGGCTACCACCGCGGTATCGAATCCGTCAAAGATCAAGTCTCCGTGGATGTCCGTGACGTAGTTCAAGCTTCCTGATTTGACTTGATGGCCAGGGGTGTAGCTATCAATCTGCTCTAGATGGCCAAGCGAGTTGGCCCGCAGTGCGAAGCCGCCGAACATGAAGATCTGTTCGGGGAGGAAGGTTTCTCCCTGGAAAATGTTGTTGTGGATGATTGACGGGGCCAACAACCCTCTTGGCGATGACACAGCGGAACTCTCAATGAAAGCACCAATGTCGGTGTCAAAACCGGCGGATCTCGAGTAGGGTGTCCCGAACTGTGCGTCTGAGGTTGATGGTAACAAGAGACATGGAACACAATGTTTACCCAGGTTCGGGCCCTCTCGATGGAGGTAAAACCCTATGTCCTACTGGATTAATATTGATGAGTATGGGGGTTACAAGAGTTGATCTACCACGAGATCGTAATGGCTGAAACCCTAGAAGTCTAGCCTATCTGATTATGATTGTCCCTACAGACTAAACCCTCCAGTTTATATAGACACCGGAGGGGACAAGGTTATACAAAGTCGGTTACATAGAAAGAAAATAGTATATCCGGCCGCCTGGCTTGCCGTCCACGCAAAGAAGAGTCCTATCCGGACACGGGAGAAAGTCATCCATCTTGTATCTTCATGGCCCAATAGTCCGGCCCATGCCCAATAGACCGGACGCCCGAGGACCCCTTAGTCCAGGACTCCCTCACAAGGTGTCGCCATGATCAGATCTAAAGCCTCATGCCCAACCACCGCTGCGTCCTAGCTGTCCTAAGATGCTGGACTGCTAGAGCATGCAAGATTGCCGATAGGGAGATGCAGAAGGATTCCTTCCCAGTCTGTAGCCACAACCCAACCAACCAGATCACTGCCAGATCCGGATCACCACCCCAAGCCGGCAGCCACCACCTCAGCGACGCCTCAAATTGGCGAGTCAAGGACGCCACCGGCGAGTTCAGGCATGAATCCGGCGCATGTAGCCGAGGTAGTCGACTCCCCATCAGCCAGATTGGGTGGATCCAGGCCCGCCGCACCCAAGGAGCCTTAGGAGCGAATCACCGCCCATGAAGAGTAGCATGCCACTAGGGGAGAACTGACCAGAGGAGAGAGATCTCGCCACCACCGGCACCGCACAGGTGTTATCCCGGCGGTGAACGCCGGCAGCGGTGAGCTAGTGGGTATCGGTGGAGGGGACGAAAGCCGGGCGTGGTGAGTCACCGCCCGAGTCATTGCTTAAAGTGATAAAACCACTATTAATAGTAGAGTTTTTTTTGCATGGCGACCTAGTCAAAAAAATTGCACTTTGATGCAGCCCAAGGAGAGCATATTGTAAGGAAGGAATAATTTTTTAGGGTAAAGCCTTCATGACGGATTATATTAAATTGTCGAACACAAATACATCGGTTTCTTTATAGAGGAAAGGGAATCGGGTGTGTCCTCATACCAAGAGAAAAGGAAATTAGGCAGGTTCTGATACCAAGTGTTTTGCGGACCAACACATGTCTAGCTATAATATCTGCTCCAAAACTATGTTCTCTAGGAAAATGCTCGAAACAAACTCTAGTGAGAAAATGACATAAATGAGTGCACCCAGCGAGTTGCACCCTTCCTTCATGATGTTGATTACCTCTATCAAAGTTCACTTCACTTGTTTTGCATCGAAGTACTCATGCTGCAAGTAGACCTTCATGCAGAAAAGGTGGTTCAGCAGTGGTCGGATTAGAGACAAAGGTGGTTCCACGGTTCCTTGCCGGGAGAAAAACTCCCTTGTCATCTTTCAAGATCGAGCCTGAGCTACTTGTTCCTTCTTCCCAACTAAAACTTGCTTCTACGCACACAAGCACCCTTCATTTGGCATTGAGCTAAATACATTAAGATAGTTGGAACTATAGTTGTGAATTACATACCCTCACTAATAAGGGCATCTCCAAAGGCAACCCGCAAATTTCCTCCCGCATCCGTCCGCGAACAGGGAGGGACCAGTCCGCGAACATGGGTACGGGAGGCAGCCATCCAACCATAGCCGAATTTTGTCCGCCAGCTGATACGTCTCCGTCGTATCTATAATTTTTGATTGTTCCATGCCAATATTCTACAACTTTCATATACTTTTGGCAACTTTTTATACTATTTTTGGGACTAACATATTGATCCAGTGCCCAGTGCCAGTTCCTGTTTGTTGCATGTATTTTGTTTCGCAGAATATCCATATCAAACGGAGTCCAAACGGGATAAAAATTGACGAAGATTTTTTTGGAATATATATGATTTTTGGGAAGAAAAATCCACGTGAGACGGTGCCCAAGGTGGCCACGAGGCAGGAGGCGCGCCTGCCCCCCTGGGCGCGCCCCTGACCCTCATGGGCCACCTGTAAGGCGGTTGATGCCCTTCTTTTGCCGCAAGAAAGCTAATTTACGGATGGAGACCGTGTCAAAATTTCAGCCCAATCGGAGTTCCAGATCTCCGGGAATATAAGAAAAGGTGAAAGGGTAGAATCTGGGAACGCAGAAACAGAGAGAGACAGAGACAGATCCAATCTCGCAGGGGCTCTCGCCCCTCTCGTGCCATGGAGGCCATGGACCAGAGGGGAAACCCTTCTCCCATCTAGGGAGGAGGTCAAGGAAGAAGAAGAAGGAGGGGTACCTCTCCCCCTCGCTTCCGGTGGCACCGGAGTGCCACCGGGGGCCATCATCATCACCGCGATCTACACCAACACCTCCGCCACCTTCACCAACATCTCCATCACCTTTCCCCCTCTATCTAGAGCGGTCCACTCTCCTGCAACCCGCTGTACCCTCTACTTGAACATGGTGCTTTGTGCTTCATATTATTATCCAGTGATGTGTTGCCATCCTATATGTCTAAGTAGATTTTCGTTGTTCTATCGGTGGTTGATGAATTGCTATGATTGATTTAATTTGCTTGTGGTTATGTTGCTGTCCTTTGGTGCCCATCATATTATTGCGTGCCTGGATCACACCCTAGGGTTAGTTGTATGTTGATAGGACTATGTATTGGAGGGCAAGAGTGACAGAAGCTTCAACCTAGCATAGAAATTGATGCATACGGGATTGAAGGGGGACCAATATATCTTAATGCTATGGTTGGGTTTTACCTTAATGAACATTAGTATTTGCGGATGCTTGCTAATAGTTCCAATAATAAGTGCATAGAATTCCAAGTCAGGGATGACATGCTAGCAGTGGCCTCTCCTACATAATACTTGCTATCGGTCTAGTAAAGTAGTCAATTGCTTAGGGGCAATTTCACAACTCCTACCACCACTTTTACACACTCGCTATATTTACTTTATTACTTCTTTACCTAAACAGCCCCTACTTTTTATTTATGTAATCTTTATTATCTTGCAAACCTATCCAACAAAACCTACAAAGTACTTCTAGTTTCATACTTGTTCTAGGTAAAGAGAACATCAAGCGTGCATAGAGTTGTATCGGTGGTCGATAGAACTTGAGGGAATATTTGTTCTGCCTTTAGCTCCTTGATAACCCACAAGTATAGGGGATTGCAATAGCTTTCGAGGGTAGAGTATTCAACCCAAATTTATTGATTCGACACAAGGGGAGCCAAAGAATATTCTCAAGTATTAGCAGCTGAGTTGTCAATTCAACCACACCTGGAAACTTAGTATCTGCAGCAAAGTGTTTAGTAGCAAAGTAATATGATAGTGATGGTAACGGTAACAAAAGAGTAATGAAAGCAAAGTAATGTTTTTGGTGTTTTGTAGTGATTGTAACAATAGCAACGGGAAAGTAAATAAGCGTAAACCAGTATATGGAAAGCTCGTAGGCATCGGATCAATGATGGATAATTATGCTGGATGCGGTTCATCATGTAACAGACATAACATAGGGTGACACAGAACTAGCTCCAATTCGTCAACGTAATGTAGGCATGTATTCCAAATATAGTCATACGTGCTTATGGAAAAGAACTTGCATGACATCTTTTGTCCTACCCTCCCGTGGCAGCGGGGTCCTAATGGAAACTAAGGGATATTAAGGCCTCCTTTTAATAGAGAACCAGAACAAAGCATTAGCACATAGTGAATACATGAACTCCTCAAACTACGGTCATCACTGGTAAGTATCCCGATTATTGTCACTTCGGGGTTAACGGATCGTAACACATAATAAGTGACTATAGACTTGCAAGATAGGATCTAGAACTCTCATATATTGATGAAAACATAATAGGTTCAGATCTGAAATCATGGCACTCGGGCCCTAGTGACAAGCATTAAGCATAGCAAAGTCATGGCAACATCAATCTCAGAACATAGTGGATACTAGGGATCAAACCCTAACAAAACTAACTCGATTACATGGTGAATCTCATCCAACCCATCACCTTCCAGCAAGGCTATGATGGAATTACTCACGCATGGCGGTGAGCATCATGAAATTGGTGATGGAGGATGGTTGATGATGATGACGACGACGAATCCCCCTCTCTGGAGTCCCGAACGGACTCCAGACCAGCCCTCCCAAGAGGTTTTAGGGCTTGGCGGCGGCTCCGTATCGTAAAACGCGATGATTTCTTCTCTCTTATTTTTTTCTCCCGAAAGCAGTTATATAGAGTTGGAGTTGGAGTCGGGGGGTCTCCAGGGGGCCCACGAGGTAGGGGGGCGCGCCCTAAGGGGGGGGCGCCCCCCACCCTCGTGAGAAGGGTGTGGGCCCCCTGGTCTTCATCTTTGGCGAGGATTTTTTATTATTTATTGTAAGATATTCCGTGGAGTTTTAGGTCATTCCAAGAACTTTTGTTTTCTACACATAAAACAACATCATGGCGATTCTGCTGAAAACAGCGTCAGTCCGGGTTAGTTCCATTCAAATCATACAAGTTAGAGTCAAAAACAAGGGCAAAAGTGTATCGAAAAGTAGATATGATGGAGACGTATCAACTCCCCCAAGATTAAACCCTTGCTTGTCCTCAAGCAATTCAGTTGACAAACCGAAAGAAATAAAGAAAAACTTTTACAAACTCTGTTTGCTCTTGTTGTTGTAAATATGTCAAGCTAGCATTCAAGTTTTCAACAAAAAATATACCTAACCACATTTGCAATAATTCTCAGGTCTCATGATTACTCATATCATTAACATAATCAACTAGCTAGCCATAATAATAAATCTCGGATGACGACACTTTCTCAAAACAATCATAATATGATATAACAAGATGGTATCTCGCTAGCCCTTTCCGAGACCGCAAAACATAAATGCAGAGCACCTTTAAAGATCAAGGACTGACTAGACATTGTAATTCATGGTAAAAGAGATCCAATTATAGTCACATCCAATGTAAACTAACAACAATGAATGCAAATGACAGCTGCGCTCTCCAGCTAGTGTTTTTAATAAGAGGGTGATGACTCAACATAAAAGTAAATAGATAGGCCCTTCGCAGAGGGAAGCAGGGATTTGTAGAGGTGCTAGAGCTTGGTATTAAAATACAGGTGAAAAACATTTTGAGGGGTATACTTTCATTGTAACATCCCAAAATTATAAATTTTGGAATGTTATAATAATTAAAATATACGATTGTTTGATTGATTGAGTAAAATTGATTGGAATTTTAAAACTTTTGAAGCTTTGAATGAGAGGGAATAAAAGGACTTTCCAAAAAAAATGTTTCTGTTTGAAAATATTGAATTTGGAAATATTTCAAACTTCATGCCGCTCAATGATCCTCGTGATTTTTTCAATGAAAGAGAGTGGGAAGTAAAGAAAAATTTCATTTTGAAGTTGTCATTTAATTTATTTATTTTAACTCAAAGTGGCATTTGAGTTTTAATCAAAAAAAAACTTTTCTGACAAAGAACACTTGAACAAAAGTGTTGAGAGGGAGTAACATGACACCCCAAAATGTTGGAATATTTTTTTCATAGAGTTTTGAAAGTCATTTGGATTTTTGTTTGAATTTAAAAAAAATGATTTTTCAAAAAGTATTTTATTTGCCCCTGGAAATTATCCCATTAAATTGTCCTTAATTTTTTGATCGTTTTGATATATAATACTCCTATATTTTGTTTTCATTTTATTTTCTAAAACGATTTTTATTCGCGAAATCTTTTTAAAAAGGAAAGGTATTTTTTTGTTTTGGGCCAAATCCGGCCCGATAGTGCCAGATCATCTCCTTCCTCACGAACGGGATTTCGTTCCCGAGCACAGCCGCGTCGGCCATCGCCGGAGATCGCAGGATTCGCGAAATCCTTTGCCCCCTCCTCCAAGTCTACCCCCCCTATATATATAATCCTCCCCTCGACCCGTTCCCAAGCTTTCCCTCGCCGAAACCCTTTGCCTCGCCCGCCATTTCTCGCCGGAGTCCGAGACACCCGCCGCCGCCATTGATGCCCTAGAGCCCGCCCTCGACCACCTCACCCGTCGCCGAGTCCGCCGACCGCCCCCGCAAGCTCACCCGCACC
Source organism: Triticum urartu (assembly GCF_056163025.1). NCBI lineage: Eukaryota > Viridiplantae > Streptophyta > Magnoliopsida > Poales > Poaceae > Triticum > Triticum urartu. The sequence continues at coordinate 584,388,524 of NC_141877.1, forward strand.
TCCCCAACCCCTCGCCCGAGCTCAATAGCCACCAAAACGCCGCCGCCATCTCCACCACCGACGCCACCGCTGGAGTCGAAGCCCGCCAAGCTCGCCTCGCTCGCCTCGGACCTCCCTGGAGACGAACTCCACCACCATCAAGACCGCAGCGACGCGCCGCGTCTGCCCGTCTCCTTCGCCGTTGCCGAGGACCACCGGAGGCCTCGCCTGCGTCATCCCCAAGCCACCACCGCCGACGGCAACCTCGCCGGAGCTCTTCCGTCGCTGCGGTAAACCCTCGACCGCCCGATCTCCCTTCGACGGTGTAGATTAGATGTAATGAACGGGTAGTTTTTTTTTAGATTAGATCGGTTTAGTTCCTGTTTTTATTCGGTTTAGATCGGTTCATGTATAGTCGGTTTAGCCGATCGGTCTTTCTCTTTTAGCCCGTACGCGTTTCGGTTATTTTCCGCCCGAGCGCTGTTTAGTTTCAGCTCGCACACCCCGTAGCGCCCGTTAGTTTTTTTGTTGTTATTTTCGTTTCTGTTTTAAGAACAGAATAGTTCTGATTTTATATTGCTTATAACTTTTATGTTTTAGATCCAAATTGAGTGATTCTTTTTGCTTTGTGTCACAAATTTGTTGAAGTTTCTGTTTGCGTACTTAGTTTTACAATTTGAGTAGTTTAAATTTGAGTTGGATAAAATTTGTTGAATCACTATTTTGGCCATAACTTGAGTTTTACAAAATATTTTTGATTGATTCTTTTTGCTACTGTTTCATTATGGTTTTGTCTATCCAGTAGAATATAGTTATTTATTTTTAGTTTATTTTAAATTAACTTTTTAGCAAAACAGTACTGTTTTAGTTATAGTTTTGTTTTAGTCTTTTCTTTATTGTTTTTATTAGTTTTAAATTATTTCTTTTTCTCACTCTTGAAAATTTTAGTTTTGTTTCTGTTAGTCAACAAAAGAAAATTTTGTTTTTATTTTAAAAATTTATTTTACTTAGTTTTGTATGAGAACTTGTTTAGGTCATAGTTAGTGTTTCATAAAATCTTTTTATTTGTTTCTTTTTGCAAATAAAATTTTGTGAAAAATACCTTCTGTTAACTTAGTTGTTTTACTTTGTATTTTCTGTTAGTTTATTAGTTTAGTGTTATAATTGTTGTTAAGTTTTCACTTAGGACAAACTGTTTTGTGTTATGTCTTAGAGTTTTCTTTAGTAGTTTTGTTGTGAAGTTTTCCTTTGTTCTTATTTGGTGTCCCTTGTTGTTTTGCAATTTATTTGTTGGTTTTATTATGAGTGTTAGAATTGCTTGCTAGTATGTTTGCTTATATGAATGCTATGTTTGACTATATAGATTTTCAACGGAGTGATGAATTGTTCCACCAAGTCTTTATTTGAGTGCGGTTATCTTCATCAACGTACCAGGCAAGTTCACTTTGACCATGCTTTTTCATACCTATGTTTTTATTGCATTTAGTGTCATCTTTGCAACAATTCCCTCCAGTAGTGATATTGATTTCTTGTAGTTGAGTAGTATGCATGAGGTAGGAACCCATCTCCCTATTACCAAGCCCGGGACGTATTTTAGTTTCAATGCTACGCTATAGTAGACGGGGTTGGTATGAGTGCTCGGGAGTGGTGTGAGAATGGAGGACTCTACGTCAATGACGACAACTTCCATGATGGCATCTGCAAGGACTGCATCTTCAGGACCTCAAGATTTCGAGACTCGAGACAAGAATTCAATACACACTACTGGGTGAAGGACGGTTGACGGGCACCCTGGAGAAACCAGTGGTTGGCCGGGATGCATGGAGAAGCGCCATGACATCTTGCGGAAAGCTTCACCCAGACTCAAAGAGACGGAAGAATACTTCATGCCCGGAAGCTTACCTGTGCAACCGCAAGTCACTATGGGCTCTGGCTTGGTTGACCTTAGTGGTGACTCTGGCTGGGACGGTGCTAGCAGATGTAGAACTACGGTAGGATTGGATGAGCACCGGACAGTGGTCATAGGAACTCTTGGAAGACCATGTTTCGGTCATCTTGTTCTCAAACACCCTGAAGTGCGAGAACGTAAAGAGAGGGATCGAATCTTGCGGGTAAAGTGTACAAACCTCTGCAGAGGGTTAAAACCTAATCGATTAGCCGTGTCCCCGGTTACGGACAATTTGAGCCTCTGGACTTGGATCTATCTCGGAACTCTCAACACCGGACTGATAACTTAATTGTGGGCAACTTATGATGATTTGGGCTATGAGACATCGGTTGGCGGAACCATGTCCTGACAGAAAACTCCATAGTATAGACTCCTGATATTCCTTTGTTGTAGGGAAAATAAAACCAACTTTTACGCAAAAACATCAGACACAGAGCCACAAAGCCATATTTCATATAGAATAGTTTTATCATCTGCTTTCCTCATGATCTTGCCGGTACATTCAATGTACTGACCTATACGGCTGCAACGTCTCATGTTGCAGATATGTTTCTTCCGACGAGTAAGAGTTACGTCATAGGGTTATGGTCTACACTCAACCTGCCGATGGCGTTGATGGGACTCCACACCCGATTATTTGTTTCCGCTGAGACTTATGAGGTATATATCAGTTTTACTTTATTTATACATGTGATTGCACTTTGATATATACATTGATGTACTGTGTGTGTCAGCATACCGATCCAGGGATGGCACAGATACACAGAGGCTTGACCGTTTGAGGTCGGGTCGCTACAAATATGATATCAGAGCACATGTTGACTGTTGGACGTGACCCTAGAAATCGGAAAGTCCTAGGACAGGAAGTCTCTAAAACTTTATTTCCAAAAGAATCTATTACTTCTCATCTTTTCTAATTTTATCAAATATCCTCTCTTACCTCAAATTGTTAGAATATACCCCTTTCCCTTTTGACCACACAGAGGATCAACTAAAGCCGCTCCAAGAAGGACAAGATATCGTACAACCGATGACCATTTCAGAGTAAAGAGGATTTCACCATGCATTAGAAGAGTTGAAGCTACAACGGTTGAAGACTCCGAAGACTTGAAGAATCTGAAGAATTATTTGACCTTTAGAAGACCAAACCCATGTTATATACTTACATTAGATGCGATGATTTGTGAGCTGTCATTTGTTTGATGTTTTTCCGACAGCCACAAATAAAACCCATTTTCAAAACTATTGCTTGTATTGTGTGTATCCCTCCCCACCCCTCTCTTATCTCACCCTAAAACCCTTGAACCCAGTAGATGATGAATGAAGTTGGACTGGTATTCTCTGGACCAAAAAAACCCAGCCGGAAGCAGAGCTATGGATTCAGAACATGGAGAATCACTTCGGGAGCAATTGATTTCAAGGAAGAATGAAGTATCGTATGCTCTTCAGTACTTTGAAGGAAGTGCTGCAACATGGTGGCAGATGCATCAAGCTATACAGGGATGTAATGGAGCAAGGACTTGGGAAGAATTCAAGAAGACTCTGACAAGATCCTGTCTTATCCGGAAGCACCATGATATCCCAAGAAATAAACCTTGTGCCTGCAAGATTTGCGGAGAAATAGGACACACCCAGGAGGAACACAAGGAGGGATGCCCTCATTGTAAGGAGAAACACCCAGCTGAGGAATGCCCAACTAGTCAGGTGACTTGTTTCTTGTGTGAAGGAACCACCCACTACCCAGCTCAGTGTCACATTTACCCCATGGTGCAACAAACTATTCAGAAGCAGGAAGAAGGAATGACAGAAGCCCTCCGAGAAGTTATGAAAGAACCTGTGATTAAGGAAAGTGTTGAAGACCCTGATGGAGAAAGCCTCAATAGATTTTACTCCAATGCCTGTTATTCATGTGGAGAAGAAGGACATTTTTCACAGTATTACACCAAGAAAAGAAAAGAGTATCTGGGATACTTCCCGACAGAAGCAGTGGAGTTTGATCCACAGGGAATAGAACGTTCGATCAGAACGAAGAAAACCCAGAAGAGAAAACAAAGACACCCTCAGAACAACCCAATTTCTACAAAGAGGGACAGGAGTCATATTACCTGTTTTGAATGTAAGGATGTCGGGCATTATGCCAATGATTGTCTCGAAAGGAAGCAAGGAACTCAAGGAGCAGGCACCATCACCAAGAAGCCTCGAGACATGCCGGAAGTTATTTGTTTTTGCTGCAAGGAAGCAGGACATTTTGCTAAGGATTGTACAAATCATGAGAAAGCTGGAGCTGAGTAGTGGAGATGTTGATATCAGAAATAAGGGTAGCATGGAAAACACTTTTTCATGAGAATGCGGGGTTGAGTTATGTAATAGATTACTTAGAGATTGTAATAATTCATGACTCAATAAAGTTTGATATGTCATATGCTGAAAGGCTTTAAGGAGTTGTTATGTTTTATCTTGGAAATTAATATTCTGGGTGAACATGGAAGAAAATGAGTTGTGATACATAAACTGGATGTTGGAAATTGAGTTTGAAGTTCTTTTTGGATGATATGAATGTGTACCCAAGGAGATATGTACCTTATTCTGAGCACCATTTTTGTTTTACAACTGCAGATGACGACCCTTTATGAGTCTTTCCTCAAGGGACCGGGGACGATCATGACCCTGACAAGTTATCATGATTACCCAAAAATCCTAAAGGATATGATGAAGCATATTCACCTTGAAGGAGATGCAGTCTACAAGGGCTACCCCTTCATGCAAAAGGGAGTGGAACTTTGGTATGTGGAGGTACACCTCCACCGTATGAAAGGAGTTTGCCCGAAGATGATGGGGCAGTACTTTTTCATCTCACGTGTACCACAAGCAACTTTCTTCGACGCTGTTCGTGAAGCAGCCATGGAAGCCATACGCCAGATCGGAGAAATACTTGAAGCAAGACTCCGTTATACTCAGGAATACCTAAGAGAAGTGCATGCAAAGATGATGGAAATGAAGCTCAAGGCCACCACGATGAAACAGAAGATTGAAGATTTCAAGGAGCATGTCGCCCAATTCCAGTGGGATTGAAGAATCCTCAAGGAGGAAAAATGAATAAAGTAGGAAGTAATGCCTGACCATACCAAACCATGTGGGTGGCAGCATTTTTAACAAAGTACTTTTTGGAATTTGGATTTACGAAAAATGGTTAAGGATGTAATAAAAGATTTGATATGAAAATAATATGATTTATGGATAAACTAGTGCTTTTTGGTGTGGTAGTACCCTGTAAAGCCACAAGATCAATGAAGAAAGAAATGTGTTATTCATGACGGTCCATAGAAGGGAGCGGGACCAAATAAGTTGGAGTTTTGTATGATCGTTACCCCAAGAGTATGACAAAATGAAGTAGTATTGGATTTAAAGGAGGTTTAATGTCGGAATATGGAACAACTGTAACTCCACGGATGAGTTAACACTATGCAAGCGCTGAAGTGGACCCATGACCCACATGCCCAGGATTTGACAAAGGCACAAGCACAATCTTGGTGAAGGAAGAATTCTGGAAGAATCTGTGAATTGATCAGCAGACATTACATAGGATGTTACCTAAACCCCGAGATTGTGAAGAACGATAGATGTTTTGTTCAGCTTGCAGAATCAATGGGTTTACCCAAACCCAGTTCGAGGACAAGAGAAATTTCTGCAAAGCTTGTGAGGATGCCCGACTGTTAGAAATACGAGATTCACTAAACCTTATACAGGGTAATGATCTGGGTGCGGAATGAATTGATCACCATACCGACTTACTCTTATCATTCACTCTTGATATTTGGAATGGTAAATCTGAGATCCTTACCCATAGTAAGGTGACAACGCTCATTGAAGCCTTTCTTCAGCTTTAGAATCGTATGATGATAAACCCATGTACATGGCAGCTGTTGCGAATCGTAGATTATACGGTGAGAATGAAGCCAATGCCCTTTTTCTGCAGAAACCATTAATGGTAGGCCACCATGAGTATTTCGATAGTTGTCTAGAATGGACGCAGACCTATCAGCTAAGATCCAGTCTCGGACGAACTTCATCTTTGACGAAGCGACCAAAGATTTTGAGGAAAACGCTATGCTTCTGACAGAACGGCATTAATGAAGGAGCTATTGTAAGATATGTGAAGAGATAGATATTGTCGGCACTCCGGAGGAAGTATCTGAGTTTATTGGAACTGTAACCTTGCTTTTAAGTGTGGTAGCACCCCTGACCGTTCCGGCCAAAATATTTGCTAGAAGACCCCCCAACCCCTAACCTTTTCTTGCTAGCCTCTTCGAATCTCGAGGACGAGATTCATTTTAAGTGTGGTAGTTTGTAACATCCCAAAATTATAAATTTTGGAATGTTATAATAATTAAAATATATGATTGTTTGATTGATTGAGTAAAATTGATTGGAATTTTAAAACTTTTGAAGCTTTGAATGAGAGGGAATAAAAGGACTTTCCAAAAAAATGTTTCTGTTTGAAAATATTGAATTTGGAAATATTTCAAACTTCATGCCACTCAATGATCCTCATGATTTCTTCAATGAAAGAGAGTGGGAAGTAAAGAAAAATTTCATTTTGAAGTTGTCATTAAATTTATTTATTTTAACTCAAAGTGGCATTTGAGTTTTATTCAAAAAAAAACTTTTCTGACAAAGAACACTTGAACAAAAGTGTTGAGAGGGAGTAACATGACACCCCAAAATGTTGGAATATTTTTTTCATAGAGTTTTGAAAGTCATTTGGATTTTTGTTTGAATTTAAAAAAATGATTTTTCAAAAAGTATTTTATTTGCCCCTGGAAATTATCCCATTAAATTGTGCTTAATTTTCTGATCGTTTTGATATATAATACTCCTATATTTTGTTTTCATTTTATTTTCTAAAATGATTTTTATTCGCGGAATCTTTTTAAAAAGGAAAGGTATTTTTTTGTTTTGGGCCAAATCCAGCTCGATAGTGCCAGATCATCTCCTTCCTCACGAACGGGATTTCGTTCCCGAGCACAGCCGCGTCGGCCATCGCCGGAGATCGCAGGATTCGTGAAATCCTTTGCCCCCTCCTCCAAGTCTACCCCCCATATATATATACTCCTCCCCTCGACCCGTTCCCAAGCTTTCCCCTCGCCGAAACCCTTTGCCTCGCTCGCCATTTCTCGCCGGAGTCCGAGACACCCGCCGCCGCCATTGATGCCCTAGAGCCCGCCCTCGACCACCTCACCCGTCGCCGAGTCCGCCAACCGCTCCGGCAAGCTCACCCGCACCTCCCCAACCCCTCGCCCGAGCTCCATAGCCACCAAAACGCCACCGCCATCTCCACCACCGACGCCACCGCTGGAGCCGAAGCCCGCCAAGCTCGCCTCGCTCGCCTCGGACCTCCCTGGAGACGAACTCCACCACCATCGAGACCGCAGCGACGCGCCGCGTCCGCCCGTCTCCTTCGCCGTTGCCGAGGACCATCGGAGGCCTCGCCTGCGTCATCCCCAAGCCACCACCGCCGACGGCAACCTCGCCAGAGCTCTTCCGTCGCCATGGGATTGGATGCACAAGCAGTATTCCCGCTTAGTACAAGTGAAGGGTGTGGGCCCCCTGGTCTTCATCTTTGGCGAGGATTTTTTATTATTTATTGTAAGATATTTCATGGAGTTTCAGGTCATTCCGAGAACTTTTGTTTTCTGCACATAAAACAACATCATGGCAATTCTGCTGAAAACAGCGTCAGTCCGGGTTAGTTCCATTCAAATCATACAAGTTAGAGTCCAAAAGAAGGGCAAAAGTGTTTGGAAAAGTAGATACGACGGAGACGTATCACTCCTCGTTGGGTTCGACACTCTTTGTCGGTGTCGAAACCGATGGATCTCGGGTAGGGGGTCCCGAACTGTGCGTCTAGGCCGGATGGTAACAGGAGGTAGGGGACACGATGTTTTATCCAGGTTCGGGCCCTCTTGATGGAGGTAAAACCCTACGTCCTGCTTGATTAATATTGATGATATGGGTAGTACAAGAGTAGATCTACCACGAGATCAGAGAGGCTAAACCCTAGAAGCTAGCCTATGGTATGATTGTATGTTATGGTTGTTGTCCTACACACTAAAAACCCTTCGGTTTATATAGACACCGGAGAGGGTTAGGGTTACACAAGGTCGGTTACAAAGGAGGAGATATCCATATCCGTATTGCCTAGCTTGCCTTCCACGCCAAGTAGAGTCCCATCTGGACACGAGATGAAGTCTTCAATCTTGTATCTTCATAGTCTAGCAGTCCGGCCAAAGGATATAGTCCGGCTGTCCGGAGACCCCCTAATCCAGGACTCCCTTAGTAGCCCCTGAACCAGGCTTCAATGACGATGAGTCCGGCGCGCAGTATTGTCTTCGGCATTGCAAGGCGGGTTCCTTCTCCGAATACATCACAGAAGAATTTGAATACGAGGATAGTGTCCGACCTTGCAAAATAAGTTCCACATACCACCATAGAGAGAATAATATTTTCGTAGATCTAATTTGCTGGCTTATTTTTGCAGCATGTCGTTATGTCATGGCCCGGTGATTATTCGAATGTTTCCTTTAACCAGCCCCGCACATAACGCGAGGCAGTTTTTCGACACGTCTTGTCAAAGCAGAGATCGTGTCCCCTTATTACGGGATTCTCATCAATACGGGCATGGGTAACCCAACCGCGCCATCAATTACGGTGCTTGGGGGATAAGCGAGTTTTACCAGGCAAGTGGGGATGCTTAGCTTCGTCCGCCCATATAAAGGGATAAGGATTCACCTTTCTATCCACGCCTTCTTCCTCATTTGCTCATCCATTTTCGCACACTCGAGCTCTAGCGCCCAAGTCCACACTTCCCACCTCAACCTTCTCCAACCATGTCCGGAGCGGGAGGCAGGTGGATGGTCTCCTCCATCACTGAGGGAGACATCAAGAAACTGAGGAGAGCCGGATTCCTGCCCGACGACATCGCGCACCGGCTCCCAGATGAGGGGCAACTCATCCCCACCCCTAGGCCCCATGAAAGGGTAGTATTCCTCACCCATTTCCTCCGCGGACTGGGATTCCCTCTCCATCCATTCATCCGGGGGCTCATGTTCTATTACGGCCTGGATTTCCCTGATCTGGCCCCGAACTTCATCCTCAACATCTCGGCGTTTATCGTCATGTGCGAGGCCTTCCTCCGCATCAAGCCCCACTTCGGCTTATGGTTGAAGACCTTTAATGTCAAGCCGAAGGTGGTGGGCGGCCGCCAGGCGCAGTGCGGAGGCGCCATGGTGGGCAAGATGCCCAATGTAACATGGCTCGAGGGCTCCTTTGTGGAAACCATAAAGGGGTGGCAATCGGGGTGGTTCTACATCACCGAGTCGCGCGACCCTGTATGGGCAGCGGCCCCCGAGTTTCGATATGGCATCCCCACGCGGCTCACCTCCTAGAAAGAGAAGGGCTTGTCCTGGGGTAGTTCGGAAGAGCTGACCGGACTCCAAACATGTATTCAAAACATGGTGAACAGGAAACTCAAACTTGTCAATGTGGTCCAGGTCATGCTCCACCGCCGGATTCTCCCGTGCCAACAACAGGAGTTCAACTTGTGGGAGTTCGACCCGGCGCGACACTGAACTCTGAACAGGATTTTCAACACAACTCACGAAGATGCCTGGAGAGTGCTGTTCAAAAGCGCCGAGGTCCCCCCTCCCATTACCGAGGATCGTGGATTCAGCACGAAGCGCCAAGCAAAGCGGTAAGCTGCTTTTCCTCTCGCAGGACACTTATTTTTTATAGGTTGACTCCATGCGGGATCTAAACTCCTGTACCTTTGACAGGACTGGCAGGAGACGACCGGACAGATCGATTGTCCGGCTCCTTTGCCCGAAGGCCCAGCAGACGCTCTTCTGGCGAAGATGCTGACTCCGGCTCCTTATACGGTGCCGGAGAAGACCAAGAAGGCCAAGGGAACCCGAAAGAGTTCCCGACGCCCGGCGTTGTCGGGCTCACCGTCCGATGAATCTGTAGCGCACTCCTCCCCCGAAGACGAGGAAGAAGAAGAAGATTCTCCCCTTCCTGCAGGGGGAGATAAGAAAAGGAAGGCCGCCCTAACTGGGGGGCGAAGGGTCCAAGAAGGGAAGGACTCTCCTTCCGGACAGCTCCACTGCCGCCGACGAAGACGAAGACGAGTGGTTGCCCAGGGCCAAGCCCCTGGGGAGATCGTAAGTATTCGGATACCAGAGTAACTCGTAGAATTCCTTTGTCGCACTGCTTTCCCTAATGCCGAACATGATTATGCAGGCCGCCGCGAACCAGCATCGATGTATCATCGGACGGCTCCTTGGGCTCATCGGACATGGATAGCGATCCAGTCCCGACCGCCACCTCCCCTCATCTCGCTGACGATGCCGAGGTGCTATCTCAAGTGGCACCGGGTTGAGGGGAGACAGTCCTGGAGGCGCCTCAAGGTGACCTTCCGGACTCCGGGAGCCGAGGGGACGGGGCCCCTGAGGGCTCCGAGTTCGGCCCTCAGCCGAACACCGCGCCGGAACCTCCAGCGGTTCCAGGCTCGGGCAGGCGGCCTCCTCCTAAGAGGGGAAAGATGCCTGTGCTGGTGACCTCTGTCCATCCAGAGGCGCCCGACAATCTGCTGGAAGCGCTGCGCAGCGCTTCCATCGACGAGGAGCACCGCACTATCATGAGTGTGGTGATCCAAAAGGTTCAGTTCGCCTAGAGCGGATTGACTGAAGCCTGTGCCAGCCTTCTAACAGGCTTTGAGGTAAGGTTTTTAAAACGTAGTACGAATATTACCGCATAGACAGTAGCCCCTGATGCTTTGTTCGGTGTTCACAAAGAAAAGCTGAACAGAGGATCAAATAATATCGCAAGAGTCTAATATAAGTATGTCAATATGCATATGCAGGCTTCGCGGCTGGCGTCCGCCGCACTGACTGCGGAGGTCGTCGTACTGAAGCAGGACCTCGAGGGGTCCAGGAAAGAGCTCGGCCTTGCCAAGAGGCAGCTCAAGGAGAACAAGGGTAAGTAATACCTTGTCTGTAGATATGTATATATAAAAGAAGACGCGATTGCAAAATGACAGGATCAACGTATATTTGCCAGGGGCCACGACCGAGGTGGCGACCCTGAAGCAAGCGCTAACCAAGGCCGAGGATATAGTGGCCAAGGAGCGCACCGAGCGAGAGAAGCACGAGGCTCGGGTGGGCGAGGTGCAGGAAGAGCTTCAGGCTCTCGTGGCGAAGCACGAGGCATTGGAGCTTGACTCAAAGACGCGGGAGTCTGAGCTTGCCGCGGCCCTCGAGAGCGCAAGAAGTGCCAAGGCCGAAGCCCAGAAGGCCCTCCAGGAGATCGGCGCAATGAAGAAGATAGTGGCGGGTAAGGCTTTCTATATGCAAAGCAAGCATGTAAAAGTAAATTACCGATTACTTACCCGAATCTGGAGCTCTCCAGGAGCATTCGCAGATTTGCCCCGCAGTGTGTCCGATGCCGCACAATTTTACCAAGCCGAGGATGGAAGCTCAACGGAGAAGCTGTTCTAGTCTCAGTATGCTGAGGCCGAACACCCGGTGCCAATGAGCGACCAGCTGAAGCAGATGGTCGAGCTACATAAGGCGGCCGATCTAGCCATGAGGAGCTTTATAGTCCGGCTGTGGCCTGGCGACGCCCTTCCGAACAGCTTCTTCGGCCTGGTGAGGCGGCTTGTGGATGTCTGCCTGCGGCTGGAGGTCGTCAAGCGATCTGTCTGCATTGAAGGTGCACACCGGGCTTTCGCCCATGTGAAATTGCAGTGGGTCAAGCTAGACGCCGTGAAGCTAATCAAGGAGGGGCCGCCCGAGGGCAAGGAGCACCGCCACCCTGAGATGTACTACGAGGGTGTTCTGCCGGGTGCCCGTCTCATCGCAGATGAGTGTTCAAAAGATGTAATATTTGAATGAGACTTGCTCGTTTTATCCTGTATTTATGAAAACTTGTTTCATGTGCTCTATGCAACGCTTGTTTGAATTTAAAATGTTACCTTCTGTTTGGCTGTTTATCCAATCTGAGAGATGGCTAGTCCTCGGCTTCTGCCCCCATGCCATGAGTGCTGGGGTGTTCGGGATAAACCTGAGCACTCTTGTTCCCATGTTTGGGTCCTTCGAGGGAGGTGCTCAGCACAGCGAACAAGGCAACTGGACTAATAATGCTTTACCACTCTCACTTAGCCATAGAATTCTATAATTTTAAATTTCGGCGAAGCCCCTGGTATTTGGAAGGCCGAATTTGGGGCGCGATACACGCCTTTAAGGCGGACAGGGCCGGCCCCTCGCTCTAAGCGGCATAAGTCTTTAGGGACTCGAAAACCTCGCCGAACAGTGACCAGTCTCTCGCCTTATCATGATAGTCAGTTTTAGGTTTCTCTATTGAGGTGCTGAACCCAGCAGAACCGGGGCACAATCGTAGTAGTTCTCCTAGCACTACCTTAGCCGATAGAGCGGAACATAAGGTACCAAAACATAGGAGCAGGGCAAACCCAACATTTGACCAAAGACATGATTCGGAGCTGATGCATATAATACTATAAGTTCGGGGTGCCGCACTTGTGAAAGTGTTTGGACTTTTCACACCGTATTGTGAGGTACGTCAGCCCCTGGTGTATTAGCCGTACCAAGGTGTACGGTTGCAAGGCGTCATTAATGAACACACACACACACACACACATATATATATATAACAAGAATGCAATAATAGTCGTAATGTCATGCATTGTTTATTAAAAAATTGCGTTAAAGTAGAGTGATACAGATAGTGCGATAAGCAAAGAGTAGGACTATGTCCCTTCCAAGGGCAAGCTGAGGAATGATATTAAATCGAATATTTCACTCGTTACTGTAATCAACCTGGGAATTCCGTGGTATGACGTAGCTGTCTGCCTCCTTGGTTGCTGCATCATGTGTTCGGCAATAGTGCTGCCGGAAAGTGTTTCCAGAGATTAAGGTCCTAAAAGAAAAAGAAAAATAACCAAACGGGAAGCCCCTAGTGCAGTTTAGGCCGCGTCTTAGGGCGTGCCGCAGTTGTGCCCCCTCCCCACCTGTGCCCATGGTATTTTTAATGCATAATTATGTACGCACGGCACGAGTTTCGCCATTGGGCTGGGATTGGGGTGGCCACCGTATTGCTACGTGAGCTCAGATTGCGCCAGGCGGTCTATTTGCCGATTTCCCCGAGCGCGCTTGAAGGTGTCCGGGCTTTGAAGCGCCGAACTGGTTGATTGCCTTGACAGGCTGCTTTGCGTTTCTGCTGCGAGGGCTGCGGTGTGCTCCTCTGTTCGGAGAGAGCGCTCTGTGTTTCCATTGACTGTAATAACTCCACGAGATCCTGGCATCTTGAGCTTGAGGTATGCATAATGCGGTACCTCATTGAATCTAGCAAATGCGGTTCGCCCGAGCAGCGCGTGATAACCACTACGGAACGGGACTATATCGAAGATTAACTCTTTGCTTCGGAAGTTATCTGGGGATCCGAAGACCACTTCCAGTGTAATTAAGCCTGTGCAATGGTCCTCTACACCTGGAATGACGCCCTTAAAGGTCGTTTTTGTGGGTTTGATCCTTGAGGGGTCTATACCCATTCTGCGCACTGTGTCCTGATAAAGCAGGTTCAGGCTGCTGCCGCCATCCATAAGGACTCAAGTGAGGTGAAATCCGTCAACGATTGGGTCTAGGACCAGTGCGGCGAATCCTCCATGACGGATACTAGTGGGGTGGTCCCTGCGATCGAAGGTGATCGGACAGGAGGACCAAGGGTTGAACTTTGGGGCGACTGGCTCCAACGCATATACGTCCCTGAGCGCACGCTTCCGCTCCCTCTTGGGGATGTGGGTTGCGTATATCATGTTCACCGTCCGCACTTGCGGGGGAAACCTCTTCTATCCTCCAGTGTGAGGCTGCCGGGGCTCCTCCTCGTTATCGATATGCGGCCCCTTGTCCTTGTTTTCGGCAATTAACTTGCCGGCCTGCTTGAACACCCAACAATCCCTGTTGGTGTGATTGGCTGGCTTGTCTGGGGTGCCGTGTATTTGACACGAGCGATCGAGTATACGGTCCAAGCTAGACGGACCCAGCGTGCTTTGTTTGAATGGATTTTTCTGCTGACCGGGTTTAGAGCCTTTGAATCCGGCATTGACTGCCGTATCCTCAGTATTTTCGCTGTTAATGTGGCGCTTATGTTTGTTGCGACGTGACCTGCTATTGTCGTCCTTGGTATCCGAGGTACCATGGTTCTTTGATATGTTATTACTGCGAGCCAGCCAGCTGTCTTCTCCCACACAAAAGCGGGTCATGAGCGTCGTGAGAGCTGCCATAGATTTCGGCTTTTCCTGACCAAGGTGCCGGGATAGCCACTCATCTCGGATGTTGTGTTTGAAAGCCGCTAAGGCCTCCGCGTCCAGACAGTCGATGATTTGATTTTTCTTTGTAAGGAACCGAGTCCAGAATTGCCTGACCGACTCTTCTGGCTGCTGAATTATGTGGCTCAAGTCATCGGCGTCTGGTGGTCGCACATAAGTGCCCTGAAAGTTGTCGAGGAATGCGGCTTCTGGATCTTCCCAACAGCTAATGGAGTCCGCTGGCAAGCTGTTAAGCCAATGCCGCGCTGGTCCTCTGAGCTTTAGTGGGAGGTATTTGATGGCGTGTAAGTCATCACCGCGGGCCATGTGGATGTGGAGGAGGAAATCCTCAATCCATACTGCGGGATCTGTTGTGACGTCGTATGATTCAATATTTACAGGTTTGAAACCTTCTTTCAATTGATGTTCCATTACTTCGTCTGTGAAGCATAAGGGGTGTGCGACACCTCTGTATTGGGCTATATCGCGACGCAGCTCGAATGGATCTTGCCCGCTGTGTTCGGCCCGGCCGGATTTGCTTTTACTGTATCCGGTGTGACGTTTATCGTCTCGCAGAGTGGTGCGCCGTCGTGATCTGTAGATCGATCTTGCATGCTTTGCTTTGTCCTCCAATATGTCTCGCAGGTCTGGCGTATCTCCCCATGCCTTTTTATTTGAATGGCGTCGGGGTGGAGGCTGAGCTTTTGGCTGGAATGTCTCTCTATCGCGGCCACGAGGTGGCCTATCAGCCGTATCATACGCTTCTTCCTCCAGTCGGGGTAGTAACTTGCAGTTTGGGTAATTCTTGGAGGGGCGCTCGAGTTTATATTCCTCGGCCGCGAGGACTTCAGTCCAACTGTCAGCTAGGAGGTCTTGATCAGCTTGAAGCTGCTGCTGCTTTTTCTTCAGGCTATTTGCCATGGCCATAAGCCGGCGCTTGAAGCTCTCTTGTTCGACGGGATCCTCTGGTACGGCAATTCACCGTCGTTGAGGCTTGCCTCGTCTTCGGAGGGGGGCATGTAATTGTCATCCTCCTCCTCTCCGTCTACCGCTCTCTCAGGAGAGCTGGCTCCTCCATCCTCCTGCTCTAACTCATGCTGGAGGGGATTGTTGTTGTCTTCGGCACTATCCAGAGTGTTATTATCTCCTGTGCCTGTATCACCACTTTTTCTTTGGCGGGACTTAGAGAGGCGCCGCTGACGTCGGCGCTTGGGTTGTTTCTTGGAGGGGTCATCCTCCGCTATCTCGTCGCCATTGCCTTCTTTGGGTGTATCTACCATGTATATGTCATATGACGAGGTGGCTTTCCAGTGCCCTATAGGCGCTGGTTCATGTTTGTCTCCTACATCGTCGTCCATACCATCGATGTCTTCGGAGTCGAAGTCGAGCATGTCGGTTAAATCATCAAAAGTGGCTACGAAGTGGGTGGTGGGTGGGCGTCGAATTTCATCATTGTCCGCATCCCAATCCTGTTGGCCATAGTCCGGCCAGGGCTCTCCTGACAAAGAGAGAGACCTTAGTGAATTCAGAATGTCGCCGAAGGGCGAGTGCTGAAAGATATCTGCGGTGGTGAATTCCATGATCGGCGCCTAACCGGATTCGATTGGCAGGGGCGCATGCGGTCGGAGTCAGAAAAAGAGTCCGACACCTTGGAGTCACGGGCTGCGCAGAGGATTAGGCTGGTGTTCGGCTCGATCGCCGTTGAGACTGCAGCCCCTGAGGCGGTGTCTAACCACCCGTCCTCGATTGGCGCAGTTGGCTCCGAGCTAAGGGTCGGAGCTGATGCGGGCACGGCCTCTGGGGTACTGTTCGGCTGTAGAGCTAGGTCATACCCATCGTGACAGTGCGGCATGCCCGGCTGTGGCTCGAATCCGTCGAAGATCAAGCCTCCGCGGATGTCGGCCGTGAGGTTTAAACTTCCAAATCTGACCTGATGGCCAGGGGCGTAGCTGTCGGCGTTCTGGGAACGGGGGTCCCCAGACTTGCCTGCCTGCGGCCTGCGGCGTGGCTCAAGTGGGGGCCCGACATGGCCCATCTTCATCAGCACAAGACTCAAGACCCTCGCGAGGGGCCAAGCCTCACGAGGCGGACGACACGGCGCATCCTCAGGCGCAGCCTCATCAGGCTGGCTCGCGAGGAGGCGGAGACATCAAGGCGGGGTACCTCGCGAGGTGCCCATGACGTGAGCCATGACGACTCAGGACACCAGGCGGGTGCCAGCGCGCGCAGCGTCCTTCTTTCCTCTTTGGTGCAAAGGGGACAAGCGCAGCCGCGGAGTACCGAGGCATCAGGCAAAGGTTGACACTTCGGTGCAACAAGACCAGGACCAAGCGGACTACGAGATGGAGGTCACCATGGAGCCCAGCGCGGCGTCATCACCAGAGCCTTTGGCAGGCAAAGACTACTTTTGTCAGGATAGATGTACTAGCTGTCCCCCTTCCAATTAGCCCGCCATTGTTGGATCCCTTCCCGCTCAATATTTGGGAAGAGGACCAGGGCCTCTATAAATAGGACTAGCCACCCACATTGCAAGGGGGTTGGGAGTTTGGAAGGTTGGAGGGGTCGGCTCTTGGTCATCGACGAGAGTGAGTGAAAGAAAGAGAGAGAGAGAGAGAGAAAGGAGACTGAACTCCCCATAGCAGTTCATCACCCCAGCCAAGAACAGACCCTCGCGAGGCTGTTCTTCCTTGTATAGTTCATCCTCACCAGCCCCAAGAGGCAATCCACCAACCACACACTGGAGTAGGGTATTACACCACAACGGTGGCCCGAACCAGTATAAATCTTATGTCTCTTGTGCATTTCTCTTAGTAGTTTAGATCCTTGCGAGACGGAGAGGTTGAAGGCGTAATCTCCGCGCGCACCCCAGTGTTCGAACCTTAAGGGTCTGCCGGAACCCGAAATCCGACATTTGGCGCGCCAGGTAGGGGCTGCGCCGGAATTCGTCTTCCACTGCTCCGCTCTCCTCCGACCGCAGCATCCATGTCAGACGCTCGTCGGGCCTGCGCTGAGCGTCGGGCCGCCATCGCTTCTCGCGTTGCCCAGATGGCCCCCGTCGGTGGGCGTCCTCGTCGTTCCCTGTTGCCCGCCGTCAACGCCGCCACCGGCCCGGCGGGGGGTGAGCAGCAGGCATCGTCTCAGCACCCGTCCGTGCGGCAAGACGGCCGCACTGCTTCTCCATCACTCGCACCAGCTGGATCTTCGTCCCGCGCGCTCCGCGCACCCTTGGAAGCTCGAGCTGCGCTCATCGCGGCAAACGAGCTCCTGCGCTACCGCCCCGTCGACGACGTCTACGAGGAGTGGCTCGACCGCGTTGCCGAGCTCGTCCGCGCCGCAGGGGGCTCTCCTGCGCCGTCCGCTCCGCTGCGCCGTACTCCGCCCCGCGCAGGCAATGAAGCTCCGGGGGCGTGCCAGCCGCCTCCGCTCCAAGAAGATGTCTTGGCTCCAAGGCGCGTGGCCCCTGGGCGGAACCCGCTCCGCCAGGTGCCAGCGCAGCAAGAACGAAGCTGCCAAGAAATCCCTCGCCCGCAAGGGGCTGCCCGGGCACTCCCCGCTCCAGCTCCGGCACGCCAAGACCCCGCTCTGCTCCTAGCTGCAGCGCGTGGGGACCCTCAAGACCGAGCTCTCCACCAACCGAAGCCTTTCATGGCCACCGCGGGCTGCCTCGCCTACACCACCGAGCTGCGTAGCATCGCATGGCCCGGCAAGTTCAAGCCAGACCTGCCTCCGCGCTACGACGACACAACTGATCCCGCAGAGTTCCTCCAGCTCTATGAGCTGGGCATCGAGGCTGCCGGCGGGGACGAGAAGGTCATGGCGAACTGGTTCCCCATGGCGCTCAAGGAAGGAGCTCACACCTGGCTCCTGAATCTGGCTCCAGGCACGATCTCCTCCTGGGACCAGATGCGCACCCGCTTCATCGCCAACTTCCAAGGTACTCGTGACCGGCCACCCGCCGTGAGCGACATGCACCGCATCAAGCAACAACCCAGAGAGACCCTGCAGAAGTACATCCAGCGCTTCAACAACGCGTGCCTCAAGATCCCCAAGGTGTCAGAGGAGGCCATCATCTCGGCCTTCTCCGATGGCGTGCGCGACGTCAAGATGAAGGAGGAGCTGGCGATGCATGAAGGCCTCTGCACCTCCCTGGAGCTGTTCAACTTGGCGAACAGGTGCGCCAGGGCTGAGGAGGGACGCCTCTCCCTCCTCGAGCTGCCTGCCGCAGACCCAGAAGAGAAGAAGTCCAAGGCCAAGGACGTGAAGCGCAAGGGGGCTGCCGTAGTCGCAGCCGAACCAGACACCAAGCGGGGCAAGGATCTGCCCGACTCCTCCAGAGGCAGCCGGTACTGCGTGTACCACGACCTCCACACCCACAACACCAACGAATGTCAAGAGCTCTGCGCCGTGCGGGAAGGAAGGGCCGGCCGTCGCCCTGACCGTGCTGACCGGGGCTATGGCCGAGGAGGAGGAAGAAACTCAGGACGCTGGGAAGACCGCGGCCCGCGCCAGGGGTGGCGCGACCAGCCTCGCGAGGACCGCTGGCGGGACCTGCCTTGCGAGGGGGACTGGAGGGATCAGCCTCGTGAGGATCGCCCTCATGGCAATGCAGGCCTACCACTGGTAGAAAAAGGGCCTACAGTCCCGGTTCGTAAGGGCCTTTAGTCCCGGTTCCTGAACTGGGACTAAAGTGTCGGTACTAATGCCCCGACCCTTTAGTCCCGGTTCAATCCAGAACCGGGACTGATGGGCCTCCACGTGGGCAGTGCGCAGAGCCCAGTCAGGAGACCCTTTGGTCCCGGTTGGTGGCACCAACCGGGACCAATAGGCATCCACGCGTCAGCATTTCTGTGGCTGGGGTTTTTGTTTTTTTTGAAAGGGGGGGGGTTGGGGGTTTTGGGGGGTTAATTTAGGTGTTTCATATATTGTGTTAGCTAGCTATAATTAATTGAGAGAAGTGTCCTCTCTTATGTCCGTGCTTGGTCGATGCTACGTACTATACATACGTATAGAGAGGACTAGACACGCTGGCTAGCTAGTAAGCAAACGAAGGAAACAGAAAATCGTGATGAACATATATGCATACAGAGAGAAGTGATATCGACCACCTCTCTTTCTCCGAGACATTGGTCGAACAACAAGTTCTCGTATATCTATCTGACACTACCGGCTACATATATACAGTAATTATCTCTTACAAATATAATCATACGGACTCAGGGTCAACATAGAATTCTCCGTCTTCAGGGATCACGTGGTCAAGAAAGAATGCCGCCAATTCCTCTTGAATTCCTCGCATGCGAGCTGGTGCTAGGAGTTCATCCCGCTTCCGAAACATCTAATTTAAAGAAGGGGGTCAATACATATATATATATGAATGAATGAAACTCAACACAAATGATGGTAATAAAATAAAATTGTGAATGTTGTTATTTACGTACTTCATATTGTTCGTCAGTGTAACCCCGCTCACAGGTCGTGTGGCGGATGGACTCGCAAACATAGTATCCACAGAAATCATTCCCTTGTTCCTGCCACAACCACTTTACAAGAAATAGAGGTTAATCAAACTGATAAGCAAGAATGCCAAATGGTATTGATGAAACTAGCGCTTGAATGACTAGTAGATGCGCTTAAAATGCTACTATAGCTAGTACTTACTTTCGGGTGTCTAAATTGCAGCTCCTTCGGCAGTCCCGGAGCTTTTCTGGTGAATTTTCTCCAAACCCTGCCGGACAAAGAAAATAATTACTTGATATATCAGGAAATGAACAAAGTTGCTGATATGGTGGATAATGATCGATTTAACTTACTTCTCGAGTATTTGAGTCATGTCTGCATAGTCCTTGGGATCTTTTCGTCTTGAGTCCAAGACGGTTACTAGTCCCTGCTCAAGCTTAATATGTAGGAGAATATAGTGGAAACTGCACACGCATGCATAACTCATCAATTACATTACTATAACCTTGACTAATATATAAGGGAAACCGAATACGCACAAGACAGTAACACTCACTTGAAGTTGTAAGGAAAGAGTATTATATCTTTGTTTTGATTTATTATCAACGATTGTAGCATGCTGGCCTCGGTTTCTGCGGCATGAAATTTAACCTGAGTTGCATCTATGAGATATGTGTTACTGAACACAATATCACCGACTTGTCTTTTCTTCAATTCGACGATCTTCAATCTACATAATATAGTGAGGATGATTATAAATACATGCAATGAAAGAGCTGAGCTATATGGAGAGACTTAATGACAGAAGTAGTAGTACTTACAGACAGTAGCAGGTGACCGTTGCTTTATCGAGGGCCAATTGATTGAAAAACTGATAGAACTCCTCAAATGGAACAGGCAACAGATCAATTCCAACAAGGTCATGCTCCTTTTTAACTTTCAAATACAAAGTACTCCTCCCCCCAGAGTCTCTGCAGATTTTCAAGGACCAATCATGCAATCTTCGCATCATCGTTGATAGAGATCTTTCATCTTTGACGAGAGGCTTCCCGTACTCGTATCTTTGTATCTACATCTCCATGGGTTCATAATGTACTTCGTCGGGCAGGTAATCTGCAAGATTGCTATAACCAGGCACTATCCTGGGATCATTAGCGATGTTGTGGCTAGGCACCTTGAGAGGGGGGCATGATTGCTTCGCTTATTCGCCGAGCTGGGCAATTTGTTTCCCAGCTCGTCGTTCTTTCAGCCTTTGATCACTGACAGTACTTCCCGACCACTCCGCTTCGGCAAATTCCTTTCCAATAATGCGGTCATAGTTTCCTTTCGGCGGATCAGACTTCGGTGGTTTTGTCAGGGCAGCCAGAGTGCGCTTCACTTTCACCCGATCTACCTTCTCCTCCGGAGGTGGATGTTTCTTTGCTTTCACCCCTTCAAAGAATTTCCTCACTTCTTCTCGCGCGATCTCGGCGTTCTCCTCCTAGGTCCTCTCGTATGGTAACTTCTCTGGAGTCTTCAGAGAAGGACCGAATCTGTATGTCCGACCGCCTCTGGTTGTACTGCTAGACACCGACCGAGCAGACGGAGCGGTTGTCTTCTTTACTTGCTTAAGAGGCGGAGGAGAAGGACTACGACGCGCCGGAGCAGCTGGAGCGGCGGCAGGTCTCTTCCGCCCTTGCTGACGAGGCGGAGAAGGAGGAGGCTGGCTGCTCGGGCGCGTCGGCGCAGGCGGAGAAGGAGGCGGAGTGCCGCCACGCGCCGGAGAAGGAGCCGGCCGAGGGCCCTGATCGTCACTCGCCGGAGGAGGAGGCGGTGGAGGAGGGGGAGTGCCCTGACTCGCCGGAGGAGGAGGAGGAGGTGGAGGCGTCCAGTTCGAAAGGTTGATGAGCTCCTTCCGCCATAGGCATGGAGTCTTCAAAGCAGACCCCAGCCGAGTCTCCCCTTCACCGGTAGGGTGGTCAAGCTGGAGGTCCTCAAATCCCTCCGTTATCTCATCCACCATCACCCTAGCATATCCTTCTGGAATCGGTCGGCAGTGAAAAGTTGCGCCGGGTTCAGTAGGATAAACAGAGCCAACAGCCGCCTTGACCTTCAAATTCATCCATTGCGTCATAAGGTGGCAATTTTGAGACTCCGTGATAGCATCCACGGGATAGCTGGCAGGAGCCGTCAAGGCATGCTCCGGCTGAAGCAGCTCGGTGGAAGCCATGCTGCTTCTGCGCTGAGATGGAGGGGTAGCTTCGGGGGAGGCTTCGGCTGTACGTTTGCTGCGATTTGCTTCTCCTTCCTGTATCGCGTCTACCCTTGCTTGCAGCGCCTGCATTTGGGTCTGCTGCACTGTTTTCCTCCTCTCATGGGATTTGTAACCGCCTGCGTCCGGAAACCCAACCTTCCATGGAACGGAGCCTGGCGTGCCTCGTGTCCGTCCAGGGTGCTCAGGATTCCCGAGGGCCATTGTGAGCTCGTCGTTCTCTCTGTCTGGAAAGAACGTTCCTTCCTGCGCTGCTTCGATATACTGCTTAAGCTTACTGACTGGTATGTCCATTTGTTCGTTCGTCCAAATGCACTTCCCTGTTTCAGGGTCCAAGGTTCCGCCAGCCCCGAAGAACCAAGTCCGGCAACGGTCTGGCCAGTTATTTGTCTCTGGTTCGATCCCTTTAAGAACCAGATCATTCTCACTCTTGGACCACTTAGGTCGGGCTACGAGGTAGCCACCTGACCCCGTGCGATGGTGAAGCTTCTTCTTCGCAGCATTTTGCTTGTTTGTCGCCGACATCTTCTTACTCTTTTCCGATGTCTTGTGGGCCACAAATGCGGGCCAGTGATCTCTGATCTTTTCATATCTTCCCTTGAATTCTGGTGTCTCATTATTTTTGACAAACTTATTATTCAGCTCTTTCTTCCACCTCCTGAATAGTTCTGCCAACCTCTTCAGAGCAAAAGATTTGATTAATTTCTCTTTAATTGGGTTCTCTGGATTATCCTCTGGCGGTAGAGTGAAATTTGACTTCAGCTCAGTCCAAAGATCATTTTTCTGCATATCATTGACATAAGACACCTCAGGGTCTTCTGTAGCCGGCTTAAACCATTGCTGGATGCTTATCGGGATCTTGTCCCTAACCAGAACCCCGCACTGAGCAACAAATGCGTTCTTTGTCCGGAGGGGTTCAATAGGTTGGCCGTCGGGTGCGATTGCTGTGATCTCAAGCTTTTCATCCGAGCTCAAATTTTTCTTCGGGCCTCGTCTCTTTACCGAAGTTGTGCTCGATCCGGAGGGCTAGAAAAAAGAACAAAGACTTAATTAATATGTGTACATACCAAAACAATGAATGCATCAATCGGTCAGCATAGGCATAACTAATATATATACCTGGCCGGACTCGGTTCGGTCACCGGAGCCGTCATCACGGTCTCCTTCTTGCACCGGCATTGGGTCACCGGAGCCGTCCTCATGTTCTTCTTCTTGCACCGGCATTAGGTCACCGTAGCCAGCTTGTTCACCCTCTCCTTCCAGACCATCGGTTTCATTGAGAAAGTATGAGACGACATCACTTCCTTCTGCGATTATCTCCCTCAACAACGCTTCTTTTGTTGCTTCGTCTAGGGCGGTGTCCATAGTTTCTACAAATATTTACAACATGGCAATTATTATTCAAACATGACAGATGGATATATTAGTGCCAAACGTAGAACTAGCTACCTAATCATAGTTAGCTATCGGGAGGGGGTATATATCGACAACGACGACACTACATCTATGTCCCTCGACGACCCTCGTTCTCCTCTTTTTTTTTCTTCTTCCTCTTCTTTTTTTATCCTCTTCTTCCTCTCATGTTCGAGAGGATCGCCGAGGGGTCGGGAGGATGCCTAGTGTCAAAGGATTCAAAAAAACCATGTCTTCATCATTAGGCGAAAGTAACATGTGCATGATGGTACGAAGCTCTTCAAAGTTGTTCTGGAACGGAGTCCCAGATAGGATAATTCGCTTTTTGGTACAAAGTTCAGAAAGAGCCTTCCGAATATCGCTATTTGGAAGGCCTTTGCTGAATTCGTACCAAAAGGCGGATTATTCTATCCGGGACTCCATTCCAGAACAACTTTGCAGAACTTCGTACCAACATGCCCTGGTTACTTCTGGCTAATGATGAAGGCATGGATTTCTTCAATACTTTGACACTAGGAAACCTCTCTCGACCCCTCGGCGATCCTCGACCCCTCGAACCCTCGATGACCCTGGAACCCTCGACCCCTCGACGATCCTCTTCTTCCTCTCATGTTCGAGAGGATTGCCGAGGGGTCGGGAGGTTGCGTAGTGTCAAAGGATTCAACAAAACCATGTGTTCATCATTAGGCGAAAGTAACATGTGCATGATGGTACGAAGCTCTTCAAAGTTGTTCTGGAACGGAGTCCCAGATAGGATAATTCGCTTTTTGGTACAAAGTTCAGCAAGAGCCTTCCGAATATCACTATTTGGAAGGCCTTTGCTGAATTCGTACCAAAAGGCGGATTATTCTATCCGGGACTCCATTCCAGAACAACTTTGCAGAACTTTGTACCAACATGCCCTGGTTACTTCCGGCTAATGATGAAGGCATGGATTTCTTCCATAATTTGACACTAGGAAACCTCTCTCGACCCCTCGGCGATCCTCGACCCCTCGAACCCTCGACGACCCTAGAACCCTCGACCCCTAGACGACCCTGGAACCCTCGACCCTCGACCCTATAGAACCCTCGACCCTGAAACCCTCGACCCTTGACCCCTTAATGACCCTCGACCCCTCGGCGATCCTCGACACCCTCGTTCCCGATAAAAATTAAGAAGAAGAAGAAGAAGAAGAAGAAGAAGAAAGAGGAGAAGAAGAAAGGAATATCTAGAGGAGAAGAAGAATAATTCTATTTTTTCTTCTTCTCCACTATTCCTTTCTTCTTCTCCTCTTCTTTTTCTTCTTTTTTCTTCTTCTTATTTATTTCTCCTCTTCTTCCTCTCCTCTTATTCTTCTTATTTAGTTCTCTCAACCCCTCGTCCCTCTCTCGACCCCTCGATGACCCTCGTCCCTGATAACATATTTTTTCTCCCCTCGACACCTCTCGACCTCTCGTCCCACTCTCGACCCCTCATCATCATCTATCACCCCCCTCGTTTTCTTTAGCATATATCCATGAACAAAATAGAGGAGAAGATCAAAGAAAAAAAAGAAGTCTTCCTCTTCTTATTTTCCTTTTTCCACTCCTTCCTTTTCTTCTTCTTCTTCTTCCTTCTTCCTCTTTTCTTCCTTTTCCTTATTTTACTTTTTCCTCTACACTAACCTAAAATCGATATCTACTAATTAACAACCTAAATAAAAAAATGAATACATATATGAAAAAAACATCATATAAAAAAACATTTTTGACATATTTAGCATATTCTTATCCATAGTTCAAAATTTTCAAATTTCATTCAAATGAAATTTGAATCGGATTGAAATAACTTGTTGAAAACCTATTCTAAACCTCTCCAAAAATTCTGAAATTTTGCCATCGCCTTTGTCTTGCATCAGTACCTCACCACAAATTTTTTTAAAAAATTCCAAAAATGCCCAAAGCCATCTAGCATTTCATCAAACACCTTCTATATGGACAAAAAAATTCAGAAATTCCAAAAAATTTAGAAAAGTGGACAGTGCGTTGCTGCTGCTCCACTTCTCCTCTCCTCTACTTCTCCTCTCCTTCTACTCTTGAATGCATTGGGGCCGGCGGCGACCATGGAGCAGGGGCGGAGCAAGGGCGCTCGGGCGCAAGAGTGGCACTCGAGAGGGGGGCTCACTTTGAGGGGGGGCGGCGACGGCTGGAGTCCGGCGACGAGGACGGCGGGCTCGGGGCGGCACGTGGTGACGGGGACGGCAGCCTCGGGCCGGGCGGCACACGGTGACGGCCGGGGACAAGGAGGCGGGCTCGGGGAGGCACGCGGCAACGGGGACGAGGGCGGCGGGCTCAGGGATGCCGGCGACGAGGACGACGCGGGCTCACGGAGGGCTCGGCGGCGATGAGGACGAGGAGCAGCCTGGCGGCGTCGTCGGAGGAGAGGACGAGGAGATCGATCGAACTGAATCGAGAATTTCACAAGTGTTGGCTTATATAGCCAGAGCATTGGTCCCGGTTCGTGAAACCAACCGTGACCAATGCCCCCCTTTAGTCCCGGTTGGTGCCACCAACCGGGACCAAAGGCCAATTTTCAGCAGCCCAAAGGGCGGGAAGCGGCGGCCTTTGGTCCCGGTTGGTGGCACCAACCGGGACTAAAGGGGGCATTGGTCACGGTTGGTGCCACGAACCGTGACCAATGCCCCCTTTAGTCCCGGTTGGTGCCACCAACCGGGACCAATGCCCTTGTGCTGCCCGCGCCCAAAAGTTTAGTCCCACATCGCTAGCTGAAGGGCACCGGCACTTGCTTATAAGCGCTGTTGTGCCTCCCCATTCGAGCTCCTGTCTAATGCAGGCTTTCGGGCCTAAACTTGCTACTGCCTGTGGGCCTATTGGGCCTCTGCGGGCCTGAATCCTGGCCCATGTAGGGTTTCTAGTCGTATTCAAGCCGTGGAGGCCCAGTAGGTGGCATTTTTTTTGGTTTTTTCTTTTTTATTTCTACATTTTTTTGGTTTTTTATTTTTTTATTTCTACTTAAAACT
Source organism: Triticum urartu (assembly GCF_056163025.1). Lineage (NCBI taxonomy): Eukaryota > Viridiplantae > Streptophyta > Magnoliopsida > Poales > Poaceae > Triticum > Triticum urartu. Next base: position 584,414,949 of record NC_141877.1, read on the forward strand.
AAATAATTATAGTTTTTTAGTGATTTCTTTTTGCTTTTAGGTCCCAAAAATTATAAAGTTTCTGTTAGTGCCATTAGTTTTAAATTTTGAATAGTTTAAATTTGTATTTTTAAAAATTTGTGTGAATCACTAGTTTATGAATAACTTTACTATAAAAATAGAATTTTTTTCTATTTATTTTTTATTTATACTTACAACTAAATACTTATAGTAGTTTAGTGATTTCTTTTTGCTTTTAGGTCACAAAAATTATAAACTTTCTGTTAGTGCCATTAGTTTTAAAATTTTGAATAGTTTAAATTGGAATTTTATAAAATTTGTGTGAATCACTAGTTTATGAATAAATTTACTATAAAAATAGAAATTTTTTTCTTCTTTGCTATTTATTTTTTATTTATACTTATAATTAAATACTTATAGTTTGATTTTAGGTCACAAAAATTATATTCTTTTTGCTATTGAAGAATATTATAGTTTTATTTTAGTTGATCATAACATAATATTTTAATTGATTGTTTTTATTTTCATAAAAGTTTTGTAGTTCATTCTGTTTGCTATTAATTCATTCTTTGAGCTAAATGACTCTGAAATTGGAAAGCATTTCAAAATGAACTCTGAAAAGGTTGAAAGTTGGCATGGTATCATCATTTCACCCACATAGCATGTTCCAAAAAGTAGAGAGGGTTACGACAAAAACTTGATGCACTTCGCATACAAAATGGACAATCACTTTCGAAGTATCAAAGTTTCGAACCATAAGACATGAGAGCATTTCAAATGAACTCTGAAAAAGTTGAAAGTTGGGATGGTATCATAATTTCACCCACATAGCATTTGCTTATTGCGGGAGAAAGTCTTCACTTTTTCTTCGCTTGTGTCATTTGCTTATTGCGCCGTAACCATGGATAATCTTCATTGTTTATCAGGGTGCTTGGGTCAGCCTTGACATTGAAGGGAGGAATTTCATGAAACTTTTCATAATCTTCAGACATGTCTGTCTTGCCGTCCACTCCCAGGATGCCCCTTTTTCCTGAAAGAACTATGTGGCGCTTTGGCTCATCGTATGATGTATTCGCTTCCTTATCTTTTCTTTTTCTCGGTTTGGTAGACATGTCCTTCACATAGATAACCTGTGCCACATCATTGGCTAGGACGAACGGTTTCTCAGTGTACCCAAGATTTTTCAGATCCACTGTTGTCATTCCGTACTGTGGGTCTACTTGTACCCCGCCGCCTAACAGATTGACCCATTTGCACTTAAACAAAGGGACCTTAAAATCAGGTCCGTAGTCAAGTTCCCATATGTCCACTATGTAACCATAATATGTGTCCTTTCTGCTCTCGGTTGCTGCACCAAAGCGGACACCGCTGTTTTGGTTGGTGCTCTTTTGATCTTGGGCGATCGTGTAAAATGTATTCCCATTTATCTCGTATCCTTTGTAAGTCAATACAGTCAAAGATGGTCCCCTGGACAACAAGTACAACTCATCACAAACAGTGTTGTCACCTCTGAGACGTGTTTCCAACCAACTGCTGAAAGTCCTGATGTGTTCACATGTAATCCAGTCGTCGCATTGCTCCGGGTGTTTGGAGCGCAGACTGTTCTTGTGTTCATCGACATACGGGGTCACCAAGGTAGAGTTCTGTAGAACTATGTAGTGTGCTTGAGACCAAGAATATCCGTCCCTGCATATTATTGAGTCTCTTCCAAGAGTGCCTTTTCCAGTCAGTCTCCCCTCATACCGCGATTTAGGGAGACCTATCTTGTTAAGGCCAGGAATGAAGTCAACACAAAACCCGATAACATCGTCTGTTTGATGGCCCATGGAGATGCTTCCTTCTGGCCTAGCGCGGTTACGGACATATTTCTTTAGTACTCCCATGAACCTCTCAAAGGGGAACATATTGTGTAGAAATACGGGCCCCAGGATGACAATCTCGTCGACTAGATGAACTAGGACGTGCGTCATGATATTGAAGAAGGATGGTGGGAACACCAGCTCGAAACTGACAAGACATTGCGCCACATCACTCCTTAGCCTTGGTACGATTTCTGGATCGATCACCTTCTGAGAGATTGCATTGAGGAATGCACATAGCTTCACAATGGCTAATCGGACGTTTTCCGGTAGAAGCCCCCTCAATGCAACCAGAAGCAGTTGCGTCATAATCACGTGGCAGTCATGAGACTTTAGGTTCTGAAACTTTTTCTCTGGCATATTTATTATTCCCTTTATATTCGACGAGAAGCCAGTCGTGACCTTCATACTGAGCAGGCATTCAAAGAAGATTTCTTTCTCTTCTTTCCTAAGAGCGTAGCTGGCAGGACCTTTATACTGCTTCGGAGGCATGCCGTCTTTTTCGTGCAAACGTTGCAGGTCCTCCCGTGCCTCAGGTGTATCTTTTGTCTTCCCATACACGCCCAAGAAGCCTAGCAGGTTCACGCAAAGGTTCTTCATCACGTGCATCACGTCGATTGAGGAGCGGACCTCTAGGTCTTTCCAGTAGGGTAGGTCCCAAAATATAGATTTCTTCTTCCACATGTGTGCGTGTCCCTCAGCGTCATTCGGAACAGCTAGTCCACCGGGACCCTTTCCAAAGATTACGTAGTGTAAATCATTGACCATAGCAAGCACGTGCTCACCGGTGCGCATGGCGGGCTTCTTCCGGTGATCTGCCTTGCCTTTGAAATGCTTGCCTTTCTTTTGACATTGATGGTTGGTCAGAAGAAATCGACGATGGCCCAGGTACACATTCTTCCTGCATTTGTCCAGGTATATACTTTCAGTGTCATCTAAACAGTGCGTGCATGCGTGGTATCCTTTGTTTGTCTGTCCTGAAAGGTTACTGAGAGCGGGCCAATCGTTGATGGTCACGAACAGCAACGCCTTAAGGTTAAATTCCTCCTATCTGTGCTCATCCCACGTACGTACACCGTTTCCATTCCACAGCTGTAAAAGTTCTTCAACTAATGGCCTTAGGTACACATCAATTTCGTTGCCGGGTTGCTTAGGGCCTTGGATGAGAACTGGCATCATAATGAACTTCCGCTTCATGCACATCCAAGGAGGAAGGTTATACATACATAGAGTCACGGGCCAGGTGCTGTGATTGCTGCTCTGCTCCCCGAAAGGATTAATGCCATCCAAGCTTAAAGCAAACCATACATTCCTTGGGTCCTTTGCAAACTCATCCCAGTACTTTCTCTCGATTTTTCTCCACTGCGACCCATCAACGGGTGCTCTCAACTTCCCATCTTTCTTTCGGTTCTCACTGTGCCATCGCATCAACTTGGCATGCTCTTCGTTTCTGAACAGACGTTTCAACCGTGGTATTATAGGAGCATACCACATCACCTTCGCAGGAACCCTCTTCCTGAGGGGCTCGCCGTCAACATCACCAGGGTCATCTCGTCTGATCTTATACCGCAACGCACCGCATACCGGGCATGCGTTCAGATCCTTGTATGCACCGCGGTAGAGGATGCAGTCATTAGGGCATGCATGTATCTTCTCCACCTCCAATCCTAGAGGGCATACGACCTTCTTTGCTGCGTATGTACTGTCGGGCAATTCGTTATCCTTTGGAAGCTTCTTCTTCAATATTTTCAGTAGCTTCTCAAATCCTTTGTCAGCCACAGCATTCTCTGCCTTCCACTGCAGCAATTCCAGTACGGTACCGAGCTTTGTGTTGCCATCTTCGCAATTGGGGTATAACCCTTTTTTGTGATCCTCTAACATGCGATCGAACTTCAGCTTCTCCTTTTGACTAATGCATTGCGTCCTTGCATCGACAATGACCCGGCGGAGATCATCATCATCGGGCACATCGTCTGGTTCCTCTTGATCTTCACCAGCTCCCCCCGTTGCAGCATCACCGTATTCAGGGGGCACATAGTTGTCATCGTACTCTTGTTCTTCGCCGTCTTCCATCATAACCCCTATTTCTCCGTGCCTCGTCCAAACATTATAGTGTGGCATGAAACCCTTGTAAAGCAGGTGGGAGTGAAGGATTTTCCGGTTAGAGTAAGACCTCGTATTCCCACATTCAGTGCATGGACAACACATAAAACCATTCTGCTTGTTTGCCTCACCGGCATCGAGAAACTCATGCACGCCCTTAATGTACTCGCGGGTGTGTCTGTCACCGTACATCCATTGCCGGTTCATCTGCGTGCATTATATATAATTAAGTTTCCAAATTAATAGAAGTTCATCATCACATTAAAACCAAAGTGCATACATAGTTCTCATCTAATAACATATAGCTCTCCAGAGCATCTAATTAATTAAACCATACATTGAAACTATGTAAAACATTTCAATGCGAAAACAAATGCGATCATAATCGCAACCAAGGTAACAATTGATCCAACGGCATAATGATACCAAGCCTCGGTATGAATGGCATATTTTCTAATCTTTCTAATCTTCAAGCGCATTGCATCCATCTTGATCTTGTGATCATCGACGACATCCGCAACATGCAACTCCAATATCATCTTCTCCTCCTCAATTTTTTTATTTTTTCCTTCAACAAATTGTTTTCTTCTTCAACTAAATTTAACCTCTCGACAAGGTCGGTTGGCATTTCCGATTCACATACATCCTAGATAAATAAAATCTATGTCACGTTGGTCGGCATAATTTTCATAAACAATAAATGAACCAATAGTTATAAAGATAATATACATACCAAATCCGAATCATAGACAGGAGGAGGGCCGACGGGGGCGGATACCAAAACCATCGCACTATATAAGATGCAATGAAAAATGTAAGAAAATGATACAAGTATCTATCTAAACATACAAGTAAGAATATTTTTCCTTTCAGAAAGAAGATAAGAACAAGAGGCTCACCACGGTGGTGTCGGTGATGAGATCGGGGCGGGTGATCGACGGCGGTGAAGACGGGGACGGGGCATGACGGACCGCTAAATCTAGACAAATCTCGAGGAAAATGGAGCTTGGAGGTCGAGCTTCGAGAGGAGAAAGCTTAAGTAGTGTGGCTCGGGCATTCCATCGAACACCTCATGTGCATAGGAGGTGAACTAGAGCACCACAAAGCCCTCTCCCCCTCGGCCAGAGAAAAACAGAGCACTGGGGTGCTCTGCTCGCGAGCGAGGGGTATATATAGGCACCTCATTGGTCCCGGTCGGTGACATGAACCGGGACTAAAGGGGAGCCTTTGGTCCCGGTTCAAGCTACCAACTGGGACCAATGGTGGTGGGCCAGGAGGGAGGCTCATTGGTCCCGGTTCATCCCACCAACCGGGACCAAAAGGTCCAGACGAACCGGGACCAATGGCCCACGTGGCCCGGCCAGCCCCTTGGGCTCAGGAACCGGGACCAATGCCCACATTGGTCCCGGTTCTAGACTGAACCGGGACTAATGGGCTGATGCGGCCTGGACCATAGCCATGTTTTCTACTAGTGTACCTCCTTTGCCGCCTCCACCAAGAAGGAACAAAGACCGCCATCAGGACGAGGGGGCTGGGGGCTTCCTGGAGCCACGCGCAATCGCCTGCATCCTGGGCGGAGCTCAAGCCCCAGCCTCCCAACGTATCTTCAAGCA